>NC_079166.1:75041542-76341542 GCF_947568905.1 Ostrea edulis | reverse complement strand
TCCTGGTAACAATCTGACAGGTAAAAGAAGAATTGTAGCAATACTCAGAATAAAATCACCGACATGTAGTCAATAAGTAGACATATAGGTTAATCACGAAGGCGCGTGTTTGTAGTTTTATGTGATATAGATAAATAAGAGATGGGCGGATCCTTTTGGTTGATCATGTTTCTATTCCTTAAAACACAGAAAAAAGTTTCCTCATGTACTAGTGTAATCGAGAAGTATTTGGGAAAAACAGCTATTCATAAGTAGACCAAACTTTAGAATTGATATGTTTATATTTGCATTCTCTGTTCCTTATATTACGACTTGTCGCAAAACTGAGATTCAAATAAAAGTAAGGATATGAGCAGTTGTAGGGTGTTTTGAAACGGTTTACACCAAAAAACGCTTTCTCCACATAATCTTGTTTTCATCATAGATATTTTACAACCTGCTAAAACTCGGCATGATAAAAGGTTTTGTACGGTAAGCTTCAATATACTCTGTTCATTAATGCTATTTTATCATTCTCTACCCGGAGTTCCGTGCGCTACTCGCACTACACCTCTGTCAACGGTCAATTTACAGAAATCTTGTAAAAGTCTCTAATTTTCAACAATTATGTTTTGTAAGAAATATTTAGTCACATTATGAAATGCTTTGGTGCAATTAAATTGCTGTTTACTGTAAATTGTTTATTAATTAAAATCGCTGTTTTCTGATCCTAAATTTGGAACTTCTTCGTAATATGCATACATGAATGTAGGGTAATCACGTGAAGGAGATTTAATGTAAACATGGAATTAAAAGTAAGAAAGGTTGTAAAAATACAATAAAACTTCTAAATAAAAGACAAAGAACTAAATGGTAAACATGTACTCATTAAAGTGTCAGTGGGCTATAAAAAAGCCTGATGTATCACCTGCTGCTAAAATTAAACTTTTAAAGAGAAAGGAAACGAGAATGACTGTTTACATCATGTGATTATATTGTCATGTGATTCCAAGTGATGACAGAGGTGTATGTGAAGCTGCCGTATCGCGCCCTCTGGTGAGAGAATGGCTATTTTATGTCAAGCTTAGGACCGCATCGATCCCAACTTCCGCTGTAAGGGGAACTAAAAAATGTACCCCATTGTCAAGGAAATGAGTTACGTAAAAGATGCATGTAAACAATAGCTTGATTTTTAGAATGTTGTAATTAATCGTATTCAAAGTAACTGTGATCAATAATGAAATATCATAAATGTTCTTAATCCGACATTGTACCAAAAGAAAGAAAGAAAGAAAACACCATGATATATACATGTACATGTAATGCTATATACATTCGTGGATTTGTCTTGAATACGTCACTAGTAACATTAAGAATCTACAAAATTTAATATAGAATCTTGAGATTGTATGCACCAGTAATAAGATGTCGCTTATATCCTATTACCTTGGTTTTGTCCTACTAAACAGTGTTACACCGTGACAGTGAGTAATGATATTCATTAAAGAATATTTTCACCCGAAATCTCCCATCACAACGTGTTGCTGTGACGTACTTCCTGTTACATGTAATTCTATCATCACACCGTGTCGCTATGGCTCCTGCTAATTCTTTTCTTGAATCCTTTTTTGAACGTGAACAGTTTTGATTTTGTTTTATCATTCGCAGACACCGCGGCTTGTGAACAATTCTTGACAAATTCACGTTTCAGTTGGATGACAAGTTCTTCCATGGCCTCTGAGACACCGGTATATCCCTCCGCGACAGAAACATCAAACTTTGGACAGTTCAGTTGTTCCGCTAGGGACACCCCTTCCGAATCGTCCACCTGCTTCACGGACAACAAGTCACATTTGTTGGCGACTAATACAGCCGGTACTTCTGAACCTCTGGATTTCACCAACATGTCTTTGAGCGTGCAGGCATACTCAAAACTCGCTTTGTCTGTTATAGAATAAATGAAAACGAATCCCTCTCCCCATCTGATGTGATTTTCTTTGTTTTCCAAGCTCTCCTGTAAATGAATAAGTCTTAGTTATTCCAAGTTAAATCATGCAGAAGACGATTTCTTAATTTAAAAAAGGGCCACGTATATGATTAATTTTCAATATTTGGTTTTGAAATGAAACGTGGACAGTGTGCAGATGACTGCATGAGAAATGATATGTGTTTTATCTGAATTGTGCTGTACCCAATATAATCATTATATATAGGCATGTGACTCGGTATTTTTCAGTAAAATACAGAAAACATGATTTGTTGGTATCAAGTATATGTTCTGCATATGTGCATGTCGTTGTTTATCAAATTATTTTGTGAATTTCGTGATCTATAAACAAAGAGTATTATAATATTTATCTATTCGTAGGTTCTTGTGTGGATATTTTAATATCACTTATAGCTATTCAATATTGCATGAGTGGACTGTACTACATAAATGAAACGGAAAAATAACTGAATTTTTTTTTTTAAATAGAATGAAATAAAAAATAACAAATAAAAAGGACGAGTCAACTGGAAAAGTTATTTTTAGGGTACGTATTGGCGTGTTCACTTCGATCAAGTGGACGTGTTAATTGGTGCCGTGTATTGCACAGTTAAATGTTTTATCTCTATTAATAGCGGACGTTTATCGCCTATGAAGATGTAAATGTGCTCCGTCGATCTTGTATGCCGGTATTAACACACATGCGCTGAGAAAGGATTTACTTACACTGGCTGCAGTATCTACAATCTCAAGTGTGACGTCATCACGAGGAGATGGTATTTTGTGATTGTACATCATCTCTGATAAAAATAGAACAAGCTTATGTATACAATCAGTTTTCTATGTAGATAAACATATAGACGCGTCATATCACGACTGACAGACATGATTAGGTACGATCTTGTCTATCTTCTATATAATCTGTGTGATGAATTGAAATGTCAAATATATTAGACGTTCGTGATTTTAGCGGGAAAAATCAAAGAGAGATTAGTGATAAAGATTGGATTGAATACCTGGATGTAGAAAATGGGTTAAATACAAAAAATATACACAAATTAGACTAACCTGAAACAAACCACTGACGATAAAAATCCCTGCTACAAAATTATTGATAATATTGATTTGCGATAAGTACTGCTTGTCATTGCTCTGAATACATATGGTACAAGAATGTTTAAGGCAGAGATTTTACTTCCCCTGTAAAACATACAGCACTTGACTAATACCTGTAAGAGAACGTGCCAGACTGATTACCTCTAGTACCAGTGACTAAGTACATTTACCTGTAAGAGAACGTGCCAGACTGATTACCTCTAGTACCACTGACTAAGTACATTTACCTGTAAGAGAACGTGCCAGACTGATTACCTCTAGTACCAGTGACTAAGTACATTTACATGTACCTGTAAGAGAACGTGCCAGACTGATTACCTCTAGTACCAGTGACTAAGTACATTTTGTAGGTCGATTGGAAAAGTATTTCGAGACGCCATAACGTTACGAAAAGTGCCACAAATGTAGACATCTCTGTGGCGATTACTGAAATGGTCGTAGCAGTGATTGCCAACGCTTACTGTGACCTTCATTTCTAAGGTCGTATCTAAAGTATATGCGACTTTGAATTCCAATTTCTGACTAACGGCGAAGGAATAGTCATTTTATATACGTACGCGTCTTACGTTTGGCGTCAGGATTGGGGATTCACGATCGCGAAGTGGGCACCTTAAGAGTTAGAATACCTTATCACGTGACAAAATCACAAGTGTGAACCATTAATACATGCATCTGCACGTGCAAGTTTGATGCGAAGCATGTTCTGAATAGTGTACATAAATTTGCATATTTCAAATCAAATTTCATATTGCATCATGTTATGAGCCTTGTCTTTAGGTTTCTTGACAATGATCCTATCGTTGTTAAAATTAGATTTCCTGGTGGTCGGAGATTTGATGCTTATCGCAGTTATTTCTTTGATTCTATTCGCAGAAACA
Source organism: Ostrea edulis (assembly GCF_947568905.1). Classification (NCBI taxonomy): domain Eukaryota; kingdom Metazoa; phylum Mollusca; class Bivalvia; order Ostreida; family Ostreidae; genus Ostrea; species Ostrea edulis. The sequence continues at coordinate 76,337,582 of NC_079166.1, read as the reverse complement.
TAATATTTGTAAATATGTTGCTGTATTCTCATCTTCAAACACACCAGCAGACTTAACAATGTTTTTGCTCTTATCTTTACGATAGTTAACACATGCCCTGTATCTTAACGTGAAATAAAATTGGTACGAAATAATTTTGACAGGATTCGTTGATAGCCAGGAATTTATTTGAAACTGAGATATTTATAACGTTTGGTGAATAAGAACTCCAATAAAAACAATGTCACATCGTTTCAAGCGAGATTCTGACGAGAAGTACGATTGGTATGTTGAGCTGCTGAATGGCGTTTTGTGTATCATTTATCCACCAATTTTCACGGCATTTCAAAACTGTAGTATCGATGTGTGATTCGATAGATGAATTAACTGTATCCATCAAGTGAATGAATACCACGAAGTACTCCCACCACAACTACTACTACTTAATCATATTATCATTACTACTACTACTACTACTACAATACTAATATTACTACTACTACTACTATTATTATTACTACTACTACCACTACTACTACTACATATACTACTATTGCTTCTACTACTACTATTACTACTACATGTACTATTACTATAGTGATACTGGTTTTGAATTCATCGGTGTAAATCATACTATAGTGACGTTGTGAAATAGGGTAATAATCGGTGTATATCATATTACAGTGACGTCTTGAAATAGGGTAATAATCGGTGTATAGTATAGTACAGTGACGTTGTGAAATAGGGTAATATTCGGTGTATATCATATTACAGTGACGTCTTGAAATAGGGTAATAATCGGTGTATAGTATAGCACAGTGACGTTGTGAAATAAGGTAATATTAGGTGTATATCATATTACAGTGACGCTGTGAAATAGGGTAATAATCGGTGTATATCATATTACAATGACGTCTTGAAATAGGGTAATAATCGGTGTATAGTATAGTACAGTGACGTTGTGAAATAGGGTAATATTCGGTGTATAGTACAGTGACGTTGTGAAATACGAGAACACCCCTCGGCTTTACTGCCTGCCTTACCTTTATTTCTGTCGTAATCACCAATATACCTCTTGGTCATATACCGCACCACAAAGGCTGCAAAAGACATTAGTTTGTTATTATAATAAAAATATAAAAGAAACATTCATACAATTATCACCATAAAAGAAATATGAACTACATGTATGTTTTATTTTGAACAATTGTCAGCATAGCAAGAATGAATAAAAAATATTTTTAACAAGAGCAACGCCAACGTGGCATAATACGCCCGTAGATTTTGCTCAAGGAAAACATATTTTAGTGGCATTCATATTTTAATGAAGTTAGCACTGTCCTCTGTGAGCTAATTCATTATCATGGTGATCAAATATACCAAGTTATAATATCCAGGAGCTTACGGTTCGGTTTGTATCCTGCCCACAAGGTTTTCCAAATAAGTGATACTACGACCTTGACCTTGAAAAACAATAGGCATCTTCCTCTCATCATGATGATCATATATACCAAGTTATAATATCCTGGACCTTACGGTTCGGTTTGTATCCTGCCCACAAGGTTTTCCTAATAAGTGATACTACGACCTTGACCTTTGACCTTGAAAAACAATAGGCATCTTCCTCTCATCATGGTGATCAAATATACCAAGTTATAATATCCTGGACCTTACGGTTCGGTTTGTATCCTGCCCACAAGGTTTTCCTAATAAGTGATACTACGACCTTGACCTTTGACCTTGAAAAACAATAGGCATCTTCCTCTCATCATGGTGATCAAATGTACCAAGTTGTAAAGTCCTAGGTTTATGGTTCAGTCTGTATCCTGCCTAAACGGTCCGGACAGACAGACGGACAGACAGACGGACGACGCCATACCATAATACGTATAAAAATAATGATCATATAATTATCTACAGAAAATTATGAAATAAATGGATTAGGTACAGCAGTATTCTCACTTATAACAAAATTCATAACTACAGTTTAATCTTTCGTATTTTTTCAATTTAAAAAATATCAAATTCTCATCTACAAGCGTACTTGTAGGTTCATCTTCTAACTAATATAGTAACTATGCTTTCTAATGGCGTCAGAAATAAAACGCAATTTTCGTAGACTTTCACGGAAGTCTCTTTGCGTTAATTTCCCGCACACGCTATTAACGTTACATAATACGTAACGGTCATGTTAACATGTAAATGGCGTCTTTTATCGTAGATCATATCTCATTCAACGATGACGTCATTCACACTGTGTATTACATGTATGAGTATCACATTGAACCGTATTGTTGTTAGAGGCGTGGACAACCATGCATGCACTTTTCTGGAGAGAATGGGGTGACGTAATATCATTGTAAACTCAATATCACGAGAGTTAGTCTTCTCGTGTACATGGGATAAGGCGTTGAATAATTCAGCCAAACTATGCACTTTTTTTTTTTTTTTTTTTTTTTTTTTTTTAGAAATGTCTTTCAGATTATGTACCGGGTAAAATGAAATATCTCGGTATATTGAATGGAGAGCTACATATATACAAGCTGTGTAAACAGGTTCAAGGTGCAGTACAGACATATCTCGTATATTTTCAAAAAATAAAAAAGACGTTTCTTATATATGTACATGTATCTACGATTTAATCATTATGATTACAAAACTGAAAGACTTTTCCTATACATGTATTTACATTTTAATCATTACATATACATTCATTCCATTTTCATATGGAGTGATTAGCCTACAAATAGACTTGGCTCAGTGTATTCATACTCAGTGATTAGCCTACAAATAGACTAGCCTCAGTGTATTCATACTCAGTGATTAGCCAACAAATAAATTAGGTTCAGTGTATTCATACTCAGTGATTAGCCAACAAATAAATTAAGTTCAGTGTATTCATACTCACTGATTAGCCTAGTTCAAAACTTGATGAGATATCTACATTTGTAAAACCTTAAGTTTCATTTAAGTAAGAATGTTAATGGAAAAGCAAAGTGAACGGAAATATTGATGAATAATCCATCATAAAAAAACAAAACAAAATAAAACAAGAGGCCCATGGGCCACATCGCTCACCTGAGTCACCTTGGTCCATATTTGAAGATTTTCCTTACATATTCGCATGTAAAACTTTTATTCCTATTGTGGCCCCAACTTACTCCCGGGGGGGGGGGGGTAGTTTTTATAAACTTGAATCCGCACTATGCCAGAAAGTTTTCATGTAAATGTAAATTTTTCTCGCCCAGTGGTTCTTGAGAAATCTTTTAAAGATTTGCCTTATGCATTTATAAAACTTTGATCCCCTATTGTGGCCCCACCTAAACTTGCACTGCACTACATCAGGAAGCTTTCATGTAAATATAAACTTTTCTGGCTCGGTGGTTCTTGAGAAGAAGATTTTTAAAGATTTCCCCTCCATATTTCTATCTAAAAATCAGATTTACCCATCCTAACGCCGGGGACCATCATCTAAACAAACTTGACTTTATTTTACACCATGAGTTTGTCATGTAAATTTCAACTCTAATAGCCCACTGGTTCTTTAGAAGAAGATTTTCCAATATATTCGCATGTAAAACTTTGATCCCCTTTTGAGGCCCAACCCTACCCCTGGGGGTCATGACTTTAATAAACGCGAATTTCCACTATGTCAAGAAGCTTTCATGTAAATTTCAGCTTTTCTGGTTCAGTTGTTATTGAGAAGAAAATTCTTAAATGGTCCCACCCCATTTTTTTTGCATTTTTGTGATTACCTCCCCTTTAAACTGAGAATGGCCTTTCATTTGAACAAACGTGCATCCCCTATACCCAAGGATGATTTGTAACAAGTTTGGTTGAAATTGATTGATTAGTTCTGGAGAAGACGATTTTTCGATACATCGGCATATAAAACTTTGATCCCCTATTGTAGCTCCACCCTACCTCTAGAGGCCATGATCTGAACAAACGTGAACCCACTTGATACCAGAAAGCTTTCAGGTAAATCTTAATTCTTATGGCCCGGTGGTTCTTGAGAAGAAGACTTTAAAATATTTCCTTATTTAATCGCATGTAAAAAGAATGACCCCCCCCCCCATTGTAGCCACACCTTACCCCCGGGGGGTCATGATTTTTACAAACTTGAATTTCCACTATGTGAAGAAGCTTTCATGTAAATTTCAGCTTTTCTGGTCCAGTGATTCTTGAGAAGATTTTTGAATGACCCACCCTATTTTGCATTTTTGTGATTATCTCCCCTTTAAAGGAGATATGGTCCTTCATTTGAACAAATTTGAATTCCTTTTACCCAAGGATGATTTGTGTCAAGTTTGGTTGAAATTGGCCCAGTGGTTCTGGGAAATATTACAGACAGACGGATGGACGACGATGGGTAATCAGACAAGCTAACTTGAGCTTTCAGCTCAGGTGAGCTAAACATCATGACAATTTTCATTACTTATAACTGGAGAGAGAGAGAGAGAGAGAGAGAGAGAGAGAGAGAGAGAGAGAGAGAGAGAGAGAAAGAGAGCGAGCAATTTTACAATATTTTTCATCACTCGGGATACAAATAATTGATTTTGAATAACCTCAAATATGAAGTGTGTTATTTTGTGGAAAAGGTGATAAAAAGGAATAATTCACACAAAGAAAATTGACCTGCATTGAAACTTCTTTTAACGCAATACTACATGTAGTTTAAAACCCGGAATTCAACTTATCTCTGGATTTGTTTACTAGAGATATTTCAGAAGGATTCAATATAGAACAATATGATCCCCTCCTGTGGGATATCGCGACTCTGGGGAGGATATATACAACAATCCATCTTCCGCCGCCATTAAGTCGACAGATGGCGTAATATCATATCAAGATTCAGTAGTGTGGTACCGCATGGAAAACGATTTTTACCCAGACACATTAAAAGTGTCAGTTGGCTTTTAGAAAACTTCACTGTGGAAAACACCTATTATCTAAACTACGGCAACTTAAAAAGAAACACTACTGAATCAATTCATTCAACAGTGTACGCAATATAACGAATATTTATGCCTCGTTTATTCCCATAAATCACAAAACAATACGTCCCTCATCACAGCGATTATGAGTAACTTTAACCATTGACCTTGATGAATGACCTTCTAATGTTTTAAATGTTTTGACCTTCAGCTTTCAATTCACAAGTTGAAGCGGGCACATACAAACAGACAGACAACCCGTAAACAATTGTTTCTGAGTCCTCCATCTTGGAGACATACGCTGTAAACATTCTCAGCGCGAAGAAACACCTCATGTGTGGTACAGGGTTTAGCTTTCGTTATTTTCGAGTGCTCAAGCGTAAGATTATGTTATATGATAAATACAATTGGACGGGGAGCTCTAGACTATGGAGAATATTGTTTGGAACACTCGAGAGGCAAGCAATTAAAACTAGCATAAATAACACCTACAGACGCGGACGATGGTGTTTAAATTCTGATTGATTGATTCTGCCGTCCAATTTCCTGCAGATAATCGTCTGACAGATCTGTAGAATCTGCTGCCTGGAGCTTGCTTAGTCGATGGGATTTTAAAAGTTTATAGGGAGATTTGGAAATAAACAAATTATTTCTGCAAGATAAATCCGATCCGATGGGCTAGGAAATTTATTGTATTTTAGTCATTCATGAAAATTTATTTATCGGAACAGCTGTTGGTAGAGGGGTGATGGAACAACAGCGGGGGTAAATTAAGTTAGACTTGTCTTGCTCATGTTATGTATAAAGAAGTAACAGTCAACCTTTCTTTTGGGAAAAGAAGTTTACGTTACATAAGTAAATGTTGGCCTTTTCGCATGTACATATATATAAAGCAGTAAATAATCACAACTAGGTACTGAAAATTTTCGCCCCATCCTGAGGTCGAACCAGCGACGTACGGCACCCACCGCCTAGCAAGATTGTCAAACCAGTGCGTAAGTCCACTCGGCCACAACGACTTCCCTAAAAAGGAACCTTTGTTATGCTCCTAAAGCGCTACTTATACACACTGATGCAATCCCACACAGTCGCTGTGTCATTCAGTGTTTAAGATATTTTATAAGGAGAGTGGATCTCTCGATGCAATTGTATAGAATATTTAATATAAAGCACAAACAAACAATTATAACACCCAACCTTACGTTTACCCTAGGATCTAAACGATACATGTGAAAATCAATTAATTAATATATAAAGCACTATATAGATAGATATAGATAGATGGATAGATATATATTCCTTCTTTTGAGCAGTCTGCGAAATGAAGAGAAAAGGCGCTGTAATTTTCGTACAGAATGGGTCAATACTTCATTTAAAAAGAATTAACAATTCTAATTCTGTTTTCAAAGATAAAAAAGCTTCTGTATGACAGTGACTCGGGACTTCGCGTCCAAATCCATAAACAGTTTTGTTTCCAGTGAATGATTTTTTTAATGTTTTTCATGAGGACGGAATTATTTCTCGGGTGTAACAAAGTAAAAAATAATAATAATAAAAAATCAACAACAAAAAAATAAAAATAAAATAAATAAATAGAAAATAAAAATCTAGCATTAGAATGACAAACGATCAACAAATAGGAGTAAAATATAGCTTGAGAATGAAGGTTGTTTTTTTTTTCGATTTCCTCGCCTTAATTTCCTTTTCTAATGGAATGGCCTTTCATCTGTAACGTGGATACCTAACCGATCTATGTTCAATGTTTTAATGATGTTCACGTCCAAGGGGTATAGGTTAAAAGAGAGTACACAAAACCAAACCAACGTACACAAACGAAAAAAAAATGTGCAAATTACCGCATCCCCTCGCAACTAGGATAATTAAGATATATTAATCATTATCTATATGTTCAATGGAGAATGCAAATTTAAAAAGATGAAATATGAGGAAATCACTTCCCGTTGTACGACTGGAATTTTAGTACGCCATGTATTCAAAAGTTTCAAAGTGAAAGACTGTTGAACCGACTGTGGAAAATAAAACATGTTTGTGCAATTTATGCTTCTGAAACTAATGTACGTAGCATGTCGACTTTGATCTCCTCCTTGGAAAACTTCAAGTAACACCGAGGGATAAGGCACACCGAAGAGGAAGCTCATTCCCACTTATTAAAAAAAAAAAAGTTTATTCAAAAGAATGTTTGTAAATTCGGACATATTCAAAGAAGAATGAATATATTCTGTAGATGAACTCTATGATCAACAATCAATATCTAGGCATTTCGTAAGATGTGGTTGATTAAAACTTGAGTAAGCATCCCATAGGCATGAAAGTTCCATGTGTTATGAAATATAAACAAACAAACAAACTTACCAGTTTTCCCGACACCAGGTCCTCCAAAAATAACGACTTTAGCGCCAGTGAATCTACGCACCGACATGTTTGAAGCATGTAATGGAATATCGGCAATAAAATGACAGACACACTCTGTTTTTTTTAAAAAAGATCCTAGAAATATTTATGCATTTGCATTAAGATAATTGGCGGCAATCCAGTGTGAGCTTCATTTGACATAAATACACAAACAGTGCATGCTGCGCGATGAAAACCCGCGTAGTGAAATAGCTGCACGGCGCTAATATATATATCACTAAGTTTTGGATACCCATTCACTCCGCCCCTACCCGGGGTGAAGTCAAGACCTGTGGAGTCAAGTGTGACCAGCGCGCTAGACAGCTCGAATATCTAAGCTAGTCATTTTATCTCTCTCTCTAGAGAGAGAGAGAACTGCTTGCCTATATACCTGTATATAATGTACACGTAGTGATACGGTTATGTTGGGGTGGGTTTTTTATTTACCTATCATCATTAAATTTCCCTCCCTAAAACAGTATGACCAACATATACATGTAGTAGTACTACTTCAGTTATCATTATCAAATCAAAGACATAAAGTACTACACACTTGCCAAAACAGTGTTATGATGAAATGCTATACTGTAAATTGTATTTTAAACGCAATGTGTATGTACTCATGTGTATGTGTACTTATCATATATGTTATTTGTAATGTCTGAAGGGGCCCAAATTTGGAATAAAGAATATAATCATGTTTCGTATACATGTAATAGTATTCAACTGTGTGGGGGCAACCATTCCACTCCCAAAATAGTATGTCCCAGAACGGTGGCATATTTTCTGGGGGGGGGGGGGGGGGGGGGGGGGGGGGTTGGGGGGGGGTTTCTTTCTGCACTTGAATGCAATTTTAAATTAAGGGGGTATGCTACACCAGAGAAATTCTATATGAATGAAAAGTGGAGGATATGTACAACACTATTTTGAAATGGAAAACTTTCAAATTTACTTTATTTAGTAAAAAAATGCAGTTTTACTGGAAAGCAATGTGAAAATAATAATTAAAACCCCTGCTGGACTCGCGATCTACAGTTCAGCAGTCGACGCGCTAACCTACTGAGCGACTTTGCTAGGTGATGAATTTTTAAATGAAAAGACAAATATTGCTGATATTTATATTTTCATCCATGTTTTAAAAGGAAGTCAGTCATTATGACGATGTAGAGTACATCCTTAAATGTGAAACGCACTTTAAAACCCAAGAGTCGCCTAGCTATGGATACGGAGTGTTGTAAATCTGATATGAGGCACGGATGCACAGAAATGATAAGAATGCAAGATACATATAACGTGAATTCTTTTGAATGATTCTGACATATTTATTATCATCTATATAGAAATACAATATGTAAAATGAAGAAAAAAAATATTAATAAAGTCAAGTGATAAGAAATATTTTCAAAACAACACAAAATCAATTAAGTGGCTGATAACAAACAAAAAACTGGATAAAAAGTATTTATAACGTACATTCTGCTATCTGCGTAATTAAACAAGGTCTCAGATATCCGGAAATGGGACCCCCCCCCCCCCCCCCCCATCAGAAAACCTGGTTAATCTTTTAAACAAATACATTCGCGGACTTATACTTCAAAATTCGTGTAATGGAAACTACATCGACAATTTATATTTTTCATCGGGTCATCATAATATTGAATTATTACCATCAACAAAAGTCAACCAGTAGGAACCCATCTTAAAACTTAAATCTTTATAAAACACACACATATTTATCTCAAATCAGAAGGTCAAGATATATCGCAGATAAAAATGCACGCGTACAATGCATATCCGAGATATTTGTGTCTAAATATATGTGTACATGTTATGTCTTATACTGCATAGATATGAAACGATGTTCTATAAACTATACAGGGGTAAACAAAAATCGAAAATCATGAACATGAATTATTCTTCTGTTTCTTGTTTATCTGTCAACATAAACATTCGTTTCTCCAAGCTCAGTGATTTCAGAAGAATTTCGATATATCCTGTGTGATTTATTTATCGTAATTAGATATAGATATATATATATATATATACGTCTTTTATCTAAAAATCAAAACAATAAACAAGGAAACAAGTTTGCATCCTTTTAGCTACTGCAAATTTCCAAAGCCGTCTCTTCTACCATTACACTTGATCTTCTTTATCATCTGTACCAGAGTACACGAATTCTTACATAATGAGTTCATTTTCAGTAAAAGTTTCTAGTCTTTCTTTCTAAATCTCAAAAGCAATAAATTAAAGAAAAAGATTATTTTAAAGATTTGTACATTGTATTTGCACAGATTTATTAAATCCAGTTTGATGTTTTTTCCTTCCCTACAATATCTTCATCAGCTGTAAAGATAGCCACTTCCTCATGAATGTGAACAATGTACAGATGGGTTTTTGAGTTCTGATATAAATATCCGCTGAGAATCACCCCCCCCCCCCCCGAAAAAAAAAATGAAATACTTGACATGATCAACATATATGTGAATTGGATTCTTATATTTTCAATAAGAAGCTTCTAAATGAATCTTCCTGTATACATGTATTTGTATGTAAAATGTTGAACTTTTAGAATGACCCTTGAACTTTGAGGTCATGGTATGACAAACATGAATCTGCACTACATCTGGATACATGTACTTGTATATCGTGTTGACCAACTGCACAGTTCATGAGAAGACATAGGAAGAGTTTCCCGTATAATACAATTATCTCTTCTGTAAAATAAAAACATTTTTGTAGCCCCATCGAGGTCCTATACACACCTAAATCTACACTACATGAGGAGGCTTGCATATTATATTGACATATCGTGTCCTAATTGTAATTCATGAGATTTTTTTGAGTATTCCGACATATGATTTAGAGCTTCTGTTGTGATCTTTATGTACAGTTGTATATATCCTTGTTCTGGGGTCATGCTGTCACAAAATGCTATCATACACTGAATGAGAATGCTTAAATATAAACTGTGAATTCTGTAAACATAAACTCACGTCATCAGAACTACAAAGCTAAGAACTGTGTCAATCATTAATATCTTTGGGACAGTACTTTGAATAAATTTTATTGATTGATATCAACTATACCATAAATATATTTGATACTGTGTCCCTCCCAACGAGTGTCCACTGTTTGAAGAAAGATTGTAAATTTTGAAATCTTGAATGCAACAATCCCTGCATGGTGAAAGACAGCAAACTAGAACTGTGCAACAATGCATGTATTGTGCAAGACCAGCATGAATGAACTGTGCAACAATGTTCAAAAGTGTTTTATAGCTCACAGAATTTTGCAGTGCATCACCCAATCTTTCATTTTTTGCATCATCTTCCTGGTACCTTGCAGCTTTAGTTGACACACAAAACAATTTAGAAATTGTTAGTACATATGTATGTGAGTAGCTGATAAAAATCAGTGTCAAGAAAATGTTGGGAAAAGAATGCATACCCAATCATTAATATACCACAGTTACATGTAGCTGCTACAGTTCCTATTTAATGTTTCCATGGAGACAAAACAGTCAGATTACCAACATTTTCATAACAGGACTTTTGGACTAGCTATCTCTGGTCAAAACTGACAGTACATTAAATTGTTTTCAATGATTATGGTTGCTGGCCCTATCGTTTCCATAGTAACACATTTTTCTTCATATTTTCCCCTTTGTAATAATTAAATTCAAATGATTAAACAGAGTCATATAATGCTTATTACAGGAAATACCTAGAGATAAATGTGTAATTTTATCTTGTGAAAAGTATAAATTCTATTCTACAAAGTAATTCAAACACATTCAAAAAATTTGACTTTCATTTTAAATGTAATAATCTTTTACCAATGCCTTTTGACTTGAAGATTTTTTGAATGTTTGCTACACCAACTTATGACTAATCCATGGATAAATGAAATTTGTACTTTATAACAATTCTTAAGATTATGACAGAACACTTTGACTTAACAATAGGCACACACGTTTCTGCTTCCTGACACAAATCAGTTTTATAGTCAGCATTTTTCTTCAAAACTTAAAGGAATCATATACATGTATCTTATTATGGTTGCTATGGTAACAAAGGAATTAATCATTTATATTGCTAATTTAAGCAGACTTTTACATCAATTTATATGTTCAAATATAATATGACAATGAGTTTACACTATCACATGGTAATAAGTAGACCTGTAATGCTTTCTGATACAAATTAGCATACTAGTTTACTTATTAAAACCTTGTATGAAATACTGAAATATGGTTACTATGGCAACTGAAATATTTCATAACATGAGAATTCATGATATTTATCATTGTTTATGCCAAATTCAATAGATCAAGGATATTATATTGATAAATTATTAAAATTTGACTCATATATTCATATTATGAGATTTTTCATATTACCAAATTTTCAAGCTACATGTATATAATTTTATTTAGCAAAATAAGACATTGGTCGTTCCCCCCCCCCCCCCCCCCCCCCCCCCATATCTTACACATAATGGGATGAATTAAATCAAATATAACTTTCATTGATGTATGTTGTTGTATTTTCCTGTAAATAATGTCATAAAATGGCTTAAAATTTATTTTTTTCAAAAATAGTCAAAATGCTAAAACATTGATTTTTCAACTTCAGGAACAATAGTTAATCCAATATTGATTTATTGATGTTTTATTAAGAATTTATTATGCTGAACCTAATCTTTAAGCAAGCAATAGAGAAATTTGTACATCAGTAAAATTAATTTGTTTATGTTTAATCAAAAACAGGCCAAAATAAAGCATTTTTAAGCATCTTGGGAACTGTTTTCAATGTGTTCTTCTTACCATGGCAATGGTACCTCGATTACGAATTTTGATACCAAATTCTATGAGAGGGTATAAAATAATCACTATATGCCAAATTTCAGCAAATTGAGTGAGGGTACCTATACCCCTATAATAAAAATTTTGATGCTTACAGAGAATGGCTCTTAAGGTAACTCTACCCTCATATGTGACTTTTCAATATTAATGACTGAAAGTGGTAAAGCTGATCTTATTTTCGAATTTTCACTGAATATAGTCTAATTTCATTAATAGCAAAAGAAAATGTGTATGTTAAATTGCCGTCTGTTTTAAGATGTCAGGCATAGAAAAACAGAAGTATAGGTCAACATCAAAAAATCACACATTTTTGTAACACAGAATAATGAAAATAACTTGTTAAAATGATCTATTTCTAATGTCAACAGTTTAGAAAAACTGCTAATTTATAAAAACATGTATAAAGTAATTGTGGATATTAAGGAAATCAATGTGCATGTACAAATACCAGCATAGGAGTTATTGCCCTTGACACCATTTTACATTTAGCTATGGAAAATATAATTCTTTTTAATATCAATAGTTATAAACAATTTTTAAAAATTTTTTATCAAGTGATATCTACCATCCACAAAATTTAATTTGATAATGATTTTTGCGAAAACCTAAGGCATCACATGAAGATTGTTCTACTTTCAATAAATGAGGTTAAATATGTGATACACTCGTCACTATATTCAACCACTGGGTAAATATAACAAAACATGGACCATCTCCGGAGTAAAAAAATATACTAATTAGTAACATGAAAAATTGATGACTATGTTTAACATGATTCTATAGAATTGGGACCAAACCTTTTGTGGGTATATTATGGGATGGAAAACTATTACCAATATTTGGCATTTCCTTAAACCTTAATTTTACTGAATATTCACTAATTTGTATGGATATTGCATTATATTTCAGTGCTTATTAAGTTAAGAAATAGTCAAATCCCCAGTGCAAAGGTTTAAGAATTCAACATGTGCTGAATAACATACATGTATATGAATGCGATTTAAAAAGAAAAAAACCCAGCAGCAATAACAGCAAAAACAAAAATAACAAACAAAAAACCTCAAATCATTGATTAGTTTTTAACATTATGTTCTCTTGTTTATATTTGAGGAATATTCAATCATTGTTTTACGCATGTGATACTTCATTGTGCAGCCAGACTGCAATCGGGAAATATGCTGTCATGCTCCTCTTTTGGAATGTCGCCAGCTTCCCACTCCATTAACAAATTCCCGCAGAACCAACACTGGGTATTGTCTTCTTTACCTAAAACGAATAAATCAACGTCACATCTAATTCAAATGTAACAAGAAGAAAATGCAACAGACCAGATTAGGGTTTCAATCGGAGCCCCCTGAATCTCTAGTAAGGTGCTCTACCAAATGAGCAAACTGGCCACCAGCGATCCACTCCGTCTGACCACCACATTCCTCCCTCCTTAAATGTATTTGCCCTCAAAGACACAACCCAGATTCTTTTTGCACCTGGAAGGATTTTCACCAGGAGTGGAAAACAGCACAAAATGTAACAGGAAAGGAGAAAATGCAACAGATCAGTCTGGGGTTCAAACCCAGCCCCCTCCTGACTTTCTAGCCAGGTGCTCTACCAACTGAACTAATTCATAATTGGCCATCGGCGATAGAGCCTGTTTGACTGCCATACACAAAATTCATACTTAACTTGATGTCTTGTATCCATGACAAGATAAAACTTAAACCTCCAACAGGTCCTACATCATCAAATTTTTAAAACAAAAAATTTCAAACACCCAAATGAAACAGTCTGTTACAGTGAAAAAAACTTGTGCCCACAATTTAATATGGTGGATTCAAGGGGAAGGGGAATGAAAATGGTGAATGAGGGAATTGGATAACACTTAAAATGTTGTCTGAGAAATATCAATGCAAACTAAAGTCACACAGTTGTAGGGACCAGTCAGTTTTCAATTCTGTTCACACAGCTGAAGGGTTACACTCGTAGTCTATTATTTACAGCCTACAGCTTCGGGCAACATATCTGTCCTTGGGTCAAACAAAACAGCTGTTGTCCTTGAGCCCAGTCAATAACTGTATACTATTCATAAAGTTGTAGGGACCAGTCAGTATTCAAGTGACATGGGGAAAAATTAATTAATATCATTAATGTTCATCATATGGGTATCCTCATTCTCACCCTCTACTAAATCACGATAATCTAGTGGTTAGGAGGTGTGCGCAGTAACAGTGAGGTCCTTGGTTCGATCACAACAAACCCAAGACTGCTCTTTTGTAAATCATCTGGCATTGAATGCGAGAGTCGCAGATTGATTTAGACACTAAAACGAGCTATATATAATACTGTAAGATGTCCTGTCACAGAATACATTGGAATGACAAAGAAATATTTTTAAGTCTTGTGCACCATGCATAAGTAAAAGGGTTTGTGGCATTTTACTTAAAAGTTGGTGCTGTCACAATATGAGTGTAAAATACTGTATAAGGGGTATTTTCTGCGGTTGGAAATTTTTGAAATTTGATCCATATATGGTAGTAAATTATATTCTGCATTTCCAATTTCTGCAGTTGTACTAAATAACTAGTATATATATGCATAGATCTATATGCATGCATATATATTTTGTGATTGTAATTTTTGCATATTTTTCCTATCCACAAAACGTTTACAACCGCAAAAAATGCCTGTTAGAGGGTAAGAAATAGACAGGCAATCCCAAAATTCTCTCACCAATATAGAACAATCCAGCCCTGGCTAAAGTCTCAGGCGAGGGCTTTTCTTTTTTACTGTACTTCCAGTCGTTGAAAGACTTCAACCTCAGACTATAGTCTTTCATCTGCGGGACTTTCCCATCCAATGTAGAGTTTTGTGTGTTCCTTATCAGATCCAGACGTGAGGTACCCGCGTTAAGATTCGCACCAAAGTTTCTGCGGTCAAGATCGAGAACTCTTGGACATGACGGGGAAAATTTTCGATGCTCTGTTTGAATATCATCTTCTGTTTGCCAATTATCGATTATAATCCCACAAAATGTACACTGAACTGTGTCAGTTTTACCATCACCAGTGTAATAGAAACCATTGTCAGCGAGGTCCTCTTTTTCTTTAACAGCTTCTTTCGGGTAAGTTTTGAAGGTTTTCAGTCTCTTTGGTAGGCTTTCTTGAAGGGGTTTGAATCTTTCAGTAGGAGAGATAGGAATTATATCTTTATTGCTAGAATCCATAACTCAAACTTTGAAATCCAAGAATTTCTGTAAAACATAAAACTGATAAATCCTAATGTTTCTACTGTCTATTAAGCATATACTTTGTCAACCTATAAATATTCCACCCTACCACTAACAATCTATCTCAGAGCATTGACATGTTATCACATATTCATTTGATAAATGGACTGTGCTATCATTTTAAAACAATGTCCTTCAGACTCAGTTTGAGTGATAACAATAAGTGATGACAAAACCTGTTGTATAACAAAACAGCAACATCAACGTTAGTATACGCAAAAGATCTTCATGACCCATATATACCAAACTGTAAACTTCATATTACACAGCGAGTAGTTTAGGCCATATGTCCCACGATGTCCGATTTTGATATTTGCCGATTTATCGTTATATGTTGGTTTTTCTTCAAATATCTTACTAAATGTTTTTCCAGACGATCACCAAGAATCTTCATTGTGAATTTTGTGATGGAAATTGCCTAATTATTTAATATTAAAATGGCTTTTATTTATTCTTTAGGGTGTAAAAGTAGTCCCAAAGATTTTATGAAGAAAACACATTTCCGATTTTTGTTTTCGCCTTGTTAATAATTAAAATGAAGTTTTTAAAGTGTTTTATTTTGCTGTTGGTTTTGCTTAGATATTGTTTGATATCATAGCAAAAGAATTTACTAAACATTCAACATGTTATATGAATGCTCGTCCTTCTTTTTATGGGACATTGTTTTGATGGTTGACTCAACAAGACCAGTCTAAAAATGAAACTGGAAAAAGCTGCATGTTTAGTAAGGAAATTTAATTATAACTGATATATAAAATATTATGATTCATAATACATGTAAGTATAAATAATGAGCATTGAAATTGAATGGTCAAATTCTTTAACGTTATTGGATTGGATGTCAAAGTTTTCCCCACTAATATTGAAAATTAAAATGTGTGAGCAATGTGCTTGCTGACTTTCAAGTTATTTTATTGGATGTAGGCTGCTCATAAACCAACAACTAATACAATGGCACAATTCAAAATTCCATTGCAAAATTGTGTACACAGTTAGCTGCAAAGGGTTCATACATATTTAAAATTCAAAATATATATCAAATGATAAGTCCTAAGATTATAGCTCGTTAGAGGGCTCCATGTAGCAAGAACTGAACGAAATAATTAGACATACTTTACATGCTTAATTAACTTACTGCTAATAACTCCTATGCAATATCACTTTTATTGATCCTTCCATGATATTATATATGAATTACATTACATTTAACTTCTATGAAATACATTAACATTGCTATTAGATTATTTTGAGTTTGTAACAAAGTGATGTAACGAAGTGATATATCAATGTTATAAATATTGATCATAAATGCTAGCCCTCACCTGCATGCGGATTTAATGTTTTCGTCTCAGTCCAGTTCTTTTATGAACATTTATTAATATCTCAATTAACTGTGATATCCTGAGGGAAAAGGGGGACAAAAAGGCGTTTCCTATATTAATCAGTGAAATAACCAGAAATAAGGGTGTCTTAGGATTATCAACAGAGCACAATACTTAAAGATTATAGGCGTTTTATACATAAACAAGGCGAAAACAAAAACTGGAAATGCATTTTCTTTGTAAAATTTTTGGGACTACTTTTACACCCTAAAGAATAAATAACAACCATTTATTAAATAATTGGAAAATTTTTGATACGCCAAATTTACAATGAAGACTCTTGGTTATCGCCTTAATTAAAACATATTCAGTAAGATATTTAAAGAAAAACCAGTCTATGCGAAAGACATCGGACCGTCGGACCTGACCGATGTGCAGTGCCTCAGGTCCGACGCATCATTTTTTACACCGGACCGGAATGTCCGATGTCTCAGTGTCCGGTTTTGAGCTTTACTATTTTGATGCGGAGTCATTTAAATGTTTGTTATATGTAAAAAATAGCACACAAATCCAAATACGTAAATGAATGTGATTAAAACCGCATGGACTGTCTAGAGTATTATACGGGAGGGATCCCTGGTATAGTATTACTAGTATAATAAATAAGATTCCCTTGGTTTTGCATTTTCACGTGTTTCACTTTTTTACATTAGGTTTTTCGGTCTGACAAAATTTGGTTCGGTCTGGTGTGTTCATTGATTACACAGGACCGAATGTCCTGTGTGGTCCAAAAAACTTTCGCATAGACTGAAAAACTATCATATAACGATAAATCGGCTAATATCAGTATCGGACATCGCGGGACATATGGCCCGGGACATATGTCCCGAACTACATTTACACCCAACCAGATACTTTTCATTAGCAAATAATTTTTACACACTTAAAACTAACTACTTACCAGCTGATACCATCTTTCCAGGAAGACATAAAAGAATTTCAAAAATTGTCTTTTTAAAGCACTGACTTATCATACTAGATGACTGACTCTCCCACGCACTTGTCAGGGGTCATATAAGCGTAAGCCTTTATCAGTCTGTTTAAATATTAATTTGGAGTATCGATAAACTGATAGTGATAGATCGGAATTTATGATTAAATAGTTTGGAATAGATCTTAAAGATTCCCTTGTAATTAAGCTGAAAACACGGTTTCTAACAAAACGATAAATTTGCAATAAATTGTTTTTTGTAAACACTTGTTCATGTGATTCGCGACATTCAATTCAGACATATACAGATATAGTATTGTTTTCTTTCGATTCAGAAATTATTTACTTCCTCGTTCCAAATCGGGGATTGGTAATTTAAATATTCCTTGTAGTACTTTGTTACTTACACATTACGCAATATTCTGTGACATAGGTCCTAGAAATAGATTAAATCTGGACCACAATGACAATGTTCTTCTTATTGAGATTCTTTCGGTTTTGTTGAGGATTCCGATCCCGATCCCAAAAAGTACAGAAAAAGAAAATTGTGAAAAGGTGAACTAACATGAGCTTTGTGTTGTCTTTCAGTCAAGCCTTAAAATATAGTACTTACATAATATCCACAAGATCTTTACTACGTCCACACCATACATGCAGGTGTACCTTCCGTATATAATAGCTTGATTTATTTTTAGATTAGGTAAATCCAATGGATAAATATAGAACGAGTGTTGCTAAAATGCGAAAAGGAAACGAAATAGTCTCGCTTTCCCCAGACTCTCGCCCTCGAGACTTTGCACGTGCAAAGTCTCGAGGGCGAGAGTCTGGGGAAAGCGAGACTAGAAACGAAACGGAAGACGGAACGGGAAAAAAAGAAAAGTTGACAGGAGATCTGATTGGTCATTAACAGAAAATCTTTGTGATGGAATTTAATAGTGAAATATAAGTGATAAAAATGACAGGTGACATAACAGAATATGTAGAAAGATACAGAAGTTATAAGGGAAGATCTGAGTGGAGAGGTGATATTTGGATGGACAATTTCATTCAGTGCGGATCTACACTAGTTGTAAACAGGCCAAAATTTGAAGGAAAAACGCAACGGCAAGCCATATATTTTTTGGTGGAATTTTGAAGGGGAGATGATGAACTTTGCTGAATGGTGATTGATTTTTTGAAAATTGGCTTAATAAATAATTGACAGTGATTGGAATTTGTATGGAAGTCTATGGGAAAACATTTGGTGGTGTTTGTCCAACGGAACTTTAAATAAAATTTACTTTACTTTTAGCATTTTGCAAAATAAAAAGTTTATCATCAACAATAAAAGGTTTATCATCTACATTCCTCCCTCCTTAAATGCCTTCTCACTTAAAGACATCAGCCCAGGATCTTTATCCCCTGGCAGGCATTTTCACCTGTCAGTCCCACAGGTGCTTGGGTTCAGGACCCCCCCCCCCCCCCTCCCCTCCCCTCCGAATAACAGAACAAACCTTGTTCTGTTATATTAAAAAACCAGTGAGGGTATTTTTCTTAAAGGGCTTATTTTGAATTATTTTGGACTTTAGGGATATGCACGACGTTGTTGATATGTATTAATTAGAAATATTAATTTTTCAACCCCAAAAAATAATTAAATCAACTCATGTAGCTTATTCGGAGGGGTGTGTGTGTGTCCTGAACCCAAGCACCTGTGGTCAGTTCTACGGCACCATATGTAACAAGAAGGGAGAAAACGCAACAGACCAGACCGAGATTTGAACCCTGGTCCCGTGAATCTTTAGTCAGGTGGTCTTCCAATTGAGCTATCTCTCCACTGGGGTTCGAACCCAGCTGATCGACCGCTACATACGTATCTAAAAAGAATGAAAGGGTGCAATACTTGTATTTTAAATCAGGTGAAACTCAGGATCATGTACCCCCCCCCCTCCCCCGAAAACACCGATATTATGTATATATGTAAGCATATAAAAAACACCGAATTACATGTATGCTCTCGCAAACCTTTATGGCGTAGGTCTTTAAAGCACCCCCCCTCCGAATTTTTTTGTAGCAATGTAGGGTTTCTTCACGGATCAATGGACATGGGTGGAACTCATCTATGGTCATTGTTACATGTACTTATACCTGACCAAGACATCAAGACCAAGAGAGGGTATTGTGTATAGTTTTGATATACACCAGACATGTCTCAGGGCTGTCTGTCGAATTTCTGTGGTCAAAGTGATTGTATAATAAATGGTTGTATTCCTAAAGCTGACACACAGTCTACACCCACCCACCCCCTCTTTCTCTCTCGCTTACTCTCAGTCATTGACTCAATGAATGATCTCTTTTATAAATATAGAGGTACCATAAATTGATAATATAAATTGTTTCACTAATTGACAAATGTTAGAAATTAATGTACAAATTATTGTTCGATTTCTGAATGTGTAATTCATAATACATGTATATATCTAGAGGGGAGTGGGGGTACAATAATACATGTATATATCTAGAGGGGAGTGGGGGTACAATTCTATTAAAATTGCATTGTTCAAGGGTCTTTTTAAAATTTTGAATTACCAGAAAATTTCAGTTGTGAACAGGTCAAAGCAATCAAACTGGGTACCCTTCGTGAGCTATTCTTGACTTGAAAAAAAAATCTTTTTACAAAATAAATATCAGCTGCATAACAAATCTTTCATTTGTTGTATATTTATCGAAGAGACCAGGGGCGGATCCAGGAATTTCAGTTACCGGGGGGGGGGGGGTACTCTTTATGAGGGCTTCCATTTGTTGTACATTTATAGAAGAAACAATCTATACGAACATTACAGGTGAATAACAAACACTGGGTAAATTCGAACTGTAATCTAGCTGCCACACCTCACATTTTTCATACGTATGAACAAAAAGTTCTAAAATAACCCCAATGTAATTTGTTTATTTGGGATATCTGGTGACAGAAAAGCCTTAGAATCTTCAGGGCATATTTTGATCTATTACCGATTGTCCTTTTAAAACATGCAGACATCAGATTCTGTCCATAATTATCAAGAAAACTGTTAAACATAATATCTAAAATGATGAATACAGATACATAATTAACCCTGTATGTATATGGTTTCCTTGATTATGGTCTGGGTATTTATGTACACATAGGCAGGATGATGGGGGAGGGGGGGGGGTTGTCCTGTACACAGAGGGACAATTTTGTATTTATTTAAAGAGACCTGTTCGATCTAATTAGATTGCGAACCTTTTTCTTATGAGTGGTATGTAACTGAATCATTTTGACATGCATTGGGTACTAGCTTTATCATTCAATGTTCTGAGAGGAGAAGGAATGAATAGGAATGCACTTTAATTTTGGAGGTCTGATAAAAGTAAAACACCGGTGTTAAAAAATGTCGGCACGATGCCCCTATAACATTTACATATCCATCCATGCACAAATGTACTGTGTCGCAGTTACAACATTTAAATACTAATTTGATTGTAAGACTGCATATACTTTAGATTTATTTCATGAATAGATTTAAATATTACACGTATACATACACGCTCACCATAATACTTTTATATATCCACGGCTACCCATGTCCTAAATCATAATGTATCGGTTATGCAAGAAAATTCGTTTGGAGTGTTTCCGGTTATGAGTTAAAAGAGAACAACACGCCGCTTCGACAGGTAGGTAGGTCTGAGTTTTTCTTGTTTATGATAATTTAACCACTGTTGATGATAATCGGGGAATGTAGTCAGCTGTAGAAATTATTAAAGTATACGAAATAACCACAATTACCCATATCTAAAGCGGCAAGACGACATGAGATGATTTTCCGAGAGGAAAAGGGGGTTGAATTTTGAATATTTCTCACGATTCTCGATTGTCAGGGTCAATATCGGCTCAATCAACTAACCAGTCGAAATAAGTTGACCACTCGAGGGACAATTTGTGCAAATTAAAATGAAAATATTCTACATTTTTGATATTGGTGTTTGTATTTTGCCAAAATTTCTATCCAAACGGGTCAGGTAATGCTTTAGGGGATAAGTTATGATTTAATTGATTGGTTAAGATTTAGAGGAAAATTTGGTTAATACACACCCCGCTGATCGATACAGTAGTATTACGCACGTGAATGAGTTTGTATTACGTGACGTAATTTAGATTAGTATGTACGATTCTGGATCTGCAATAACCATTAATGCATGACTTAAGATTTATTGAAATTAATTTTTTTTTTAT
Organism: Ostrea edulis; assembly: GCF_947568905.1. NCBI lineage: Eukaryota > Metazoa > Mollusca > Bivalvia > Ostreida > Ostreidae > Ostrea > Ostrea edulis. The sequence goes on along the minus strand of NC_079166.1, from coordinate 76,315,557 downwards.
TTGTAACGAAGGTATTTGAAAAATATTTGTCGTGTTAGGGAAAAAAAGATTGATACCGTTTTCGATTTGCGAATTCACCTCTACTCTTTCCCATGTAAAAAAAAATGTATAAGCTTTAGATATTTTTCTTCAATGTACATGCATTGTACTCGTATATGTATATTTATTCAGGAACGTATTCACCAAAACTAAATAAAGATGCTGTTCTTCCGGAACCAAAGACGTGGCAATCAAGGCTAGACCCAGATAGTATGTCAACTGTATGCATAGTAGATGCATAGACTTGAAGAAGATAGAATGTATTATTCTAAGGTGTGTATAAGCAACTTATTTATGACTATGTAGAAAATTAACGGATTATGTAAATGTCGAATACTTATGCATGACGTTTAATTGTCAAATACTTAGGTAACGCTTATGCTTTCTTGATGAAAGGTGAAGATAACGAACAGTGACCAATCTCATAACGGCTATAAGCAATACAAAATAGAGAGTTGGGCAAACACGGACCCTAGACACACCAGAGGTGGGATCAGGTGCCTAGGAGGAGTAAGCATCCGTGATCCCCCGTCAATCGGCTACACCCGCCGTAAGCCCCACATCCCGATCAGGCAAACGGAGTTATCCGCAGCCAAAATCAGTGTGCCAAGAACGGTCCAACAATCGCTACATGATGTTGCACAGAATATGTTGTTACTTTGCATTTTCTGGTCTAGTACTTTACTTCAAATTCAGAACACCAAATGTTAAAGTCTATAAGGAATTACTTCATATTAGGATATAGAAATATATTGATTTCCTAGTAAAATGGTTAAGGGGCCATAGTCAGATTACCGAGAGGGGGGGGGGATGATACACTATATACAATGTAGGTGTCGATCCTGTGTCAATTTACTCTTTAGGATGAATTTATAAGCATGGAAGCTATCATGATATGGTCTGGTGGTTATGATAACGTTTTCTCTACTTCACAGGGACATTTAGACAGAGATCGCCTCCAAAAAAATATATTTACCGAATGCACCAAATGGACATGCCAGAGAACAACCCATCAGGCAACATGATGGTTACAGAATAAATGACTCTATAAGCTGTTGCAGCCGCAGAGACTTGGACTAAACTTTGATTACATGTCAGAATCTAATGTGTAATAAAAATACTAGTTAATTTTGAGCGTTGTAGAATAATTACTAAACTAACAAAAATGGACATTCGGAATACTCCTCATCTGACCAATAATATCAAATTAATTGTTGTCACCATTTGGCGTCTTTTGTCCGCTAACTAAATTCCACATGAGAACCACTGAATGAAAAATAATCAAACGTGGCAGAGTTCTTCCAGAATTGCTGTTTCTCTAAATCAGATTCGTTAAGATAACTGTGAGAGCAGATGCCCTACAAAACCTACTTCTTTGTGAAAAATTATACAACATTGCTAAAAAACAAAGCAAACGTTTTCTCTCTAAACTGCTATTAAGAAAGGTACCTGCAGTTTGATACCGGTTTTTCTATGCAAAGAAATAACAGCCGTAAAACATTATGTTGACACAAGCATCACTCGAAACATCCGTGTATACAAAGCGAAGTCTCTTACCTACTGTAACGTTGCTATAAATCTGAACGGAAGTAGGTACAACCAGAGACCATACTCAAGTAATCTCTCTTTAATGTTAAATACCAAACAAAAACAACAAAAGCAAAGCAAGTAAGTGACCGATGTCAATAAAGCTATGTTGAATTTTCATATGCAAAGTCCGTTTCCCCTTTTAATTGATGGTAAACTTTGTCGCATCCTTTATATTCACACCTGTGCTGAGTTCTTTCCATCTGTAAAATACAAAATGATAGAATAAATAGTGTATGTTGTATTGGGATGGAAATGAAAACACTCGATGAATCTTTGCATAGGAACAGCTGAAGTTAGCGGTAAAAAGAAACTTTAGTATAGTATCAGTACTTGTATTTTTGCATGTATTTGTTCCACAGGCACCTGAAGTATGGATATTACTACCCCCCCCCCCCCTTTAATAATTTGGGGGGGGGGGGGTGTTCCAATAATTTTTCTGAAATGTGTGAATTCCATGTCTATATCATCCCTCTCTCGATTCATGTAATCGTTTCACGCTTTTTGTAAGCTTTAGAGATTGGCCTTCTATCGGTATAATAAAATACGTATAAAACACAGGCACTTGTTTCATACATGAGTCCCCCCCCCCCCCCCCCTCCTCAATAATTTAATAATACCACAGGCACTTGTTTCATACATCATGAGTCTCCCTCCTTATTAAGGAGGGGGACTCGTGTATGAAACAAGTGCCTGTGGTATTATTAAGGAGGGGGGGGGGGACTCATGTATGAAACAAGTGCCTGTGGTATTATTAAGGAGGGGGGGGGACTCATGTATGAAACAAGTGCCTGTGGTATTATTAAGGAGGGGGGACTCATGTATGAAACAAGTGCATGTGGTATTATTAAGGAGGGGGACTCGTGTGTGGTATAAAAGGAGAAATTATTGCCACACAAAAAATTATCATAAAAGGAGGGGGGGGGTTTAGTAATATCCATACTTCAAGTGCCTGTGTTTTTTGTAGAAATTGGGTCTAAGAAGTAATTGACAAACAGTGTTCTCCGCACACAAAAAGTTTGCTTAATAAACACAGACGCAGTGTTACATGAATTACTACTTGGTTTTCAAATGTTTCCGGTACCGAGTAATATAAACTTGATCCTAGTCGCATGACGGTTGGTTTCTTGATAAACCAGATCATTGAAAATAGCAAAAAAATTGGACACTACACGCTGCTTCCCTTTTGTAATAACAAAAGATGCAGCGAGTGTGTATTAACCAACTTTTTCTCTAAATCATATCCAATTCATTAAATCATAACTTATCCCCTAAAGCATTACCTGACCCGTTTGGATAGAAATTTTGGCAAAATACAACTACCAACATCAAAAAAGTAGAATATTTTCATTTCAACTTGCACAAATCGTCCCTAGAGTGGTCAACTTATTTCGACTGGTTAGTTGATTGAGCCGATATTGACCCTGACAATCGAGAATCGTGAGAAATATTCAAAATTCAACCCCCTTTTCCTCTCGGAAAATCATCTCATGTCGTCTTGCCGCTTTAGATATGGGTAATTGTGGTTATTTCGTATACTTTAATAATTTCTACAGCTGACTACATTCCCCGATTTTCATCAACAGTGGTTAAATTATCATAAACAAGAAAAACTCAGATCTACCTACCTGTCGAAGCGGCGTGTTGTTCTCTTTTAACTCATAACCGGAAACACCCCAAACGAATTTTCTTGCATAACCGATACATTATGATTTAGGACATGGGTAGCCGTGTGTTTACAAGCGGGAGTGGGGCAGATATTCATCACAGCATAAGTGAGTGTATTCAGTAAGTTTCTTATACGCTGTTTGATAACCCGAATTCGACTGACACACAAACAAGTAAGTGATTAGTATTTAGGGAGTAATTAAATACATAAAATTCTTTTCATATCACGTACTCTCGCTGGTCATAAGTACCATATCCAAGATATTTCTTACAAATATGACATTGTTTGTATGTTTCCACTTCGGTAAAACATTTCTTTCGATAGTATTTCCCACATTTACATATTTAAAGAGAAGCCACTTTTAATACATTTCATCGTCTTCCTCGTTGGCTGTATATCCACTCTGTCCCACTTAAGCATTCAAAGTTCCACTAAATGCACCTCCTATACAGAAGAGTTCGTATCTCGAAACTGGCGTATTGGATGGGAAGGGTGATTTATGTGCATATTTTTGTAGACAATGACTCTCTTTTTCCACTTGGTCCTACATTTCAGAATACAAACAGATTTTTAAATGTATTGTGTATTTCATTCATTTACGAGCGCAGTTCGATATGCAGTGTGTATTGTACAACAGCTCCACATAGTTTTAAACTTATGTTCATTTTAATAAATCCAGTCGTTGACCACTGTTGTAAAAATGGTTGGGAAACGGGTTGAGAATATTGGACAAATGAGAGCTTATATAAAAGTTCGCATAAAACTCGGTCATTAGGTAATGCAGATTTTTACTGAATTGGGGGAAGTTTAAGATATCTTATGAGACAGCTCGTAGGTGGAGAAAGAAATTTTTGACTGGCAAAGAGTCCGTCAAAGATTAAGCAAATTCTGCCCGATCTGTGAATGTAACAGGCAAGGCAAATGTCTCAAAAGTCAGGGAAATAAGAAACCATGTACGTCATAATACAGTAACTGCATCTCTATTTGTTGTGTGTCAAGATTCTAATCCAATTGCGGAATGTTCTTATTCATCAATTCAGACTTGGGGTCAATTACATAACAATGTCATGCATTACAGTATATTTTCTACAAGTTCTAAAATTAGACATATGGAAGAGTTTTCCATTATTTACTCCCGAGTTAATGTATATGCTGATATACTTGCTTTTTAGCGCCTTTTAATTAAAACACAGTTCTTCATTTGATGGAACTTTGTTTTGTGTTTTCGTCATTTTGAACATATATGACGCTCAACAATGTAGAATGTATGGAAACGTGTTGTTAACACAATTCAGCAATGTTACCGATCAAAAATGTAAATATAAGTAATAAGGTATCATATTTATCGGGATATAAATACGGGTTGGTACGTGATCAAAATTTCCATAAAGCCCTTCGGGCTTTATGGTATTTGATCACGTGACCAACCCGTATTTATATCCCGATAAATATTTTAGAATAATATCTTATTTCTTAAATAAATACGTATTGCCCGTAATAGTGTTATGTAGGGGAATACAGTTAAAAATGGAAATATATAACAATGTAATACATTACATCACCGTTACGTAGAAAATTTGACATTACCATTACCATTATTCCTGTTTTAAAATGTAATGCATTATATCGCACACTACTTGGTAGTGCATTAGGCTGTCTAAAGTTAATTCTACGTTTAACGTCACCCGCGCACGTAGGTTTCGGCGAAATTGCCGTTTTGAAAAAACAAACAAATCCGGATTTGAAGTAGTCGTTCAGGTTTGGTTTTTCATTTAGCGACTTAATTCTACATCCAGTGTAAGAGGAAAACGCTTAATCAGAGGCCCTTAAAGGACACATCTCGTGTTTTCAAAGTATACAAAATTATATGCATTTTGTCTTCCTTATGCTTATAGAAATTAATTGTAATAGTTCGTTCGCTGAAGTATTGCGATAATTAGCCACAATACGGACTTAAATCTAAGCCCCGATTTCAAAAAGCCTAGTTAATTAGATAGGTAGTCACGTGGTACAGTGACGTCATATGCGACCTTCGTCGATCAACTTGTTGTAAAAGTAGTGTTAGATATTTTTAAAAACTCGGGTTTTAGGGGCCTAATAAATTTACCATGGATAACATTTATTTCGATGTTAACCAATTTCCCGAGTCTTATATCTTTAAGCCACCAGTGCATACAAATAGCGGCCCAAATGTAGCGAGGAAAGCGAGTATGAAATCTGCGAGTAAATAATGTTTACATGGGATCACTGTCTAAACACAATATGGTAATGTCATTTCTGTAAAGAACTGTAATTAGCGTTGTTGCTTTTTGAAAATAAACAGTGCAATTATTATTAAATTTATTTTGGAGAAGTTAGATCTAAATTAATATGTTTTACGGCGTGACCGTGTTTGAGGGCGAAGCAAAAAAGTTTTGACTCTAGTATCTATATCCAAAACAGGACAAAAACAACTCGAAGTTAGCACGCGGACGGAGCTGTATCAAAGCATCCTAATTTTGGACATTTGATCCGCCTATATATTGAACGCGGGAAATATAACGCAATTGATGTAAACAGTACATTGTGACGTCATATTCAACGTCGTTATTTACCAAATTTACAAACAAAGTGTTTGAACCACAACAAAAAACATGGCGTTAATCGTGGAGTGATTATATATGATTAAGAAAATAAGATTTACATGCTTTTACGGATTTTATGTGTAACATCTCAGAACGACGTGAACTAGGGTAGACGAGATTCAAAATGGAGGAATACATGTCCACGCGCTAATATTCGAATCGACGCCATTAGTACCAAACTTTTCAAGTTCCATAGGTATGGTTTAATTTTTCATTATTTTCCTATATTTTCGTTTTAAACATGTATATACGTGTTACCTATAGGGAGAGCTCCGCTCTTACGGCCCTTCGGGCCGTGAGAGGGCTTCGCCCTCTATGATACGATTATGTATCATTGACAACTAGGCCTACTGTGACAGTAGGCCTAGTTGTCAATGATACATAATCGTGTTGTGTATCTGAGTATACTGGGTCACTGAGAGGGCAATCCGGATTGTATATCGTTGTTGGTTTTACTATTACAATGTATTCCGGAAAAGACCGGGTTGGGGTTTGAGTGTTAATAAAAAATGACAGACGTTGAGTAGCATGTGTTTTGACTTTGTGATAAGTGATCGCAATGTAGACTATATGCATAAACACTCAGGACAGTAAATGAGTGATACAACATGGCGGAGAATCCAAAATTCCCCGATCCCGATAATGTGTTGCTTAATGGGATGGAAACGTTTCAATTTGATGAGAGACCGATGCCTATGTTGACCCCGTATTCGCGGGAAAATGAGCAAACCTTCGTTAAGAACCTATGTGACGAGAGCCCACCATGGTCAGTTAGAACACCAGCGAACACATCGACTCCGGTAGTGAGTAGGCCTAATAAGCAAGTCATTAATGTACCTACATGTGGGGACAAACTTTCACTCCGTAAGTTTAGCGGATATTCACATGAAGATGCCGCCAAATTTATGGCCGAATTTAACTCGTACTGTGTATTTCACGACCTCGATGCAAATGAAGCACGGAAAATTGCGGCCTTCCATCTTCATCTACAAGGCCCTGCCCTTGTATGGTTTGGACAACTTTCGGAGTTTATACGGACGTCGTGGAGGATCGTCTCGAGTGAGTTCCAAAGAACATACACCAGCAAATCACCATTGGACCCAACTCTGATTATGGAGTCAGCGATGTTCAATTCATTGTGTTTGTCCCCTACTCAGCCGTTGGAGGATTTCTACAGTATTATTCTGGAGAAAGGTCGAAAGCTAGGTAAACCCGAACGTGACTTGATGAACAAATTTGTTGAAGGGTTACCACAGCAATTGGCGTTTTATGTCCGTGCTGGACGTTGTACCAGTTTCGCCGACACTCTTACAGCCGCCAAGACTGGGGAAGCATTTGGTTACAGGCAAACCCCAGCTTCCACAGCTGCAATACGGACACAGTCAGCATCCGATGTCAGCATGAACTTCATCGTGAAGGAATTATCTCGCCTGTCTACAGCTGTACAGCAGTTAGCAACCTCGGAATATGGTGGACAGCCCCCACAACGTTTGGATCCTGCACCGCAACAATCTGCGAATTCCAAGTGTTGTTTCCGATGTAGAGGTGTGGGTCACGTACAGCGTGCCTGTGCATTGAAGGATGGTGGTGTGTCTGACCCCAACTCTCAGTGTCCGTTTTGTTCCCAGTTCGGGCATAATGCTGCGTCATGTATGTTCACGAAGTCGGAAAACTCCAGAGCCCCGAGGAGAGATCAACAGGGCGCTCCCTCGGGAAGACGGTAAAATCGCGCCATCGCAGCCCTTCGCCTACACCGTGGAGAGAAAGACTCTACCAACAGAGATGTGCGACACAGAATGACGCAACAACTTTTAGTGGCAATCCGTTGTGTGACTCTTGCGTAGCCACAACCGCGCCTGTGAGCAGTGACAGTTTTCATTTGTGTGACTATCAGAATATAGCGACAGATGTGCCTGCTTTCAGTGACGTTATGAGCTCGTCTGATATTTTTTCAGACATACAGGACTCCAACACCACTAAATTTATGTATATGCCAGTGAAATTCAAAACTGTCAATGTGGCAGCACTATTAGATTCTGGTTCATGTATATCTGTTATGTCATTGTCGTTGTATGATATGTTACCCATCTCTGTTAAGCAACCTTTGCATGCCTGTGATATTTCAGTATTAGTAGCTGATAATCAGAGTGTCAAGGTTTTAGGTGTTACAAAGGTTAAGGGTCAAACACCTCATGGTACACATTGGTTTACTGTGTATATTTTTCAATGTACCTCGCACCCTTTTATCATTGGAACAGATTACATGAAAGAGAAAGGTGTTGTGCTAGATTTTAGTGCATGCAATGATTTGTTGAATGGATATATGCAATCCAAGGTGAAGGTTAGATCTATGAAACCTGTTACTGTAGAACCTAACAAAGAGCTTATTGTATATGGCAAAGTTCCAAGAAAGTCATTATATGGTGTGCAGGGTTTACTTTCTGCTCATGTGAATGTTCTGAAAAGAGGTTTGCTGCTGGCTAGATCGGTTAATACTATACCTGCAAATAAAACCATCCCTTTCAAAGTCATGAATTCTGGAAATGACCCTGTTTTTATACCTAAAGGTATGGTGTTGGCCGATTTTGCTGTGTTGGATTCCTCTTACAACATTGTGCCATTTCCAATGTGTACTAATGTTAAGAGTGTAACTCAGTGCAAGACAGAGTGTCAGAAATCAGATGATTTTTCTGCTTTTTGTGCAAATTTTGATTTTTCTGGTACACATGTACTTACAGACAAGCAGATTGAGAAACTTGAGAAATGTTTATATGCACACAAGAATGTATTTGTGACTAAAGAAAATCCACAGCTTGGTTTTACGAACTTTGTACAGCATGAGATACATATGAAGCCAAATTTTGTTCCCAAGTATCAGAGGCCTTATCGTTTACCTCCAGATAAGAGAGAGATTTTGCGCACACAGTTAGACGAACTCCTCTCCCAAGGAGTTATTGCCCCTGTTAGTGAAACAGATAGTTTGCCCATTACTAGCCCCATCCTTTTGGTTGCTAAACGCAAAAACAATGGATCTCATGCTGCCCAGGGTAAAGAGGCTCATCTTACCTCATACAGGTTTTGTTGTGATTTTCGGTATTTGAACTCGCAAACACTTGATTTTGCTTACAATATACCTGATGTACAGGAGCTCACAGAGTCTTTTAGTCAAACCACACCCAATTTTATTTCTACCATTGATATGAGCTCAGGTTTTTTTCAAATGGGCATTTCAAAAGAATCTGCCAATTTAACTGCATTTAACACCTGTTTTGGTACGTACAAATTTACCAGATTGCCTATGGGTCTCAAGACGGCCCCTAATAGCTTTCAATTACTTATGGACAAAGTTTTGAAGGGTTTGACTTTTAGATCTGTATTGTGTTATATGGATGATGTTGTTATTATGTCAGATAGTTTTGATCAACATTTAAAAGACATTAGTGAAGTGATGAGTAGGTTTGAATCGTCGGGTTTGAAACTGAATCCTAGGAAGTGCACCTTTGCTACTGACAAAGCAATTTTTCTTGGACATGAAATTTCCAAGGATGGCATTCGCCCTCCCTCAGATCGCGTTGACAGTATTAGAAACTTTCCCCTTCCAACGACAGCAAAGGAGCTGCGTTGTGCTCTTGGCATGCTCAAATGGTTTCGGAAATATATACCAAACTACAGCATAATAGCTTCACCCCTTCATGCCCTGTTAAAGAAAAATGTGAAATTTATTTGGACACAGTCACATACAGTCGCATTTCAGACATTGAAGGGTGCCCTTGTGAATTCGAATGTGTTATCATTCCCAAGATTTGATATTCCCTTTCATATTGCTGTGGATACTTCGAGCAAAGGTATAGGATACATGTTATATCAACTTTATGACGATGACACTCCGCATGTTATTCGTTTCGGTTCGAAAGGTCTCAATAAATGGCAGCGATCTTATGGCCCAACGAAATTAGAACTATTAGGAGTGACCACTGCAGTCACAGACTGTGCATCGTATATTCGAGGAAACCATGTAATTGTTGAGTGTGATCATCAAGCTCTAAAACCGCTGTTCATGAACAAACTACGTGGAGCTATCTTCGATCGCTGGCTGACTATCCTTCAACAGTATGACCTTGAAATTCAGTATAAACCAGCAGCGCAGATGGTCGTGGCGGATGCATTGTCACGTTGCCATCCTAATCCGGACATGCCTACTCTGGAGGCCAGCCCAGATGAGCATGACCCATACTTCGATTCTGTTGATGAGCCTACATGTGACGTTAAATTACCCTCAGGAGAATGTCTACGTGACTTGATACAAGACAGACATTCTGGAATGAATGATTTTGCAGTCAACAACATAGTGATACCTTTCCGACCTCCGGATCTTCATCCTGCGTTGGAATACGACGCTGACACCGAAAGTAACTCGGATATTTGTAGTCTCACTCATTCCAAGCAATTGGATAGACTCCGAGGAACTCGTAAATTTCTGCGCGCAAAATCAAGAACGCGTCCACCGTCGGTTCCTAATCAGCTGGTGTCCGACATCCCTTGTGACGGTACGTTTCAGTCACACTCGCCTATTTCACTGGAGCGAAATGACCCGTCTCAACTGGAGACCGAAACTAATGGTCCTGCACACTCGCTGTTCCAAGCAGAGACTGATGAGGGTGTTTCACAGGATCAATTTGGTGTTGCAACTGAAGAAAATACATCTCATCAGCATAGTGACGGATTTCTCTCCAACAGTGATAATGACGTGAATGCAAACCGTTTTACTGGTGACACAGACATTGACACCACCCATACACTGTTACCAGATCAGAAATATATGGACTCGAGTGTGTCTACTGATCCGCTTGGGTCTTCATCTGAAGTTGATACACCACTTGCTCAAAAGGGTCAGGATCACACCTCAGCAGCACAGAAGGCGCACCCTGCAGCCCAAAAGGACACTTTAACAGTGTTGGGGATATCTTCTGCTGATATGGCTCATTTACAACTGAATGATGACGATTTTAAAGACATTTATTTGTATCTCAATGATGGTACTATACCCGATATGCAGAAGGATGCGCGCAAGATAATACTGCTGAGCTCTGACTTTCTTCTCATTGACAATTTGCTGTTTCATTCTCGTGTTGCGAAAGCTAAACGTACCAAGGACATGAATCAATGGCAGTTAGTTTTACCGCAGTGTAAAATTATGGATATATTACAAATGTATCATGATAGCCCACTTGGAGGACATTGTGGCATTCAGGACTGTATCGATAGAGTGAAGGAACACTACTATTTTTTACGCATGTCTGCAGTTATCACAGATTATGTTCGTTCATGTATTCCTTGTCAACAGCGAAAACTGACACAAAATCATACCAAATCCGCAATTGTCGCCTACCCAACACCGTGTAAACCTTTCAGAGTATGGCAGGTGGATAGCTATGGACCATTACCTCTGACCGTGTCTGGACATACTTACGTTTTGACTGCGGTTGATATGTTCAGCAAGTTCCTTTTTACGGTACCGTTAGCTGCGGATGATGCTTGTACCGTCTCAGAGGGCCTCTACCTACTGTTCACTACATTTGGAACTTGTGACACGCTTATATCAGATAGAGGAACAGAATTTACAGCAAAAGTGACACAGACACTTTGTGATGTATTTCAAATCAAACAGGAATTCACCCCTAGTTTTATGCACCACTGTCTAGGCGCATGTGAACGCACTCATGCTACTATAGCTGCCAAACTCACTCCCTATTTGAATTCCAAACGAAACAACTGTGATAAAGTCCTACCTTCCATCACATTTGCTATGAACATTTCTGTAAATTCTACAGGATATTCTGCATATGAAATCTTGTTTGGTGACAGACCTACATTCCCGCTTTCTACCCATATACCTCCCGCGGATCTTCAAGGCATTCCAAAGTCTATGCATACTTATGTCAACAATTTGCATGCCCGCCTAAATGTGATTCGAGATCATGTAGTGACCAATACCGAAAATTACAAAATGCAAATGTTGCGACATGCAAGTGAACACACGAGACCTTTGAACTTAACAGTGGGTGATTTTGTGTTTCTGCATAAGGAACCTACTGGAGCAGCTCGGAAATTGCAAAATATGTATGTTGGAGTGTATGTTGTTCACAATGTGGATTCCCCACATATGGTTACACTGAAGGATGAAGCCACAGGGAAAATCCTATCTACCCCCATTCATGTGGATCGTTTGAAATTGGCGTATGTCCGTCAACCGACACCATCTTCCTTTTTCAGAGTCGTTACCTCTAATAAGTCTCAGGGAGTGGAAAGCACAGCAACACAGACAGATCATATTCCAGAGCCCTCTCGATTATTGTCTGACGGCAGTGACTCCACTTTTTCATCTGAAACAGTGATGGTGAAGAAAACTAAAGACATTCCTCTTCCAGTATTCCAAAGGCCAAGCAGAACTCTCCAGAAACCAATCCGATTTCGTGACAACAATCATGTTGATCCGTTAGCAGACACTCATTCCTCCATTTCTTCAGACTCTGACGGACTTCACAAGATTAAGCGAGTACTTGCTCAACGAAATACAAATACCGGTCCAGAATTTCTTGTGCAAATTATTGGTGAACCTGCTCAAAATGCAATATGGGTGCCTTTATCATCTCTTAATGCTAAAGCGCAAAATGCTATAAGGTTGAGACCACCACCTTTGATTTAATGTGAATAGTTCACAATCCAAGAATTTAGGGTTGATCATGTTGACAGAGACAATCTTTATGTTTCTAAATCTTTATGAAATTTAATTGCATGTGTACTTAGTTGACTTGATTGCTTTGCTTAGACCATGAGAGTTGATTACTTTTGTATGTTTTTCTGACTTGCAATCTTGCAAAACATGTATATTCATGATGTGTTTTGCTTTTTGTCATGATAGAACCTTTTTTTTTTTAAATCCATGTGTGCATTTCTTTCGATTTTTATCATGTGCATTCAGACATTTTTTTCCCCCATCCCATTGCACATTTTTATATACTGCGTTCCTTAAATTTCAGCAATTTGTGTACATGTGCTACCTGCAGATTGCTACTATATTGTAATGCATATGATATTGGGATTAGAATAATTGCATTTGTTTATTTACAACTTGCGGTACATATCATTTCTATATGCATTTGACGAATGAACGAATTGAATATTCATTTAAGTGCTTTACTTGTCAAGTTTTCAAAAAGATTGTCTATATTCCAGTTGGTTTGAACACTAATTGACATGCTTGTTGTATTCATTGCATCTTTCAATCTACCATGTATATGTAGTTGTATTCACTTTGTACTTTTCTATTTTGTTCATTTTCATTTTTGTTGATACATTGTGATGATGATGGACAACTAGCTTGATACTCAGTCTTTTGATACCGGTGTTTTAAGTGGCCATTAATCGTGCATTATGATTTATTGACAGATGTTGTCAAGGGATACTGTTGCATATGTGTATCACTGATTTAATCATATGAATGTAGCATCAGAGGCGGCACACCTCCATGGTTAGATTTAGACAGTAGTGGTAGTACTGTAATCTGTTCCACGTCATTTCATCTTGGTATACATTATGACGGATACTCCGATTCCCTTCTCAGTGCCCAGTGATAAAATTTGTATATTTCCAAATTTTAAATTTGGCCCCCGGATGTTGTGTATCTGAGTATACTGGGTCACTGAGAGGGCAATCCGGATTGTATATCGTTGTTGGTTTTACTATTACAATGTATTCCGGAAAAGACCGGGTTGGGGTTTGAGTGTTAATAAAAAATGACAGACGTTGAGTAGCATGTGTTTTGACTTTGTGATAAGTGATCGCAATGTAGACTATATGCATAAACACTCAGGACAGTAAATGAGTGATACAACAATCGTATCATAATTCGAGAAAAAAAAAATAATAAAAATTATCAAACTTATGGTGAAAATCCCAATACTTTTAGATTATTTTATTCAAGCAATTTTATTAATCATTATTTTTTTGTTATCTACACGTTGTTACTTAAGAAGTGGGAGCGCGGCGTGCTGTACGTTGTTGTAAACACGTACGTGTTCCTTAAAAAAAAAAATGAAAGCATTATAATTCAATTCAATTCAAAGTTGGGAAATATCATATTTTATTATTTATAATTGAAAGTTCAATTATCTTTTATCTTCAAATTTCTTTTTTAAAACTACCAGTTGGTAGACACTGCTAGCGAAGTTCTGCCTATATGGTGTTACAAGGTGAAGGTCAGTTGGTGCGAGTGTGTATTGAATTTGAGAGCAGAACGGAAAGCATAAGTGGTAGGCCTATATGTAACAGTGCGAACCTTCGATAGAACCATTTTCTCGCAGTTTATCTACGTCTTTGTCCAAGTGCTTGTTTAAAAAAGTACAGGGACAAATTCTTCTGGGTTTTTTATGGCAAAGTCGTTGTGCCGACAAAAAATATTCACGTCTTGTCCCTCATACCTTCCTTCGAAAATTGAAAAAAACACAGTCCAAAGCCTCTCTACTGAAAGCAAGTACACCCTTAAACGGCACAAAACACCCTAATGCAGTGTTATTTACAAGCCGTTAATGTGATAATTGTTTGTTTGTCAGTTAAATCTAATCTGTTAATGAAATGGCTAACAACTGTTTTCAAATCTTCTCGCTCGAGGTCGCATATGACGTCACAGATAATGGCGCGTAAAATATCGAAGAAAATATGCATATCGCAAGGTTTGAATTTCATCGCTTTCAAACTCGAAAACTACGCAAACTGTTTCCTTTAAAACACATGTAAAGTAGTTTTAGGCATGAAATGAATTAATTTTGCTGAAAAAATTAAAAAGTTTAAAAACATGCGATGTGTCCTTTAAATGAAGAAAATGGAAGTATATGCCACTATTAAAGTAAAGAAAACGTACAAAGATGGTTTGAACCGAACTAATCTCAGCGAGATTCGTCGAGGCTGGATATTTGGACTAACGCCTCTTCCGAATGTCAGACCAGTGTCACACAAAGTGATTCGGGAAATCTTGCCTGAAATTCAGCCGCTTTTTGCGATTAAAATGGGTTAGGCAATTCCTTGATCGCTTCAACTTTTCGTCTTAGACATCTTATTAACTCCCTATCACATTTCATATTTACCTTCTCAACAGTGAAGAGTTCCGATGTACTATTTCATGACAGTTTGTACTACGATTGGAAATACAGAACTTGCTGATTGATTATTACTTTGTACAAAACATTTAATCATAAAAATTAAAAGCACTAAAAAGAAAACTGTAATTATTTAATCAATTTATTTGAGGGCGTCCTAAACTATCGGAATCCTGCCTTGTATTTGTAGATGTGAAGGTACAATCCTGATCTTTTAGTTGTGGTACACCAGATTAGCATCTTTCTTTCAAAATTGTATTTTAAAAAATCAACACAAAACAAAGTAAAGCATATTTTAAACTTTAAGATGTGTCATTATAAAAATGTATGAAATATTGTCATCATAATTTTAATTGTAACTGAGTCACATGTGTCTAGCAACTATTTCCACAAAAGGAAGTTTTCCTTTAGTTTGCTATGTTTGTGGTGATGAAAATCCATTGGATGTACCACCTGATATTATCGCAAGCCACTACTCTGCTCACCCAATCTGCATGGTGTGTTCGCAGAAGGGATACAAACCCAGATTAAGGAAAAAGTCTTTGCTGGGAAAACGCAAAAATTGACTTGGACTTGAAAATCAAATCCCACAATGTGTTTAATTTGACATATTACGTTTTTGGTCACTAAATTGGGTGATGTCTATTTGAAATTGTTGATTTTTGGGTCACTGAATAGGTGATTTTCAATAAATACACATTTGTTTAAAATTTTTGTTTGTTTATTTTTTTCCTCCCTCCCTCGTAGGTTTTGAAGTTTTGAGGTGACGTTAAACGTAGAATTAATTTTGAACAGCCTTACATTACATTACACATTGCATGACATATTGATATTACAGAAATGGTAGAAAAATTATTTCTTTATAATGACTTATGCATTTTAAATATGCAGTAAACATAAGCACACACAAAAAGTCATCAATGTTAGGAAACGCATTGAACTTCAGAAGTGTTGACTTACTAGACCCTAGGTATTAGAACTAAGTTGTTCATTAGATATTGTCAACTCTTAAAGGCAATATACATGAAGTTGATCTTTTTGTTCATAAAGTCTAAAAGTCAATCACTAATTTAATGAATTAATATAAACCTCCAAAATATGATGAAATATTTGAAGTAATGTAAATGTAATGTGCAGTACAGTATATTTTCTACAAGTAATGCATTACATTACCATTACTTGTAATGCAAAAATAGTTCATTACACATTACACCTCCATTACACTGAAATTACCCTAGCTGCAATATTATAACCCTCTCCATTCGTTTTTTTTTTTTTTAGCTCACATGAGCTAAAAGCTCAAGTGAGCTTTTCTGATCACCCATATTCCGGCGTCCGTCCGTCTGTCCGTCCGTCTGTTAACTTTTAACATTTTTAAATTCTTCTCAAAAACCACTGAGCCAATTTCAACCAAAGTTGACACAAAGCATCCTTAGGTAAAGGGAATTCTAAATTGTTAAAATAAAGGGCCAGGCCACCTTCCAAGGGGAGATAATCAAGAAAAGGTAAAAATAGGGTAGGGTAATTAAAAAACCTTCTTCTCAAGAACCACTGGGCTAGAAAGGTTGAAATTTATAGATAAGCTTTATTAGGTAGTACAGATTCTAAATTGTTAAAAGCATGGCCCCCGGAGGTCGGATGGGGCCACAATAGGGAATCAAAGTTTTACATACAAATATATAGGAAAAATCTTTAAAAATCTTCTTCTCAAGAACCACTGTGCCAGAAAAGCTGAGATTTATATGAAAGCTTCCTGATATAGTGCAGATTCTAAATTGTTGAAATCCTGGCCCCTGGGGTCGGATGGGGCCACAATAGGGGATCAAAGTTTTACATACAAATATATAGGAAAACTCTTTAAAAATCTTCTTCTCAAGAACCACTAAGCCAGAAAAGCTGATATTTACATGAAAGCTTTCCGACATAGTGCAAATTCAAGTTTGTTCAAATCATGGCCCCAGGGGGTTGGATGGGGCTACAAGGGGGGATCAAAGTTTTACATACAAATATATAGGGACATTCTTTAAGAATCTTCTTCTCAAGAACCACTGAGCCAGAAAAGCTGATATTCACATGAACAGCTTCCTAACATAGAGCAGAGTTAAGTTTGTTCAAATCATGGCCCCCTGTTGTAGGATGGGGCCACAATAGGGGATCAAAGTTTTACATACAAAAATATATAGGAAGTTTTTAAAAAAAAATCTTCTTCTCAAGAACCACTGAACCAGAAAAGCTGAGATTTACATGAAAGCTTTCTGACATAGTGCAGATTCAAGTTTGTTCAAATCATGGCCCCTGGGGGGTAGGATGGGGCCACAAGGGGGATCAAAGTTTTACATACAAATATATAGGAAAAATCTTCAAATATCTTCTTCTCGTGAACCATTGGGCCAAAGAAGTTCACATTTACATGAAAGTTTTCTGACATAGTGTAGATTCAAGTTTGCAAAAACTATGGCCTCCAGGGGTAGGTTGGGGCCATAATAAGGACTACGGTTTTACATGCAAATATATATAGAAAGTCTTCTGATATGGACCAAGGTGACTAAGGTGAGCGATGTGGCCCATGGACCTCTTGTTTTTTGTTTTTAGGGAGAGGGCTATTAGGATCTCCGTATGCGGGAGTGATTCATTCCCGCAACATTTTCGATCATTCTAGAAATTTGCTGGCTTTCTTTACGCAAATAAATGATACTCCCTGTTTCGTAGTCAATATTTAGATTTACAACCTGCACCTTACAATCTGTGAGGCTCTATGCTACGTTTTTCAACTATTTCGATATATTCTAATTTCTCGATTCATATTTGTGCGCCATGTATGATGTACTGAAGTTTCAACTTCCGATTGTCAAGTTATTTGCATATGCCATATATAATATAGTATTTACATGGATTCCGTGGACGAGTACGGAGGAGAAAGCTATTTCTTCGGTATTGAAAAGGTTTAAATTTAATATCAAGTCATAAAATGAACAGCAGAGTGTATATTCTTTCTGCAGCCATATGATTTTCCTTTCTTTGTCAGAATGGCTCGAGTAAAACATTTTCGCGCTGATTGTTTAGGTTTTTCAGTATATCCACCTACGAGATCTCGCGATAACAAGCATGGCGGAACAGACGAAGAATTGTGCATGCTGTACATGATGTTTAATGAAAAAAACCTTTATTAGACATGCCCAAACACAAATTTGGTACTCCTTTTTGGTGTAAACAACATTTGGTACAAATACACAGAGTTCATTATCGGTTATTCATATTTTTTGAAAAATTACGGAGATCCTATGGAATTGTAGCCCTATCTCGAAAACGTCAGAATAAAAAAAATTTCGGATAGGGCTACATCATTGCAGCTACCATTACTCCAGACCAGTAAGTCATACCGGATTTGAGCAACTATACGACCAGCGAAGACAAGGAGCAGTGACGAATCTCATAACTCCTATAATCAATACAAAATAGAGAGTTGGGCAAACATGGACCCCTGGAGGTGAGATCAGGTGCCTAGGAGGAGTAGGCATCCTCTGTCGACCAATCACACCCGCAATGAGCCCTGTATCTTGATCAGGTAGATGAAGTTATCCGTAGTCAAAATTAATGTGTATTTATATGTGATATGCATGACAAAATACACATTTTATTCCTGGTCAGACTTGAAATGAAATCTGCACACTTCAAAGCATGCCGCACTATATTGTGCTAAACAGATTTGCATAGTGCATTCCATCTGCAGTACACAATATTAGAAGTGTAACGAAAAGATCGTTAACTGTAAACGATCCTTTTATTCATTTAATTGATTAGCACAAATATCCGACAAAGTTTCATTCATAAATACGAAATTAAAGTACACATTCAACTGACATGTTGCGTAATCAGTTGTCAATTCAGCGACTGAACTGATGAATGGACAGGCCATGTCAGGTAAAAATTAAGTATAATCCCAGGTAGACCCAATGCTAATGAATGGAAAATCGCAAAAATATGCAAAGTGACAGAGATTGGATAAAAAAGTCACACAAATCCTATTCCCATTCATTTATCATGGCGGCGGCCATCTTGGATTGTTCCACACAGCGTTTCCATTAAGCAAGCATGGATGCCAGGCTCACTGTGCGGAGCATTGTGGGTAGGCCGAAACCAGACTAGCATTCTCCTTAGATTTGTCACTCTCTCAAAACAGAGTGTGAAAGAGTTCAGGAAACTTTGAATATTAGTCATTACGAAATAACAGGAAAATCGATGTAAATTGTGGAGTGATACCATATGTTCCGTCTACTCAATATATGTAGGTGACATAAACTTGTGAAGTAGCCAATTTGAAAGCATGTTCCAAGCATATTTATTTTCTAAAATTGATTTCAAATTACACTGCAAAGAAATCAGTCAGAAGCAACAACATATAATATTGTTAAACTTTCCTATTCTGTTAAGCCTGCGCTAGTCTGTCATTACCAATGCGACTACTATTATCCTTTATCATAGTACGCATGCGAAATTAACCTGGGGGAGACACTAACAGGTCACGTAATTTCAAGTGTCTACCAGAGATCAAGGATTTCTTTATCGGAGGGACAATATTAGAAGAAACATGGCTGGAATGTTTTTTGGTCTCCTGCTTACGTTCTCGACGACTCTGGCAGTGAGGCGTCAATCAGTCGATAATCTAGAAGGTAAATAATGAAAGAAAAAGACTTTGGTAATACTGTTAATCTTATATTATTTGTAGTTAAGTGACGGCGTGGACGCCGGGAACTGTCGCTGACAGAGTGGACAATACGACGGTATTGATATCCATTCCCTTTTACATTTCACCTTAATTAATTTCAATTAAACGAATGAGAGTACGATAATGTGATGCATCAATCTGTCCCATATATGTGTTTAAATGGACTGGTTCACGATTGTTGATAAAAAATATTTTTCATTTCTGATGGTAAACATTAAAAATATAACTCATTTAATAAGGACAGCCAAAATTTTGACCTTCTGAATGCAAGAATAAAAGCAATATTTTAGCCTTAAATCTGTGTTATGTAAACAAAGTCTCGAGTCTTTTAATGCATACAAGCAAACAGGTGAAATATTGATTTTGTAATATAAAGCATCTTAATTTTGCATTGTCACAAATTTTAACATTTAAATGACACATGTACCCCAAAAATGCTTGAAATGTGAAAGATATAATAAATTCAGATCGATATCCATTTCTTTTGAAAATTTCGTTAACAATAACATACCACTATCTCTGTTTACAAAACAAATAATAAACTCTCTAAAATGAGCTTCTGTGATAATGTATAACCTTATTTTTTATGTGAACTCTTTTAAACACATTAAACAATATATCATTAAAAGTGAAAAAGAAAGTTGTGGGGAAAATCGTGAATCAGTCCCGTTAAAGGAACATAAGAACATTATGTATTGTATGGAACATACGAATACGATAGCTGATACGAATGAAAGAACTATTTTTTTTTTGTAGTCCCCTCATTCTCTGCTGGGAGACTGGTCGCCCATGTCATCGCGCGGAATATTACCGACGCGTCCGGCCTTGCGGCCAGCCAGAAGTTTAAAAACGTCCTTTACACCCATAACGATGGCGCGGGCGGGCCCGAGATCTTCGCTATAAACGCAACGACCGGAGCGCTGATTTCCACTCTGAAGATCCGAAATGCCACTAACCACGATTGGGAGGACATCGCCGTTGGTCCTTGTGGAGACGCTAGCTGTATCTACATCGCTGACTCTGGTTACAGACACTCCTCGTCCGCCAACACCATCTACCGCGTGATAGAGCCTGACGTCATCAGTGTGGATCAAGTTTTACCCATAGATTCAACAGCTCGATACACGTAATTACAATGTATTCGTCATTACGATTGAAGTTTTGTAGATAGTATAGTAATCTATACAGTATTAGTTTTGAACTGTATGTATACAAAATAGCTACATGTATATTGGGACAATGACGAGTAAGAGAAAGCAAGTAATCGGCGCTGGATTGAGTGGTTTCTTTTTGCCCGTCCTTTCCTCATTCTTCCATTGCCCTACTACTTTTCTTTCCTTCCTGATTTTTTCCTTACCGCCTTCCTTCCCCTCTCTCCCTTGTTCTTCATTTTACCCAGCCTGTTCCACAGTACATTATCTATAATAAGCCCCAACAGAGGTTCACTGTATCCACTGTGCTTTGTTTTAGGTGGACAGAGGTTGACTGTATTCCACTATGTTCTGTTTCAGGTGGACAAAGGTTGACTGTATCCCCTGTGTTCTGTTTTAGATGGACAGAGAATGTCTGTATTCCACTATGTTCTGTTTTAGGTGGACAGAGGTTGACTGTATTCCACTATGTTCTGTTTCAGGTGGACAGAGGTTAAGTATATACACTGTGTTCTATTTTAGGTGGACAGAGGTTGACTGTATTCCACTGTGTTCTGTTTTAGATGGACAGAGGTTGACTGTATCCTCTGTGTTCTGTTTTAGGTGGACAGAGGTTGGCTGTATTCTACTATGTTCTGTTTCAGGTGGACAGAGGTTAAGTATATCCACTGTGTTCTATTTTAGGTGGACAGAGGTTGACTGTATTCCACTATGTTCTGTTTCAGGTGGACAGAGGTTAAGTATATTCACTGTGTTCTATTTTAGGTGGACAGAGGTTGACTGTATTCCACTGTGTTCTGTTTTAGATGGACATATGTTGACTGTATCCTCTGTGTTCTGTTTTAGGTGGACAGAGGTTGACTGTATCCCCTGTGTTCTGTTTTAGGTGGACAGAGGTTGTCTGTATTCCACTATGTTCTGTTTTAGGTGGACAGAGGTTGACTGTATTCCACTATGTTCTGTTTCAGGTGGACAGAGGTTAAGTATATCCACTGTGTTCTATTTTAGGTGGACAGAGGTTGATTGTATTCCACTGTGTTCTGTTTTAGATGGACATATGTTGACTGTATCCTCTGTGTTATGTTTTAGGTGGACAGAGGTTGGCTGTATTCTACTGTGTTCTGTTTTAGGTGGACAGAGGTTGACTGTATTCCACTGTGTTCTGTTTTAGGTGGACAGAGGTTGACTGTATTCCACTGTGTTCTGTTTTAGGTGGACAGAGGTTGACTGTATCCTCTGTGTTCTGTTTTAGGTGGACAGAGGTTGACTGTATTTTACTGTGTTCTGTTTTAGGTGGACAGAGGTTGACTGTATCCACTGTGTTCTGTTTTAGGTGGACAGAGGTTGACTGTATCCTCTGTGTTCTGTTTTAGGTGGACAGAGGTTGACTGTATTCTACTGTGTTCTGTTTTAGGTGGACAGAGGTTGACTGTATCCTCTGTGTTCTGTTTTAGGTGGACAGAGGTTGACTGTATTCGACTGTGTTCTGTTTTAGGTGGACAGAGGTTGGCTGTATTCTACTGTGTTCTGTTTTAGGTGGACAGAGGTTGACTGTATTCCACTGTGTTCTGTTTTAGGTGGACAGAGGTTGACTGTATCCTCTGTGTTCTGTTTTAGGTGGACAGAGGTTGACTGTATCCTCTGTGTTCTGTTTTAGGTGGACAGAGGTTGGCTGTATTCTACTGTGTTCTGTTTTAGGTGGACAGAGGTTGACTGTATTCCACTGTGTTCTGTTTTAGGTGGACAGAGGTTGACTGTATCCTCTGTGTTCTGTTTTAGGTGGACAGAGGTTGACTCTATCCTCTGTGTTCTGTTTTAGGTGGAGAGAGGTTGGCTGTATTCTACTGTGTTCTGTTTTAGGTGGACAGAGGTTGGCTGTATTCTACTGTGTTCTGTTTTAGGTGGACAGAGGTTGACTGTATTCCACTGTGTTCTGTTTTAGGTGGACAGAGGTTGACTGTATCCTCTGTGTTCTGTTTTAGGTGGACAGAGGTTGACTCTATCCTCTGTGTTCTGTTTTAGGTGGAGAGAGGTTGGCTGTATTCTACTGTGTTCTGTTTTAGGTGGACAGAGGTTGGCTGTATTCTACTGTGTTCTGTTTTAGGTGGACAGAGGTTGACTGTATCCACTGTGTTCTGTTTCAGGTGGGCAGAGGATGAATCCCAGACACTGATGGTTGACATCCAGGGAGAAGTATACCTGATTGGTAATATCTATAGCGGGCGTGGAATGGTCTCCCACCTTCCAACCAGCGCCTGGGGAAACCCTAACCCAGTCAACATCGATACCTCCCAATTCCTACCCATCCACACCCACCACCACGACCCCGTGTCAGGCGACATCTCCGCGGATGGGAGCAAATTACTCATTAAGTCTAAATCCAACATTTTCTTCTGGAAGATCGATAACAATGACGTGTTGGCGTCACTTACTAAGCAGCCGGTGGAAGTTCCCTATCATAACGTAGGTTTGAGTGAGGCTGTCTGCTGGAGCGCTGACGGCCAGAATTACTATACTCTACCGGAGGGACACAATCCGCCGCTCTATCTGTATTCTAGGATGCATAATGGTGGTGCAGGTGTAGTTGGAAAATAAAATATTTGTTTACGTGTTCTTCAGTATTCCATTTGGAATGTCCATCTCTTTTCAGCCTCATATAGACAAACCTCCAAAGCGTTCCGCTTCGTTCCACGCAAACCGCCCTTCTTTCCGTGCAAAAAGTTCACCGTTCCATATTAAACCGTCCAACGTTCCGTGCTACATATAATTGTTCATCGTTCTGCGCAAACCGTTCCATGCAAGAATAAATTTGACTTTCAATATTGAATATCCTTTAAATAATCAAAACAAAATAATGATATTAAAGAGGTTCGCACTTGACATTTAGAGTAATGTCATTTTTTTTTGCGAAGTGTATTTTTAATTTCTACGTTGAAGAAGAGTTAAAAAATTGGAAAGAAATACTGAAGTCGCAGTGTTTGGTATCGAGCTACAGTGTTATAAACATGACCTTTTTGCACTTAAAATTTATTCAATTAAACTTGATTTGTCTGTTGGTGTCAACACAATATAAACACCAGAAATCAATCATTACATAAAATAGATGTATAATCATGTCTTATAACAGTATAGATTAAATAAAGTTTAATACAAGTAACGAAAATAGATAATGACCTTTTTGCACTTGATATACGAAAAAAATTCATGCTATCAAATTTAGGAGTAATGTCAATTTCTAAAATTCCACATAATTTTCAAAGTCTTGTCTTAAAATTTAGAATGGAAATAATAAAAGTGGGGGTTGGATGTCAAATTTTGAAATTATTGGAAAGAATATTGAATTTTTATGCAAAATTTGAGTAAATTAATTTTAACTTTTTGAAGAATCAGTGTTTTATTTGGAAAAAATATATCAACCAAATTAATAAATTACATTTGATATAGTTCCAAGTCTCAACTACTTGTATCATAGATTATGAAACTAAAATACACGTATAGGAGTGTAGAAATAGAAAATATATTAGATG
The DNA here is from genome assembly GCF_947568905.1 of Ostrea edulis. Classification (NCBI taxonomy): domain Eukaryota; kingdom Metazoa; phylum Mollusca; class Bivalvia; order Ostreida; family Ostreidae; genus Ostrea; species Ostrea edulis. The sequence goes on along the minus strand of NC_079166.1, from coordinate 76,291,079 downwards.
AAACAGAAACTGTAATATCACGCTGATTTAGAAATTATGTATTTCAGACTGAATTTTTTTTCTTCGTTTGTTGCATAGTTATCACTATCTTTATAAAACTTTAATGAATACTATTTGAAATCTCAAAAATTTGAAAATAAATTCAATTTTTCTTATAAATATTTCAAAACAAATTATACATTGCTGTAGGAGACTTATAAAAAAAAAGAAAAAAAAAAAAAAAGAAAGAAAACCACTTAACATTCATCCAATTCCATGCATTCAATAAATAAATAGCATGCATTCATTTCTCAAACATGAACATCCAAACAAAATACAAACACACTATAGGCAAATGTTTCACCTGTTTAATACTATTTTTTCAAACATTTAATAAAAGATAAAACAAATATTTATCAGACATGTTATGATGTACACATACATGTAATACTCAAACAAGTTAACATTGAAATGAAGCCCAGTGTACAGCTACATAAATATACAAAAACAAACCTCAAGGTGAAGATAACGAACAGTGATCAATCTCATAACTCCTATAAGCAATACAAAAATAGAAAGTTGGGCAAACACGGACCCCTGGACACACCAGAGGTGCCTAGGAGGAGTAAGCATCCCCTGTTAACCGGTCACACCCGCTGTGAGCCCCACATCCTGATCAGGTAAATGGAGTCATCCACAGTCAAAATCAGTGTGCCAAGAACGGCTCAACAATCGGTATGAAACACGCCAGACAGCATTTGACCCAATGCGAGGTTGTATTGACGAACTAGATCGTTATAACGACCATAGAATTTGCGAAATGCTGACTTCAATTGATATATAATAAGCTGAAAGTATTTTCTGCACTATTACTTATTCATATTTCAGCATAAAAAACTTTTAATAAATAACTTGCATTGATCTTAGAAGTCAATCTTAGCAAATAAAAACCCTAACTAATTAAAAATATATATATATATCACATTTTGCTTTGTCATACACTCAATAAATACATTTAAAATCTGTCAATACTATGCATGCATCGTCTTTTTAGACAGGCACACTTTTTCAAGACAACATTCAACTTCCGCCTCCAACTATAAAACACAAAATTTAGACGGTTGGACCATTTGCCGTTCAAGTGTGGGGGAAAAAGAAGAGTGAGCGTGGGGGGGGGGGGTTCAGTTCCGATTGCCCCCTCCTCCCTAAATCCACCACTGTTAAAACCACCAGACAGACCAAAATCCGATACATTAGTAGTCCTAGAAGACCAGCCTTGGTAGATTTCATCTTTTTTCCCACAAAACATGCATATAGGAATAATTGTTAGAATTGCTTGATTACACGTACGTTTCGTTCTTCAATGAAGAATATTTTATCAAATTGGTTATAGGAACTATCTGGATAATGCTATTCATTGTCCATAACTTGTAAATAGGTTCTATGCAAATTCTAAGTTTTATTTTAACACGTGCAATTAGATAGATTTAATGCTAATCCGGGTGTTTGATATTAACAACAGCTTTTAAATTCTGAAATAAATTGTAAATATCGGCCAGCTAGGCATTAGAGACACCATAATGAGATGTGATATAAATAGATAAATGTCATTCCATAAAGAAATACGTAATTATTGAGACAAATGGTAGCAATGTCAAAAAGTATTTTTAAATTAAATGTTGCGCACAGTATTGTGGGTTTTTTCTCAGGTCCATGTACATGTACATCAATACAAATTTTCCGGCAATTTGTGCATAATGTCGATGAGGTCGTTTTGTAATATCGTACAAAATAAAATCAAAAAAAAAAAAAAAAAATTATGCGGAAAACAAGTCCTTAAAAACGGGAAAAAATATGTAAGATATCCTGGATTTCAAAATAGAATATGAATAAATAGAATAATAAAAAAAAAACCGGGGGAAAAGACGGGGAAGTGTAATGTTTTGAAGGGTTTTCTATCATTTAACATTTTTATACAGAAAATCAGGTGATAAATAACTTATGTGTACATGATGACACACATTTCTTACAAATCGTCTACTTGTTTTGTTACTGTGGCAAAGTAACAGTAAAGTATCGCACTTTACGATACATTAACTGTACGTTAGTATTACAGTAGATCTTTTAAATGGTTAATGTTTGAAACGTGAAATTCTCATTTTCAAACTTTGCAAGTAAACCACACTGGGATATCAAAAATAGTAAGGGATGTTAACAATTTCCGTTAAGGAGGAGTCACACAGCTGATAAACCAGATGCCTTAATAATAATATGACGTAACATGGCCTTGCTGTTCTGGTGACATAAATCATGGTATGAATGAAAGGTCTTGCTCTAAGAAACTTGTACACAAAATATAAAAGTTCTACCTTAAATAGTTCAGGAAGTATTGGATATTGAATATGAAATAAAAGGTCTTGCCCTAAGAAATCTATATACAAAATATAAAAGTTCTACTTTAAATAGTTCAGGAAGTATTGGATATTGAATATGAAATAAAAGGTCTTGCCCTAAGAACTCTATATACAAAATATAAAAGTTCTACCTTAAATAGTTCAGAGGATATTGAATAGGTGAGACCTTTTAAAAGTATTTCATACTCCAGGGTCCTTGTCACAAGGTCAAACATCGAGGTATCAGACGGTCTTGTCATAAAGAATCTATATACAAAATTTAAAGTCCCTCTTTAGATAGTTCAGGAGACATTTTTCTTATAGGTAGGTCAGACTCAAAAGTAATAAGGTAGAGGGTCATGGTGTGAAATGAAAGGACTTGCAATGAGGAATATATAAATTATGCAAAATAGGAAAGTTCTCCCTTAAATAGTTCAGTAGATATTGAATAGGTCAGATATTTTCAAAGTAGGCTAGAATCAAGGTCAAGGTCACAAAGTCAAAAACCATGGTATGACATGAGAGGGAAATGTCTTGCCATGAAGAATTTGTACAAAATATTACAGCTCTACCTTAAATTCTCGCGGATATTTTTCATAGGTTATATTCTCTTATAAGTAGATCAAACTTCAAGGTCATGGTCAGAAGATTAGAAACTTTGATACAAAAAAAAGTTTGGCAAAAAGAATGCATACAATGAACTTATATATGATATTGTATATATGATATATGAGAGCCCGTTCACTACTTGAAAGTTAAAAGTAAAGTTAAAGTTTTGTTGAAAATCACAATGTCAAAGATCATGTATGAAATGTAAAGCCTTACCAATGGAACATCTTTGTGTAAAGTATCAGAATTCATCAAATTTATCCAATAGAAAACGGTACCGTTTTCTACAAACACGAAATCTGCATTACGACTAAATTGTATTGAATGCATGACCGTAGATCAACTTGGAACATTTTCGAAACTAGGTATACCGTCTACCTTGGAAGATGGTATATATAGTTGAATAATTTTACAGTCTTCGGACAACACACCTCTCCTTCCTGATTGGTAGTACATTGCATGATACGAAAGTTCTAATTTATTTCATTGGTTGAAATTCTGTCCAACGCAAGGAAGATAATTGCTGGTGATCTAATTAACGTATGACTTAACAAGATTTTCAATCTTAAGGTGGCTCACTACACTAAAGCTTGATAAATACTCTTTATGACACTACGTCACAAGATGGCGATTTAACTGTTTTGTGAAATTATTTGTATCGATCTATTCGTTTGTCTATCATCATAGTTCAACAGATAAAGCATTGGGCTGGTGAACCGCAGATTTCGAGTTCAAATCCGCCAGTCTTTTGTTCGTATATGTGTTAAAATAACTTTTTTGAAAATCATGTTTTTATCCAAATTTGCATATTTTCTGCCTATTTGGCATATATACTTATTATATATCATCATATCTTTTATCATTAAATCAATTCGTACTGATTTGAAAAACTATTTCATGGTGAAGTGAGCCACCTTAAAACGAAGAGAGGAAAATTGCAATGTACATAGAAACTATCAGAAACATAGAAACTATCAGAAACATAGAAACTATCAGAAACGTTTCCAAAATTCAATAGATAAAAGAAGTGGTATTTTTGCACGCAAACTGCAAAAGTCTTCTCAAGAAAAAGTCGGCAATTCTAAGCTATTTAGTATATTTTGTTTCTTACTGCGTGAATTTATCAAACATGCTGAACATCTTCTTTTCACTTTTTTCTTCTGATTCAGAAGAAACTATACTTTCTGTTTTTATAACAAATACCATGTCTACTTCAATGCCATACTACATAAAGTATTATACAGTTGTTTCTAGCAGGCATTAAAAACAAGAGGTCCATGGGCCACATCGCTCACCTGAGTCACCTTGGCCTATATCTGAAGACTTTCCATATATATTTGCATGTAAAACCTCAGTCCCTATTATGGCTCCAACTACCCCTGGAGGCCACGATTTTTGCAAACTTGAATCTAGCCTACGTCAGAAAGCTTTCATGTAAATATCAACTTCTTTGGCCAAATGGTTCTTGAGAAGAAGATTTTTAAAGATTTTCCCTATATTTGTATGTAAGATTTTGACCCCCCACTTGTGGCCCCATCCTACCCCCCGGGGGCCATGATTTGAACAAACTTGAATCTGCACTATGTCAGAAAGTTTTCATGTAAAAATCAGCTTTTCTGGCTCGGTGGTTCTTGAGAAGATGATTTTTAAAGATTTTTCCTATATATTTGTATGTAAAACTTTGATCCCTATTGTGGTCCCATCCAACCCTCGGGGCCCATGATTTGAACAAACTTGTATCTGCATTATGTCAGGAAGCTTTCGTGTAAATCTCAGCTTTTCTGGCTTAGTGGTTCTTGAGAAGAAGATTTTTAAAGTTTTTCCCTATATATTTGTATGTAAAACTTTGACCCCCCCCCCCTTGTCGCCCCATCCTACCCCCAGAGGCCATGATTTGAACAAACTTGAATCTGCACTATATCAGAAAGTTTTCATGTAAAAATCAGCTTTTCTGGCTCAGTGGTTCTTGAGAAGAAGATTTTTCCTAAATATTTGTATGTAAAACTTTGATCCCCCTTGTCGCCCCATCCTACTCCCAGGGGCCATGATTTGAACAAACTTGAATTTGCACTATGTCAGAAAGTTTCCATGTAAAAATCAGCTTTTCTGGCGCAGTGGTTCTTGAGAAGAAGATTTTTAAAGATTTTTCCTATATATTTGTATGTAAAATTTTGATCCCCTATTGTGACCCCATCCAACCCCCGGGGGCCATGATTTGAACAAACTTGAATCTGCATTATGTCAGGAAGCTTTCAGGTAAATCTCAGCTTTTCTGGCTTAGTGGTTCTTGAGAAGAAGATTTTTAAAGTTTTTCCCTATATATTTGTATGTAAAACTTTGATCCCCCCTTGTGGCCACATCCTACCCCCGGGGGCCATGATTTGAACAAACTTGAATCTGCATTATGTCAGAAAGTTGTCATGTAAAAATCAGCTTTTCTGGCTTAGTGGTTCTTGAGAAGAAGATTTTTAAAGTTTTTCCCTATATATTTGTATGTAAAACTTTGATCCCCTCTTGTGGCCCCATCCTACCACCGGTGGCCATGATTTGAACAATCTTGAATCTGCAATGTGTCAGGAAGCTTTCAGGTAAATTTCAGCTCTTCTGTCCCAGTGGTTCTTGACAAGAAGATTTTTAAATGACCCCACCCTATTTTTGCATTTTTGTGATTATCTCCCCTTTGAAAGGGACATGACCCTTTATGTGAACAAACTTGAACGCCCTTCACCTAAGGATGCTTTTGGGCAAGTTTGGTTGAAATTGGCCCAGTGGTTCTGGAGCAGAAGTCGAAAATGTAAAAAGTGTACAGACGGACAGACAGACAGGCGGACGGACGACGGACAAAATGTGACCAGAAAAACTCACTTGAACCTTCGGTTCAGGTGAGCTAAAAACTTCATCTTATTTGAGATTCACCATTATACAAAAGTTTGATAATTTGAAGAAGATATAAATGCTCAAAGCATAATGATTCATTCAAATCAGTTCACTGTGTAGGGTTGTTCTTAGAGACGACAAGCTTTGTTAAAAAGTTATACTTGTTGATTGATTGATTGTTTTGATGTTTTTCGCCACATTCAACAATTTTTCATTTATATGGTGGCGGACAGTTTTTGGTTGGTGGAAGAGAGAACCCTGATACAGTGTACCTGAGAAGAGACCACCGACCTTCTGAAAGTAAATTGGAGGGTCGGTGGTCTCTTCCCAGGTACATTGTATCTGGGTTCTATACTTGTAACTTGTAATGAAACATCAAACTGATATAGCGGAGGACAAAGCAAACGATATCGATGAGATGAATAGCTATCCAACGCGTAAAATCTAAAGATAAAAATAGCTGTACAGTATATTCCGTTGCACTGCCGAAAACCGGAACCGATGTTAGTGGGTGAATGTCGTTTACACAAGGAAATACGCTATTTTGGTGTACAGAATGAAAATAGTTTAGTACAGAAACTTATCAACAGGATACCAGTTGGTGTCCGCCCAGTCGGCGATTTATATTGACAGTGTTCATCATACTGAAGAGTCGCTAAACGATTGTATTTCAAGAATTCCAGATGGAAATTTGCCAATGCTTGCATCCATTTGTAATTGTTAAAAACCACATATAGAAAGGCATGGATACATACAGAATAATTTTTGTTGCGGATTCAATAATTATTCATATGAGGAATAACGTTATTTTGAAACTTATGATATCGGCCTCAAAATACTATATACGGGCGACATTTTGCCAGAAATATGTTCTAAACAAATCATTTTCAATGATAATCCTCCAAAAATACAAACAAACAACAATTTATTCTTTTTATGATGTGTCCAAGGGGTCGGTCTGTGTTTGGCCAACTCTCTAATTTGTACTGCTTATAGGAGTTATGAGATTGATCACGTGTTCGGTATCTTTACCTTTCATATCAGAGTGCAGTTGTAATTTTAAATGACATCTCGGATAGAAAAACTAGGAATTTGTTGATTGGTTTGTCATGATTAAGTACATGTATAGAGTCATTTTATTTTTATATATCTCATTTATTTACCTATCGAATTTATTCATTTATCTATTTAATCTATGTTTGGATTGCACAAGTTGATAGATTCTCGTTAACAGGCTGCTATATTATCTCTGTATAAATGTAACCGCCTCCCCGATAATCTGTAAAACAATATATGTTGTCATACGTATAAATAGAAAAGTATGTTTTGTTCAATCTCTGTCTTTAGATGATGTTTATTTTTTATTGTTTCAGGAATACACCGTCGCATGTATTATGTAGCGCATAGAATCAATGATTGACGAACTACATAACCGTTTTTTTTAATTGTTGATTTCTTTTTGTATAGTTATTGATGGTTAAGAGAAGCAATTCGCCACGTCGGACATGAATAATTATTTTAAAGCCTATCATCATTTATTTATCAACCTTGTAAACAAAACCCCAAGATTATTATTCTGATATTGAATTTATTTCGAGGTTTAACCCCCATAGGAAAAACCAGAAAGTATGCCCTCTAACGTCAAGACCCAGGTGTAGCGAAATTCACAATATCGGGGCACCCCGTTCTGGTTTTTCCTAAATAAGCATTTAGTTTTTGAACAGTATCAGCAAAATTAAAGATGTCTGAGTGAATAAAGGACATTTATTTTTTAAAGTTATAAAAAGAGTGTTGTACAGAAGGGTCTCTAAATGCCTAGCTCTGACGCAACACGGACTCTTTATTGTCGTGGATATAGAAATGACTTTTTAACTTCACTAAGTAAAAAGGAAAGGGTTTCCACATATATTTCAGTTGTTGATGTTTAGTTACAATATTTTAAGCATCAGATATTGACTTTTTCCCCCGATGATAGGGCATGGTAACATCTAGTTATTCTAATTACTATATTTTTGACTAGGATATAATGTGTTGTGTTATAACATGCTAAAAATGGAAACTTTCTCTTTCCTATATTATGCAATTACAATTATGTCACAAAGAGTATTGAACTAAAATTCGTGTATACATATGTACATTTTTTTTTACGAGTACGCAGCTGCTTGTGGGTTTTTTATGCATATAGTTCTCGGGGCCTCAACAGTGAGGGGTATCTATCTTGACAGCGTCTACTGTGACACAAGATCTCTGTTTACGGAAGACCACAGGGGGCTAAGTCCGTTTTGGGCATGAACTCTGTGATACCATGAATATCTATATCTATGGTATCACAGATTTCGAGCCCAAAACGGGCTCAACCTATGTGCGAAAGCCCCGCGACTTCTTATGTCAGACTATTGCGAAGGAACAGTTACTAACTATATGCTAAGCATCTTGGGAGATCAAATCAAGGTCTCCCGGTTACAATGTGCCACACTGGGCTTGACGGGTTCCTTTCTCTAATCATATATAAGCTCTGATCACCTCTACAACGACTTGACATAACTCCATTGTCAGAAAACCGCTATTTGTGTAGAATGGATGAATGTTATTGTCTTCAGCAGTATTTGAAAATAAGAATTTACATGTGAATTTTCTATAGCAAATTCATTAAAATCTCGTATTAGATTTTTTGAATTTCTAATGCACTCGATAACTAAAAGCGAGCCACTCTGTTTTTAGATTTAAATAACTACAAAGCAGGGTATACCCTTTGGTTTTTTGTCACCATATACAACTCTGGAATTAAAAAACAAAAACAAAAACAAAAAACAAAAAAAAAAACTTTTAAAATACTGATACATCCCCCAGAGAGATAAAGACGTGCTCTCCGTTCTACCTACCGTGTCATATAAACGCAGCACAATTTTTTAAAGGGAATACGCTAAAATCCTCAATTTTAAAATAATTAAACTGTATGATAATTGTAAAGGGCAAATAGACTCCTGATGAGGCGGATTTGCATGCGGCTAAAATTCAATATGAGTCAAGTGGTTGTTGAGGTACGTGGCTGATGGGAGCCATATATTGTCTTCGTTGATTAGATCGGGCGCTTGCACTCGAAATCAGTCTATCTCTCATACAGAGTTGTCGATCTTGCAATGATCGATAACTCTGTATGAGATTGCAGCACCTTGTTCTCACTTACACATAGATTTGTCGTTCCCTGCTCTGACAAATTGTCGACGTTTGGATGACTGTTTTTAATTTAGTCACGAGAAACCTAACTTAATGACGCCAAAACTCTTCAATAGAAATCACGAATATTATCTTCTTTCACGGAAACATTATACATGTATGCACCACGAAAATCCATACATACAAGGAAGGATATAGGCAGCGGTATCATGTTCATCATCATTATATATATATATATATATATATATATATATATATGTGTGTGTGTGTGTGTGTGTGTGTGTGTGTGTGTGTGTGTGTGTGTGTGTGTGTGTGTGTGTGTGAGTGTGTGTGTGTGTGTTATAAGATTGAATTATTGCATAGTCAGCAAAGCAAAAAGGAAAAGAAAAATAGCATAACTGCAAATTTTACTGAAAGTTTTTATCTACATGTAACAATGATTATTCATTCACTAGTGTACGATAATAGAAAATGACTCGTATGCATTACAATGGGTTCAAAAACGCGCTACAATGCCGCCCTCAAAAGATAAAGATATGGGCTTGGACAACAGCATGGGAAATAGCAGGTGGCACTCCCTGTCGACTCTCGTGTGTGAACAATGGCCGCCAAAATAATAATTCCGATCGTTATTTCTTTACTAATTTTCCTTGCTGATACACAGGTAAGACATTATCACAAGTAATTCAAGTTCTTGTATACACAGAAAAACATACCCTTCCATGCACACTTACATATTATAAACCAAACTCCATACGTGTATGCCCAGAAAGACTTGTGAAATATCATATACATGTACAGGTATTGAATTGTTCCTGTTTATTCGCAAATTCATCCAATCATGTTCTTATAATTCCTATGTTATTTATCATAATTGTTTTGATTGGACAAACAATCCCAAACACCCGATGCATTCATACACGACTGAAAACACACAAGGCAATGTACGGAGACTCGGGGGGGGGGATTCAATTTTTTGAAAATATCAATGCATTGAACGAATTGGAGTTACATGTATAATAATCAGTCATTCCTTTTGAAGAATTCACCGATGTGCAAAGTCTAGACATTTCACTCACTAACTTAATATAAGTTAGGTTGAGAGTAAAATGCCCAGAGTTTACACATCGATAAATTCTCTAAAAAGAATCCTGTAGAATTTCTTATTAGAAAATAAGCGTGTACGTTGGGGGAGTTGGATACATGTAGTATATGTGCCATGTTTTTTTTTCTGATTTAGGACAATATCCGTTGTGATATGAATAACCGTTATTCGTCGTGCGACCCCGGGTTTTGTTGCGTGAGAGACCAATTCCTAGCAACATATCTCTACTGCAAACGCATTCCAACAGACACCCACCACTGCATCACATTGGAGTCGGAATCAGAGTGCGCATGTGCTGAGAACCTGACATGTATACCGAACATTGACCTGCCAACTTTTGTTTCCGTGTATGGTACATGCCAGAATAATTCCACCGGCGGGGCATCAACAACTGCAACGTTCCACAAGCCCACGGCTTCTCACCATTCTAAGTCTCCATAAAAAAGGATGTTTATCGCCCTTCAATCATTGAATTAAATGCTGATGAACAAACCCTTTTTCTTAAATTTCTCTCTTTCTATGTTTCTGTGTGTCTCTTCGCTTTCTCTCAATCTATTAGAATATCATTCCCTACGTCCTCATTACAAATTGGAATGTTTTGCGATATCCCATTGATGAAAGGCGTAGATAATGAAGAGTGGTTATCTCATAACTCCCACACTGAATACAAAATAAAGAGTTGGACAAACACGAACTCCTGATAATACCTAGGAGGAGTAAGCATTCCCAATCGACCGGTCACACCACCGTAAGTACTACATGTATATCTTGATCAGGTAAACGGAGTTATTCGTAGTCAAAATCAATGTGCATTGTAATATGCATGATGAAACACATTATGTCCTTGGTCAGACTTGAAGCGACATCTGCACACTTCAAAACATGCCACATTACATCGTGCTTCAAAGATTTGCGCAGGCAGTGGACTGATTTTTATGAGATTTAAACTTGATCTTCAAACATATATTAGAAAATTGCATAATCAATTCAATCTTCCATGAATCAAAGCATGGTGAAAAAAGTCCGGAAAACAAAAATATTTTTTAGGACAAAATTAAGACTTCATTCAACCATGAGACTAACTCTTTACAAAGTGAAACGTAAACTGTGTCTACTAATTAGGAAAACTAAATATCAAATTTCAGATTCTTAAGTTGATGCTCAGTAAAAAAAAGTTTGGAAAACTATATTGGGTACAACCTGCCATACATCTCGTAAATATCATCCAACTGTGATGAAACTTAAAACTTGTTCTGTAAACAAACAGTGGTACACATCGATTTTATCTTCCTAAATTAAAACATTAAAAAACGTGCTGAAAACCAAATGAGGCTGGCTGACGTACAGAGACATGAAGCAGATGATGAGAAAACCTATGACACCCTTCGGTTTTACCGGTACAGTTGTATGTACGAATAAAAACACTACATAGCAGGGTTAAGGAGGAGGACAACGAATGATTGACTTTCATGATGACTTTGTACTTGAAGTCTTCAGGAATCAGGATATTAAATCGGTTAAGTCATCAGACGTAACCAAAAAAAAAAAATCTATAAATTTAGTCTTTGCAAAACCCTGAGCCATAATCGTTGTAGGTTGTCACCTAAGGCTGAGTAAATGTAATCGACCATGGGCTAGTAAAGGTAATTCGGGACCACCCTAAGGATTTTTGCAAACAAGTATTTTTTGAAATTAAGTACATACTCTATTGATTACAAATCAGGTTGTTTGACATTTCTACATGGGGGCGTTTACGAGTTTTGGGGCAAAGAGCATATTTGTGGAAGTAATAGCCGAAAACTGGACAAACTCTTCAGATCCGATGTATAGATGTCATTGACATTTGCAAACAAGTATTTTGTGAACGTAGATATCCCTTTAGACCTATTACAACAATGTATTAGTATGACGCATGTATTGTTGACGCATTTCGAGCTCTGTAATGCTATTTCATACTTTCAGTGGTGTACAGAACGTCTTGATTACTTTCGGACTAACTCCCTACTTGATATATACATTTATTGTACATTTATTTCTGGCAACAATATAATATGTCACAGATGCATGCATTTGAAATGAAAAGGGGGTAATTCTGAAGGGAGTACATGCATATGTTGTACTGCATGTATGTCGTTCAAACAGGTAGTAACTGTTCCATCAGCAGACGGCCGGCATTAAATGTGGAATTCACGGGTCTTTAATTCGAATACGACCTTCAAAATAGAGGTAACTTGTTGCAGTAGGTGCCACAGGTTAAATAATCAAACCGACCCGAGAAACAATAAGCATAAAGCAGTTACATGTATGTACACATTTTCTGAATTTCTTTTCCTATGGGTAATCAATAGGCTATTAGTATATGATGAGAAAGGTATGTATATGACAATTACAAATGGTATGGAGATGTTGGTTTATTTCCCTATAGACTATTTCACATTCTTGCTCAACGCTGATACTTGCCACAGGGTTGTCATTATTACGTGCACGATGAATTATCAATTGATATTTGCGACATCTCACATGCTGATGTGACCGGTCGACAGGGGGTGTTTACTCTTCCTAGGCACCTGATCCCACCTCTGGTATATCCAATTTCAATATGAATTTCAACTATTTCGATATATTCTAATTTCTCGATTCATATTTGTGCGCCATGTATGATGTACTGAAGTTTCAACTTCCGATTGTCAAGTTATTTGCATATGCCATATATAATATAGTATTTACATGGATTCCGTGGACCAGTACGGAGGAGAAAGCTATTTCGTCGGTATTGAAAAGGTTTAAATTTAATATCAAGTCATAAAATGAACAGCAGAGTGTATATTCTTTCTGCAGCCATATGATTTTCCTTTCTTTGTCAGAATGGCTCGAGTAAAACATTTTCGCGCTGATTGTTTAGGTTTTCCAGTAGATCCACCTACGAGATCTCGCGATAACAAGCATGGCGGAACAGACGAAGAATTGTGCATGCTGTACATGATGTTTAATGAAAAAAACCTTTATTAGACATGCCCAAACACAAATTTGGTACTCCTTTTTGGTGTAAACAACATTTGGTACAAATACACAGAGTTCATTATCGGTTATTCATATTTTTTGAAAAATTACGGAGATCCTATGGAATTGTAGCCCTATCTCGAAAACGTCAGAATAAAAAAAATTTCGGATAGGGCTACATCATTGCAGCTACCATTACTCCAGACCAGTAAGTCATACCGGATTTGAGCAACTATACGACCAGCGAAGACAAGGAGCAGTGACGAATCTCATAACTCCTATAATCAATACAAAATAGAGAGTTGGGCAAACATGGACCCCTGGAGGTGAGATCAGGTGCCTAGGAGGAGTAGGCATCCTCTGTCGACCAATCACACCCGCAATGAGCCCTGTATCTTGATCAGGTAGATGAAGTTATCCGTAGTCAAAATTAATGTGTATTTATATGTGATATGCATGACAAAATACACATTTTATTCCTGGTCAGACTTGAAATGAAATCTGCACACTTCAAAGCATGCCGCACTATATTGTGCTAAACAGATTTGCATAGTGCATTCCATCTGCAGTACACAATATTAGAAGTGTAACGAAAAGATCGTTAACTGTAAACGATCCTTTTATTCATTTAATTGATTAGCACAAATATCCGACAAAGTTTCATTCATAAATACGAAATTAAAGTACACATTCAACTGACATGTTGCGTAATCAGTTGTCAATTCAGCGACTGAACTGATGAATGGACAGGCCATGTCAGGTAAAAATTAAGTATAATCCCAGGTAGACCCAATGCTAATGAATGGAAAATCGCAAAAATATGCAAAGTGACAGAGATTGGATAAAAAAGTCACACAAATCCTATTCCCATTCATTTATCATGGCGGCGGCCATCTTGGATTGTTCCACACAGCGTTTCCATTAAGCAAGCATGGATGCCAGGCTCACTGTGCGGAGCATTGTGGGTAGGCCGAAACCAGACTAGCATTCTCCTTAGATTTGTCACTCTCTCAAAACAGAGTGTGAAAGAGTTCAGGAAACTTTGAATATTAGTCATTACGAAATAACAGGAAAATCGATGTAAATTGTGGAGTGATACCATATGTTCCGTCTACTCAATATATGTAGGTGACATAAACTTGTGAAGTAGCCAATTTGAAAGCATGTTCCAAGCATATTTATTTTCTAAAATTGATTTCAAATTACACTGCAAAGAAATCAGTCAGAAGCAACAACATATAATATTGTTAAACTTTCCTATTCTGTTAAGCCTGCGCTAGTCTGTCATTACCAATGCGACTACTATTATCCTTTATCATAGTACGCATGCGAAATTAACCTGGGGGAGACACTAACAGGTCACGTAATTTCAAGTGTCTACCAGAGATCAAGGATTTCTTTATCGGAGGGACAATATTAGAAGAAACATGGCTGGAATGTTTTTTGGTCTCCTGCTTACGTTCTCGACGACTCTGGCAGTGAGGCGTCAATCAGTCGATAATCTAGAAGGTAAATAATGAAAGAAAAAGACTTTGGTAATACTGTTAATCTTATATTATTTGTAGTTAAGTGACGGCGTGGACGCCGGGAACTGTCGCTGACAGAGTGGACAATACGACGGTATTGATATCCATTCCCTTTTACATTTCACCTTAATTAATTTCAATTAAACGAATGAGAGTACGATAATGTGATGCATCAATCTGTCCCATATATGTGTTTAAATGGACTGGTTCACGATTGTTGATAAAAAATATTTTTCATTTCTGATGGTAAACATTAAAAATATAACTCATTTAATAAGGACAGCCAAAATTTTGACCTTCTGAATGCAAGAATAAAAGCAATATTTTAGCCTTAAATCTGTGTTATGTAAACAAAGTCTCGAGTCTTTTAATGCATACAAGCAAACAGGTGAAATATTGATTTTGTAATATAAAGCATCTTAATTTTGCATTGTCACAAATTTTAACATTTAAATGACACATGTACCCCAAAAATGCTTGAAATGTGAAAGATATAATAAATTCAGATCGATATCCATTTCTTTTGAAAATTTCGTTAACAATAACATACCACTATCTCTGTTTACAAAACAAATAATAAACTCTCTAAAATGAGCTTCTGTGATAATGTATAACCTTATTTTTTATGTGAACTCTTTTAAACACATTAAACAATATATCATTAAAAGTGAAAAAGAAAGTTGTGGGGAAAATCGTGAATCAGTCCCGTTAAAGGAACATAAGAACATTATGTATTGTATGGAACATACGAATACGATAGCTGATACGAATGAAAGAACTATTTTTTTTTTGTAGTCCCCTCATTCTCTGCTGGGAGACTGGTCGCCCATGTCATCGCGCGGAATATTACCGACGCGTCCGGCCTTGCGGCCAGCCAGAAGTTTAAAAACGTCCTTTACACCCATAACGATGGCGCGGGCGGGCCCGAGATCTTCGCTATAAACGCAACGACCGGAGCGCTGATTTCCACTCTGAAGATCCGAAATGCCACTAACCACGATTGGGAGGACATCGCCGTTGGTCCTTGTGGAGACGCTAGCTGTATCTACATCGCTGACTCTGGTTACAGACACTCCTCGTCCGCCAACACCATCTACCGCGTGATAGAGCCTGACGTCATCAGTGTGGATCAAGTTTTACCCATAGATTCAACAGCTCGATACACGTAATTACAATGTATTCGTCATTACGATTGAAGTTTTGTAGATAGTATAGTAATCTATACAGTATTAGTTTTGAACTGTATGTATACAAAATAGCTACATGTATATTGGGACAATGACGAGTAAGAGAAAGCAAGTAATCGGCGCTGGATTGAGTGGTTTCTTTTTGCCCGTCCTTTCCTCATTCTTCCATTGCCCTACTACTTTTCTTTCCTTCCTGATTTTTTCCTTACCGC
Organism: Ostrea edulis; assembly: GCF_947568905.1. Taxonomy (NCBI): domain Eukaryota; kingdom Metazoa; phylum Mollusca; class Bivalvia; order Ostreida; family Ostreidae; genus Ostrea; species Ostrea edulis. The sequence goes on along the minus strand of NC_079166.1, from coordinate 76,275,014 downwards.
CTTCCTTCCCCTCTCTCCCTTGTTCTTCATTTTACCCAGCCTGTTCCACAGTACATTATCTATAATAAGCCCCAACAGAGGTTCACTGTATCCACTGTGCTTTGTTTTAGGTGGACAGAGGTTGACTGTATTCCACTATGTTCTGTTTCAGGTGGACAAAGGTTGACTGTATCCCCTGTGTTCTGTTTTAGATGGACAGAGAATGTCTGTATTCCACTATGTTCTGTTTTAGGTGGACAGAGGTTGACTGTATTCCACTATGTTCTGTTTCAGGTGGACAGAGGTTAAGTATATACACTGTGTTCTATTTTAGGTGGACAGAGGTTGACTGTATTCCACTGTGTTCTGTTTTAGATGGACAGAGGTTGACTGTATCCTCTGTGTTCTGTTTTAGGTGGACAGAGGTTGGCTGTATTCTACTATGTTCTGTTTCAGGTGGACAGAGGTTAAGTATATCCACTGTGTTCTATTTTAGGTGGACAGAGGTTGACTGTATTCCACTATGTTCTGTTTCAGGTGGACAGAGGTTAAGTATATTCACTGTGTTCTATTTTAGGTGGACAGAGGTTGACTGTATTCCACTGTGTTCTGTTTTAGATGGACATATGTTGACTGTATCCTCTGTGTTCTGTTTTAGGTGGACAGAGGTTGACTGTATCCCCTGTGTTCTGTTTTAGGTGGACAGAGGTTGTCTGTATTCCACTATGTTCTGTTTTAGGTGGACAGAGGTTGACTGTATTCCACTATGTTCTGTTTCAGGTGGACAGAGGTTAAGTATATCCACTGTGTTCTATTTTAGGTGGACAGAGGTTGATTGTATTCCACTGTGTTCTGTTTTAGATGGACATATGTTGACTGTATCCTCTGTGTTATGTTTTAGGTGGACAGAGGTTGGCTGTATTCTACTGTGTTCTGTTTTAGGTGGACAGAGGTTGACTGTATTCCACTGTGTTCTGTTTTAGGTGGACAGAGGTTGACTGTATTCCACTGTGTTCTGTTTTAGGTGGACAGAGGTTGACTGTATCCTCTGTGTTCTGTTTTAGGTGGACAGAGGTTGACTGTATTTTACTGTGTTCTGTTTTAGGTGGACAGAGGTTGACTGTATCCACTGTGTTCTGTTTTAGGTGGACAGAGGTTGACTGTATCCTCTGTGTTCTGTTTTAGGTGGACAGAGGTTGACTGTATTCTACTGTGTTCTGTTTTAGGTGGACAGAGGTTGACTGTATCCTCTGTGTTCTGTTTTAGGTGGACAGAGGTTGACTGTATTCGACTGTGTTCTGTTTTAGGTGGACAGAGGTTGGCTGTATTCTACTGTGTTCTGTTTTAGGTGGACAGAGGTTGACTGTATTCCACTGTGTTCTGTTTTAGGTGGACAGAGGTTGACTGTATCCTCTGTGTTCTGTTTTAGGTGGACAGAGGTTGACTGTATCCTCTGTGTTCTGTTTTAGGTGGACAGAGGTTGGCTGTATTCTACTGTGTTCTGTTTTAGGTGGACAGAGGTTGACTGTATTCCACTGTGTTCTGTTTTAGGTGGACAGAGGTTGACTGTATCCTCTGTGTTCTGTTTTAGGTGGACAGAGGTTGACTCTATCCTCTGTGTTCTGTTTTAGGTGGAGAGAGGTTGGCTGTATTCTACTGTGTTCTGTTTTAGGTGGACAGAGGTTGGCTGTATTCTACTGTGTTCTGTTTTAGGTGGACAGAGGTTGACTGTATTCCACTGTGTTCTGTTTTAGGTGGACAGAGGTTGACTGTATCCTCTGTGTTCTGTTTTAGGTGGACAGAGGTTGACTCTATCCTCTGTGTTCTGTTTTAGGTGGAGAGAGGTTGGCTGTATTCTACTGTGTTCTGTTTTAGGTGGACAGAGGTTGGCTGTATTCTACTGTGTTCTGTTTTAGGTGGACAGAGGTTGACTGTATTCCACTGTGTTCTGTTTTAGGTGGACAGAGGTTGACTGTATCCTCTGTGTTCTGTTTTAGGTGGACAGAGGTTGACTCTATCCTCTGTGTTCTGTTTTAGGTGGAGAGAGGTTGGCTGTATTCTACTGTGTTCTGTTTTAGGTGGACAGAGGTTGGCTGTATTCTACTGTGTTCTGTTTTAGGTGGACAGAGGTTGACTGTATCCACTGTGTTCTGTTTCAGGTGGGCAGAGGATGAATCCCAGACACTGATGGTTGACATCCAGGGAGAAGTATACCTGATTGGTAATATCTATAGCGGGCGTGGAATGGTCTCCCACCTTCCAACCAGCGCCTGGGGAAACCCTAACCCAGTCAACATCGATACCTCCCAATTCCTACCCATCCACACCCACCACCACGACCCCGTGTCAGGCGACATCTCCGCGGATGGGAGCAAATTACTCATTAAGTCTAAATCCAACATTTTCTTCTGGAAGATCGATAACAATGACGTGTTGGCGTCACTTACTAAGCAGCCGGTGGAAGTTCCCTATCATAACGTAGGTTTGAGTGAGGCTGTCTGCTGGAGCGCTGACGGCCAGAATTACTATACTCTACCGGAGGGACACAATCCGCCGCTCTATCTGTATTCTAGGATGCATAATGGTGGTGCAGGTGTAGTTGGAAAATAAAATATTTGTTTACGTGTTCTTCAGTATTCCATTTGGAATGTCCATCTCTTTTCAGCCTCATATAGACAAACCTCCAAAGCGTTCCGCTTCGTTCCACGCAAACCGCCCTTCTTTCCGTGCAAAAAGTTCACCGTTCCATATTAAACCGTCCAACGTTCCGTGCTACATATAATTGTTCATCGTTCTGCGCAAACCGTTCCATGCAAGAATAAATTTGACTTTCAATATTGAATATCCTTTAAATAATCAAAACAAAATAATGATATTAAAGAGGTTCGCACTTGACATTTAGAGTAATGTCATTTTTTTTTGCGAAGTGTATTTTTAATTTCTACGTTGAAGAAGAGTTAAAAAATTGGAAAGAAATACTGAAGTCGCAGTGTTTGGTATCGAGCTACAGTGTTATAAACATGACCTTTTTGCACTTAAAATTTATTCAATTAAACTTGATTTGTCTGTTGGTGTCAACACAATATAAACACCAGAAATCAATCATTACATAAAATAGATGTATAATCATGTCTTATAACAGTATAGATTAAATAAAGTTTAATACAAGTAACGAAAATAGATAATGACCTTTTTGCACTTGATATACGAAAAAAATTCATGCTATCAAATTTAGGAGTAATGTCAATTTCTAAAATTCCACATAATTTTCAAAGTCTTGTCTTAAAATTTAGAATGGAAATAATAAAAGTGGGGGTTGGATGTCAAATTTTGAAATTATTGGAAAGAATATTGAATTTTTATGCAAAATTTGAGTAAATTAATTTTAACTTTTTGAAGAATCAGTGTTTTATTTGGAAAAAATATATCAACCAAATTAATAAATTACATTTGATATAGTTCCAAGTCTCAACTACTTGTATCATAGATTATGAAACTAAAATACACGTATAGGAGTGTAGAAATAGAAAATATATTAGATGAAACAGAAACTGTAATATCACGCTGATTTAGAAATTATGTATTTCAGACTGAATTTTTTTTCTTCGTTTGTTGCATAGTTATCACTATCTTTATAAAACTTTAATGAATACTATTTGAAATCTCAAAAATTTGAAAATAAATTCAATTTTTCTTATAAATATTTCAAAACAAATTATACATTGCTGTAGGAGACTTATAAAAAAAAAGAAAAAAAAAAAAAAAGAAAGAAAACCACTTAACATTCATCCAATTCCATGCATTCAATAAATAAATAGCATGCATTCATTTCTCAAACATGAACATCCAAACAAAATACAAACACACTATAGGCAAATGTTTCACCTGTTTAATACTATTTTTTCAAACATTTAATAAAAGATAAAACAAATATTTATCAGACATGTTATGATGTACACATACATGTAATACTCAAACAAGTTAACATTGAAATGAAGCCCAGTGTACAGCTACATAAATATACAAAAACAAACCTCAAGGTGAAGATAACGAACAGTGATCAATCTCATAACTCCTATAAGCAATACAAAAATAGAAAGTTGGGCAAACACGGACCCCTGGACACACCAGAGGTGCCTAGGAGGAGTAAGCATCCCCTGTTAACCGGTCACACCCGCTGTGAGCCCCACATCCTGATCAGGTAAATGGAGTCATCCACAGTCAAAATCAGTGTGCCAAGAACGGCTCAACAATCGGTATGAAACACGCCAGACAGCATTTGACCCAATGCGAGGTTGTATTGACGAACTAGATCGTTATAACGACCATAGAATTTGCGAAATGCTGACTTCAATTGATATATAATAAGCTGAAAGTATTTTCTGCACTATTACTTATTCATATTTCAGCATAAAAAACTTTTAATAAATAACTTGCATTGATCTTAGAAGTCAATCTTAGCAAATAAAAACCCTAACTAATTAAAAATATATATATATATCACATTTTGCTTTGTCATACACTCAATAAATACATTTAAAATCTGTCAATACTATGCATGCATCGTCTTTTTAGACAGGCACACTTTTTCAAGACAACATTCAACTTCCGCCTCCAACTATAAAACACAAAATTTAGACGGTTGGACCATTTGCCGTTCAAGTGTGGGGGAAAAAGAAGAGTGAGCGTGGGGGGGGGGGGGTTCAGTTCCGATTGCCCCCTCCTCCCTAAATCCACCACTGTTAAAACCACCAGACAGACCAAAATCCGATACATTAGTAGTCCTAGAAGACCAGCCTTGGTAGATTTCATCTTTTTTCCCACAAAACATGCATATAGGAATAATTGTTAGAATTGCTTGATTACACGTACGTTTCGTTCTTCAATGAAGAATATTTTATCAAATTGGTTATAGGAACTATCTGGATAATGCTATTCATTGTCCATAACTTGTAAATAGGTTCTATGCAAATTCTAAGTTTTATTTTAACACGTGCAATTAGATAGATTTAATGCTAATCCGGGTGTTTGATATTAACAACAGCTTTTAAATTCTGAAATAAATTGTAAATATCGGCCAGCTAGGCATTAGAGACACCATAATGAGATGTGATATAAATAGATAAATGTCATTCCATAAAGAAATACGTAATTATTGAGACAAATGGTAGCAATGTCAAAAAGTATTTTTAAATTAAATGTTGCGCACAGTATTGTGGGTTTTTTCTCAGGTCCATGTACATGTACATCAATACAAATTTTCCGGCAATTTGTGCATAATGTCGATGAGGTCGTTTTGTAATATCGTACAAAATAAAATCAAAAAAAAAAAAAAAAAATTATGCGGAAAACAAGTCCTTAAAAACGGGAAAAAATATGTAAGATATCCTGGATTTCAAAATAGAATATGAATAAATAGAATAATAAAAAAAAAACCGGGGGAAAAGACGGGGAAGTGTAATGTTTTGAAGGGTTTTCTATCATTTAACATTTTTATACAGAAAATCAGGTGATAAATAACTTATGTGTACATGATGACACACATTTCTTACAAATCGTCTACTTGTTTTGTTACTGTGGCAAAGTAACAGTAAAGTATCGCACTTTACGATACATTAACTGTACGTTAGTATTACAGTAGATCTTTTAAATGGTTAATGTTTGAAACGTGAAATTCTCATTTTCAAACTTTGCAAGTAAACCACACTGGGATATCAAAAATAGTAAGGGATGTTAACAATTTCCGTTAAGGAGGAGTCACACAGCTGATAAACCAGATGCCTTAATAATAATATGACGTAACATGGCCTTGCTGTTCTGGTGACATAAATCATGGTATGAATGAAAGGTCTTGCTCTAAGAAACTTGTACACAAAATATAAAAGTTCTACCTTAAATAGTTCAGGAAGTATTGGATATTGAATATGAAATAAAAGGTCTTGCCCTAAGAAATCTATATACAAAATATAAAAGTTCTACTTTAAATAGTTCAGGAAGTATTGGATATTGAATATGAAATAAAAGGTCTTGCCCTAAGAACTCTATATACAAAATATAAAAGTTCTACCTTAAATAGTTCAGAGGATATTGAATAGGTGAGACCTTTTAAAAGTATTTCATACTCCAGGGTCCTTGTCACAAGGTCAAACATCGAGGTATCAGACGGTCTTGTCATAAAGAATCTATATACAAAATTTAAAGTCCCTCTTTAGATAGTTCAGGAGACATTTTTCTTATAGGTAGGTCAGACTCAAAAGTAATAAGGTAGAGGGTCATGGTGTGAAATGAAAGGACTTGCAATGAGGAATATATAAATTATGCAAAATAGGAAAGTTCTCCCTTAAATAGTTCAGTAGATATTGAATAGGTCAGATATTTTCAAAGTAGGCTAGAATCAAGGTCAAGGTCACAAAGTCAAAAACCATGGTATGACATGAGAGGGAAATGTCTTGCCATGAAGAATTTGTACAAAATATTACAGCTCTACCTTAAATTCTCGCGGATATTTTTCATAGGTTATATTCTCTTATAAGTAGATCAAACTTCAAGGTCATGGTCAGAAGATTAGAAACTTTGATACAAAAAAAAGTTTGGCAAAAAGAATGCATACAATGAACTTATATATGATATTGTATATATGATATATGAGAGCCCGTTCACTACTTGAAAGTTAAAAGTAAAGTTAAAGTTTTGTTGAAAATCACAATGTCAAAGATCATGTATGAAATGTAAAGCCTTACCAATGGAACATCTTTGTGTAAAGTATCAGAATTCATCAAATTTATCCAATAGAAAACGGTACCGTTTTCTACAAACACGAAATCTGCATTACGACTAAATTGTATTGAATGCATGACCGTAGATCAACTTGGAACATTTTCGAAACTAGGTATACCGTCTACCTTGGAAGATGGTATATATAGTTGAATAATTTTACAGTCTTCGGACAACACACCTCCTCTCCTTCCTGATTGGTAGTACATTGCATGATACGAAAGTTCTAATTTATTTCATTGGTTGAAATTCTGTCCAACGCAAGGAAGATAATTGCTGGTGATCTAATTAACGTATGACTTAACAAGATTTTCAATCTTAAGGTGGCTCACTACACTAAAGCTTGATAAATACTCTTTATGACACTACGTCACAAGATGGCGATTTAACTGTTTTGTGAAATTATTTGTATCGATCTATTCGTTTGTCTATCATCATAGTTCAACAGATAAAGCATTGGGCTGGTGAACCGCAGATTTCGAGTTCAAATCCGCCAGTCTTTTGTTCGTATATGTGTTAAAATAACTTTTTTGAAAATCATGTTTTTATCCAAATTTGCATATTTTCTGCCTATTTGGCATATATACTTATTATATATCATCATATCTTTTATCATTAAATCAATTCGTACTGATTTGAGAAACTATTTCATGGTGAAGTGAGCCACCTTAAAACGAAGAGAGGAAAATTGCAATGTACATAGAAACTATCAGAAACATAGAAACTATCAGAAACATAGAAACTATCAGAAACATAGAAACTATCAGAAACATAGAAACTATCAGAAACATAGAAACTATCAGAAACATAGAAACTATCAGAAACATAGAAACTATCAGAAACATAGAAACTATCAGAAACGTTTCCAAAATTCAATAGATAAAAGAAGTGGTATTTTTGCACGCAAACTGCAAAAGTCTTCTCAAGAAAAAGTCGGCAATTCTAAGCTATTTAGTATATTTTGTTTCTTACTGCGTGAATTTATCAAACATGCTGAACATCTTCTTTTCACTTTTTTCTTCTGATTCAGAAGAAACTATACTTTCTGTTTTTATAACAAATACCATGTCTACTTCAATGCCATACTACATAAAGTATTATACAGTTGTTTCTAGCAGGCATTAAAAACAAGAGGTCCATGGGCCACATCGCTCACCTGAGTCACCTTGGCCTATATCTGAAGACTTTCCATATATATTTGCATGTAAAACCTCAGTCCCTATTATGGCTCCAACTACCCCTGCAGGCCACGATTTTTGCAAACTTGAATCTAGCCTACGTCAGAAAGCTTTCATGTAAATATCAACTTCTTTGGCCAAATGGTTCTTGAGAAGAAGATTTTTAAAGATTTTCCCTATATTTGTATGTAAGATTTTGACCCCCCACTTGTGGCCCCATCCTACCCCCCGGGGGCCATGATTTGAACAAACTTGAATCTGCACTATGTCAGAAAGTTTTCATGTAAAAATCAGCTTTTCTGGCTCGGTGGTTCTTGAGAAGATGATTTTTAAAGATTTTTCCTATATATTTGTATGTAAAACTTTGATCCCTATTGTGGTCCCATCCAACCCTCGGGGCCCATGATTTGAACAAACTTGTATCTGCATTATGTCAGGAAACTTTCGTGTAAATCTCAGCTTTTCTGGCTTAGTGGTTCTTGAGAAGAAGATTTTTAAAGTTTTTCCCTATATATTTGTATGTAAAACTTTGACCCCCCCCCCCTTGTCGCCCCATCCTACCCCCAGAGGCCATGATTTGAACAAACTTGAATCTGCACTATATCAGAAAGTTTTCATGTAAAAATCAGCTTTTCTGGCTCAGTGGTTCTTGAGAAGAAGATTTTTCCTAAATATTTGTATGTAAAACTTTGATCCCCCTTGTCGCCCCATCCTACTCCCAGGGGCCATGATTTGAACAAACTTGAATTTGCACTATGTCAGAAAGTTTCCATGTAAAAATCAGCTTTTCTGGCGCAGTGGTTCTTGAGAAGAAGATTTTTAAAGATTTTTCCTATATATTTGTATGTAAAATTTTGATCCCCTATTGTGACCCCATCCAACCCCCGGGGGCCATGATTTGAACAAACTTGAATCTGCATTATGTCAGGAAGCTTTCAGGTAAATCTCAGCTTTTCTGGCTTAGTGGTTCTTGAGAAGAAGATTTTTAAAGTTTTTCCCTATATATTTGTATGTAAAACTTTGATCCCCCCTTGTGGCCACATCCTACCCCCGGGGGCCATGATTTGAACAAACTTGAATCTGCACTATGTCAGAAAGTTGTCATGTAAAAATCAGCTTTTCTGGCTTAGTGGTTCTTGAGAAGAAGATTTTTAAAGTTTTTCCCTATATATTTGTATGTAAAACTTTGATCCCCTCTTGTGGCCCCATCCTACCACCGGTGGCCATGATTTGAACAATCTTGAATCTGCAATGTGTCAGGAAGCTTTCAGGTAAATTTCAGCTCTTCTGTCCCAGTGGTTCTTGACAAGAAGATTTTTAAATGACCCCACCCTATTTTTGCATTTTTGTGATTATCTCCCCTTTGAAAGGGACATGACCCTTGATTTGAACAAACTTGAACGCCCTTCACCTAAGGATGCTTTTGGGCAAGTTTGGTTGAAATTGGCCCAGTGGTTCTGGAGCAGAAGTCGAAAATGTAAAAAGTGTACAGACGGACAGACAGACAGGCGGACGGACGACGGACAAAATGTGACCAGAAAAGCTCACTTGAACCTTCGGTTCAGGTGAGCTAAAAACTTCATCTTATTTGAGATTCACCATTATACAAAAGTTTGATAATTTGAAGAAGATATAAATGCTCAAAGCATAATGATTCATTCAAATCAGTTCACTGTGTAGGGTTGTTCTTAGAGACGACAAGCTTTGTTAAAAAGTTATACTTGTTGATTGATTGATTGTTTTGATGTTTTTCGCCACATTCAACAATTTTTCATTTATATGGTGGCGGACAGTTTTTGGTTGGTGGAAGAGAGAACCCTGATACAGTGTACCTGAGAAGAGACCACCGACCTTCTGAAAGTAAATTGGAGGGTCGGTGGTCTCTTCCCAGGTACATTGTATCTGGGTTCTATACTTGTAACTTGTAATGAAACATCAAACTGATATAGCGGAGGACAAAGCAAACGATATCGATGAGATGAATAGCTATCCAACGCGTAAAATCTAAAGATAAAAATAGCTGTACAGTATATTCCGTTGCACTGCCGAAAACCGGAACCGATGTTAGTGGGTGAATGTCGTTTACACAAGGAAATACGCTATTTTGGTGTACAGAATGAAAATAGTTTAGTACAGAAACTTATCAACAGGATACCAGTTGGTGTCCGCCCAGTCGGCGATTTATATTGACAGTGTTCATCATACTGAAGAGTCGCTAAACGATTGTATTTCAAGAATTCCAGATGGAAATTTGCCAATGCTTGCATCCATTTGTAATTGTTAAAAACCACATATAGAAAGGCATGGATACATACAGAATAATTTTTGTTGCGGATTCAATAATTATTCATATGAGGAATAACGTTATTTTGAAACTTATGATATCGGCCTCAAAATACTATATACGGGCGACGTTTTGCCAGAAATATGTTCTAAACAAATCATTTTCAATGATAATCCTCCAAAAATACAAACAAACAACAATTTATTCTTTTTATGATGTGTCCAAGGGGTCGGTCTGTGTTTGGCCAACTCTCTAATTTGTACTGCTTATAGGAGTTATGAGATTGATCACGTGTTCGGTATCTTTACCTTTCATATCAGAGTGCAGTTGTAATTTTAAATGACATCTCGGATAGAAAAACTAGGAATTTGTTGATTGGTTTGTCATGATTAAGTACATGTATAGAGTCATTTTATTTTTATATATCTCATTTATTTATCTATCGAATTTATTCATTTATCTATTTAATCTATGTTTGGATTGCACAAGTTGATAGATTCTCGTTAACAGGCTGCTATATTATCTCTGTATAAATGTAACCGCCTCCCCGATAATCTGTAAAACAATATATGTTGTCATACGTATAAATAGAAAAGTATGTTTTGTTCAATCTCTGTCTTTAGATGATGTTTATTTTTTATTGTTTCAGGAATACACCGTCGCATGTATTATGTAGCGCATAGAATCAATGATTGACGAACTACATAACCGTTTTTTTTAATTGTTGATTTCTTTTTGTATAGTTATTGATGGTTAAGAGAAGCAATTCGCCACGTCGGACATGAATAATTATTTTAAAGCCTATCATCATTTATTTATCAACCTTGTAAACAAAACCCCAAGATTATTATTCTGATATTGAATTTATTTCGAGGTTTAACCCCCATAGGAAAAACCAGAAAGTATGCCCTCTAACGTCAAGACCCAGGTGTAGCGAAATTCACAATATCGGGGCACCCCGTTCTGGTTTTTCCTAAATAAGCATTTAGTTTTTGAACAGTATCAGCAAAATTAAAGATGTCTGAGTGAATAAAGGACATTTATTTTTTAAAGTTATTAAAAGAGTGTTGTACAGAAGGGTCTCTAAATGCCTAGCTCTGACGCAACACGGACTCTTTATTGTCGTGGATATAGAAATGACTTTTTAACTTCACTAAGTAAAAAGGAAAGGGTTTCCACATATATTTCAGTTGTTGATGTTTAGTTACAATATTTTAAGCATCAGATATTGACTTTTTCCCCCGATGATAGGGCATGGTAACATCTAGTTATTCTAATTACTATATTTTTGACTAGGATATAATGTGTTGTGTTATAACATGCTAAAAATGGAAACTTTCTCTTTCCTATATTATGCAATTACAATTATGTCACAAAGAGTATTGAACTAAAATTCGTGTATACATATGTACATTTTTTTTACGAGTACGCAGCTGCTTGTGGGTTTTTTATGCATATAGTTCTCGGGGCCTCAACAGTGAGGGGTATCTATCTTGACAGCGTCTACTGTGACACAAAATCTCTGTTTACGGAAGACCACAGGGGGCTAAGTCCGTTTTGGGCATGAACTCTGTGATACCATGAATATCTATATCTATGGTATCACAGATTTCGAGCCCAAAACGGGCTCAACCTATGTGCGAAAGCCCCGCGACTTCTTATGTCAGACTATTGCGAAGGAACAGTTACTAACTATATGCTAAGCATCTTGGGAGATCAAATCAAGGTCTCCCGGTTACAATGTGCCACACTGGGCTTGACGGGTTCCTTTCTCTAATCATATATAAGCTCTGATCACCTCTACAACGACTTGACATAACTCCATTGTCAGAAAACCGCTATTTGTGTAGAATGGATGAATGTTATTGTCTTCAGCAGTATTTGAAAATAAGAATTTACATGTGAATTTTCTATAGCAAATTCATTAAAATTTCGTATTAGATTTTTTGAATTTCTAATGCACTCGATAACTAAAAGCGAGCCACTCTGTTTTTAGATTTAAATAACTACAAAGCAGGGTATACCCTTTGGTTTTTTGTCACCATATACAACTCTGGAATTAAAAAACAAAAACAAAAACAAAAAACAAAAAAAAACTTTTAAAATACTGATACATCCCCCAGAGAGATAAAGACGTGCTCTCCGTTCTACCTACCGTGTCATATAAACGCAGCACAATTTTTTAAAGGGAATACGCTAAAATCCTCAATTTTAAAATAATTAAACTGTATGATAATTGTAAAGGGCAAATAGACTCCTGATGAGGCGGATTTGCATGCGGCTAAAATTCAATATGAGTCAAGTGGTTGTTGAGGTACGTGGCTGATGGGAGCCATATATTGTCTTCGTTGATTAGATCGGGCGCTTGCACTCGAAATCAGTCTATCTCTCATACAGAGTTGTCGATCTTGCAATGATCGATAACTCTGTATGAGATTGCAGCACCTTGTTCTCACTTACACATAGATTTGTCGTTCCCTGCTCTGACAAATTGTCGACGTTTGGATGACTGTTTTTAATTTAGTCACAAGAAACCTAACTTAATGACGCCAAAACTCTTCAATAGAAATCACGAATATTATCTTCTTTCACGGAAACATTATACATGTATGCACCACGAAAATCCATACATACAAGGAAGGATATAGGCAGCGGTATCATGTTCATCATCATTATATATATATATATATATATATATATATATATATATGTGTGTGTGTGTGTGTGTGTGTGTGTGTGTGTGTGTGTGTGTTATAAGATTGAATTATTGCATAGTCAGCAAAGCAAAAAGGAAAAGAAAAATAGCATAACTGCAAATTTTACTGAAAGTTTTTATCTACATGTAACAATGATTATTCATTCACTAGTGTACGATAATAGAAAATGACTCGTATGCATTACAATGGGTTCAAAAACGCGCTACAATGCCGCCCTCAAAAGATAAAGATATGGGCTTGGACAACAGCATGGGAAATAGCAGGTGGCACTCCCTGTCGACTCTCGTGTGTGAACAATGGCCGCCAAAATAATAATTCCGATCGTTATTTCTTTACTAATTTTCCTTGCTGATACACAGGTAAGACATTATCACAAGTAATTCAAGTTCTTGTATACACAGAAAAACATACCCTTCCATGCACACTTACATATTATAAACCAAACTCCATACGTGTATGCCCAGAAAGACTTGTGAAATATCATATACATGTACAGGTATTGAATTGTTCCTGTTTATTCGCAAATTCATCCAATCATGTTCTTATAATTCCTATGTTATTTATCATAATTGTTTTGATTGGACAAACAATCCCAAAAACCCGATGCATTCATACACGACTGAAAACACACAAGGCAATGTACGGAGACTCGGGGGGGGGGGGGGGATTCAATTTTTTGAAAATATCAATGCATTGAACGAATTGGAGTTACATGTATAATAATCAGTCATTCCTTTTGAAGAATTCACCGATGTGCAAAGTCTAGACATTTCACTCACTAACTTAATATAAGTTAGGTTGAGAGTAAAATGCCCAGAGTTTACACATCGATAAATTCTCTAAAAAGAATCCTGTAGAATTTCTTATTAGAAAATAAGCGTGTACGTTGGGGGAGTTGGATACATGTAGTATATGTGCCATGTTTTTTTTTTCTGATTTAGGACAATATCCGTTGTGATATGAATAACCGTTATTCGTCGTGCGACCCCGGGTTTTGTTGCGTGAGAGACCAATTCCTAGCAACATATCTCTACTGCAAACGCATTCCAACAGACACCCACCACTGCATCACATTGGAGTCGGAATCAGAGTGCGCATGTGCTGAGAACCTGACATGTATACCGAACATTGACCTGCCAACTTTTGTTTCCGTGTATGGTACATGCCAGAATAATTCCACCGGCGGGGCATCAACAACTGCAACGTTCCACAAGCCCACGGCTTCTCACCATTCTAAGTCTCCATAAAAAAGGATGTTTATCGCCCTTCAATCATTGAATTAAATGCTGATGAACAAAAGCTTTTTCTTAAATTTCTCTCTTTCTATGTTTCTGTGTGTCTCTTCGCTTTCTCTCAATCTATTAGAATATCATTCCCTACGTCCTCATTACAAATTGGAATGTTTTGCGATATCCCATTGATGAAAGACGTAGATAATGAAGAGTGGTTATCTCATAACTCCCACACTGAATACAAAATAAAGAGTTGGACAAACACGAACTCCTGATAATACCTAGGAGGAGTAAGCATTCCCAATCGACCGGTCACACCACCGTAAGTACTACATGTATATCTTGATCAGGTAAACGGAGTTATTCGTAGTCAAAATCAATGTGCATTGTAATATGCATGATGAAACACATTATGTCCTTGGTCAGACTTGAAGCGACATCTGCACACTTCAAAACATGCCACATTACATCGTGCTTCAAAGATTTGCGCAGGCAGTGGACTGATTTTTATGAGATTTAAACTTGATCTTCAAACATATATTAGAAAATTGCATAATCAATTCAATCTTCCATGAATCAAAGCATGGTGAAAAAAGTCCGGAAAACAAAAATATTTTTTAGGACAAAATTAAGACTTCATTCAACCATGAGACTAACTCTTTACAAAGTGAAACGTAAACTGTGTCTACTAATTAGGAAAACTAAATATCAAATTTCAGATTCTTAAGTTGATGCTCAGTAAAAAAAAGTTTGGAAAACTATGTTGGGTACAACCTGCCATACATCTCGTAAATATCATCCAACTGTGATGAAACTTAAAACTTGTTCTGTAAACAAACAGTGGTACACATCGATTTTATCTTCCTAAATTAAAACATTAAAAAACGTGCTGAAAACCAAATGAGGCTGGCTGACGTACAGAGACATGAAGCAGATGATGAGAAAACCTATGACACCCTTCGGTTTTACCGGTACAGTTGTATGTACGAATAAAAACACTACATAGCAGGGTTAAGGAGGAGGACAACGAATGATTTTTGACTTTCATGATGACTTTGTACTTGAAGTCTTCAGGAATCAGGATATTAAATCGGTTAAGTCATCAGACGTAACCAAAAAAAAAATATCTATAAATTTAGTCTTTGCAAAACCCTGAGCCATAATCGTTGTAGGTTGTCACCTAAGGCTGAGTAAATGTAATCGACCATGGGCTAGTAAAGGTAATTCGGGACCACCCTAAGGATTTTTGCAAACAAGTATTTTTTGAAATTAAGTACATACTCTATTGATTACAAATCAGGTTGTTTGACATTTCTACGTGGGGGCGTTTACGAGTTTTGGGGCAAAGAGCATATTTGTGGAAGTAATAGCCGAAAACTGGACAAACTCTTCAGATCCGATGTATAGATGTCATTGACATTTGCAAACAAGTATTTTGTGAACGTAGATATCCTTTTAGACCTATTACAACAATGTATTAGTATGACGCATGTATTGTTGACGCATTTCGAGCTCTGTAATGCTATTTCATACTTTCAGTGGTGTACAGAACGTCTTGATTACTTTCGGACTAACTCCCTACTTGATATATACATTTATTGTACATTTATTTCTGGCAACAATATAATATGTCACAGATGCATGCATTTGAAATGAAAAGGGGGTAATTCTGAAGGGAGTACATGCATATGTTGTACTGCATGTATGTCGTTCAAACAGGTAGTAACTGTTCCATCAGCAGACGGCCGGCATTAAATGTGGAATTCAAGGGTCTTTAATTCGAATACGACCTCCAAAATAGAGGTAACTTGTTGCAGTAGGTGCCACAGGTTAAATAATCAAACCGACCCGAGAAACAATAAGCATAAAGCAGTTACATGTATGTACACACTTTCTGAATTTCTTTTCCTATGGGTAATCAATAGGCTATTAGTATATGATGAGAAAGGTATGTATATGACAATTACAAATGGTATGGAGATGTTGGTTTATTTCCCTATAGACTATTTCACATTCTTGCTCAACGTTGATACTTGCCACAGGGTTGTCATTATTACGTGCACGATGAATTATCAATTGATATTTGCGACATCTCACATGCTGATGTGACCGGTCGACAGGGGGTGTTTACTCTTCCTAGGCACCTGATCCCACCTCTGGTATATCCAGGGGTCCGTGTTTGCCCAACTCTCTATATTGCTTTTGCTTATAGGAGTTATGAGATTGATCACTGTTCGTTATCTTCACCTTTCAAGTATATCTTTCCCTAGCGATGAAATGCACCGAATCTTCAGTACTTCACCAACATCAGAATTCTTTTCGAAAGACTTTCTGAACGGAGGTGGATTTAAACCATGGCAAAAATAATCACAACATATACTGCTAGCGGTACAGTTGACTGAGCTATTCTAAGCACAAATAATGCCCGTGTAAATATGAACCAAGTTTGAAAACAACAACAACAACAGTACCCCTAATTTTTAGTCGGGCTTTCGTGAACTTCGACCCCAAGGCAGGGACAACACTATAAATTGTTCTTAAGATTTTAACCTATCACATATTTGCAGGCCTGTCTTGAAGGACTACTAAGCAAAACTACATGTCAAAATCTTTGTTTAAATGGGGAAAATGCTGTGAAAGCTAATTTCAACATTGTAGATAATAAATTATAGGTTCGAAATGAAAATACGGAAAATCATACACATGTATATGTGCGACAAAAAAGAAGTAAAGAATCTTGATATAATAGCCACGTGACTTTTCTGTGTTCTCTCCTATGGGTCTCCTCTTTTGTTACCCTGATTTGACCCTTTGTCACTCTTCTTTATTGCACTACAACACACAACATCAAGTATTTCACTGTCCCTATCAAACTGGTTTGCTTTCTGTAGCTTTGTAGTAAGTCTCGGCTAAGTTTACAGCAGAAACATTGCGCGCAAAAGTAAGATAATAAATGAAATGCTTACAGACTTTTGTCGCTACCTGCAACCTTGCAGCAAACACTATTATAATTTCGTGCTTTAAGTTCGCTGTGAAATAAGAAGACCTTGTATGTAGAGTGAAAGAAAACATCAATTGAAACCTTACACGTATGACTTTGCAGAAAGTTTGCAGGAGCCATTGAAGTAGTTATGCTGTTCACGACTTTGCAGGAGCAGTGAATAAATGAACTAGACAAAGAAATACAGGTTCAAATAAAGCTTTAGATCCGGGCAATTCGCCATTTTCAAATCTGAGTGAGAACGGGTGGGGAAGTTTTAGATGGGAATCGGGAACAAGACAATCTCAAAAAAGGGAAATTGAGAGTACATGTAAGGCAAACATGGAAACATGTGGGATCAGAGAGAGTAAGCATGTCCTGTTAACGGACCACAACCTCCGTGAGCCTGGCCTTCATCAGCTAATCCTAACCACAACCTCTGTGAGCCTGGTCTTCATCAGGAAATCCTAACCACAACCTCCGTGAGCTTGGTCTTCATCAGCTAATCCTAACCACAACCACCGAGAGCCTGGTCTTCATCAGGAAATCCTAACCACAACCTCCGTGAGCCTGGTCTTCATCAGCTAATCCTAGCCACAGCCTCAGTGAGCCTGGTCTTCATCAGCTAATTCTAGCCACAACCTCCGTGAGCCTGGTCTTCATCAGCTAATCCTAACCACAACCTCCGTGAGCCTGATCTTCATCAGCTAATCCTAACCACAACCTCCGTGAGCCTGATCTTCATCAGCTAATCCTAACCACAACCTCCGTGAGCCTGGTCTTCATCAGCTAATTCTAGCCACAACCGTCGTGAGCCTGGTCTTCATCAGGTAATCCTAGCTTCAACCTCCGTGAGTCTAGTGTTCATCAGGTAATCCTAACCATAACCTATGAAAGCCTGATCTTCATCAGCTAATCCTAGCCACAACCACCGTGAGCCTGGTCTTCAGTGGATAATCCTAGCCATAACCACCGTGAGCCTGGTCTTCAAGTAATCGAAATAATCGTAGTCAAAATCAGTAAAAATTGTCATTTTAATCACTTCTGGTATCGATCAATCATTTAATAACATAGACTATAAACCATACCTTTGATTCTAGTTTTTTTTAGAACAATTAACAAACATTTTCTACATCTTCTTAATGCTTCTCGTCGGCTCGGTTACGTCGTCTAGTATTTAAGCGAAAGGGTCATTGATCATACCTTTAATTTCTAATTCGTAAAAAAAATTCACGGTACTGATTTTTTAGTCAAAATTTTACTTGAGATTAAATGGTAACCCCCCTTTCCTTTCAATGTTATATACATCATATACTAGTAATTCAAATAGACTATGCCGAAAACAGTGTCAAAAGTTGACTAGGCTGAAGCTAGCAGCCACTAATCTTATCAATTTTAATTTATTATATTTTACTTTTTAGTATTTCGTCAGAGTACTCGCAGTACTTTGATGAACTTTCTTATTGGCTGTTAGCTTCTGGGGCCTTATTCGCTGCTGGTTAGTGGCTGTTACCTTCAGCATAGTGATTTTTTTACCCTCGATTCACCCAAACTTCTAACGTTGCTCAAAATTAACTTGTTCTTGTACATTATAATATTAATCATGGATATATCCTCACAGTAATAGTGCAACAATTTTCAAACTTTTGTATTTCATGATTCTTACTTGCTTTCAAAACTATCATAGAAAGTTATTTAAAAATAGTTCTTTCTATATGACATGATACTAGACCGCCATGTTTGGCCGTATTAAATGTATTATATTGTATAGCCTTGGTAGTGTGACATACAGTTTGTGTGATGGTGTGATATAGAGTGTGACTGTGTGATGGTGTGATATAGAGTGTGACTGTGATACAGAGTTTGACTGTGTGATAGTGTGATATAGAGTTTGACTGTGTGATATAGAGTTTGACTGTGTGATAGTGTGATATAGAGTTTGACTGTGTGATAGTGTGATATAGAGTTTGACTGTGTGATGGTGTGATATAGAGTGTGACTGTATGATAGTGTGATATAGAGTGTGACTGTATGATAGTGTGATATAGAGTTTGACTGTGTGATAGTGTGATATAGAGTTTGACTGTGTGATAGTGTGATATAGAGTGTGACTGTGTGATGGTGTGATATAGAGTGTGACTGTGTGATAGTGTGATACAGAGTTTGACTGTGTGATAGTGTGATATAGAATTTGACTGTGTGATGGTGTGATATAGAGTGTGACTGTGTGATAGTGTGATACAGAGTTTGACTGTGTGATGGTGTGATATAGAGTTTGACTGTGTGATAGTGAAATATAGAGTTTGACTGTGTGATTGTGTGATATAGAGTTTGACTGTGTGATGGTGTGATATGGAGTTTGACTGTGTGATGGTGTGATATAGAGTTTGACTGTGCGATGGTGTGGTATAGAGTTTGACCTTGTAATAATTTCATATAGAGTTTGACTGCGTGATGGTGTGATATAGAGTGTGACTGTGTAATATAGAGTTTGACTGTGTGATAGTGTGATATAGAGTGTGACTGTGTTATTTACAGTGTGAGTGTGTGAGAGTGTGATATAGAGTGTAACTATATTATATACAATGTGACTGTGTGATAGTGTGATATAGAGTGTGACTGTGTGATAGTGTGATATATAGTGTGACTGTGTGATGGTGTGATATAGAGTGTGACTGTGTGATAGTGTGATACAGAATTTGACTGTGTGATAGTGTGATACAGAGTTTGACTGTGTGATAGTGTGATATAGAGTGTGACTGTGTGATAGTGTGATATAGAGTTTGACTGTGTGATATAGAGTTTGATTGTGTGATAGTGTGATATAGAGTGTGACTGTGTGATAGTATGATATAGAGTTTGACTGTGTGATAGTGTGATATAGAGTGTGACTGTGTGATATAGAGTGTGACTGTGTGATAGTGTGATATAGAGTGTGACTGTGTGATAGTGTGATATAGAGTGTGACTGTGTGATATAGAGTTTGACTGTGTGATAGTGTGATATAGAGTGTGACTGTGTGATATAGAGTGTGACTGTGTGATAGTGTGATATAGAGTTTGACTGTGTGATAGTGTGATATAGAGTGTGACTGTGTGATATAGAGTTTGACTGTGTGATAGTGTGATATAGAGTTTGACTGTGTGATGGTGTAATATAGAGTGTGACTATGTGATATAGAGTGTGACTGTGTGATATAGAGTTTGACTGTGTGATAGTGTGATATAGAGTGTGACTGTGTGATATAGAGTGTGACTGTGTGATAGTGTGATATAGAGTTTGACTGTGTGATATAGAGTTTGACTGTGTGATAGTGTGATATAGAGTGTGACTGTGTGATATAGAGTGTGACTGTGTGATAGTGTGATATAGAGTGTGACTGTGTGATATAGAGTGTGACTGTGTGATAGTGTGATATAGAGTTTGACTGTGTGATAGTGTGATATAGAGTGTGACTGTGTGATATAGAGTTTGACTGTGTGATAGTGTGATATAGAGTGTGACTGTGTGATAGTGTGATATAGAGTGTGACTGTGTGATTATGTGATATATAGTTTGATTATGTAATAGTGTTATATAGAGTTTGACTGTGTGTTAGTGTGATGTAGAGTTTGTATCTGTGATGATATATATTGTTTAACGTCTTTCTCGAGAATATTTGTCTCATATGAAGACGTCACCATTGTCGGTAAAGATCTGCAAAATTTAGGCCTGTACTCGGCGCTTATGGCCTTTTGAGCAGGGAGGGATCTTTATCGTCCCACAACTGCTTTGACACGGGACCTCAGCTTTTGCGGTCTCATCCGAAGGACTGCCCCATTTAGAGTGTGACTGTGTAATAGCGTGATATAGTGTTTGACTGTGTGATAGTGTGATATAGAGTTTGACTGTGTGATATAGAGTGTGACTGTATGATAGTGTGATATAGAGTTTGACTGTGTGATAGTGTGATATAGAGTTTGACTGTGTGATAGTGTGATATAGAGTGTGACTGTGTGATAGTGTGATATAGAGTGTGACTGTGTGATATAGAGTTTGACTGTGTGATAGTATGATATAGAGTTTGACTGTGTGATGGTGTGATATAGAGTGTGACTATGTGATATAGAGTGTGACTGTGTGATATAGAGTTTGACTGTGTGATAGTGTGATATAGAGTGTGACTGTGTGATATAGAGTGTGACTGTGTGATAGTGTGATATAGAGTTTGACTGTGTGATAGTGTGATATAGAGTGTGACTGTGTGATATAGAGTTTGACTGTGTGATAGTGTGATATAGAGTTTGACTGTGTGATGGTGTGATATAGAGTGTGACTATGTGATATAGAGTGTGACTGTGTAATATAGAGTTTGACTGTGTGATAGTGGGATATAGAGTGTGACTGTATGATAGTGTGATATAGAGTTTGACTGTGTGATAGTGTGATATAGAGTTTGACTGTGTGATAGTGTGATATAGAGTGTGACTGTGTGATAGTGTGATATAGAGTGTGACTGTGTGATATAGAGTTTGACTGTGTGATAGTATGATATAGAGTTTGACTGTGTGATGGTGTGATATAGAGTGTGACTATGTGATATAGAGTTTGACTGTGTGATATAGAGTTTGACTGTGTGATAGTGTGATATAGAGTGTGACTGTGTGATATAGAGTTTGACTGTGTGATAGTGTGATATAGAGTGTGACTGTATGATAGTGTGATATAGAGTGTGACTGTGTGATATAGAGTGTGACTGTGTGATAGTGTGATATAGAGTGTGACTGTGTGATAGTGTGATATAGAGTGTGACTATGTGATAGTGTGATATAGAGTGTGACTGTGTGATAGTGTGATATAGAGTGTGACTATGTGATAGTGTGATATAGAGTGTGACCGTGTGATAGTGTGATATAGAGTGACTGCGTGGATTTCGGTAGTTATTATATAATGAGGTGAGATATTTTGCATAGTAACACTACATGTAATTAGTATATTTTCTACCTATAAAAAAACTCGCCAAGAAATTCAAAAGCGACATTTTTTCTTTAATTTATTTAATTATATAATTGGAATGGTTGCTATGGTGACAATATTCTAATTGGGAATTTTCCGTTGGTAAATGTCTTTACGATATATTACTTAGAGAAAATGTTGACAAAACATGCTTGTTCTTAATAACAAATACCATAACATTGTTCAGAATTGACTTCAAATTGTGGGCATCAATGAGCTTCAAAATTTAGAAATGAACGAAATTCGACACCATGATACGTCATGTTCATGAAGTCATATCCCCGGAACCATGAAGAAACCATAAAATTTTCAATGCGCAATTAGGCATACATGTGTTACATTTCAAAGCAAAAATCGATTTTTTAAAGAACAATTCCTCATTTGAAACCAAATATCATTGCTGATCACATATCTATTTAATAATGATTAAAACGAAACGTATTGATTTCAGTAATCAAGACGTATGTATGATATTTTTTGAAACCTTTTACTCAAAACTTTTACGCATGTTATCGATAATGAATCATTCTTACAAAAGAATAAAAAAAATATTTCTCATTTCCCCATGCACACTTTCTACAATGTAACACAATCGCAAATAGATCGCCTGCTCCTGTGACCGATTATAACACTCCTCTAGAATTGAGAGGTGTCCCAAAATGTTGCAGGGATTTCGATGGCAGGGGACATTCTTTTTTGTTCTGATACATGTAGGTAAGGGGTGTACATCAAAGTCAGATTATGATAGAATAATGAAAACTCATATCTTCTCTTTATGTCAATACTTATATTTCACATTTGTATAGCTTGTAATGCATCACTCTACATTCCATGTAATCCATACATAGTGGTTCTGGTGCATAAAGCATGCTCCGAGTAGGTGCCCCTTTCTCTCTTTGATTTTCTCTCATCCTCACTGCCCACACCTCATCAGAGTACCACACGAGGGGGTTTAGACACTAAGAAAAATCAGGAACTTTATCTGCCCTTCTTAAAAATTGTTGCAGGGATTTCAATTTCATCCAAAATCCACCTTCCCTCTCAGCTACAGACCTTTTACTGGACCATATACATGTAGGTTTTCACCTGTTTTTTTTAATTTTTTTTTTTTTTCATTAACCGACAACGTGTCTTAGTTTCGTATTTGCACTCATCTATATGCTAGGATTCATGGTGACACTTACTTATTGTATATATATCAACTTTTTCATCAAGCATTCGGCTACACTTGACATGTATCCTAAAATTATTTTACACATTTTATACAAGTAATGTCGCTTCAGATAAGGGGTATTTCCATTCTTAAGAACGTTGACCGGGCCTATAGTGCAAAACTGTCTTCTGCTGCCTTCGCCCAAACGTAGAATTAAGCAAGTACAGTGTAGTACATCTGATATTAGCGATTTAATGGTGTTTACATATATCCATTTCTACATATGTAAACGATTCACAGTTTAACAAATTCTAAATAATGATGGCATCAGATATGTGTAAAAATGAATATGCATACACAAAACCATTTATTCATTGTTATCTACTCACATCTCAATTTCATTTCATTTTGCATAATTCGATTATATGTACTGACCGACATTACTTCAATCTGATAACAGAACTGTGATAGGTATGGCGAATGGTTTAGGAACAGCCGTCGTTTTCACTTGTTGTGAGTAGATATAATATGCATGTTTTAATAATAGATTTTCTATTATTTACTTTGCGAAAAAAGTTTGACAACTCTTCCCTGCAATACATAGTATTAGCCCTGTGAGAAAAGACTAGAAATTATTGAAATTGTTATAACAAAGTTGATAATGTAGATTATATGGATTTCCAGGCGTGTTGCTCGTTCTCGGAGGATGCCCCTTGGAGTGGTCTGAATATCAAGGGGAGTGTTTACACTTCAGTAACCATCCAAGAGGCTGGGTGGACGCCGCGGTAAGGGGTTGCTTCACTTCGTCGTCACTTCACGAATTTCACGTGTCATTTTAAAGAACGTTGCAGCACTCGTACATGACTTGGTCGGTGTTAAATTTGCTTATTTTTTGTAGAGAGAATGCAGAAAGTACGGAGCATATCTAATGACGGATGACAACGAGGAGAAACATAATTTCGTTACCCAGGTCCTCACCGTTCTACATGGTATGTACATAAAGAGTCTGAACAATCATAAATATCATAGAATAGGACAGTTAATACAAATATGTTCACTCTAGTAATTTGATGCACATTTTCATATGATAAAGACACGTGTTCCAAAATGCATGTAGTCAGTTTGAATTTGTTAGGTCAAAATTTTCTTTCATACTATTTTCCCCCATAAAAAACGTGTTTTTGTGAGCACTACAAAAATAATCTTATTAGGTGACAAGTTTTAAGCCTAAAAGACCCGTTACTCACAAAATTCTTTAAGAGATACTATAATTTCCAAATACCAAACCACAATGGGATGAAGTTTATGACGTCATATCTCGCTCAACGGTCAAAAATATCAATGTTGTGTTTTTATACACTCCTAGAAAAGAGACTACCCAAGGTTTTGTCATGCCCTTTTTTACACTTAGGAAAGAGGTAATTTATACCTATTAACAACACCCTTCGGGAGATTGGGGTAAGCGGGGGTATTCTTAGTGAGCAGTGCTCACAGTACCTCTTGTTGGTTTACGTTTTTATTTTTATTTTTTATTTTTATTTTTTCTTCTTTCTTTTGATATTCCTACAATGTGAGGGGTGAGATCAAAAGATCGATGTCGGATAAAACTTTAAATCAAATAGTTAACGGAAGGAGGGGATAAAATATCCCTTAAGTTTTTGTCATCCGACATTGATTGCACTTCAGTGGAAAAAGAAGAAAAAAAGCGACTGTTTAAAACCACATGATAATATTACATTCTAATGAACATTTGATAGTTTTAATGTACACTTTCATCTGTAAATAAACAGTAGAAAAGGTATACAGAATGTTATTCATAATCGTGTTTTACTTGCTAATCAATTAGTTTCAACATTCATCATATATGGTCTTAAAGGGGTGAGGAGTCTTGAAGAAAACTATTTGAATTTTAAGTTTTTATCAGACATTGAACTTTTGATCTCGCCCCGTAACCCTTGGCTGTGAACCAGTGCGTTCTGTTGTACCTACAACTTCCTGATAAATGAAGATTTGGATATAAATATTTTTCATGCCCAATGGTTTTTTTCTCTTTTTCTTTGATACCTACAAATTGATGCAAAAAACATTACCTTTTGGATCCACCGCAGCTGTGAACAATGAGTGAATGCAGGGCCGTAACTGCCGATGAGGCAGACGAGGCAACTGCCTCGTCTGATTTTTTGGCAAAAAAGAAAATAAAATTATATAAATGTTATATTATAGGATATATGTTTAAAATGAAGACAAGCACCTTTGTCTTTGACACCATATTACGATTCTTTACATAGTACAAATGAAACACAAACATGATAAATTGGGATTTAAAAAGTGTCATTTTCAGTCGTAAAGTCAATCGGCGGCCCCCAATCCCCTGCCTCCCCTGATTTAGAACCCTACTTACGGCCCTGGAATGGCACGACACGCTTCAGGAAATATGTGCTGCGTCACAGTTCACACCATCAATGGAATCTCTTCTGAATGAAATGGATTATTGCAGTGTGAACAAAACAAAATGAAATGAATGGTATGGCATCAAAGAAAGAATAGTTTAGCATTTTTTATTCTAATTGTAGAATTTCGGGAAACGGGGTTCTGGATCGGAGCTGATGACTACATTTTTGAGGGACAATGGCGCTGGATAGAGACTGGAGGCAGTGTAGGGCCTTTCTCAAAATGGGCCGCAGGTTACCCCTCAAAGAACACCACAATGAACTGCCTCGTTATGAAGTTCGAAGGAACCGATCTGTATTGGACAGATGACCAATGCAACCCCTGGACACACGGCAAAGAAAGAGGAGGAAACCATTACTTTATTTGTGAAAAGCCGTATGTATCTTGGTCAATGATTTCTTCTGGTATTTAATTCAGTTAGACAAAACAATTTATCCTTATGCATCGTACGGTTGTATTTCCAGCTCAAGCGCTGATGCCTCAGGAATGATTGGTTGATGAAGAGTTCATGATTGTATATAGGATAAGAATAAAGTGAAAAATTAGTCTTTATTTGTTATTATATTTTCAATCTTACGTCAGTTCAGTATGGGGACTTCCTTTTCGATAGAAAACATACATTTCTAATAGATATACATATTCTAAAATAGTTTTGAAATGGCCTGACGTCATAAAGGCGTCCTGACATTTCACGTATATAACGACGTCATAAACGAATGATGGGAATTTAAAAAAAAAAATCAATCAATCAATCTATCTATCTATCTATCTATCTATCTATCTATCTATCTATCTATCTATTGATCTATCTATCTATTGAAGACTATAGCATACAGAATTCATATAGCGTCGACACTACCCAAAAGCGAATTGTAACGTGCCGGGTAAATACAGAGTATCTAGGCTCGTGCCTGCGGTGTCCCTGAGTTCTCATGAGCAATGATGAGTATCATTAATGTTACCTATCTGGTGTCTATTTAAATACAAGAGGTACAACAAGTTGCAATTATACAAATATTCTTTACACCTGCCTAGTGTTTAATTTTTAACCCCTATGCTCAACTGGCACTTGCCACTTGTCAGATCTATGCCTGTTTGTAGCCACTGACACTTGCCACTTCTCAGACCTATGCCTGTTTGTAGCCACTGACACTTGCCACTTGTCAGATCTATGCCTGTTTGTAGCCACTGACACTTGCCACTTGTCAGACCTATGCCTGTTTGTAGCCACTGGCACTTGCCACTTGTCAGACCTATGCCTGTTTGTAGCCACTGACACTTGCCACTTGTCAGACCTATGCCTGTTTGTAGCCACTGACACTTGCTACTTGTCAGACTTATGCCTGTTTGTAGCCACTGACACTTGCCACTTGTCAAACCTATGCCTGTTTGTAGCCACTGACACTTGCCACTTGTCAGATCTATGCCTGTTTGTAGCCACTGACACTTGCCACTTGTCAGATCTATGCCTGTTTGTAGCCACTGACACTTGCCACTTGTCAGATCTATGCCTGTTTGTAGCCACTGACACTTGCCACTTGTCAGATCTATGCTTGTTTGTAGCCACTGACACTTGCTACTTGTCAGACCTATGCCTGTTTGTAGCCACTGACACTTGCCACTTGTCAGATCTATGCCTGTTTGTAGCCACTGACACTTGCTACTTGTCAGACCTATGCCTGTTTGTAACCACTGACACTTGCCACTTGTCAGATCTATGCCTGTTTGTAGCCACTGACACTTGCCACTTGTCAGACCTATGGCTGTTTGTAGCCACTGACACTTGCTATGCCTGTTTGTAGCCACTGACATTTGCCACTTGTCAGACCTATGCCTGTTTATAGCCACTGACACTTGCCACTTGTCAGACCTATGCCTGTTTGTAGCCACTGGCCTCTGTATCTTGTATCTGCCAACATCTGCCGGTAACAACTTATGCTTGCCATTTGCATACGTCATCTGCTTATATAGTCACTTGTATTTGCCAGTTGTATCTGTAAATTCTTCTGCTTGTCACTTACAAATACAATTTGTCAGTAGCCCACCTGCCTATAGCTACTTGCTTCACTATGCCAGCTGCATATGATCACTGTTGACAGCTCAGAGTTTAATAAACCACAATGTCAATTACATTGATACTGGAAAAGATAATCAGTTTCAATCTGATATAGTATTCTACATATTTAGAAGTGTACTCGAACTAGAGTACCCTCAATTTCTATCAACAACAACTACAAGTGGTTGCTCCCTATATATATATATATATATATATATATATATATATATATATATATATATATATAATCCAAATAGAAAGAGTTTATATCACACAGTCAAAATAATTCAATAAAAAAGTAGGAAAATATGCAGTTCCAAAATATATTTAAATCACTAGCGCTTTCTGGATTTTAACATCCAACATCCATCCTCAGGTGAATACAAAAATTTAAAAACTATATATATATATATATATATATATATATATATATATATATATATATGTCTCTGCATACCCTACTCGAATCTAATTCGAGCTAAAACGTCTATCACTAACTGACTACTTATGTTTTAAAATGTTCAGACAAAAAAGGGGGTGAGTATGGCGGGTCTAGATTTACGACCAATGTCTAAAAAGAGTAGACGAGTTAGAAGCCACCATAAAGTAAGATAATTAGAGGCCACCATAAAGAGCAGGCTAATTAGAGCTCGTCACATAGATTAACCATAAAGAGCAGGCTAATCAGAGCTCGTCACATAGATTAACCATAAAGAGCAGGCTAATTAGAGTTCGTCACATAGATTAACCATAAAGAGCAGGCAAATTAAAGTTCGTCACATAGATTAACCATACAGAGCAGGCTAATTAGAGCTCGTCACATAGATTAACCATAAAGAACAGGCTAATTAGAGCTCGTCACATAGATTAACCATAAAGAGCAGGCTAATCAGAGCTCGTCACATAGATTAACCATAAAGAGCAGGCTAATTAGAGCTCGTCACATAGATTAACCATAAAGAGCAGGCTAATTAGAGCTCGTCACATAGATTAACCATAAAGAGCAGGCTAATTAGAGCTCGTCACATAGATTAACCCGAATAAGAGCCGCCACGGAGATGCCACCATTTCAAAGGTCTTGCATTATAATTTCCATGGGCAATGCTTGCTTGCTAAATCGGCAGAAAGCTCAATAATCTTATTAATATACATGTACATTTGATCAACAATCTTATTAATATACATGTACATATGTACATTTAATCCATCATTGCTAATCTTATTACTATACATGTACATTTAATCCATGGTTTCTTTTTTGCATGGGATGGGAATTATATTTAAAAAAAAAGAAGAAAATAAATATTTTGTTCATGGTAGTCCCGTAAAACATTTTGGAAAGTCACAAACTGGAACTGCATGTAGTACCAGTCACGATGCTCGACTGAACCTTCACAGTTCTAGTTTGTGAACAAGGTCGCCTGTACTATCTCGTTCGAGATTCTCAGACATGACACAGATCTTTTAGGTGATAACATTTTGGACAGTTGAAGAGAAACATGATTAGACATCTCGTTCTCATTTCAGCAGGTATTTTGACTTTGTGGTTTTTTTGTTTTTGTTTTTGTTTTTTGTTTAAGCCAGGATTACAGAAATTGTTTTGCAAATAATGTTCGATCAAGACTGTCTTCTGGACGATAGCTAAGCGATTATCTCAGCTGTTTAAGTGATTATATTTACATTCACTCAATCTATTCTCTTATATTTCTTTTGAAATTGATATTGCTTTCATCTTACAGTGAATGCATGTTGGTGCAAACTAGTTTGATCCGGTTTTTAGTACCACCTGTCTGTGTAATCATTATCAAAATATGGAGCGTCATCAAGGTTAAAGGGTACATTGGCTATCCCGTTTTACGTTTTATGGGTCAATCATACGATATTTTAATGCTTAGATTTGGTTTGTATTTAAGAAAAATACATAAAGATATAAATATAAACAATCAAATTTCTTTCTTTGTTGTTTCATTGGGTGATGAAGGTAGCAATCATTGCAGAAAAATTATATAACTCGCTTACTTCGGTTATGACTCCCCCCCCCCCCCCCCCCCCCTGCAATGCTTGCTACCTTTATCACCCGATGAAGCAACAAAGAAAGCATTTTATTGTTTAAATGAAATACATGTACAGTGTAATATAATGAATTCATGCATGATCATGAAATACTTTGTTTTTGTTTTTAAATTATTGTTTTGTTTGTTTAAATTTCATCATGCTCTGTATAACAAAACAATGTGCTGCACAGGATACCATTAGGAGGTCTCTTTTCATTTGGTCACATCACATCATTGATCTGAAAATGAATAACATTTTAGAACATTCCCAGAAAATAGATATACCCATACCTCTCCCAACCCCCCATTAATATTGCAAGTAAACATATAATTTTCGAATTCAAGGATCGTCTGAATAAGAATTGACTTACATGTATTCTCTCTGCACTAAGAATTGTTGTTTTGCAGCTATCGCCTGCACTTTGTGCGGATGTCCCCTGGATTGGGCAGAATTCAACGGAGAGTGTCTCTATTTTGGTCACAACAAAAGGGATTTCATCGGCTGTGAGGTAGACCGGTTCTTTGCGTTCTTCTTGGTTTGACATCATTTTGAAGATTTTTCATCAAACTGATACAAGTTGTATGGCTTCCACATGTAATAGTAAATTTAAAGACAAGGCACACCCAGTGTAAGAGTCTTTTGTGGCCTCATTTTCACGTCAATTTCGAAATAAATTTAAAGCTGTGAAAATTGGTAAAATAATAAATAATCACAATCAAGACTGTTGGTGTCTATTCTCCTAGAATCCACATATTTAAGTACATTTACATGCACCCTTTTAAGGAAAATGATTTATTGTTGATTCCTGGGAGGGGGGGGGGGGCAGAGGGGAGGGGTTGGTTACATATAGTTTGCTTTGTATAATCCTGCATTATCACATTTCATATAAGTTGATGAAATAGACTAAATTACACGAAAATATCATTTTTACTTTGATGGTATTGAAAAGATGTTATGGAGTGGGCAAAATTAAACCCGAAGTGTATGCAATACGATTGGTTTACTGTCCGTCCTAATTGAGCGTTACTGCTGATCAAACCAATGCACGCAGCTTTCAATATCGCCTGTCTTTCTCGTCCTTAGTGTGATTGAAGTCGACACATTCATCCCTAGTTAACGTTATCAGTTTCAATAGTTTCACACTACATTTACCTGTAATTAGCAACCGCAAACGAGCAAAAAGTAACATTCATTTTGGACTGGCAGTATTTTGTCAATGCCTTGTTAATCTATTGAAGACGAGTTTGTTTTTTTTTAGAATTATAATATTACGTAAAACCTAACAAATAAATATGCTCCTGCTCACCCCGAGTTTAATCAAATTGATTGATTATACACCAATATTGCATTGACTACGTTGACAAATGGTATGTTTACACGAGAAGAATAGTCCTTAAATGTTATTTTGTACTGTAACTTGTAAACCTATTCAGACATTCAGGACTATAATATGAAATCTTCAGACATTTAGGACTATAATATGAAATCTGAGATGCATTCTGTTACTTTTCTATCTCTAATTGTGGACTTATTGGTGCCTCGGAACCATTCACTGTACAGTGTAACCTGTTTCATCAGATAGGCACTGGCGACCACTGTTATGTAGGGAAAATATCAAATTCAGAATGAAAGTAAGGATCATATTGCCCAGTGAAACGGATTGTGCAGGTGTCGGAGTGGGTCGTTTTCACTATATGTACATTAATGTATTTCTGGTGAGAAAATTATAAACTTCAAATTCGCGATTTGCCTCTTATCCACTATTGGGAAGAATTGCGGGCCTTTATTTAAACTTTACTAATTGTTACGAAGTGTCACGTAGCGGTACAATCAAACAAATGACGGACGAATATGAAGTGGAAACGTTCATTTCATGACCCCATAGTTTAGTTAGGCTAACAATTCTGTCATTTTTTGAAATGAATTTACAATTTGGTATGAATTATATTGGCTTTTTCTTCTTCATAATTTCAATGCGTCATTGGATAAAATCTACGGATTATAAATATATCGTTATTGTTTGCAATATTGTATTTCTATAATATAAATCCACAATGGAATAATTTGAAATGTTTTGCAGACCTATTGTAAAAATGAACAAGCATATCTAGCGACGGTGGACAACGCTGCGAAAGCGAACTTTATACGGCAATTTCTGAGTGTCATGCACAGTGAGTATTTAACTTAATACAACAATTTATGAGTGTCATGCACAGTGAGTATTTAACTTAATACAACAATTTCTGAGTGTCATGCACAGTGAGTATTTAACTTAATACAACAATTTCTGAGTGTCATGCACAGTGAGTATTTAACTTAATACAACAATTTCTGAGTGTAATGCACAGTGAGTATTTAACTTAATACAGCAATTTCTGAGTGTCATGCACAGTGAGTATTTAACTTAATATAACAATTTCTGAGCGTAATTCCCAGTGAGTATTTAACTTAATACAGCAATTTCTGAGTGTCATGCACAGTGAGTATTAACTTAAACTCAGTAAAATCTGGGCTATAGTGAATATTCTCTAACAACAAAACACAGTAATAATAATTATACCATATTTATATAGCACCCTTTTCATACACTATGTACGCTCAAAGGTGCACACACACATACAGAAATACAAGTACCCACATTCAGCAACACGTACACAAACACACGTTCACATGTATACACACACATGTATGTATACGTGTATACACGAATACGTTCTCATACACTTACACCTACCCACGCTTATCTGTCTTAGTCAATGAAACAAACAACTTTCATTTACATAGTACTGTGAAATTTAACTAGTGCATATATGCGGTATCTGACGATAAATCACAAGGAATAAACTACTACTACTACTACTGTGGTACTTTAATCACTAATACTACTAACTTCTACTATAGATAATAATAATGAATTACGTATCATAGGTAATCGGTACTACCGGTACTGGATTGGAGGTTCTGACTTTGCTGTA
Organism: Ostrea edulis; assembly: GCF_947568905.1. Lineage (NCBI taxonomy): Eukaryota > Metazoa > Mollusca > Bivalvia > Ostreida > Ostreidae > Ostrea > Ostrea edulis. The sequence continues at coordinate 76,242,185 of NC_079166.1, read as the reverse complement.
GAGGGCTCATGGCGATGGATAGAGACCGGTTTACCGATAGGCTCTACCTACACGAACTGGGCTGATGGCCGCCCCACCAGCAATGCAACGTTCAACTGTATGATGATGGAATGGGTGGGCGACGATCTGAAATGGGTCGATGTCGAATGTAACCATAGGGACGTGACCTACATATGCGAGAAGCAGTATGATGCTTTTTTTTTTTCAATCGTAATTTTTTATTAACCGAGAACACAAGAACATGCTATGAGAAAGATTGAGAGACAGATATATTTAGCTGATATGTGCTACATTCGTAGATATACATGCATATGTTCTATTTTATACGAACGTAACATGGGTTGGGATCTATACATTTGACCTAATTATTTCCCACTTGATATACTGGTCGCTGGAGCTTAGTAGTTAGGCGTTCACTTTGTAACGGGAAAGTACCGATTTCAAATTTTTGCATAAAATCGGGGGTGTTTAAAATTGATGTACACTGTCGGTTGGTAGTACAGCGAAACACGGTTACAGCAAGCACGCTCGAATTGAATTCACGTTTACAGTAAAACAGGGTTACAGCGAGCACGCTCAGATTGAGTTCACTTTTAGATTTAATTCACGCTTACAGTAAAACACAGTTAAAACGAATATACCTATAATGCATTCATGCTTACAGTAAAACATGCTTACAGCGAACACGCTTAAATTGACTTCACGCTTACAGTAAAACACTGTTACAGCGAATACATTTATAATGCATCCATGCTTACAGTAAAACATGCTTACAGCAAACACACTTAAATTGAATTCATGGTTACAGTTAAACACTGTTACAGCGAATACACTTTTAGTGCATTAACGCTTACAGTAAAACATGGTTACGGCAAATACGTTTAAATTGAATTCACGCTTACAGCAAAACACGGTTACAGCGAATTCACTTATAGTGCATTCACGCTTACAGTAAATCACGCTAAAATTGAATTCACGCTTGCAGTAAAACCCTGTTACAGGGAATACACTTATAATGCATTAATGCTTACAGTAAAACACGTTTACAGCGAATACATTTATAATGCACCCATGCTTACAGTAAAACATGGTTACAGCAAATACGCTTAAACTGAATTCTCGCTTACAGCAAAACACGGTTACAGCGAAGACACTTATAATGCATTTACACTTACAGTAAAACATGATTACAGCACACACGCTTAAATTGAATTCGCGTTTACAATAAAACAGGATTACAGTGAACACACTTATAATGAATTCACGCTTACAGCGAAGTGCTTTTCATTCCCTGATGTTTTAAAACATTACTATGTCCTAACGAATTAGGTTTACATAATGAATATAATTTACTCGTCCTCAGCACTGGTCGTGCTATATTTTGTTTATATATAGATTGCTTTATAGATAATAAAACAAAATGTTTAAAACAAAATGAGATGTGTCAAACACTAGCAACAATTTAATTGTGTTCAGATTAAAACTTGTAAAATGACAAAACCTGCTTTAAACGAAACTTTTTCTGGTATATTTAACTTATGTAAACAAAAACATGACATGAGCTTTGTTTACAAAACAAAGAATTGTGAGCTCTGTATCTCCTATATGCCTCGACAACCGACATTCAAATTTTTGCTGATCATTAATTAGAAATACCTTAGTTCAGCAATCTAAAAATTAAAAATGGAAAAGTAGAATTAGAAAAATTTCAGCTCAAATCGTGTACATACCCTTTTAAATCTAAAACAAAATGACTGAACATAAGTTGAAAGCAATAGATCGCTATAAATTTTTGTTGATTTCCAGGATACATATAATATTTGATTGCATTGAATATTACTACCTTTTTCAACAAAAAGGAATTTGAAAACGTAATTATGTTAAAATATTTGGTTTTTCATTTCAGAATGTCCAGTTAGTTCCCAGAACATGATTCTGTATGGCTACGTGAAAATTAGAATAAAATTAAAAAAGTGTTCTCTTGTTTTCTTTAATTTCATATATCTTTAGTTTCACAGAATATTCTCCGGCACATCCAAATACCTCATTAATTATTCATCTCAATTAATTATGTCATAAAGTTTCATGTTAGTAAGTATTTAGTATCTATACAGTTATACCTATAGTACTATGATAAGTCATTTAACGTCATTGAAAAACCTTGGAAAAAATCTCCTGCTTTGCGTTCTGTGTTTTTAAAAAAAGCATTTCTAGAATTAAGGGTATAAATACCGCATCTGTTTATGAAATGTTCGAGCCAGCATTTCATAAAAAGCATGCCGGTATTATAGAGCCAGACCCCCCACCCCATAGTGAAACTTCCCCCGGAAGTATGGCTCTATAGTGAACTCCCCCCCAGGGGGAAGGCTCACTCTAGAGCCAGACTCCCCCCCCCCCCCCTGCGGAAGTCTGGCTCTACAGTGAACCTCCCCAACGGAAGTTTGGCTCTAGAGTGAGCCTTCCCACGGTAGTCTCGCTCTAGAGTGAGCCTTCCCCCAGCAGAATGATCTAGAATAAACCTTACTCCCAGGATGAAGACTCACTCTATAGCCATAACACCCTCTTAAAGTCTTCCTCTACAGGGACACCCACGCTTTCATACCCTCCTGCGCAAACTATGAAATAAATTTTAGTTTATCGAACAGGGAATTACCTACCTAACTAACCTCTCTACCTACCTACATATCTACTTACCTACCTGAAGTTGTACAAGTTTAAAAGCATAACCGATATTTGTACGCAGATGAGAAGAAACATAAATTCGAAATTTCTTCATTTCATTTTTCAAACTTCTAAAACTAACCAAGGCATATGTATTATGTGGGTCAAAGTTCAAGGTCTATGGGTCAAACAAAATGACTTATTAATTCCAATGTGTTTTGTGCAACGCCAGAGAAATTTGATATGGATGAAAAGTGGAGGATATGTATAACAATATTTTGAAATTGTAAACTTTCAAATTTATTTTATTTAGTCAAAAAATGCAGTTTTAGTAGAAAGCAATGAAAAAAAAAAATTAAAAACCCATGCTGGACTCGAACACACGATCTACAGTTCAGCAGTTGATGTGCTTTTTTCTTCTTCTCTTTTATTGCAGTCGACGTGCTAACCTACTCAGCTAGGTGAGAATTCTTTAAATGATTAAACAAATATTGCTGATATTCATATTTTCATCCATGTTTTAAAAGGAAATCAGCCAGTATAACGATGTAGAGTACTTCCTTAAGCAAAGTCATTTAATGCCCTGCTGAAAAAGGTCTTGGTATCTAAACAATCTTCAAAAAGTAATAGTAGTTTACCAGGAATAAGTGAAGGGGGAAGTCCTGCCATGGGGGAGTCTGACTTTACAACTAGTGATAGAGTAGGTCTTCCCACGGGGAAGTCTGGCTCTAGAGTGAGACTTCCCCGGGGGTTCTCCTGCTCTAGAGTGAGCTTTTCCCCCAGGGGGAAGGCTCATTTTAGAGCCAGGCTTCCGGGGGAAGTCTCATATTTCTGTTCGAACTCCCAACCGTTAAAAAGACGTTATGTATTTAAAAAGATTAATACGCACATTCTTCACAGGTACTTCGTATTCACTATAAAATAGCTAGCATTGCAATTAGTAAAGATAAACTATAAAATAGCTATCATTGCAATTAGTAAAAAAAAATCACCAGAAGATAGCTATCATTGCAATTAGTAATGATAAAATCATTGGACATATAACTACTTTGATATGTCGTTCAAAATGCTTAGAACGCATTATATGAAACGAAAATGTTCAGCATGCAATACACCATAAATTATGTAGGATAATTCAGCATGGTTATGTCACACAGATGGGATTGATTGATTGATTGAATATTGTTTAACGTCCCTCTCGTGAATATTTCACTCATATGGAGACGTCACCACTGCCTGTGAAGGGCTGCAAAATTTAGGCCTATGCTTGGCGCTTATGGCCATTGACCAGGTAGGGATCTGCTGTGACACGGGACCTCGGTTTTTGCGGTCTCATCCGAAGGATCGCCCCATTTAGTCGCCTCTTACGACAAGCAAGGGGTACTGAGGACCTACTCTAACCCGGACAGTGGCGTAGCTTCCATTGAGGCAACCGAGGCAGCTGCCTCGGTAAAAAAAACCCCACCTTTTACGTTGTTAAAATGTCGATAGCTTCTGGGGGGCGCAGCCCCCCAGACCCCCTGCCTCGGTAATATTCGAACCCAAGCTACGCCTATGTCGGATCACCACAGGGTTATACACAGAGTGGAAATACTCAGCAGGTGGTATACAATGTATGCTAATGCCCATCATACATTGTACAGGAGGTGAACACTCCGATCATGTGATGCAGAGTTGTGAATGATTAGCGTGTATTGATTTGTAAGTGATACCAATTTGTAGTTTATTGCTGGTATATTTCCATAATATTCAATAAAATCATTTAGCAACCCTTGTTGTGATGAAGGGCCTCTTGTTCTAATAAAGCATCTCATTTGAAAGAATCGAGCTCGGCCTAAACAGAAGTAATGGCTACTTAATTACGTCTCGCCGGGAAATAGAACATGGAACTTCTGCAATGGGTGTGAGGCATGCCTTAATAAGCTACTGTGGTTTGGTTTGGTTTGAACATATTTTATTGCATATATAATATACAACAGGTTTGAACACAAGTTCTTACAACTTACGAGGTTCTCACCTTAGATTAAGTGATAACAATTGTCATAAACATATGTATAGATAAAATAAATACATGTACATTTAGCATAAAGTGAATTACTATTATGAGAATCTGCCTGAATTAAGTATAAATTTGTGAACAGCATTAAAAATTTTGCTGTTAGTTTCATAACCCAAATTGTCACTGCCCCAAAGTAAAATCCTTGCATCAATAATAGATAATTCTTGTATTTGAAAAAGTTCGTTAAACATAACAAGCTACTGTGAAGGGAGAAATGAAAGAGAGGCCGTAGTTACAGAAACGTGCCGTTTTCGATTTAATATCGTGATTGAATGACAATTTGGAGCTGTGTTAACTTTTCTATCTTCCATAATTTCGATAGTCTTATCAAAATAAGGCAGTGTACCGACCCCCTTATAGACCTAACACACTTTCACGTAATAGGTCCGACAAATCTGAATTTTCCAACAAATAGGTCAACTTATTGATAACAGAACCATCACGATGAACTCCCTCTGTGTTGCTGTCTTCGCTGTTACAGGTTTTAAGATTTACATATATGGTTTTTAGTTTTATCTACGTAATATTCGACGTAGTTAAGGTTCATTGTGCAATCATATTGCTAGGTATTTTCGCAAAGTATATGTATGTGTCACTTGTTTTAATATATGTTAGACCATTCTCTGTAAAACGGGGATCTTATTGTCAACATTTTGAAAATTGGATTAATGCATGTTTTTGTAATGCGTGTTTTGATAAAAGTTGGAGGGAATTTTATTTCTTATAATGTTGATGACAGGGTTGCTGTGTTGAAATACTGTTCAAGTGGATCATAATAATGAAAAGATCTCGGGAATATTTCCATAATGAACAGAACAAAAATGTTTGGAGCTATTACGGACTTCAATTTATGAATTGGAGTAAGAAATTCAATTTAAAAATCATATCTTATATTGCATGCCATTGCTTGTTTCAATTCACAAACATTCTTGTTAGTGATACGGTGTTAATGGTACAGTTAAATTCGAGTAAAAAGTAATCAGCATTTTACTGAACTAATTTCTACACATCCCGGGAAGTACATGTACATGGGAGTTCGGTATGAACTTGGGTAGTAATGTACAGTAAGTATGATATCAGTATATAAAGTAGAATTTTATACCATTTAATTTGCTATTATTATTATCATCATCATATTTTTGACCGGCGAACTTGGTTGGGTACCTTATATTTATAGTTTCATATCTTTGCTCTTTAACAGTACATTCACACCCAAGTGATGTGATTGCCTGTACAAATGTATATCAGACATCAGTCGGCGAGAACTGAATACATTGTACACGTATATACTATAAAGGTGTAACGTTACAACTGCAACTAAGTGGTTCAAAGAATCACTGTCTAGCTCGTGAGCGCGTGAGGGGATTAATGACAATGGGACACGCGATGATGTAAGCATAATGGAGATGGTGCGACAAAATGCATAACGACTTTGATTTGATCAATATAAGTATACAAAGCATGCATCTGTAACAATCCATTGGTTTGAAAACATTGCTAAATAATCGAGATATTTTTCAGTTCATTTTAATCTTTACGGAAACATGAACTCTTTAAAAAAAAAAATAAAGGGGGCGAGGGATGGGGGTGGGAGCACTTGCAGATATTGAAGGAAATACAACACAATTTTTACAAAAATGTATGTCAGTAATATTTGCTGAATTATCTGTCTATCAGACGGTCTATTATCAACTGATATGTAAATTATTAATTGCATTTAATCATAAATTCGTTTTGATAAATGTTGCGATTAATTGGTAATTTTAGGTATTATAGCTGTATATTCGGTTTGTCCCGTGGACTGGGCGGAGTATAAAGGAGAATGCATGTACTTTGGTCATGACAGAAGATCCTGGCTAGACGCAGAGGTAAAGGACGATTTTCAAATTGGACAAATTACGATTACCACGGATGAAACGTAAATACTATATGTACACTTGATGCCAATCATTATCCGTCCTTTTCGTTTTGGTAAAACTGATGGTCTATAGTTATTATACCCTCCCACTGCGTTTTCATATGCCGACGACACGCACTGAATTATGGATATGATATGAGCAGCCTTAAACATTGCACTGTGTACTTTTATAGAGAGTTCCTAAGAGGCCCATGGGCCGCAACACTCACCTGAATCACCACCTCGTACACATATATGGCTTATAGGTAGTGACGAGAGATACCATTGATACACATCAAGTTGAACATTTGTTCACTCGTTGCATATTTTGTTCACAAACTGTATCGAATATTTTGCCATACTTGTAAATAATTGATTCTTTGTTATTCTGACTGCCTAATTGGTGTAACCAGTTCGTCCGTACTACCTGTATAAAGTGGTTCCGTTAAACTCGCTATGTAAATATAACTCAGTAACAAACACTGCGACCCATAACTTTTTTTCCCGTGTTTATAATTCTCGGGTAAACTAAAAAAAATATATAAAAAAACTACACTTCCGAAAAAATTGATGATAGAACACAAGTCCTCTTGAACCTTGAATGCTAGTCTTTCTCTACAGTTGTCTTTCTTGCTCTCACTACCACAACTGTATTCGAGTGAAAACCCACTTTCACGCTTAATTTCATTGTTTGTACTAATAGGGTATTGAATGTCATGACTATCTAATTGTGTACAGAGACATAAATAACAGAGATTAGCGACTCCTTCAACAGTATGTTTAACACTTGAAATATGTGACGGTCCCACTTATAAATTCTTAATTTTTATCTATTGGTTTGTTAAATTGGTGTTGATTTAAGGTATTAAATGTATAAAGAAACGATAATGAACAATTTTGAATGATTTAAATCAAAATAGATGTTTATTGTTTAATGATGAAAGTGAAGTAGATCAAATCTACATGACTGGTAAATTAAAAACTGATGTTTTTGCACTAGATACTTTTTTGAAGAGTTATCCACCCTTGTTTCTAAGAATAAATGATTAGATTTAGTTCATATTTTCATGAAGAGAAATTGTATGTAACTTTTTACGAAGAGGTATGTATGGAAATATAATTTCTTTTAAAAATATTTTAATCAAACATACTCTCCCTTAGTCTTAAATGTAAAATTCAAGGTGAAATAAATCAAGCAGTGATCAAAAGTTTGAAAAATGCCTATGGCAGATTATTTTTTATTTGACGAACCCTTCAAAATGACACCACGATTACGGAAATTCCACCATCTATTTACTAGATATGAAATATGATATACATGTAATCTAATTGAAATTAGATGTTAGAATCCGCTCGCATACACGCATAATGTTATGTATACGAGTATGCGAGCGGATGTAACATATACTTTTAATCAGATATTGCAAGTATATGTATATTGTACTTAATAATAGTTGAATAAATACTTTTATATGTACTAGAAAATATCTTTGTTAATAATACTTTCAATGAAAAAGGTCAATGAAATCTCATTTTGTTTTTAATTTTGTTTAATCTTAATTTGATATGTTGAATGAAAGAAGAGAAATAATTGAATTTACTTTCAAGTTTAATATAGGATTAAACATTCTTTTTGAAGAATTTATCGATGTGTAAACTCCAGACATTTTACTCACAAACTGAATAAAAGTGCGAAGCACTTTTGTGTTAAGTTTGTGAGTAAAATGTCCGGAGTTTACACATCGGTAAATTCTTCAAAAAGAATGTTTGATTCTTATAATTTCAATCATTCACTTCATTAACAATTGCAAAAATTTGAATAGTTTCCCCGCACTATGTTATTTGTTTTCAGGCGTGTATGAATACATCGCGTTTTCGGATTTATTGATGTATAAACTCTTGTTCAGCTTTATTTTTGTCCAATCAAAACACTTGTAATAAATAACATTGGAATTATGAATAAATAAAGATTCTTAAAGATGAAATTTACTTCCAAGTAAAGCCAGTTAGGAATATTAAAGATGTGTAATGATGGAATTTACTGTCCAGTAAAGTCAGTAGAAGTTAACTTTATGACAAGTAAAGGTGAAATTTCAGGACATCATCTATCTGCTTTACTTGATTAAATACTAATTTTAATGAACCTCAAAGTCCCTGAAATTTCATATTTACATACATGTAGAGGTAAAGTTAAACCAATGTGGGACTTTACATTACCTTTACGTCAAATTAAAGTTAATGTTTACCAACTTTGCCTTAAATCAGTAAAGTCATTCAAAGCCAATGCAAATACTAAATTTACATTACCTTTACTTGCTTTGTAAAGCCGTTTTTTGATGCAGTGTTTATACTTGGAGTACCGTTCACTTCTATCATACATTGGAATGAACGTAACAAGTTTTATGATCAACAGATATACCAGTGATCAAAATTAAACTAGGCAACTAATCTATATCATATAATGTATATATTTACAACTAATATATGTCATATAATGTATATATTTACAACTAATCTATGTCATATAATGTATAGATTTACAATTAATCTATGTCATGTAATGTATATATTTACATTTTCAACTGTTTTCTCTTATATAACACTATTACGTGCAATACGTATCTATCAGTGTATGGATACCTATACGGGGTCAATAGAGGTCACGGCTGTGCGCATGAACATTTGTTAAAAGTAGGTTACATGTACTACTTTTACTAAGGTAATAAACATCAAGGCTAGCCATCGTTCTCGCTTACAACAGAAGTCTAGGCCTGTCAATAGATGAAACCAACATCACAAAATGTATTTCTGATTTTATTTGTATTCCAATCAGTGGACTTTCATCAATGAGAAAACCATTTCTGTAAAACAGTGTATGTCTAAAATTTCGTCTGCTACACCCTGGTCACCCTTATGTAAACAATGGCTGAATTTGGCAACTTTGATACTGATGATGCGGAAATATACCTACTGCTAGACGATGGAACCAAAAAAAATGTATCGATTCAACAGAAGCAATAAGTGAGCTCATGTTTGTCAACAATTACGAATCCAAATCCAAACCGTCCCTTACCTTCGTGTACTTCCACATCCTCTGCGATATTATGTAGATTCATCTACGGCCTCTGTCCTGTCTATAAATGATTTGCGTACACCTGACGACTGCCGCTCTGTTCTTCATGTTCCTCGACCTCAGTCTTCTGTTAACTACGTAATGTTCACAGAATATCTCACACTCACGGATTTTTCTTACGAGTCCTTGCGGATCTCCTATTCGTAGTCAATCGCAAGTATTCGACATCGTAAATCACTCGTCGGTATCCGTTAATAACTCGTCACAACTCGCACACACTCCTAAGGATCCGTCAAAGTAGGGGCAAATTTTTTGACATGTCAAAAAAAATTAAAAATTCACGATTGTCCGCGGTTTTCCGTAAATAACTTGCAACAATCCGTAAGTATCGTAAACTGGTCACAAGAACACTTAAATTGCTCGTAAGAATTCGTAAAACCCTCGTAAAAAGGTTTTTTTTTTACGACTCTTTGCGGTTAGTTTACGATATGTTACGGATAGTTTACGAGTTGTTTATGGATTATTACGAATGCCTAAGTGATATTTACGATTCCATTCACGTCCGGTTACAATCGCTTTACGGATTGTTCAGAGTCATTCGAGCGCTTTACGTATAGACACGGTTACATACGTAAACTTTACGATTAATACCACCTTCACACTCACGGATTTTTCTTATGAGTCCTTATGGATCTCCGACTCGTAGTCAATCGCAAGCATTCGTAAATCACTCGTCGGTATCCGTGTCTAAATCGTAACAATCCGTGTACCTTTACGGATTTGTAGAATACGTACTGACCCGTAAGAAAAATCCGCGACTGTGAAGGTACCATTAACAGTTCTTCATTTGATGGAACTTTGTTTTGTGTTTTCTTCATTTTGAACGAAGCGTTGTGTTAGTCAACAATGTGAAATGTATGGAAACATGTTCTTTCACAATTCAGGAATGGTTATCGATCAAAAATGTCAATATAAGGAATACACATGCAAGGTATCATTATATAAATATTGTATGTAGTTGAGGGTAACATTGAAAATTTCAAAGTTACCCTCAACTACATGCAATATTTGTTGTATTATGCTGAATGTTATGTAAACAGGAAAGTAGAAAAACCTACGTCTGTTGACATTTGATCAATCACTGTCATGCGACAGTTCGTATATCGATGCGGGTATTCCTGTTTATTACAAACGGTCAAATGACGTCGTCTAACAATTTACGGCGAACCTTACGCGCATGAATTTGACGCATGTGATATTTTTTTTTATAATATTACCCGTTGTCAAGTACCGTTACCCGTTGCTATATATTATCACCCTGGGGCGCGTGCTTTCTGTTCTCAGAGGGTAATGATATGTATTTTCAAATGCTTCTCGATCAATCAGATTCGAGTATTTTACATGAAAATATAATAATTTGAAATATCGATCGGGATATAAATACGGGTTGGTACGTGATCAGCTTTTCCATAAATGGCTTTATGGAATTTGATCACGTGACCAACCCGTATTCATATCCCGACTTCATGGAATTAACCTGTATCTATATATCCTGATAGCTATTTTAAAATGATACCCCTTTTTTTAAATGTTGTGTACAAAACCGATCCAAATTAACTAGCTGAACCAATTTTAGGAATATCATTTCAGCAAGAAATTAGCCCGTGAAAACGTTCATTTGGAATGGATGTTTCAAATCGTACACAACAGCGAAAATTCGTTTATCTTTAAACGGTATGTAAGCTAGGTGTGAACAACAACACCGAATACTGCATGTAAATTATACTGTCCCGATAGTGTCGTCATTGAAAACGCATTTGCATGGTATCGACGTCGTGTTAAAACAACTTTACCCAACGCTCCGTCATGATGGCATGCTCATGACAGAGCTAGCGGCATATTTGCACTTTCTGATCATTGCCCTGTCGGGATATCGTAGGGTTCTTGGCTTTAATACAAATAGACTACGTCTTGATGTTAATTGTTACAAGTCAGAATAACCAACAGAAATCAATCACAAATAATTCAAAGGATTTGCAATATTTTATAATTATTTATAGAAAAAATATAACAATAAAAATTGATAGCTTACAGGAAGTCTAACATCAGTTCACATAACGGTGTTTAGTCACAATGTTTTCACACACGAGAATAAGTTATAAATCAGACGTAAGTGCAGTCCAGCCCCCAAATCCCAAATCAATGTAATTCAGTAGAGTGTTTATCAACACACAATTTACAGTGTATACTAAAACAACCTTCTAGAAAATTTTACGTCAGGAACGGTAATGCAGGTGAACACATTCTATTGACCCTGACAACCATCCTTCTAAAAATAAAACACCGAGAGGCGTGCACAGAACACGTGTGTCAATCAAATACAATATACATGTATTACACAACATGGTTAATTTCAAATTAGTAGAATCCGATGTTGATCTTAGATCGCAACTATGAACTACAGATATGATTTTACCACGGGGTTTTCTTCGACAAGTCTTCACTTTGACGAGGAAGATGCAGGGTTTGGGGAGGGGGGTGGGATGAGTTTCTCATATGTAGTTGAGATTTTGGTATGTGGAAATGGTAACCATGGTAAAATATGGTAAAACAAGCGTTGAGCTAGCAGATTTATAGCGAGATGAAATTCAAAGGTTGATGAGAAAGGATAGTACTATTATCGAATTTGTAAATATTCTTTATTTCAGAATCACTGTCGGAAATTACAGGCATATCTGGTGACGGATGACAATCCCGATAAACACAGCTTCCTTTCCAAAGTTGCGAGCGTTCTTCACTGTAAGTCGAAACAATATAAAAGGTCTTGTAAGTTCTATAAATGAGGCAATGATGCAATCACCGCCCAATGTCGAAAAATCAAGGGCCTCAGATTCGACTCGTTCGCGATTTCCTATAAGGGGTGGGGGTATATACAGCACCGTCTTAGGCTTTAACTCTGAATCTTTAAAGTATGGTAAAACGTACGTATTATGCTTAACTACATATCTATGGAATGTCAAGGTCACAAACTGGGAACACGACACATTGGTTTGAGGAAAATTTCAAATATTACAAGTGTGAACATCATAGTTCAAGATCAAAGGTCATTATAAATGGTACCCAGCACATCTACATTAGATGATCATCGATCGGTATATGTATGTCAATTATCAAAAGCCTACCGCAAAAGACAAAACAGAAACAGTCCGGACATAGTTTATAGCAGGTATCGATACGAATTGTTCTCCTGAAGTCTTCAGGTATATTAATTGCCTATCCCTTCGTTCTGTTTACATGAAGAGTTCCCGCAAAATATACCACGTGTGTTTGTAAATGATGTTAACTCGTTCGTTGTTAATCTACTTTAACAAATCAAATATAGAATTCGTTAATTCATTTCAGATATATTTTCGTCAGAATTTTGTTTGAATATTAGTTCAAGGATCGCTATATCATTTATTTTTACGGAAAGTTAAATGCAACACATCGAAGTCCCTATTCATCTAATCCGAGTTTTATCCCCTCTCCTCCTTGTATTCATGCGCCATTGAAAATATTTGTATAGACTTCATAAGCCTTTCGTCATTATTGTTTGATTAAATTTTGATTATATCATACACAACTTTATTAACAATGTCAACAAATCTGAAACTCAGTGAAAGACATGCAATGTCTGCTTTCATATCCGCAGTCTCATCTTCTCCCAACTGTTTTCAAATTTCAGTTGCAGCCCTGCTAGGCTAGGTCGATGTCGATGCCTGATTCTCAGATATTTTCACATTCTTTCACGAACAATCACAGGCATCTGAAGTATGAATATCACTACCCCCCCCCCTCCCTTTTTGATAATTTTTTTGTGGCAAGTTCTCTGAAATGTGTGAATTCCCTGTCTATCTCATCCCTCGTTTCACGCATTTTATAACCTTTAGAGATTGGCCTTCTACCGCTGTGTATTGTATTATACTGGTAGAAGGCCAATCTCTAAATTTTACAAAAAGCGTGAAATGATTACATATTAAATCGAAAGGGGGATGGGTCAGACAGGGAATTCACACATTTCAGAGAACTTCTTGCCACAAAAAAATTATCAAAAAGGGTGTGTGTGGGTGAGTTAGTAATATCCATACTTCAGGTGCCTGTGTGAACAATATGTGCGTTCCATTGACATTATTAAGAATTTTAAGTGCACAGCAATGATTTTATTTCACAAAACATGCACCGTCAGTCAAACTATATTCATTTGCGTATTAGCAAGGGTGGTAATGAAGCGGTTAATCCGGACGAACGTGATGCCAACGAGAAGCTTGCTATGCGAGTCGACTCAAAGACCCTCTACTCGAAGAGAGGCGTGGCAAACAAATATTGACAAAATGATGCCATTATTTACGAAACACAATCGAAAAATTCGTATAATAAATAATCGTCATCTAAGGATAAAACCAATTGTGCTTTTGCCGAACAAATGATACACCACTTCCAGTGACGGATTTAAGGGGCGTAGGAAGACCCACTTGGCACCCCCTTCCCCGTTAAATGTTCAAACCTATGGTAAATCGTGGTTTTTTAAAAATTCAAAATGACGTTAACAATAAAAGAAGCAATCATTTTTGTTTTCACTATTAGCGAAATAAATGACAAGCTCTTTGATTTATTGTTACTTTTATTAACTCACCTGAGCTGAAAGCTCAAGTGAGCTTTTCTGATCGCCTGTTGTCCGTTGTCTGTCCGTTTGTTTGTCTATCTGTCGGTCTGTCCGTCTGTAAACTTTTTACATTTTTGACTTCTTCTCCAGAATCACTGGGACAATTTCAACCAAACGTGGCCAAAAGCATCCTTAGGTGAAGGACTTTCACATTTGTTCAAATGAAGGGCCATGTTCCTTTCAAAGGGGAGATAATAGCAAAAATGCAAAAATAGGGTGGGGTCATTTATAAATTTTCTTCTCAAGAACCACAGAGCCAGAAAAGCTGAAATTTACAGGAAAGCTTCCTGACAATGTGTAAATTCAAGTTCGTTAAAATCATGGCCCCCAGGGGTCGGATGGGGCCACAATAGGGGATCAAAGTTTTACATACAACTATATAGGAAAACTCCTTAAAAATCTTCTTCTCAAGAACCACTGAGCCAGAAAAGCTGAAATTTACATGAAAGCTTCCTGATATAGAGCAGATTAAAATTTGTTCAAATCATGGCCCCCGGGGTCGGATGGGGCCACAATAGGGGATTAAAGTTTTACATACAAATATATAGGAAAGCTCTTTAAAAATCTTCTTCTTAAGAACCACTGAGCCAGAAAAGCTGAAATTTACATGAAAACTTCCTGATATAATGCAGATTCAAGTTTGTAAAAATCATGGCCTCCAGGGGTAGGTTGGCGCCACAATAGGAACTAAGGTTTTACACGCAAATATATATGGGAAGTCTTCAGATATTGGCCAAGGTGACTCAGGTGAGCGATGTGGCCCATGTCCACTTGTTAGAAGAACTTATATTTCATTCCAAAAATCCTTAGAATTTGTGTCATTTTATTACATGTAATTTCACTTCATTAAATTGACCAAATAAAGAACAAAATGACTACGTAGGAGACATATGTCAAACCTCTAAAATATATCAAATCCAGGACTTTCCGGGTGCTTCGCCGCCGGGTCCCACCATGGCATTGTCCTGAACCCATTGAGGGTCTTAGGGTGGTCCTCAGACCCTTGTCTCATGATGCTGCGCTTCCCGACTTTTCAACCTCAATAGCTAACTAATGATTTGCTGTGCTTATTTTTAAAAACAGTGACACCTACGATTTGTGATTAACCTTTTCTCTCTTAAACTCTTGACAGAATACACATTTGTTATATCAATTTCAACAAGGGTGATGTTGTACATGCACATGTATATTCCATTCGTCATTAACTCAATTTTTGCAGCTACAATGATAAGATAACGGCATGCATAATGCCACGATTAATCCAAATTAATTCTAACTTGTCTTAGTATTATCAGATGACTTCTAACTTTGGTATATATATCGCGATTTGTCATTTGCTTATATATGTTCCTGTGTCATATTTAATTTTAGCGACAATGTTGCATGCAAGGGTAAGTTTTTATGCAGAACATTGCAAATTATTGTATTTTCTGATTCCCAGTATTTTCTCAATCTGTCGGATCGAGCCGAGCGATTTCAAAGTCGATCTTTAAAGGACAGCAAAATATACATTTCATGTATAGCCTACACAAATTTTATATGATGAAGTTCGTATCCAACTTCACCATCAATATCTACATTTATAATTTTGATAAATTGCCTCCTTTTAGAAATATCCATAGGTAATCTTGACATTAGCATATATACAATATACATGTATATATCCATCGTACTTTTAATATGAAATAACTTTGAAAAGTTTTCCTTTATACCCTATATATCTTGAAAGATATCCTATTTTAAATGCATTCTCTTTGTGGTACCTTTTTGGATGTTTGCCTATTCTAAGACAACTGTCTTCACAACTAGACGCGTCATTGTGGTTGCTAAGTGAATTATTGCGCGGCTCAAGTGATTTGTATTTTTCAGTATTTTTGTCTCCCTGCATTAAATTACAACAATCTAATTAAAATCAGATCCTAGGATACGCTCACAATTGCAAAGTATACGGCGCGGATCTAAGAAGTCTGAAGTCTGATTTTAATTAGATTGAAATTGTAAAGGATGCCTTTAATTTTTGGACATAATATACGAGTATGATCTGATTTGGATTAATATACGCTTTTCTATAATCCGCGAAAATACCAGTATATTTATTATGAAACAAACAGATCCTCTCTAATTGTGTTTTTTCATAATTATTGCAATCAAAACAAGAAGCACAATGAGGTATTATACAAAGTATATTTTTTTTCTTTGAATGACAGATAATAAAAAATAGTTTTCCCCCTATCTTATAGCTGCAATAAACCAAGTATTTCTTAATACATAAATTCAACATTGATTTTTACATTTCTTAAAGCAATACGCCAAACTGCCTTTTGGATCGGCGCCAGCGATTACACAATTGAGGGTTCGTTCCGTTGGTTGGAGACGGGGTACCCGATAGGGAATTTCTCCGCCTGGGGGGCCGGAAAACCGACCAGAAACGATACCAACAACTGCGTCCGCCTGTTTTACAATGGCGATCAATTCAAGTGGGAAGATATCAACTGCAACGATCGGACTACCTACTTCATTTGCGAGCGTCCGTTAGTAGTATACTGATCATAACATTAAATTCAAATTTTGTTCATATAGAAATAATATTTTGTTTGCAATACGTTATGTGATGGATTAAATAAGCATACCCGAATTTCTACAATTCCTATTTTTATGACAGATGACGTTTTTGATATAGGAACACAATTTCATTTGCAACACCATATGATTTTTGAAAGATGATTTAGATATTGAACATTGATTTTGCTTAAATCTGTTCATTTAATTTGCAAGATTACGCTTTTGAGAGACTGTTTTACAAAATCATATATTCGTTGTTAACATTTCACATAATATAATATTATATTGGAGAAAATAATCATCGTGGTACATGTTACTACTTTTTCCATACAGAGAGATGAAGTCTATGCACGGTATATGTATTCATTTCAAGTTCAAATCACCATTAACAAATGCCACTTACTCAATTCACGAATTTCATTAGCTAATTTCATTAGTTAGTATGAAAATGTGGTGAGAATAAGCTGTATAGGTGATTATATGATGTATTGCTATATTTTCCTTTTCTCAGAGCTCCGGGAAGTGCCTCCGCAACAACGGAGAGTGCTCTCGTCATCGGAAAATGAAATGTACACTTTGTGCTTATCAATGGTGAAATAAATCGAATATGACTTATACATGTATAACATGAACCTTATCCGATACTGTAAATGAGGAAATGATTGCGGTGGTTTTAATTTCGCTATGTTCGTGTTGGGGAATTTTCCGCGAAATGAAAACAACCGCAATCATTTTGCAAGTGTGATACAACACGTTTTGTGTCCGTCATAAAATTTGAATTCCGCGAAAATAAAACCGCCGCAATTAGACCAATATGAAAAACAGCGAACTTTTAGCACCGCGAAATTAAAACCACTTACAGTATTTTGTCGTGAACATATAAAGGCCTATGTATATATACTTTACACACTTTCCTGAATTATGTCGACCGTATCACCGATCTTCTTCAGTCGTGTTTGTCAAGGTGACTCACTATTCTCAAATCAGTAGAAATTCATTTAATCATAAAAGATATGATGGTATTCATTTATAATAAGTATATTTATTATACTTTCATGTAAAATACTCGAACCTGATTGGTCGAGAAGCATTTGAAAAACATATTGTTACCCTCTGAGAACAAAAAACACGCGCTCCAGGGTGATAGTATCTAGCAACGGGTAACAGTACTTGACAACGGGTGATATTATAAAAAAATTATCACATGCGTCAAATTTATGCGCGTACGGTTCGCCGTAGATTGCTAGACGACTTCGTTTGAGCGTTTGTAATAAACGCGAGTACCCGCATCGAAATACGAAATATCGCATGACAGTGATTGATCAAATGTCAACAGACGTACGTTTTTCTGATTTCCAGTTTACATAACATTCAGTATGATAAAACAAATATTGCATGTAGTTGAGGGTAACTTTGAAATTTTCAATGTTACCCTCAACTACATACAATATTTATATAATGACAGGAAAGCACAAAATATGCAAATTTGGATAAAAACTTGATTAAAAAAAAATAAATTTCACACATGCACAAAAGACTTTTATTTGAACTCGAGATCTGCGGTTCACCAGCCTAATGCTTTAACTACCGATAGACAAATAAATCGATCGATATAAATACTATAATTACAAAACATTTAAATATTTACATAGTGTCATAAAGAGTATAAGTGTAGTGAGCTTTTAAAAAGAGTTTTTAAAATTATTTTCAAATCATATTTATCCGACGAAAGAGACTGTATGTACATGCATATATGTCAGTGACATACATAAACGTTTCTAAAGTTTGTTATATCAATATTGTTTCAACCCACACCATTACACCAAGAGTCGTTAGACGAAAGGGGAAATTTGCTGACAGAGACGCAAAATGTAAAACGACAAATTAAACAGATGGCAATTTCACTAGATAAGCTGCTGGTTATAACTTTTTGTTATGTACAAATTTGATAAAGTTAATAAGATCCAGTAATACAAAGAATAAAATGGCAATAATGACAAGAACTAAACCAGAACTCCCGATCGCTATAGAGCTCGGGCGCGGATCATAGGCGCTGGACAAGCTCCTATTATACGCGTTTGTCTTCTTTTTGTCTATGAGTAATTTCCCTTTGATTTCTTGGATCCATTCTTGAAGCGTGTAGTTAGCGATGAAACTGCTGTTATAATTGGATGAATCTATAAAAACAATTAGATAGAGCATCACGTGACCTTGTCAGCTAAATTAACACGTTCTCCAAAAACTGCATGTATATGTACAATATCAATATTTACAAAATCAAACAAATTCCCTCTTCCCCCTCTCTCCCTCTACCTACCCATTCACGTCTCTCTCTCTCTCTCTCTCTCTCTCTCTCTCTCTCTCTCTCTCTCTCTCTACCTAGACATTGGAGGCCAGTAAAGGACCACATCCCTGACCCACATAAGATGACATTGTCCGCACTTGTTGGACTGTAACCGTAGTGACACGCATACATAGCCTTATCGTTAGCTTCCAAGACATCAGCATTACTTATATTGGGAGCCGGACCACATGTTGATGCTGCAGATGGACATAGATTTATATAAATGTAGATACATATAATGTTCTAAACCTAACACAATATTCTTCATATTAAGATAATTTGTAATCATTTTCTAATAGACTGAGCTGCGCGACTTGTTTAAATTGAATTTCCCATAATTTTCTTACCTTGACAAGAAAAATCCATTATCTGCCAGACAGACATTGTGCAGTTAATTGAGTTTCTACTGGATGTTGGAAGGAACCCCGCATTACATGAGTATAAGGCGATGTTGTTGAACGCCATCACATCCGCATTTGGAATGGTGGGTGGGGCAGGACAAATCTCTACAATATATCATATGCAAATCCTGAATATAATGTTGGCATTTTGATATAGTTAATGTTGCATAGGAATCGGAATGTGAATGATTCACAGAGCATGGCGTGGTGAGTAAAGAAATCAAAGTACTAATAGTACTGGTAGACGGTGGAGTGGATTGGGAAAAACTTATCTAAGTTGAGCTTAAAACTATGGTGTCCGGATAGGGCCATTTGCAAAAGCGTGACTGCGCGTTAGTCACAACACGCCGTCACGCCAACAAGCAACGCGCCTTCGCGCTCTCACGCCAACAAGCAACGCGCCTTCGCGCAGACAAGCAACACGCCTTCGCGCTCTCACGCCAACAAGCAACGCGCCTTCGCGCAGACAAGCAACACGCCTTCGCGCTCTCACGACAACAATCAACGCGCCTTCGCGCTCTCACGCCAACAAGCATTACGCCTTCGCGCAGCGTTGCTTGTCTGCGCGAAGGCGCGTTGCTTGTTGTCGTGAGAGTGCGAAGTCGCGTTGCTTGTCTGCGCGAAGGCGCGTTGCTTGTTAGCGTGAGAGCGCGAAGGCGCGTTGCTTGTTGTCGTGAGAGCGCGAAGGCGCGTTGCTTGTTGGCGTGACGGCGTGTTGTGACTAACGCGCAGTCACGCTTTCGCAAATGGCCCTATCCGGACACCATATAAAACAGTACCGATATTCTAACTGCCTGAATGAGCAATCATTAATGATAATTAACTTTGTAATCATAATTCAATAATGGTAAAACAGGGTAAAAAGTTAGATAGTTTATTTAATCCAAAAGAAACATGGACATCTACATGTATATATACTTATGAATTAACAATTTTTGCCAATAATCTCCGAAAAGCATGCTTCTTATTTACTCCTTGTACCTTTTATATTTCGCCATATGTTAGGTGAATGCAGTAAGCTATAACAAAATCTAACTTGATTAGTAAATATCGTAAAATTAATAAAAAAAAAAAACACCCCACCTACTTTCCTTTTCGATAACTACTCGGAAATATAAAAAATGAGAGTAAAGTGGCGGATCTAAGCCAGGTTTTCAAATGATAACTTAAGGATGTTCTCTCCTGGTTTGAGTTTTTTCAGAAGTATCAAACTTTTTTGATAAACCATTTTAATTGATACATCTTTATCCGAAAGACATTTAAAACATAAAAAAGAGTATGTTAGTGTGGACTTTAAAGAATTACAGCCCCTCAAAGTTGCCCCTTTGCTGAAACTTAATTTTTCATGAAAATCACCAATTTTCACAAGAAACACACTATAAATAAATATTAAGGACAGAATAATCTTGGCTTTCTTGTATTTTATGAAAATTAAGCATAATTGATTAATTCAATAACTTTTACATAAAATATATCACCAATTCTACAAAAAATGAAGTATTAATTAACATAATTGTATAAAATATCACACAAATTTGAAGACCTATTTCATCAAAAAATTCAACCTAGGGAGAATATCTGTATCAAACTTTTTCTGAAATTACTAATGTAGATTTGAATCATATTTTTGCTTAATTTAAATGAAAAAAATGTGTGGGGTAGTGTGCATTGGAACAAAGATTTGAACCATTTTGTGTCCCCACCCCTTCTTACACTGACATACATTCTAAACAATAACAATATACGATTTGTTATAAAATGTGTATTTTTCAATTCATATTTTCAAATTCTATATATTTATTTCATTATATGATAAATAATCAGAAAACATAAACAATATATGCATATATACAATACTAATTCATTTACAACTACAGAATGTGTAAAACATATGCCCCCGCATCAGCATTTTCTAATTTCCATGCACTGTGACCTTGATCTTTGACCTTCTGACCCCAAAATTAATAGACATCTTCCTTTCTTGGTATGTATCCTTATGTCCAAATTTGGTTGGAATAGAATGCAAAGTACTTGAGTTATTATCCAGAAACTAGTTTTAACAGTCAACTTCCATGTGGCCATGAGGAAGAAATCTGCACTTCCTGGTATGGTTCTTCATATGATGATAGCACGACTCATCCCTCTCACTGTGGTTACCAAATGGATGTAGCTAAAAAGCAAACATTGGAACTCAATTTCTATCAATACTGTAAATTCTTAACAATAGAACAGAATATACTATTAGGTTTACCACCAGACTGCTAATACACCAACTTCAACTAACTCCAATTTTTGTCTAGCCAGGGATTATGTTTTAATGCCTTGCTCAACAAATTGTTACTCTAAAAGAATTTCTCATGCAAAATGTTATATATGAATCTGTTAGTGCATAAATAACTGTTTATGAAATATACATATATGCTGAAATTCTAATCAGGATTTTTTTTTTTAAATGTGCATTTTCAATACCCTATAAACACATTTTTACATTATTAAAACTTTTTGACAATTACACTTTGAAGGAATAATTAAAATAAAATTTCGATAAAATAATTTAATTTTCCAGAACTGATTAGAAACAAATTATCAATCTAGTTGCCCAAAAGAAACATATCTATACATGTATATGTAGTCAACGAAATTATCTTTTGTTTTAACTAATTTGTACACGAATAATTCTGTAGATTGGAGAAACCCTCCTTTTCCCTTTGAACTCCCTTTAATGAATTAAATTCGCTGTATACTTTGGCGATTTTTTAAAACAATGATCTAGATTACACTTTTTAATCAAAATTATGCTTCAATAATGATACATTGAACGTTAGGAGCGAGATTCGTTCATGACCGACTAGGCGGGATCGGAAAGATTGCATATCAATTTAGGTACAGATCTACATAGTTTGTAGATTTTATTTTCATAAAAAAAATTCTTGTATATTGAAAAACTTACGAATTCATTCAATACTATATCAGCAGCCTTTGATTCGGGTACTACATCGCTAACATCCTTCCATCCCCCCCTCTCATCTGACACTATGTACAGTACTGTAGTGTGTCACCATGTGCGTGGTTGTGCCAGCTTGTCTGTAATTTTCTTTGTCTGCCACTCACTTGTGAGAATATCGGATGCAGACTGATCTATAACCGCCGTTTTACTTCATGTATGTTTCTGGACTGCTTTAGAATAGACTAAATGCGACATCGTACAGTGTGTGTCTTCGAGTTCGAGTTTGTTTACAATCGTAACGTCATCATGAATGTCGTAAAATGAGAAAATAAATAAAAAATGGCCATGTTTTAATTAATTTTTGTAAGTTAATTAACATTACTTACAAATAAAAACAGATATTAATGTTCTTCTTTGTGCATACAAAATAAAACACACGCATCCCCATAGTTACAACTTTAAAAAGTATGGAGACTCACTCGCGGTAAAAGTACCAGGAGAGTACACCCTTAAGATGATACGATATGGAAGGCGAAGATAACGAACATTGATCCATCTCATAAATCCCACAAGCAATACAAAATAAAGAGTTGGGCAAACACGGACCCCTGGACACACCAGAGGTGGGATCAGGTGCCTAAGAGGAGCAAGCATCCCCTGTCGACCGGTCACACCCGCCGTGAGCCCTATATTTTGATCAGATAAACGGAGTTATTCGTAGTCGAAATCCGTGTACCACGAACGCTCTAATAATCAGTATGAAACACGCCAGAGAGCATTTGACCCAATGATACATGTAGGTTGTATTAACAAACTAGATCGTTATAACGACCATAGAATTCGCGATATGCTGAATTTAAACGAGACTGTTGAAACCCCTGTACCATCAACTTGTTTGTCAGTAGATTGCCTCGATTTAAAAACTGACCATACGCAGAACAAGCTCTTGCGTATCGAATCAGTTGAGAGATATAAACACCATATGCAAATGATTATGGAATATTGCTACATAAATATGGAAAGTTGACGACAGAGAAGCTGAAATCACCCCGTTTGTAATAAAGTTGAGTTGTTAGTTTGCCGTTAAAATCTACTTTCATTGAAGTATCTCAATATGAAGCAGAAATGGACGACTCTGTGATATATTTTATTTCGAGCTCGCAGGGATATATCGAATCGACATATGAATGAAAGTTATTATTGTTAATAGATTAAACGTCGACGATATATCTAAATGTTGAATTGAAGGCCACAGCGAGATATTTTTTCTTCTCACGTAGACGTTTAATTCGAAAAAATTCTGCTTCATATGAAATCATAAGAAGTAAATCCGTTGTTTATCAATGCTTGATTCTGATCTTACAGAATAAATGATTTTTAATAATTGTTGAATAAATAATTTAAAAAAATGCCTGTCCGTTTCTTCATTACGTGATTTTATTGTTGAATCCGCCTAATGGAAGTTTCCAAAACGAAACGCCCAGAACATTTCAACCATGCCACCAATCGCACATTCTCGGGTCTTCCCGACAAGCCTAGAAGGTGCGATTGGTTTACAACATTGTGTAGGTGCTCAGTGTTAGTTATATTTATAATAGTTTTGACTAGGCCACTATTTATTATCTTATAGTTTTATAATTGTATTACTTATATACATCTCATTCAACAAAGGACACCCCTTCCCAAGGCCAACGATCTGATATATTGATGATTTTCTTTATTACGATATGCATCTTATATTTTCGATAATCTTAAGTTTTCCCCATGATTATAAGTCACTGTTACGGATTTTTGCAATAATTCATTAACAGATACTGATTTGTACAAATACAT
This sequence comes from Ostrea edulis, assembly GCF_947568905.1. Taxonomy (NCBI): domain Eukaryota; kingdom Metazoa; phylum Mollusca; class Bivalvia; order Ostreida; family Ostreidae; genus Ostrea; species Ostrea edulis. The sequence continues at coordinate 76,217,706 of NC_079166.1, read as the reverse complement.
GGATAAATACCGAAAAAGTTTTTATTTTGGTTGAACATGTTTTGCACGAGACATGGATCTTGAAAGTAAGTCGAAAACTGTCCAATATGTCAGATATGAAATGGCACGGGACAGTTCTGGGAAGTTCGTGCCTTACAACTGTAAAGTTAAATACATTTTATCGAAATTAGGTTATATACACTACTTGACAATGTCCAAAAAATCAGGCCACTGTTTACAATTTAGCAGTTTTTCTGTTTGTCATTAATGTAGTGCATTATGTTTTCGATTATTGCATTTCACGAGAAGAAACTACAAGCATTCATAATTTTGCCATTAACTTGTCAACTTGACAAAAACCAACATTATAAACATATTCGCAATTCTGAGTTTTAAATTTTGAAATTATGAACGATCTTTCATTTTGTCTTTGGCCGACTATTCGGCATGACGGATTACAATTGCATTCATGAAATCATTATCTAATTTTGACTTCCTAGAGAGATCATTTCTACTACTATTATTATTATTTTCTAAACAGCATTGTATCATGTATAACATAAAGGGGATTAATCAGTAGGCAATGTATATATACTGGACCAAATTTCTAACTCCCCAAGTTAATAATTTCTAAATTTTACAAACCTTTGCAGTTATGCAATTTGTAATTTATAATATCGTCAGCTAACTAAAATGCTGACCTTTTTAGCACAAAAATTTCAAGAACGCGTTCGTAGCCACTGGACCGTAGCGGGTTTTGTTGAAATTGAAAATCTCGTGCTCGATTGGTTCTTCTGGCTTGTTTTTCAAAATTCTTTGTTTTCTTGTTCTCAATACACTCATTTGTATTTGAAAAACACAAAATTACTGAAGTCAAATGCGGTGCATGTCGACAGAGGAACGCACAAGAGCAGTTGGCATGGTCCATGCTGGCTGCAGTTTACGAGAGGTTTGCTTTCTTCCATTACTTTCGATCTTTTGCGAAAAACTTTCAGATACACAGTGTAGGAAACAATTTAAAAATTCAATTGCATTGATCATTTTCACAGGTTGCTAGAAATTTCATTAGAGACCACAAGACCATCGCAAACCTAATCCGAAAATTCAATGGAACCGGAAGTGTAGCGGATCTACGCCGACGGCCCAAAAGGCGTGTAACAACCCCTCAACAGGATCGCTACATAAGAGTGACCCATTTACGTGACAGGCATTTGACAGCTCGAGCAACAGCAAGGCGCACATTGAGAACACATGGAAGACCCCTCAGTGATCAAACTGTGAGAAACAGACTTAGGGAAGGGGGATTGCGGGTAAGAAGGTCTTATGTAGAGTTGGTATTGTCTGCAAGACATAGGCAACTTCGATTAGCGTGGGCAAGACGCCATCTGAGGTATACGCGCGCGGACTTGGGACAAGTTCTTTTCACAGATGAGTCCAGATTTTAAGGCGATCAGATGAACGGTCCCGCGTCTACCGCAGAATTGGCGAACGATATATCGACGCATGTGTAAGGGAGCGAGGACAGTTTGGAGGTGGTTCTGTCATGGTGTGGGCGGGAATATCGTTTCACACAAAAACACCAATGATCCCAATCCATCAGAACCTGAATGCAGCAAGGTACCAAAACCTTGTCCTACAGCCAGTGAAAATCCCGCACATCCAAGTAAATCGCGGAATGGTCCTTATGCAGGATAATGCGACCCCACACACGGCAAGAACCACCCAACAGATGCTGCAGGGTCACAATATCCGCGTAATTGACTGGCCCCCTTGCAGTCCAGACCTCAATCCCATTGAACATGCATGGGACGAGGTAGACAGGCGAGTAACCTTACTAACACTTGGAATAACATTCCACAAAGGTTTTTACACATTTACGTGACCTCAATGCGAAACAGGTGCCAGGCAGTAGACAGGCGAGTAAGACAGCTTCCCCAGCCGCAGAATCTGGCAGAGCTTGAGAGAAACCTTACTAACACTTGGAATAACATTCCACAAAGGTTTTTACACAATTACGTGACCTCAATGCGAAACAGGTGCAAGGCAGTTATTCGAGCGAATGGGGGACACATCCGGTATTGCTTGTTGAGAATTTCAAAATTTAGGGTACTGTTAAGTTTTCATGTTTTTAATTGAATATTTCAATAAATGAACATTGAAAAAAAAATTGACTTCTTTTGAAGATGTTATTATTTCATACCAATCAAAACCTATGTCAAAATAATAGAAAATAAAACCAGTGGACGACAAAACTTAGGTGGGGAGTTAGAAATTTTGTTTAGTATATAAGCCTTCTCCTTTAAGGTGCAAGGTAAAGTCCACATAATGATATACACGAGAAGGGTTTTTAGAAGGGATAGATCTGTAGCTCCTGTTTCGTCACAATATATTTTCAGAGAGCTACAGTTCTGCAGCTAACTGCAGGTCTCCAAAACTGAAAGGCAAGCTATCTATTATAATTCTGTTAATATGATAGACAAGCTATCTATTATAATTCTGTTAACATAATATGCGAGCTATCTATTATAATTCTGTTAATATGATAGACAAGCTATCTATTATAATTCTGTTAACATAATATGCGAGCTATCTATTATAATTCTGTTAACATAATATGCGAGCTATCTATTATAATTATGTTAACATAATAGACAAGCTTTCTATCATAACGTTGTTAACATGATTGCACAGTAGTGCAGGAGACACCCGAAAGTGTTTCGGACAGGTACTGACAGGGCCCAGATTAAGATCTACCATCAGTAAGATAATTGGCAATTCAATTAGATTCATAATTAAAGACATTGTTTGGTAGATTGTTTAGCACAAAGAAAAAATGTTATACATGTACAGATATTTCAAGATAGTGATGAATATATGTGACGGGACCACGTACAATATGCTGAATAAAACACAAGATAATGATGTTATCGGAACAAAGATCACCCATACTGTTAAAGAACACACTGTTCGTTATATCCAGTCCTTCATACTTACGAATGCATTCAAAGTCAGTGGCTGGCCACACATTGCTGATGCAGGTAATGATATCGTTTGTGTTCTCCTTGGCGAAGAACCCTGCTAAACAGTAGTATTTGGCGACATTATTCTGGACAGACACGTCGGCGTTGGCAATGGCGGGAGGTTGATGACATACAACTGTGAAAAAATAGGTGAATATGTGTACATTGTATTATAAAACTAATCTTACGGAGACATGTTTTACCGTAAAAGGAATGTAATATAAAGACGTGAATTACACTGTAAAAGAACAATGGTGGGTGTGTTGCATTGTTGAAGAAATATTACACAAGTGTATATTGTATTGCAGAGAAAATGTTATAGAGATGTACATTGCACTGTTGAAGGGATGTTATTCAAGCAATGAATTATCATGTTTTGAAAGGTGAAGTGTCGTAACTGCAACGATGTGTGCATAAAAACTGAATAACGTGCGTTTGCACACAGGTATCCCGTTGCAGTTATGAGACTACAATTGTAGATCTTTCAAAACATAAAAATTCTCTGCTTATATTCACATTGTAAAAATATTTTAATATGTGCAATTTTTATTTATATTTCAAATTTCCCGCCTAAAGTACGTAACGATTAACAGAGCAGCCATGGAACAGCAAAATGTGATGTCATAACATGAAAGAAAAGAGTGCACAATGTTGAACAATAACAAAAAAAAAAAAAAAATAGTATACCAATAATATACCAATTCTTTTTCAAGAAAATATCATAAACTTGGAATTATCAATAAAGTTGTACAATCTGGACTTAAAAGAGCTCTTTTCAAATCTATCTAATTGTAAACAGCGTAGGTATAATAAGTTACCATATATGCCAGTTGAGTCATGTTATCACTACCATGAATCGTCTGCCGTAAAATGGCTGAACTATTGCCTAAAACGGCGTAAAATCTCAATCAATCAATCGATCGAGGAATTGAAATTACGATAACTGTATGCAGAATAATGTTATTATAGAGGTGTGTATTATATAAATTATGAAATGCTTTAATTCACACATATTGAAATATTGTAGATGAATATGTTTGGTCAGTTGTGTCCAGACGAATTTTTCAGGATGATTTTGCTACACCTCCTCGTTCTGGGCTGACAGTTACCTAGAAACATGGAGACAAAATTCTTGGAATGGTAAGGCCAGAACAAAGCTCTGATATTACATGTAATATCAAAGTTTCTGGAGGTGCACGAAATCTGATTACAGAAGCTGGTGCATTGGGTCAAATCTAAGAAGTGACGTAACATATGAGAATCCCTTTAGAGGGACATGTACACGATTTGAGCAAAACAAATCTTAATTTTTTTTTATTTTTAATGTTTGAAATGCTTAACTAATGTCTTACTAATAATTAGCAAAACTTTGAATGCCAGTAGTCAAGGTACTAGAGCGATACAGAGGTAACAAGTCCTTGTTATGTAAACAAGGCCCTGTGATGTTTTTGTTTGCATAAGGTAGGTTAAATAAACTAGTAAAAGTTTCATTAAAAGCAGATTTTTTTCAATTAATAAGATAATTCCTAACACAATTAAATATGTGCTCGCGTTTGGCACATCTGATTTTGTTTTAAACACGATATTTTCTATTAAACAGTCTAAAGTAAACAAAAACAAGGCACTAGCCTTGTTTACATAACAAATAATTCCGAGTGCTATATCTCACTTATAACTCAAAATATTTATATCCCAATTTTGGTTGATCATTAGAAATACTTTAGTGAAGCATTGTAAACTATAAAAATGGAAAAATACAATTTGAAAAATTTCCGTTCAAATCATGCCCGCGCCCCTTTAACTCTATGATTGCGGCATGGCTTCCAATCCCGTTGAATTTTATAGCTCCACAAATCAAATTTACACAACACAAAGATGTTTACATGTTAAATGCAGTTTGAACACATTTAGTCACTAGTTCTTGAGAAGAATGTTTTCATTAGAGTTTCCTTGACATGCAACTTCCCAAATGAGTTAAATATCCTCTGCATGTTGTGCGTTGGGGTAAGATTACAATTCCACTTTCTTCATTATATAACTACAGTGTATGTCTGACTATTGTACATTTTGCAAAGGAATTTTAACATTCTATCTACGAGTGATGACCACGGAGGTGCCAGTGTGATGTACCTTTGCAGAACATTGTAGTTATTGACCATGTTCCTTGTACACAGCTTATCACCACGTCATAAGAGCTCTCGGTGTATCCAGGCATGCAGGCATACACTGTGGTGCTTCCATTAGTTACTCCATCGTAAACTTTGTAGGCGTTGGCGATATCTCCCGGGATGGGACAGTCTACGAGGAGAAAAAAAATATCGATAAACGTACAACGATCACTCGAAGTACATCTATTATAACATAAACAAATGCAGACAAAATGGAGAATGTGAGAGAGAGAGAGAGAGAGAGAGAGAGAGAGAGAGAGAGAGAGAGAGAGAGAGATAGATTTTACATCCCTTCCAAAATTGTTCGCTCACATTGAGGTATGATCACTAACCGCAGATGATATATTACAAATTTAGAATTGTAGTTGCTTAGAGATCAAGATCGTAGTACTTTAATGTACCATCGTCTGTCGCGAGACAGAACCACGGTTTTAAAGATCATATCTGAAAGACCTGTGACTGACACTTCTAAATACTTCATTTATGCAATAGCTGCCTATGTCTACCTCTTAGACCTATCACAAGACTGGAGCTAGAATGTGTGCTTTAAGACCTACATTTTGTAGTATCAAGAAATGAACGCTGTAACTAACAGGTCAGAGAAAGACAGAGGGAGAAAGAGAGAAAGAAAGAAAGAAAGAGAGAGAATTGATATGTAATTCATGAAATATAAGTTTAGATTGAGTTTGTTACCGGTAGGTGTACACGTGGTTGTTAATGACGTCCACTGAGGAGAACAATCGTTTGTTCCTGTGCATGGTGACCCTGCAATATAAATAGTAATATAAACTGATATAGCGGTTATACGAGACTGTAGTGCTCGGATATATATTGATACACGGTCATTTCTTTAAGTAGATTTTAACTTTTTTCTTGCTTAAACCTATAAATTTCTACTTTCACCAGGAGGGAGGGGGTGAACATCAGAACACACCAGACAATGATATAACTTGTACTGTAACCTCCACCAGAGTGCTCTGCTGATTGTTATTCCCAGCACCCCATTGTCCATCCACGTAAACCAAGTAGCCATTGGTCGTCGTTGGATCCGGTCTCCATAAAAGCACTTCCGTTTCAGTGTACCCGTATATTATTGCACCATATGAGTCTGCTGAGTTGTCTATCATAGCGCTTCCTCCAGCATAGAATATAAACCCATCATTGTTTGATGTTAACACTTTCATCTGCATAATATTCAAAGATAAAACTGTCATTCTTGTTTTCAAAAGGATTATTATAATGACAATGTATCTTAAATCTCTATGGTCTAGATTTTCCACCATGTAAAACGAACTCATTAACATATATAAAAATTGTCATTTTTCAAAACAGGAAAGACCTTTTCTATCATAAAATTATTTTTAAAAGAATGCAATTGCTTTCAATTCAGCATCACATTCCCTTAAGAGAAATAAGAATATGGAATATCTCTTAGTAATTGATAAATAGATTTGTTGCTTTACGCTCTTTCAAACCTAAATATAGACAGTTGCGTCAGAGGTACATGTATGTACGTCATGTTGAGATTCCCCACATACGCATGGGGTATTAAGAGACACATAGCCAGACTTGGCTTTGAATCGTCGAAAAATGACACCAGTCTTAATTGAACAGATCATGTGTTTGAACAACGAAGGACGAAAAAAGTTGAGAAAGCAGAATTAACTTGATGTAATTCACATATATGCTGGACTCCTTGCTTCACTATTTGAATCGAATATGCTCTACGCATGCGCAGGAGTTCACTCCACGAGCGGCAAATGCATTTATGGGTTCCCACTATAATTACTGTTCGAATAATCTTCTCACTGTTTTCTTTAGCATGAAAATATGAATGTTTTCAAGCATGCAATTAAGAGAAAGTTAATAATTTCATAATCTAATTCAGCTGCATTAAAGTATTTATGTACACTTGAAAAATAAAACAAAAAACAAATCAACATCGGACCATTCAGATTTAATTAAACACGATTTCGGATATATTCTATGAAGCAATGTACTGCTAAGTAATCCTATATACCATGGGCTATCGGGAACCATTGTTTTTTCCTTGCTGACGCAAATCAATCACCTGCTAAACAGAGAATTTAAAAGAAACGCATGCGTCTTTGTACAAGGCCATATTCATTAGATTGGTTCCACATTCCTTTAAAAGAGAAACACATAGATTGTATTCTTGAACAGTTGTAAATCCAAAAATCATTTGCTGCTTGTACCCTGCTATGTTCACCATGCTCTTCATTTTTTTCATTCTTTATAAGACCTGTGAGATTGATCACTGTTCGCGATCGTCATTTTCTGTATTTATAAGATTTGTGAGATTGATCACTGTTCGCGATCGTCATTTTCTGTATTCTTTATAAGATTTGTGAGATTGACCACTGTTCGCGATCGTCATTTTCTGTATTCTTTATAAGATTTGTGAGATTGACCACTGTTCGCGATCGTCATTTTCTGTATTCTTTATAAGACCTGTGAGATTGATCACTGTTCGCGATCGTCATTTTCTGTATTCTTTATAAGATTTGTGAGATTGACCACTGTTCGCGATCGTCATTTTCTGTATTCTTTATAAGACCTGTGAGATTGATCACTGTTCGCGATCGTCATTTTCTGTATTCTTTATAAGACCTGTGAGATTGACCACTGTTCGCGATCGTCATTTTCTGTATTCTTTATAAGACATGTGAGATTGACCACTGTTCGCGATCGTCATTTTCTGTATTCTTTATAAGACATGTGAGATTGATTACGGTTTTCAATTCTTTATCTTCATTTCTGCTAATGAAATAATAATAGTAATCAAACAGTCGTGCATACTTTTCATCTAAATTCTCTTTACTAAAAGTTCAAATAACGATGTTCAAATTGAAGTCACGTCTATTTCCGTGTGAAGTTCCTTTAGGCTTGAATTCTGTTGGATCTGTCGCCAGTGATATAAATCTCTCTACCCGTGATGTAAATCCTTTGAATTTAAAACCATTGATGACAGCAGTTTCTTCGTGATTATTTAATTCATGTTTCATTGATCTACCACCCATTTGCATTTCCGATAACACACACAGGTAACAGAGATGATAGCAATATACAGATAAACACACGGACAGAGAGGATCACCTCCATGTGGAATTGTTGATGAAGATGGATGTATTGGCTGTTTTTGCTATGGCAGACAACAAAAGCCATATGAGATACACGTAGTATATGCATGGAAGCCAATGTCTTCTCAAGTACTGTGTATTGATTTCATAAACAGTTAATGAGAATTAATTATATACATAAACAGTTAATGAGAATTAGTTATATACATAAACAGTTAATGAGAATTAATTATATACATAAACAGTTAATGAGAATTAGTTATATAAATAAACAGTTAATGAGAATTAATTATATACATAAACAGTTAATGAGAATTAATTATATACATAAACAGTTAATGAGAATTAGTTATATACATAAACAGTTAATGAGAATTAATTATATACATAAACAGTTAATGAGAATTAGTTATATACATAAACAGTTAATGAGAATTAATTATATACATAAACAGTTAATGAGAATTAATTATATAAACAGTTAATGAGAATTAGTTATATACATAAACAGTTAATGAGAATTAATTATATACATAAACAGTTAATGAGAATTAATTATATAAATAGTTAATGAGAATTAGTTATATAAATAAACAGTTAATGAGAATTAATTATATACATAAACAGTTAATGAGAATTAGTTATATACATAAACAGTTAATGAGAATTAATTATATAAACAGTTAATGAGAATTAGTTATATACATAAACAGTTAATGAGAATTAGTTATATACATAAACAGTTAATGAGAATTAATTATATAAACAGTTAATGAGAATTAATTATATACATAAATAGTTAATGAGAATTAGTTATATACATAAACAGTTAATGAGAATTAATTATATACATAAACAGTTAATGAGAATTAGTTATATACATAAACAGTTAATGAGAATTAGTTATATACATAAACAGTTAATGAGAATTAGTTATATACATAAACAGTTAATGAGAATTAGTTAAATACATAAACAGTTAATGAGAATTAGTTAAATACATAAACAGTTAATGAGAATTAGTTATATACATAAACAGTTAATGAGAATTAGTTAAATACATAAACAGTTAATGAGAATTAGTTATATACATAAACAGTTAATGAGAATTAATTATATAAACAGTTAATGAGAATTAGTTATATACATAAACAGTTAATGAGAATTAGTTATATACATAAACAGTTAATGAGAATTAGTTAAATACATAAACAGTTAATGAGAATTAGTTAAATACATAAACAGTTAATGAGAATTAGTTAAATACATAAACAGTTAATGAGAATTATTAAATACATAAACAGTTAATGAGAATTAGTTAAATACATAAACAGTTACTGAAAATTAGTTATATACATAAACAGTTAATGAGAATTAGTTATATACATAAACAGTTAATGAGAATTATTAAATACATAAACAGTTAATGAGAATTAGTTATATAAACAGTTAATGAGAATTAGTTATATACATAAACAGTTAATGAGAATTAGTTATATAAACAGTTAATGAGAATTAGTTATATACATAAACAGTTAATGAGAATTAGTTAAATACATAAACAGTTAATGAGAATTAGTTAAATACATAAACAGTTAATGAGAATTATTAAATACATAAACAGTTAATGAGAATTAGTTAAATACATAAACAGTTACTGAAAATTAGTTATATACATAAACAGTTAATGAGAATTAGTTATATACATAAACAGTTAATGAGAATTATTAAATACATAAACAGTTAATGAGAATTAGTTATATAAACAGTTAATGAGAATTAGTTATATACATAAACAGTTAATGAGAATTAGTTATATAAACAGTTAATGAGAATTAGTTATATACATAAACAGTTAATGAGAATTAGTTATATAAACAGTTAATGAGAATTAGTTATATACATAAAAAGTTAATGAGAATTAGTTATATACATAAACAGTTAATGAGAATTAGTTATATACATAAACAGTTATTGAGAATTAATTATATAAACAGTTAATGAGAATTAATTATATACATAAACAGTTAATGAGAATTAGTTATATACATAAACAGTTAATGAGAATTAGTTATATACATAAACAGTTATTGAGAATTAATTATATAAACAGTTAATGAGAATTAATTATATACATAAACAGTTAATGAGAATTAGTTAAATACATAAACAGTTAATGAGAATTAGTTATATACATAAACAGTTAATGAGAATTAGTTAAATACATAAACAGTTAATGAGAATTAGTTATATACATAAACAGTTAATGAGAATTAATTATATAAACAGTTAATGAGAATTAGTTATATACATAAACAGTTAATGAGAATTAGTTATATACATAAACAGTTAATGAGAATTAATTATATAAACAGTTAATGAGAATTAATTATATACATAAATAGTTAATGAGAATTAGTTATATACATAAACAGTTAATGAGAATTAATTATATACATAAACAGTTAATGAGAATTAGTTAAATACATAAACTGTTAATGAGAATTAATTATATACATAAACAGTTAATGAGAATTAGTTAAATACATAAACAGTTAATGAGAATTAGTTAAATACATAAACAGTTAATGAGAATTAATTATATAAACAGTTAATGAGAATTAGTTATATACATAAACAGTTAATGAGAATTAGTTATATACATAAACAGTTAATGAGAATTAGTTATATACATAAACAGTTAATGAGAATTAGTTATATACATAAACAGTTAATGAGAATTAGTTAAATAAACAGTTAATGAGAATTAGTTATATACATAAACAGTTAATGAGAATTAGTTATATACATAAAAAAGTTAATGAGAATTAGTTATATACATAAACAGTTAATGAGAATTAGTTATATACATAAACAGTTAATGAGAATTAGTTAAATACATAAACAGTTAATGAGAATTAGTTATATAAACAGTTAATGAGAATTAGTTATATACATAAAAAAGTTAATGAGAATTAGTTATATACATAAACAGTTAATGAGAATTAGTTATATACATAAACAGTTAATGAGAATTAGTTAAATACATAAACAGTTAATGAGAATTAGTTAAATACATAAACAGTTAATGAGAATTAGTTATATACATAAACAGTTAATGAGAATTAGTTATATACATAAACAGTTAATGAGAATTAGTTAAATACATAAACAGTTAATGAGAATTAGTTAAATACATAAACAGTTAATGAGAATTAGTTATATAAACAGTTAATGAGAATTAGTTAAATACATAAACAGTTAATGAGAATTAGTTAAATACATAAACAGTTAATGAGAATTAGTTAAATACATAAACAGTTAATGAGAATTAGTTATATACATAAACAGTTAATGAGAATTAGTTATATACATAAACAGTTAATGAGAATTAGTTATATACATAAACAGTTAATGAGAATTAGTTATATACATAAACAGTTAATGAGAATTAGTTAAATACATAAACAGTTAATGAGAATTAGTTATATACATAAACAGTTAATGAGAATTAGTTAAATACATAAACAGTTAATGAGAATTAGTTATATATATAAACAGTTAATGAGAATTAGTTATATACATAAACAGTTAATGAGAATTAGTTATATACATAAACAGTTAATGAGAATTAGTTATATACATAAACAGTTAATGAGAATTAGTTAAATACATAAACAGTTAATGAGAATTAGTTAAATACATAAACAGTTAATGAGAATTAGTTATATACATAAACAGTTAATGAGAATTAGTTAAATACATAAACAGTTAATGAGAATTAGTTATATACATAAACAGTTAATGAGAATTAATTATATAAACAGTTAATGAGAATTAGTTATATACATAAACAGTTAATGAGAATTAGTTATATACATAAACAGTTAATGAGAATTAGTTAAATACATAAACAGTTAATGAGAATTAGTTAAATACATAAACAGTTAATGAGAATTAGTTAAATACATAAACAGTTAATGAGAATTAGTTATATACATAAACAGTTAATGAGAATTATTAAATACATAAACAGTTAATGAGAATTAGTTAAATACATAAACAGTTACTGAAAATTAGTTATATACATAAACAGTTAATGAGAATTAGTTATATACATAAACAGTTAATGAGAATTAGTTATATACATAAACAGTTAATGAGAATTAGTTAAATACATAAACAGTTAATGAGAATTAGTTAAATACATAAACAGTTAATGAGAATTAGTTATATACATAAACAGTTAATGAGAATTAGTTAAATACATAAACAGTTAATGAGAATTAGTTATATACATAAACAGTTAATGAGAATTAGTTATATACATAAACAGTTAATGAGAATTAGTTATATACATAAACAGTTAATGAGAATTAGTTAGATACATAAACAGTTAATGAGAATTAGTTAAATACATAAACAGTTAATGAGAATTAGTTATATACATAAACAGTTAATGAGAATTAGTTAAATACATAAACAGTTAATGAGAATTAGTTAAATACATAAACAGTTAATGAGAATTAGTTAAATACATAAACAGTTAATGAGAATTAGTTAAATACATAAACAGTTAATGAGAATTAGTTATATACATAAACAGTTAATGAGAATTAATTATATAAACAGTTAATGAGAATTAGTTATATACATAAACAGTTAATGAGAATTAGTTATATACATAAACAGTTAATGAGAATTAGTTAAATACATAAACAGTTAATGAGAATTAGTTAAATACATAAACAGTTAATGAGAATTAGTTAAATACATAAACAGTTAATGAGAATTAGTTAAATACATAAACAGTTAATGAGAATTATTAAATACATAAACAGTTAATGAGAATTAGTTAAATACATAAACAGTTACTGAAAATTAGTTATATACATAAACAGTTAATGAGAATTAGTTAGATACATAAACAGTTAATGAGAATTATTAAATACATAAACAGTTAATGAGAATTAGTTATATAAACAGTTAATGAGAATTAGTTATATACATAAACAGTTAATGAGAATTAGTTATATAAACAGTTAATGAGAATTAGTTATATACATAAACAGTTAATGAGAATTAGTTATATAAACAGTTAATGAGAATTAGTTATATACATAAAAAGTTAATGAGAATTAGTTATATACATAAACAGCTAATGAGAATTAGTTATATACATAAACAGTTAATGAGAATTAATTATATAAACAGTTAATGAGAATTAGTTATATACATAAACAGTTAATGAGAATTAGTTATATACATAAACAGTTAATGAGAATTAGTTATATACATAAACAGTTATTGAGAATTAATTATATAAACAGTTAATGAGAATTAATTATATACATAAACAGTTAATGAGAATTAGTTAAATACATAAACAGTTAATGAGAATTAGTTATATACATAAACAGTTAATGAGAATTAGTTAAATACATAAACAGTTAATGAGAATTAGTTATATACATAAACAGTTAATGAGAATTAGTTATATACATAAACAGTTAATGAGAATTAATTATATACATAAACAGGTAATGAGAATTAGTTATATACATAAACAGTTAATGAGGATTTGCTATATACATAAACAGTTAATGAGAATTTGCTATATACATAAACAGTTCATGAAAATTAGTTATATACATAAACAGTTATTGAGAATTAGTTACATGTATATACATAAACAGTTACTCAGAATTAGTTACATACATAAACAGCTAATGAGAATTAGTTATATACATAAATAGTTAATGAGAACTAATTAGATGCATGGTTAGCGATTTCATATTCAGCTCAATGTCTACACGTGCACTTAGTGTTTTGATAATCCAATCTTAGTCTTACACATATGTAGTGTTTTTGTTTTGTATCCTATAGTTACACACACATTTAGTGTTTTTATATCCTGTCCAATAGTTACACACACATTTAGTCCTTTGTTTTCTATCATATAGCTACACACACATTTAATGTTTTTGTTTTCTGCCCTTTAGTTACACACACATTTAGTGTTTTTGTATTTTATCCTATAGTTACACACACATTTAATGTTTTTGTTTTGTACTATATAGTTACACTCACATTTAATGTCTTTGTTTTCTGCCCTTTACACACACACATCTAGTGTTTTTGTTTTTTATCCTATAGTTACACACACATTTAGTGTTTTGGTTTTCCATTACATAGTTACACACATTTAGTGCTTTGTTTTCTATCATATAGTTACACACATATTCAGTGTTTTTGTTTTCTATCTTATAGTTACACAACCATTTAGTGTTTTTGTTTTCTATTATATAGTTAAACTCACATTTAATGTTTTTGTTTTCTATCTTATAGTTACATATACATTTAGTCTATAGTTATGTGTTCATCCACGTGCATTTAAATTGGAGGTTTTTTTTTTGGGGGGGGGGGGTGTATAGAGAAAGAAGAGGATGTATCACAGGAAGCAATGGATATTTTAGAGCACTTTAGTCATTAATTTTATTTGTCAATTTTCATTGTTTTGTTTCACAAATGTCTCATTCAATATAGAAAAGGATTGGAGAGCAGGCCAGGAGCCCATAAAGTTTCTATCAATGAAATGAAAAATCCAATTTCATTCTTGGATGACTGATTTAGGATTAAGGATAGTTATGATTTGAATTAATTGCAATCGATACATACCTGTAGAATAAGAGTCAGAATAAACATTAATTTCATCAAAACAAATTTCTTAATTAGTCATCGTATTACAAAGATGGATTTTGAGAGAAAACAGGTTGATTTGTATACAATGCCATTTGTGTTATTCTATAGCATGTGAAAATCGATCGAAGTCGGAGAAATTTATGACATGCTTTGTAATCGATCGTCTACATTTCATCGCTTTCAATACAACAAAAACAAAAAAGATTCAATAAAAACAAAACTCGGTAAGTTTCAATGTAAGGTAATTTACGATATTCATCGTTATGCATTAAATTTATTTTGAAGCACCGAAACGCATTGTTTGTTATTTCATAGATTGGTTTTTAGATTACAAAAGTAGGGAAGAAATTAAAACTTGGTTGAAATAGGCATCGCTCTTGGTCTAAATATTTTAAGATGTTTACTTTTTAAACTTTAAATTTAAAGGGAAATTGACATTGTACATTAAAACAACATTGATTCTGCATTTGCATCGATATGTCTTTTCATGTTAGGTGAATGACAAAGAAGGAAAACCAGTTTTCTTTTGTTATTTCTTCTTTTATCCTCGGCACGTTTAAGTAGTCTGGACTTTCGAAAAAAATCTTTGACCTTATTATTTTCTTAGGATAATTTATTATTCTTTCATGTTGAATAAACAGCTTTCTCTACATCAATAGTTTAATGCTGCAGTGTAGTTAATTAGCGAATCATATTTAGAACGTAGCGAATGAAAAATCGCATCGAATTGTCCAATTATCACTGAACAAATCTATATCGAATGAATCAACATGTACATTTAAATATACTAGCGGGAAAAAAAACTGTACATTAAAGAATTTAGCATTAATAAATTTTCTATATTTATTGTTTATATTTATAAAATCTAAACAATGTATAAAGGTGATGATTTTGAACAATATCGGATAGTACCCGACTCAGATGCACGGACTTTTTCATGATCATGTTCACTGAGGAATCCAGATTTCATTTGGATAGCATCGTCACAACCGTTGTAGAGTGTATCGTCTCCATGGGGAGCGGTGCCAGGACGCTTATGTTGTGCAACGTCGACAATTCAGTGGAGGTAACGTTATGATGTGGGGTGGAAAAACAGCACGTGGAACGACCCCTCTACAAATTGTCAATGGACATCTCACCGGCGTACGCTATCGAGATGAAATTATTGAGCGTCATGTGATACCCTTTATACAGAGACAGCAAAATCACATCACTCCGCAGCAAGACAACGCAATATCACATGTTGCACGTGTAGTCAGGGAATGTTTTGTTCAACAGAATGTCGATGTCTTGCCTTGGCCAGCTGTTTCTCCCGATTTAGCGCAGATCGAGCACGTCTGGGATGAAATGGAACGACGTCTACGCCGTTTACCAAACCAGTCAGTGTCATTGGGTGATTTAGGCCAGGCTTTAATAAACATCTGGAACAACATCCCTCAAGCATTTCTGAACACTTTAGTGGCATCAATGAGGCGCCGTTATCAAACATGCCTGAATGCAAATGCTGGTCATACGCGTTATTAAATTTGTTAATTCAAGTTCGAATACATGTGTCTTTCAAGTGTGCTGAAATTGACGTTATTCGACGTTAACATTAATGGATTATGAAATGTTGTAACGAATACATTTTTTAACAGTTTTACAAAAAATAAAATTTGTTCATTGTTATTTTTTATTATTTTTTCATATATCAAATAATGAACAGTTTCTTTTTCCCGCTATTATATATGTACATGTAGATACACGCACCTCTAAATATAGAGTTTTATTGTGTTGTATTAAATGCTGTGAAGGCCGACACAATTTGATGAAAATTCATCGGACAACTTAAACACATGTAGTCGGTTGGGTCCATTATGTATACAAGGCTATACGAAGCTGCCTGCAATTCTTGTATAGTATAAAGATATCAAATGCTTTTGTTAAAAAAATTCCGGAGGTTCAAACTTGGGTTTCCATGATATTAAAAAAAAAATGAAATTTGTGTAGACGCCACATCAACGTTGTAATGCAGTTTCAGTGTCTGGCGCCAAATTCGTATCTATACTTGTACAATGTACGTATTAAATTAGAACAACCTTGTCAAAAAGAGAGTCCGCATGATGTAATTACATGATTAAACTTACCTGTACAAAAATTATCATGATGCAATTACGTGCTTAAACCTACCCTGACAGAAATTATCATGATGCAATTACGTGCTTAAACCTACCCGGACAGAAATTATTATGATGCAATTACGTGCTTAAACCTACCCGGACAGAATATTATCATGATGCAATTACGTGCTTAAACCTACCCGGACAGAATATTATCATGATGCAATCACGTGATTAAACTTACCTGTACAGAAATTAATGTTGAATCCAAAGGATAGATTGAATCTAATTTTACACGCTCTATTGTAGGAGAGGATGGATCTACATTGTTTTTGTTCACGAGGAACGAAGTCGAGAAAAACTTATTGCAGGGGTCTAGAATCCAGGCCTGAATGTAGAGAGTGGCAGAAGAGCTCTGCAACTCCTCCGTGCCCCATCCGTCTCTGGCACAAGCCACGTAGTTGTCTGAAAAGACATAATTATACTAAGTTTCATTTCCAACTTCACTGTAGAAATGTAATAAACGATCATACCCATATTATCATGTGGTTGATGACGCTATTCAAAGTCATTGGGGGATATAAGAATACGATGTTATACCTTTCCAAGGCTGAGATGCATAATGTATATGATATAATGTCAAGGGGGATAACTGTGTAATATAATCTGAAACACATTGTGGGAGAATTTAATCCCGACTATATTGTGGACTAAGTTTATGTTACCATTAATAGTCAAGAAATGTAAGTGCGATTCATACACAAGCGATATATGGACTTTGTAATAAAATATCTCATTATATATCATTTACGAAAAGAGAGCTTGCAATCATATTGAAAAGGAAAAAATGCAGAGAGAATTACATGTACAAATGCCATACACATATACGCGCGCGCACAGACGGGCTAAAATACATTTCTAACATTTCATATGAGCATTAAATAATAACCCAGGTACTGGTATTAAATTGCTGGGGAAAAAAGCAATAAATGAAATAATTTCCGATGCTGCTTTCTTTTCCACTAATTTTCCAACAATAAACAAATTTCATACAATTTGTCCATGAAAAAAACAACAACAAAAAACCGCACTTATCATGACAAAAACTGATGTGAAAAATGCATCCCACTGAACATGTTCTGAAGAATAGATAGTGTCTGTTTTTTCGCCTTCAGAAAGCCGCCATAAGAGGTGACAGTCACAGGTCTTTTGGACGAGACAGTGAAAATCGAGGTATTGTGTCACAGTGAGTATTACACTGTATGCGTAACACGATAAAAAAAAAACCACAGTAGCGGGCTGCAGTGTGGGTCATAGGTCAACATTGCGGGTTTTCACCTGCTGTCGGGAAGCCTTAAAATGAGAGAAAGACGTTCCAAGGAAAAGCTTTCTTTTAAAAGTGCGTGATTTTTCGTTCTTGTTGTAACCAATACAACGTACACAGTTTTTCTTCAAACTCATTATATTACAGTTTGTGAATCAATCAGTCACCCATCGAGTAATTAAGATAGTTCGTTTATCCTATCTAGCACGCATCTGTAACATTTCCAATTACCATTTTCTTCATGCATGATCATTTTTTAAAGATATCGGATATTCGTTATTTATTTATTTTGTCAAATCTGATCACAAATGTCCAGAACTTGAGGATTTAGACAAACGACTGGCAATACCTGTTGGTGCGGACAGTGTCCACAGACGGATTTCCTGGTCGTTGTAGGCGAACACGGTTCCGCAAATAGACTGGTAGGTCTCAGAGATTGAGTTGAATGTAACACCTTCAACACAAAATGATGACAGAAATCATTATCAACAGGTCTAAATTTCATCTTTTTCTCTAATAGGATTTGATTTATTGAAGTTATATTGGTCATCGAAGCTAAATATTGCTAAAATAATATCAAGGTGCATCATCTGGATTTCCGGCTATCAGGCATTTCTATTTCGGGTATCGAATGTTTACAAGAACTTTATATATTTTACGACAATTAAGGAGACCCACATGTCTGGGTGGCGGATCACAATACCCCCTCACATACACCCACATGTCTGGGTGCCGGATCACAATACTCCCTCACATACAAACACTGCCGATCCTGATGGTCATGGACATATAATTTCATTTTGCAACGTTTGGTGGTGGTGTTGGGGGGGGGGGGGGGGGGGTCGTAGGAGAAGATAAATTCATAAATTTCTAAAATTCATAACACGAAAACTAATTTTCTCGAAATTACAAAATCCTAATTCGTGATTATGGTGGCGATCGTGTGGGGTGGGTTCTTCACTTTGTTGAAGAAATGCAAGCTTACATTCCTTCAGTACTACACAAACGATAGGAGTACCCTAAAGTAAAGGGGAAATAACTAACTTAACATGTAAAAGGTAGGGAAATTGAACGTTCGTTGTGAAAAAGTGGGAGTGGGTGGGTTAGTCCGAATAACGGTTCCAGGTTTGGTCTGTAATGGGTCCTCCGGGTAATCTAGACTTGTACTGTACATTCAGTGACAGAGATAGTGATACATGTACATGTCCATCCGAACAAGTGACCAGTTACTGCCTTTAGCTGGTGTATGATATGTCCATTGAAATTATGGTTTATGTTCCCAGTGGGCAAACTATTGAAGTCAAAGTGATGAATGATGTCTCATGCTCCGATGATGATTTATCTGTTAGAGATGGTAACCCAGCAACAATGGCCCAAAACTTTAACCCTCTCTCTACCGTATCGGTCAATATGACCGATAGCGCGTAAAAACAGGGCTACGCAAAAGGGGTGTCTATAAATCTTTGAAACTACGAACGTAATATATACGTTTTATATATTATATTTTTGGAAATTTTCTATATGTTTTAACTATGCAAAAATCAATTGAATAAATAAAGCCATTAAATTAAAAAAAGCATTTAAAATGAAAGATGACTTCGTCTAAATATGACGCAACTCTTTGTCGCAAGGCCATTTCCCCCCTCGCTATGATTTTTTTTATTTTCCCTATGGATGCAATATTTTTTATATTTTTGAGAAGCATATATTCCCTGCTTTCAGTACATATAAAAATTATTTTTAATGCCTGGCAAAGTTATAAGAAAATAGCAATTTTTTGCACATATACGTTGTTTTACGATTTTATTTCTCAATGTTTAAACAGATCGGCGTTTTATCTATATTTATATATGGAAATAGGAAAAAGTAAATACATCCTGTAAAAGTAGAGGAAATGTTCTTTTTAATGGACCCTTATTCATATCATAATTCTCTGTAGTTTTTATATTACGATAAAATGAAATTGGGACATGCTGCGCGGTTTTCTTAAAAATTAGCGACAAATCGACGTCGCTAACAGCAATCGACGCGCGTCGCACAATAAAGTGGTGAAAACTATTTGTATTGTCCTTTTTTAGTAAATTCGGTACCTGTTGATACACTAAAACAACATACATATATGTATGAAATAATCAGCCTGGTATCTCTGCTTTTTTTTTTTTTTTTTTTTAAAAAGCATAAAACCAATATTGGTTTATAACAGTTACACAACCTTCATGTAACTTCATAAAACACCTATTGAGAATGTTACATCGGCAGATTGAATTTTAAAAAGATTAATAAAGTACTTCAAATTCAGATATAAACGTTATATTTGTTCGGAATAGTAATAATTTTTTTCTCTGCCAAAGAAAGAAAACAAAAAAGAAGTTCGCCTATATATAGCCTGTATACTTTTATTTTTCCGTGATCCGGATCCCGGGCCTCGCGGGGTTTTCTGAAAGGGTGCACGGAGAACATCAACGAAAACGAACAAACACAGCTTCACCGTGACTGTCACAGCGAACGTTTGTATTTTACATCTTTAAAACGACCTGATGTCAGAAGAAGAAGACGCCCTGGATCCTCTGTTGCAGGATGACCCAAATGATCATGCATTCAGTATAAATACGTACATGTAAGTTGATGTAGCCACACAGGCCGACTAAAAAGGGGGGAAAATGCGGTTTTGTTATGAAAAATTCACGATTAATTAACCGCGATTTGATGCCATGCTTTGTCGTTTCATGAAAGAAAATATTTATATTTTATGATATCTAAAACAAGTGAATAACACCCTGTCCGGGTCCGGCAGTTTGATTAACACTCCCCCCCCCTTTCCCCAGAATTATCTCCTTACCTGACGCGCGAGTGTAAGAAGGGGTTGTATTTAGTGTATAATAGGATGGGGTGGTTTTAATCAGACTGGGCATTCACGACCGCTGGTGAGAAGGCTATTTTCCAAGTTTTTTCCATGTTTATAAAAGAAATTATCTTTCTATGAAAAGAAAACACAATCTGTTAGGAAAACACAATTTGCATTATTGTAATGATAGAAATTATTATCATAATTTGAATTATTTTCTTTATTCTGTAACAGAAATAAAAACAAAATGTGTGTTTGGGCCAAAATGGGGGTGGGTTAACATAAATCAAAGTCTGATTATGACAGGCTAATGAAAAATCATATTGATTTCTCTTTTATCCAAATGCATGTATTTTATATACACTTAGTAGCTTATGACCATAAATTACATGTGATCCATACATGCTGGTACTTGTATGCTATGACCTGATGGGCACGTGTCCCCTTCTTGCCGGCCTCCTCCGTGGCTGAGTGGTTAGAGCATTGCGCTCAAAATCACACGGCCTCTCACCTCTGTCGGCGCGGGTTCGAATCCCGTTCGCGCCGGTAAGTGAGAAAGTTTTCCCAGTTTACTTTCGAAAGATCGGTGGTCTCTCCCCACGTATCTGGGTTCTCTCTTCCACCAATAAAAAAACTGGGTGCCACCAGATAACTGAAAAATTGTTGAGTTTGGCAGAAAACATCAATCAATCAATCCCCTTCTTGCCTAGATTTTCTCTAATTTCGACTAAATCCACAGCCCATCAGAGTACCATAGAAGGGAATTTAGACACTGGGTACCATTAAGAAGCAATTCAATTCAACTTTTATATCTGGGGTCATTCACTTTCCCTCAGAGTTTCAGTATTTTCGCTGGACTCTGTAGGTTTTAACCTGAATTTCTTCAGTATTTGCCCTCGTGTATAATATATGCTAGGCATAATGCAGATACCTACATGATACATATTTTTTTCCATTACCCACTCTGCTACTCTCGCAATGTATAATAAAATATTCGATTCATTTCTAACACATGTATGCAATCCCTTACCTTATCTTTAAATAAATTTGAGTAAATAAATTTAAGTGCGAAACTGTTCCATGCTACCGTGAAACTTAGATTTTGCTTTTTAAACATAAACCAACAATTCTTAATTGTAATTTCTTTTCTTCTTTAAAAAGGGTATTAACATCCCAATATTTAGTGGGAAGTTCCCAGGTATCATCCGCTAGCGACAGTCTACTGACAAATCCAGACATGCATTGGAAGGATGCTAATGTGGAGGACACAGGAACACCTGATCCCAGAACTGTGGCATTTCATTCGGGGTGACAACCTGGCTTTCAGTTGGTATGACTCTTTGAGGTTGAATATAGGGTTTAATCAGTATAAATTTGATTAACATTCAAATAAATCCAGATAATACATTCACAATTGGAATCATGGCATTATGGTACACTGATATGTGTGTACCATTTTACTGGGGGGGTTTTTTTGTTGGTTTTTTTTTTTTTTTTTTTTTGCTGCATAACTAGGGATCGTATACATACAAAATGAGACAATTTCTAATTAGTTTCTAATTATAAGGTATGACACGTTTTAAGGTATGGTGGCCAATACTGATTTTATTTGCAATTTTCTTTCAGATATGGGACTCTATTATTCGGAGAACTGCAGATTTTATGATATGAGGCCGTCTTTAGGAAAAATGTGGCAGATCTGCCACATTTTTGTGGCAGATCTGCCACATCGCCCCTGGGAGGCCTTTATGGAGGGGGGTTGGTATTGTTATGGGTATATATCATTAGAGGACCTTCGTCCGCACTCGAAGGGGGGGGGGTCCGATTTTCTCCCCTCATCCCTACCCCCGGGGTAGGGCTTTTTGTTGAAGCTGTCTTTTACAGAAGATTTGGTTTTCTCCATCTGTGTTGCCACCAACCATTATGCTGAGATAGTCATATCTAGGGGGAAGGGTTGCCGTTAACTTCCCAAGGAAGTTTGCAGCCTCTCACTGAAGAGGAACTGTACAGGTATTACTAGTTTTAAAAACCGATATTGTGGCAGTGATTTCCAGTTTCAAAAGAATAATAAAATGCATAGTAAAAATATTACCTTTACCAAAATTAATCTGGCTGTGAATGTACATGTAACTCATTTATTAAATGTGTACTACAATTACCTCTGATAAAATTTCATAAGTAATTAAATGCATACTTTTCAGAGGACCTTGATTATCGAAAACATTTACAGAGCCAATTTGAGTATTCAAAAGCTTTGACAATACATTAGTATTTAGGACTAAGTATTAAGAAATACTTTTTTTCCAGAATTTTGTGCATTATCTTATACACGCCTGCTGTGAAGTTCCAGTCGATAGACAGATATTGGTCAACGCATGCCCCTGTCGGAACAACTCGTTATCAAGAATTATGTCTAGAAATAGGTTTCAAGAGGTTGAATATAAGAACATTTTTGTTAAATATGATGCAAGTACATTTAAATCTAGTGATTGAAAGTAAGTACTTGAACATTCGTTTATGTTGAACTTGGAGAGGAAAAATGGTTAGTACTTTTTGATAACATTTGATAAGGTGTTGTTGCTTAGCAACCAAATATAATTGAATAAAAAAAATAGATTATTTTAGATTAACAATAATTGAAAGATCTTTGTTTTAATGTTGCAATACTTATTCTATTTAATGGAACATAATGGCAAAACGTCATATTATTAGAAAATGATGGACAAGTATATAAAGTACGAAGTTTCCATTTGATGACCTTTGACCTTAATTCTCTTGATTATATTTTTTGTTAAAAACCTTTTAAAATGATTAAGATCTATTTAAAGATTATATTTTTAAAATAATGTGACATTTACTAATCATCATGGATTGTAATTACGTTTAAATTGTGTCGAATGGATGCAGAAAGGCAAATTATGGTCAAAATTGTACTATGAGTGTTGTTACTTAGCAACCAAAAATATTTTGTTTGTCAATAAAATTGATTAGTTTGATTTTGTTCTTTTTGTAGTATATTAAAAGGCACATTAGCTCATACATTTAGAATTTCCTATTTTTGATTCTAATCTAGTGAGAGGGGTCGTAATATATATATTTCAGAGAAAACAGATTGCAAAAATGTGCACTTATATGACCTTTGACCCCGTAGACCTATTTGAGGTCATGGGATACATTGACAAATTTTATAAGAAATTGTTCCCTGTCCAATTCCTAACAAAATTACATGTCATATGCCTACCCCAAATCGTGATCCATGCAGATTTAAATCGATTTAAAAATACTGTCATTTAGTCTTTAAAAACCTCTAAAATGTGCCGGTAGAGAAAGGGTTAAGTTAGAATATGTTACATATTCAAGTATTTCTTATGAATCCATATATCTAATTGATACCACCGCACGCGCAGAATATACAGTGTACCTCGCCGCTATATTCGATACCGTGTAAGTGGTATTCTTGGCGAGACACAAATTTGGCAATTTTTCCATAAATATGAGTATATATATATTTAGCGAGAGCTAATCTTAGCGACTTCGTAATTTTCAAGGGAGATAGAGCTTTATTGCATCCAATATCAAATAAAATGTTAGCGATAATGCCGAAATTAAACCATCGCTAAAATTCTGCTTATACGGTGATGCACACAATCCGTTCGGGAGCTAGAGGGTCACTTGGCTTTGGTTGCCTTGATAACGATATGCAATTTTGCTTATAGATGGAGGATAACCTTGTATTTCATTTGCTAACGTTGAACACGAATTTTGGTTGTTTTACTAGCATATACACTTATCACTCGCCGTTTTCAAAACCTGGACCAAACTAACAATTTTCACGATTTGAATTCTTTGGGTTTTTTGGTCAAAACGTCTTGCATTAATAAGCATCTAGACATGTGTTGTTACGTAATAGTCCGAGTCCTCTATAAAGTTATTTTTATCAAACTCACATCATCTGTTGGGGTAATTCTATTGTATGTCCAGAGCTCAAAACTCAAAACCGAGAACGTTTTGAGAAGCAACTTATTCACGCATTTGGACAATGACCTTTGCTCCATACAATCTAGCAATCGTGACTAATACCAAAGTATCCGTAACCTCAAAAGTCGAAGGTATTGTGTCATGGCCGCTCGGTGGATTATCTAAAAGTAATTTATACAAGTATTGATACAAAATGTTGATTATAATTGTACAGTTCCTGTTTAGTCTTATTTGGTTGAAGGTTCCAAATATAATGGATACGATTCTAGTCAATGTATCTTGGACATATTTCATAGATACACACCTGTTCTGTGTTCACTAAATGGCGGAGGGGGTATTTATTTTATATACAGATGTTCACTAAATGGGGGCTATTTATTTTGTATACAGATGTTCACTAAATGGGGGCTATTTATTTTGTATACAGATGCTCACTAAATGGGGGCTATTTATTTTGTATACAAATGTTCACTAAATGGGGGGATATTTATTTTGTGTACAGATGTTCAATAAATGAGGGGATATTTATTTTGTATACAGATATTCGCTAAATGGGGGATATTTATTTTGTATACAGATATTCACTAAATGGGGGGATAGTCATTCTGCATGTATACAGATGTTCACTAAATGACAAGGGGGGGGGGGGGGTATTTATTTCGTATACAGATGTTCACTAAATGGGGGGGGGGGATTTATTTTGTATACAGATATTCACTAAATGGGGGTGGGGGGGGGGTATTTATTTTGTATACATATATTCACTAAATGGGGGATAGTCATTCTGTATACAGATGTTCACTAAATGACGGGGGGTGGGGGGGGGGGGTATTTATTTTGCATACAGATGTTCACTAAATGGGGGGGGGATTTATTTTGTATACAGATATTCTCTAAATGGGGTGATATTCATTTTGTATACAGATGTTCAATAAATGGGGGGGGGGGGGGTATTTATTTTGTATCACCAAGAAGAAATAGATAATGTCATTTATGAAAGGTAAACCCTCGGTTTGTCACCGAGATGTTTTGGTTGCCAAACAGACCGTGGTTTTACGTTTCATAACTCACTTATAATCGCTTTCATACCCTTTGTTGATGCATGTTTTACATTGTTGCCAATCTGTGGTATTCACCGATTGATGACATGATCAGTTAGATTTGATTGGGGATGTCCAGTGAAACAAAGCCTCCTTTTATATGTTGAATACATTGTTGTTTACTAGTATTTGAAAGTAAGCAGTGGCGGATTTAAGGGGAAGGGGGGGGGGACCGGCTGCGACCCCTAAAATGTTCAAAGTTAAGGTAAATCGTGGTATCTTGTTTAGAAAAATGTACTAAACGATAAAAGAAGGAACAATTTCTTCCACTCCAGGAGAAATAAATGACAACATTTTTTTTTATTCATTAAATTTCTTTATTGGGAAAACTTAATTTTTTTCCCAAACCCCTTAAAATTCGCGTCATTTTATTACTTTCACTTTATTAAAAATGATAGAAAATTGTACAAATGACTGAATAGGATACATAGTTCAAGCCCTATAAACTTGAAAAATCTAGGAGCTTCCGGGGGCTCCCCCCTTGGTCCCCATCAGGGCTTCGCCCTGGATCCACTGGGGCCCTCAAACCCCCTGCTTCATAAAGTGGCGCCTCTCGTAACTGAAATTCCAGGATCCGCCCCTGGTTAGTATCCAATGTCCACAGATCGATGAAGTGATCATCGGGATGTTTTAGTTCCAATATGCATTATATGGTGTCATTTTAATATCATTGTTCATGGTCATATTGCAGTAGTAAAAATAAACACATTCGTGATACCATTGTTCAAGGTCGTGTTGCAGTAGTAAAAACAAACACATTCGTAATATCATTGTTCAAGGTCGTATTGCAGTAGTAAAAACAAACACATTCGTGATATCATTGCAAACAATTGTTCAGTCTTACCTCCTGCCTCAGAAATATAGCCATTGGATAATTTTAGCTGGACAACTACAAAATCTGGATATCTACCGAGTCCATGTGTAATAGACTTGTGATTGTCCGCTAAATAAAAAGAAAATAATTTCAATAAAACACGAATTGTCGCATTGCATCTAACGTTCAATACACATTTCACACTCATAAATCAAAAATATTTACACGGGCAATACGATAAGTGGACAAAAACCCTCGTGAGGGAGGGGGAGGCATTCGTTTAATTAACGCATGGCATGGTTTTTAAATGGTCTATAAATGCAATCTGACTTTTAGTTTTAACACCTTATAGTAGTAATGAACTTGAGTTTTCCAAGATAAGGAGTGTATTTTCTTTCAAGCGGTAATTCGCATCGCTATCAATTTATTGATAATTTTTAATGAAAATTTGATATACATGTACAATGGAAGTGCAGGTGATGAAAATAAAATTACTCGTGTTATCATGAGGTTATTGGCATTCTGCCGCATCGAATGTGTGTCCCAAACAGCGACGTCTTTATTATTATGGACTTCTTATGAAATGATAAGACAATCTGGAATCTATGTTCACCGTACTGTAGTGGTATGATAAGGTAATAACGCTAATTCTTAAGATATGGTGTTTCATTGCAACAATACTGCAATTTGAATACATCGAACTGAAAAAAAAAAACCCACCAACAAACATTCTTTGGGCTATGAGATTTTATTAGAATTTAAAATTTCTGATTATTAAAATTGAAGTATTTGACGGATGTCCATTAGTATGATGATAAACAAATACGTATACATCATCAAGTGAATAATTTCCCAGCTTCATGCCATGGTTTTTTTCTCCTTCAGAAAAATCAATGCATCATACAGAGAAGGTCACTGGTGTTATTTTGGAATAATGACAACTGCATGGATTTAAGTTTTTGTTTATCTAATCATCGACCTGCATGCCTGTTTGCATTCATCTAAATCTATGAATGTAAAATTTTGTTTTTGAACTTATCCAATTTTGTTTGTACTAATACGCATATTTAATTTCTGTTATGGACTCGATTTTTGCTTAATCATCACAGTAAACAAGGGAAAGAATGATTTCCCGTGTGTATAAAAAAAAAAACCCACATCAAACCCATGTGTTTCCTATCAACAAGAAGAACAGACTCCGTTGGATCTCTATCCATAATTATTTTTTTAATAATTAACTTTTTGGGACAATGTCCGGTCTAATCTGAAGATTTGGTACACTCTAGCTTTTTTCCCCTATGGAGTAGCACTTAACGAACCGGGAAGACATGATATGAATATGATATGAATGTGTTTCTTATTTCATTTTACAAGAACGATCTATTTTTTCAAAGAACTATAACTTAAAGTCATTCTGCCATCAGCATTACGTATTTCGGATTTTCCAAACAAACGTTTTACAAAATCACGTGAGATCTAAGGGAATAGGAGGCGTGTTCATCTGTGACCGAATCTATTATTTGTTTATTCCATAGAACGCTTTCTAAATTCACTTCAACAGCACTGAAATGAGGACATCTCTAGACCAGAGAAAGCAATAGTCCTTGTCATATTAACTCAGCTGTAGCTCCCCACCCCCTAACAAAACACCATTAACCCCTAGGCACAAACATAACTCTAAACCTATTCCGAATAATAACAATAAACCTAGATACAAACCTAACTCTACTACTAGTCCTAATAATGACTATGAACACAACCCTAATTCTAACACTAGTCCTAATAATGACTATAAACCTAGACACACTCCTAATTCTAACACTAGTCCTAATAATGACTATAAACCTAGACACAATCTTAATTCTAACACTAGTCCTAATAATGACTATAAACCTAGACACACTCCTAATTCTAACACTAGTCCTAATAATGACTATAAACCTAGACACACTCCTAATTCTAACACTAGTCCTAATAATGACTATAAACCTAGACACAACCCTAATTCTAACACTAGTCCTAATAATGACTATAAACCTAGAAACACTCCTAATTCTAACACTAGTCCTAATAATGACTATAAACCTAGACACAATCTTAATTCTAACACTAGTCCTAATAATGACTATAAACCTAGACACAATCTTAATTCTAACACTAGTCCTAATAATGACTATAAACCTAGACACAATCCTTATTCTAACACTAGTCCTAATAATGACTATAAACCTAGACACACTCCTAATTCTAACACTAGTCCTAATAATGACTATAAACCTAGACACAATCTTAATTCTAACACTAGTCCTAATAATGACTATAAACCTAGACACACTCCTAATTCTAACACTAGTCCTAATAATGACTATAAACCTAGACACACTCCTAATTCTAACACTAGTCCTAATAATGACTATAAACCTAGACACAACCCTAATTCTAACACTAGTCCTAATAATGACTATAAACCTAGACACACTCCTAATTCTAACACTAGTCCTAATAATGACTATAAACCTAGAAACACTCCTAATTCTAACACTAGTCCTAATAATGACTATAAACCTAGACACACTCCTAATTCTAACACTAGTCCTAATAATGACTATAAACCTAGACACACTCCTAATTCTAACACTAGTCCTAATAATGACTATAAACCTAGACACATTCCTAATTCTAACACTAGTCCTAATAATGACTATAAACCTAGATACAACCCTAATTCTAACACTAGTCCTAATATTGACTATAAACCTAGACACAATCCTAACTTTAACCCCTAGCCCTAATAATGACTATAAACCTAGAAACAATCCTAATTCTAACACTAGCCCTAATATTGACTATAAACCTAAACACAATTCTAACTCTAACATTAGTCCTAATATTGACTATAAACCTAGACAAAAATCCTAACTCTAACACTAGATCGCCCCCCCCCCCCCAAAAAAAAAAAACAAACACCCAACAACTATAAACCTAGACACAACCATAATTCTAACTCTAGACCCCCCCCCCCCCCCCCCCAAAAAAAAAACTAACCCAAAACAATAACTATAAACCTAGACACAACCTAAACTCTAACCATACTCCCTAAAAAACAGCAATCATAAACCTAATGTTATGTACTATTTTGATATTAGATATTTTAGAAACTGTATTACCGAATTTCATGATTTGAAATCACAAATTCTAAAATTCGTGTTTTAAATTCGAATTTGTTTGGGTAAAAAGACTTTTAAATTTGATCAATAAATTCTACAAATTCTTCAAAACAAATTTCAGAATTTTGAATAACAGATGAAATTCTTAATAACGAATTCAGGAATTCGTTATATACGTTTTTGATAAGTCCTAAATGGGCTTCCGGGCTTCATGTACTATATCAATAATGAGAATTTTACGAAGGAAGTGGAATTAATCAAACTAAGTGGATTGTTTGATGTCGGTTATTAATCATACTAAATACATGTATGTGCGATACTCTACAGAGTTAATGAACTCACCTCTTGAAATGCTATGACTTCCGGATATGGTAAAATTCGCCGGTGGTAAATCACATAACCCCCAAACTTTAATCCTAACGAAACCTCGCACATAGTTGGCTTGAAAAGGACCAGCAAAAGCAGTACCACCTAAAATACATGTATTAAATTGACAATGAAAATAAGGACCACATTAATAGGAAAATGATTTGCATGATTTACAAATTGTATTTTTATTGTTTAGCTTCCAATTCAATATATCATCTAGGAAATAGGTTAGAATTCATCCCGTTCGTTCATGTAATCGAACCCTATATCTATTATTGTTGTCATGAAAAAAGAAAAGAACTTCACCGGTTCTTGGATGTAAAACTTGTACGGTACGATTTTGATGCACCAGGTGCGCATTTCGACAAATAATGTCTCTTCAGTGATGCTCAACCGAAATGTTTGAAATCCAAAATAACTATGAAGTTTTAGAGTTAAATATAGCCAAAAACCGCATGCCAAAAAATTGGAGCCAAATTCGTCTAAGGATAAGAGCTATGAATGAGGGAGATAATCCTTAATTTTGAAATGAGTTTCTAAATTTTATAACATCAATTAAATATACATCCGTATTTTCAAGCTAGTAACGAAGTACTTAGCTACTAGGCTGTAGATACCCTCGGGGACTAACAGTCCACCAGCAGAGGCCTCGACCCAGGGGTCATAATGTAAAACGTATACGGTACCAAGTTTTTGCGAAAAGTTACGATCTGACACCACCGATGAGTTTGCTATCAAGATCACGAAAACTCTCAGAAAATGTACAGGGGAAAGATCGGTAATTAAAGAGATTTATCTTAACAACTGTAGACCAGGACAATTCTATTTACTGCCAAAAATCCACAAAGAAGACATACCAGGCTGTTCAATAGTCAGTGCCATCGGACATCCTGCGAAGAAAATCTCCGAATTCCTTGATTGATATTTCTGTCGGCATGTAGAGGATTTACCTTCATACCAGACACTCCTGATTACTTAAGTAAACCTCTTCTTTGGGTCTGCCGGACAATGCTTCATCACATCACTCATCCAACTTCATCACATCACTCATCCAACTTCTTCATATCACTTATGCAACTTCATCACATCACTCATCCAACTTCTTCACATCACTCATCGAACTTCTTCACATCACTCATCCAACTTCATCACTCATCCAACTTCTTCAACAAGGCTTATCAACATCATATCGACAGAATGCAAAGGGAAACATGGAACCTTAGAATGACAGCATTCCACCTTCAAAGTATCAACAAATCTACTGACCTCACTAAGATGAATATAAACCTTTACCACACCCTGAACTCCAGCTAATTGTTTGATCATATCTACAATACTATAGCCGTATTTCTCATTCTAATTCTAACTTAAAACCACGTTTTCTAGCTTTACATGTTAGCTTATTATATAACATGCTAGTTACAGGTATGTGTGCTAGTCTAGATTTTGAACATCTTGCAAGCGCCCTCTATGATAAAGTGATCAACCCGATGACTTTGGCCACTATAGGTAAAATCAAAATCCTGTCATCAGTTCTTTGCGATTCTATACTGGTCTCGTACATCATCCTTCTGTCTTAGATATGGTCGATAAGGGTAAACCTAGAAGTCTTGATGATTATCCGAATTTCTAGACTGCTAATCCACTGTTCGTTAATTTGGTCCACATCTACGCTCCTCCGTATTTGGACTCTATGCCAAATTTTCAAATTCATTCACATACATTGCATGATAGGAAATTTCACCGGGTATGAATTGATTTTTGCATCGATCATCATCAATGATTAACTTGTCCTCCATTAGATTGATTAACTAATAATTATTATATTGCACATCGTGGATCAGCTCATTGAACGGATATGATTTGCTCTAATTCATTCCCGAGTTACATGTGGCATATTGAATAGCAGGTCAAAAATAACTACCTGTAATTTGTTGCAGTTTTAGTCTAGTTTCTGTGCTATTCGTTTAATTAAGATTTTTCTACCTTTAGTCATCTTATTTAAAATATGTTCCTTTGTCCCGAAGAAGTCCCCAAATTTAAAATTTATTCATGTCGTTGGTCATTAATGTGCATTATGTCACTGATAACTGCTTTAATCTGAGATGAAATGAACATTTCTTTGGGATAACACGACAATTGGTAACAATAAACAATGCTAATCATGAGAACGGTACACCACAAGACCGGATTAATTGCAATAAACGAAATTGTTCTTCAACGAAATATTTTTATACCAAATTTGATTAATCTTGTACCGGTGGTTCTTCGGGGAAAAGTCGGCAGTATGAATGTGAACAGCTATAACAAAAATGGTGGACGACTGACAAATTCTGGTCTAAATGTGAGTTATACTAATTATCTTGGGAAGAAACGTCTTAGACAAAAGAAACGAAAACTGTACATGTTAAAGGAATCACAAGTCAAAACATTCATAAAACATGTTTCCAAACTACATTACATATACATTTACAATTTCAACATACCTGTATAAATCATGACCCCTTTATATGAGTTCTCGTCTCGATAAGGGACAAACACTTTAACATGAAGCTCGTTATACAAATAGACCACTCCACCATACACATTGTCACTATCATCATCTCTTTGTGCCGATCCTGATGCGGGGAAAATGACATCATTTCCGCCCTCTTGAACCTTCACTTGCACTTCAACTTTCGCGGGGATCTGCCCTATAGGATGTGGAATTACAACTGGACTCGATACCTGAGCTTCAATTGGGAACCAACTGCTGATATATATGGATTGCACGTGTACTGTGAAAAAATATAACCAGCATTCAAAATCGTCAAAAATGCAGCAGATTCTGGAAATAAGATAAAACACTGTCCTTAATTGCCCTTATATAATTTCTTTCTTCCTTTATAAACTTTCCCGCCGGATTTGTCATTGATACACTTTTTTTTAGATGTTCAGCTCGTGGTCACAACACATGCTGACTACTAACAGTATACAGTGTACTCGCATATATAATGTAATGTGTACATACAATTTCAAAAGACATTGAATTAAAGATGGTATCAAATATGAAATAATGCTATGAAGTAATGCCCCTCTTGGTTGTACCCCCTTTGATTGGAAGCGTTATTTTGGCTCGCAATGATTTGAGATACATTCATTATATATTTATACTGTGTACTATGTCGACAACTTCCTGTCCATGATAATGCTATTGAAAGTCATTCAGAAAGAAATTCAAAGATTTTCCAAATTTCAGACATTTTAACAATAAAATAGGAGTTTGGAAGCCTTTCCTAGTTAGGATGTTTAGTCCCTACCTACCGAGGATTGTCTAGGTTCTGCCTAGAGAGGACGTTCTTATCCCTTTCAAGCGAGGATTGTCTAGGCTCTCCCTAGAGAGGACGTTCTTATCCCTTTCAAGCGAGGATTGTCTAGGCTCTCCCTAGAGAGGACGTTCTTATCCCTTTCAAGCGAGGATTGTCTAGGCTCTCCCTAGAGAGGACGTTCTTATCCCTTTCAAGCGAGGATTGTCTAGGCTCTCCCTAGAGAGGACGTTCTTATCCCTTTCAAGCGAGGATTGTCTGGTACCTACTTCACGGGGGTTCTCTGTATTCTCCCTAGTGAGGATTCTCTGGTACCTCGTTAGCAAGGGTTACAGAGTCCCGATCTATAGAGCATTATCTGATCCCTCTCAAGCGAGGATCATATTATTTCTCCCGACCGAGGATTTTCTGGATTCTCTCTAGTGAGGAATGACTGGTCCCCCTAGCGAGGATTCTCTGATTTCTCCTAGCCAGAATTGTCTGGTCCTTCCCTAGCGAGGTTTGAGATGTTCTTCCCTAGCGAGGATTACATGAAACACCCATAGCGATGATTATGTTGTCATTAGAGACATTACTCATCAAACTTAAATCAGGCTGTTCAGTTAGTGCAGTAATGAAAGTGCTCTCATTACCAATTGATGAGGAGTGATTATTGTGATATCACTTTAAATCCTCGTAATGAACAGTGAGTGCGGCGCTCTTACTACACATTAGCCTGACCCAAGTTTAATCCTAGTCATAGATGATTGTTATAGTATTTTTACGTGTACCTATACATCTTTAAGCCGCGTTTGATTTCCGCAATCAACAGTGGTGTACTGCTCTTGTTCCTCTGCAAGAGAACCGACATGTCCTATAGACGAAAATCAATAACGATCTTTTGGGATTTCCATGGGCATAACTTGTGCTTCTTTAATAGCTGATCCGTTTGCCTGCCTTCAAGTAGATATTGGCTACATCGACGTTTTATTTCTAACAATACCCATTTCCATCCATATGTCGATTCGATTCATCACAATGACCTCGAAATAAAGGACACCACAGAATCTTCCATATCTATGTCATATTTAAAATTTTTATTGAACAAAGATATTAAACAGCAAACTAACAACTCAACTTTATAAAACAAAATCCGGATGGCTTAGACTTCTCCAATTTCAACTTCCCAGATTTATTTAGTTCATTTTATAAAATGTTTCATATTCATCACATGTATGCATTTTTGTTCAGAATCTGTCGTGTAGTTTACAATATATGCATGGTACTTCGAATTTAATTTTTTATATGACAGATAATATGTTGAGCATATACATGTATATCAAATGTATATTATTTCATATTGTTGTT
The DNA here is from genome assembly GCF_947568905.1 of Ostrea edulis. Lineage (NCBI taxonomy): Eukaryota > Metazoa > Mollusca > Bivalvia > Ostreida > Ostreidae > Ostrea > Ostrea edulis. Next base: position 76,182,388 of record NC_079166.1, on the reverse strand, counting down.
TTATGCTAATGAAATAAAAAAAACTTCCATATTTATGTAACAACATTCCACTGTCATCTACATAAGATATTCATCTACATATTCTGCGTATGATTAATTTTTTCTAAATTGAGGTAGTTTACTGACAAATAAGCTGATGTTACAGATATTACAACAGTCATGTTTGAAGCCAGCATTTCGAAAATTCTATGTTCGTTATGATGGTCTAATTTGCTAATACCCTCTGTCAACAAATCGAATGATGTCTGATGGTTTTGATTTTACATAGTTACATGAACTGCTTTTGAATACAGATGACTGATCAAGGCTCACGGCGAGTATGACTGGTGAACAGGGAATGCTTACTCTTGCTAGGCACTTGGTCCCACTTGTGGTGTGTACAGAAATCAGTGTTGTCCTACTCTTAGATTTGTATTCTCTTTAGAATTTATGATATTGCGAAATGCTTGAAATTTTTTTTTTTTTCCTCTTCTGCATGAGCGATACTTTAATCAAAGAATGGTAGTGATTATCGATTTTTGTTTGAGATATTTTATTATGAATACTTATAAATATACTAATATCGTGTGTCCTTGTAGATTGGGTGGATGCATAATGTCTTATGTACGGCCTTTAAGCAATATATGAAGGCAGCGATAACCATTTGTACCCACCGCATATTGACGAAAGTATGTTTTGCGTCTCACTGTGCGTAAGAGTTCACGAAGGGAAAAATTATTGGGCAACTCAGAAATAGCGTATTATGTTAATCATTGCAATAGTCAACTCCTACCCGTAATATTCCACTGTTACTGTGCACTGAGACTAAATAAAAATAATATATGAATATTATTAAATAACTTAATCCTTATTGTATTCTAGTCTCTGATTGATTGAAGTCAAATTGAGGAACGCAGGCTATTTTTGTATAACCTGGTTTGGTATGGGGACACACTCTCTTGACAATCAGTTGCCGGAACAATTTTTTTCCTCTCTAAATTAACATCGCAGCACTGATTTGGGCCTTTTATGAAAATTTCGTAAGCATCAATAATTGGCGATGAAAGTTTTATATATCCAATCTACAAAAATAGCCATATGGTCTTAATTTTAAAATCAACATCGCGTAAATTATATGGTCGTTATAATGATCTAGTTTGCCAATACAACATATCATTGGGTCAAATTCTGTCTGATGTCTTTCATACCGATTGATAGGCCGTTCTTGGTACACTGGTTTTGACTACGGGTAACTCCGTTTACCTGGTCATATTGTTAACACGTGGAGCATTGTCAACTGTGCTTTCATGGTCTTTTTTCGGAATCCATGAAGACTTATCTACAAAATACTACAGGTTTCTATTATTTTTATCCGTGCATATGTAAGTCATTCCACAACCAGCTTGGCCAGTTATAATGAAAGTGTGGCATCTCTGACCGGGTTCGACGCCTTCACTGGGTTTGTATCCATGTTTATAATTAACAGTATTCTCTTAGTACTTACTCTTTCGACGTTTCGTATAGCTAATGGTTTTTGCATATATATGGAAGATATTCTCGTTCTAAAATTTGTTGGTTATGCCTGGTTCTATCTACTGATCAGGATATACGGCTCACGGCGGGTGTGAGCGATCGACAGGGGATGCTAACTCCTCCTAGGCAACTGATCCCACCTCTGGTGTGTCCAGGGGTCCGTGTTTTCCCAGCTATCTATTTTGTATTGCTTGTAGAAGTTATGAGATTGATCACTGTTCGTTATCTTCACCTCTCATTCAAATGGTAGAAATAATTCAATTTCTGGTTTAAGATGTGATTTAATGACAACTATGTAAAACTAAAGTTTCAGTAAATGGTACAATTGTAAATACAGCTGTCAAGCTTTGTGGCATAATTCAACATGATGAACAGAATATAAAAAAATCGCAGTTTTTACATTACCTTCTTTTTAATGAGCAATTTTGACCCTTTTTTTTGGCAAAATTATAATAGCTTCAGTTTTGTATACAAATAATGAGGATTACGTGAATCAACAGAAAAGTACATATGTAATATGAGCGTGATTAATTCTACACAATGAGTGCTGCAAAAGTCTAATGGAATATCAATCAATCAAATATTATGGAAAGTTATTTCACCATTATGAATTTAAAAGGCAATAAAACTATTCAATTTATTAGTCACTAACGATTTGTTACACTCGAGGTACACGTGTTCTATCTGTAAATCAGTTGACACTTGTTGCATGAGAACTTGGTCGCAGCCCACGAGAAATATAGATTTAAAATGGAATTCTAGGGCGTATGGCTCAATTTGAAAATTCAAAGAAATTCTCTTGAAAACAGAAAATTTCTTTTATCAATATTTTATTCAATTTACATCTGTAATTTAAACTGGTTGTTTCCACATTAAAATAAAAGAATTAACTGCCGAGCATGTCTTGGTTTTATTGTTAAAGTGGACAATGGATGCACCAACTCTAACATTGAATGTGGCTATGCACAGTATCTTCAGTTTGCTTCAATTTCACGCTAACAGAAATCAGTTGACGCTATTTTTGCCGATGGAATGATTTCTAGATTGTTGTCACGTATGTACATACATGCATATCTCTGGAATTGAAAGGTCCACAGAACTGTTATCGTTATATAAAATTTACATATGACTAGTGGTCTCTATATTTTTTTGGAGATGAGTCTATGCATGGAAACACATGTGTTATAAAAATATGACAAATAGTCTTGAAGCCGATGTACTTCTTAGAAAATTCATTATTGATGCCTTCAATTAACCCAACAAATAAATAAACGAACACATAACAAAGACGTTATTGCAATAATGTCAATAAGACTTACTACACAAATTGCGAATGATCAATTAACAAAAATGATAATTGGAATCATGAAATCATCGCATTCCAGCAATCACCTTCACGCTCTGTGAACACACCATGTTACATGCATTTTTTTTTTCAGATTGAAGGTTGTTGTAGAAACCGTAAATTCAAAGGTACCGCTGAAGCGTGGACTTTCAGTCAGCGGGACTCCGTGTTTTTAACCAATACTGCAATATGGTCGCTGAAATTACTATTACTAATCCTTTTCTGCATGTAGGAATTTTTTAATAGAATTCTGTGAAATATCACTGTTGACATTAAATTGTATTTCTAGTGATATTCTGGTTGTTTTCTATTTACATATTCACTTGATTGACAGTAGAAAAGTAAGTTTTACAGAAATTTTGCATTGAAACGTCGAATATGTACACGTGTTACGAACTCGTACATGCGAGTTTTACGAACTTGCTTCATTTTGCATATATATGAAACTTATACGGCACCAATTTAGATGCACCGGATGCGTATTTCGACAAATAATGTCTCTTCAGTGATGCTCAAGCCAATATTTTGGAAATCCGAAAAAAAATAATCTTGTAGGAGCTGAAAGGAAAACCAGTATGCCAAAGACTGGATCCAAATTCGTCTGAGTATCAGAGCTATGTATGAGGGAGATAATCCTTAATTTTCAAATGAATTTCTAAATCTTATCACAGCAATTTAATATAGATCTATATCCGTATTTTGAAGCTAGTAACGAAGTACTTAACTTCTGGGCTGTAGAGACCCTAAGGGACTAACATTCCATCAGCAGAGGCCTCGACCCAGGGGTTGTAATATAAAACCTATACGGTACCAATTTTGATGCGCCAGATGCACATTTCGACAAATAATGTCATAAAATCGTATATAATAAAATACGTTCAGCAAAGTATTTGCTACTAGAGCTGACTATTGAATCTGTTTGTAAAGATGGTAAGATGTGATAGAGTCTGCATTACTTTGAGTGGAATGATTCCATAGAGGAGTTGATAAAATGAACTCACCAAAACCTATTTTAAAGCCACAAAAACCGATAAATGAGTTGTGCATATAGCCAATTTCTCGTTTCAGATAATGGTCAATATCACATTGTGGATAATTGTGTCACGAAATGTGTATCTGAAACGTTTGGAAACCAGTACATATTCTAGTCAACCAGTATGTGGCCTTATAATAAATCAGCATAAAAAGTGAAGATAACGAACAGTGGTCAATCTTATAATCTTATAAGCAATACAAATCGACCGGTCACACCTGCCGTGAGTCCTATATCTTGATGAGGTAAACGGAGTAATCCGTAGTCATAAGCAGTATATAAAGAACGGACTGATGAAACATGTCATTTAGCATTTGACAAAACGACAGGTAAATGCTATGCATTCACCAAACTATTAAATATTCATACTTACTCCTCCTAGGCACCCGATCCCACTTCGGATGTGTCCAGGGGTCCGTGTTTATGCAACTTTCTATTTTGTAATGCTTATAGGAGTTATGAGATTAATCACAGTTCGTTATCTCCACCTTACATGAAAAAGCATCATTCAACTGGACATAATGAACAGAATATCAAGAAATCCATATTTTATTCCGTCTTTTTCATTGAGCAAGATCATGATTTAGGGCTCAGGCGGGTGTGACCGGACGACATGGGATGCTTACTCATCCTAAGCACCTGATACAACCTCTGGTATATCCATGGATCCATGTTTCCCCAGCTCTCTGTTTTGTATTGCTGGACCCCATCAATCACCTGAGTCACCTTGGCTCATATTCAAAGATATTTCCTATATATTCGTACGTAAAACTTTGATCCCTATTGTGGCCCCAACCTACTCCAAAGGGGGGGGGGGGGGGGGGGGGGGGGCATGGTTTTTACAAAATTGAATCTGCACTATGTCATGAAGCTTTCATGTAAATGTAAACTTTTCTGGCCAGTGATTTTTCAGAAGATTTTTAATGATTGTTCCTATATATTTGTAGGTAAAATTTTAAACTTTTGATCCCCTACTGTGACCACATCTTACCCCCGGGGACCATGATTTTTACAAACTTCAATCTGCACTATGTTAGGAAGCTTTTGTGCAAATGTAAACTTCTTTAGCCCAATGGTTTTAAAGGAGAACATTTGTAAATATTTTTTTTCTATTTATTAGTTATGTAAAACTTTCTATTGTGGCCTCATTATAACCCCAGGGGTCATGGCTTTAACAAATAAGATTTTTCAAGATTTTCCCTATGTATTTGTACCTAAAACTTTCATCTCCTATTACTTCCGGAGGTCACGATTGTAATAAACTTAAATCTGCACCGTTAGAAAGCTTTCATGTAAATTTCCACTTTCCTGGCCCAGTAGTTTTTGAGAAGTTTTTAAAATATTTTCCCGATATATTTATATGCAAATCTCTGATCCCCTATTGTGGCCCCCATCGTACCCCGGGGCAATAATTTTAACAAACGTGAATCTGCACTATGTCAGAAAGATTTCATGTAAGATTCAGCTCTTCTAGCCCAGTGGTTCTTGAGAAGAAGATTTTAAAAGATTTTCCTATATATTTGTATGTAAAACTCTGATCCCCTAGTGTGTCCCCATCGAACCCCCCGGGGCCCACGAATTTAATAACATTGAATTTGCACTATTTGAGGAAGCTGTAAATTTCAGCTCTTCTGGTCCAGTGGTTCTTGAGAAGAAGATCTTTAAATAACCCCACCCTATTTTTGCATTTTTGTGATTATCTCCCCTTTGAAGGGGCATGAGTCTTAATTTGAACAAATTTGGAAGCCCCTCAGCCAAGGATTCCAAGTTTGGTTATGATTGGTCCAGTGGTTCTGGAGAAGAAGTCGCAAATGTAAAAAAAAAACAAAAAACACCAAACTTTAGAGATGGACAGAAGACGTACAACAGGCGATCAGAAAAGCTCATTTAAGCTTTCAGCTTACCTGAGCTAAAACATATCGGAAATTCTATTGCGTGTGGTTTGATTTTCAAACTTGTGAGATTGTTTTTTTTTTTAAAGAAGTGCTAAGGTCCCCACTACCCTGAGCCAAGTTATTGCATAGAGGAGTAGATAAAATCAACCCCCAACGACCAGACTTCTTGGATCCGCGACTTACACTATTCGATCGTGATTTTCATTAAATTGGATGCAATTCGTGTCATTTTGAGCATGGAAGCAAAATGTGTTTATGAAACAATATGTTATGGTCAAACTGAAGGTCAATGTCATCAGGTCATCAGCTCAAAAATGGTACGGAAAGAAATGCCTTGTTGCAAGGAATACACAGATGAAATATAAAGTTCCTATCACTCACAAGTTATGTTTTTGCGGACAAACAGCGAGGCGGGCATGTCATCAACTGTATGCCTTTAAGTCTCCGATTTCGGGATCATACAGACTCTATATTTAGCATAGCAACATGTATTATTTCATACAGTGTAATGCGATAAATATACAAGTTTTGAACTCATTAGGAAATCAATCTGCTAGTAACCCTTATTTGATAACTGTGGGGAAACACTGTTTTTCGTCCAGCATCGTGTTGCTGAAACTGACTGCTAATTGTAATATCAAAGTATTTAAAACAACATTTCTAGAAATAAATTGATAAAACATGAAGAAAGAACTGAAAAAGTAAAACTAAACATAATTACGCGATAGATGTATTGCAAGTTTCGTTCATCTGATGATTAATATTTAATGATACATCACATTTAAGAGTTTCAATGCGTGGATCTGGCTTACCTATCAGAGAGAAGAGTAATCCGTGGACAGAAATCGCTTTCATCGTGGACGTGAACATCACTACATGCAGTGTGTTTTACTACTCTACTGACAAAACAAGACTATGGAAGAAAACAGCTCACGATTCATCAGCCCATAGAACTGTCATACAGGATTCTGTTGACCACCATTGATTTTTGTTTAGTTTTAATTTGTTTTAAGTACATGTACATTTCATATTGAGTTACTTTCTATTGGCTTTGTAATTAGCAATATTTTACTTGCGACCGGGGACTAAAACGCGAAATATTTTATGAGGACGGTATATTATTTGTTTTTCATTTTAAATTCAGCGTGCACGATGTTGCTTAGAATTTCAAGTATAAGTTAAGCACTGGTCCAGCTGAGAATCAAGCTCAGGAGAATAAGTTGAACATTTCTAATCGAAGAAATACTTTTGCACATTAATTATGACAACAATGAAACACTAAATTAAATAATGTGTACTAGCGGTAGTTACATTCTTACTCCAAAACAAAACATTTAACTGCATTGTACTATCATAACGAAATTTGCAATGTAGAAAACAGATGATAGAATTCTGAATTATGGGAAAAGGATAATGAATGAATGGACATTGGCAATATTATGGGAAACAAAAACAACAGTAAGATGCTGAACAAAAATGTCTGAACTTTTCACCGTGAGGTGAGGCGAATGAGATTATTAGTATGTTGTTTATAGCTTGTTTACAAGATCATGAGGGTTAAATTAATTTTGGTCAGAGGAAACGTGTAACAAATCGGCGTGTAAGAAATCAGTCACCAGAGGTCAAGCATTTGTATAACTTATTTAGAAGAAAAAAGAAATTAAAAATTATGCAAAACTTTAGAAGTGAAGTTGAGTATGCAACGCTAAATTATAGATTTTTCAAAGAAATAATTGTGTTGGCTTTGAGTTTGAATTAAAAGCCAATGTCAATTTTATATGTACAGATTATTAAGATATAACAAATATGGTAAGGCATATTGGAGGGATGTACGGGGATATAAATGCGAAGAACAAAGACAGATCTCTTCTGTAGCTGAACAGAACTTTGTCTTTGGCCTTTCATTTATACAGGTAAGATATTAAGTATAATTGCGCATTTCTGAAATAACTTCAATTCTTCAGATCATTAATTTTTGTGTAAACTTTTATAATAATGTTTGTAATTATTATTCAATTGTATATTGTATAATATGAATTGTAATCAATAATTATAATGACGAAATGTTTATTTAATAAAAAAGAGTAGCTGAACAGAACTTTGTCTTTCATTTATACAGATTGAACAAAAAAGGGCTACTCCGTTCAGCCTGAGAACACAAATTTCCTGAGGTTAATTGGTACTTAGCAAGTATTTGCATATCACGCTTTGCGCCATAGCTGACTTAAAAATACTTCATCCCCAAACTTGTATATGAGCTATTACGAAGTTCAAGTCAGTTATGATAGTACATCTTCAACTTGATCATATTACAAATATACACGCATTGCATAAGCTGGTATTACTGTTAGAATTTATCAAACATCTATTTTACACCATACATGCACTTATCCTATTATATTCACATTCCCAATGTGTTTGCCTTTGATATATTTACAAATTTTAGTGATAAACATTTCCTCACGAATGCGCTGCAGAGGTGAACAACGCGCATATGAATACATATAAGTATCTTGTGTCCATTTTAATGCCTACAGATTTTGACAGTAAGGAATGTAAAATTTGAATATGAAAAGATAAATTTCATAGTTGAAGACGCATGAGGTTATAAACTGCAGCGCTTCACGTTTTCTATGAAGTGCGGTAAAATGAGATTTATTTGTGAAGTAAACAATTGTTCAGCTCTTATCACTGATTTGATTCCACTCTCGTTTTATTCTGATACTTTAATTCATGACTTATTATCATATGGAAAAAAAAAATGATTTGTAATGTTATAAACAATCATGTAAATTATAGGACATTACAATCGACTTCCTGTAAGATGCGCAGTGAGCAGCAGCATTAATTACAGTGGAGGAATATCAGAGAAATATCTAAAATAGTTGCATGTAGCAACAATGGCACCCGCTGTGAGTTCAATATTATCAAATATGTTTGCCGTCAATGTTTTTAGAAGTTGTAGTGATAGTCATTCCCTCGTTGATGCGCTTATGAATATAGATAAATATAGTACGTTCATTTTCCCTGCTGGGAATTCCGATTGAAATAAAAGCAGAATGTAAATACAAGAGAATGAATTTCAAATTTTGATTTTTCAAAACCGTTCCACTTTGCCATATATTACGTACTACTCAGTTGTATCGCAGTACGGTACAGATTATCGTACATACATACTTATTATCTCGTATGTACGACTTATTTATGTCACGTGTATCACGTAGTCTGTGATAGTACTACTTATTATATCATACGCAATACACAGATAAAGTCTTGTTTTTCATTTGGCAGTGATTACGCAACGTTTCCGTAGCGTAGAGCTTCTCAAAGTAACCTTATGAATACAACTGTAAACTCTTGTGTAACAAGTTATTGTACAGCTTACATCATCAATGGTCGGATGGGAACGATAAACACACACTGGGTGGTATAAACCCGTACAAATAACAAATATGATGTCATAACTAGTTTCTCTTTATTATCGATTTTCTAATTAGTAATCTGATATTATATTTTTATCGCTCATTTCAATGTTCGTTTTTCTAATTGTATTGTGTCGTCCAATTTCACTAAGACAGATGCACATTACCCACGCATTAAATCCTGGTTATCCGAGTTAACCACTTGTAAAAACATTGATAGGAGTTCGATATTAAAAGGGAACTGAATGATGTACCAGAGCGCGATGTAGTGAATGGTTTAACAAAAGAGCGCAAAGTATAGTTAGTGTCATATAGAAGAAAAATGACAAACCACATTATTTTACTAGATAATGTAGAACTACAAAGAAAATGATGTAGGGGAAGGGGGAGGAGGGGGGTAAACGTAGAAGGTATCATTCTGAGAACAAGAATGGCGTCATATTAAATTATCAAGAAATGAACTTATATTGGATTCCTGTATACAGTTCTGTTTAAATAATATCAGAGTGAGGCCCGTTAGAGTAGACAACTGTTTGATATTCTTTTCATACAAAACTGTGTGAGGCATTTATTGTACTTAAGCATTAATTAATACCTAAATTAATGACAGACTACTCAGTGATATCGGAAGTTATTTTTTTTTCAGACCAAACGAACAAAGAAATGACGTCAGAGCAATGCTCTAGCATTGAAACCTTTGAAAGAGAAAGGACTTGAGAACGAGTAAACTTTACATAGGAACTGACACTACATCAACAAAAATAATGAATAAATGATTGCGGGTCTGTTGTTGCTATGAATGGTCTGCTGGTTTATACAACTGATCATACGGATCAATAAAGCTTAAACCATCGACATGTAGCACATCTATTTCTTCAAAGTTGTGACAGTACAATTAGTTCTGAAGAATATTAGATGTTGCTCAAATCCTAGAACCACGGAACATGCATTACTAGGTCTATAATTATGCTTACTTAATAAAAATATTTTTTCCTCCACCATTTCAACATTTCTCTCGTTTTGTAATATCTTTGATACGATCTTTAACAGTGACAGTGTACCAGATAAATAATTAATCGAAAATGTCTTAGCGAAAATTTCCCACAGAGGTGATCCTTCACTGACAAGTCTTCCGGGTAACCGTTTGAAATTATGCATAGACAAAATCTTAAATAATTCAGCGCTATTCAATTATTGAAAATCTTAAATAGTTCAATGTTATACTTGAGTAAAAAGCCCACAGTTGTGTTGTTTTGTAATGCCCCGCTACCCTCGTCATGCATTTAGACTGTTTCGATATGAGGATTTTTTTATCGTGCTGATGTAACTGTATACACTGTTTCCACAGGACTCCTCTTTGTAAAAATAAGATTAAGCATTGAATAATAACAACATCCACACTATCATTTGTAAAAGTAAACTATTCTGAGATATATTGTATCTAATAAATAGAACCACTTGTTACCAAATCGTTAAACTTGTTTATCGTAAACGCAACTCTAACTCAGCTTCAAAAGCGTTTCAGAAAGAAAAGTAACAGCCGGTCATTTCAGTTCAATGTGACTCCGAAGGTGGAAGGACAGGTGCTTGTTTTTAACAGGTAAAATTTACTTCCTGCTCATATTTCAGTAGACTTAGACACCTATATGTATAGGGCTTAATTGTAGCTGTTTTAGCAATCTAATTCACATGTATATGTTGAAAATGAATATATCAATGTTCACAATTCTATTGATGCTCAAAATAAACAATATTACGTATGGTAACTAAGAATTTCACATTCAGCTCACGTTTACGATATTCATTTTCCTACATTATGATATAAAGTTAATATATCTGTTAATTAAAATGTTTATAAATCCGACAAATTTTGTTACAAAATCTCAACAAAATGTAGGGAAAAAAATAATACAATGAACAAAATGATATAAGCTATCCATTAAAAGTTATGCATTACTTTTAATAGACCGCTGAACATCAAAAAGAGGAAATAAATGCTTTCGAAATGTAAAACTCCCAGCTGAGATCCAATGTATTGAATGCCCTCCCCCTATTTTTCATTATATGGCAAATACATATCATAGATTATATCAGTTTGTTCAGAACATCCAAAATATTAGTATTATGGGTGTTGCATTGAACATGTATTAATGAATTTAAAAAATGTTAGTGAAAACTGATTTTAATTAGGTTTGAGATGGCGGGACATTAATTGGCAAGAGTGGGAATGCACAACATTCGTGACTGGTATCTGTTACATTCCAAACGTTTGATGTCACAAGTACACGTGAAAAGTACTGACACAATTCAGTGTGAACGACCGCAGAGAAATATAGGATTGAAATCGTAGTTTTTTAAGTCACTTTCAAACTACCATGCAACTGTATCTACATTTGTATCATAACTAATATAACGGATATAAGGCGCACTAATATGATGTCTTCTGAAATGCGTTGGTGACCAGTGAATGATTTGGATATTTTCAGTAAATCAGCAACATAAACCTTATAACTTTATTTGACTTGGAAATCATATGCCACTAACCTTAACTTAAAATATTTCATGGAAGACATGAACTAGCATGTGGTATGCTGAAAATCGCAGGTCTCTACACAAAACCTGAACATTAATGGACAAAAGGTATCAGGTTATACATTTATAACATTTAAAATCGGTTATACATTCCCTCAAGTACCAACCCAATCTCACCGATTCTACTTTATAAAACATTAATTTTAATCAGGATTTGTAAAATATTAACAGAATATAAACTGACTTAAACAGCATTCCTGATGCTATTTGCTGGAAAAAAAATTATCATTACTATTCACTTCACAAATATATCTATTCCGCGTGCTTTGCAATGTCAACACGGTTTCATCTAGAAAATACAATGCTTGAAAAATTACATCAAATTAAATATTAAACAGTTCAAACAAACGATCATAAAAGTATCAGGCATATTCATGGTAACTGACAAAATCGGTTAACTCACTGAAATATCAGAACATCAAGCGGACACAACTCGGACAGGGAAGAGGAAGCGATGATATAGACCCCACCTACCAACAGCGGAGATATTCATTATACACTAACCTACAATTATGTTAGGGTTAGTCAGATTCCTCCCATAGAAGCAGAAATATCAGAACCTGTGCACCACCAGAGTACACTCTTGGCACTCATAAGTCGCCAAACATCTGGATCAGCTTGTAATGGTTAGGATGTGAACCGTCGACAGGGGACATCTCCTCCTCCTAGGCACCTAATCCTACTTTTGGTATATCCATCTGTCCGTGTTTGCCCTACTTTCAATTTTGCATTACTTAATAGGAATTATGAAATTGATGGCTTTTTGTGATTTTCACCATTCCAAAATTATGCGTTTTTAAATATGTTTTAAATAACTAGTTGCAAGGTCTATCAACTGTATCAAAATGAAAAGTTAACATAACGAACAGCGATCGGTCTCATAACTACTAAAGGCAAGCAAAAATAGATACAGGCAAACATGGACATATATATACAAGAGGTGGGATCAGGTGTCTAGAAGGCGTAAGCATACCCTATCGACCTGTCACACCCTCAATAAGTCCTATATCTTGAGCAGAACAGAAGAATTGCATGCATTTGTTGCGAATTTGATCCATGTTAGTTTTATTTTATTGACATTTTTTGACGAAAATCTCATGCATTCGGTTCCTTTGATATGCATGTATGTACTTGTGCATGAATAAGGTAATTAATTATGATATAAACGTAACAGTCTTTTCGAATGAATACTTCGCAGCAATTTATGATTTGCTTTATTTTGAATAAATAATTTCTATATTGTTACCGTGACCAAATCTTTCACAACTATGACACTTTGTTTCCTATTTATTAACTAAATCACATATACATGTTCGCTAAAGAGAAAATGGAAATGCACATCTGAATGACATGTACATGTAGCATATATGTACAAGATATATGAAAATATAACGTATTATTCTACGGAGCCATTAGTTCGAAAGTATGAAAGAAAGCATTCGCACTATTTGACGCAGTCCCGTCACCCAACCGTCCGTTACAATCCAATGACATCCGTTCTAAATCTACAGGTAAACAGCCCTATGAAAATCAACGAAGAAATAGTTTCATTAACTATAAATAGGTAAACATATTAAAATAACATAAATTTGATAATTCGATGATATATCAAATACCTTACAAAAATTAAGTCTTATTTTTATCCAACAAACCGTAATCGATTGAAAGAATATTTTGTCGGACCAGAGAAGTACAACAGAAATAAGTTATTATACATTACGCCATTATTATAATGAAAATACAAAATGAAAATCTAGCAGCTTACAAAATGTGTTTACAACAGGTAAAATAAGAATAGAAACATAACAGGATTAAACATTTAGTGAATAACACGAAAGCAGCAACATCTGTACAAGTATATCAAATAAAGACATTACGTCAATTCAGGAAGTTTAACATAAGCCAAATGTGTTTGTTACTTTCACTTATCCTACGTTAGTATGAAAAGTAACGAATCACAGAGTGAATAGTATCACACCAATTTAGCTGGCATGTGAACTGATTATGTGTTTCTCTGTGAGGAAAAATGTGACAAATTGTCAGTGCAATATCTTTATTCATGATGAAAAAAAGTCCAGGAAACTTTTTACCTACTCTTAACACTTAAGTAGGTTCCGATGAATCAATCCAGATGAAACGCAAATTAAACTTGTATTCCTCCGAAAGGAAGCTTGTAAGTCAGATGATGGGCGTACACATATAAACCGATTGTTTTTTACTTCCAGAACTTTTTCAAATAGTCAGCATTAACTGTATGGTAGTCTTCCACTTCATGATGAGGACATTTCACTTTCTCCCCTGACCCCAGTTCACTTTCCTCTAAAAACCTCCCCTCTATCTCCAATCCGATAATCTGATCCTGTTCTTCCATGCACGCGTAGCCTATTTTGAAAGACAGGTGTTTGTGAAATGTGTCGGTGACATCTTTCAATAGCTGGTCAATTCTCTTTCTGATCGCATCTGTAATGCCTTTAATGAGCATGTCTCCCTTTCGTATTATTTGAAGCTGGATTGAAGTAGATGTAACAAGTATTACGACGTAGTGATCTGCATGCTTAAACATGGCAGCGTTCTTGTACAGGCATTTGATGTCATTATTCTTGAGGACTTCCCATTTGCTGATCTGCATACAAGCCACAACAACTCGATAAAACAGGAAGTAGGGCAAAAAATCAAAGACGTACACCAACACTGATGTTTTCGATGTTGATTCTTGGATGACCTTTTTCTGTGTTTCTTCAAATTTCCTTTTGTTCATGCAAGGGATATAATGAAGGTCGTGTCCAACAGCCAATAACCCGAGTCGTTCCATATATTTCAACATGGAACCTTTATGATGCAGCAGACCCCTACAATGTTCGCAGTCAGCTTTCTCATTTTGGGTGTTGATATACTTCTCTTCCAGATCCCATATATCAACCAGAAGTGAATCTTTCAAGTTCCCCGTGTTGTAGTACTCAATCCAATCCTGACGACTAGCAATGTATCCGCGTACGTGCAGCCGGTCCGTGATGATTGTTTTAAATGCATTCACAAACCACTGGACATCAATAATGACTGAATCTTTCAGTCCTTCTTCATTAAAGTAAAGAACCCGCCCAGCATCATGATAATAACGCAACATATCAGCTGCACTCTGGATCTTTTTGTGATCTCTAACTGGCAGTCTTTCATGAATGTCCGAGATAGGTACAATTCGTTCCAGTTTCTTCTCATTGATCTCGCTGTTCAAAAAAACCCACTCGTGCGGTATCTTCTCGCTCCATCTTGGTTGAGTTGTGATGTCGATAATGCATCTCTCCAGTTCAGCGATTGACTGACTTGGTGGAAACTGTATCAGAAAACACCGGTCTTCTCTGATATACTGTGCAAGATCAGATTGAGCTGGTATTACATCTAGTAGGCAATCCAGGAAATTGGCCTTGTCCTGTTGAATTAAAATAGTTATCTTTAAATTATGAATAATCATTTAATAACTTGTAAATTAAGAACATATTAGAAATCAAATGTATGATTTCATAAACAAGCTAATTCAAGGAATCTGCTCAAGGACAGAATAGGTGTTTTGAACAACAACTAAATTACTTATTTGTTACTATATAATTATATCAAAATACGCGTTTTCAATGCTTTGAAATATATAGCAATATTGAAACTAAGTACTACTACTGTGTATAAAAAACTGCAATTACACATGTTACCCCCCCCCCCCCCCCCCCAGTGCTACAAACATTAAAACAGCAGTACAAAACATAATGGAAAAATGAAATATTAAATGTAGAATTCTCAAAAAAGCAAGCACTTTTAAAATGTCACATGTATATGTTCAATGATTTTATAACATCTATAATGTACATGGTCTGAAAAATGCTAAGTAAAAGCTGTTAGAGGAATTGGTTACACAAAGTAGGCACAACGATTAAAAAATGGCAAAGTTCAGCTACATGTACATGTAAATTTTTCAAAGAATGTCCGCTCACTTCCAAAAAGACGCATGCGCATCTTCAATGGTTCCTCAATAGCTATTCAAGGTCTGAAGGATGTCATATAAATGCTTTAAAAATGACTAAGTACAACTGCACGTGCATTTGTTTTGAAAAAAATATATAATAACTTTCAAAAGTACTATACACATCTTCAATATACCCAAAACAACTGTACAAAATTTGAGAAACGTAAAATTAGAGGTGTGAGAGGAGTTGATTACATAAAATAGTCAAGAAATGCTTAAACAATGACTAAGTTCAACTAGACGTAAAATTTTCGAAAAATGTCTGATCACTTTCAAAAAGGCACATGCACCTTTCCAATGTATCCATAACAGCTGTAAAATGTTAAAGGAACGTCAAGTCAGAGGTGTGAGAGGAGTTGATTACATGAAGTAGGTACTCTTACAGGGACGACCGCCCGCCAGCCCGACAACCCGCCATTAATGATTCTATTAGCCGCTAGCACGTTGTGAAATCGCAGCAAAAATGACGAGGATTATCAAATATGTTCTGGAAAAATATAACCGTCACTGTGGTACTTCATCGAAAAACCCATAAAAAATAACCTGTTTTGAAAGTACCACAGACGTGTTTAATAACCAAACATGTTTTCCCATACCTTCGTAAATTTCAAAAAGTCGGTTATTGCTGTTGATATGCTTGTTTATTAAAGAAAACTACTGAAGCTAAATATGACACCGCATCGCACCGTTTTCGCTGAATGAGTTATATTTCATCTATTGTACTAATTCTTTCATTAACTCTAATGGAGAACATAATACCACTAGTTAAGTAACACTTTTCACATAACGAACCAAACCCAGTTGGTGTTTCCCTATCGTATGAGCATAGTACCGGTACATATAATCATTGCATGAAGTGAATTTTTATGTTGAATATCATTCTTTTCATACATCAACTATGAAGAATAACTTACTAACATATTACACGACAAACATTGTGATGAAAATCCATTACTGTCTCATTAAAATTGACTGAAAACTTGGTATACGTATAACTGAATGTCGGACAGATGATAACGAAACCGACAGAAGTTGAAGAAACATCTAGTCTATTCCGTTGGTAATAATTTACTTTAGTTGGCATATAAAAAAAGACAGTGTCTCTTATCGGAAATGTTAATACAAATATGTAAAAGTCACATAACTCCGGAACAGCAGAACTGATAAAACTGAAAACCAAATATTTTTTTTTTGGATTTTTTCTTATCTTAATTCTAGCATTACGTGTAAATTCTATACAAATCTGCTCAATTTGTCACATGATACTGCGTGCTGCATAAACCGTCATTTTATTATTGATGTCAAGACATTCTAAGTCTCATAACTCTATAGACACATCCTAGGAATCTGAAAAAGGGGTTTGCCTTTGCCTAATTCAATAGTTATGTATAAATCTATGGAAATCCTACCAAGGCAACTCGAGTTAGAGCGTGTCATAGAAAGGTTTGATTGGAAATCAGACGGACGCATAGACGAAAGGACAGAACGATTACTACATGACACATCCATATGGCGGGCCCTAGTAAAACATACTTCCCTTCTTTTGTATTACCTTGTACACTGTATTTTCCCAGTGAGAGGCCACGATGATGATCTCCACCTTCTGTCCATCTCTTGTGGAACAATAAGTATGGACAGATTTCAGCCAGAATATGAAATATTCTATAACAAAAAAGATCCATACGAACAACGGGGCTTAACTCTTACATTTACATGTTGCTAATTACACATGGATCAAACATGAGGATGGACTGAACCTAAGAAATGATGTGAAAAGAACATTTTAAATTGCATAAAAGAGAGACTCAAAAGTTCCGTAAATATGAGTACACAGGAAACATATATACTTGTACCTCCGTATGTCCATCCAGCAAAAACGGTGTCCGCCTGGTCACACACTTCCTTATCCACCACCTGGTCCAGACGTTTAGAGGCGTTCACTACCACCATGTAGAAAGCTCTTCTGGTCAGGTAAATCTGATGACAGGCGTAATACGCACACTGCCCTCCAAAGTCAAAGAAAGTTACCGTCTTTTCATCAGTCCCATTGCTGTTCTTTTTGCCACCGATATCTTTTGACCTAACTGTAAAAAGCAATATATTATCACTAAACAGGTTTTGTTTTAAATCTATGTCTAAAAAGTGTGTTATATTTCCATTCTCAATTGATGTTTAGCATATGACGAAGTGGCAAGAATTTCGTAATCATTGAAGGTAAATTTCAAACATGTCTAGTGGTCTAGCGTAACGATGAAACATTTAAACGAGTAATTGGGATTTTTTTAACCAAAAAAAAAAAAAAGAACATTGAAATCTTAGAAAATTATTGATAGAGTTGCGATTTTGAAATAGTTTCATTATTAAAGATAGAGGATGTCCATAATCAAATGAAAAAGGAACACGAGAGTCGTTTACCTTTGCTTCATACTTAGATATTTTATTGAAAACAGATATTAACGACAAACGAACAACTCAACTTTATGATAAACGGGATTATTTAAGCTTCTATGCAAGAACTTGTTTTGCGTATTTATTCATCTCAATTGACTCGATGCAAAAGAGCACTGAAGCTTGTTCTGCGATCTATCAATTTTTAGAAAGAGGCAGACTACTGACAAACAAGTTGGTGGTGCAGAGGTCCCAACTATCTCGTTTAAAGTCAGCAGTTTGCATATTCTATGGTCGTTATAGCAATCTTGTTTTTGAATCAAACATATCATTGGGTCAAATGCTGTCTGACTTGTTTCATACCTGATTGTTAGACCGTTATTGACACACTAATTTTGACTACAGATAACTTCATTTACCTGATCAAAGATCATGGTTGGTGTAACCGGTAGATAGGATATGCGTACTCCCCCTAAGCACATGCTCCCAACTATGGTTACAGTAGTCAATGTTTATCTAACTCTTTATATTGTATTTCATGTAGGAGTTCTGAGATTGATCACTCATCGTGATCTTCACCTTTCATAGTATTGATTTGTTAAAAAAAATTCAACTTATTTCAAGATGTCGTATTCATAAATATAGATATCGTCGCCGACAATATGTACCTTTTTAAATTGGGGAACAGGATGGCTTCAGCATATATATTGTTGTAAGCGACAATATGTTCACACGGAACATACGTACTAGGAGGGTGTATACATGTACATATCGTCGCCTCCGGTAATATGTGACAATGAACATGTGTAACATCACAAAGCCTTGACATAAAGGAATGATACTACTAAAGCACGTCTTCCTTAGATTTCCGATTTGATATATGCTTAAGAAATTGTTTTAAATTGTCCACGACCAGACCTTATGCATGCTGCAACGATTTGTACGTGACTTCGACTTTCGTAAAAAAAAAAAAAAAAAAGAGGATAGGACAATGAGTGGTCTACATATTGATACAAGACAGTTCATCATTTAATTATTATGATGAGGATGTGTTGTATTTGAAATCCAAATAAGAGGGCATATACATTTCAAAGAAACTTATGAAAGGTGAAGATAACGAACAGTGATCAATCTCATAACTCCTACAAACAATACAAAATAGATAGTTGGGCAAACACGGACCCTTGGACACACTAGAGGTGGGATCAGGTGCCTAGGAGGAGTAAGCATCCCCTGTCGACCGGTCACACCCGCCTTGAGCCCTATATCCTGTTCAGGTAAACGGAGTTATCCGCAGTCAAAATACTTGTATATCAAAAACATAACATATTTTTTTTAAAACAGCAAAGTCTACATCTATAAGAGTATGAAGACATGAGAGGATCCGTAGAATTTACAATTTCGATCCTGAGTTTTGGGAGTTTTGTCACTCTTTGGATATAGTATTGATTTCTACATTGAAGGGGAGTTATGAAATTAAAAAGAAGAAGAGGGGGGTCATGGTGCTTGTTGTTGAGCCACACTGTATTAACATGTCTTTTTTCACTTAGAATGTATTAACGAAATATTACCATGAACTCGATTTGTCTGTTGATGTCAACAGAAAAGAAGCATCAGAAATCAATGAAATCAGGACGCTCTGATGACAGCTATCAATATGATATCTATATAAAAAAATGTTCAATGCTACTGGAATGCGAATGATGACCTTTTCGCACTTAATATACGGATTTTTCACAATACGGAATTTGAGAGTCCTTCAAGAGTAACTCTATTCTTTTTAAATTACATATCATCAAAAAGCTTAGCTTAAATATTTGAGATATAGATGAAAGGCGAAGATAACGAACAGTGATCAATCTCATAACTCCTTTAAGCAATACAAGATAGATACTAGGGCAAACATGGCCCCTAGATATACTTGAGGTGAGATCAGGTTCCTAGGGGATTATGGATTCCCTGTTAACCGCTCACATCCGCCGTGAGCCCTTTCTGGGTTGTCAGTAGTCAATATATATCATTGAGACAGATGCTGTCAGACGAGTTTCATAGGAATTGTTAGGTCGTTCTTGGCACACTGATTTTGACTGCGGACACCTCCGTTTACCTGATCGTAATAAAGGACTCACGGCGGGTGTAACCGGTCGACAGGGGAAGTTTACTCCTCCTAGACACCTTATCCCACCTCTGGTGTTACCAGGGGTCCATGATTGCACATCTATCTATTTTGTATTGCTTATAGGAGTTATGAGACTGATCATTGTACGTTATCTTCACCTTTCATCAGTGTGCCAAGAACGGCCTAACCATTGGTATGAAACAAGTCGGACAACATGTGACCCAATGGTAGGTTATGTTGGTAAACTAGATAGTTATATCGACCATAGTTCTGAAACAAGAGATGTTTGTAAAAACGCAGATGTCCCCAATGGTGCAAAATTGATTAGAGTTATACACACATATCGTCTAATTGATAGTAGCTTCACCAATTCAAAATACTGAACAGACAATATTTTCCTATGTCAAGAGTGAATTGACCATGCGACCTAATATCAATAACGGTCGTTTACTGCTTATGATGTACTAGTGCACCAAGTTCGGTGTCAAACAAGCAACTAATTAATACTTACAATATAGGAGACACTATTTTACTATATCCAGTTTAACCTTTGACCTTTGAGAATGTGACCTCAAAATCAATAGTGGTCATCGTCTTCTGACGATGTACCAGTGCACCATGTTTTAGGTCTGTCAAGCAAAAGGTTCTCAAGATATAGAGCGGAAAGTATATTCCTATGTCCTGTTTGACCCTTGACCTTTGACCAAGTGACTGCAAAATCAATAGCGGTCATCCTATTTTACAAATATATCAGTGTACCTGGTTTAATGTCTGGCAAGCAAAGGATTCTCAAGATATTGAGCGAACAGTACATTTCAATGTCCAGTTTGACTCTTGACCTTTGACCAAGTGACCTCAAAATTGATAGGGTTCTCCTCTTCTAAAGCTGTAGCAGTATACTAAATTAGGTGTCCCTCAGGCAAAGGGTTTTCAAGTTATTGAGCGTACAGTAAACTCCAATGTCCAGTTTGACTCTTGACTTTGATCATGTGATGTCAATATCAAAAGGGGCCATCTACTCTTTAGGTTGTATCAGTGTACCAAGTTTGACGTATGTCAATCAAATGGTTCTCAAGATATTGAGCAGACAATATATTCTTATGTCAAGAGTAAATTGACCTTTGACCTTTTGACCTGAAAAACAATAATGCTCCTTAACCCACATATGAAATATCATTAAGATCAAGTGAATGGTCCTCAATATATTGAGCAGACAACATGAGGTCTACCGACCGACATACCGACCGACTGACAGGTGCAAACCAATATGCCCCTCCTCTATGAACTATGAATAACAAGAAGGAGTTATGGATTGAATTTGTGAATTATTGGCCAAAATGCTGAATGTTCATTAGAAATTTCAAGTAAATCAGAAATATGTTTTTTTAAGAACATGCGTTCTATTTATAAAATATATGAACCAAAGAACAAGGTACGATTGTGTATATCAATAAAAAAAAAGGTCCACAAAATTTCTCTGTTTTAAGTGTGTTATGAATTAAGCTTGGTCTGTTTTCAGCTAGTGAAATGGATGCCAAGTATACTATTTCAACTTAAATCAAAGTTATTGCTTATTTGATAGCATCATTACGTCAAGGATCAGACGTTTCCCCGCCTTTTATTCAAATGGAGCCTGGTAACTGTTAAATTTCATCCAGATCATTGTTTGGAAAATGTTTGCCCATCCGTAAAGCAAAATGAAATTAATATATATTGTGCATTAATAGAAGATGAAGAATGAATTTGAATATGAATTTGCTCGACGCATGGGCTATATGATTTCTCAAGGGAGAACCCCTTGAATTTATGAATATGTTTTATTTATTTTTGGCATTTGTGGTAATTTTATGCGAACTTCAATCTCCTGTCATATAACACAGAACAATTTTGGATCAAATTAAACATTGTTTGAGTTTGCTTATACATTCCTTATTCAAATGCCAGATTTTGGGACTCCTGCTGAAGTCATCCATTTTCTGGACTAGATGAATGTAGAAACTGCTACTTGTATAACATATACACGTTTAAATATGTAAAACTTATACAGTACCAATTTTGATGCACCAGATGCGCATTTCGACATATATAATCATTATCGATTTTTGCATAAGACACAAAAACTGCAAATTTATATCGTTTGGATTAAAGAATCCTTCCACCACAAGATTTAATCCATTTAAAACCGTTTTACATTTTGAATCGGCATGCAAACATTTAACAGGATATATGTAAGTGGTAAATATATGATATACTACGTTAAATAGAATAAGTATTGAATCGTTATCTACAGAGTCATGGTAGCATTATACGCAGTTATACTCAAAAGCTGAGTGGCTAACTTTCTTAAACAACCCCTGAACATATTTTGTCATTCAGTGCATATTTTGTCATGATGGATAGTTAACCAGTGCATGTTCCATGACGTCATAATCAGTGATGGACCGATATATACGTGGGACCTTCATATAACGTCGTATTTCATCGAAGTATGGCGGTATTTCGTCATTGAATATTATTTCATCAATCACTATGTTTACCTTTCAATGTTTTCGTTTCTTCACATATTTGGAATATCTCCTCGTGGACCTCCAGTCCTTCCGTTGATGTCACATCCCGTATCTCTGCGTCACTACACCTGAGCAGCCGTTTCAGTAGCGTGGTCTTGCCGGCCCCGGCACATCCTACGATCATCCCCCTGGCGTGGTGGACGGTCTGTGTTCCTCTCTTGGCGTACTCCACGTACCGCTCTCTGGCCTCTTGGTCCCAGAGCAATATTTCTAGAGGTACTTCCACTGTAAAAACAATCCCTCAATTCAACGTTTTACATTAAAATTATTTGAAAAACTCATTTATCAGATGATTGTCAACGTCGTTTGAATTCATTTATAATCTGCTTAAATGGCTCAGTTATCGGAATCCACGGATATAAATGAGGAATATGTTGCAAGAAGTTAGAGATGCCCAATTCTTATTATATTCAATAAACATGACATTGACCATTTTGAACTCACCCTGATACTGAAATTCCTCCCCTGGGGTCATGAAATTACAATTTTAGTAAATGACTGTCTGCTCTTTTTAAACATCCAAATAGTATAAATTTATGAATTTAGTATCAATAGCACTAAAGAATATTACATACAAAGTGCAGATAACGAACAGTGATCAATCTCATAACTCCTATAAGCAATACACAATAGATAGTTGGGCAAACACGGACCCCTGGATGCACCAGAGGTGGGATCAGGTGCCTAGAGGAGTAAGCATCCCCTGTTGACCGGTCACACCCGCACATATAATTACTAATTTGCCAATCTGGCTCTGTCCTGTATTCTGTACCTTTACTCCCAGGCTCATGAAAGTTATATTTGTAATAGAGGCATTCCTGTTCCATGCATCCCCAATTGCCTCGAATCTCAATTTTCACACATGCTTTATGACAGTACATTTAAGGAGAAATTGAATCTACGTCACCCACGAATAATTACTCCACAAATATACATTTTACACTATCATACACACTGTATATATATGAGTGATTTTAGAATATCTTTTTTATCTATACCAAAAAGATTTCAAAGACCGTTGTTAGAAATTGATCCAAGATAAATCACAATGCAAATCCAAATCACATCATATATCTGTTATGCAAACATTTGTATATACCAATGTGTGCATATAATAGACTCTAGAGTCACTCTGTAGAATCAATCACTTTGAAGTGCAAATATAACAATAAACAGACCCCCTCGAAATAATGCATACGTATGTGCATCACATGTATGCTATAGGTGGTACAGGAGTTATATTATTTGAACAGATGCCAAAAAGTTGAACTAGATTTTATAAAAATCAAATAGAATTCTGACAAAATGCATGCTACTAGTGGTATCCGCAGAAGTATTTTATAAATAGAAAGGAAATAATTAATAAACTGTAAATGGTGTGCGGTAGACACATAATGTCACTTAAACACGTGTCCTATTTATCAAATCAGAGGTGAAAGCGAGAGACAAGGTCACCCAACCATCATAAATGTATAATACACGCTTACTAATGTTTGGCACACACATACACACACAAACAGAGAGAGAGAGAGAGAGAGAGAGAGAGAGAGCGAATATCAAAACATCCTTTATTGGAATATTTCCAGCTTTCTGATTGGCAGAGATAATGATATAATGTTTCTGTCACCCCCACGTGCATTCGGGGTGAACATTTGAATTTTCCAACATTGGATTAAAATTGCAGAACATTTAATATGCAAATCGTACACTCTAATAGCCGGTTTCGATATTTCTAATTATTCAATGGAATAATGAAAGGTGAAGATAACGAACAGCGATCAATCTCAGAACTCCTATAATCAATACAAAATAGAAATTCTTTATAAATCACAGACACCCGGTAATTCAAGAAATGGGATCATAGTTATAAGAAAAGCAACACTTATTAACATTTTCCCGGTCAAGGTAATGTTTTAGGTACAGTCCCCGAAGTGTTCTAGTTTACAATTATTTTTCTGTTCGCTCACCGTGCGTTCACGGTGCGTTCTCTGTGCGCTCACCGTTCACCAACCGCTCGCGTTCACCGTTCACAAAGTGTCCACTGTGCGCTCACTGTGCGTTCACTCTTTGGCCTTGCACTGTCATTCGGAACACTAAAGTGCTAGGATCGATTGTGATAGGGAGAAGGAAATGAAAAAAGAATCCCACACACGTGCAATTTCGCATTATGAAATTTGAGCAAAACACGTTTTATAATTATAACCATGAACTTAAGTCTAGACAAGTCAATTCCCCCACTTTGAAATTGAAAAGAAAACTATGCCACACTTTAATGCCTATGTATGCTTAAGGTATCTGATCCATAAAACCCACATTTTCCCCCAATAATTAATTGCTATGTTATACAAAACTTGATCAAATGAAAAATAATTAACATACACAGTGATTCACCAAAATTGATAAGACATATAAGAAATATCTGTTATAGAGTCCCTATCACAAAAACACATTTCTGACATATAAAATCAATTAGAATATAATTTCTAAAGAAAGTTCATGGTGAAAAGATTCCTACTACCAGAAAAGTAAAGGTCACCATACATATTAATTCACTATAAATAAATGTGGCATCATCTCTCTCTCTCTCTCTCTCTCTCTCTCATCGTTATCTCACTAAAAATCAGGCATTTTGTTTTCACAAAAGAGTTACTGTTTCAGACATTGACTTTTTGTGAAAATAAATGCTTTTTATGGATCGGATACCTTAAATGTCATTTGAAACTGATTTCACAAGCATTTTACGCCCATATCTATGAACGACATTGTGAATAAATTTATTACTGCTTTCGCCAAATTTGAAATCTTTGCATCGCCTGTCGTTATACAGAGCATGGCGTAGCCAAAAAAGGAAATGAAGTGTACGCAAAACATGGCAAGGGGTCTGGGGCCCTTGAGGCCAACGCGGATTGAGATCAACGACCTAATGGAGGCCATGGGGTGAATCCCCTGAAGCTCCCGAGTTTTACTAATGGAGTCACATATTCTGTGCATAGAAACAGGAGTTTTTGTCAATTTCCAACGTGCAATATTCAATTTGAACCCACACACCGTTGCTACATCTAGTTTGCCCAACTATCTATTTTGTATTCTTTACAGGATTTATGAAATTGATCACTGTTTGTTATCTTCACATTTCATCTATAAAAAAAACAAAAAAACATAATAATTCATTGCTTAAATATATGACAAACAATATTTTTCGTGTCAATAACATTTTCATCGGTCATTGTGGTATTTTCCTTTATTTCGAATCACAATAACTCTCGTATGAAAATATATCTAACTTAAGGTAGTAATTGATTTTGATTCCAACTATATCTCCGTAAAATATTTTCTTCTAGAAAAATAAAAGGAAAAAATAAATTCAAAAGTCAGGTTTATACATTTAGTATACCACCTGCATTTAATGTATATATATATATATATATATATATATATATATATATATATATATATTAAAATATGTTATTTCGGGAGAGGGGACCATAATACGACATCGGGCGCTTGATGAGAATAAAACCATAATATAATTAAACACCACAAGTTTGATGTAGAAGTGAAGATAGATAATTGAATGAATAATATACCTCTCGGTCGTAAGCAAGCAACTGATCACCATGTGACAGGTGACTGTATGCATGATAGATACATGTATGCATCCCCCTCTAGTTTGAACAAGAGGCACTGTGAGCAATGCTCACTAAGAATACCCCCCGCTTACCCCAATCTCCCAAAGGGTGTTGGTAATAGGTAAAACTTCAGTATTATGATCCAAAAGGTATCTAGGAACACAGCATCTCCATGCGATGAAAAAAGTCATTAAAGAATTTAAATGGAAACCATATTGCTACTTCGATGTCCAGTGCGCATGACCTTTGACCTTTTGACCCCAAAATTGATAGGGAACATCTTCATCCCATGGGTAGTCCATATGTATGATATGGTGACTGTGGGTGGAAAGGATAACGCTTTAGAGCCCGGAAACCATATTGCTACTTCAATGTCCAGTGCGTTTGACCTTTGACCTTTTGACCCCAAAATCGATACGGAACATCTTCATCCCATGGGTAGTCCATATATATAATATGGTGACGGTAGGTGGAAAGGATAATGCTTTAGAGTCCGGAAACCATTGCGTCTACAGACGGACGGACGGACAGACGGACAGACGGACGGACGGACAGACAGACGGACAACCCGATTCCAGTATACCCCCCCCCCCCACAACTTGTTGCGGGGGGTATAAAAATGGCATAACATGGTACTGTATGAATCAATAGACCACAATTAAGGCAGGATTTAAGTGATGTTGTTTACTCACTCACAATTATTCAAAGAAAGGTGAAGATTACGAACAGTGATCAATCTCATAACTAATTTTTATTCACATTACGCTCCATAATACTACCCATCAATTATAAATAAGCATCCCTTGTTGATCGGTCACATCTAAGCGAACAAAAATATCAATATCGAACTCTCATAGATAGGCGATCGGAGCTACCGCCGCCAAAGTAAATGCTGACTCTTACTGCAACATCAGTTGAGTGTTAATCCTAAACTTCTAGCGAAAAGATACAAATAGTGAAGGATTCTATATAAACAATAAAACGAAATGTAGAAGACGAATGATTATGGCGGAAAAAATTATCTATTCTAAGTTAGCATCATAAGCACATTGTCACCTATTCATCAATAATCATGTCATTTAAACGATTCTTGATAAAGTATTGGTAATCAATGTAGAAACATTCTGTGGATAACAAAGTCAGGTGATTCATGATAATCATACTTACAACGTACACTGATACTGTCACGAATCCCCCTGTCTGACACGGTACGGTGTGTGAGGATGTCCAGCTGTAGTCTGTCTATGAACAGGTCGTACATCTTATCCGGTCTCTTCGGTATATACAGACATCTCTCTCCATCACTCCTCTTATAATCCCACGACCTGCAGTATTCTGATATCACGTCACGTGACGCCGTGGTCAGGAAAAACATGAGATCACTGTCCTCCACCAGACACTCCGTAACGAACGCGTACATGACGTCATGTTGGATGTCGTCTGATTTAAATGTGATGACCTCGTCCTGTGTCTGAATGATATCATCTGGAAGATTCCTCATATAGCCGTCATCAGACAAGGCAAGCTCTGTAAAATACCTCTCTCTGATTTTCCTTAGAACATCTTGTTGTTTGTGTTTGTGGCCCTTGGTATTTACGGTCTGTTGCTCAGCTAACAGAAGGCAGTACAGACAACTTCTGACATTTTCTGGATACTCGTGATATTTACCTGTTACAAGTAAAATTTTATGATGCACTCTTAATTAACATTAACAATCATTAACATTAACATAAAAAGTCGCTCAGTCTATTGGCCTAACCTAGCAGAATAGTTCGTACAATGTCGGAATCAAACCAGTGAATTTAAAATTATTATTTTAATATTTTTTTTTAGATTGCAGCTGATTTATGAGGGAAGAAAATAAAACTTCGGAACAGGCAATAGAGACTTCTTAGACAGATAAGAGTCGAAAGGAGTCAGTATTGCTGGTCTTGGCGGCAGAAGGCTAAAACTTATTTGATCCCCTCATGATCTATCACTCTAACGTGTGTATTTCGGATCAATGAATTGTCCAAACAGTACAATGCCATTGTGACAGCTTTTAAGAATACATGCATTTATCAAAATTTTGGTGAATGACACATGGAGAAACTTTAAACAGAGCTAGCCTAGTTGTTATGTGATACATCCCCGGCTTCCTCATGTTTTATTACGCTCATACTCAACACTGAGCAGCGATTATTTCAATAAATTTATGGACAATATCAGATTTTAAGACTCGAATAAGAATTTTGGATTATCCATTTTTATCTAAGTGATGTACTTTAAAAAAACAAACAAACATTGATATATGACTCCCGATAAGTGTTAGAATAAAGTGGGAGGGGGGGGGGGGGGTGATAAGACTGTTTTAACACTTGCAATGAAATTATAAATCATACCTAGTTTATTCAAATGCAAGTATTTCATTGAAAGTATGCGAAACGTTTCGTAGAACATTGTAGTCTTGCCTTTTATAATACTATATATTCGATCTTTAGTTAAAGTTTTAGTCAGACATTCAAAATATTCATCCCGTGGGTATCCAGGTTAGAATAGGTCATAAGTACCTCTTGATTGTTGTAAGAGGCGACTAAATGGGGCGGTCCTTCTGATGAAACCGTAAAAACCGAGGTACCGTGTCACAACAGGTGTGGCACGATACAGATCCAGCCCTGCTGAATGGCCATAAGCGTCTAAGATAGGCCTACATTTTGCAGCCCTTCACTGGCAGTGGTGGCGTTTCCATGTGGGTGAAATATTCTCTCAAGGGACGTTTAACAATATTCAATCAACCAATCAATCCATTCAAAATATTCAATGAAATGTTCATTTAAAAACTAGGCCTCCAGCATACATTGTTTAACATCATAGTTTTAACGATCTACAGTACAGCTACTTCTGTATGTATTAATCAAGCTTGACATGCCGTATGTACAAAATGTCTTTTAATACAATACATGAACGTTTGATCATTGGTATTTTCTCCAGTGTCGCAATTCCACAATTAATCAAAAAATTAAATGTTATACACGCCATATCTAATTTTTTTTGAAAGGGCATTATATCGACACGTCTACAATCGCTGTGCAAATGTATATAATCCATTTTACCGGAAGTTTACCCTCTCGCTTTCTATACATCCCGGTGCGAGCGCTGCTAAACTAAGACCACATTTCCCACCACACAGAGTCGACCGTCACTCTGGTTTGCGTCAATGGTTACATGTATCATTTAGACGTTACATAAATGTTTGGTCTACAGAAATAAGAATGTATAGCGCGGAATTGACGATTTGGTTTATGGTCATACATAATTATCTTACTTACATATCGGTGTTATTCATGTGTGAAGATTCAAGTTGTCAATTTTATTTTGGAGGAAAAGTGTATAAAAAAAAAAACCCAACAAAAAACGAGGGGGTACACTCTTAGTTCACAACCCTTACCTGGGGGGGGGGGGGGGTGTCTAAAATTCAGTGTGTGGGTTTATCACGAAAACGAGCTGTTGCATTTGAAAACTAATGTGTTATAATCTATTTTGAATTGATTTCCAAGATTTCAAAAGCAATTCAATATGAAACTGCTATACCCATCAATTAATCTTTTCTCTCAGTGTGTACAAAATGCAGATAATACATGCGTCCACTATTTTACAATTGCAACACAGAGACACACGTAAAATTATCACATCACAGCAGTAGCTAACACGGTAGGGATACACTATAATGATTATCTCTAAATACACTGGCGGATATAGAGGGGTGTGTGTGTGTGGGGGGGGGGGGGGCATGCCAACCTCTATTTTTTTCTTCAAAGTTTAGGTTACAAATCAATTCGAACTATAGAAAGAGGGAAAATCAAATCATATACATGTATATAATAATTGATTCTAAAAGTTGCAGGAATGTCAAAATACGTAAAGTCCCTAACTCCGTCACTTTCGGGAAACCCTACGCCGTTTGTAAACGAATGTGATTGTGATGTAATTTTTATCATGCTGAAAATCTACAATGAAATGTCAATAAGTTATAACAGTCACTTCAAGAATATATCAAATACAAATAACAATAGATTAATATGGAATATATTATATCTATCATATGTTAAGTGAAATCAGTAAGCACTTTCCCTCTCATGCGCTATCACATTGATTCCTGCGTCAAAGCGCCAACATGCTTATTTTCACCTGACAGCCACTTAGATGGAGGTCTAAGTCATGGATTAAAGATGATATACCCATATTTGATACCGTGGCTTAAATATATGAATTTCCGCCTATATCTGCCTTTATATGCTCCATGCACGTTAGAGATAATGTAATCGCGACATTATTACATGTAAATAAAAATACGTTATATTAACCTTACCTATTTATTTTGTTGATACTTTTCCTAAACTACAATTCAAAACTTTCTGAAATTTTTCCAATTGTATTTGTAATAGGGGTGTAATTGCAACTATAAAGGCTAATTATAGGATTAAATTTTACTCTTAAAATCACTAAAACTAAGGAGCTTCCGGGGGCGTCTTGAAAAAAATCCACGCCCCCCCCACCCTAACCAGAATTCCTGGACCCCACCCCTAAAATATTACTATATTTGATTATTATAATGACTTATAGTAACGTTATCTTATATCTGTGTTTCTGTGACCTTGATTGACCTTTATAAATCCTTTACTGAGTAGCTTAGAAAAAAATTGTTCCAAAGACGTCATACACTGATTAAAAAAAAATCAAAAGCAATTCAGTTGTGCCATAATTATTTGACTTTCATCTTATCTATGACCTTGAACGTTTTTCATCATTTCTCCATAGTTCATTAGATTAATTCCAGATAACATTAATTTATTAAGTTCTTTTAAGAAATGAAACTTATAATTCTTCACTCCATGCATGTATCAAACAAAAAATTGGACGGAAAACTTCATCATTGCGCGTAGCAAATTTTCGTTTTATACATGCATCAAATAAAGAATTATAAGTTTTATTTCTGATCATTTAATTATATCTTTAAAATAGAAAAACAAATAGTTTCTCTCACCTAAAAAAAAAGGTTGAATCAACGTTTCTGATGCGTAGGAATACCTAAACATAACAATACTATGGAAACAACGACCAAACTGGCTGTGCGTTCAGGTGAGGCGCAGTTACTGGGCATAACTAAATGGATTTTACGTCAAATTAAAGGAAAATCGGATCACGCGCTCGTCCTTTTCCGTAACCTGTTCATTTGCGGTTACGGAAATAGCCGAATAGTTACGATTACTTCTACCAGTCAGTGCCCTACGTCATCAAGTTGACTATTCTGCCACGTCATCATTAGGCCTACGTGTGCTGTTTCTTTAAAATAATTTGTATGTTATTCACATCTTTGGTTGTGTTTATTTTTGGTATCATCAAATAAATAAATTTTGTTTACAATGCATGTTTGGAAATTCCCGTTCTATAAGCAGCGCTAAAATGAGATCGGTCGTTAAGGGGAACGATGCATTCCAGAGAAAACTAGTCCCGCATGATTAGTGCAGATGAAGTCCGGACGATTTTTTTTTTTGGACACAGAAATTAAAGGAATTTTTCATCCAATCTGCATCGTTGTTACGTCATCACTTTAAAAGTTATTAAATTATTTACAAATGAATCTTTTTAATTAAGTGCATTTAACCTTACCGGATTTCCTCCTGTTCCTTTCACATTTCAATATTACAGCTATTTTGTAATAGCTCATCAGGGACTGGTCAATAGTTATTGGGGAGTTGGGACCGGTGCAAAATGCAAAAGGACACACATTTATCTTGACTTACATACTTATAGAATTCCAACTTTTTTATTGTCAACACTGATTTTTTTTTTTTTTTTTTTTTCGCAAATGTAGCAATGAACAAAAAATATCATAAAGTATTTAAACTTTTAATTCAACTATCTTACAAACAATAATGCTGAATTGTGTTCATGATTTATTTCATGTCCAGGTTGAATATACTAGAGATAATTTGCAAGAACATACTGGATCTTTGAAATTTTTCAATATCAAAACATGTAATAAAAAAAAAATCACAAAAGAAGTATTCAGATGTGAATAAAATTGCAAACATTACATATACGTTTTGCATGGAGTATAGATTTCAATCATAGAAAATACAAATGGTGTATCATGTTGGTCATAACCTGAAGGATACAGACCAGAAATTAACTAAAGTCTAAACACATATTTGATAATATGATAGTTTGCCAATACAACTTATAATTGGGTCGAATGCTGTCCGACTTGTTTTATACTGATTGTCAGACCGTTCTTGGCACACTGATTTTGACTACAGATAACCCCGTTCACGTGATCAAGATATATGGATCACGGTGGGTGTGACCGGTCGACAGGAGATGCTTACTCCTCTTAGACACCTGATCCCACTTCTGGTATAACTAGTGGTCGGTGTTTGCCAAACTCTCTATTTGTATTGCTTATAGAAGTTAAGTGATTGATCATTGTTCGTTATCTTCACCTAGAGAGTATTGAGATGTACAAATACCTGCAAGTACATGAGACAACAATTCAGTACAACAGTAATTTAAAAAATTGCAAAATATAGCACTCTAAACAACACTTTAAGAAAAAAATAAGATGAAAATAATGAGATTTTTAACTTCGCTGGACAAATTATCGAACAAACATGACAAAGTAAACAAACGTTTCTCAGGAACTTGAATCCCTCAGCTGATATAACAATGGAGAGACAAATTTTAAGTGATTATTATGAAGAACTCAGGAGATTTTTTAAATGAAGTAAACATGTTGTTTATTCTAACATAGATATTTATTTATTAGATAGGACACACACTTTTATTACACATCTGATATAGGACAGGAATTTTTTTGTATTTTTAGAAGATACGACATAGGGCTTTTTTCAAATGGTAATATGGAATGCACTGGTCCCAACCCCAATAAATATTCACCGGTCCCTAAAGAATATTATCAATGCACAGTGTGATACCCAAGTATATTAAATTGATTGATGGAATGTTGTTCAACGTCCCTTACGAGAATATATTACTCGCATGGGGACCACCGCCGGTGAAGGGCTGCACATCCTCGGCCTATGCTCGGCGCTTATGGCCTTTTAGCCACATCTGCTGTGACACGGGACCTCGCTTTTTGTGGTCTCATCTGAAGGACCGCCCCAGTTAGTCGCCTCTTACGACAAGCAAGGGATACTGGGGACCTATTCTAACCCGGATCCCCACGGGATCCCAAGTATATAAATGAGGATCTGTATTTCATGTATAAGGTGAAGATAACGAACAGTGATCAATCTCATAACTCTTATAAGCAATACAAAACAGATAGCTGGGCAAACACGGGCCCCCGGACACACCAGAGGTGGGATCAGGTGCTTGTTTCTTTCTCTTTTATTAGAAGTAATTTTGGATAATGATAGCCTTTCTATTCATATCTAATGAACATTTAACCTATGCATAATTGGTATTTATCTTTCTGGTAATTTTCTTAAAAGTTTAGTAAATTTGAACAATATTTATTCAGAGTGAAATGAATGGGTAAAGCTTGCATCAAAGTTTTAAAAAAGGCTTGAAAAAAGTGACATTTGTTAATCAGAACACTTGGTTTTGCTATAGAAATAATGTATCAGATTGAATGATAATCAGGGATGGTGTTTGGAAAGTTTTCGTCCTTATTTTTGTGTCATATGATTTGTAAACAACTGAAATTTAACGGTGTTTAATATTCTTAAATAAAGAGCAATCGAGACGAGTGTTTCAAAGGTTCTCTTTATTTCGTATATATTTTTGATATGATTTGGACAGAACTCAGATTTATCTGTACAGAAACCTAGCACAACATCAGCATAACTTAACTATGATGTCCCTAATGCGAAAGCACATCAGCTTCTCATATTCATGTTACAATATATCATGGTATTTATGTCTCCCGTATGACTCGATAAACATGAACATGTTCTGCGTAGGATCACGTTTTGAATTGACGTAGACTATTGACAAAAATGTTTAATTAACAGGAGTTTCAACAGTCTCGTTTATAGTTGCCATTTTGCAAAGCAAATTCTCTTGTCCTTTCAACGATGTACATAATGTAATTCATAAACACACCTGGTATTAGATCGAATACTGTCTAGATCGTCCCAGTGGAACTAATTACCCAACAAATGATTAAAGGCCCAGAACGATATATAGACTCAAATACATTGTATCAATATTAATTGATTATAGTACACAGATTATGCTAATAATAAGTCTTTAAAAAGATACAAATTTATAATTTTATTTTTATCCAAACTACATGAACACAGGTGTTTAACGATTTATTATAACGTTAATTTGGGTAATAAATGGACGTGATAAGTGAAAGTACAGACGGTTTGTTATTTATTTATTGTTCAGTTTATGAATTGGGGTTAGAAATTCAACTTAGAAATTATATATAATACTGCAAATTCTATGCAATGACTTGTTACAATACTCAAACATTCTGAGTTGTCGTGTAGTGACAATGTCCAACTAAAATTCAACCAAACTATAATACGCATTTTCCGAATTCGTTCCTGCATATTACTATCTTTGGAGGTATACGGAATTTTGGGATTGACTTTGGTAGTAATGTAGATTTATTTTGTATGAATATATTAGCGCATAGAGTAAAATTGTATACCATTTGGTCAATTGTTTTCATATCAGCGAAATAGGGTACCTTATATTTTGAATTTTACACCTTTACCCTTTGATAGTAAATTCGAACCCAAGGGATAGAATTGCCTGTGAGCAAGACGTATATAATCTACTTACATGCAAATGACTGTTGTAAAAATCAATGCATTCTCTGTATGATGTTTGAATAATAGATTAAAACAAAAATATTCAAATTAATGGTAAACTAAGTATGTGTAAATATTGCCTTGCTCGTTTTGAAATACATTTCTCACTGGAAAGGGGGATTTATCGGTCTCTCAAAGCAAAAACACAACATGAATAAGAGACCTTAGAGACCTTACGTAATCATAATGACGCCATATCACATTGAAACATGGAAAGGTCACTTGCTTACATATATTCTTCCTAGGATTCATTATTAGCGGCAATGTTGTATGCAAGGGTAAGTTTTAATGTAGTAAAAACTTTCATAGAATCAAAATCCGCAAATCATTGCATTTTCTGATATAAACATATTTTATATTGTGGGTAGTGGCAAAGACTAAACACTGCAATTCCCAGCATTTTCTCAATATTGGAGTGACTTCAAAGGCAGCGATATATGCATTGCATGCATAACCTACACATGATTTCTGTTATGAATATCGTAGCGAACGTCACCTTCAATATTCTGATCAATAAGCTCCGTAGAACTAAGATGACCGCCTTCACAGCGCAATGCTTCGTTGTGGTTGCTACATGTATGTGAATCATTGCGGTGTGCAAATGATCTGTATTTTTCAGTATATCTGTACAATTTGATAAACGGAAGATTAGTACTTTCTCTGATTGCATAAAATGATAAGGAATTACTCTAATTTTGGGACATCTTATATGATATAACTTAATTTGGGTTAGTTTACGTGTGGTTTTTTTATAATCCGCTTTGTGGATTATAGAGAGTAAACTTACCCAAATTAGATTTTATCGTACATGTATAATATGACCCAAAATTAAAGTCATTCCTTAAATACTTACCACAGCATTCTCCTATTCACCTATATTTCATCATTCACAAAACTTCATTCGAAAATTCGGAGGAAAACCATTTTCCAAAAACTTCAATCCTTCACAAACATCTTTCTACTGGTGCATTTCATGTATCCGCATAAACACAGCAAAATCGTATTTCAATAAAGTCGTGGTTATTGTGGAAGAAATTTTAAATAACCGACGTCCTGTTTCAAGGTAGGAGTAACCACGATCGATGACCTCCCTGTTAGGGGCATGATCAAAAGATTGATGTCGGATAAAAATCTAAATTCAAATAGTTAGTAAGAGGAGGATAGAACATCCCGTAAGTTCATGTTATCCGACATCGATTACATTTTAGTGGGAAAAACGACAAGCGACGGTTAAAAACCACATACAAATGTAATAATATCACATTTCAATGAACATTTAATGCTTTTAATTAACTTTCATTTGTGAATAAACAGTAGAAAATGTACCGGTATATAGAGTGCTATGTATACTTGTATGTGTTTACTTATGAAGCGATTAGTTTCAACATTCATCGTATCTAGTTTGAAGGGGGACCTTCAAAACTATGTGAATTTAGTTTTTTGTCTGACATTAGAGTTTTGATCTCGCCCCTTAACTTTTTCTAAGTACTTAGACAGGTCTAGATCCTAAATAAGGTAACGAATTAGAATTACAGTTTAACTTAAATTGCTGCAACTGTAGTATATAAAGGAGAAAATCTTTGGCTGGACCGGGAATCGAACCCGGGACTCCTGCATTTCTAGTCAGGTGCTCTAACCACTGAGCTATCTACTGAGTAACTACTACATAACGATATTAATTTCCTCAATCTAATTAAAATCATACTTCTTAGATCCGCGCCGTATACGCTGAGGAAGTAGATCTGACATAATCCGATTAGGTGTCATGTTCAGATGAACTTTATGTCAGCCAATCAGAGCGTCGGCTTTGAAATCGTAGGTGTTCACAATTCAAGGAAAATGACTGCGATTGTTTGGTTTGAAAGAAAACATATCGCAGCTAGATGCGACGTCACCATGCACCGTTTATATCGACTGGCGTTTTATTCCTCGCGTTATTTAAGTAAACCATCTTGAAAACTATTCAAATCGTACCCATCCCTATTCATACATAAATCGGGATTCACAAATGATTTAATTTAGGTGTATTTCATATCGTACGTTTTGTTGTTTGTATGAACGGAATAGATTAGGCATTATTGCGAAAGTTTAAAATTCGTTATGCGAGAATATATATTTCTACAGTGTGGAATAAACTTCGTGGGAGAGAGATTACAGCAATTTGTTTACGAATTATCAGGAACCGCCTAAATAGCCATCATTGTCTGTATGGCGCAATCTGACTGGCTGATAGTTCTCATGAATATTCCAAGCAAAAGGTCATGTGGACATGACCCCCTATTGGGTTATGTCAGATCCTATTGTAGCGATTGTGAGCGTATTCTAGGATCTGATGTTAATTAGATTGGCAATTTCCTCATGAATGCGCTGCATTGTTAACAAAACGCGTATGAATCTTGAAAGATATATTACGTTTATTTCAACGGCTTAAAATTCCAACAGAAATGAAATAAAATTCAAACACATGTATTGTATAAACAAGAAATGTTTTAGAAACATATTTTCACCTTTTTATTTGGAATAAAAATGAATTTGTTACTAAAATTTCGTTAATTATTCTATATTAAAACCACTGTAAATTACATATGTTTGCTCACCTGAACCAAAGGCTCAAGTATGATTTAGTTTTAAATTGAACGTTTTCCAGTGTTTGTCATCAGCGTTGTAAACTTTTCCCCATTTTCATCATCTTCTCTAGAAACACTGGGCCAATTTCAACAAACATCGCACAAAGTATTCTTGGGTAAAGGGGATTTAAGTTTGTTCAAGTAAAGAGCTACACTCCTTCATAGGGGATACACATGTAAAAAGAAAACATTCAAAATAATGTGGGGCCATTTTAATACCTTCTCAAGAACCACTGGACCAGACAAGTTTATATTTACATGAAAGCTCTCTGATATAGTAAGAATTCTAGTTTCTGAAAGTCATGCCTGTCTGCGAGAACATTTGGTAATTGACGAATATGTAGTCAAGTTTAATACTTAAGCTTGATAATTAATGATTTTTAGTCGTTACATGTACCGTTGAGTGGGTTTTTTTTCTGAACCAATCAACTTTTGACTTACTCTGCTTTCTGTAAGCTGTGTTGTTGATTATGTAAATATCCCAGTGTTGGTGGAGACCTATACATGATCTCACGATGTCAGGTCTTGGGTTAAAGTCGTCTCTCCAGAGCCATTTGACGTGTTGTACACTCCCCTGTGATCCGCCTCTGCAGTGCACACACTCCCCACTATGTTCCAGGTCCCTTATAAACTCCTGTCGTTGATCAAACGTCATGTCTTGTAATATGGTTGTTGGAACATGTACTGTAGAAAATGATAAACACACATCGTTGATAACATGCACGTTGTAAGTTACATATTGAAGGATTTAATTGATGTGTATTACAGTGAATAAACAAATGTTACATTTTATTATTCATATTACTTATGTACTCGTGGTATAAACTACAACATCGGAGAGCAATGCGACGTGTATCCACTTAATAATGACCAGGTGGTATTAGATCTTAACTCAACATCTAATGTTATAAATATAGTATATTAGGAATGTTAATTCTACCTATTTGTACTTCATACATTATAAGGATGCAAGACATGAAACAGTTTTGCATTTTAATGTTCCGTCTTACTAAACCAAATTCCAAAAAGTCTACTTTCCTTTTCACAATATTTATATTTTAACATTATATTCGAGCTTAAGAACTGCTATAGATAAATCTTGGAATTCAAGTCACAGAG
Organism: Ostrea edulis; assembly: GCF_947568905.1. Taxonomy (NCBI): domain Eukaryota; kingdom Metazoa; phylum Mollusca; class Bivalvia; order Ostreida; family Ostreidae; genus Ostrea; species Ostrea edulis. The sequence goes on along the minus strand of NC_079166.1, from coordinate 76,143,300 downwards.
GCGTAGATGGATGTAAAAGTTCGAGTCATAAGTCACTAGAAACCTTTAAAAAGCACGGGTGACAAGAGTGTGATCAGCAACACGGATTGTGAGCTGTAGGTGCAATAAATCGGTGAAATATTGTGCGAAGAGAAATGAAGCAAACACGCTGGAATAAATTCAATGCACTGGGGATAAACTAGGAAACGCTGACAGTCACGCTGAAATACATAAGTTGCAGCAAAATGAATGAAAATATATGTTAACGGAAAACTAACATATCAACTAAATCACAAATGGGATGACCTCAGCTTCATTATCATTATCTTCTCATATTCATATAGCAATTTTCCATTAAATACCTGCATATGGTGTTATGCCTTTCAACTGATTCCATACTCAAGAAGTTGTTCTGCGAATTATCGTTTGTTTTAATCGAGTCAGGCTGCTGACAGAGAAATGGATGTCCAGGGGTTTCAACAATCTCATTCATTAAACTCAACATTTCGCAAATTATATTGTGGTTATTATATCGATCTAATTTGCCAATACGACATGCCAAAGGGTCAAATGCTGTTTGGCGTGTTTCATTTTAAATTCATTTCATTCTTGTGCATACTCTAAGTTCAAACGTATATCAAAGTATTACTTGTAATTCGCCACATGTCGGCTGTACGCAACAAATAAGTAATGTACAACTTTATGCACGGTACAAGAACTCCCTCATATGAATACCACACGTTGACAACAGGTTAAGACTATTTATGTGACATAGGTATAACGTATGTCTAACTGATTGGTTAAGACTATTTATGTGACATAGGTATAACGTGTGTCTAACTGATTGATTAAGACTATTTATGTCACATAGGTATAACGTGTGTCTAACTGATTGGTTAAGAATATGTATGTGATATAGGTATAACGTATGTCTAACTGATTGGTTAAGACTATTTATGACACATAGGTATAACGTACGTCTGATTGATTAAGACTATTTATGTGACATAGGTATAACGTATGTCTAACTGATTGGTTAAGAATATTTATGTGATATAGGTATAACGTATGTCTAACTAATTGGTTAAGAATATGTACGTGATATAGGTATAACGTATGTCTAACTGATTGGTTTAGACTATTCATGTGACATAGGTATAATGCATGTCTAACTGATGGGCTGTGTACTTTTAACTTATTTGTAACATATAACTGACGATTACATTACATATATTTAAAGTATGTCTGACGACCTTGACTTTACTGGACTTGGTTTTTTAAAAGGTAGAACTTTTCAATGAAACGCTTCTTTTATTAAGATGTTTCTTTTTGTTTTTGTTTTGAATGTTTTAAACAAGTCATAACATAACTAAAATGTTGATATGAAAATCATTTTATATTAATGTCTTGGAGATTATAGGTAAAAATTCAACAGTCAAATATTGAAGCAAAGAAATGAGGACAACTCTTTTAACCTGTACATCCAAACGCATCGCAATAAGTCATAAATTATGAAATATAACAGGTGTTCAGAATTCTTAAAATTTTACAACAGAAATCATGACGATTTTCATACTCGTGACCCTCAGAAAAAATAACATTTTTAAGGAAATTTATCAATATCTAAATTATTTACATACCATTTTCTCTTCAGAAATACTTACAGTTATATCTTGGACTTACAAAGAAACATATTCCATCAGAATTACCAGGATTAATTTTGCATTCCAAGTCTATTAAACATGCATACCGCCTATTTAATTTGTCGATATCAATCTTTGACAAAATAAGAAACCGTGTAATGTATATACCCAGCAGTTATTATCTTACAGTCACGAACAATAAACTACAAAATAATTAATGAAAGATAATCTGAAATGTTGGTCTTAACAGGTTGGCTATTGGGGTGGAGTTGCCTAACTCCCTTTTAATTGGCAGGTTTTGGTGTGGGAGTGTTCTGTAATTTTTGTATTACTCCATCCTTTGATAAACAGTGCTAAAGGCATGGCTATCACGATTTTGTTTCTACAAAATGTCATAATGACATTGACCTCTTACCTTGTTACACGACGCATCACTAGGATACTGTTGATAACAAAGCCGCATGCAAACTATCAAATCAGTCGATTGAAATATGGCATGTAAAGTGTTTAGTTTTTTTTTTCTTTGAAGTTCCATAATGAACTTTAACTTTTTGATCCCAAAATTTAAAAACGTTTCTTTACTGAGGGTGTTTACAAGCTTTTTCTATGAAGTCCCATCGTGACCTTTGACCTTTTGATCCCTAAAAAGCATTGGGTTTTCCTCTCTCGATAACAAAACTGCATTTGAATTTTCAAATCAACCTACCAAAATGTGATATGTAGAATGTCTACCGTTGACTATGAATTTAAGTCCCGTAGTGAACTTGAATTTTGACACCGAATGCAATTGGTTTCTTTCATGATTGATGCCAAAGGTACATTATGTATATGTGTATCATATCAGTTGACCAAAAATGTGGCCTGTATAATGTCTACAAGAAGTACCGCGGTGACCTTGACCATCGAGGCTTTTTTCCGTTTTAATCGATGGTGTTATCAGTCAGTTTCCTCCCGTGACAATTTGAATAAACCCAAAGGAAACCGACAGGAGGTAACCGACAGATAGCTCCATAAAACCAAAACAACTCCCTATATTTACATTATTTATTTATCTTGGATACAATTAAAGTCAATTGGGAGTTGGATATAATTAAAGTAAACTTTTTCTAAGTAAGAGAGAAAATAAAAGTTGTTCAATAAACTGTCAGGGGGTTAATTTCTTGTCGAGAAAGAAGTGTGGTGGTAACCCAGCACGATGAGAAAATTAAGACATGCCCTTGCTTGTAATTTTATCTCAGACAAAGACATTGGAATCTGTAATTACAAGTATATTTCTACCTCGCCACCTGTTTTCTCTATGATATTTAAATCTCCAGTGTGTCAATTTCCCCACAACTTACAACCGGATGTAAATATCACAGTTTACAGAAAATGAAAATTAAATACGCAGGAACTATGAACATTAACATGGAATGCCTTGAGTATTTCAATTGATGATTATATTGTATCTGTTATATGGGGGGGGGGGGGGGGGGGGTCCGTATGCAATTAGAAAGTATTGTTGATAGTTCTGACATTAACCGTAAGAAAAAGAATAAATAATTTGTAAGCGAGGAAACTAGGTTTTGACGAGGGAATTGGAAAATAAAACTGATTTGATTACTATTGGTTTGTTAGGTATAGGTAATTGTAAGCTGATAAGCCTGCATGCTCTGGAATAGAGACATTGTGTACATGTAATGAAGATATACACACTGGGTTTTCTCCTGTGTGTTGTTTTAAGAATACGTGCTGGCCAGACCCAACAGGTGTACATAGAAAACAAAGTTCGATTGAAAGGGGAAACCAAACTCTTTTTTTTTAGCATAAGATAAGATTTACATTTTTTATTCCTAAAAGCACCAACAATATTTTGTTATCAATAATTTTTTTTAATAAATTCTCTAAGTCTACACAAATACCATTAAAACAGACGGAACATATTAATTTTGCACTCATATACGGTCATTTGTAAATCTATTCGTATTATTTTTTCAGTGTAAAAATTATCAGGACACATCCTCTTATCCAAGATACATTATCATGATATGTAGCATTAAAAATACAACCCCCCCCCCCCCCCAAGAAAAACACCATACAATTAAATGTCGATTTCTTCAATAAAAAAGTGGAGATATATCAAATATGCTAAATCCTATGTATATCTGGTTTTAGTAAGGACCAATATACATGTAGGTCCCTGATTTTCGTTTTTATTATTTCTTAAATGATTCATTTGTTATACTGATATTTAATGCTAAAAAGCTGAAGATAAGCATGCCGTTCTCATTTTTTTCAACGAATGAAAAAGCCATTGTACAAGTAGTTTGCCATAACAGATAAACAACGGTACTTCACACCGCGAAGGTGTAACTCTGCCCCGCGATGAAATCCCGCGGAGAGATAGCGCAGGAAGGATTAACACCGCGAAGGGAGCGCGGACTAATACGAAATCTGCGATGGTCGTACCGTAAGGAATCACTGTTCAGCTTGCTAGTTTGTTGGGTATGTGTGGTAATCAACAGCACCAAGTGTGATAATTTATGCAAAACGGCTTCGTCATGCAGGCAGATTCAAGGAACTTCTGTAAATTCCGGCCTTCTAGTGCCTTTAGTTTGATTGCATTGTTAGGATGATATTCATTTAATCTCTGATGATCAGTGGTGGATCCATGATTTGCTAAAAGTTGGGGTGGCAATAGCTTGCTGGGGGCTCCAGTGTTTTGAGTCTTCTTAGGTTCTTTTATAGGTTTCTTTTAGCGTTACTTCATACGCATGATAATATTAATAGATATCAAAAAGGGGGAGAGACTCTAATTCCGCCACAGGTGAAATCCACGTTTATGGGCCAACATTGATTTCAATGTACATATCATTCAAAATCATGACTATTCATAACGGGCAACAGTGAAACAACATCACTATAGCTGTATTTGATTCGCATACAGAGGACGACTCCTCGGTTTTCACACGTATCAGACGTGTCGCTTTAAGTCATACAACTGAAATTGACACTATTTCGTGTAATTCTAAGTCATTGACGGGGGTACTGTTAGCAAATGCGTAAAAAGTGGTTTAAAAGGACTTCCCATCTTAGTGTGTTATTACCAGGGGCATAGCAAGGACTATTTCAATGTGTACGCCCGAACGATGAAGGTTTGACCGAGGTGAGAAAACGCCGGAGGGGGGGAGGGTGCGGGAGGGGGTTTGCCCCTTTCCGCTGGGGGGGTTGCTCGGGGTGTCACCACCGAAATATGTTTTGAGCTGTTGGGACTCATTTGCATTACTCTGAGCATCAAAATAATTTTAATACATATTAAATATTGTATAACTTTTCAAAGATTTGTAATTGTTTAAGTCGAGTGAGTCATTGTGATCACAATAAGTTTATAGAAAATATGCAACCATTATTTATGTCATGTAGAATGCATTATAAAAAGAAAATTAAGGTCCGACGGAACAATAATTTTATATCCGATTTTAAAAACTAGAAATATATATGAACATATTATTTTTGCAAATATATATGGACAAAATGTGTTTTGAAAAAAAAAATGTATAGGCAAGTGCCTACTCGAGCCTAACGAAGTTTCCGCTTCGACTGGTACATATATAGCAATATCCGGTGTCGATGATGCGTAGTGTATTTTATCATATACCAGTAGAAGGCCAATCTCTAAATGTTACAAAAAGCGTGACACAATTACATTTATCGAAGGAGGTATGAGGTAATTCACATATTTCAGAGAAATCATCATCACAAAAAAAATATCAATAAAGAGGCCCACGGGCCTTATCGGTAACCTGGATACTAGTGAAAAAGTATCACTACTTCCATGGGCTACGAAATCTAGAAAACACAAATTCCTGTTCTGAATATCTAAATTTTAATGTTCAGCAACAATATAAAACACGATGTGTTCTTAAAACTTCACTGCCTTCAAAAGTGCATACACCAATGAAAGGCTCTAAATAGTAGGTGTATTAACATTAAAACATCAAAAGATATGAAGGGGCATCGTGGCCAAGTGGTTAGAATATCGCGTTCAAAATCACGCGCGTTCAAAATCACGCGGCCTCTCACCTCTGTCGGCGTGGGTTCGAATCCCGCTCGCGCTGATAAGTGAGAAAGTTTCCCAGTTTACTTTCGGAAGGTCGGTGGTCTCTTCCCAGGTATACTGTATCTGGGTTCTCTCTTCCACCAACAAAAACTGGGCGCCACCAGATAACTAAAAAAATCGTTGCGTGTGGCGGCAAACATCAGTCAATCAAAACATATAACTAATTTGGACTCATAAGCCTGGGTTTTAATTGAAATTCAACATTTTTTGTACATCCTTTTCTGCTATTCCTAAGTATGCATTTAGATTCATTACAGTATCAGCAAACTTACACATAAATACTATATACTAAGTTTGGCCCCACCCTGGGGTCAGAAACATTACTCTAGGATCATCAAATTTACAATTTTCATAAAAGACTACCTGCTCTATCCATTTAGTTTCAATTTAGTATAAAGCACTAAAGAAGATGTTTTAAGTGTTTTACACATAAACACTATATAACAAGTTTGGCCCCATCCTGTGGTCAGAACCCCTACCCCAGAGATAATGAAATTTACAATTTTGGAAGAGACCTTCCTGCTCCCCATCACCATGCATTTAGTTTTTGTTACACGTGTGCGGTTCTTGAGAAGAAGAATTTTGAAAATTAGTCAATTTTCGGCAGTTTTTTTTTTTCGCCGCACCTAAGGCACCAGGGGTGCAGAAATCCTGAAATTTAAAAATTATGCCCCCTTGTTCCAAAGACGTTTCATGCCAAATATAAAAAGAATTGGAGTGATAGTTATCAAGAAGAAGATAAAAATGGATATTGTTCACACATTTAATAACTGACAATTTTGACCCCACCTTGATACATGTACCAATACCAATACCCCTGGGATCATGAAATTTACAATTTTGGGAAAGGACTACCTGCTCTTTCTAAATATCTATTTAGTGTCAATATACTATCAACAGCACTAAAGAAGTTGTTATTTAAGTGTTTTACACATAAACACAATATAACAAGTTTGCCCCGTCGTGGGGTCAGAACCCCTACCCCGGGGATCATGAAATTTACAAATTGGTAGAGGCCTGCCTGCTCTCCATCACCATGTATTTAGTTTTCCATACACGTGTGAGGTTTTTTGAAAGAAAGATTTTTGAAAATTGGTCAATTTTCGGCAGTTTCTGCCCCGTACCTAAGACACTAGGAGTGCAGGAATTCTGAAATTTACAATTTATGTTCCCTTGTTCCAAAGATACGTCATACTAAATATGAAAAGAATTGGAATGATAGTTATCAAGAAGTTAAAAATGTCTATTGTTCACATATTTATTAACTGACCATTTTGACCCTACCCTGATACCAGAACCCCCCCCCCCCCCCCCCCCCCCCCGGGATCATCAAATTTACAATGTTGGTAAAAGACTATCTCCTCTTTTTAAATATTTATTTAGTTTCAATATTGTATCAATAGCACTAAAGAAAATGTTATTTAAGTGTTTTACACATAAACACTATATACTGAGTTTGCCCCCCCCCCCCCTCCTCCTCTGCGGTCAGAATCCCTACCACGGGGATCATGTAATTTACAATTTTGGTACAGGCCTTCCTGCTCCCCATCACCATGCGGATGACGGACGATGCACGACGGCGGACGACAACCGATTGCAATAGGTCACGATTGCAATAGGTCTACTCAGGTGACCTAAAAAGGGAGGGGATTAGTAATATCCATAGTTCAGATGTCTGTGGTGAAAACATGATTTAATGAGTATACGGGTGAAATGCATTGTTGAATTGAATTTCAAAAAGTTGATCTTGTGTGTATATATATATATATATATATATATATATATATATATATATATATATATATATATATTGCGCCTGAAATGGAAGCTAAACATTGATTAAAATCAGGAACTGTAGATTTCGCGGGCCTATTACCCGCTCATTGCTTTATGATCAGCTGAATGGCTTATCAAAATTGCAGTGGCGGATTGAAGGGGGGGGGGGGGGGGGGAGCCGGCGCCCCTCCCATTATAATTAAATCGAGGTATCTTGTTGATAAAAATGTACTAAACGATAAAAAAAAAAACAATTTCTTCCACTCCCATGGAAATAAATGAGAAATTATTTTGATATTTTGAATTAATTTATTGGGAGAATTTAATTTTTTTCAAAACCCTTAAAATTTGCGTCATTTAACAAATTTCACCTTATCAAAAATTATTGAAAATAGTATGAATGACTTAAATAGGAGACATATTTTCAAGCCCTATAAGATCTGTAAAATTCAGCAGCTTTCGGAGCTTAACCCTCCCTGGGTCCCCATTAGGGCTTCGCCCTGGACCACCTCAAGGCGGTCCCCAGATCCCCTAATTCATAAAATGGTACCCCCCGTAACCGCAATCCTGGATCCGCCCCTGATATTAATTAATCGGCCGGGTATAATGGAAAGTTATTGTGAATCTAAAAGCAATGAAATCATTTAGTCTAACTATTTAGTAAAGAAAAACTAATTTGGTATTTGATTGGTTGATTGCGTTTTTACGCCGATCTGGCAATATTTTAGCCATTTTATGGCGGTTGAATAGATGAAATATGTTTAGTTTTGAGTGTTTGGGTTTCCCTGACGGCCCCAGTGAGCCTTCTCTCTCGAAAATCAGGGAAACGATCTTTTGCGTGCCGGGGGGTTGTGCTCCTTAATACGCGACATCCGTTAACGTTCCATCCAAATGATCTAAAAGTTAAGAATATTTACTCAGGAAAAAATACAGATCATTTCGTTTATATCAACAGTTGTATTATCAAAGTATTCAACCTTGTCTGTAAAAATCCCATTTTTGTAAATGTTGTATAATGTAATGGTGGTCAATATTTGTAAAATGTTTTGCATTGATTACACATTACCAAATTAAAAAGTATATCCCTTACAGGCATAAAATCATTGCATTCTAAAAGTATGTGATGTAGAGTTAATGGACAGTCACAAGATATACATTCAGACCGAAGTCCTCTGTTCAGTAGGTGATATTGGGTCAATTTTGAATGTACGGTGCGTATTCTAGAATGTCCTGGCGTTCCATTACGAAGTGACACAGTTTGTTTACTTTTCAATGAATAGAATAAAGTTTACTTGCGTCACATGAATCCCAGAAGATGTGCCATAGGGAATTTACATATAGTTTTGTGAAATATTCTAAATCAGTGTAGGGGATTTTTAAAGTGTGCAATGTCATCTTAAAGTACTTTTTTGCCGACCACGGAAAAATGTGCATTTAAGAAAAACTTGAAATTCTATGGCGTATACTTTGAATTTCAAACTTTTTATGACACATGTTCTTGAAAACACAAAACAAAATATTTTCCTTATCAATGATTGATTTAAAACTGAAATTTTGAACTGCATGACTGGTTGTGTGCACATTAAAATAATCAAAATAAATTTACTGCCCAACTCATAAACACATTTATTGGTTTATAAATAAGGTGGAAACTAAATACTTTCACTCTAACATTGAATGTGGCGATGTACGATATTTTCAGTTCGCTTTAATTTGTGTTTGAGCACAAATCAGTTGACGCGACTATCATCGTCGATCGATTGATTTCCCGATTGTGAACACATGTGTACATGTATATGTGTCCTTGAATTTGAAAGGTCCATGCAATTGTTACAGAATAAGCAGAAACCGCAATTTCAAAGACACCGACTTTTCTAAGCCCATGCAACCACCACGGTGGCCGAGATGTTAAGGCGTTCGCCCCGAATGCGAAAGACCGGGGTTCGAATCCAGACCACGACAGACCTAAGTCGTTAAAACAGGTAGTGGCAGTTCCATCTCCAAATGATCAGCATCAGGTGTGAATGTCAAGGGTTCTCGGAGATGACCTTAACAACGGATGACCCGTGTCACAGTAGGTGTGCCACACTAAAGATCCCTCACTGTTCAATGGCTGTAAGCGCCAAACACAGGCCTAGATTTGAAGCCCTTTACCGTGGTGACGTCTCCATATGAGTGAAAAATTCTCGAGCGAGATGTTAAGCAAGATACAATCAATCAATCAATCAATCTAAGCCCATGCTAAAGCGAGAGCTTTCAGTCCGCGGGGCACCGTGTTTTTACCTGTACTGTATTATGATCGATGATATTCCGTCTGCGTGTAAGAATTTTCGAATATGTGAAATATCGCTGTTGATATTAGAGTGCATTTCTAATAATATTTTGGTTGTTTTTCAATTTACATATGACTGACGGTAGAAAAGTGAGTTTTACAGAAATTATGCATTTACACGTTGAATACGTACACACGGTTTTACGACCTATTTAGTGCTAGCGCTGAACCTTGCATCTGTTTGTAAAGAAGTGCCAAGATCCACACCACCTTCAGCCGAGTGACTGCATAGAGGAGTTGATACAATAAACATAAAAACAAAAACAAAAAACACATACACACACAAATCAAACATTAAAACATTAAAAAATAAGAGGCCCATGGGCCACATCGCTCACTTGAGTCAACTTGGTCCATATCAGATATATATTTGCATGTAAAACCGTAGTCCCTATTATGGCACTAAGGTAGCCCTGGAGACCAAGGTTTTTGCAAACTTGAATCTACACTATATCAGAAAGCTTTCATGTAAATGTGAACCTCTTTGGCCCAATGGTTCTTGAAAAGAAGATTTTAAAAGATTGTCCCTATATATTTGTATGCAAAACTTTGATCCCCTATTGTGGTCCCATCCTACCCCAGGGGGCATGAATTGAACAAATTTAACTCTGCACTATGTTAGGAAGCTTTCATGTACCTATCAGTTTTTCTGGCTCAGTGGTTCTTGAGAAGATTTTTAAAGATTTCCTCTGTATATTTTGTATGTAAAACTTTGATCTCCTATTGTGGTCCCATCCGACCTCCGGGGCCATCATTTTAAGAAACTTGAATCTGCACTATATTAGAAAGATTTTATATAAATTTCAGCTTTTCTAGCTCAGTGGTTCTTGAGAAGAAGATTTTTAAAGATTTTTCCTATATATTTGTATGTAAAACATTTGATCCCCTTTGTGATCTCATCCTACCCCCGGGAAGCCATCATTTTAACAAACTTGAATCTGCATTATATGAGGAGGCTTCATATAAATATCAGCTTTTCTGGCTCAGTGGGTCTTGAGAAGAAGATTTTTAAAGACTTTTCCTATATAGTTGTATGCAAAACATTGATCCCTTATCGTGGCCCTATCCTACCTCCGGGGACCATGATTTTAACAATTTAGAATCTGTACTACCTAATAAAGCTTATCTATGAATTTCATCTTTTCTGACCCATTGGTTTTTGAGAAGATTTTTTAATGACCCTACTCTATTTTTATCTTTTCTTGATTATCTCCCCTTGGAAGATGGCCTGTCCCTTTATTTTAAGAATGTTGAATTCCTTTTACCTAAGGGTGCTTTGTGCTAACTTTGGTTGTAATTGGCCCAGTGGTGTTTGAGAAGAAGACAAACATTTTAAAAGTTTACAGACGGACAGACGGTCGGACAGACAGACGGGCGGACGCCGGAATACGGGTGATCAGAAGAGCTCACTTGAGCTCTTAGCTCAGGTGAACTAAAAACGGAAAAAAAAAATGAAAGATCGAAATCCGATCTAAAAAGTAGCCGCTTCCAAAATACTGTACATAACATATTGCAATATACTTGATTGTGTGTATTTGAAACTATAGCAGATGAATATAATTCATTTGAGATGCAATGTTCCACTATATGTGGTGAAAGCCGTTCTCAATTACGAGTTCCATCGGACGTCTGGGTTTTCTGTTTTACTAAAATTTAGTTCGTGTATCAGTTAATATGATGTCATCGCTATGCGATTACTAACATTAACAGGGGCTAAGCCCGTTTTAGTTCGAACTCTGTGATGCCTTGAATAAATCTATATTGATGCATTACAGAATCCTGGATCAAAACGGGATTACCCCCTGTACTGACGTTTAGTATCTCAGAAATCAATGATGACACAAAATATATCTTCTTCTTACAGAGTTTCATACTCCCATACAACAATTTTACATATATTAACCATATCTATATTCTGTATTATAATGGTGTAATCTTTATGTTTAGCTGAAATGTCACCAAGTCTTGTGAAATCTGTGTGTCCCAACTAATTCCGAGACTTATAGTAGACATTGGAACTTTTTTACACATACGGGATTGTTTCCGTAGACCTTTATATATACACTGAAATCCACTGTATCATTAATTATAAATACGTTAATGTACAAAACGATACCCTAGCTTTAAACAATATACATCGATAGATTAATACATGATTGATCTATTTATAATTAGATAAACATTAGATTGAATACAGTTGTTTCACAATCTGTTTAATACTTACATGTCTGTGACACTTCATCACAGATACGCGTGTCCTCCATGGTGACGTGGGTCAGTATGTTCATCTGTAGACGGCGTATGAGTACGGAATCAACTAACGAGTCCTTACTAATGACACATTTCTCTCCAGACTTCCTGGTGTATCTGTGTGATCTCAGATACCTCACTGCTGTAGTATAACTGGATAAACGATACACGTAGAGCAGTGTAACACTACGTTCTATACCACGTTCTATACTACGTTCTATACGACGTTCTATAACACGGTACATGGTCTCGTCCTTGACGTCCTCAGTGATGTCTACTCCGTCCTGATCCCAAAGAAATCCACGTGACTTCAGTCTGTCCAGGGTCCGCTGTGCCTCCTCACTTGTTACACTGTCCTTACTGCATATCATGCGTCGTATCTCATTAAGAATGTCTAGACAGTCTGTATCAGTAAAGTCGGGGGTACCGGAGTCAGAACACAGAAAACAGAATAACACGCACACCTCGTCATCAGACAGGGAGGAGAACTGGTCTGGAAAAAAAATACTACCATGAAAGTTGAAAGTCATAAGTCGCAGTCTTTGTTGTTTTTGTTCAAAAATATATAAACAGGATATTTTCAGCGGAGTTTGATTATGATTGATAATGGTTGAACAGTTTTCTTTAATTAATCATCAGAAACATTTCAACAGAACACTGCATGGATAATTACATGTACCAAACATGATTGTAGTTTTCATTAAATTAAATGTCTAAGTATGTAGGCTATATGTTGTAGAAATGGGTCTCAGAAAGTATAATTATAGCACAAGAATGTACATATATACGCATAGAAAGAAATACTTTTTCAACATAGGCCCTATGTTGACAAATTATTACTTTCTTCCTAAGCGTATATATGTGTGATAGGGGAGGGTAGTTCTTGGGTATGAATATAGAGATCCAGATCCAGCTTTACACAGGCTTTCCCTGACCCAACTTTCCAGACATAATTGTCTATGATCTGACGTTTCTGATGACGCAATAAAGAGTCAGAATAGCTCATGTAATTTAACATCGTCATCGATTTTAGAGTAATGACTTTGGAATAAGTTATAGGCAGATTTAGGGTTTTAGATACTTTTCACAATCTCCACCCCAACTCATTTACACTTTTTTGGTTGTGTACACAACATTTTAGGGAGATGTTGAGACCCGTTTATACAAGAGGATGCTGTTATTTTACTACGTAGTGTGTATGATTCCTAAGTTCTAGTCTTCGTTGTAACTGAGTTACATGTAAAAGGTTCTCCCAATAGGCCGGGGGTCTGCGGTAAATGGAGCAAAATCCTGCATTTTGAGCATTCCCTGGCACTTCTTTTTAACTTTTGAATTTTATGCTTCTTAATAAAAAAAAAATAAAAAAATTAATGTTACATATACTTTTTAACAATTCTTAAGTGATTCTTGTATCTGCCGAAAATATCGTAAATATATATCAGTGTGTCGTCTTATTTATTGTATAATTAAATTCTATAATGCTGTTGATAAATTTGAATGATACAATTAGGCCTACATGTAAGTATATGCACTTTTCTGATAATTTTGACTCAAAGTCTCGTTGAAATTGAATAAGAAATTCTTTTGGTCCCCCTCTGGATTCGCCCTTCTAAGTAACACCTTTATCAGGAACAGATTAGCGATAGATTGATTGTTGGGTGGGGGGGGGGGGGGGGGGGGTGTTCGGTTTTTCATTTTACGTCCAGTCGAGAATGTTTCGCTCATACAAAGATCGAAAATTCAAAGAAAATGTTCAGTTTACAAATATTTTATTGATGGATAATATCTTCAATATTATCTTAGAAAATAGATTCCATTAAAGTTACAAAGGTGTATATCCAAAATGTCTTCATCCTCCCACTATTTAGGAATAGAACCAGGCAGATATTTTAATGCAATCAGAACTAATAGATGTTGTACTTTTGTGGGAATAATATTGAAGATGAATACCATTTTATATTAGTTATAATTATATATACAGAACTACGGGGGGAAACATATTAAGAAATATTCCTATAAAAAACCATCAATGTTTAAATTAAGGTAAGGTTTGCAACAACAGGGAGATAACTCTTGATATACCTCAATTCACTTCGCGCTTTATGACGTCATAATGAAAACATGCGTCACGTCATAGTTGTATCGAGGGAAAGCGTCATAATATTTACTTGTTGTCTACTACCGCTCAAACCTCCACCAGAGTTCGTTTGCTCACAAACCAAACTCTTCCACTTAGACATTATGGGATAGCGATTTCTTAGGCCGCGTATACTGTGACGTCATTGTAGAATGACGAAAAAACATAACGTCAAACGTAAACAACTTTTAAAACAAGAAGGTAAACCAAACTCCCCGTCAAAGCCTCATTACGTCACCTACGAATATACCTCTCCTATCAATCGTAACTACTCGGCTAATTCCGTAACTGCAAATGAACCTCGTATGTGGATCGACGCCATCAGAGTTGGTTGTTACGTATACATAAACGTAACTTTGACTTCACAGTCGTACGTTACACTATGAAACGTGAACTTTCAACTGCATCTAAGATATTAGACACATCTAAGGTATTGTACCACTATCAATTTCCACCTACATGTTATGTATTTGAGTAAATAAGACGTTCATGACACCAAAACTAAATTTGTAGTGAAAATATAAATAACATTATTCAGGGATTCGGTTCTGGCCTTTTAACTCTCATCCACGGGCACGCTTCCGGCGAAGAAATGCATCGATTTGATGCAATTCTTGCGCCGATCCACGTCCGAGTCTTCTTACCGGTTACGGGAAAAGACAAGCGCATGATTCGATTGCTCTCCTATGTGACGCAGCATAATATACAGATCTGTATATTGTGAGTCACAATATACAGATTTGTATATTGTGAGTCCGCGATTATCACGCAGGCAAATGACACTAAAGAAGTAGGTCGTAGATAAAAGTTTGAAGATATTGACATTAAGAGCATTAATATAAAAGTATGGATTTTATTTTAAACATAAAATGATCAAAAGATCATTAAAAAGTAGGGATACTCTGTTCAAATTATTGTGTAAAGTAATGAACTTGATGTTTACGTTCTTGTTTTGATGGTTGTTTATGTTTGACGTTATGTTTTTTCGTCATTCTACAGTGACGTCACAGTATACGCGGCATATGAAATCGCTATCCCATAATGCCTAAGTGGAAGAGTTTGGTTTGAGCGCAAACGAACTCTGGTGGAAGTTTGGAAGGTAAACATCAAGTTCATTACTTTACACAATAATTTGAACAGAGTCTCCCTACTTTTTAACGATCTGTTGATCATTTTATGTTTAAAATAAATTCCATACTTTTATATTAATGCTCTTAATATCAATATCTTCAAACTTTTAACTGCGAACTACTTCTTTGGTGTTATTTGCCTGCGTGATAATTGCGGACTCGCAATATACAAATCTGTATATTGTGCTGCGTCACATAGTAGAGGTCTATTCGTAAATGACGTAATGAGGCCTCGACGGGGAGTTTGACTACCGCTGTCAAGTGTCAAGTGGCGTATGTGTAACCCTCTATGACAAAATAATAATAATAATGTTTCTCAAATGATCATTTATAAATTATTTTCTTTGATATTATAGAAGTCTACATTTTTGGGAGTTGAACTATGTTCAATCTCCCTTGGTCATCACGCACTTTTCTGCGCAGTAATTTGTATTGATTTGTATAGTGGTCGTCAGCGGGGGTTCTGTGTCAGCTGATTTACTCCTAGGTAAATCAACATAAACTTTTATAAACATCCGCCATTAAATAATCCATGTAACTTTTCTGAATTAATCTAATTTTGATAATTGACATGTAAGTAAATGCGATGATATTGTATTCAAATCAATTTGAATACAAGATTTCGATCAAATTGATACTGATATACATAGAAAAATAAACGATAATTAACATTATTTGACTAGTGTTTCATTTTTAGCGGAGTTGCGATGAAGTCGAACTCGGCTTATGATCTGATGAAGTGCCTTTGGGCGAGCAGGCGGGCACGCATCAACATTTCATTTCCGCACCATAGCTCTTGAGCAAATTATAGGATCTCATTCAAACTTAGATGGATCGTCACCCTCAGTACGATGAGAAAGTCTATTGATTATGGGGTCACTAGGTCAAAGGTTAAGGTCACAGTGGCTACAAATAGACTGAAATTTGGAGAAAATTTTGTTTTCCGCACCATAGCTCTTGAACGAATCATACGATCTCTTCAGTAAGACCAGGAAGTCTATCGATTCTGGGGTCAAAGGTCAAGGTCACTGACCATAAATAGACTGAAATTTGGAGAAAATTTTGTTTCCCACACCATAGCTCTTGAACGAATTATAGGATCTCAATCAAACTTAGATCGATTGTCACCCTCAGTAAGACAAGAAGCCTATCGATTCCGGGGTCACAGGGTCAAAGTCACAGTGGCTATAAATAGACTGAAATTTGGAGAAAATTTTGTTTTCTGCACTATAATTTTTTAACAAATTATAGGACCTCAATTAAACTTAGATGGATTATCGCCCTTGATGAGACAAAGAAGCCTATTGATTTTGGTCAAGGGTTAAAGGTCAAGGTCACAAAGGATTTAAGTCGGCTGAAATTTATGTACGCAAAATTTTGCTCCCTGCTTGATAATTCTTGCAAACTTTTCTGCCGGTTCCCTCTATGCCCATTCTTTGCGCAACTCGGTTTGTGCATCTCCGATGCCGGACGATTTTTAATTTTTTTGCATTTCAATTATTTTGAGTTATTATACAATCATTTGCCATTCCATTGATCCTCTACAGGACTGTAGTATACTCAGGTGACAGTTTAGCATATTGGACTACCTTTTCAAGTAATGAATCCTTAGAATTAGCTACAACTAGGATTAAACTTGAATGTATATATACAGGGAAAAAAACTTCTTCATAACTGCAAGGCATTGATAACCATATTGATTTGAATGTTTGGGCCATAATATGTGGTCACATTTTTCATGAGAATATAAAGGGGTGAAATTCTAGAAAACAACAACATGATTTCAGTTACTCGAGGAGCGTTGTGGACCATGGGCTTTCCATTATCTATGTTTGCTGTTGTAACGCTTTGAAAAACAACAACAGTTGATTTGTATCTAAAATCATGATAATATTCAGTCATTTATCTCCCTATCCTTCCAGTGCTATATGTTCTAACTGAATTTCCACAATGTTCAACTCCCATGAGTACTTTCAGTACTTTGATTTTATATATACATATGTAGTATGCGCTACGGTTAATTTCCGTTAAAATTATATTGTGAACATGTAATCTCTGCAAATCTTGCTAGGGAAAGTAGGATTTATTTTGACGCTGTTATAATCGATCATTGTTTGTGAATAGTATCCTCAAAGACAAGGTTCGACATCAACGAAGCTAGGAATTCTTATGTCATTCACAAGCATTTCTAAAAATAAACCTGCCAATGCTTTATCTCTCTAATTACATGCACTTTATATTTCAATGCTATGAAATCTACTTGGGCCGACAGAGCGATTTATCGCATGAACTTTTAAATGTAGAAAACGCGACTGATTTGATCACGTAAGAATAAAAAGGTGTCTTCTCTAGTATATCTTAAAATAGTCTGAATTTTGTCTGAGGAACATCTGCATATCGTCGACTTTTAAAACATATTTATTAGTGTCATTTTTACTAGATTTACGTTACCCCCCCCCCCCCCCCCCCCCCCTTCTAGATCCACCACTGACCGGGCTTTATATTGTCGTGAAGGTTACAGTTGTGTGTTAAACTTTGTAAACAGACATCAAGCAATAGAACAAGAAGAGGTCATTTATTTCAAAGATGTAGTATATAAGATAGGTTCAGATTGATGTAACACGGAATTTATGACTCGGAAGCAGGACCATGGAAAACCCGCTGGGATATTCAAAATATTATATTGTATTGAATTTAGAAAAAAAACAACTCAACATCTTAATTTCTAATAAATGTGATACTACAATACTTGACAAATACATACAACTATCATTTATCAGTTTGGGGATGCAATTGTATCTTATTCATGAAAATATTCACTGCACTCTTCAAAAGTTGTGCAATTATAAAATAAAGTGACAAATCTCATAAATGAAATAATTCTTTTTAATATCTTACCATGGAAGCAAAACCCGGTGGGTAGTAATTATATCTGCTTTCTTAAAGCAATACAAGCTGTAACTGACGGAAATAAATTAAAAAATAAAAGAACAAATAGTCAACATATATGTGAATGAATATATAGAACTTAATAGGATCAAAGTGAATCTGAAGCAATAAACCCGTCAAATCAGCAGAAAATAAAGATTCATGAATCATTGTCATCCTGTCAGTAATTCCTGGGCCTCGTTCAAAATCGTAGCGGCTAGCCTAGCTGCTAGGCTAGATATCTAGGTCTATTGAACGCACTGTATGAATTAACGCTTATTATCTCTACGTAGGGCTAGCCTGGCACATCGTTCAAGATCGTACCGCTACCGAGCCCTTCGTAGCCGTTACGATCTTGAACGCAGCCCTGATCGTAACCTCCGATGTGCATTGACCTTGGAGGTCACCAGTTCGGAAAACGCGAAAGAGAGGCACTGAGCACGTGTTAGATTTGTTAACAGTTTAACATGCCAATTTTATAGAAAATTCACAATCAAAATTTCATTTGAGTGGCACATTTGCGCAATTATTACCTTTTTACACTTGCATAGTATTTTAGTCATTCATGAAACAACGTAGTATTTTAAATCAAACGACACGTGTAGTTCCTCGCGTTTGTATATGGCCTCGGTCTCAGCAACCCGATCATGTTCGGCAATCATCGTTCCCATGTCCGTGTAGACGACACAATGGCGGTTTATACAAAACGTTCATTGTATGTGTGCTCTCAAACAATATTCCCTTGTTTATTTTGCAGAATTTTTCTTCAGATCTTTGGGATTATACTAATTGAACTGGGTGGTGTTATTTGGCAATCTAATTAAAACCAGATCCTAAAATCCGCTCACTTAGATCGCTACACTAGGCCTATTGTAGCGATTGTGAGCGTATTCTAGGATCTGATTTTAATCAGATTGTGTTATTTGGTGAATAATTGGATAGTTGAAAAAATACCGTCAGTTACAGCTTGTATTGCTTTAAATGTTTACGGTCCAAATATTATGTTTAAAATGAAATTTTTCTGACGTAGACCTTGTAAAGCTGCTCAATATGCATATTTTGTTGCCATGACAACCAATTTAAATTTTACTCAAGATATAAAAAATGCTACTTTTTGTGTTTTAAAATTATCTTTTTCTACCAATTAGTATAATCTTACAGATAATACTCTTTTTAAAAATTATACCAGGTTTTTACCCCACAAGTCTGCCTCGTGTAGTTTTTATACCACTAGTATTCCTTTTTGTACTAAGATCCCGAAAATGTAAAACACACAAAAATAAGCCTATCTGATCAAAAACCGACACCGGCAAGTTTTTCCAAAAAATCAACTTTTAAAAGATAAATTCCTACTGAACATACTAGTATGCAACATGACTCTGTTCGCTACATGTCAAAATAATGCAAACCTTACCTTAATACAAATGTTTAACACCGAAAATTTCAAAGAAATTTGTAACCTTGGAAAAAATATATATAATAGCATAATACTAAGAGAAAGTTGTAATCCGTGACTTTACTATTTGTAATTACGTACATATATACGTTCTCCAGTAGATATACCACGTCATGTTTATGTTCATATTGTTTGTAACGCTGTACCGATAAGCTGTAAAGCTTAAAGTAATGAAGATCTTGAACTTGAGATGTCACCAGCTGTAGGAGAAGTACAGGTACCGTGCAGACCTATGTTTGTCGCTTAGGACCATAGCAGTGAGGGTTCTTTATCGTGCCAACTCTTGTCGCGACACTGAGCCTCCGTTTTGAAGGTCATATCCGAAGAACTCGTGATTCTCACTTCTAAATCGTTAAGTTGCTAAAACGGGGATAGAAAATGGAAAGCAAAACGGAACAGAATTTATGAATTAGAATGATTAATATAGATAACACCACAAATCGGGAAAAAATATTCATTTTGGTTAAAATCAACAATTTTGGAATTGTTTACAAGCGATAAAACAACTTTATCTTAAAATTTTGCATTATAAATTGATTAACCGAATTTAGCTAAACGCTAGTAAACGAGTTTTACAAGAATTTTGAAATTTCTGCAGACAGAGATGTTAGCGAGCAGTGACACCTATGGGTAGAGAATGAAAAGAACACACGTGGTTCATAACCACCACCACCACCCTCGTGGCAAAACGTCATTAAAGCACATGTACATGTATTTACACATAATACCGTGTATGTGTGTACTTACAACAGGAATTGTGATATGTATAAAATTACAATAATCCATGATCGTATTAAGTCAACAAGTTAAACATATTGTGTTTAATTGATTATTTTTTAACTAACAGAGACTTGGTGACCGCAGTACTCCAATACTAAATAGGGAGGGTTTAGAACTGGCAGTTCATTTCTAAACTAAATACTTGTATACGTTAAGATTTAGGTTAATTGTGAGATGAATTTTAACTCCATTCAAGCATATAGGCCTATACATTTTGTGTTCGCCTTTTAGCTATTTGATATATTGTGAAATGAATCTGTTAATTCCTCGGTAAATGTACGAACTTTCACATATATTCATCCCAAATGAGACAAAACTTTTTTCAATACACCGGACTCGTTCGCTGTAAAATTTGATGTGATACATTATATGGTTATTGAACTTATATTGGTGAATATCGGCACGAGTTGGGTGCAAAAATACACGAGCTTTCGAGCTTGCATGCATTAGCTTCTTTACATCGTTAGGTAGCAGGGGACAGTTTCGCACTATCAACTTAAAAAAATGAAAATAGCCCATATCTAAAGTGATATTACATATGTAAAAATGTATACAATAATTTTAGGATGCATGTTAAATGTAGCTGAGTGCTTGATAAAAAGGTCCATATACAACATGTAGGTGTCACCATGATTCCTAGCATATAGATGGGTGCAAATACGAAACTAAGACACGTGGTCAGATGCTGAAGAATTCCGGTGAAAACATGCATTGTCCAGCAAAAGGTCTGTAGCTGAGAGGGAAGGTGGATGGCCCCATATGAAATGTAGATTTTTAAGAAGGACAGTTCTTGATTGTGCACAGTGTCTAAATCTCCATTCTTGGTACTCTGATGGTATTTGTGTGGAGGGGGGGGGGGGGGGGGGTGCGGATTATCCCAAATGAGAGAAAATCAAAGCAAAAAAGGGGCACCTGCTCAGAGCATGTTTTGTGCACCAGCACCAGTATTTATAGGTTACATGTAATGTAGGGTCATAATTTATTAACTACACCAATATGAAATACAAGTATTGATATAAAAGGGAAATATTTTTTATCACTCTGTCATAATCTGACTTTGATGTACACCCCACATGTTTCAGAACCAAAGAATCTGTCCCCTGCCACCTTACGGTAAGGTAAATATTGAAAGCTCATACTCGGAATGTTCCGGGCGCACACAATTTAAACAATGCAAAGTTAGCGTTCAATAAATTCTCAGGATATTGAACGCTCACATTCTCTAGATTTTACGCAGATTTTATAATACACTATTCATTAGCTATATAATAAAAATGCATTTTGCACCAGGTGTAGAACTAAATTCCAAGTCAAATTCAGTCATCTGCATATCTAGTTCGATTAAAAGCACGTTTGATTTCAAAAGGCTTTGTTTGGGGGAAATTGTTCAAGAAATTATTCTAAATATCTTTTACAATGTTGTTTACAGGAGGGGGAAGGGGTACCTATTATTCACTGGATAGGTTAATAAAATCTTTTCTTGCGGTCGCAGCCAGAATAAAGTAATAAAATTTGAAAGTGGTTTAATTATAATTCAAGTCTTTTTCAGTATGTTATCTTACTTATTTTTTCTTCATTTATGAGACAACATACTGTCCTAATATGGGGGAGGGATAACAAAGCCAGGGAAAAGGATGGTATAAACAGACACTTGCTTAATATTCTTATTAAAACTTGCTATGCAATATATTGAGCAAACGCCTGTTGGTACAGTCATCCACAAAATACGCCATGTAAAATACATAATAATGCATCAGTATGAGGTATCAATATGAAATGGTGAACTCTGAGGGTGACTTCCTGTTCTCTCTGTAATTTTCTGCTTTTTGCCGTTTGATTCTATGAAATGCTGACCTCCTCATAACATAAATGCATAATATATTTTTAGCAACACCCGTCATAGTAAGCGGGGAACATTGACATTTTCTTTTCGGGGGAGGGGGGGGGGGGCTGCTGTCGGGAGGTTTTTAATTGAAAATAAACAGTTTCAATGTTCTTTGTTTCTATCGCACGTAGAACTAATATTTTAGTATACTTTGTTCCTGAGTAAATCATCCAAATGTTGATATAAGTAATGTGACAACTTAATTGTTATTGAAAAAGGTGTTACTTATTCGTTTGAACGTTCCCTTGTGTTGACTTTCGTCATCATTTCCCTGGTAATAGGTCATGTTCGCCACTGTGCTGACGCGGAATTTAGGAGCAAATCCACAGAATTAAGCAAACATGTATCAAAAATAGATTATCCACAAAATATTGTTTTCTTCTTGACTGATACTTAAACTAGTTTGGTTTTTTTATCGAAGTATCTTGAATTTAAACAAGATACCTCAAGGCATTATCGGTCACCTGAATACTAGTGAAAAAGTATCACTACTCCCAAGGGCTATGATAAATCTAGAAAAAAAATCCTGTTCTGAATATCTAAGCTAAATTCTAATGTTCAGCAACAGTATAAAACCAAAAATATGTTCATAAAACTTCACTGCCCTTAAAAGTGCATACACTGATGAAAGGCTTTACATAATATAATGGGTGTATTAACATTAAAACATCAAAAGATATGACTCATTTGGACCCATCTTGAAGTCAAAACCCTGGGTTGTGAAATTCATAATTTTTTGAACATCCTTGTCTGCTATTCCTAAGTATGCATTTAGATTTTATACAGTATCAGCAAACTTACACATATGAACATTACATACTAAGTTTGGCCCCATCCTGGGGGTCAGAACCCCTACTCTGGGGGTCCTCAAATTTACATTTTTGGTAAAAGACTACCTGTTCTTTCTAGATATCCATTTAGTTTCAATTTAGTATCAAGAACACTTAAAAGAAGGTGTTATTTAAGTGTTTTACACATAGAGACTATATAGTAAGTTTTGCCCCACCCTGGGGTCAGAACCGCTTCTCCGGTTATCATGAAATTTACAATTTTGGTAGAGGCCTTCCTGGTAGAGGTCATCACTATGCATTCAGAATTACTTAAACATGTGCGGTTCTAGAAAAGGAGATTTTTGAAAATAAATTGGTAAATTTTGGGCAATTTTTGCTCCGCCCCTAAGGCTCCAGGGATGCAAGCATCCTGATATTTACTATTTAAGTCCCCCCTTGTTCTAAAAATGATCCATATCAAATTTGAAAACAATTGGGGCAATGGTTATCAAGAAGATAAAATGTCTATTGTTGACACATTTGATAACTGACTATTTTGGCAACACCCTGATACCAAAATCCCTACCCCTGGGATCATGAAATTTAAAAATTTGCTAGAGGCCTCCCTGCTCTACATCACTATGGATTTAGTTTTTTCTTACACGTGTGGAGTTCTTGAGAAGAGTTTTGAAAATTGGTCAATTTGGGGCACTATTTGTCTTGCCCCTACGACCCCAGGGGTGCAGGAGTCCTGAAATTTACAATTTATGTTTCCCTTGTTCTAAAGATGCTTCATACCAAATTTGAAAAAAAATTGGAATGATAGTTATCAGGAAGAAGTTTAAAAATTGCTATTGTTTACACATTTTTAAAAATAACTGACAACTTTGACCTCACCTTGATACCAAAAACCCCTATCCCAGGGAGCATCAGATTTACAGTTTTAGTAAAGGACGACCTGCTCTTTCTAAATATCTATTTAGTTTCAATTTAGTATCAATAGCACTAGCATGCTGGAGTCTTGAATTTTACAACCGATGTCCCCCTTGCTCCGATAATGCTTCATACCAAGTTTGAAAAGAATTTAAAACTGTTCAATTGTTAACGTTCGACGGACGACGACCGACGACAACCAATTGCAATAGGTCACCTGAGAATAAAAAAGATAAACTAAAATTTTTTAATAGCACATTGACATATCTTTACATCAATGTCCCATAATTGTATCAATTTATGAATTCAACAAGAGGCTAGGGGACCACAATCCTCATCCCGAGTCACATTGACATTATTATTCTTCATCAGACGAGTTTTATTATGACTCCGTTTTATTCCCACAGGATTATGCTTTACCTATAAAGTAGAATCAATACAACGTAAAGATAGATATCTTACAATATTGCTAACATGATCTCGCTGTTGTGTTCTGTCGGAGAGGATTTTTTAAAAATATTACTTTTATCTATACCCAATCATGTACTATTCAAACGCATTGAAGTGGGGGGGGGGGGGGGGGGGGGGGGGGGGGGGGGGCGAGGAGCCTCTCCGAACTTTTATTTTCATATGCAAATAAATATATTTTGGATGATTGTAACCTGTTTTTGGTACTACCAGTGAATGAGAAGAATGTAAACTTTTAAACTGAATCCAGGTAACGACGAACCTGATATCGAAGCCTGGCCAAACAATTTGTAAGTAGGGCTCTTTTATAAAGACTTTAATATTCTCTATCCCTCTCTTCTCACGATTTAGAATGTTGAAAATCCTTTTTTTCCTTCCAATTCAAACATTTAGAAAAGTCAGCTTTCAACTACTACTTCAGCTATAGCAACTTCCACATCTACCAAGCGCTATGTTGACCTTAATTGACTGTCTGACGCGCGAGTTCCGAATTACCATGCGGGAACGAACGTTTTGCGCGAACGATCGGTTTTAGATGGGAACGAAAGGCAGAAAGACACAAGACATTTCCATATAGATTGTCTTTTTTTTTCCGGGATGACCTACCCCATCTCCAAACCGCCGCAATGGTCTAGAGCTTAGAGCCTTCGCCTCGCATGCGGAAGGTAGGGATTTGAATCCCGGCTGCGACATACCTAAGTCGTAAACACAGTTATTGACAGTTCCATCGCCAAACGCTCGGCATCAGGCGCGAATGTCACGGGTCCTCGGCTATGACCTAAACAACAGATGTCCCGTGCCACTGTAGGTGTGGCACGCTAAAAACTTTTACTGTCCAATGGCCGTTGGCGCCGAGTAAAGGCCTAAATTTGAAGCTCCTCACCGGTCTTGGTGACGTCTCCATATGAGTGAAAAATTCCCAAGAGAGACGTTAAAGAAGATACAATCCAGCAATCCCATCTTCAGAACAACCGAAAAGGTTTACATAAGATTGCTAAAATATACGAGAAAAAAGTATCGAAATTGCATTAAATCTACGAATGTCTTTACCCTGTCTTTGTTTTCGGCTTGCTAATCAATGTTTTACACAGAGCGAATTAGGACACGTCCTATTTGTTCAATGGGCTGATCCACAATGTATCAACTAGCAATGATAAACTTCAATTATTTCGTGTGGGACAACATAAGAGGGTGACGATGTAGAGTAGCTCCTTAAAGGTATATGTGCCGTATCAAAAAGTAATTTGCTTGCTGTTAGAAACAGGATCAACGTTTTGTAAGTATGATAGACTATGAAAAATAATACGTTTTTATAATTTCGACAAATTATACCCAGTTATTAAAAAATTACTGGCCTACAGAATGGAAGGAGAAAATGATTTTCTAGTGCATATTTATAAAGGAGTGACGTTTACGGTGTTTGTGCCGAAGCGCGCGAGAAAAATATTAGAAACATAATGAGTTACGGTATATAGTAGTACTGAATGGGGATCCATGTTAAACATAAACTTGAACTCTACTCTAATCTATTGTTCAAAGTGGTTCTCTCTCTCCTGTTATCCGTGTGACTGTTTGTATTGTATTTTGATATCACAAGGGTTTCAACGGTCCTTTTAATGCAAGTATTTCACAAATTCTATGTTCGATTTGCTACAACAATCTAACATGGGGCCAAATGCTGTCAACATGTTTCATACCAATTGCTAGGCCGTTCTTTGCACATTAAGTTTGACTACGGATTATTCCGTTTACCAGAACAGGATATAGAACCCACGGCGGGTGTAACAGGCAGATGCAAACAAAGAATGCTTACTCATCCTGGGCACTTTATTCCACCCTGATATGTCCAGGTGTTTGTGTTTGCCCTACTGATATTTTTTTATTATAGGAGTTATGTAAATGATCATTGTTCGTTATCTTCACCTCTACGTAGATATATTTGCATTTAAAATTTTGATCCCTATTGTGGCCCCAAATCTACCTCCGGGGACAATGATTTGAACAACCTTAGATCTGAACTATGTCATGAAACTTCCATGTAAATTTCAACTTTTATGGCCCTGTAGTAGAACATTTTAAAAGAGTGTTCCCTACACAACCGCATGTTAAACGTTATTCCCCACTGTTACCTGAAACTGTCCCTACTTTTGGAGGGGGGGGGGGGGTGAATGTACTCGATGTCACGAAATTTTCATATAAATTACAACTTCTCTGGCTCAGTGGTTCTTGATATTTTTTTTTAAATGACCTTAGCTACTCTTTAATCCAATTAACCCACTGATAATTTGTTCTATGCCTGTTTCATATTGTTCCAGTGTTTGTGAAGAAGAAAAGAGAAATTTGAAAAGTCAATAATAAAAACAAATGCCGGACAAATTTGATTAGAAAAGCCCACTTGAATCTTTGGTTCAGGTGTCTTAAAAATCCACCAAAATCAGTTTCAAAGTTGGAATGTGACAGTAGAACAACGACACGGACAAATGATGGGACATCCTCATACAGCCTACCTGGTTATTACAACAGTATCCAGGGATATTATTTCGAATTATTTTAGACGTTAGGGATATTAAGATGAATTGATTGGCTTTCAAGTTAGTGATCCATGTGTACTTTATAAAAAGAGCAATGCTGTTAATTATTTTAAAGTATATCTTACCTGAAAGGGGTGTTTTCCATACACTGTAGTCACCAAGTGTAAGCTCTACTTCTGAAATGAATTATAAACATACATTGATAAGTGCACGCAACAATTAGTAAGAATACCCCGGCAGTAGAGTTATTTTGATACAGTATTAAAGATCAGATATACTGGGATAATTTCAATGCATTGTAAACGGTTTGAACTTCATTGTTTTTGTCAATGTACAATATTTCATCAGATTAAAACTTACAGACAATTGGAGGGTGGATGTTTGTCACTGTTAAATTCGTTACGAACAACTTCCTTGTTGATCGCCGATATTATCATCTTTATCAATCAGACTATTACGATTCCTATATCGTTTTGTGTTGGATTACACTTCTTATTATAAACGATAAGCGTTATGTTGTATTTAATTTTGCAACGAAAACTTGCCTTTTTCTTGCTTTTCTTAATTTGATATAATTTGTATTCAAAGGGCCCTTATTGAATAATTATACCACATGCGTGTTTGTAGTGTTTTCGTTGTTTTGTAAATAATGATTCCTTATTAAAGTTTAGAATTTATTCAAGTCCAAAAAGTACAAAATTAAAAACTGCATTTTAACACAAACATTTGTAAGAGTCAAAAGTAAAAGTAAAAAGAGAGTGAATAACAGACAAACTCACGCACGTCTCATCTTTGACAACTCCTCCCACTTTTCATTAAATGAACCAATGAAACAAATTTAAAAACGGTACTAAAATTAGGGGAAAGCTTAATGACATTAATTTACAGGACAGGAAACATTTAGAGTAAGCATAACAAATTCAAAGAAACACCAGTCTTAGATCTGACCAAAAATCTGATAACAATTTCAAGCGAATAGCATCGATACCGTGGGACGGGGAGAAAGATGTCAAGTTTGAGAAATTACAAACACGTGCAGCAATGTTCTTTCTAATGATCAAATAAAACAATTAAATTTCAATTATAGATTTCTAACAATTAATCAAAAACATTTAAACAATGCCTAAATCATTTTAAGTAAATCTAAGAAACTAACAAATTGTCTTTATCAAATAAAATATATATACACATGTATATAACATGTTTTAGTGTGCACTATGTGTGTTAGATTGTGTCTGCATTATTAAGGATTGCCTATGGTGGTGCGTCATAGACGTATGTTTGGATGGATGGATTACAAGATAAGGCCACCGTGACCTACTTTTGAGTCACGACACACATTATTTACATTCCCAGCAAACGTTTTAATGAAAGTACATATGAAATGTTTGATCTGGCGACAGAGAATGCTACCCATCGTTGTATGTTTGTTTGTTTTACATTCCGTTGAACATTTTTCATTCATATTTCTACCTCGCCAGCTCTGGGCAATCTAATTCAAATTAGATCCTATGACCTGTTCATCTACTAATTGCTACACATCGGATCTAATTTTAATTTGATTGCAGCTGTACGTAAAGTACCACAAATTTAGACCCATGCTGAGGGACATACCGGTGATGGTTCTATAACGTGCCAATGCCTGCCGCGATACGGACACCACGTTTTTATCATTTTACGATGGGAATATAGTATAGAATAGTATAGATTACAAACAACAACGACGACAATGGCATGAGATGTATTCGATGTACACGGAATAGCAAGTGTTTTACAAACTGTTTGTCGTGTTTTATAGGAGTGTAGAATAACGTAATACTTAAACCTCTGGCCTTGAACTTTGATTTTGTATATTTCTTTTGAAATCATTCTGGAAACCTCAGGAAAATATTGTGAGAAATGTGTCTTTTGTTCCTAAGTTTTAACCTATAAGTTTTTGTTGACCCCACCCTGCTCTATCCACATGCACAACTAATTTTGAAGTGATGGTTTTATATTTTTATTTGACACCAAAAACGCATCTTTTTTAAAATAATTTTTGAAAATATATGAGGTCATGAGCTGTGTCGTTTTATGTCAGCATACTTCATGAATCACCGTGGGTCGTCGTGAAAAAAAATATGCTGCTGTGAGGTGTCCGCAGTTCATGTCCTCATGTATTATCAAAATGGTTTTTTTTCTATTTACATTCTACATTCATTTGCTTCGGCCTTTAAAATAGACCTAGATGTACTATATCTATCAATATTCATACGCGCATTGGTCACGGCTGCATAACATTTATATTGGACTTGCTATCATTACAGTTGGTAAAGATATTGAAGGCAAAATATTGGAAATGTAAATATTCTCTTTTAACATCGGGAAATGAATTTATGTTTTTAATGAAATACGTTCGATGTCATTATTGCAATGTTGAGATATTCAATGTAAGAAATTCAAAAGTTGTTATCTGTTTCAATGACAAAATTCTGACATTAATTTTAGTTCCACTAAGTGAGGTTCGTCTTTCACAAAATTATATACATGTAGCATTTATCATTAATTAATGAAACTGCTAAATACGAACGTATCCATCACATAATAAATATCTACTTTACAACGTTTTTGAAAAAAAAAATCACGAATTTCTGAGTAATCATATACTGGGGTTTCACTGTATGAATAAAAGTCAACACATTTTACTCATTCCTTGAACATCATCGTAAAATGAATAATTCCATGCAAGATCTCCGTCACATTGATAAAATTATACACACAGATCGGATCACCTCCTATGGTACGCCGTTTTTATATTTATTACTATCTAAAAATATTATCAATGTTATAAGATATTTTTAAATATTTATAAGATGTTTTAAAAAATTTATGAGATTTCTTATGTCCTGTCATAACGAATAGTGTTATCTTCACCTTCCATCCTTTATAAGATTTCTTATAAAATATGAGATATATTATTTTCCTTATAAGATATCTCATTAAACATAGGATATATCTTATAGAGTATATAATATATGTCATAAACTTTATAAGATATAATACCATGTATCTTGTAACCTTCATAAGAAAAGCGTATATATCATATATTGTATGATATATCTCATAAACTGTATGATATGACTAGTTGAATATACAAGATAACTGATAAAGGTGAAATTTGTTATATAGTTCATACTTTAAAAAGTATCATTTGAGTTTACTTTTGTAAGATATCTAACAAAACATATTAAATACTTTGTTTATTTTATAAGACGCCTCATATAGTTGACGAGACATCTTATAAATATTCATTATCTTATAAAATATCTTATAAAGTTGATGAGATATCTTACAAAAGATAAAACATATGTTATATGCTTTACATGATATCTTCTAAAAAGAAATTTATCAGATATCTTCATTTTTATAAGATATCTAATGGACTTTATAACATATAGTACTTAATATACAATATATCGTCTAAAGTTTAGGAATATCTTATATAGTTTATAACATACCATATACATCTTTTGAGATAACATACAAACTGTACCTTACACAAGATATCTTATAAATTTGATATTGATCAGATACCTTATAAAAGATAGAAGATATCTCATAAATCATATAATATAGCTTTATAGAGGAATAAATAAGCCTGTCATACGTCTCATTATTTTCTGTCGCATGCCAGATAGAATTAAGTGTATTAATACTCCTGACATTGAGAAATCTCCAGAAATATTCCGAAGAAGAGTGAAGCAAAATGAATCCAGTTAGAGATATCTAAAAATGTGAACCATCCCGCGTATCATGTGATGAATTAAAATATCTCATTAACCAAAATCAGATGCTTCTTAAATGATACAATTTACATTCACATCAAAAGTTAAAACAGAAACGTGCAAAATAAGCATATTTGAAGACTATCTGGATTGCACCAAAACTCAAGTTGGTTTTGAGCTTTTGTTTAAAGATCTTATCAATCATTGAATGAATGTAAGGATATCATTAATGTAACAACAGAGTAAACAAGAGGTCAGTGGGCCAAATCGCTCACCTTAGTCACATTGACCAATATTTAAAGAATTATCTCTATATATTCGCGTGTAAGACTTTGATCCCTAACGTGTCCCCAACTTACCCCCGGGGGCCATGATTCTACAAACTTAAATCTGAACTATGTCTGACAGCTTTCATATAAATGTAAACTTTCCTGGCTCAGTAGTTTTTGAAAGAAGATTTTTAAAGACTTCCTCAAACATTTGTATCTAAATGTTGATCCCCTAGTGTGGCCCCATCCTAGACCCTGGGACCATGATATTTATAGATTTGAATATGCACTACGTCATGAATCTATCATATATATATAAACTTGTCTGGCAGAGTGGTTCTTAAGGAAAAGTTTTAAAGATTTCCCTAATATACATGTATATGTATGTAAAACTTTGATTCCCTTTATTAGTGGTCCAACCCTACCCCCTGGGGGCCATGCTTTGAACAAACTTGTATCTGCTTTTGTCAGTAAGCTGTTATGTGAATATAAACTTTTCTGGTCGAGTGGTTCTTGAGAAATTTTTTGAAGATTTTCCAGATATTTTTATATGCAAAATTTTGATTCCTTATTATGGCTCAATCTTTCCGCGGAGGTTATGATTTTAACAAACTTGAATCTGCACTATGTCAGGAAGCTTTCAAATAAATTTGTACTTTTCTGACTCAGTGGTTCTTGATACGATTTTTTAAAAACAGTTTCACTATATGTGCATGTAAATCCATTATCCCCTATTGCGGCCCAACCCTAACCCCAGGGACCATGATTTTAATCTGCACTATGTAAGGAAGCTGTCAAATGAGTTTCAACTCTTTTGACTCAGTGGTTCTTAAATAACCTCACCCTATTTTTGCATTTTTGTGATTATCTTTTCTTTGAAAGGGACATGAACCCTCATTTGAATAAACTTGAAAGCACTTTCTCCAAGGATACTTTTTGCCAAGTGTAGTTGAAATTGGCTCAGTCGTTCTAGAGAAGAAGTAAAAAATATGAAAAGTTTACCGACAGTCGACGAACAACAGCTCATTAGAAAAGCTCCGTTGGGTAGATGACCTAAAGAGTGTCATGTCACAATTTTGTCCTTATATGATGCAGGGGAAATTCGAATTAGATTATCCAAAAGTATATCTGGTATGTTCTGAACTTACTGACGAGCGAGCCTTTTTCTCTAGTATACCAGGGAAAAGGACAAAGCCTGTTAGGAGCACCTTTTTTGCTTATCTTACGTTATACTGTATTTGAAGAATTAAACTATACAATGTACTAATTTTAGATTTGTGTTTTTTTCAATATGTTTGTATGGGTATGTTAAACGTATTCAATTATCTCAATGAGGGAGTCAGTTAAAGTGTCAGTAAGTATAAATATGATGTGTGGAATATTGTTTTGCAAAGTTTAGCGGTGTTGATGCAGTTTGATTAAAATGTATGTGTGACAGACATAACAAAAGAACATGGTAGTAGATTAATTAGGAATTGAATCCATGTACCGAAAGATGAGCACTGTCCCCCTTCCATACACCCATATATATGATTTTAGAAATCAAAGCCTTGGGAAAACCTTTTCAGGTAATGTTCCCAATGACGTATTCAAATTCTCCCTTCCTACAGTTTAAGATATTGGAGATCGAGCTATTTTAGGGGGTATCAATAAATCTAGACAAGTCAACTTTAATTCTTCTCAAATACACCAACCCCTTCCCTTGAGAGACGATGTTACGTGCCTAGATTGGGAGACGATCAAGTAGCAGTGGTGTGGCGACTTCATTGATCAGGAAGGATGGTGAATACATCATAACAATTTACGTTCTTGTAATTATGTTCCCCAAACAAAGTTTGGGAACATATTGGTTTTACTCTGTTTCTTATTATGTTCCCCAAACGAAGTTTGGGAACATATTGGTTTTACTCTGTTTCTTATTATTATTATTATTTTTCTTTCTTTCTTCTTGGGACTTTTTTGTCCACGAGTGTTCTCAGAAACTACTCAAGGGATCAATATGAAACCTTTTTAGGATGATAGTATAGCATATGTAGATGTGCGGAACGAATGTCATTTTGTCTGAAAATGCATGCATGTGCATGCACGTGCATTGGATTTTTTGTTTACCAACTTTGGAATGAGTCTAACTTTTTTATTTTTCAATGAAATCGTTTGCTATTTATATCGTAGGTATAACAAGGGACCCTTAACTGTTTGGCATCGTCAAAATTTCAATTCTGCACGCGCATGCACGTGTGCTTCAATTTGATTGGATAATACAAAACCGTTTATATCATTCATGCCAATCAAGGAAATTTAATGATATTTACAGGATAAGTAGACATGTCAAATATTTAAAGATTGATGTAATAAAAATTGCAAACGCGCATGCGCACGCACGTGCATTGTCTTTTGAAGGTTCAATTCTTTCAATGACCATAACTTTTTTTGTTTTTTGTCCAAATCTTTTCAAACTTGTATTGTATATGTATCTTGATATTCTTAACAAAAGTGTACAGTCATAATTACCATCCGGCACGTGCATGCACGTGTGCTAAATTCTGATTGGACGATTTTCAAATCGCCATAACTTTCTTATAAATGATGGAAACAATATGAAATTTATACTGAAAGTATATCTATCAAATGTCTATTGAATGACATCAACACTGATGCTGAGTCATACTCACGTGCCCGTGTATGCACGTGCATAGCTTTTCTTTCATTTTTTCGGGTACTAAAATAGTTATAACTATTGAATTAAAAACTGAAATGAATTCAAATTTACCCTGAGGATCTATGATATGAATGTCTATGAAATGGTGTCAACAAATTTTCCATTATCAAAATCGCGTGCGCGTGAATGCGCGTGCATTGTAATTCTTGACGTCTAAATTTAAGTATTGGTCTATAACATTTTGAGATTGCAATGAATAGGTTTGAAATTTAGGTTGCAGGTATGTTTTGGGCCTGTCAATTTATTAATAGTCTCAAAATCACTTCCCTGCACGCGCATGCACGTGCGCTAAATTCTGATTGGACGATTTTGAAATCCCAATAACTTTCTTATGAGTGAAGCGATCGATACCAAATTCATATAGTAAGTATATTGTTCAAATGTCTATTGAATAGCATCAACAAAATTGTTGTATGGTACTCACGCGCACGTGTATCCACGTGCATTGATCTCGGTCTTTGCAGTTTTGAGTTGTTGTTAATTTCTCGATTTTCATTGAACTGTTTTGAAACTTCTCTTGTACTCATATAGTAAGACTTCTAATGTATCGAGATGGTCGGATTATTTATATGCACGTGCATGCACGTACGTGCACGTACACAAAACTCTCAGATTTTTATAACTGATTTGAACTAGTATGAAATGGACTGAATGTTATAAGATAGTTATATATTCACATGCTCCACAGTTTGCAATGGTCAAAACAACTTGTACTGAAAGAAATGTCACCACTTACTAAATGGGGGAATGTTTGGGGAACATCTGTAACGGTCCCCGTTACAATAAGTACTAGTTATTATTATTATTCTTTCTTTCTTCTTGGGACTTTTTTGTCCACGAGTGTTCTAAGAAACTACTCAAGGGATCAATATGAAATCTTTTTAGGATGATAGTATAGCATATGTAGATGTGCGGAACGAATGTCATTTTGTCTGAAAATGCATGCATGTGCATGCACGTGCATTGGATTTTTTGTTTACAAACTTTGGAATGAGTCTAACTTTTTTATTTTTCAATGAAATCGTTTGCTATTTATATCGTAGGTATAACAAGGGACCCTTAACTGTTTGGCATCGTCAAAATTTCAATTCTGCACGCTCATGCACGTGTGCTTCAATTTGATTGGATAATACAAAACCGTTTATAACATTCATACCAATTAAGGAAATTTAATGATATTTACAGGATAGGTAGACATGCCAAATATCTACAGCTCGATGTAATAAAAATTGCAAATGCGCATGCGCACGCACATGCATTGTGTTTTGAAGGTTCAATTCTTTCAATGACCATAACTTTTTATATTTTTGTCAAAATCTTTTCAAACATGTATTGTATATGTATCTTAATATTCTTAACAAAAGTGTACAGTCATAATTACCATCCGGCACGTGCATGCACGTGTGCTAACTTCTGATTGGACGATTTTCAAATCGTCATAACTTTCTTATAAATGATGGAAACAATATGAAATTTATACTGTAAGTATATCTATCAAATGTCTATTGAATGACATCAACATTGATGCTGAGTCATACTCACGTGCGCGTGTATGCACGTGCATAGCTTTTCTTTCATTTTTCGGGTACTAAAATGGTCATAACTATTGAATTAAAAACTGAAATGAATTCAAATTTACCCTGAGGATCTATGATATGAATGTCTATGAAATGATGTCAACAAATTTTCCATTATCAAAATCGGGTGCGCGTGAATGCGCGTGCATTGTAATTTTTGATGTCTAAATTTAAGTATTGGTCTATAACATTTTGAGATTGCAATGAATAGGTTTGAAAATTAGGTTGCAGGTATGTTTTGGGCCTCTCAATTTATTAATAGTCTCAAAATCACTTCCCTGCACGCTGATGCACGTGCGTTTAATTCTGATTGGACGATTTTGAAATCCCAATAACTTTCTTATGAGTGAAGCAATCGATACCAAATTCATATAGCAAGTATATTGTTCAAATGTCTATTGAATAGCATCAACAAAATTGCTGTGTGGTACTCACGCGCACGTGTATGCACGTGCATTGATTTCGGTCTTTGTAGTTTTGAGTTGCCGTTAATTTCTCGGTTTTCATTGAACAGTTGTGAAACTTCTCTTGTACTCATATAGTAAGACTTCTAATGTATCGAGATGGTCGAATTATTTATATGCACGTGCATGCACGTACGTACACGTGCACAAAACTCTCAGATCTTTATAACTGATTTGAA
Organism: Ostrea edulis; assembly: GCF_947568905.1. NCBI lineage: Eukaryota > Metazoa > Mollusca > Bivalvia > Ostreida > Ostreidae > Ostrea > Ostrea edulis. The sequence goes on along the minus strand of NC_079166.1, from coordinate 76,107,231 downwards.
CTAGTTTGAAATGGACTGAACGTTATAAGATAGTTATATATTCACATGCTACACAGTTTGCAATGATCAAAACAACGTGTACTGAAATAAATGTCACCACTTACTAAATGGGGGAATGTTTGGGAACATCTGTAACGGTCCCCGTTACAATAAGTACTAGTTAAGGTCTTCCGTTTTCAACGGAAGACCTTCTAGTGATTCTACTGTTTATTATTATTATTATTATTTTTTTTTTTTTTTTCCCCTTTCGTCTCCTAGACCGTTGGATGGATTTTCCTGAAACTTTCACAGGTTATAGAGAACAATGGTACCTCGAGGCATTTTTTTCATTTTTTTCAAAATTCACTTCCGGTCGCAAGATATGTCCAATTTTCGTCTTTTTACAAGATATTTTGTCCAGCGTTTTTCTCAGAAACGGTAAAAGATAGAGTCACCAAATTTTCAGAGTTAATAGATCTCACTTTGTAGGCGTGCAGTAGGGGGTTAAGAATGTCGGCCGTCACTTCCGGTCGTCACCGGAAGTGATTAAAGGAAACAGGAATTTCAAACTTTTTTCTTTCAAATTGAAACCTATTTCGGTTTACTATATCTCGTTCTAATTCTCAAAAAATGTTGACCCCACCGGAAGTTGAATCTTCAACTTCCGGTTATATCAAAGAAAGCCTATTCATTCTCTCATTTTTCAGTGCCATAAATCTCGGTCATGAAAGTAGTTAATGAGTTGAGTTTTAAATATATAATAGTCACTATAAATGTCTAAAGTCACGTCAAATAATTTTGTAAAATTTACTTCCGGTCGGCAAATACGGCTTATTAGCTGTTTTCGTTGTCCAGCGTTTTTCTCAGAAACGGTAAAAGATAGAGTCACCAAATTTTCAGAGTTAATAGATCTCAAATTGTAGGCGTGCAGTAGGGGGTTAAGAATGTCGGCCGTCACTTCCGGTCGTCACCGGAAGTGATTAAATGAAACATATATTTCAAACTTTTTTCTTTCAAACTGAAACCTATATCGGTTTACTAGGTCTGGTTCTAATTCTCAAAAAAATGTTGACCCCACCGGAAGTTGAAACTCGAACTTCCGGTTATATCAAAGAAAGATTATTCATTCGCTCATTTTTCAGTGCCATAAATCTCGGTCATAAAACAAGTTAATGATTTGAATTTTACATATGTTATAGACATTATAAATGTCTAGAGTAAATTTAAATATTTTTGAAAAAATTCACTTCCGGTCGTGAGATATAGGGTGGACATATTCAAACCTTGTTTTTTCAGTTTCTCAACAATGAATGTAGATAGACGCTTGAAACTTGTAGAGTTGATCAACTGACATTAGTCCATTGTACACATACATTCAATTTTTTTGTCCGTCACTTCCGGTCTATACCGGAAGTATTTGAAAAAATGTCGATTTTCCGATTTCTTCGAGTGATTTCTCAGAGATGGCTGAAATTTTCAGGAATAATGTCTTATGAAATGACCTTGCTATAATTATTTTTGTTTTTACAAAATTCACTTCCGGTCGGAAAATATGGCCGATTTTCTGTTTTTCAAAAGGAATTTTGTCCAGCATTTTTCTTGGAAAAGGTAAAATATAGGTTCATCAAATATTCCGGGATGATCAATCTCCGTTTGTAGGCGTCCAGAAGGGGTTTGAACATGTCGAACGTCACTTCCTGTCGTCACCGGAAGTGATGGAAAGAATCGCAAATTTCAAACTTTTTCCTTTAAATTGAAACCTATACTAGTTTATTAAGTCTCCTTCAAAGTGTCAAAAGAATATTGACTCTGTCAGTAGTCAAAACGACTACTTCCGGTTTCTTGATAAAATACCTTTTCAATTTTCGTCTCTTTGTCCCCATAAATCTCGCTTGTATTTGAAGTCTTTCATATGATTTTCACATGTCTTAATAAAAGTATCAACTTGTAAAGTTTTGATCATTTTGTTTTTCAAAATTGACTTCCGGTCGGTAGTAACCTACTACTTTTTCTTTCTTAGGTTTACTTTTTTTTTTGAGAACTCTTTCAGATAAAGACGTGAAATTTTCAGGGAATATAGACAGTAAAGAGTCGTTGTCATTTATAGGAAAACGCATCTGAATAGTACTTCCGGTCGTCACCGGAAGTTACGAGAAAGGAGTAAAAAATTCGATAATACATTTCTCATTCATTGTTAAGGCACATTTTCTGATACATTTAAATGGTTTTTGTAGGAACAGAAAGTTCTTTACCGGAAGTGGTCTAACGGAAGACCTACTCATTACTAGTAATGAGTTTCTAGTTATTATTATTATTATTCTTTCTTTATTCTTGTCACCCTTTTTTGTCCACGAGTGTTCTCAGAAACTACTGAAGGGATCAAGACGAAACCTTTTTAGGATGATAGAATACTCTTTGTAGATGTGCGGAACGAACGTCATTTTGTCTGAAAATGCATGCATGTGCATGCACGTGCATTGGATTTTTTGTTTACAAACTTTGGAATGCATCTAACTTTTTTATTTTTCAATGAAATCGTTTGATATTTATATTCCAGGTATAACTTGAGACCCTTAACCGTTTGGCATCGTCAAAATTTCAATTCTGCACGCGCATGCACGTGTGCTTCAATTTGATTGGATAAGACAAAACCGTTTATAACTTTCAAGTAAATTAAGACAATTTAATCATATTTGCAGGATAGGTAAATATTATAAATATCTACAAATCTATGTTATAAAATTTGAAAACGCGCATGCGCACGCACGTGCATTTACATTTGAATATTCAATTCTTTCAATGACCATAACTTTTTTGTTTTTTGTCAAAATCTTTTCAAACTTGTATTGTATATGTATCTTGATATTCTTAACAAACGAAAACAGTCAAAATAACTATCCGGCACGTGCATGCACGTGTACTTAATTCTGATTGGACGATTTTCAAATCGCCATAACTTTCTTATAAATGATGGAAACAATATGAAATTCATACTGTAAGTATATCTATCAAATGTCTATTGAACGACATCAACATTGATGCTTAGTCATACTCACGTGCCCGTGTATGCACGTGCATATCTTTTCTTTCATTTTTCGGGTACTAAAATGGTCATAACTATTGAATTAAAAACTGAAATGAATTCAAATTTACCCTGAGGATCTATGATATGAATGTCTATGAAATGGTGTCAACAAATTCTCCATTATCAAAATTGCGTGCGCGTGAATGCGCGTGCATTGTAATTCTTGACGTCTAAATTTAATTATTGGTGTATAACATTTTGAGATTGCAATGAATAGGTTTGAAAATTAGGTTGCAGGTATGTTTCGGGCCTCTCAATTTATTAATAGTCTCAAAATCACTTCCCTGCACGCGCGCATGCACGTGTGCTTAATTCTGATTGGACGATTTTGAAATCCCAATAACTTTCTTATGAGTGAAGCAATTGATACCAAATTCATATAGTAAGTATATTGTTCAAATGTCTATTGAATAGCATCAACAAAATTGCTGTGTGGTACTCACGCGCACGTGTATGCACGTGCATTGATCTCGGTCTTTGTAGTTTTGAGTTGCCGTTAATTTCTCCTTTTTCATTGAACAGTTGTGAAACTTCTCTTCTACACATATAGTATGACTTCTGATGTATCGAGATGGTCGAATTATTTATATGCACGTACGTACACGTGCATAAAACTCTCAGATCTTTATAACTGATTTGTATTAGCATGAAATGGACTGAACGTTATGAAATAGTTATATATTCACATGTTTCACAGTTTGCAATGGTAAAAACCACTTGTACTGAAATAAATGACACCACTTGCTGAATGGGGGAATGTTTGGGGAACATCTGTAACGGTCCCCGTTACAATAAGTACTAGTTTTATGTGAAATGGGGAACACTTGTTTTTATATGGTTACAACAGGGTTAACGTTGCAAGCTACTTTGGTGAATGTTGCTTTCAATGTTGCATTACAGACAAAGTAATTTGGGCCATAACTACGTTATAATTTTATTATATATGGGGTCATAGTTTCATAGTTGTTGCATGCTATTTATAGATAGTATCTTATGTACATGTACATCAGATACCACGTCCTATATACCTTAGTCCTTTTACCGAGTTTTACATTGGCAAATATTAGGAATTATGAAATGAATTTCTATTGACAATCTATATGGCAAACATACAAAGTGCTACCATTAAATACATAGATTCGAAATTATGCATGGATTTAATCATGAGTGACAACACCTTACTACAGAAAAATTAAACTTCGATTTTTCTTCTGTGTTTTTAGAACAGTGATTCTGGAGGTTGTAATGAATATAAACTTTAAAATATATTCCCCTTTTTCTTATCAGTTTTTCAGTTTTACTTATAGTGGGAGTTTGTGAATATTCTTTTATCCCTATAATTGAGGTTCCGCGTCGGAAGTCCAAATCTGTATTGATAAACCTTTCAAGTCCATGTGACATTTCTAAAAAATCACAATCCGTATACATGTGTTCGTTAACCTATACAAGAGGCTCATGGGCCACATCGCTCACCTGAGTTACCTTGACCCATATCTGAAGGCTTTCCATAAACATTTGCATGTAAAACCTTAGTCCGTATTGTGGCCTCAACCTACCCCTGGACGTCATGATTTTTACAAACTTGAATCTGCACTCTGTCAGGAAGCTTTCATGTAAATCTCAGCTCCTCTGGCTCATTGGTTCTTGAGAAGATAATTTTTAAAGATTTTCTTTATGTAGTATCATGTAAAACTTCCATCCCCTATTGTGGCCCCGACCCACCCTCGGGGGCCTTGATTTGAACAAACTTGAATCTGCACTATGTCAGGAAGCTTTTATGTAATTCTTAGCTCTTCTGGCTAATTGGCTCTTGAGAAGACTTTTTTAAAGATTTTCCCTATATATGTCTATGTAAAATTTTGATCCCCTTTTGTGGCCCCATTCTATCCCCGGGGACCATGGTTTGAACAAATTTGAATCTGCACTATGTCATGAAGCTTTCATATAAATTTCAGCTCTTCTGCTTCATTGGTTTTTGAGAAGAATATTTTTAAAGACATTCCGTTGAACATTTTTCATTCATATTTCTACCTCGCCAGCTCTAGGCAATCTAATTCAAATTAGATCCTATGACCTGTTCATCTACTAATTGCTACACATCGGATCTAATTTTAATTTGATTGCAGCTGTACGTAAAGTACCACAAATTTAGACCCATGCTGAGGGACATAACGGTGATGGTTCTATAACGTGCCAATGCCTGCCGCGATACGGATACCACGTTTTTACCATTTTACAATGGGAATATAGTATAGAATAGTATAGATTACAAACAACAACGGCGACAATGGTTAATGAAAAATGGCATGAGATGTATTCGAGGTACACGGAATATCAAGTGTTTTACAAACTGTCTGTCGTGTTTTATGGGATTGTAGAATAACGTAATACTTAAACCTCTGGCCTTGAACTTTGATTTTGTATATTTCTTTTGAAATCATTCTGGAAACCTCAGAAAAATATTGTGAGAAATGTGTCTTTTCTTCTCAAGTTTTAACCTATAAGTTTTTGTTGACCACACCCTGTTCTATCCACATGTACAACTAATTTTAAAGTGATGGTTTTACATTTTCATTTGACACCAAAACGTATCTTTTTTTAAAACAATTTTCGATAATGCATGAGGTCATGAACTGTGTTGTTTTACGTCAGCATACTTCATGAATCACCGTGGGTCGTCGTGAAAAAATATGCTGGCGTGAAGTGTTCGCAGTTCATGTCCTCATGTCCTCATGTATTATCAAAATGATTTTTTTTTCTATTTACATTCTACATTCATTTGCTTCGGCCTTTAAAATAGACCTAGATGTACCTATATCTATCAATATTCATACGCACATTGTTCACGGCTGCATAACATTTCTATTGGACTTGCTATCATTACAGTTGGTAAAGATGTTGAAGGCAAAATATTGGAAATGTAAATATTCTCTTTTAACAACGGGAAATGAATTTATGTTTTTAATAAAATAGGTTCGATGTCATTGTTGCAATGTTGAGATATTCAATGGAAGAAATTCAAAAGTTGTTATCTGTTTCAATGACAAAATTCCGACATTAATTTTAGTTCCACTTAGTGAGGTTCGTCTATCAAAAAATTATATACACGTAGCATTTATCATTAATTAATGAAACTGCTAAATACGCTCGTATCTCTCAAACAATAAATATCTACTTCACAACTGTTTTGAAAAAAAACCACGAATTGCTGAGTAATCATATACTGGGTTTTCACTGTATAATTAAAAATCAACACATTTTACTCATTTCTTGAACATCATCGTAAAATGAATAATTCCATGCAAAATCTCCGTCACATTGATAAAATTATACACACAGATCGGATCACCTCCTATGGTACGCCGTTTTCATATTTATTACTCTCTAAAAATATCATCAATGTTATAAGATATCTTTAAAATTTTATAAGATGACTTAAAAATTTATGAGATTCTTATGTCCTTTCATCACTATTCGTTATCTACTCCTTTCATCCTTTATAACATTTCCTATAAAAATATGAGATATATTATTTTCCTTATAAGATATATCATTGAACATAGGATATAACTTATAGAGTATATAATTTATCTCATAAACTTTATAAGATATAATATAATATATATTGTAACCTATATTTTATGATATATCTCATAAACTGTAAGATATGACGAGTTGAATATACAAGATAACTGATCAAGGTGAAATTTGTTATATAGTTCATACTTTATCAAGTATCATTTGAGTTTACTTTTGTAAGATATCTAACAAAACATATTAAATACTTTGTTTATTTTATAAGACGCCTCATATAGTTGACGAGACATCTTATAAATATTCATTATCTTATAAAATATCTTATAAATTTGGTGAGATATCTTACAAAAGATAAAATATATGTTATATGCTTTACATGATATCTTCTAAAAAGAAATTTATAAGATATCTTCATTTTTTTTAATAAGATATCCAATAGACTTTATAACGTATAGTACATAATATAGAATATATTGCGTAAAGTTTAGGAATGTCGTATATAGTTTATAACATACCATATACATCTTTTGAGATAACATACAAACTGTACCTTACACAAGATATCTTATAAAATTGATATTGATCAGATATCTTATGAAAGATAGAAGATATCTCATAAATCATACAATATAGCTTTATAGAGGAATATTATAAATAAGCGTGTCATACATCTCATTATTTTCTGTCGCATTGCCAGATAGAATTAAGTGTATTAATACTCCTGACATTGAGAAGTCTCCAGAAATATTCCGAAGAAGTGAGAAGCAAAATGAATCCAGTTAGAAATATCTAAAAATGTGAACCATCCAGCGTATCATGTGATGAATTAGAATATTACATTAACCAAAATCAGATGCTTCTTAAATGATACAAGTTACATTCACATCAAAAGTTAAAACAGAAACGTGCAAAATAAGCATATTTGAAGACTATCTGGATTGCACCAAAGCTCAAGTTGGTTTTGAGCTTTTGTTTAAAGATCTTATCAATCGTTGAATGAATGTAAGGATATCATTAATATATCAACAGGGTAAATAAGGGGTCCGTGGGCCAAATCGCTCACCTGAGTCACATTGACCAATATTTAAAGAATTATCTCTATATATTCGCGTGTAAGATTCTGATCTCTAATGTGTCCCCAACTTACTCCCAGGGGCCATGATTCTACAAACTTGAATCTGCACTATGTCTGACAGCTTTCATATAAATGTAAACTTCCCTGGCTCAGTAGTTTTTGAAAGTAGATTTTTAAAAGATTTCCTTACACATTTGTATGTAAAACGTTGATCCCCTAGTGTGGTCCCATCCTAGCCCCCGGAACCATGATGTTTATAGATTTAAATCTATACTACGTCAGGAATCTATCATATAGATATAAACTTGTCTGGAAGAGTGGCTCTTGAGGAAAAGTTTTAAAGATTTCCCTAATATACATGTATATGCATGCAAAACTTTGATTCCCTTTAATAGTGGTCCCACTCTACCCCCTGGGGGCCATGCTTTGAACAAACTTGTATCTACTCTATGTCAGGAAGCTGTTATGTGAATATAAACTTTTCTGGTCGAGTGGCTCTTGAGAATTTTTTTGAAGATTTTCCAGATATTTTTATATGCAAATTTTTGATTCCTTATTATGGCTCAATCCTTCCCCGGAGGTTATGATTTTAACAAACTTGAATCTGCACTATGTCAGGAAGCTTTCAAATAAATTTGTACTTTTCTGGCGCAGTGGTTCTTGATACGATTTTTTAAAAATATCTTCACTATATGTGCATGTAAATCCACTATCCCCTATTGCGGCCCAACTCTAACCCCATGGACCATGATTTTAACACACTTTAATCTGCACTATATCAGGAAGCTTTCAAATAAATTTATACTTTTCTGGCTCATTGGTTTTTGATAAGATTTTTTTATAAAGATTTTCACTATATGTATATGTAAATCTATTACCCCCTATTGCGGCCCAACCCTAACCTTTTAACACACTTTAATTTGCACAATGTGAGGAAGCTGTCATATGAGTTTCAACTCCTTTGACCCAGTGGTTCTTAAATAACCTCACCCTATTTTTGCATTTTTGTGATTATCTTCTCTTCGAAAGGGACATGAACCCTCATTTTCCCTAGTATCCCAGGACAAAGGACAAAGCCTGTTTGGAGCACCTTTTTGCTTATCTTACGTTATACTGTATTTGAAGAATTAAACTATACAATGTACTAATTTTAGATTTATGTGTTTTTAATATGTTTGTATGGGTAGAATAAAGGTATTGGATTATCTCAATGAGGGAGTCAGTTAAAGTGTCAGTAAGTATAAGGATGGTGTGTGGAATATTGTTTTGCAAAGTTTAGCGGTGTTGATGCAGTTTGATTAAAATGTCTGCGTGATAGACATACCAAGATAACATGATAGTATATTAATTATGAATTTAAGATGAGCACTGTCCCCCGTCCATACACACACATGTGTGATTTAAGAAACCGAAGCCTTGGGAAAACCTTTTCAGGTAATGTTCTCAATGAAGTATCCAAATTCTCCCTCCCTAAGGGATATCAACAAATTTAGACAAGTCAACTTTAATTCTTCTCACCTACACCAATCCATTCCCTTGAGAGACGATGTTACGTGCCTAGATTGGGAGACGATCAAGTAGCAGTGGTGTGACGACTTCATTGATCAGGAAGGATGGTAAATACATCATAACAATTTATTTTTTTGTAACACGGTAGATTTATGTGAAATGAGGATCACCTGTTTTTATATGGTTACAACAAGGTTAACGATGCAAGCTACTTTGATGAATGTTGCTTTCAATGTTGCATTACAGACAAAGTAATTTGGGCCATAACTATGTTATGATCTTAATATATATGGGGTCATAATTACATAATTGGTGTATGCAATTTATAGGTAATGTCTGATATACATGTATATTAGATTCCAAGTCCTATTCACCTTAGTCCTTTTACTGAGTTTTACATTGGCAATATTAGGAATTTTGAAATATATTTTCTATTGATAATCTAAATTTCAAACATGCAAAATGCTACCATTAAATACTTAGCTTCGAAACACGTTAGTATAGAAAAAAATGGATTTCGCTTTTTCTTCTGAAATATTTTGTGGTTTTAGAACATTGATTCTGGAGGTAGTAGTCAATATCAATTTTTCAATATGGTCCTCTTTTTCTTATTAGTTATCAGTTTTACTTATACTGGGAGTTTGTAAATATATTCTTTTATACCTATCGTTGATGTGCTGCGTCGTGAGTCCGTATCTACATTGATAAACCTTTCAAGTTCATATGAAATTTCTGAAAAAGAATTTTTTAAAACATCATAATCAGTATACATGTAGTCGTTAACATATACATGTAAAAGTTATCGCTCGATGTGCATCCGTTATCTTCTACTTCAATTACCGTATCACAAGTCTCAGGATCAATTGCTAATGATACTGTATTTATAAGTATTCTGGAAAATACAGTGCTTTTTTGTCAGAAAAGTTGGTTCTTTTGGTTAGCATCCAATTAATTAGTTCTATTGATGTCTCTAGTTGGCACCCACTTACACTATTTCAAACAATAATGCAGTGTAACTGATGTAATGAAAAGAACTTCTGAATTGCCGAGTGATTACAATGAATTCAGTGGATAAGCAACCGAAAATAATACACAACAATTTCTATCAAGGAGTTCAAATTATCCAAACACAGCATCATCTGAACATGAAATAATATCAATGGCATGTATTTCATTCCTGTAAAACATGCAAGTAATGTTTCTTGTTTTGATAGTGGTGTCAAGAACGAAATCATTGGATGAATATACACCTTATCAAGACATGTACTTCAGACAATTTTGTTGTAATTTGTAGATGCATAAGGTTTTGTACCTTCTTTTCTAGCTCTGTTCCTTTTCCTCAAACGGACTATCCAAAATAGAAAGATTGCAAGAACAAGAACGAGGACTCCAGCAAAACTGCCTGTTAGTATTGCCTTTAGGACATTGTCATCAGACTGAATGGCTGTGTTCATGGTAGAATTAAAGGTTGTGTCTGTGATATTCGATAGATTTCTGGGTGTTGAAGTGAACGTCTCATTCGAGAAAGGCGTTGTCTCCCTGTTTTATGTAGTGAAAGCAATATTTTAATTTCATATAACAAGAACATAACAGGATTCTTTTCTATTTAAAACAGAAACGATAGACTTATCTTTATAATCTGTTTGTTAATTTAACCTCTTTCTGTTTCTTACCATCTTTCTTAACTTACATATTTGGACAGGTTGGATCTTCATAATAGCATCGATCTTGGGTATTAATTTGATGACAGGCTGGATCTGAAAAAGAGAAAAGGTAGCCTGAAATATTTACACTCTGTGTGATATCTGTAAATCCGCAACACATAAAGATCACATATGGAATTTTACACAGAGTGCAACCGCATGTTCAGAATAAAATGTAAATGCAAGGATTTTATTGTCAAACATATCTAACTCTGTGTTGTTTTTTAAAGCATTAACCCTACTATTGAAACCTATAACTTACTTTGTACGCTTGATTAAAGATGTAATGTATTTACCATACTTAGAGGGGTAGAAAAGTTCATTTTGCTGATTTTGTTTCTTCATCTAAAATCATCTTATTCCCTTCTAATATTATTTTTAAAAAGATAAATGAATGAAATTTATCAACTTTGAAATGATCCACTGTGCGTCAAAATCTACATTAGGTGCCAACTTATATAACAGATTGATTTTTTTTCCAGGAAGCAAAAATTGAGGGGATGTATGAATATTATAATTGTTTTAAATTTGGAAATAAGTGCAGATAAATACATGGAATTGTTATTAATTACAAAAGTGACCTGTTTAGTCAAATGGACTCATTTCAATTATTTAAAATAAAACGACCCTTACTATCCCTTTCACAATGGCTTAACTTGTATTTTCTGATCTTTTGTATTTCATTAAAATTTACAATGACTTTTCATACAAATGTGATTTATTTACAATAGTTAACAATACATCATTATATTTTCTGTATAAACATATTGTATTGATTAAAATTTTTAATTTTTTTTACTTACGCTGTGATAAAACATAACATAATTAATGGAATCATGTATTAACTTTTGATTTTACAACATGCATGTATGTAAAACTTGTACGTGACCAATTTTGATGTATCAGATACACATGGCGACATCTAATGTCTCTTCAGTGATGCTCAAGCAGAAATGTTGGAAATTCGAAATAACAAAAAACTTCTGAGAGCTAAAAGGACAAGAGGCCCATGGGCCAAATCGCTCACCTGAGACACCTTGGCCCATATCTGAAGACTTTCCATATATATTTGCATGTAAAACCTTAGTCCCTATTATGGCCCAAACTACCCTTTGCAAACTTGAATCTACACTGTCAGAAAGCTTTCATGAATATGTCAACTTCTTAAGCCCAATGGTTCTTGAGAAGAAGACTTTTAAAGCTTTCTCCTATATTTGTATGTAAAACTTTGACCCCCCCCCCATCTCACTTGTGGCCCATCCTACCCCTCGGGGGCCATGATTTGAACAAACTTGAATCTGCACTATGTCAGAAAGTTTTCTTGTAAATATCAGCTTTTCTGACTCAGTGGTTATTGAGAAAAAGATTTTAACTGTATATTTGTATGTAAAACTTTGATCCCCCGTGTGGCCCCATCCTACCCCCGGGGCTATGATTTGAACAAACGTGAATCTGCATTATGTCAGAAAGCTTTCATGTAAATTTCAGCTTTTCTGGCTTAGTAGTTCTTGAGAAGAAGATTTTTAAAGTTTTTCCCTAAATATTTGTATGTAGGAGATATTTACTCCTCCTAGGCACCTGATCCCACCTCTGGTGTGTCCAGGGGTTCGTGTTTGCCCAACTATCTAATTTGTATTGCTTGTAGGAGTTATTATGAGATTGATCACTGTTCGTTATCTTCATCTTGCATGTAAAACTTTGATCCTCCCCCTTCTGGCACCATCCTATCCCCGGGGGCCATGATTTGAACAAACTTGAATCTGCATTATGTCAGGAAGTTTACATGTAAATATCAGCTTTCCTGGCTCAGTGGTTCTTGAGAAGAAGATTTTAAAAGACTTTTTCCTATATATTTGTATGTAAAATTTTGATCCCCTATTGTGGCACCATCCAACCCTCGGGGTCCATGATTTGAACAAAATTGAAACTGCATTATGTCAGGATGCTTTCATCTAAATCTCAGCTTTTCTGGCTCAGTGGTTCTTGAGAAAAAGATTGTTAAAGATTTTTCGTATATATTTGTATGTAAAACTTTGATCCCCTATTGTGGCCCCATCCAACCTCCGGACCCATGATTTGAACAAACTTGAATCTGCATTATGTCAGGAAGATTCCATGTACATCTCAGCTTTTCTAAATTAGTGGTTCTTGCGGAGAAGATTTTTAAAGTTTTTCCCTATATATTTGTATGTAAAACTTTGATTCCCTAGTGTGGCCCAATCCTAGCCCCGGGGGCTATGATTTGAACAAACTTGAATTTGCACTATGTCAGAAAGTTTTCATGTTAAAATCAGCTTTTCTAACTCAGTGGTTCTTGAGAAGAATATTTTTAAAGATTATTCCTATATATTTGTATGTAAAATTTTGATCCCCTATTGTGGCCCCATTTAACCCCCGGGGCCAATGATGTGAACAAGTTGAAGCTGCATTATGTCAGGAAGCTTTCATTTAAATCTCAGCTTTTCTGGCTCAGTGGTTCTTGAGAAGAATATATTAAAAGATTTTTCCTATATATTCGTATGTAAAACTTTGATCCCCTATTGTGGCCCCATCCAATCCCAGGGGCCCATCATTTGAACAAACTTGAATCTGCATTATATCAGGAAGCTTCCATGTACATCTAAGCTTTTCTAAATAAGTGGTTCTTGAGAAGGTTTTTAATCAATTTTCCTATATATTTGTATGAAAAAATTTGATCCCCTATTGTGGCACCATCCTATCCCCGGGGGCCATAGTTTGAACAAACTTGAATTTGCACTATGTCAGAAAGTGTTCTTATAAAAATCAGCTTTTCTGACTCAGTGGTTCTTGAGAAGAAGATTTTTAAAGATTATTCCTATATATTTGTATGTAAAAGTTTGATCCCCTATTGTGGCCCCATTTAACCCCCGGGGCCCATGATTTGAACAAGCTTGAATTTGCACTATGTCAGAAAGTTTTCATGTTAAAATCAGCTTTTCTGGCTCAGTGGTTCTTGAGAAGATTTTTAAAGATTTTTCCTATATATTTGCATGTAAAATTTTGATCCCCTATTGTGGCCCCATCCAACACCCGGGGTCCATGATTTGAACAAACTTCAACCTGCATTATGTCAGGAAGCTTTCATGTAAATCTAAGCTTTTCTGGTTTATTGGTTCTTGAGATGAAGATTTTTAAAGTTTTTCCCTATATATTTGTGTGCAAAACTTTGATCCCCCTTGGGACCCCATCCTATCCCCGGGGGCCATGATTTGAACAAACTTGAATCTGCACTATATCAGAAAGTTTTCATGTAAAAATAAGCTTTTCTGACTCAGTGGTTCTTGAGAGGAAGATTTTTAAAGACTTTTCCTATATATTCGTATGTAAAACTTTGATCACCTATTGTGGCCCCATCCAATCCCATGGGCCCATGATTTGAACAAACTTGAATCTGTATTATGTGAGGAAGCTTCCATGTGAATCTCAGCTTTTCTAAATTAGTGGTTCTTGAGAAGAAGGCTTTTAAACAATTTTCCTATATATTTGTATGAAAAAATTTGATCCCCTATTGTGGCACCATCCTACCCCCGGGAGCCATGATTTGAACAAACTTGAATTTGCATTATGTCAGGAAGCTTTCATGTAAATCTCAGCTTTTCTGGCTCATTGGTTCTTGAGAAGAAGATTTTTAAAGTTTTTCCCTATATATTTTTGAATGTAAAACTTTGATCCCCTATTGTGGCCCCATCCTACCCCCGGGGGCCATGATTTGAACAAACTTGAATTTGCACTATGTCAGGAAGCTTTCAGGTAAAATTCAGCTCTTCTGGCCTAGTGGTTCTTGAGAAGAAGATTTTTAAATGACCCTACCCTATTTTTGCATTTTTGTGATTATCTCCCCTTTGACAAGGACATGGCCCTTCATTTGAACAAACTTGAAAGGCCTTCATCCAAGGATGCTTTTGGCCATGCTTGGTTGAAATTGTCGCAGTGGTTCTGGAGAAGAAGTCGAAAATGTGAAAAGTTTAACAGACAGACGGACAGACAGACAAACAGACGACGGACAAAAAGCGATCAGAAAAGCTCACTTGAGCTTTCAGCTCAGGTGAGCTAAAAACTAGAGTGTCACTAGAATGTATGCATAACCATTATTTAAATCAATATAGTGTACTTACATTTATACAGATTAGCACTATTGAAGTAATCCGTTGTACAGCCCTTCTTAAAGTTGGTACAGTTAACTGAGTCATAACTTTCATCATTGTATACTTTCAAACAGGTGCCTGGTTGGAGAGCAAGTGGTTACAGTATCAATATCAATAAGTACAGGAAGTGTCGGATACAAAATATCCGTACAGAACTGAGTATTACTTAAAGTATCGATCACTAGGCCACCTGGGTTATCAGATGTATCAAAGATTTCCTGTTCTACATCTGTAAGCTCAAGTCTAATATCCAGCAACTGTATAAAACAATATGTGTTTTTAAAACTTACATACCCCCGAAAGTGCCTATACTGATAAAAGACTTTAAATAAAATGAAATATGTAACATTAACACGGTCTGACTAATGTGAACCCGTCCTAGAGTAAAACAAGATGTGTTTGTGAAATAAATGCCCCCGATAATGGCCAAGGTCACAATGAAGGATGAATATATTGCTACTAGTAGAAAGATCTTGTCACAAGAAATCCTCATGTGCAATATGAAAACTCTAATATTTACCATTTAGAAGTTATGACCAATGTCAATTTTTTTAAAAGTAGGTCAAATGTAAAGGGCAAAAGGTTTAGTATCCACGGAAAGTTCTTGTCACAAGGAATATTCCTGTAAAATAGCAAAGCTCTATCACTTACTTAAGTTATTAGCAAGGTTAAGTTTTCAAAAAGTAGGTCAAACTCCAAGGTCACCAGCCCTTACTGGTCAAAAGTTATTAGTAAGGTTAAAGTTTCAGACAGAATGACAGACAGGACAAAAACAATATACCCCCCCCCCCCTCGGATCTTCCATCTCGGGGGCATAAAAAAATCACAATGTTGGTATATCCTTTTCTGCATTTCCTAAATATGCATTTACCTTTTATACCCTAATTGTAGTAAACTTAAAAAAGCCCTTTAAATGATAAGGACAATAATGACACTATTTTTATTCCACTTTAGAAGCGAGTTACTGTACATGGATTTACCTTTCCTTACAGCTGTGCAGTTGTCATGGTTGTGGAGAAGATGTTTGAACATTTGTCATTATTTGGCAGTTTTACTGACCCCTTTGGCCATACCCTAATAACAAAGCCTCTACCACTGAGGCCATGAAATTTACAAGTTTAGTAAAGGCCTACATGCTGCTTTTGAATATCTATTTAGCTTGAATTTATAATCAATAGCATTTAGAATATGAATTGTATGTTTTATACATAAACACTGCATACTAAATTTTAGCTAGGCCTGAAGTCTAAACTCTATCCTAGGAATCATGAAATATACATCGCTGGTAAAGGCATTCCTGCTCTACGTGCTCTACATCATTGTGCAGTTAGTTTTTCTTACACATCTACGGTTGTAAAGAATATGATTTTTTAAACATCAGACAAGGACAATTTGGTGATGTCTAAGGCGTACTACCTGGATTTTGAAGTCCCACAGTGCCACTGTAGCAATATTCAACAATAGCCGTCCGTTGCGGATTTGGAGCACAGACATACTGACTGTTTCTATATTGATCCACACCACAGTTCAGTCTCCTAGCAGCTGCTCTCTGTTCCGTCTCATTTACAGGACAGGAGTCCACAATGTAGCCAAAGCCATGGTAGTTCATACCTTTTGATATCAGAGTAGAAAGAAGAAAGTGTCAAGACGGAACAAAAGTTAAAAATTAGAGATAGTGTTGATGCATTGTACATACTAAGTCTTGGTATGATATTGTAAGAAATTTGAAAAATCAGATGATGAGGATATTATTTTCAAAGGATTCAAAAGTGTTTGAATTTGAGAACTTAACTGTATTTTAAATAAAAGACAGTTAACAAATGGTTTTTTCTCCTAATGTACAATGTACCTTATCTGAAATTAAAACAATGCAGAATATTGAAACTAAAAAGAAATTGGAACCCTTCAGAAAAAGGAGTTACAAAAATTATGTTTCGTTTCAGCAACCCTTGTATACAAATTAGTGATGATTAGGTACGATTCACTTTCGATACAACAATAGCTGCCCGATCTAAAGATTAATTTTTCAGAATGTTGCAATCGAGTAACCTATTACCAAGATATGTGTTTTTATGTTTGGTAGCGGAAGGCGACTCAACAATAAGTCACAGCATTGTGTATTTTATCCAACGTATGGATATCTTTTACTCGATGTATTAGGTTTACTCGGGTTATTGCGTATAACAACAGTTAAGCAATGATAACGTAAATCATCACATTTTGTTTTGTGCATTAATCTCCAACATTGTAACAACTTGGGATACTTACCGGTCGTCGTTACTGCACGGAAAACATTTCACTTACCGACTGTTGTCACCCCACATAAACCATTATATTTACCGGATACAGTCACTCCACAGAAACCATTATAATTATCGGCTGTTGTCACTCCACAGAAATCATTAGACTTGCCGACTGTTGTCACTCCACATAAACCATTTTACTTACCACCTGTTGTTAGCCAACAGAAATCTCTATACTTCCCGACTGTTGTTACTCCACAGAGACCACCATACTAACCGGCTGTTGTCACGCCACAGAAACCATTATACCAAGCGAAGCTCGGACGGGCCGAAGGCCCGTCCGCGAAGCAAGGCTCTAAAGGTAACACGTATGTAAAAGAAAAAAGTCAAAATCAGCAAAAGAAAAAGAGATAATCTCTATATACGTTCACTGAAATTTCCGTCATTCCTATGAGCGCCGCCATTTTTTTTTTTCATCACCTGCTTCAACAGTTATTCGTGTTTTATTTTGAATGCCAATAATATAAGATTCTTACGTACAATTCGTAATTTAAACACTCAGTTTGTTCAAAGTGAATAGTATAATTATAATTGTAACAGGTTTTAGCAAATAAATACATATAAAACCGTGATACGACTAAATAGATGAACGAGTTCATGAGTTTCTTTGAATAAGAATATACGATAAAATTGCGGTTACTTTTTTACCATTTTGAATTTATTGGTTAATTTTGTTTAGTTTTAACGGCCTTTTTCATTGCATACGGAATGTATTATTGTTGTTTATAATTGTTTGCTTTGAAAAAGAGAAAAAAGTCGAGGGTAAATGTGACGTCACAATGCACAGTTTACGTCACCTTGCGTTTTATTTCCCGCGTTCAATGAATAGGCGGATCATGTAAAACTGTTGTCCCCATATAAACTCCTTTAATATTGAGATGTTACTGGGTGTTTAGCGCAAGGAAATTTCATTCAAAATATACATTTTTAAATGAATCATAATCCACCGTACTTAACGGAATCATGATTACCACTCGGGACACGGAGTTACGTACATGCTTCGCTCGGTCCAACGGTCACACCGTATACATATTACTTAATGGACGTTGTCACTCCACAGAAAACAATATGCTTACAAGATGTTGTCACTTCACATAAACCATTATACGTACCGGCTGTTGTCACTCCAAAACACCATTATAATTACCGTCTGTTGTTACTCCACAGAAACCATTATACTTACCAAATGTTGTTACTCCACAGAGACCACCATACTTACCGGCTGTTGTCACTAAGGAGATGCCATTATACGTACCGGCTGTTGTTATAACACAGCAATCATTATACTTTCCGGCTGTTGTAACTTCAGATAAATCATTTTACTTACCGGATGCTGTCATCCCATATAAACCACTATATTTACCGTCTGTTGTTACTCCACATGGATCCTGCAAACTATGATGTGTAGTTTTCCGTGCCCTCTTCTCCACGGTCCCTGTATATGAAATATTCCATGATGCATTGATCTGAAAGTATACCACAGATCAACATTAAATATATTGTATTTTTTGCATACATGGTGTTTAGTAAAAGAATACATTACTAAAATATTTAATTCTGATTTAAATGTCTAATTCATTGAATATAACTTATATCGTGTCGTGTAGTGAAGTAAACTCTTTACGCGATTATATCTCACAACCCAATACACAGTACCTATTGTATACACAATATCGTATGCAGTACGAACATAAAACGCCAATGATTTTCCACAACAAGTATAATATTCAATGGATTTACATATACTAACAATATGACAGCAACATTTCAAGTTTCATTTGTTTCTACTAAAAACCTTATAACAATTTTAATATCAAACAGCGATTTTAAACAATCTACAGTAAGCATCAATTTAATTGCACTATGTATGTTATGGTGCATTTAAATTAATGCTTCCTATAGATTGTAAAAAAAAAAGTTGTTTTATTATTCTAAAGTTGATCCTTCGTAATATGAGTACGGATGTAGGACACTCACGAGGTGGATATTTAATATAAACATTGAATCAAAAGTAAGAAAACCTGTAAAAAATACGATCAAACTTTTGGAATAATAGACAAACAGCTAAATGGTAAAATGTACTTAACAAAGTATCAGCGTTCTATGCGTATTATATATTTGGGAACATACGCGCATCAAGCATCAGGGATCAGGGATCGAGATAAAAATAATCTCAAAATGTGACGCAAAACCAGATGTGCAGCAAAGAGATATTGAATTAATTAATTCAATGGACATTCAAATTAAACATCATACAGGAAAAAAAAAAAAAAATCTGCGTTAGAAATACGTATCGAAGACCTTGAAATTCTATGGTGTGTGGTTTAATTTTCAAACTTATGACAAATTATCTTGAAAACAACAAAATATTTGTGTTTTTTTCTTTCATCGATATTCAATAAGATTTACAAGTGAAAGTTTGAAAAAAGTTTAAACTGCCTGGTTGTTTTCATACTAAAATGATGAAAATAAATATACTATCGAGCTCGGAAGTTTTATCAATAAAGTTGACAATGAATGCAGCCACTCCAACATTGAATGTGGCGATTCATGAGATATTCGGTTCGCTTCAATTTAATCAGTTAATACCGCTATCATTCCCCATTGTTTGATTTCCCGATTTTGGAAACGTGTGTACATGTATATGTATATTTCTTTGAATTAGAAAGCTCCACACATCTGCTACAGTAGGATACCTAGAAGACACCGACTGTTTTCTAGGCCCACGCTAGAGAGTAGACTCTCAGTCCGCATACCCGTGCTTGTTTGTTGTTGTTTTTTTGTTTTTTGTTTTTTGTTTTTGTTGTTGTCTGTACTGTACTATGATCGGTGATATTCTGTCTGCGTGTAGGGATTTTTGAATAGTGTGAAATATCGCTGTTGACATTAGATTGCATTTCCAGTGATAATTTGGTCGTTTTTCAATTAACATACTCAATTGGCCGATGGTAGAAAAGTTAATTATATAGAAATTATGCATTTAAACATGCAATGCGTAAACGGGTTACGAACTACATTGTATTTGTTGCTAGCGCTGAACATGGCATCTGTTTGTAAAGAGGTAGTAAGGTCCACAACACTTTGAGCCGAGTGACTGCATAGAGGAATTGATGAAATCAACTCCCCAAAACGTATACCCATGCATACATAAGCTGACTTTTGTCTATAACATCCGGTTTAGCCTCGGTTGTATATTTCCTGCGTGTACCCCAGGGTTCATGCAAAAATATTAGGTCGTTATTTCTTCGCATCCGACAAGTCTAGTCCTACTAAATAAAAGACGTTTACGATGTGCACGGGCTATTCCTTCGCCAAGTATTTTGTATGTGACCTTAAAAACGAAAAAACCCCAATGTCACGATTAAGAGACCTCATTAATACGGGTCGGAAAACTGTAACTTAGACGTTTGATAAAACTGCAAATATAGATATAGCCACAGAATCAAGAAATCTTATCAGCTTTATTTTGCACATTAAAAATCGGGTGGTGAATTAAAAGGAATGTGGGTCCAAATGTTAGTTATCTGTGTTTGCAAATTTTTATTACAATTATCAGTATTTTGGTGGCATATGAGATTAAAGTGCCAAGTTCATATGTACAAAATTCACTAGTTTCCTAACTCCCTATATCTACTTTATGTATTTTGTATAATGCAACTCCATTTTTTTTATTGTGACATTTATATGACAAGTTTCAATTGGTGATGGCTTTAGTCTGCCTCAAGCAAAAGCACAGAGTGGTATCCTTGTTAAGGTGACATATTAGGAAACTTTAACATCAGTTACTGTGAGACGCGAGGATTTACTATGCGGATTGCATTCCGTTGGGAAACACTTCCCCACAGTGGAAGCTTTAAACATGTGTGGGGGGAGGGGGTTATTCTGTATTATATAGGTAAATTTACATAATACCGGTCATGTATTGTGATGAATAACACACATGTGAGTGTTTTTATATGTGGACTTTTTTTAATTTAGTTACATTTTCACCTCTTATCCGCTAATTATCTAACAGTTCGGGTCAAACATAAATAAGACCAGTGTATTTCCTCTAGTAATATCGAACAGATATGCACATGTATGTCATCTTCAATTAAAGCGATTACCATTGCAAAACGCGTTGTTAGTTTTATTTGTTACATAACTACTCAAAGTCGGTTTCACAATTCATAAAACATTTTTAGAACACATGTATAAATATTTATATACATGTAACTATGACGACATTTTCAAAGCGAAAGTACAACCAAACTTATATTCATCTAATACAAATATGATATGTGTATTTCATAACTTCTGTACCTGATATAATTCCACCAGAAAAGCTGTGCGCGGTACTAATAAGTAACATCCGGACGGGCGTTGATCCCCTCCCTTCTAAAGAGCGCTACCGTCATGGCGTCTGCCTGTAATGATCTGCACTTCGCTGTTGATCAATTTAAATGTCTCCAGTAAATGAGGTATGGAGGAATATAATAGAGGAATGTATTTGGATTTTAAATAAGGTGTATTCAGAAGAAACAATCATGTTCCATCTGTTTACAACATATGATTAACAAAATACAAAAGACGTCCCAACAGTGACTATATCAGATAGCACTTGGTGGATGGAGTTTTTAAATCAATTAAAATTAAGAAATGCATGAATATATCTAGCTATTTTTGATAACATATTTAATATTTCTCTTACACATATTTCTCAACAGTTTTCCTAAATTTTGTAATTGTTTTAAATCATTCGTGCTTTGATAGATATAGCCGTCTCATTTGCCACATCAATCGAAAATACGGAAAATCCTTTACAGGTTCGCGAGGGGGGGGGTTGCATTCGCGTCGGGGTACCTATATGGAGCTAGATAGAGCAATACTGATATTTTTGTTAGAAAGAGCATTAAATTCTAAGCAGCGTAGCATATTTAATTGTTGTTGGGTTTTTTTCCCGGTCCCTTTAGGGCCACAGAAAGTGCCGCTCAATAAAGGTTCTACTGCGGATTTCCGTACAAAGGGGTAGCCCTCCGTATTTTAGCTCTACGTGGACTACCCAGGTAGATAGAGGCATGTTCTACCCACCAAAATATTCTTAAAGAATGTATCTATGTAATAAAAATAAATTAGAGTCGATTAATTATTTCACCGAGGACAAAATGGCCATCCAATTTGCCATGTTTACCGAATATACGGAAAATCCTTTCCAGGTCATCGGGGGGTTCGTATTTCGCGTCATTGTGCCTATACCGAGCTAGATAGAGCAATGTTGATATTTTTGTTTAAAAGAGCATTAAATTCTAAGCAGGGTAGCATATTGAATTGTTGAGTGTTTTTCCCCCAGCCCTTTCGCGACCAGAGAAATGATGCCTCTATAGATACTCTTTATCGAATAAAAGGGGTAACCGAAATTTCTACAAAGAATGTATTTATGTGGGAAAATCAATTAAAGTCAAATAACTAACTCCCCGGGTAAAAAAAAAGGCCGTCCAATTTGCCGTATATAACGATAATACGGAAATAGGGACATTCGCTTCCTGGACTGCGCGGTGTGTGTGTGTGTGTGTGGGGGGGGGGGGGGGGGGGGGGGGCTCACATTCGCGTCGGAGTGCTTATACGGAGCTAGATAGAGCATACTTTTGTGGTAAAGATCATTAAATGTTAAGCAGTGTAGCATATTCGATTGATTTTTCCAATCCCTTTAGAGCAACAGAAAGGGCAGCTCTATAAATGCTCTACGACGGATTTCTATATAAAAGGGGTAGCCCTCTATATTTTAGCTCTACTAGAACTACCCAGGTAGATAGAGGCATGTTCTACCCACCAAAACATTTATAAAAAATGTATCTATATGGGAAGAATACATTCAAGTCGATTAATGAACTCCCCGAGAAAGAAATGGTCGTCCAATTTGTCGTTTCTTCCAAAAAAATACGGAAATTCGCTTCCTGGGCTGCTGGGGGTCCCGCATTCCCCTCGTGGTGCCTATACGGAGCTAGATAGAGCAATGCTGATATTTTTGTTAGAAAGAACGATAAATTCTAAGCAGGGTAGCATATTGGATTGGTTTTCTCAGTCCCTATAGAGCCACAGAAAGGGCGCCTATATAGAGACTCTAAACCGAATAAAAGGGGTAGCATTGTAGCTCTACGGGACATGTTCTACCCACCAAAGTATTCATAAATTATGTATGTATGTGCGAAAAATAAATAAAATTCGATTAATTTAATATCTGAGGAAGAAAAGGCCGTCGAATTTACCGTATTTACCGAAAATACCGAAATTAGCCCCCTTGGCAGCATGGATCCCAAATTCGCGTCGTGGTGCCTATACGGAGCTAGATAGAGCAATGCTGATATTTTTGTTGGGCATTAAATTCTAAGCAGGGGAGCATGTTCGATTGTTTATTTCAGCCCCTTTAGGGCGTTGAAGCAGACAGGAATTGTTATGTAATAGATATACACATACCTGTGATCGTTTTTTTCAGTCAGTAATGTTAAATTCTCTCTCTCTCTCTCTCTCTCTCTCTCTCTCTCTCTCTCTCTCTCTCTCTCTCTCTCTCATTTTATAAAGAGTTTGCTAAGGCAGGGCTTTAATACTTTTCCTACTTTGATATTTGTGTTATAAATGTTTTCATGAAACATTGGCACAAATACATATATAGAATTAAATTCCTGAGAAGTAATTTATGAAGTTACCAATATGTGATTGATACTGACAGGGATAATCATTTTCGTTAAGTTAGTTTTGTTGTCTTACGCATTAAATTTTATATACACTTGGATCTTCCGACGATGGTATATGACAATTTACCACTGTATTGAATGTATGGTTCAATGAAGGTAAAATGAGAAGCTTTTGAAATATGTGACAAGTCGGTCATCTTCTAGCATCCTCGTAAAATTCACATTCTCAAAGAGATGAGTGTGACAGAGAGTTCGCCCATCTCTTTGATAATGTGAATATTACTCGGATGCTAAAAGATAACCATTACAAATTAAATTCTATATTTCGTTGAATTAGTATATTAATGATGCTGTAAAACGTGTGCCTTCAGTGAGGCACGTGCCAGGTAATTTACAGGTAGCAATGTTTATTCTATGGCACGTGTGCGTGTGTAATTCAGGTAACCCCTTCCAACATGGTATCTTGGCACGAGCGGGACGATCTTGGCACGTGTCAGGTAATTTACAGGTAGCGTTGTTTATTCTGCGGCACGCGCCATTGTGTATTCCAGGTAAATCCTTCCCATACAGGCACGTGCCAGGTAATCCAGTGGTAAACTTTTATTCTAAAGCACGTGTCCTCTTTTATATCATTGAAAACCAAGTACGAAATACTATTTAGATCAGATAGCTAGAATAATATGTTGTACGGTGTGACCGTTGAGACGAGCGAAGCTCATTAACATCTTGCAACACGACATTTATGCACCTCTTCATTTAACGCGGGAAATATAACGCGCTTGATGTAAACAGTTACAAATTGTGAGTTCATATTAGCTGCAATGTTTTTTTCTTCTTCTCTCAAACCAAGCAAAGACAAAACGTTTGAAGCTATGAGAAAGCTTGTCTGGAATTTAGAAACGTTAATTGTACTTTCTAAACAATCTAAATATTTCAATTACGGGATTGTCAATGAAGTATACCGCAGTGACGGCGACATTTTTCCAGAGGCATTATGGGAAATACTCATCTTTTTTCAACTGATGAAGAGCAAATTACGTGACTCATATGTGTAATCATTGGAGCGAGCTCGTCGCGTCGCTCGCGCACTTCGCTCGCTAATATATCGCTTCACATATTTTTATTCATCTTCTTATTGAGGGGGTAGATCATCCCCACTGAAAAAATCTATTTTTTTATTGATTGAGGTATGTTAAAGTTCTTTAAATCATTTCATTCCATGTAAGAAGACGAGAAAATAGTACCAATATCAAAATTATAGCCTTAGTAATAAAAGTTCCAGCTCTCAATATGTGTGGAGAAACTGGAGTCGGGTTTTTTTGGTGGCAGAAAAGGCCATATCCAGATTCTCCGGTCCAAAACCCTGATATCTATTTATACATTAAATTCTTTGTCTTGACAAGACGTGTAAGAATATGCGATTTCAATTTTCCCCGCGACAAAAAATAAAAAAGTTATTGACTGAAAACTGGACTTTGACTTCGCCGAGTAGAAATTAATCACTTGGGGGGCTGGATGTCTTTTGTACTCAAGCTACACTAATGGTCTTTACATCATTCTCTTTGTTTCTTGAGACGAGAAAGAATATGTAATGAAAATAAATGTAGGATGGATAATGAAAATGTTATGCCCAAAACCTTTTACAATTTGGACTTAGTCATTTTACAGCAAGTGATAAAAATGCTTTTTTGGGCTGATTCCCTTATTAATTGTCACACCTTAATGTTCCTTATATCATTTATTTTGTCTCAATGAGGCAGAACAGATGATACCAAGTTTATAATTCTAGCTTGATCAATAAAATTATGAAACCCAAAAAGCATTTTCAGTCGTTCGCCGATAAAAGTCCAAGTCTCAAATCGGGTTATGAGGGGTCAAAACTCTTATTATTCATGTTACATAAAATATGATGATATATTCCTTCTCGTCTCCTCAAGACGAATAAAATGATATAAAGTTCTTTTGAATTCTAAAGTTTTAGGACATTAATATGTCTTTCTTATCTACCCTGCTAAAAGGGATCTAATCTAAATACGAATTTAAAGTATTTTAGAGTGCAAAATTTTTATTACTTCAACTATGATATTGTGCTTTATGTCATTTTTTTCGTCTCAAAGAGACGAGAAAAACTATGGGAACATTCTTTTGGATGAAAAATAAATGACTGAAGGCTAACCCTGATTTTAACCCTCACATGGCTAGGGTTATGGCCCATGTCTAGGGTGGGGGCACCTATTAATCGTAAAAATATTTGATGACATATTCCTTTTTTCCTCATTGAGACGAAGAAATGGTATAAGGCCAAA
The DNA here is from genome assembly GCF_947568905.1 of Ostrea edulis. Lineage (NCBI taxonomy): Eukaryota > Metazoa > Mollusca > Bivalvia > Ostreida > Ostreidae > Ostrea > Ostrea edulis. The sequence continues at coordinate 76,080,897 of NC_079166.1, read as the reverse complement.
TGTCATAGCTCAAGAAATGAAAATTTCGCGGTCAAAAATCTACTAATTTCCTTACAAGCCTAATGCTCTATAACCCTAATACTCTTATAAGGACATTAATAGATTATTGGAAGCCATATTATCATTTCTTGACCTATGATATTTAGCTTGATATTAATGTTTTCGTCTCAAAAAGGCAAGAAAGAATATGGGAACACTTTGTTTTGGATGACAAATAAATAACTGAGGGCTAACCCTAATTTTAACCCTCGATTAGGCTACCCATACCAAAAAAAAGTACACCAAGGTATACTTTAATGATACTTTTATACCATATAAAAGCGTACTTTTTAGACAAAGGTTAGAAAAATTATACTTTTTTTTTACTAGACCAGATTGCCTGTGAAAGCTTTTTTTTTTACTTTGTTTTTATCTAATGTGCTTTTTCTGTACCGTTTAGGACTTAGTTTTTTTTTCAATCATGCTTTTTCTGTGCTAAATCTTAACTTATTTTTTCTTTTCCGGTGTACTAAAATGACCTTTATTGGAAATTATATTTTATTTGGCAAAATAAGTCAAATAAAGGGTCTATTTTTTGTACTCATTTTGAACGTAGTCATTTTACACTGTCATAAAAGTGACCTTTTATGGAACTTATATATTTGGTGAAAATTTTGCACTGCCATAAGAGAAGAAATAAATTCCAATTTCTTTCAAACGGAAAAGAGAGGAAATCAATTTCATATTTTTTTTTTTTAGAATTTCTATATTCAGTGATGTAACATTCGAACTGTGAACAATATTAAATAATTTACATTAAAGATTTCACACTGACTTGCGCCAAGTTGGTGACTGATTAATCTGAAATTTAAAACAAATTGAAAAATTACATATCACTCTCTGTAAAACTACATCAATCAGAGCATTTATAGACATATCTATAATGTGATCACCCCCCTCCTCCACGAATTTCTTTAAAAAGTCTTGAGTCTGCAAATTTTATAAGTTGTAATCTCTGAATTCAACACATTATTTCTCCACTCTGTTTGGGTTCAATGCAAGTGGCACTTGCTATTGTACACACAGAAAAATCAGTAAAGTTCTACACATTAATGACCATCAACTCTCCAGAGCTTGGTCTCGAAGAAATAATGTCACTGAAAGATATGTTGTGCAGAATATGGGCATTTACATATGTACTTCACATTATCTCCATTTAACTAAAGCATAAAATGATTGACCACAATAACTCTTATTACATTATGATGAATGAACACAGTGTTTTAAGTTTCATAAAGCACCTCGCGTCTAAAATAATGTCCACTAAAATGAACCACACTACTGTCTTATCTGAAAGTGGCTCTCTACTCCACAAATTTTAAGAACATTTTGTTGATGAGCATAGTTCGTTTGAAAAACCATCACTGAATGCACAATAGGCAGACTATGGTAAGCACCTATAACAGACACTTTATCCTTTTACACTGTCTTGTTGACTGATGTTTCTTCTCCATCTGACATTCCCTTGAAAATTCCTCCTCACAACTTCCATAAGTTAAAGTTTGTGTCATATTTTGGAGAAATTGATTGGTATCAGAGATGTCAAGATACCTGAAAATGAAATACAAGAAATCAACTGAAATTGAACACTTTCTCTGTGGTTTTAATTTAAGAAAACTTATTATTTGTTCCAAACTTTGATACCTGGAGGACTAACGGTGGATAATTGGTTAAGCCTGCTCACTGAACTTTTCCTGCCGTTGATTGGCGATAATTAGCGGAGGTGATTATAACGGTAATTGACCAAATTGTACCTGTAAATAGGTTGGCAGATGGGGGTATGCGGGGATGACGTTATTACGGGGTTTTACATAGCGAGGAAAACAGGATTTTGAACTTTTTTGGCGATATGCGGGGGAGGCGTTATAACGGGGGAGGGGGGGGGGTGGTATAGCGGGGGATCACTGTATAATCAGCATTCAAAATCGTAAAAAATGCAACAGATTCTGGAAATGAGATAAAACACTGTCCTTAATTGCCCTTATATAATTTCTTTCCTCTTTTATAAACTTTCCCGCCGGATTTGTCATTGATACACTGTTTTAGATGTTCGGCTCGTGGTCACAACAAAGGCTGACTACTAACATTACACAGTGTACTCACATATACAATGTAATGTGTAAATAAAACTTCAAAAGGCATTGAATCAAAGATATTATCTTAATATGAAATAATGCTATGAAGTAATCCCCCTCATGGTTGTACCCCTGTTGATGGAAAGCGTTCGCATGACTCACAATAATTCTAGGTGCATTCATTATATATGTATACCATGTACACTCGTCTACTATGTCTACAACGTTCAGTCCATGACAATGCTATTCAAACTTATTCAAAAAGAAAATTAAAGATTTTCTAAATTTCAGACATTTGAACAATAAGATAGCAGTTCGGAACCTTCCCTAGTTAGGTTGTTTAGCCCCTACCTACTGAGGATTGTCTAGACTCCCTGCCTACTGAGTATTGTCAAGGCTCTCCCTACCTACCGAGGATTGTCTAGGCTCCCCACCTACCGAGTATTGTCAAGGCTCTCTACCTACCGAGTATTGTCAAGGCTCTCTACCTACCGAGTATTGTCAAGGCTCTCTTCCTACCGAGTATTGTCAAGGCTCTCTTCCTACCGAGGATTGCCAAGGCTCTCTACCTACCGAGTATTATCTAGGTTCACTACCTACCGAGGATTGTCTATGCTCCCTACCTACCGAAGATTGTCTAGGCTCTCTACCTAGCGAGGATTGTCTAGGCTCCCTACCTACCGAGTATTGTCTAGGCTCACTACCTACCGAGGATTGCCTAGGCTCCCTACCTACCGAGGATTGTCTAGGCTCTCCCTAGAGAGAATGTTCTTATCCCTCTCAAGCGAGGATTGCCTGGTACCTACTTCACGAGGGTTCTCCGATTTCTCCCTAGTGAGGATTATCTGGTAGCTCCTTAGCAAGAGTTACAGAATCCCGACCTATAGAGGATTATCTGATCCCTCTCAATCGAGGATTATCTTATTTCTCCCGACCCATGCTTGTCTGAATTCCCTCTAACGAGAATTGACTGGTCTCCCTAGCGTGGAATCTCCGATTTTTCCTAGCCAGAATTGTCTGGTCCTTCCCTAGCGATGTTTGACATGTTCTTCCCTAGTGAGGATTATATGATCCCTCCGATGCGAAGATTATATGGAACACCCATAGCGATGATTGTGTGATCATTAAAGACATTATTCATCAAACTTGAATCAGGGTGTTCAGTTGATGCAGTAATTAAAATGCTCTCATTACCAATATATGAGGAGTGATTATTGTGATCTCACTTTAAATCCTCGTAATGAACAGTGGGTGCAGCGATCTTATTACACATTAGCCTGACCCAAGTTTAATCCTAGTCATGGACAATTGTTATAGTATTTTTACATGTGCCTATACATCTTTAATCCGCGTTTCATTTCCGCGATCAAGAGTGGTGTACTGCTCTTGCTCCTCTGCAAGAGAACCGACATGTCCTACAGAAAAAATCAGTAACGATCTTTTGGGATTTCCATCACCAAAATTGTGCTTCTTTAATAGCTGATCCGTTCGCTTGTCTTCAAGTAGATATTGGATACATTAACGTTTTTATTTTTTTAACAATACTCATTTTCATCCATATGTAGATTCATATCATCCTAATGACCTCGAAATAAAGGACACCACAGGATTTTCCATATCTTTGCCATATCTATAAATTTTATTGAACACAGATATTAAACAGCTATAAAACAAATTCCGGATGTCTTCGACTTCTCCATCGTCAACTCCCCAGATTCAGTTAGTTCATATTATAGAATGTTTCATATTCATCACTTGTATACATGTTTGTTTAGAATATATCATGTAATTTACAATAGGCATGATACTTCGAATTTATTTTTTTGATATATGACAGATAATATGTTGAGTATATACATGTATATCAGATGTGTATTCTTTCATATTGTTGTTATATGCTAATGAAATGAAATAAAAACTTCCCAGATTTATGTAACAATATCCCATTATCAGCTACATATGAATCCCGTGGGATCCGGATTGGAATAGGTCCTCAGTACTCATTGTTTGTCGAAAGAGGCAACTAAATGGGGGGGGGGGGGTCCTTCGGATGAGACCGAAAAACCGAAAAAAAGGCCCCATGTCACAGCAGGTGTGGCACGATAAAGATCCCTCCCTGATCAAAGGCCCTAACGCCGAGCATGGGCCTGATGTTACAGAGGTTTCAACAGTCGTGTTTGAATCCAGCATTTCGCAAATTGTATCATCGTTATAATGGTCTAATTTGCAAATACCCTCTGTCAACAAATAGAAGGTTGTCTGATGGTTTTGTTTTCACACACATGAACTCGTTTTGAATATACATGACTCTGATCAAGGCTCACGACGAATATGACTGGTGAACAGGGAATGCTTACTCTTGCTAGGCACTTGGTCCCACCTGTGGTGTGTACAGTAATTAGTGTTTGTCCTACTCTTAGAATTGTATTCGTTATAGAATTTATGATATTGCGAAATGTTTGAAAATAATTTTTTTTATTTCCTCTTCTGCATGAGTGATACTTTAATCAAAGAATGATAGTGATTATCGATTTTTGTTTGAGATATTTTATTATGAATACTTATAAATTTACTAATATCATGGGACCTTGCAGATTGGGTGGATGCATAATGTCTTATATACGGCCTTTAAGCAATATATGAAGGTATCGATAACCGTTTGTACCCACCGCATGTTGACGAAAGTATGTTTTGCGTCTCACTGTGCGTAAGAGTTCCATGAAGGGAAACAATTATTGGTCAAATCAGAAATAGCGTATTATCTTAATAATTGCAATAGTCAACTCCTACCCGTAATATTTCATTGTTACTGTGCACCGAGACTTAACAAAAATAATATATGAATATTATTAAATAATTTAATCCTTATTGTATTCTAGTCTCTGATTGATTGAAGTCAAATTGAGGAACGCAGGCTATTTTTGTATAACCTGGTTTGGTATGGGGACACACTCTCTTGACAATCAGTTGCTGGAACTATTTTTTTCCTTTCTGAATTAACATCGCAGCACTGATTTGGGCCTTTTATGAAATACCAAGTAAACATTACCCTGTTCAGTTTGAAACACATTTCTCAATCTGGAATACGGGGTTGGGGGTGGGGGTGGGGGGCAGGTGGGGGTGGGTGGGTGCTTCATTGCTTGATCCGCCTTTCAACAAAGAAAAAAATCAGATGTCAGATTTTATATCTGATCACTTTAGTCACAATGGCATGTGGATCACGATTTGTCATTTGTTTATATATATTTTCTTATGTCGGATTTACTATTAGCGACAACGTTGCATGCCAGGGTAAGTTTTCATGTAGTAGAAATCGTCATAGAGTTAAAATCCGCAAATTATTGCATTTTCTGATATTTGAAGACTTATTCTGAGTAGGCCTAAACAATGCATTTATAGTATTTTCTTAATATGTCGGAGTATGAACGACTTCAAAGAACAATAAGAATTGAAATTATATGACGAATGACTTGAATTTTGCGGCATATTATACGAATATAATCTGGTTTGGGTCAGTTTATTCTTCGCGGATTATAAACTGGAATTAATTAATATGATAAACAAAAGATATAATAGAAAATAATATATATATATATATATATATATATATATATATATATATATATATATATATATATATATATAATGACTTTTTCTATAAAAAGAACAAAAAAGTAAACAATGTCTACCAACTCAAGAAAAAGAGAATAAGCAGCCTAGGAGATGACATAATCATCAGAGATTATCATGCTTATTATGTCTAGGGTAGAAATTTAAAAATATATTAAGGTACTGAAAGATATGCACCAGATACATATGGAATCATTCCAAAATAAAAAGGTATAGAGAATTACCCTAAAAACCATTAGCTTGTGCTGATGTATGTTGTGTCTCTATAACAATTAATTTTCTCAACATAGATATAGACACTGGTAAGTGAAAACGTTGTCTGAATTGTACTCCACTATTTTAACATATCAGGTACGCTAAAAATTGTCCATTTTTGTTAAAATATTTCATGTTGATAATTTAGTACAAGAACATTTTTGATAACTTGTAATGTAATAATTCTTTGGTTTATGCTTATTTTTGATTTTGGTTTAATACAACTCCTCTTTTAAGAAAATGGAGAGAAGGGGGGATTGGCATGACTTACACAACTAAACAATTTATCATTACTTAAATGACAAGAACTTCTACTAAAAACCTCAAGGTATAAACTTATCCTTTATCTTTAAAAGTGTCTATGATATTACTGAAAATTTGAAATTCATTTCACAGAGCTCTATGCAAATCATATAGTAGGAAACTGCCCACATATGCAATTTCGTAAGCATCAATAATTGGCGATGAAAGTTTTATATATCCAATCTACAAAAATAGCCATATGGTCTTAATTTTAAAATCAGCATCGCGTAAATTATATGGTCGTTATAATGATCTAGTTTGCCAATACAACCTATCATTGGGTCAAATTCTGTCTGACGTCTTTCATACCGATTGATAGGCCGTTCTTGGTACACTGGTTTTGACTACGGGTAACTCCGTTTATCTGGTCATGTTGTTAACATGTGGAGCATTGTCAACTGTGCTTTCATGGTCTTTTTTCGGAATCCATGAAAACTTATCTACTAAATACTACAGGTTTCTATTATTTTTATCCGTGCATATGTAAGTCATTCCACAACCGGCTTGGCCAGTTATAATGAAAGTGTGGCATCTCTGACCGGGTTTGACGCCTTCACTGGGTTTGTATCCATGTTTATAATTAACAGTATTCTCTTAATACTTACCCTTTCGACGTTTCGTATAGCTAATGGTTTTTGCATATATATGGAAGATTTTCTCGTTCTAAAATTTGTTCGTTATGCCAGCATATTTCTATCTACTGATCAGGATATACGGCTTACGGCGGGTGTGAGCGGTCGACAGGGGATGCTTACTCCTCCTAGGCAACTGATCCCACCTCTGGTGTGTCCAAGGGTCCGTGTTTTTCCAGCTATCTATTTTGTATTGCTTGTAGAAGTTATGAGATTGATCACTGTTCATTATCTTCACCTCTCATTCAAATGGTAGAAATAATTCAATTTGTGGTTTAAGATGTGATTTAATGACAACTTTGGAAGACTAAAGTTTCAGTAAATGGTACAATTGTACATACAGCTGTCAAGCTTTGTGGCATAATTCAACATGATGAACATAATATACAAAAATCGTAGTTTTTACATTACCTTCTTTTTAATGAGCAATTTTGACCCTTTTTTGGGCAAAATTTTAATAGCTTCAACTTTGTATACAAATAATGAGGATTACGTGAATCAACAGAAAAGTACATATATAATATGAGCGTGATTAATTCTACACAACAAGTGCTGCAAAAGTCTAATGGAATATCAATCAATCAAATATTATGGAAAGTTATTTCGCCATTATGAATCTAAAAGGCAATATAACTATTCAATTTATCTATTCACTACCGATTTGTTACACTCGAGGTACACGTGTTCTATCTATAAATCATTTGACACTTGCTGTTTGAGAACGTGGTCGCAGCCCACGAGAAATATGGATTAAAAATGGAATTCTAGGGCGTATGGCTCAATTTGAAAATTCAAAGAAATTCTCTTGAAAACAGAAAATTTCTTTTATCAATATTTGATTCAATTTACATCTGAAATTTAAACTGGTTGTTTCCACATTAAAATAAAAGAATTAACTGCCGATCATGTCTTGGTTTTATCGTTAAAGTGGAAAATGGATTCACCAACTCTAACATTGAATGTGGCTATGCACAATATCTTCAGTTTGCTTTAATTTGACACTAACAGAAATCAGTTGACGCTATTTTTGCCGATGGAATGATTTCTAGATTGCTGACACGTATGTAAATAAATGCATATCTTTGGAATTGAAAGGTCCACGGAACTGTTATCGTTACATAAAATTTACATATGACTAGGGATCTCTATATGGTTTTGGAGATGGGTATATACATGAAAACACATGTGTTATAAAAATACGCCGAATAGTCTTGAAGCCGATATCCTTTTTAGAAAATCCATTATTGATACCTTCAATTAACCCAACACATAAATAAACAAACAAATAACAAGGACGATATAGCCATAATATCAATAAGAGTTACTCCTCAAATTACGAATGAACAATCAGCAAAAATTATAATTGGAAACATGGAATCATCGCATTCCAGCAATCACCTTAACACTCTGTCAACACACCATGTTACATGGATTTTTTTCAGATTGAAGGTTGTTAGAGAAACCGTAACTTCAAAGGTACCGCTGAAGCGTGAACTTTCAGTCAGCGGGACTCCGTGTTTTTAACCAATACTGCATTATGGTCGGTGAAATTACCATTACTAATCCTTTTCTGAATGCAGGAATTTTTTAATAGAATTCTGTGAAGTATCACTGTTGACATTAGATTGTATTTCTAGTGATATTCTGGTTGTTTTCTATTTACATATTCACTTGATCGACAGTAGAAAAGTCAGTTTTACAGAAATTTTGCATTGAAACGTCGAATATGTACACATGTTACGAACTCATACATGCGAGTTTTACGAACTTGCTTCTGATCATTTTGTATATATATGAAACTTATACGGTACCAATTTCGATGCACCGGATGTGTATTTCGACAAATAATGTCTCTTCAGTGATGATCAAGCCAATATTTTGGAAATCCGAAATAAAAATAAACTTGTAGGAGCTAAAAGGAAAACCAGTGTGCCAAAGACTGGAGCCAAATTCGTCTGAGTATCAGAGCTATGTAGGAGGGAGATAATCCTTAATTTTCAAATTAATTTCTAAATCTATTCACAGCAATTAGATATAGATCAATATTCGTATTTTGAAGCTAGTACCGAAGTACTTAGCTTCTGGGCTGTAGACACCATAAGAGACTTACATTCCATCAGCAGAGGCCTCGACCCAGGGGTTGTAATATAAAACTTATACGGTACCAATTTTGATTCGTCAGATGCGCATTTCGACAAATAATGTCATAATATCATATATAATAAAATACGTTCAGCAAAGTATTTGCTACTAGAGCTGAATATTAAATCTAATTGTAAAGATGGTAAGATGTGATAGAGTCTGCATTACTTTGAGTGGAATGATTCTATAGAGGAGTTGATAAAATGAACTCACCAAAACCTATTTTAAGCAACAAAAACCAATAAATGAGTTTTACATATAACCAACTTCTCATTTCAGATAATGGTCAAGATCACATTGTGGATAATTGTGGCACGAAATGTGAATCTAAGACGTTTGGAAACTAGACCAGTACATATTCTAGTCAACCAGTATGTGGCCTTATGATAAATCAGCATAAAAAGTCAAGATAACCAACAGTGGTCAATCTTATAAGCAATACAAAATTGATCGGTCACACCTGCCGTGAGTGCTATATATTGATCAGGTAAACGGAATAATGCGTAGTCATAAGCAGTATATAAAGAACGGCCTGATGAAACATGTCACTTAGCATTTGACAAAACGACAGGTAAATGCTATGCATTCACCAAACTATTAAATATTTCCACTTACTCCCCCTAGGCACCCGATCCCACTTCTGATGTGTCCAGGGGTCCGTGTTTATGCAACTTTCTATTTTGTATTGCTTATAGGAGTTATGAGATTAATCACTGTTCGTTCTCTCCACCTTCCATGAAAAAGCATCATTCAACTGGACATAATGAACAGAATATCAAGAAATTCATTTTTTATTCCGTCTTTTTCATTGAGCAAGATCAAGATTTAGGGCTCAGGCGGGTGTGACCGGACGACATGGGATGTTTACTCATCCTAAGCACCTGATACAACCTCTGGTATATCCATGGATCCATGTTTCCCCAGCTCTCTGTTTTGTATTGCTTATAGGACTTATGAGATTGATCAATGTTCGTTATATTCACCTTTCCTTGAGCAATTTTAACTTTAAACATAGTGGGTTCAACTGTGTATAAGTAATGAAGATTACGTGAATCGACAGAAAAGTGCATATAGAATGTGAGTGTGATTAATTCTACACAATGAGTAATGTAAAAGTCTAATTGAATTAATCAGATATCGTGGAAAATTATTTCACCACTATAAATCTAAAATGCAATAAAATAATTTGATATATGTATTTAGGAAAGGAAGATAAACTGATATTTTATTCACTATTAATTTTCTAATTTCTATTTTTTACACACGAATTCACGAAACACACGTGTTCTATCTGTCAATCAGCTGACGTTTGCTGGACCTCATCAATCACCTGAGTCACCTTGGCTCATATTCAAAGATATGTCCTATATATTCGTACGTAAAACTTTGATCCCTATTGTGGCCCCAACCTACTCCAAAAGGGGGGGGGGGGCATGAATTTTACAAAATTGAATATGCACTATGTCATTAAGCTTTCATGTAAATGTAAACTTTTCTGGCCAGTGATTTTTCAGAAGATTTTTAATGATTGTTCCCATATATTTGTAGCTAAAAGTTTAAAATTTTGATCCCCTACTGTGACCACATCTTACCCCCGGGAACCATGATTTTTACAACTTCAATCTGAACTATGTTAGGAAGCTTTTGTGCAAATGTAAACTTCTTTAGCCCAATGGTTTTAAAGAACATTTGTAAATATTTTTTCTATTTATTAGTTATGTAAAACTTTCTATTGTGGCCTCATTATAACCCCAGGGGTCATGGCTTTAACAAATAAGATTTTTCAAGATTTTCCCTATGTATTTGTACCTAAAACTTTCATCTCCTATTACTTCCGGAGGTCACGATTGTAATAAACTTAAATCTGCACCGTTAGAAAGCTTTCATGTAAATTTCCACTTTCCTGGCCCAGTAGTTTTTGAGAAGTTTTAAAAATATTTTCCCGATATATTTATATGCAAATCTTTGATCCCCTATTGTGACCCCCATCGTACCCCGGGACAATAATTTTAACAAACGTGAATCTGCGCTATGTCAGAAAGATTTCATGTAAGATTCAGCTCTTCTAGCCCAGTGCTTCTTGAGAAGAAGATTTTAAAAGATTTTCCTATATATTTGTATGTAAAACTCTGATCCTCTAGTGTGGCCCCATCGATACCCCGGGGGCCATGAATTTAATAACATTGAATTTGCACTATTTGAGGAAGCTGTAAATTTCTGGTCCAGTGGTTCTTGAGAAGAAGATCTTTAAATAACCCCACCCTATTTTTGCATTTTTGTGATTATCTCCCCTTTGAAGGGGCATGAGTCTTAATTTGAACAAATTTGGAAGCCCCTCAGCCAAGGATGCCAAGTTTGGTTATGATTGGTCCAGTGGTTCTGGAGAAGAAGTCGGAAATGTTAAAAAAAAACCTTTACAGATGGACAGAGGACGTACAACAGGCGATCAGAAAAGCTCATTTAAGCTTTCAGCTTACCTGAGCTAAAAAATACCAGAAATTATATTGCGTGTGGTTTGATTTTCAAACTTGTGAGATTGTTTTTATTTAAAGAAGTGCTAAGGTCCCCACCACCCTGAGCGAATTTATTGCATAGAGGAGTAGATAAAATCAACCCCCAACAACCAGACTTCTTGGATCCGCGACTTACACTATTCGATCGTGATTTTCATTAGATTGAATGCAATTCGTGTCATTTTGAGCATGGAAGCAAAATGTGTTTGTGAAACAATATGTTATGGTCAAACTGAAGGTCAATGTCATTAGGTCATCAGCTCAAAAATGGTACGGAAAGAAATGCCTTGTTGCAAGGAATACACAGATGAAATATAAAGTTCCTATCACTCACAAGTTCTGTTTTTGCGGACAAACAGCGAGGCGGGCATGTCATCAACTGTATGCCTTTGAGTCTCCGATTTCGGGATCAAAAAGACTCTATTTTTAGCATAGCAACATGTATTATTTCATACAGTGTAATGCGATAAATATACAAGTTTTAAACTCATTAGGAAATCAATCTGATAGTAACCCTTATTTGATAAGTGTGGAGAAACATTGTCTTCCGTCCAGCATCGTGTTGTTGAAACTGACTGCTAATTGTAGTATCAAAGTATTTAAAACAACATTTCTAGAAATTAATTAATAAAACATGAAGAAAGAACTGAAAAAGTAAAACTAAATCTAATTAAGCGATAAATGTGTTGCAAGTTTCGTTCATCTGATGATTAATATTTAATGATACATCACATGTAAGAGTTTCAATGCGTGGATCTGACTTACCTATCAGAGAGAAGAGTAGTCCGTGGACAAAAATCGCTTTCATCGTGGACGTAGACATCACTACAATGTGTTTTACTACTCTACTGACAAAACAAGACTACGTTAGAAAACAGCTCGCGATTCATCGGCGCAAAGAACTGTCATACAGGATTCTTTTCAACACCATTGATTTTTGTTTAGTTCTAATTTGTTTCAAATACATGTACATGTCATATTGAGCTACTTTCTATTGGCTTTGTAATTAGCGATATTTTACTTGCGAACGGAGACTAAAACGCGAAATATTTTATGAGGACGGTATACTATTTGTTTTTCATTTTAAATTCAACGTGCACGATGTCGCTTAGAATTTCAAGTATAAGTTAAGCACTGGTCCAGCTGAGAATCAAGCTCAAGAGAATAAGTTGAACATTTCTAATCGAAGAAATACGTTTGCTTATTAATTATGACAACAATGAAACACTAAATTAAATAATGTGTACTAGCGGTAGGTACATTTTTACTCCAAAACAAAACATTTAACTGCATTGTACATCTTCAACTTGATCATATTACAAATATACACGCATTGAATAAGCTGGTATTACTGTTAGAATTTATCAAACATCTATTTTACACCATGCATGCACTTATCCTATTATATTCACATTTCCAATGTGTTTGCCTTTGATATATTTACAGATTTTAGTGATAGCCATTTCCTCATGAATGCGCTGCAGAGGTGAACAACGCGCATATGAATACATATAAGTATCTTGTGTCCATTTTAATGCCTGCAGATTTTGACAGTAAGGAGTGTAAAATTTGAATATGAAAAAATAAATTTCATAGTTGAAGATGCATTAGGTTATAAACTGCAGCGCTTCACGTTTTCTATGAAGTGCGGTAAATTGAGATTTATTTGTGAAGTAAACAATTGTTCAGCTCTTACCATTGATTAGATTCCACTCTCGTTTTATTCTGATACTTCAATTCATAACTTATTATAATATGAAAAAAAAATTTGCAATGTTATAAACAATCATGTAAATTATAGGACAGTACAATCGACTAGCTGTAAGATGCGCAGTGAGCAGCAACATTAATTACAGTGGATGAATATCAGAGAAATGTCTGAAATAGTTGCATGTAGCAACAATGGCACCCGCTGTGAGTTCAATATTATCATATATGTTTGCCGTCAATGTTTTTAGAACTTGTAGTGATAGTCATTCCCTCGTTGATGCGCGTATGAATATAGATAAATATTGTACGCTCATTTTCCCTGCTGGGAATTCCGATTGAAATAAAAGCTGAATGTAAATACAAGAGAATGAATTTCAAATTTTGATTTTTCAAAACCGTTCCACTTTGCCATATATTACGTACTACTCAGTTGTATCGCAGTACGGTACAGATTATCGTACATACATACTTATTATCTCGTATCTACGACTTATTTATGTCACGTGTATCACTTAGTCTGTGATAGTACTACTTATTATATCATACGCAATACACAGATAAAGTCTTGTTTTTCATTTGGCAGTGATTACGCAACGCTTCCGTAGCGTAGACCTTCTCAAAGTAACCTTCTGAATACAACTGTAAACTCTTGTGTAATAAGTTATTGTACAGCTTACATCATCAATGGTCGGATGGGAACGATAAACACACAATGAGTGGTATAAACCCGTACAAATAACAACAATGATGTCATAACTAGTTTATCTTTATTATCGATTTTCTAATTAGTAATCTGATATTATATTTTTATCGCTCATTTCAATGTTCCTTTTTCTAATAGTATTGTGTCGTCCAATTTTACTAAGACAGATGCATATTACCCACGCATTAAATCCTGGTTATCCGAGTTAATCACCTGTAAAAACATTGATAGGAGTTCGATATTAAAAGGGAATTGAATGATGTGCCAGAGCGCGATGTAGTGGATGATTTATAGCAAAAGAGTGCAAAGTATAGTTAGTGTCATATAGAAGAAAAATGGCAAACCACATTATTTTACTTGATAATGTAGAACTACAAAGAAAATGATGTAGGGGAAGGGGGAGGGGGGGGGTAAACGTAGAAGGTATCATTCTGAGAACAAGAATGGCGTCATATTAAATTATCAAGAAATGAACTTATATTGGATTCCTGTATACAGTTCTGTTTAAATAATATCAGAGTGAGGCCCGTTAGAGTAGACAACTGTTTGATATTCTTTTCATACAAAACTGTGTGAGGCATTTATTGTACTTAAGCATTAATTAATACCTAAATTAATGACAGACTACTCAGTGATATCGGAAGTTATTTTTTTTTTCAGACCAAACGAACAAAGAAATGACGTCAGAGCAATGCTCTAGCATTGAAACCTTTGAAAGAGAAAGGACTTGAGAACGAGTAAACTTTACATAGGAACTGACACTACATCAACAAAAATAATGAATAAATGATTGCGGGTCTGTTGTTGCTATGAGTGGTCTGCTGGTTTATACAACTGATCATACGGATCAATAAAGCTTAAACCATCGACATGTAGCACATCTATTTCTTCAAAGTTGTGACAGTACAATTAGTTCTGAAGAATATTAGATGTTGCTCAAATCCTAGAACCACGGAACATGCATTACTAGGTCTATAATTATGCTTACTTAATAAAAATATTTTTCCTCCACCATTTCAACATTTCTCTCGTTTTGTAATATCTTTGATACGATCTTTAACAGTGACAGTGTACCAGATAAATAATTAATCGAAAATGTCTTAGCGAAAATTTCCCACAGAGGTGATCCTTCACTAACTGACAAGTCTTCCGGGTAACCGTTTGAAATTATGCATAGACAAAATCTTAAATAATTCAGCGCTATTCAATTATTGAAAATCTTAAATAGTTCAATGTTATACTTGAGTAAAAAGCCCACAGTTGTGTTGTTTTGTAATGCCCCGCTACCCTCGTCATGCATTTAGACTGTTTCGATATGAGGATTTTTTTATCGTGCTGATGTAACTG
This sequence comes from Ostrea edulis, assembly GCF_947568905.1. Lineage (NCBI taxonomy): Eukaryota > Metazoa > Mollusca > Bivalvia > Ostreida > Ostreidae > Ostrea > Ostrea edulis. The sequence continues at coordinate 76,065,548 of NC_079166.1, read as the reverse complement.
TATACACTGTTTCCACAGGACTCCTCTTTGTAAAATTAAGATTAAGCATTGAATAATAACAACATCCACACTATCATTTGTAAAAGTAAACTATTCTGAGATATATTGTATCTAATAAATAGAACCACTTGTTACCAAATCGTTAAACTTGTTTATCGTAAACGCAACTCTAACTCAGCTTCAAAAGCGTTTCAGAAAGAAAAGTAACAGTCAATGTGACTCCGAAGGTGGAAGGACAGGTGCTTGTTTTTAACAGGTAAAATTTACTTCCTGCTCATATTTCAGTAGACTTAGACACCTATATGTATAGGGCTTAATTGTAGCTGTTTTAGCTATCTAATTCACATGTATATGTTGAAAATGAATATATCAATGTTCACAATTCTATTGATGCTCAAAATAAACAATATTACGTATGGTAACTAAGAATTTCACATTCAGCTCACGTTTACGATATTCATTTTCCTACATTATGATATAAAGTTAATATATCTGTTAATTAAAATGTTTATAAATCCGACAAATTTTGTTACAAAATCTCAACAAAATGTAGGGAAAAAAATAATACAATGAACAAAATGATATAAGCTATCCATTAAAAGTTATGCATTACTTTTAATAGACCGCTGAACATCAAAAAGAGGAAATAAATGCTTTCGAAATGTAAAACTCCCAGCTGAGATCCAATGTATTGAATGCCCTCCCCCTATTTTTCATTATATGGCAAATACATATCATAGATTATATCAGTTTGTTCAGAACATCCAAAATATTAGTATTATGGGTGTTGCATTGAACATGTATTAATGAATTTAAAAAATGTTAGTGAAAACTGATTTTAATTAGGTTTGAGATGGCGGGACATTAATTGGCAAGAGTGGGAATGCACAACATTCGTGACTGGTATCTGTTACATTCCAAACGTTTGATGTCACAAGTACACGTGAAAAGTACTGACACAATTCAGTGTGAACGACCGCAGAGAAATATAGGATTGAAATCGTAGTTTTTTAAGTCAATTTCAAACTACCATGCAACTGTATCTACATTTGTATCATAACTAATATAACGGATATAAGGCGCACTAATATGATGTCTTCTGAAATGCGTTGGTGACCAGTGAATGATTTGGATATTTTCAGTAAATCAGCAACATAAACCTTATAACTTTATTTGACTTGGAAATCATATGCCACTAACCTTAACTTAAAATATTTCATGGAAGACATGAACTAGCATGTGGTATGCTGAAAATCGCAGGTCTCTACACAAAACCTGAACATTAATGGACAAAAGGTATCAGGTTATACATTTATAACATTTAAAATCGGTTATACATTCCCTCAAATACCAACCCAATCTCACCGATTCTACTTTATAAAACATTAATTTTAATCAGGATTTGTAAAATATTAACAAAATATAAACTGACTTAAACAGCATTCCTGATGCTATTTGCTGGAAAAAAAATTATCATTACTATTCACTTCACAAATATATCTATTCCGCGTGCTTTGCAATGTCAACACGGTTGCATCTAGAAAATACAATGCTTGAAAAATTACATCAAATTAAATATTAAACAGTTCAAACAAACGATCATAAAAGTATCAGGCATATTCATGGTAACTGACAAAATCGGTTAACTCACTGAAATATCAGAACATCAAGCGGACACAACTCGGACAGGGAAGAGGAAGCGATGATATAGACCCCACCTACCAACAGCGGAGATATTCATTATACACTAACCTACAATTATGTTAGGGTTAGTCAGATTCCTCCCATAGAAGCAGAAATATCAGAACCTGTGCATCACCAGAGTACACTCTTGGCACTCATAAGTCGCCAAACATCTGGATCAGCTTGTAATGGTTAGGATGTGAACCGTCGACAGGGGACATCTCCTCCTCCTAGGCACCTAATCCTACTTTTGGTATATCCATCTGTCCGTGTTTGCCCTACTTTCAATTTTGCATTACTTAATTTTGCATTACTTAATAGGAATTATGAAATTGATCGCTTTTTGTGATTTTCACCATTCCAAAATTATGCGTTTTTAAATATGTTTTAAATAACTAGTTGCAAGGTCTATCAACTGTATCAAAATGAAAAGTTAACATAACGAACAGCGATCGGTCTCATAACTACTAAAGGCAAGCAAAAATAGATACAGGCAAACATGGACATATATATACAAGAGGTGGGATCAGGTATCTAGAAGGCGTAAGCATACCCTATCGACCTGTCACACCCTCAATAAGTCCTATATCTTGAGCAGAACAGAAGAATTGCATGCATTTGTTGCGAATTTGATCCATGTTACTTTTATTTTATTGACATTTTTAAAGAAAATCTCATGCATTCGGTTCCTTTGATATACATGCATGTACTTGTGCATGAATAAGGTAATTAATTATGATATAAACGTAACAGTCTTTTCGAATGAATACTTCGCAGCAATTTATGATTTGCTTTATTTTGAATAAGTAGTTTCTATATTGTTACCGTGACCAAATCTTTCACAACTATGACACTTTGTTTCCTATTTATTAACTAAATCACATATACATGTTCGCTAAAGAGAAAATGGAAATGCACATCTGAATGGCATGTACATGTAGCATATATGTACAAGATATATGAAAATATAACGTATTATTCTACGGAGCCATTAGTTCGAAAGTATGAAAGAAAGGATTCGCACTATTTGACGCAGTCCCGCCACCCAACCGTCCGTTACAATCCAATGACATCCGTTCTAAATCTACAGGTAAACAGCCCTATGAAAATCAACGAAGAAATAGTTTCATTAACTATAAATAGGTAAACATATTAAAATAACATAAATTTGATAATTCGATGATATATCAAATACCTTACAAAAATTAAGTCTTATTTTTATCCAACAAAACGTAATCGATTGAAAGAATATTTTGTCGGACCAGAGAAGTACAACAGAAATAAGTTATTATACATTACGCCATAATTATAATGAAAATACAAAATGAAAATATAGCAGCTTACAAAATGTGTTTACAACAGGTAAAATAAGAATAGAAACATAACAATATTAAACATTTAGTGAACAGCACGTAAGTGGCAACATATGTACAAGTATATCAAATAAAGACATAGCGTCAATTTAGGAAGTTTAACATACCCCAAATGTGTTTGTTTACTTTCACGTGTCCTACGTTGGAAATGAAAAGTAACGAATCAGTGTGAATAGTATCACATCAGTTTAGCTGGCATGTGAACTGATTATGTGTTTCTCTGTGAGGAAAGTTGTGACAAATTGTCAGCGGAATATCTTTATTCATGATGAGAAAAAGTCCAGGAAACTTTTGACCTACTCTTAACACTTAAGTAGGTTCCGATGAATCAATCTAGTTAAAACGCAAATTAAACTTGTATTCCTCCGAAAGGAAGCTTGCGAGTCTGATGATGGGCGTACAAATATAAACCGATTGTTGTTTACTTCCAGAACCTTTTCAAATAGTCAGCATTAACTGTATGGTAGTCTTCCATTTCGTGATGAGGACATTTCACTTTCTTCCCTGACCCCAGTTTACTTTCCTCTAAAAACCTCCCCTCTATCTCCAGTCCGATAATCTGATCCTGTTCTTCCATGCACGCGTAGCCTATTTTGAAAGACAGGTGTTTGTGAAATGTGTCGGTGACATCTTTCAATAGCTGGTCAATTCTCTTTCTGATCGCAACTGTAATGTGTTTAATGAGCATGTCTCCCTTTCGTATTATTTGAAGCTGGATTGAAGTAGATGTAACAAGTATTACGACATAGTGATCTTTACGCTTAAACATGGCAGCGTTCTTGTACAGACATTTGATATCATTATTCTTGAGGACTCTCCATTTTCTGATCTGCATACAAGCCACAACAACTCGATAAAACAGGAAGTATGGCAAAAAGTCAAAGACGTACACTAACACTGATGTTTTCGATGTTGTATCTTGGATGACCTTTTTCTGGGTTTCTTCAAATTTCCTTTTGTTCATGCAAGGGATATAATGAAGGTCGTGTCCAACAGCCAATAACCCGAGTCGTTCCATATATTTCAACATGGAACCTTTATGATGCAGCAGACCCCTACAATGTTCGCTGTCAGCTTTCTTATTTTGAGTGTTGATATTCTTCTCTTCCAGCTCCCATATATCAATCAGAAGTGAATCTTTCAAGTTCCCTGTGTTGTAGTACTCAATCCAGTCCTGGCGACTAGCAATGTATCCGCTTACGTGCAGCCGGTCTGTGATGATTGTTTTAAATGCATTCACAAACCACTGGACATCAATAATGACTGAATCTTTAAGTCCTTCTTCATTAAAGAAAAGAGCCCGTCCAGCATCATGATAGTAACGCAACATATCAGCTGCACTCTGGACCTTCTCTTTTCCTTTAACAGGCAGTCTACGATGAATGTCCGAGATAGGTACAATTCTTTCCATTTTCTTCTCATTGATCTCGCTGTTAAAAAAAACCCACTCGTGCGGTATCTTCTCGCTCCATCTTGGTTGAGTTGTAATGTCGATAATGCATCTCTCCAGTTCAGCGATTGACTGACTTGGTGGAAACTGTATCAGAAAACACCGGTCTTCTCTGATATACTGTGCAAGATCAGATTGAGCTGGTATTACATCTAGTAGGCAATCCAGGAAATTGGCCTTGTCCTGTTGAATTATAATAGTTATGTTTAAATTATGAATAATCATTTAATAACTTGTAAATTAAGAACATATTAGAAATCAAATGTATGATTTCATAAACAAGCTAATTCAAGGAATCTGCTCAAGGACAGAATAGGTGTTTTGAACAACTAAATTACTTATTTGTTACTATAAAATTATATCAAAATACGCATTTTCAATGCTTTGAAATATATAGCAATATTGAAACTAAGTACTACTACTGTGTATAAACAACTGCAATTACACATGTTACCCCCCCCCACCCCCCCACCCCACCCAGTGCTACAAACATTAAAACAGTAGTACAAAACATAATGGAAAAATGAAATATTAAATGTAGAATTCTCAAAAAAGCAAGCACTTTTAAAATGTCACATGTATATTTTCAATGATTTTATAACATCTATAATGTACATGGTCTGAAAAATGCTAAGTAAAAGTTGTTAGAGGAATTGGTTACACAAAGTAGGCACAACGATTAAAAAATGGCAAAGTTCAGCTACATGTACATGTAAATTTTTCAAAGAATGTCCGCTCATTTCCAAAAAGACGCATGCGCATCTTCAATGGTTCCACAACAGCTATTCAAGGTCTGAAGGATGTCATATAAATGCTTGAAAAATGACTAAGTACAACTACACGTGCATTTTTTTGAAAAATATATAATAACTTTCAAAAGTACTATACACATATTCAATATGCCTAAAACAACTGTACACAGTTTGAGAAACGTAAAATTAGAGGTGTGAGAGGAGTTGATTACATAAAATAGGTACCGTCTATTCAAGAAATGCTTAAACAATGACTAAGTTCAACTAGACGTAAAATTTTCGAAAAATGTCTGATCACTTTCAAAAAGGCACATGCACCTTTCCAATGTATCCATAACAGCTGTAAAATGTTAGAGGAACGTCAAGACAGAGGTGTGAGAGGAGTTGATTACATGAAGTAGGTACTCTTACAGGGACGACCGCCCGCCAGCCCGACAACCCGCCATTAATGATTCTATAAGCCGCTAGCACGTTGTGAAATCGCAGCAGAAATGACGAGGATTATCAAATATGTTCTGGAAAAATATAACCGTCACTGCGGTACTTCATCGAAAAACCCAGAAAAAAATAACCTGTTTTGAAAGTACCACAGACGTGTTTAATAACCAAACATGTTTTCCCATAACTTCGTAAATTTCAAAAAGTCGGTTATTGCTGTTGATATGCTTGTTTATTAAAGAAAACTACTGAAGCTAAATATGACACCGCATCGCACCGTTTTCGCTGAATGAGTTATATTTCATCTATTGTACTAATTCTTTCATTAACTCTAATGGAGAACATAATACCACTAGTTAAGTAACACTTTTCACATAACGAACCAAACCCAGTTGGTGTTTCCCTATCGTATGAGCATAGTACCGGTACATATAATCATTGCATGAAGTGAATTTTTATGTTGAATATCATTCTTGTCATACATCAACTATGAAGAATAACTTACTAACATATTACACGACAAACACTGTGATGTAAATCCATTATTGTCTCATTAAAATTGACTGAAAACTTGGTATACGTATAACTGAATGTCGGACAGATGAAAACGAAACCGACAGAAGTTGAAGAAACATCTAGTCTATTCCGGTGGTAATAATTTACTTTCGTTGGCATATAAAAAAAGACAGTGTCTCTTATCGGAAATGTTAATACAAATATGTAAAAGTAACATAACTCAAGAACAGCAGAACTGATAAAACTGAAAACGAAATATTTTTTTTGGATTTTTTCTTATCTTAATTCTAGCATTACGTGTAAATTCTATACAAATCTGCTCAATTTGTCGCATGTTACTGCGTGCTGCATAAACCGTCATTTTATTATTGATGTCAAGACATTCTAAGTCTCATAACTCTATAGACACATCCTAGGAATCTGAAAAAGGGGTTTGCCTTTGCCTAATTCAATAGTTATGTATAAATCTATGGAAATCCTACCAAGGCAACTCGAGTTAGAGCGTGTCATAGAAAGGTTTGATTGGAAATCAGACGGACGCATAGACGAAAGGACAGAACGATTACTACATGACACACCCATATGGCGGGCCCTAGTAAAACATACTTCCCTTCTTTTGTATTACCTTGTACACTGTATTTTCCCAGTGAGAGGCAACGATGATGATCTCCACCTTCTGTCCATCTCTTGTGGAACAATAAGTATGGACAGATTTCAGCCAGAATATGAAATATTCTATAACAAAAAAGATCCATACGAACAACGGGGCTTAACTCTTACATTTACATGTTGCTAATTACACATGGATCAAACATGAGGATGGACTGAACCTAAGAAATGATGTGAAAATAACATTTTAAATTGCATAAAAGAGAGACTCAAAAGTTCCGTAAATATGAGTACACAGGAAACATATATACTTGTACCTCCGTATGTCCATCCAGCAAAAACGGTGTCCGCCTGGTCACACACTTCCTTATCCACCACCTGGTCCAGACGTTTAGAGGCGTCCACTACCACCATGTAGAAAGATCTTCTGGTCAGGTAAATCTGATGACAGGCGTAATACGCACACTGCCCTCCAAAGTCAAAGAAAGTTACCGTCTTTTCATCAGTCCCATTGCTGTTCTTTTTGCCACCGATATCTTTTGACCTAACTGTAAAAAGCAATATATTATCACTAAACAGGTTTTGTTTTAAATCTATGTCTAAAAAGTGTGTTATATTTCCATTCTCAATTGATGTTTAGCATATGACGAAGTGGCAAGAATTTCGTAATCATTGAAGGTAAATTTCAAACATGTCTAGTGGTCTAACGTAACGATGAAACATTTAAACGAGTAATTGGGATTTTTTTAACCAAAAAAAAAAATGAACATTGAAATCTTAGAAAATTATTGATAGAGTTGCGATTTTGATATAGTTTCATTATTAAAGATAGAGGATGTCCATAATCAAATGAAAAAGAAACACGAGAGTCGTTTACCTTTGCTTCATACTTATTTAAGCTTCTATGCAAGAACTTGTTTTGCGTATTTATTCATCTCAATTGACTCGATGCAAAAGAGCACTGAAGCTTGTTCTGCGATCTATCAATTTTTAGAAAGTGGCAGACTACTGACAAACAAGTTGGTGGTGCAGAGGTCCCAACTATCTCGTTTAAAGTCAGCAGTTTGCATATTCTATGGTCGTATTAACAATCTTGTTTTTGAATCAAACATATCATTGGATCAAATGCTGTCTGACTTGTTTCATACCCGATTGTTAGACCGTTATTGACACACTAAATTTGACTACAGATAACTTCATTTACCTGATCAAAGATCATGGTTGGTGTAACCGGTAGATAGGATATGCGTACTCCCCCTAAGCACATGCTCCCAACTATGGTATTTACAGTAGTCAATGTTTATCTAACTCTTTATATTGTATTTCATGTAGGAGTTCTGAGATTGATCACTGATCGTGATCTTCACCTTTTCGCACTTAATATACGGATTTTTCACAATACGGAATTTGAGAGTCCTTCAAGAGTACCTCCATTCTTTTTAAATTGCATATCATCAAAAAGCTTAGCTTAAATATTTGAGATATAGATGAAAGGCGAAGATAACGAACAGTGATCAATCTCATAACTCCTTTAAGCAATACAAGATAGATACTAGGGCAAACATGGCCCCTAGATATACTTGAGGTGAGATCAGGTTCCTAGGGGATTATGGATTCCCTGTTAACCGCTCACATCCGCCGTGAGCCCTTTCTGGGTTGTCAGTAGTCAATATATATCATTGAGACAGATGCTGTCAGACGAGTTTCATAGGAATTGTTAGGTCGTTCTTGGCACACTGATTTTGACTGCGGACACCTCCGTTTACCTGATCGTGATAAAGGACTCACGGCGGGTGTAACCGGTCGACAGGGGAAGTTTACTCCTCCTAGACACCTTATCCCACCTCTGGTGTTACCAGGGGTCCATGATTGCACATCTATCTATTTTGTATTGCTTATAGGAGTTATGAGACTGATCATTGTACGTTATCTTCACCTTTCATCAGTGTGCCAAGAACGGCCTAACCATTGGTATGAAACAAGTCGGACAACATGTGACCCAATGGTAGGTTATGTTGGTAAACTAGATAGTTATATCGACCATAGTTCTGAAACAAGAGATGTTTGTAAAAACGCATATGTCCCCAATGGTGCAAAATTGATTAGAGTTATACACACATATCGTCTAATTGATAGTAGCTTCACCAATTCAAAATACTGAACAGACAATATTTTCCTATGTCAAGAGTGAATTGACCATGCGACCTAATATCAATAACGGTCGTTTACTGCTTATGATGTACTAGTGCACCAAGTTCGGTGTCAAACAAGCAACTAATTAATACTTACAATATAGGAGACACTATTTTACTATATCCAGTTTAACCTTTGACCTTTGAGAATGTGACCTCAAAATCAATAGTGGTCATCGTCTTCTGACGATGTACCAGTGCACCATGTTTTAGGTCTGTCAAGCAAAAGGTTCTCAAGATATAGAGCGGAAAGTATATTCCTATGTCCTGTTTGACCCTTGACCTTTGACCAAGTGACTGCAAAATCAATAGCGGTCATCCTATTTTACAAATATATCAGTGTACCTAGTTTAATGTCTGGCAAGTAAAGGATTCTCAAGATATTGAGCGAACAGTACATTTCAATGTCCAGTTTGACTCTTGACCTTTGACCAAGTGACCTCAAAATTAATAGGGTTCTCCTCTTCTAAAGCTGTAGCAGTATACCAAATTAGGTGTCCCTCAGGCAAAGGGTTTTCAAGTTATTGAGCGTACAGTAAACTCCAATGTCCAGTTTCACCCTTGACTTTGATCATGTGATGTCAATATCAAAAGGGGCCATCTACTCTTTAGGTTGTATCAGTGTACCAAGTTTGACGTATGCCAATCAAATGGTTCTCAAGATATTGAGCAGACAATATATTCTTATGTCAAGAGTAAATTGACCTTTGACCTTTTGACCTGAAAAACAATAATGCTCCTTAACCCACATATGAAATATCATTAACATCAAGTGAATGGTCCTCAATATATTGAGCAGACAACATCAGGTCTACCGACCGACATACCGACCGACTGACAGGTGCAAACCAATATGCCCCTCCTCTATGAACTATGAATAACAAGAAGGAGTTATGGATTGAATTTGTGAATTATTGGCCAAAATGCTGAATGTTCATTAGAAATTTCAAGTAAATCAGAAATATGTTTTTTTAAGAACATGCGTTCTATTTATAAAATATATGAACCAAAGAACAAGGTACGATTGTGTATATCAATAAAAAAAGGTCCACAAAATTTCTCTGTTTTAAGTGTGTTATGAATTAAGCTTGGTCTGTTTTCAGCAAGTGAAATGGATGCCAAGTATACTATTTCAACTTAAATCAAAGTTATTGCTTATTTGATAGCATCATTACGTCAAGGATCAGACGTTTCCCCGCCTTTTATTCAAATGGAGCCTGGTAACTGTTAAATTTCATCCAGATCATTGTTTGGAAAATGTTTGCCCATCCGTAAAGCAAAATGAAATTAATATATATTGTGCATTAATAGAAGATGAAGAATGTATTTGAATATGAATTTGCTCGACGCATGGGCTGTATGATTTCTCAAGGGAGAACCCCTTGAATTTATGAATATGTTTTATTTATTTTTGGCATTTGTGGTAATTTTATGCGAACTTCAATCTCCTGTCATATAACACAGAACAATTTTGGATCAAATTAAACATTGTTTGAGTTTGCTTATACATTCCTTATTCAAATGCCAGATTTTGGGACTCCTGCTGAAGTCATCCATTTTCTGGACTAGATGAATGTAGAAACTGCTACTTGTATAACATATACACGTTTAAATATGTAAAACTTATACAGTACCAATTTTGATGCACCAGATGCGCATTTCGACATATATAATCATTATCGATTTTTGCATAAGACACAAAAACTGCAAATTTATATCGTTTGGATTAAAGAATCCTTCCACCACAAGATTTAATCCATTTAAAACCGTTTTACATTTTGAATCGGCATGCAAACATTTAACAGGATATATGTAAGTGGTAAATATATGATATACTACGTTAAATAGAATAAGTATTGAATCGCTATCTACAGAGTAATGGTAGCATTATACGCAGTTATACTCAAAAGCTGAGTGGCTAACTTTCTTAAACAACCCCTGAACATATTTTGTCATTCAGTGCATATTTTGTCATGATGGATAGTTAACCAGTGCATGTTCCATGACGTCATAATCAGTGATGGACCGATATATACGTGGGACCTTCATATAACGTCGTATTTCATCGAAGTATGGCGGTATTTCGTCATTGAATACTATTTCATCAATCACTATGTTTACCTTTCAATGTTTTCGTTTCTTCACATATTTGGAATATCTCCTCGTGGACCTCCAGTCCTTCCGTTGATGTCACATCACGTATCTCTACGTCACTACACCTGAGCAGACGTTTCAGTAGCGTGGTCTTGCCGGCCCCGGCACATCCTACGATCATCCCCCTGGCGTGATGAACCGTCTGTGTTCCTCTCTTGGCGTACTCCACGTACCGCTCTCTGGCCTCTTGGTCCCAGTCCAGTATTTCATCAGGGACTCCCACTGTAAAAACAATCCCTCAATTCAACGTTTTACATTAAAATTATTTGAAAAACTCGTTTATCAGATGATTGTCAACGTCGTTTGAATTCATTTATAATCTGCTTAAATGGCTCAGTTATCGGAATCCACGGATATAAATGAGGAATATGTTGCAAGAAGTTAGAGATGCCCAATTCTTATTATATTCAATAAACATGACATTGACCATTTTGAACTCACCCTGAAACTGAAATTCCTCCCCTGGGGGTCATGAAATTTACAATTTTAGTAAATGACTGTCTGCTCTTTTTAAACATCCAAATAGTATAAATTTATGAATTTAGTATCAATAGCACTAAAGAATATTACATACAAAGTGCAGATAACGAACAGTGATCAATCTCATAACTCCTATAAGCAATACACAATAGATAGTTGGGCAAACACGGACCCCTGGATGCACCAGAGGTGGGATCAGGTGCCTAGAGGAGTAAGCATCCCTTGTTAACCGGTCACACCCGCACATATAATTACTAATTTGCCATTCTGGCTCTGTCCTGTATTCTGTACCTTTACTCCCGGGCTCATGAAAGTTATATTTGTAATAGAGGCATTCCTGTTCCAGGCATCCCCAATTGCCTCGAATCTCAATTTTCACACATGCTTTATGACAGTACATTTAAGGAGAAATTGAATCTACGTCACCCACGAATAATTACTCCACAAATATACATTTTACACTATCATACACACTGTATATATATGAGTGATTTTAGACTATCTTTTTGATCTATACCAAAAAGATTTCAAAGACCGTGTTAGAAATTGATCCAAGATAAATCACAATGCAAATCCAAATCACATCATATATCTGTTATGCAAACATTTGTATATACCAATGCGTGCATATAGTAGACTCTAGAGTCACTCTGTAGAATCAATCACTTTGAAGTGCAAATATAACAATAAACAGACCCCCTCGAAATAATGCATACGTATGTGCATCACATGTATGCTATAGGTGGTACAGGAGTTATATTATTTGAACAGATGCCAAAAAGTTGAACTAGATTTTATAAAAATCAAATAGAATTCTGACAAAATGCATGCTACTAGTGGTATCCGCAGAAGTATTTTATAAATAGAAAGGAAATAATTAATAAACTGTAAATGGTGTGCGGTAAACACATAATGTCACTTAAACACGTGTCCTATTTATCAAATCAGAGGTGAAAGCGAGAGACAAGGTCACCCAACCATCATAAATGTATAATACACGCTTACTAATGTTTGGCACACACATACACACACACAGAGAGAGAGAGAGAGAGAGAGAGAGAGAGAGAGAGAGAGAGAGAGAGAGAGAATATCAAAACATCCTTTATTGGAATATTTCCAGCTTTCTGATTGGCAGAGATAATGATATAATGTTTCTGTCACCCCCACGTGCATTCGGGGTGAACATTTGAATTTTCCAACATTGGATTAAAATTGCAGAACATTTAATATGCAAATCGTACACTCTAATAGCCGGTTTCGATATTTCTAATTATACAATGGAATAATGAAAGGTGAAGATAACGAACAGCGATCAATCTCAGAACTCCTATAATCAATACAAAATAGAAATTCTTTTTAAATCACAGACACCCGGTAATACAAGAAATGGGATCATAGTTATAAGAAAAACAACACTTATTAACATTTTCCCGGTCAAGGTAATGTTTTAGGTACAGTCCCCGAAGTGTTCTAGTTTACAATTATTTTTCTGTTCGCTCACCGTGCGTTCACGGTGCGTTCTCTGTGCGCTCACCGTTCACCAACCGCTCGCGTTCACCGTTCACAAAGTGTCCACTGTGCGTTCACTGTGCGTTCACTCTTTGGCCTTGCACTGTCATTCGGAACACTAAAGTGCTAGGATCGATTGTGATAGGGAGAAGGAAATGAAAAAAGAACCCCACACACGTGCAATTTCGCATTATGAAATTTGGGCAAAACACGTTTTATAATTATAACCATGAACTTAAGTCTAGACAAGTCAATTCCCCCACTTTGAAATTGAAAAGAAAACTATGCCACACTTTAATGCCTATGTATGCTTAAGGTATCTGATCCATAAAACCCACATTTTCCCCAATAATTAATTGCTATGTTATACAAAACTTGATCAAATGAAAAATAATTAACATACACAGTGATTCACCAAAATTGATAAGACATATAAGAAATATCTGTTATAGAGTCCCTATCACAAAAACACATTTCTGACATATAAAATCAATTAGAATATAATTTCTAAAGAAAGTTCATGGTGAAAAGATTCCTACTACCAGAAAAGTAAAGGTCACCATACATATTAATTCACTATAAATAAATGTGGCATCATCTCTCTCTCTCTCTCTCTCTCTCTCTCTCTCTCTCTCTCTCTCTCTCTCTCTCATCGTTATCTCACTAAAAATCAGGCATTTTGTTTTCACAAAAGAGTTACTGTTTCAGACATTGACTTTTTGTGAAAATAAATGCTTTTTATGGATCGGATACCTTAAATGTCATTTGAAACTGATTTCACAAGCATTTTACGCCCATATCTATGAACGACATTGTGAATAAATTTATTACTGCTTTCGCCAAATTTGAAATCTTTGCATCGCCTGTCGTTATACAGAGCATGGCGTAGCCAAAAAAGGAAATGAAGTGTACGCAAAACATGGCAAGGGGTCTGGGGCCCTTGAGGCCAACGTGGATTGAGATCAACGACCTAATGGAGGCCATGGGGTGAATCCCCTGAAGCTCCCGAGTTTTACTAATGGAGTCACATATTCTGTGCATAGAAACAGGAGTTTTTGTCAATTTCCAACGTGCAATATTCAATTTGAACCCACACACCGTTGCTACATCTAGTTTGCCCAACTATCTATTTTGTATTCTTTACAGGATTTATGAAATTGATCACTGTTTGTTATCTTCACATTTCATCTATAAAAAAAACAAAAAAAACATAATAATTCATTGCTTAAATATATGACAAACAATATTTTTCGTGTCAATAATATTTTCATCGGTCATTGTGGTATTTTCCTTTATTTCGAATCACAATAACTCTCGTATGAAAATATATCTAACTTAAGGTAGTAATTGATTTTGATTCCAACTATATCTCCGTAAAATATTTTCTTCTAGAAAAACAAAAGGAAAAAAAATAAATTCAAAAGTCAGGTTTATACATTTAGTATACCACCTGCATCTAATGTATATGTATGTATGTTTGTATATATATATATATATATATATATATATATATATATATATATATATATATATATCAAAATATGTTATTTCGGGAGAGGGGACCATAATACGACATCGGGCGCTTGATGAGAATAAAACCATAATATAATTAAACACCACAAGTTTGATGTAGAAGTGAAGATAGATAATTGAATGAATGATATACCTCTCGGTCGTAAGCGAGCACCTGATCACCAGGTGACAGGTGACTGTATGCATGATAGATACATGTATGCATCCCCCTCTAGTTTGAAAAATGGCATAACATGGTACTGTATGAATCAATAGACCACAATTAAGGCAGGATTTAAGTGATGTTGTTTACTCACTCACAATTATTCAAAGAAAGGTGAAAATTACGAACAGTGATCAATCTCATAACTAATTTTTATTCACACTACGTTCCATAATACTACCCATCAATTATAAATAAGCATCCCTTGTTGATCGGTCACATCTAAGCGAACAAAAATATCAATATCGAACTCTCATAGATAGAGGATCGGAGCAACCGCCACCAAAGTAGATTCTGACTCTTACTGCAACATCAGTGGAGTGTTAATCCTAAACTTCTAGCGAAAAGATACAAATAGTGAAGGATCCTATAAAATCGATAAAACGAAATGTAGGAGACGAATGATTATGACGGACACAATTATTTATTGTAATTTAGCATCATAAGCACATTGTCACCTATTCATCAATAATCATGTCATTTAAACGATTCTTGATAAAGTATTGGTAATCAATGTAGAAACATTATGTGAATAACAAAGTCAGGTGATTCATGATAATCATACTTACAACGTGCACTGATACTGTCATGAATCCTCCTGTCTGACACGGTACGGTGTGTGAGGATGTCCAGCTGTAGTCTGTCTATGAACAGGACGTACATCTCACCCGGATAGTCCGGTATATACAGACACCTCTCTCCCTCACCCTTCTTATAATCCCACGACCGACAGTATTCTGATATCACGTCACGTGACGCCGTGGTCAGAAAAAACTTCAGATCACTGTCCTCCACCAGGCACTCCGTAACGAACGCGTACATGACGTCATGTCGGATTTCGTCTGATTTAAATGTGATGACCTCGTCCTGTGTCTGAATGATATCATCTGTAAGATTCCTCATACGGACGTCATCAGACAAGGCAAGCTTTGTAAAATACCTCTCTCTGATTTTCCTTAGAACATCTTGTTGTTTGTGTTTGTGGCCCTTGGTATTTACGGTATGTTGCTCAGCTAACAGAAGGCAGTACAGACGACTTCTGACATTATCTGGATACTCGTGATATTTACCTGTTACAAGTAAAATTTTATGATACACTCTTAATTAACATTAACAATAATTAACACTAACATTAACAATAATGAACATTAACATTAACAATCATTAACATTAACAATCATTAACATTAACAATCATTAACATTGACATTAACAATCATTAACATTAACATTAACAATCATTAAAATTAACAATCATTAACAATAACATTAACAATCATTAACATTAACAATCATTAACATTAACAATCATTAATATTAACAATAATTAACATTAACAATCATTAATATTAACAATCATTAACATTAACAATCATTAACAATCATTAACATTAACAATCATTAACATTAACATTAACAATCATTAACATTAACAATCATTAACATTAACATTAACAATCATTAACATTAACAATCATTAACATTAACGTACAAAGTCGGTCAGTCTACTGGCCTAACCTAGCAGAATAGTTCGTACAATGTCGGAATCAAACCAGTGAATTTAAATTTATTATTTTAATTTTTTTTTTTTTATTGCAGCTGATTTATGAGGGAAGAAAATAAAACTTCGGAACAGGCAATAGAGACTTCTTAGACAGATAAGAGTCGAAAGGAGTCAGTATTGCTGGTCTTGGCGGCAGAAGGCTAAAACTTATTTGATCCCCTCATGATCTATCACTCTAACGTGTGTATTTCGGATCAATGAATTGTCCAAACAGTACAATGCCATTGTGACAGCTTTTAAGAATACATGCATTTATCAAAATTTTGGTGAATGACACATAGAGAAACTTTAAACAGAGCTAGCCTAGTTGTTATTTGATACATCCCCGGCTTCCTCATGTTTTATTACGCTCATACTCAACACTGAGCAGCGATTATTTCAATAAATTTATGGACAATATCAGATTTTAAGACTCGAATAAGAATTTTGGATTATCCATTTTTATCTAAGTGATGTACTTTAAAAAAAAAAAAAACATTGATACATGACTCCCGATAAGTGTTAGAATAAAGTGGGAGGGGGGGGGGTGATAAGACTGTTTTAACACTTGCAATGAAATTATAAATCATACCTAGTTTATTCAAATGCAAGTATTTCATTGAAAGTATGCGAAACGTTTCGTAGAACATTGTAGTCTTGCCTTTTATAATACTATCTATTCGATCTTTAGTTAAAGTTTTAGTCAGACATTCAAAATATTCATCCCGTGGGTATCCAGGTTAGAATAGGTCATAAGTACCTCTTGATTGTCGTAAGAGGCAACTAAATGGGGCGGTCCTTCGGATGAAACCGTAAAAACCGAGGTCCCGTGTCACAACAGGTGTGGCACGATACAGATCCAGCCCTGCTGAATGGCCATAAGCGTCTAAGACAGGCCTAAATTTTGCAGCCCTTCACTGGCAGTGGTGGCGTTTCCATGTGCGTGAAATATTCTCTCGAGGGACGTTAAACAATATCCAATCAATCAATTAATCCATTCAAAATATTCAATATGTTCATTTAAAAATTAGGCCTTCAGCATACATTGTTTAACATCACAGTTTTAACGATCTACAGTACAGCTACTTCTGCATGGATTAATCAGGCTTGACATGCCGTATGTACAAAAGGTCTTTTAATACAATACATGGACCTTTGGTGTCGCAATTCCACAATTAATCAAAAATGTTATACACGCCATATCTAATTGTTTTTTAAAGGTCATTATATCGACACGTCTACAATCACTGTGCAAATGCATATAATCTATTTTACCGGAAGTTTACCCTCTCGCTTTCTATACATCCCGGTGCGAGCGCTGCTAAACTAAGACCACATTTCCCACCACACAGAGTCGACCGTCACTCTGCTTTGCGTCAATGGTTACATGTATCATTTAGACGTTACATAAATGTTTGGTCTACAGAAATAAGAATGTACAGCGCGGAATTGACGATTTGGTTTATGGTCATACATAATTATCTTACGTATATGTCGGTGTTATTCATGTGTGAAGATTCAAGTTGTCAATTTTTTTTGGAGGAAAAGTGTATAAAAAAAAAAAGCAAAAAAAAAACCAAAAAAAAACGAGGGGATACACTCTCTTAGTTCACAACCCTTACCTGGGGGGGGGGGGGGGTGTCTAAAATTCAATGTGTGGGTTTATCACGAAAACGAGCTGAATTGCATTTGAAAACTAATGTGTTATAATCTATTTTTAATTGATTTCCAAGATTTCAAAGGCAATTCAATATGAAACTGTCATACCCATCAATTAATCTTTTCTCTCATTGTGTACAAAATGCAGATAATACATGCGTCCACTATTTTACGGTTGCAACACAGAGACACACGTAAAATTATCATATCACAGCAGTAGCTAACACGGTATGGATACACTATAATGACTATCTCTAAATACACCGGCGGATATAGAGGTGCGCCCCCCCCCCCCCCCCCGTCTATTTTGTTTTCAAAGTTTAGGTTAGAAATCAATTCGAACTATAGAAAGAGGGAAAATCAAATCATATACATGAATGTAATAATTGATTCTAAAAGTTGCATCAATGTCAAAATGCGTAAAGTCCCTAACTCCGTCACTTTCGGGGAAATCCTACGCAGTTTGTAAACGAATGTGATTGTGATGTAATTTTTATCATGCTGAAAATCTACAATGAAATGCCAATAAGTTATAACAGTCACTTCAAGAATATATCAAATACAAATAACAATAGATTAATATGGAATATATTATATCTATCATATGTTAAGTGAAATCAGTAAGCACTTTCCCTCTCATGCGCTATCACATTGATTCCTGCGTCGAAGCGCCAACATGCTTATTTTCACCTGACAGTCACTTAGATGGAGGTCTAAGTCATGGGTTAAAGATGATATACCATATTTGATACTGTGGCTTAAATATATGAATTTTCGCCTATATCTGCCTTTATATGTTCCATGCACGTTGGAGATAATGTAATCGCGACATTATTACATATAAATAAAAATATGTTATATTAACCTTACCTATTTATATTGTTGATACTTTTCCTAAACTACAATTCAAAACTTTCTGAAATTTTTCCAATTGTATTTGTAATAGGGGTGTAATTGCAACTATAAAGGCTAATTATAGGGTTAAATTTTACTCTTAAAATCACTAAAACTAAGGAGCTTCCGGGGGGCGTCTTGGAAAAAAATCCACGCCCCCCCCCCTCCCCAACCAGAATTCCTGGACCCCACCCCTAAAATATTACTATATTTGATTATTATAATGACTTATAGTAACGTTATCTTATATCTGTGTTTCTGTGACCTTGATTGACCTTTATAAATCCTTTACTGAGTAGCTTAGAAAAAAATTGTTCCAAAGACGTCATACACTGATTAAAAAAAAATCAAAAGCAATTCAGTTGTGCCATAATTATTTGACTTTCATCTTATCTATGACCTTGAACGTTTTTCATCATTTCTCCATAGTTCATTAGATTAATTCCAGATAACATTAATTTATTAAGTTCTTTTAAGAAATGAAACTTATAATTCTTCACTCCATGCATGTATCAAACAAAAAATTGGACGGAAAACTTCATCATTGCGCGTAGTAAATTTTCGTTTGATACATGCATCAAATAAAGAATTATAAGTTTTATTTCTGATCATTTAATTATATCTTTAACACAGGAAAACAAATAGTTTCTCTCACCTAAAAAAAAAGCTTGAATCAACGTTTCTGATGCGTAGGAATACCTAAACATAACAATGCTATGAAAACAACGACCAAACTGGCTGTGCGTTTAGGTGAGGTGCAGTTACTGGACAGAACTAAATGGATTATACGTCAAATTAAAGGAAAATCGGATCACGCGCTCGTCCTTTTCCGTAACCTGTTCATTTGTGGTTACGGAAATAGACGAATAGTTACGATTACTTCTACCAGCCAGTGCCCTACGTCATCAAGTTGACTATTCTGCCACGTTATCATTAGGCCTACGTGTGCTGTTTCTTTAAAATAATTTGTATGTTATTCACATCTTTGGTTGTGTTTATTTGTGGTAGCATCAAATAAATAAATTTTGTTTACAATGCATGTTTGGAAATTCCCGTTCTATAAGCAGCGCTAAAATGAGATCGGTCGTTAAGGGGAACGATGCATTCCAGAGAAAACTAGTCCCGCGTGATTAGTGCAGATGAAGTCCGGACGATTTTTTTTTGGACACAGAAGTTAAAGGAATTTTTCATCCAACCTGCATCGTTGTTAAGTCATCACTTTAAAAGTTATTAAATTATTTACAAATGCAATCTTTTTAATTAAGTGCATTTAACCTTACCGGATTTCCTCCTGTTCCTTTCACATTTCAACATTACAGCTATTTTGTAATAGCTCATCAGGGACTGGTCAATAGTTATTGGGGAGTTGGGACTGGTGCAAAATGCAAAAGGACACACATTTATCTTGACTTACATACTTATAGACCTCCAACTTTTTTATTGTCAACACTTTTAATTTTTACAAATGTAGCAATGAACAACAAATATTACAAAGTATTTTAAACTTTCAATTCAACTATCTTACAAACAATAATGCTGAATTGTGTTCATGATTTATTTCATGTCCAGGTTGAATATACTAGAGATAATTTGCAAGAAAATACTGGATCTTTGAAATTTTTCAATATCAAAACATGTAATAAAAAAATCACAAAAGAAGTATTCAGATGTGAATAAAATTGCAAACATTACACATACGTTTTGCATGGAATATATATTTCAATCATAGAAAATAAAAATGGTATATCATGTTGGTCATAACCTGAAGGATACAGACCAGAAATTAACTAAAGTCTAAACACATATTTGATAATATGATAGTTTGCCAATACAACTTATAATTGGGTCGAATGCTGTCCGACTTGTTTCATACTGATTGTCAGACCGTTCTTGACACATTGATTTGACTACAGATAACCCCGTTCACGTGATCAAGATATATGGCTCATGGCGGGTGTGACCGGTCGACAGGAGATGCTTACTCCTCTTAGACACCTGATCCCACTTCTGGTATAACTAGTGGTCGGTGTTTGCCAAACTCTCTATTTGTATTGCTTATAGAAGTTAAGTGATTGATCATTGTTCGTTATCTTCACCTAGAGAGTATTGAGATGTACAAATACCTGCAAGTACATGAGACAACAATTCAGTAAAACAGTAATTTAAAAAATTGCAAAATATAGCATTTTAAACAACACTTTAAGAAAAAATAAGATGAAAATAATGAGATTTGTAACTTCGCTAGACAAATTATCGAACAAACTTGACAAAGTAAACAAACGTTTCTCAGGAACCTGTATCCCTCAGCTGATATAACAATGGAGAGACAAATTTTAAGTGATTATTATGAAGAACTCGGGAGATTTTTAAAATGGAGTAAAAATGTTGTTTATTCTAACATAGATATTTATTTATTAGATAGGACACACACTTTTATTACACATCCGATATAGGACAGGAACTTTTTTGTATTTTTAAAAGATATGACATAGGGCTTTTTTCAAATGGTAATATGGAATTCACTGGTCCCACCCCCAATAAATATTCACCGGTCCCTAAAGAATATTATCAATGCACAGTGTGATACCCAAGTATATTAAATTAATTGATGGAATGTTGTTCAACGTCCCTCACGAGAATATATTACTCGCATGGGGACCACCGCCGGTGAAGGGCTGCACATCCTCGGCCTATGCTCGGCGCTTATGGCCTTTTAGCCACATCTGCTGTGACACGGGACCTCGCTTTTTGTGGTCTCATCTGAAGGACCGCCCCAGTTAGTCGCCTCTTACGACAAGCAAGGGATACTGGGGACCTATTCTAACCCGGATCCCCACGGGATCCCAAGTATATAAATGAGGATCTGTATTTCATGTATAAGGTGAAGATAACGAACAGTGATCAATCTCATAACTCTTATAAGCAATACAAAACAGATAGCTGGGCAAACACGGGCCCCCGGACACACCAGAGGTGGGATCAGGTGCTTGTTTCTTTCTCTTTTATTAGAAGTAATTTTGGATAATGATAGCCTTTCTATTCATATCTAATGAACATTTAACCTATGCATAATTGGTATTTATCTTTCTGGTAATTTTCTTAAAAGTTTAGTAAATTTGAACAATATTTATTCAGAGTGAAATGAATGGGTAAAGCTTGCATCAAAGTTTTAAAAAAGGCTTGAAAAAAGTGACATTTGTTAATCAGAACACTTGGTTTTGCTATAGAAATAATGTATCAGATTGAATGATAATCAGGGATGGTGTTTGGAAAGTTTTCGTCCTTATTTTTGTGTCATATGATTTGTAAACAACTGAAATTTAACGGTGTTTAATATTCTTAAATAAAGAGCAATCGAGACGAGTGTTTCAAAGGTTCTCTTTATTTCGTATATATTTTTGATATGATTTAGACAGAACTCAGATTTATCTGTACAGAAACCTAGCACAACATCAGCATAACTTAACTATGATTTCCCTAATGCGAAAGCACATCAGCTTCTCATATTCATGTTACAATATATCATGGTATTTATGTCTCCCGTATGACTCGATAAACATGAACATGTTCTGCGTAGGATCACGTTTTGAATTGACGTACACTATTGACAAGAATGTTTAATTAACAGGAGTTTCAACAGTCTCGTTTATAGTTACCATTTTGCAAAGCAAATTCTCTTGTCCTTTCAACGATGTACATAATGTAATTCATAAACACACCTGGCATTAGATCGAATACTGTCTAGATCGTCCCAGTGGAACTAATTACCCAACAAATGATTAAAGGCCCAGAACGATATATAGACTCAAATACATTGTATCAATATTAATTGATTATAGTACACAGATTATGCTAATAATAAGTCTTTAAAAAGATACAAATTTATAATTTTATTTTTATCCAAACTACATGAACACAGGTGTTTAACGATTTATTATAACGTTAATTTGGGTAATAAATGGACGTGATAAGTGAAAGTACAGACGGTTTGTTATTTATTTATTGTTCAGTTTATGAATTGGGATTAGAAATTCAACTTAGAAATTATATATAATACTGCAAATTCTATGCAATGACTTGTTACAATACTCAAACATTCTGAGTTGTCGTGTAGTGACAATGTCCAACTAAAATTCAACCAAACTATAATACGCATTTTCCGAATTCGTTCCTGCATATTACTATCTTAGGAGGTATACGGAATTTTGGGATTGACTTTGGTAGTAATGTAGATTTATTTTGTATGAATATATTAGCGCATAGAGTAAAATTGTATACCATTTGGTCAATTGTTTTCATATCAGCGAAATAGGGTACCTTATATTTTGAATTTTACACCTTTACCCTTTGATAGTAAATTCGAACCCAAGGGATATAATTGCCTGTGAGCAAGACGTATATAATCTACTTACATGCAAATGACTGTTGTAAAAATCAATGCATTCTCTGTATGATGTTTGAATAATAGATTAAAACAAAAATATTCAAATTAATGGTAAACTAAGTATGTGTAAATATTGCCTTGCTCGTTTTGAAATACATTTCTCACTGGAAAGGGGGATTTATCGGTCTCTCAAAGCAAAAACACAACATGAATAAGAGACCTTAGAGACCTTACGTAATCATAATGACGCCATATCACATTGAAACATGGAAAGGTCACTTGCTTACATATATTCTTCCTAGGATTCATTATTAGCGGCAATGTTGTATGCAAGGGTAAGTTTTAATGTAGTAAAAACTTTCATAGAATCAAAATCCGCAAATCATTGCATTTTCTGATATAAACATATTTTATATTGTGGGTAGTGGCAAAGACTAAACACTGCAATTCCCAGCATTTTCTCAATATTGGAGTGACTTCAAAGGCAGCGATATATGCATTGCATGCATAACCTACACATGATTTATGTTATGAATATCGTAGCGAACGTCACCTTCAATATTCTGATCAATAAGCTCCGTAGAACTAAGATGACCGCCTTCACAGCGCAATGCTTCGTTGTGGTTGCTACATGTATGTGAATCATTGCGGTGTGCAAATGATCTGTATTTTTCAGTATATCTGTACAATTTGATAAACGGAAGATTAGTACTTTCTCTGATTGCATAAAATGATAAGGAATTACTCTAATTTTGGGACATCTTATATGATATAACTTAATTTGGGTTAGTTTACGTGTGGGTTTTTTATAATCCGCTTTGTGGATTATAGAGAGTAAACTTACCCAAATTAGATTTTATCGTACATGTATAATATGACCCAAAATTAAAGTCATTCCTTAAATACTTACCACAGCATTCTCCTATTCACCTATATTTCATCATTCACAAAACTTCATTCGAAAATTCGGAGGAAAACCATTTTCCAAAAACTTCAATCCTTCACAAACATCTTTCTACTGGTGCATTTCATGTATCCGCATAAACACAGCAAAATCGTATTTCAATAAAGTCGTGGTTATTGTGGAAGAAATTTTAAATAACCGACGTCCTGTTTCAAGGTAGGAGTAACCACGATCAATGACCTCCCTGTTAGGGGCATGATCAAATATTGATGTCGGATAAAAATCTAAATTCAAATAGTTAGTGAGAGGAGGATAGAACATCCCGTAAGTTCATGTTATCCGACATCGATTACATTTTAGTGGGAAAAACGACAAGCGACGGTTAAAAACCACATACAAATGTAATAATATCACATTTCTATGAACATTTAATGCTTTTAATTAACTTTCATTTGTGAATAAACAGTAGAAAATGTACCGGTATATAGAGTGCTATGTATACTTGTATGTGTTTACTTATGAAGCGATTAGTTTCAACATTCATCGTATCTAGTTTTAAGGGGGACTTTCGAAACTATGTGAATTTAGTATTTTGTCTGACATTAGAGTTTTGATCTCGCCCCTTAACTTTTTCTAAGCACTTAGACAGGTCTAGATCCTAAATAAGGTAACGAATTAGAATTACAGTTTAACTTAAATTGCTGCAACTGTAGTATATAAAGGAGAAAATCTTTGGCTGGACCGGGAATCGAACCCGGGACTCCTGTATTTCTAGTCAGGTGCTCTAACCACTGAGCTATCTACTGAGTAACTACTACATAACGATATCAATTTCCTCAATCTAATTAAAATCATACTTCTTAGATCCGCGCCGTATACGCCGAGGAAGTAGATCTGACATAATCCGATTAGGTGTCATGTTCAGATGAACTTTATGTCAGCCAATCAGAGCGTCGGCTTTGAAATCGTAGGTGTTCACAATTCAAGGAAAATGACTGCGATTGTTTGGTTTGAAAGAAAACATATCGCAGCTAGATGCGACGTCACCATGCACCGTTTACATCGACTGGCGTTTTATTCCTCGCGTTATTTAAGTAAACCATCTTGAAAACTATTCAAATCGTACCCATCCCTATTCATACATAAATCGGGATTCACAAATGATTTAATTTAGGTGTATTTCATATCGTACGTTTTGTTGTTTGTATGAACGGAATAGATTAGGCATTATTGCGAAAGTTTAAAATTCGTTATGCGAGAATATATATTTCTACAGTGTGGAATAAACTTCGTGGGAGAGAGATTACAGCAATTTGTTTACGAATTATCAGGAACCGCCTAAATAGCCATCATTGTCTGTATGGCGCAATCTGACTGGCTGATAGTTCTCATGAATATTCCAAGCAAAAGGTCATGTGGACATGACCCCCTATTGGGTTATGTCAGATCCTATTGTAGCGATTGTGAGCGTATTCTAGGATCTGATGTTAATTAGATTGGCAATTTCCTCATTAATGCGCTGCATTGTTAACAAAGCGCGTATGAATCTTGAAAGATATAGTACGTTTATTTCAACGGCTGAAAATTCCAACAGAAATGAAATAAAATTCAAACACATGTATTGTATAAACAAGAAATGTTTTAGAAACATATTTTCACCTTTTTATTTGGAATAAAAATGAATTTGTTACTAAAATTTCGTTAATTATTCTATATTAAAACCACTGTAAATTACATATGTTTGCTCACCTGAACCAAAGGCTCAAGTATGATTTAGTTTTAAATTGAACGTTTTCCAGTGTTTGTCATCAGCGTTGTAAACTTTTCCCCATTTTCATCATCTTCTCTAGAAACACTGGGCCAATTTCAACAAACATCGCACAAAGTATTCTTGGGTAAAGGGGATTTAAGTTTGTTCAAGTAAAGAGCTACACTCCTTCATAGGGGATACACATGTAAAAAGAAAACATTCAAAATAATGTGGGGCCATTTTAATACCTTCTCAAGAACCACTGGACCAGACAAGTTTATATTTACATGAAAGCTCTCTGATATAGTAAGAATTCTAGTTTCTGAAAGTCATACCTGTCTGCGAGAACATTTGGTAATTGACGAATATGTAGTCATGTTTAATACTTAAGCTTGATAATTAATGATTTTTAGTCGTTACATGTACCGTTGAGTGTTTTTTTTTCTGAACCAATCAACTTTTGACTTACTCTGCTTTCTGTAAGCTGTGTTGTTGATTATGTAAATATCCCAGTGTGGGTGGAGACCTATACATGATCTCACGATGTCAGGTCTTGTGTTAATGACGTCTCTCCTGAGCCACTTGACGTGTTGTACACTCCCCTGTGATCCGCCTCTGCAGTGCACACACTCCCCACTATGTTCCAGGTCCCTTATAAACTCCTGTCGTTGATCAAACGTCATGTCTTGTAATATGGTTGTTGGAACATGTACTGCAGAAAATGATAAACACACATCTTTGATAACATGCACGTTGTAAGTTATATATTGAAGGATTTAATTGATGTGTATTACAGTGAATAAACAAATGTTACATTTTATTATTCATATTACTTATGTACTCGTGGTATAAACTACAACATCGGAGAGCAATGCGACGTGTATCCACTTAATAATGACCAGGTGGTATTAGATCTTAACTCAACATCTAATGTTATAAATATAGTATATTAGGAATGTTAATTCTACCTATTTGTACTTCATACATTATAAGGATGCAAGACATGAAACAGTTTTGCATTTTAATGTTCCGTCTTACTAAACCAAATTCCAAAAAGTCTACTTTCCTTTTCACAATATTTATATTTTAACATTATATTCGAGCTTAAGAACTGCTATATATAAATCTTGGAATTCAAGTCACAGAGGCGTAGATGGATGTAAAAGTTAGAGTTATAAGTCACTAGAAACCTTTAAGAAGCACGGGTGACAAGAGTGTGATCAGCAACACGGATTGTGAGCTGTAGGTGCAATAAATCGGTGAAATATTGTGCGAAGAGAAATGAAGCAAACACGCTGGAATAAATTCAATGCACTGGGGATAAACTAGGAAACGCTGACAGTCACGCTGAAATACATAAGTTGCAGCAAAATGAATGAAAATATATGTTAACGGAAAACTAACATATCAACTAAATCACAAATGGAATGACCTCAGCTTCATTATCATTATCTTCTCATATTCATATATAGCAATTTTCCATTAAATACCTGCATATGGTGTTATGCCTTTCAACTGATTACATACTCAAGAAGTTGTTCTGCGAATTATCGTTTGTTTTAATCGAGTCAGGCTGCTGACAGAGAAATGGATGTCCAGGGGTTTCAACAATCTCATTCATTAAACTCAACATTTCGCAAATTATATTGTGGTTATTATATCGATCTAATTTGCCAATACGACATGCCAAAGGGTCAAATGCTGTTTGGCGTGTTTCATTTTAAATTCATTTCATTCTTGTGCATACTCTAAGTTCAAACGTATATCAAAGTATTACTTGTAATTCGCCACATGTCGGCTGTACGCAACATGTAAGTAATGTACAACTTTATGCACGGTACAAGAACTCCCTCATATGAATACCACACGTTGACAACGGGTTAAGACTATTTATGTGACATAGGTATAACGTATGTCTAACTGATTGATTAAGACTATTTATGTCACATAGGTATAACGTGTGTCTAACTGATTGGTTAAGAATATGTATGTGATATAGGTATAACGTATGTCTAACTGATTGGTTAAGACTATTTATGACACATAGGTATAACGTACGTCTAACTGATTGATTAAGAATATGTATGTGATATAGGTATAACGTATGTCTAACTGATTGGTTTAGACTATTCATGTGACATAGGTATAATGCATGTCTAACTGATGGGCTGTGTACTTTTAACTTATTTGTAACATATAACTGACGATTACATTACATCTATTTAAAGTATGTCTGACGACCTTGACTTTACTGGACTTGGTTTTTCAAAAGGTAGAACTTTTCAATGAAACGCTTCTTTTATTAAGATGTTTCTTTTTGTTTTTGTTTTGAATGTTTTAAATAAGTCATAACATAACTAAAATGTTCATATGAAAATCATTTTATATTAATGTCTTGGAGATTATAGGTAAAAATTCAACAGTCAAATATTGAAGCAAAGAAATGAGGACAACTCTTTTAACCTGTACATCCAAACGCATCGCAATAAGTCATAAATTATGAAATATAACAGGTGTTCAGAATTCTTAAAATTTTACAACAGAAATCATGACGATTTTCATACTCGTGACCTTCAGAAAAAATAAAAAAAATTAAGGAAATTTATCAATATCTAAATTATTTACATACCATTTTCTCTTCAGAAATACTTACAGTTATATCTTGGACTTACAAAGAAACATATTCCATCAGAATTACCAGGATTAATTTTGCATTCCAAGTCTATTAAACATGCATACCGCCTATTTAATTTGTCGATATCAATCTTTGACAAAATAAGAAATCGTGTAATGTATATACCCAGCAGTTATTATCTTACAGTCACGAACAATAAACTACAAAATAATTAATGAAAGATAATCTGAAATGTTGGTCTTAACAGGTTGGCTATTGGGGTAGAGTTGCCTAACTCCCTTTTAATTGGCAGGTTTTGGTGTGGGAGTGTTCTGTAATTTTTGTATTACTCCATCCTTTGATAAACAGTGCTAAAGGCATGGCTATCACGATTTTGTTTCTACAAAATGTCATAATGACATTGACCTCTTACCTTGTTACACGACGCATCACTAGGATACTGTTGATAACAAAGCTGCATGCAAACTATCAAATCAGTCGATTGAAATGTGGCATGTAAAGTGTTTAGTTTTTTTTTTCTTTGAAGTTCCATAATGAACTTTAACTTTTTGATCCCAAAATTTAAAAACGTTTCTT
Organism: Ostrea edulis; assembly: GCF_947568905.1. Lineage (NCBI taxonomy): Eukaryota > Metazoa > Mollusca > Bivalvia > Ostreida > Ostreidae > Ostrea > Ostrea edulis. The sequence goes on along the minus strand of NC_079166.1, from coordinate 76,036,313 downwards.
TACTGAGGGTGTTTACAAGCTTTTTCTATGAAGTCCCATCGTGACCTTTGACCTTTTGATCCCTAAAAAGCATTGGGTTTTCCTCTCTCGATAACAAAACTGCATTTGAATTTTCAAATCAACCTACCAAAATGTGATATGTAGAATGTCTACCGTTGACTATGAATTTAAGTCCCGTAGTGAACTTGAATTTTGACACCGAATGCAATTGGTTTCTTTCATGATTGATGCCAAAGGTACATTATGTATATGTGTATCATATCAGTTGACCAAAAATGTGGCCTGTATAATGTCTACAAGAAGTACCGCGGTGACCTTGACCATCGAGGCTTTTTTCCCGTTTTAATCGATGGTGTTATCAGTCAGTTTCCTCCCGTGACAATTTGAATAAACCCAAAGGAAACCGACAGGAGGTAACCGACAGATAGCACCATAAAACCAAAACAACTCCCTATATTTACATTATTTATTTATCTTGGATACAATTAAAGTCAATTGGAAGTTGGATATAATTAAAGTAAACTTTTTCTAAGTAAGAGAGAAAATAAAAGTTGTTCAATAAACTGTCAGGGGGTTAATTTCTTGTCGCGAAAGAAGTGTGTGGTGGTAATCCTGCATGATGAGAAAATTAAGACATGCCCTTGCTTGTAATTTTATCTCAGACAAAGACATTGGAATCTGTAATAACAAGTATATCTCTACCTCGCCACCTGTTTTCTCTATGATATTTGAATCTCCAGTGTGTCAATTTCCCCACAACTTACAACCGGATGTAAATATCACAGTTTACAGAAAATGAAAATTAAATACGCAGGAACTATGAACATTAACATGGAATGCCTTGAGTATTTCAATTGATGATTATATTGTATCTGTTATATTGGAGGGGGGGGGGGGGGGTCGTATGCAATTAGAAAGTATTGTTGATAGTTCTGACATTAACCGTAAGAAAAAGAATAAATAATTTGTAAGCGAGGAAACTAGGTTTTGACGAGGGAATTGGAAAATAAAACTGATTTGATTACTATTGGTTTGCTAGGTATAGGTAATTGTAAGCCGATAAGCCTGCATGCTCTGGAGTAGAGACATTGTGTACATGTAATGAACATATACACACTGGGTTTTCTCCTGTGTGTTGTGTTACGAATACGTGCTGGCCAGACCCAACAGGTGTACATAGAAAACAAAGTTCGATTGAAAGGGGAAACCAAACTCTTTCTTTTAGCATAAGATAAGATTTACATTTTTTATTCCTAAAAGCACCAACAATATTTTGTTATCAATAATTTTTTTGAATAAATTCTCTAAGTCTACACAAATACCATTAAAACAGACGAAACATATTAATTTTGCACTCATATACGGTCATTTGTAAATATATTCGTATTATTTTTTCAATGTAAAAATTATCAGGACACATCCTCTTATCCAAGATACATTATCATGATATGTAGCATTAAAAATACAACACCCCCCCCCAAGAAAAACACCATACAATTAAATGTCGATTTCTTCAATAAAAAAGTGGAGATATATCAAATATGCTAAATCCTATGTATATCTGGTTTTAGTAAGGACCAATATACATGTAGGTCCCTGATTTTCGTTTTTATTATTTCTTAAATGATTCATTTGTTATACTGATATTTAATGCTAAAAAGCTGAAGATAAGCATGCCGTTCTCATTTTTTTCAACGAATGAAAAAGCCATTGTACAAGTAGTTTGCCATAACAGATAAACAACGGTACTTCACACCGCGAAGGTGTAACTCTGCCCCGCGATGAAATCCCGCGGAGAGATAGCGCAGGAAGGATTAACACCGCGAAGGGAGCGCGGACTAATACGAAATCTGCGATGGTCGTACCGTAAGGAATCACTGTTCAGCTTGCTAGTTTGTTGGGTATGTGTGGTAATCAACAGCACCAAGTGTGATAATTTATGCAAAACGGCTTCGTCATGCAGGCAGATTCAAGGAACTTCTGTAAATTCCGGCCTTCTAGTGCCTTTAGTTTGATTGCATTGTTAGGATGATATTCATTTAATCTCTGATGATCAGTGGTGGATCCATGATTTGCTAAAAGTTGGGGCGGCAATAGTTTGCTGGGGGCTCCAGTGTTTTGAGTCTTCTTAGGTTCTTTTTATAGGTTCTTTTAGCTTTACTTCATACGCATGATAATATTAATAGATATCAAAAAGGGGGAGAGACTCTAATTCCGCCACAGGTGAAATCCACGTTTATGGGCCAACATTGATTTCAATGTACATATCATTCAAAATCATGACTATTCATAACGGGCAACAGTGAAACAACATCACTATAGCTGTATTTGATTCGCATACAGAGGACGACTCCTCGGTTTTCACACGTATCAGACGCGTCGCTTTAAGTCATACAACTGAAATTGACACTATTTCGTGTAATTCTAAGTCATTGACGGGGGTACTGTTAGCAAATGCGTAAAAAGTGGTTTAAAAGGACTTCCCATCTTAGTGTGTTATTACCAGGGGCATAGCAAGGACTATTTCAATGTGTAGGCCGAACGATGAAGGTTTGACCGAGGTGAGAAACGCCGGAAGGGGGGGGGGGTGCGGGAGAGGGTTGCCCCTTTCCGCTGGGGGGTTGCTCGGGGTGTCACCACAGAAATATGTTTTGAACTGTTGGGACTCATTTGCATTACTCTGAGCATCAAAATAATTTTAATACATATTAAATATTGTATAACTTTTCAAAGATTTGTAATTGTTAAGTCGAGTGAGTCATTGTGATCACAATAAGTTTATAGAAAATATGCAACCATTATTTATGTCATGTAGAATGCATTATAAAAAGAAAAGGCCGGACGGAACAATAATTTTATATCCGATTTTATAAACTAGAAATATATATGAACATATTATTTTTGCAAATATATATGGACAAAATGTGTTTTGAAAAAAAAATGTATAGGCAAGTGCCTACTCGAGCCTAACGAAGTTTCCGCTTCGACTGGTACATATATAGCAATATCCGGTGTCGATGATGCGTAGTGTATTTTATCATATACCAGTAGAAGGCCAATCTCTAAATGTTACAAAAAGCGTGACACAATTACATTTATCGAAGGAGATATGAGGTAATTCACATATTTCAGAGAAATCATCATCACAAAAAAATATCAATAAAGAGGCCCACGGGCCTTATCGGTATCCTGGATACTAGTGAAAAAGTATCACTACTTCCATGGGCTACGAAATCTAGAAAACACAAATTCCTGTTCTGAATATCTAAATTTTAATGTTCAGCAACAATATAAAACACGATGTGTTCTTAAAACTTCACTGCCTTCAAAAGTGCATACACCAATGAAAGGCTCTAAATAGTAGGTGTATTAACATTAAAACATCAAAAGATATGAAGGGGCATCGTGGCCAAGTGGTTAGAATATCGCGTTCAAAATCACGCGCGTTCAAAATCACGCGGCCTCTCACCTCTGTCGGCGTGGGTTCGAATCCCGCTCGCGCTGATAAGTGAGAAAGTTTCCCAGTTTACTTTCGGAAGGTCGGTGGTCTCTTCCCAGGTATACTGTATCTGGGTTCTCTCTTCCACCAACAAAAACTGGGCGCCACCAGATAACTAAAAAAATCGTTGCGTGTGGCGGCAAACATCAGTCAATCAAAACATATAACTAATTTGGACTCATAAGCCTGGGTTTTAATTGAAATTCAACATTTTTTGTACATCCTTTTCTGCTATTCCTAAGTATGCATTTAGATTCATTACAGTATCAGCAAACTTACACATAAATACTATATACTAAGTTTGGCCCCACCCTGGGGTCAGAAACATTACTCTAGGATCATCAAATTTACAATTTTCATAAAAGACTACCTGCTCTATCCATTTAGTTTCAATTTAGTATAAAGCACTAAAGAAGATGTTTTAAGTGTTTTACACATAAACACTATATAACAAGTTTGGCCCCATCCTGTGGTCAGAACCCCTACCCCAGAGATAATGAAATTTACAATTTTGGAAGAGACCTTCCTGCTTCCCATCACCATGCATTTAGTTTTTGTTACACGTGTGCGGTTCTTGAGAAGAAGAATTTTGAAAATTAGTCAATTTTCGGCAGTTTTTTTTTTTCGCCGCACCTAAGGCACCAGGGGTGCAGAAATCCTGAAATTTAAAAATTATGCCCCCTTGTTCCAAAGACGTTTCATGCCAAATATAAAAAGAATTGGAGTGATAGTTATCAAGAAGAAGATAAAAATGGATATTGTTCACACATTTAATAACTGACAATTTTGACCCCACCTTGATACATGTACCAATACCAATACCCCTGGGATCATGAAATTTACAATTTTGGGAAAGGACTACCTGCTCTTTCTAAATATCTATTTAGTGTCAATATACTATCAACAGCACTAAAGAAGTTGTTATTTAAGTGTTTTACACATAAACACAATATAACAAGTTTGCCCCGTCGTAGGGTCAGAACCCCTACCCCGGGGATCATGAAATTTACAAATTGGTAGAGGCCTGCCTGCTCTCCATCACCATGTATTTAGTTTTTCATACACGTGTGAGGTTTTTTGAGAGAAAGATTTTTGAAAATTGGTCAATTTTCGGCAGTTTCTGCCCCGTACCTAAGACACTAGGAGTGCAGGAATTCTGAAATTTACAATTTATGTTCCCTTGTTCCAAAGATACGTCATACTAAATATGAAAAGAATTGGAATGATAGTTATCAAGAAGTTAAAAATGTCTATTGTTCACATATTTATTAACTGACCATTTTGACCCTACCCTGATACCAGAACCCCCCCCCCCCCCCCCCCCCCCCGGGATCATCAAATTTACAATGTTGGTAAAAGACTATCTCCTCTTTTTAAATATTTATTTAGTTTCAATATTGTATCAATAGCACTAAAGAAAATGTTATTTAAGTGTTTTACACATAAACACTATATACTGAGTTTGCCCCCCCCCCCCCCTCCTCCTCTGCGGTCAGAATCCCTACCACGGGGATCATGTAATTTACAATTTTGGTACAGGCCTTCCTGCTCCCCATCACCATGCGGATGACGGACGATGCACGACGGCGGACGACAACCGATTGCAATAGGTCACGATTGCAATAGGTCTACTCAGGTGACCTAAAAAGGGAGGGGATTAGTAATATCCATAGTTCAGATGTCTGTGGTGAAAACATGATTTAATGAGTATACGGGTGAAATGCATTGTTGAATTGAATTTCAAAAAGTTGATCTTGTATATATATATATATATATATATATATATATATATATATATATATATATATATTGCGCCTGAAATGGAAGCTAAACATTGATTAAAATCAGGAACTGTAGATTTCGCGGGCCTATTACCCGCTCATTGCTTTATGATCAGCTGAATGGCTTATCAAAATTGCAGTGGCGGATTGAAGGGGGGGGGGGGGAGCCGGCGCCCCTCCCATTATAATTAAATCGAGGTATCTTGTTTATAAAAATGTACTAAACGATAAAAAAAAAAACAACAATTTCTTCCACTCCCATGGAAATAAATGAGAAATTATTTTGATATTTTGAATTAATTTATTGGGAGAATTTAATTTTTTTCAAAACCCTTAAAATTTGCGTCATTTAACAAATTTCACTTTATCAAAAATTATTGAAAATAGTATGAATGACTTAAATAGGAGACATATTTTCAAGCCCTATAAGATCTGTAAAATTCAGCAGCTTTCGGAGCTTAACCCTCCCTGGGTCCCCATTAGGGCTTCGCCCTGGACCACCTCAAGGCGGTCCCCAGATCCCCTAATTCATAAAATGGTACCCCCCGTAACCGCAATTCCTGGATCCGCCCCTGATATTAATTAATCGGCCGGGTATAATGGAAAGTTATTGTGAATCTAAAAGCAATGAAATCATTTAGTTTAACTATTTAGTAAAGAAAAACTAATTTGGTATTTGATTGGTTGATTGCGTTTTTACGCCGATCTGGCAATATTTTAGCCATTTTATGTCGGTTGAATAGATGAAATATGTTTAGTTTTGAGTGTTTGGGTTTCCCTGACGGCCCCAGTGAGCCTTCTCTCTCGAAAATCAGGGAAACGATCTTTTGCGTGCCGGGGGGTTGTGCTCCTTAATACGCGACATCCGTTAACGTTCCATCCAAATGATCTAAAGGTTAAGAATATTTACTCAGGAAAAAATACAGATCATTTCGTTTATATCAACAGTTGTATTATCAAAGTATTCAACCTTGTCTGTAAAAATCCCATTTTTGTAAATGTTGTATAATGTAATGGTGGTCAATATTTGTAAAATGTTTTGCATTGATTACACATTACCAAATTAAAAAGTATATCCCTTACAGACATAAAATCATTGCATTCTAAAAGTATGTGATGTAGAGTTAATGGACAGTCACAAGATATACATTCAGACCGAAGTCCTCTGTTCAGTAGGTGATATTGGGTCAATTTTGAATGTACGGTGCGTATTCTAGAATGTCCTGGCGTTCCATTACGAAGTGACACAGTTTGTTTACTTTTCAATGAATAGAATAAAGTTTACTTGCGTCACATGAATCCCAGAAGATGTGCCATAGGGAATTTACATATAGTTTTGTGAAATATTCTAAATCAGTGTAGGGGATTTTTAAAGTGTGCAATGTCATCTTAAAGTACTTTTTTGCCGACCACGGGAAAATGTGCATTTAAGAAAAACTTGAAATTCTATGGCGTATACTTTGAATTTCAAACTTTTTATGACACATGTTCTTCAAAACACAAAACAAAATATTTTCCTTATCAATGATTGATTTAAAACTGAAATTTTGAACTGCATGACTGGTTGTGTGCACATTAAAATAATCAAAATAAATTTACTGCCCAACTCATAAACACATTTATTGGTTTATAAATAAGGTGGAAACTAAATACTTTCACTCTAACATTGAATGTGGCGATGTACGATATTTTCAGTTCGCTTTAATTTGTGTTTGAGCACAAATCAGTTGACGCGACTATCATCGTCGATCGATTGATTTCCCGATTGTGAACACATGTGTACATGTATATGTGTCCTTGAATTTGAAAGGTCCATGCAATTGTTACAGAATAAGCAGAAACCGCAATTTCAAAGACACCGACTTTTCTAAGCCCATGCAACCACCACGGTGGCCGAGATGTTAAGGCGTTCGCCCCGAATGCGAAAGACCGGGGTTCGAATCCAGACCACGACAGACCTAAGTCGTTAAAACAGGTAGTGGCAGTTCCATCTCCAAATGATCAGCATCAGGTGTGAATGTCAAGGGTTCTCGGAGATGACCTTAACAACGGATGACCCGTGTCACAGTAGGTGTGCCACACTAAAGATCCCTCACTGTTCAATGGCTGTAAGCGCCAAACACAGGCCTAGATTTGAAGCCCTTTACCGTGGTGACGTGTCCATATGAGTGAAAAATTCTCGAGCGAGATGTTAAGCAAGATACAATCAATCAATCAACCAATCTAAGCCCATGCTAAAGCGAGAGCTTTCAGTCCGCGGGGCACCGTGTTTTTTACCTGTACTGTATTATGATCGATGATATTCCGTCTGCGTGTAAGAATTTTCGAATATGTGAAATATCGCTGTTGATATTAGAGTGCATTTCTAATAATATTTTGGTTGTTTTTCAATTTACATATTGACTGACGGTAGAAAAGTGAGTTTTACAGAAATTATGCATTTACACGTTGAATACGTACACACGTTTTACGACCTATTTAGTGCTAGCGCTGAACCTTGCATCTGTTTGTAAAGAAGTGCCAAGATCCACACCACCTTCAGCCGAGTGACTGCATAGAGGAGTTGATACAATAAACATAAAAACAAAAACAAAAAAACACATACCCACACAAATCAAACATTAAAACATTAAAAAATAAGAGGCCCATGGGCCACATCGCTCACTTGAGTCAACTTGGTCCATATCAGATATATATTTGCATGTAAAACCGTAGTCCCTATTATGGCACTAAGGTAGCCCTGGAGGCCAAGGTTTTTGCAAACTTGAATCTACACTACATCAGAAAGCTTTCATGTAAATGTGAACCTCTTTGGCCCAATGGTTCTTGAAAAAAAGATTTTAAAAGATTGTCCCTATATATTTGTATGCAAAACTTTGATCCCCTATTGTGGTCCCATCCTACCCCAGGGGGCATGAATTGAACAAATTTAACTCTGCACTATGTTAGGAAGCTTTCATGTACCTATCAGTTTTTCTGGCTCAGTGGTTCTTGAGAAGATTTTTAAAGATTTCCTCTGTATATTTGTATGTAAAACTTTGATCTCCTATTGTGGTCCCATCCGACCTCCGGGGGCCATCATTTTAAGAAACTTGAATCTGCACTATATTAGAAAGATTTTATATAAATTTCAGCTTTTCTAGCTCAGTGGTTCTTGAGAAGAAGATTTTTAAAGATTTTTCCTATATATTTGTATGTAAAACATTTGATCCCCTTTGTGATCTCATCCTACCCCCGGGAGCCATCATTTTAACAAACTTGAATCTGCATTATATGAGGAGGCTTTCATATGAATATCAGCTTTTCTGGCTCAGTGGGTCTTGAGAAGAAGATTTTTAAAGACTTTTCCTATATAGTTGTATGCAAAACATTGATCCCTTATCGTGGCCCTATCCTACCTCCGGGGACCATGATTTTAACAATTTAGAATCTGTACTACCTAATAAAGCTTATCTATGAATTTCATCTTTTCTGACCCATTGGTTTTTGAGAAGATTTTTTAATGACCCTACTCTATTTTTATCTTTTCTTGATTATCTCCCCTTGGAAGATGGCCTGTCCCTTTATTTTAAGAATGTTGAATTCCTTTTACCTAAGGGTGCTTTGTGCTAACTTTGGTTGAAATTGGCCCAGTGGTGTTTGAGAAGAAGACAAACATTTTAAAAGTTTACAGACGGACAGACGGTCGGACAGACAGACGGGCGGACGCCGGAATACGGGTGATCAGAAGAGCTCACTTGAGCTCTTAGCTCAGGTGAACTAAAAACGGGGAAAAAAAATGAAAGATCGAAATCCGATCTAAAAAATAGCCGCTTCCAAAATACTGTACATAACATATTGCAATATACTTGATTGTGTGTATTTGAAACTATAGCAGATGAATATAATTCATTTGAGATGCAATGTTCCACTATATGTGGTGAAAGCCGTTCTCAATTACGAGTTCCATCGGACGTCTGGGTTTTCTGTTTTACTAAAATTTAGTTCGTGTATCAGTTAATATGATGTCATCGCTATGCGATTACTAACATTAACAGGGGCTAAGCCCGTTTTAGTTCGAACTCTGTGATGCCTTGAATAAATCTATATTGATGCATTACAGAATCCTGGATCAAAACGGGATTACCCCCTGTACTGACGTTTAGTATCTCAGAAATCAATGATGACACAAAATATATCTTCTTCTTACAGAGTTTCATACTCCCATACAACAATTTTACATATATTAACCATATCTATATTCTGTATTATAATGGTGTAATCTTTATGTTTAGCTGAAATGTCACCAAGTCTTGTGAAATCTGTGTGTCCCAACTAATTCCGAGACTTATAGTAGACATTGGAACTTTTTTACACATACGGGATTGTTTCCGTAGACCTTTATATATACACTGAAATCCACTGTATCATTAATTATAAATACCTTAATGTACAAAACGATACCCTAGCTTTAAACAATATACATCGATAGATTAATACATGATTGATCTATTTATAATTAGATAAACATTAGATTGAATACAGTTGTTTCACAATCTGTTTAATACTTACATGTCTGTGACACTTTATCACAGATACTCGTGTTCTCCATGATGACGTGGGTCAGTATGTTCATCTGTAGACGGCGTATGAGTAAGGAATCACAGGACGGGCCGTCACTAATGACACATTTCTCTCCAGACTTCCTGGTGTATATCCATGATCTCAGATACCTCACTGCTGTAGTATAACTGGATATATAATACACGTAGAACATTGAAACACTACGTACTATACTACGTTCTGTAACACGGTACATGGTCTCGTCCTTGACGTCCTCAGTGATGTCTACTCCGTCCTGATCCCAAAGAAATCCACGTGACTTCAGTCCGCCCAGAGTCCGCTGAGTCTCCTCACTTGTTACACGGTTCTCACCATACATCTGCTTTCGTATCTCATGAAGAATGTCCAGCCAGTCTGTATCAGTAAAGTCGGGGGTACCGGAGTCAGAACACAGAAAACAGAATAACACGGACACCTCGTCATCAGACAGGGAGGAGAACTGGTCTGGAAAAAAATACTACCATGAAAGTTGAAAGTCATAAGTCGCAGTCTTTGTTGTTTTTGTTCAAAAATATATAAACAGGATATTTTCAGCGGAGTCTGATTATGATTGATAATGGTTGAACAGTTTTCTTTAATTAATCATCAGAAACATTTCAACAGAACACTGCATGGATAATTACATGTACCAAACATGATTGTAGTTTTCATTAAATTAAATGTCTAAGTATGTAGGCTATATGTTGTAGAAATGGGTCTCAGAAAGTATAATTATAGCACAAGAATGTACATATATACGCATAGAAAGAAATACTTTTTCAATATAGGCCCTATGTTGACAAATTATTACTTTCTTCCTAAGCGTATATGTGTGTGATAGGGGAGGGTAGTTCTTGGGTATGAATATAGAGATCCAGATCCAGCTTTACACAGGCTTTCCCTGACCCAACTTTCCAGACATAATTGTCTATGATCTGACGTTTCTGATGACGCAATAAAGAGTCAGAATAGCTCATGTAATTTAACATCGTCATCGATTTTAGAGTAATGACTTTGGAATAAGTTATAGGCAGATTTAGGGTTTTAGATACTTTTCACAATCTCCACCCCAACTCATTTACACTTTTTTGGTTGTGTACACAACATTTTAGGGAGATGTTGAGACACGTTTATACAAGAGGATGCTGTTATTTTACTACGTAGTGTGTTTGATTCCTAAGTTCTAGTCTTCGTTGTAACTGAGTTACATGTAAAAGGTTCTCCCAATAGGCCGGGGGTCTGCGGTAAATGGAGCAAAATCCTGCATTTTGAGCATTCCCTGGCACTTCTTTTTAACTTTTGAATTTTATGCTTCTTAATAAAAAAAAATTAAAAAAATTAATGTTACATATACTTTTTAAGAATTCTTAAGTGATTCTTGTATCTGCCGAAAATATCGTAAATATATATCAGTGTGTCGTCTTATTTATTCTATAATTAAATGATATAATGCTGTTGATAAATTTGAATGATACAATTAGGCCTACATGTAAGTATATGCACTTTTCTGATAATTTTGACTCAAAGTCTCGTTGAAATTGAATAAGAAATTCTTTTGGTCCCCCTCTGGATTTGCCCTTCTAAGTAACACCTTTATCGGGAACAGATTAGCGATAGATTGATTGTTGGGGGGGGGGGTGTTCGGTTTTTCATTTTACGTCCAGTCGAGAATGTTTCGCTCATACAAAGATCGAAAATTCAAAGAAAATGTTCAGTTTACAAATATTTTATTGATGGATAATATCTTCAATATTATCTTAGAAAATAGATTCCATTAAAGTTACAAAGGTGTATATCCAAAATGTCTTCATCCTCGCACTATTTAGGAATAGAACCAGGCAGATATTTTAATGCAATCAGAACTAATAGATGTTGTACTTTTGTGGGAATAATATTGAAGATGAATACCATTTTATATTAGTTATAATTATATATACAGAACTACGGGGGAAAACATATTAAGAAATATTCCTATAAAAAACCATCAATGTTTAAATTAAGGTAAGGTTTGCAACAACAGGGAGATAACTCTTGATATACCTCAATTCACTTCGCGCTTTATGACGTCATAATGAAAACATGCGTCACGTCATAGTTGTGTCGAGGGAAAGCGTCATAATATTTACTTGTTGTCTACTACCGCTCAAACTTCCACCAGAGTTCGTTTGCTCACAAACCAAACTCTTCCACTTAGACATTATGGGATAGCGATTTCTTAGGCCGCGTATACTGTGACGTCATTGTAGAATGACGAAAAAACATAACGTCAAACGTAAACAACTTTTAAAACAAGAAGGTAAACCAAACTCCCCGTCAAAGCCTCATTACGTCACCTACGAATATACCTCTCCTATCAATCGTAACTACTCGGCTAATTCCGTAACTGCAAATGAACCTCGTATGTGGATCGACGCCATCAGAGTTGGTTGTTACGTATACATAAACGTAACTTTGACGTCACAGTCGTACGTTACACTATGAAACGTGAACTTTCAAATGTATCTAAGATATTAGACACATCTAAGGTATTGTACCACTATCAATTTCCACCTGCATGTTATGTATTTGAGTAAATAAGACGTTCATGACACCAAAACTAAATCTGTGGTGAAAATATAAATAACATTATTCAGGGATTCGGTTCTGGCCTTTTAACTCTCATCCACGGGCGCGCTTCCGGCGAAGAAATGCATCGATTTGATGCAATTCTTGCGCCGATCCACGTCCGAGTCTTCTTACCGGTTACGGGAAAAGACAAGTGCATGATTGGATTGCTCTCCTATGTGACGCAGCATAATATACAGATCTGTATATTGTGAGTCACAATATACATATTTGTATATTGTGAGTCCGCGATTATCACGCAGGCAAATGACACTAAAGAAGTAGGTCGTAGATAAAAGTTTGAAGATATTGACATTAAGAGCATTAATATAAAAGTATGGATTTTATTTTAAACATAAAATGATCAAAAGATCATTAAAAAGTAGGGATGCTCTGTTCAAATTATTGTGTAATGTAATGAACTTGATGTTTACGTTCTTGTTTTGATGGTTGTTTATGTTTGACGTTATGTTTTTTCGTCATTCTACAGTGACGTCACAGTATACGCGGCATATGAAATCGCTATCCCATAATGCCTAAGTGGAAGAGTTTGGTTTGTGCGCAAACGAACTCTGGTGGAAGTTTGGAAGGTAAACATCAAGTTCATTACTTTACACAATAATTTGAACAGAGTCTCCCTACTTTTTAACGATCTGTTGATCATTTTATGTTTAAAATAAATTCCATACTTTTATATTAATGCTCTTAATATCAATATCTTCAAACTTTTAACTGCGAACTACTTCTTTGGTGTTATTTGCCTGCGTGATAATTGCGGACTCGCAGTATACAAATCTGTATATTGTGCTGCGTCACATAGTAGAGGTCTATTCGTAAATGACGTAATGAGGCCTCGACGGGGAGTTTGACTACCGCTGTCAAGTGTCGAGCGGCGTATGTGTAACCCTCTATGACAAAATAATAATAATAATGTTTCTCAAATGATCATTTATAAATTATTTTCTTTGATATTATAGAAGTCTACATTTTTGGGAGTTGAACTATGTTCAATCTCCCTTGGTCATCACGCACTTTTCTGCGCAGTAATTTGTATTGATTTGTATAGTGGTCGTCAGCGGGGGTTCTGTGTCAGCTGATTTACTCCTAGGTAAATCAACATAAACTTTTATAAACATCCGCCATTAAATAATCCATGTAACTTTTCTGAATTAATCTAATTTTGATAATTGACATGTAAGTAAATGCGATGATATTGTATTCAAATCAATTTGAATACAAGATTTCGATCAAATTGATACTGATATACATAGAAAAATAAACGATAATTAACATTATTTGACTAGTGTTTCATTTTTAGCGGAGTTGCGATGAAGTCGAACTCGGCGTATGATCTGATGAAGTGCCTTTGGGCGAGCAGGCGGGCACGCATCAACATTTCATTTCCGCACCATAGCTCTTGAGCAAATTATAGGATCTCATTCAAACTTAGATGGATCGTCACCCTCAGTACGATGAGAAAGTATATTGATTATGGGGTCACTAGGTCAAAGGTTAAGGTCACAGTGGCTACAAATAGACTGAAATTTGGAGAAAATTTTGTTTTCCGCACCATAGCTCTTGAACGAATCATACGATCTCCTCAGTAAGACCAGGAAGTCTATCGATTCTGGGGTCAAAGGTCAAGGTCACTGACCATAAATAGACTGAAATTTGGAGAAAATTTTGTTTCCCACACCATAGCTCTTGAACGAATTATAGGATCTCAATCAAACTTAGATCGATTGTCACCCTCAGTAAGACAAGAAGCCTATCGATTCCGGGGTCACAGGGTCAAAGTCACAGTGGCTATAAATAGACTGAAATTTGGAGAAAATTTTGTTTTCTGCACTATAATTTTTTAACAAATTATAGGACCTCAATTAAACTTAGATGGATTATCGCCCTTGATGAGACAAAGAAGCCTACTGATTTTGGTCAAGGGTTAAAGGTCAAGGTCACAAAGGATTTAAGTCGGCTGAAATTTATGTACGCAAAATTTTGCTCCCTGCTTGATAATTCTTGCAAACTTTTCTGCCGGTTCCCTCTATGCCCATTCTTTGCGCAACTCGGTTTGTGCATCTCCGATGCCGGACGATTTTTAATTTTTTTGCATTTCAATTATTTTGAGTTATTATACAATCATTTGCCATTCCATTGATCCTCTACAGGACTGTAGTATACTCAGGTGACAGTTTAGCATATTGGACTACCTTTTCAAGTAATGAATCCTTAGAATTAGCTACAACTAGGATTAAACTTGAATGTATATATACAGGGAAAAAAACTTCTTCATAACTGCAAGGCATTGATAACCATATTGATTTGAATGTTTGGGCCAAAATATGTGGTCACATTTTTCATGAGAATATAAAGGGGTGAAATTCTAGAAAACAACAACATGATTTCAGTTACTCGAGGAGCGTTGTGGACCATGGGCTTTCCATTATCTATGTTTGCTGTTGTAACGCTTTGAAAAACAACAACAGTTGATTTGTATCTAAAATCATGATAATATTCAGTCATTTATCTCCCTATCCTTCCAGTGCTATATGTTCTAACTGAATTTCCACAATGTTCAACTCCCATGAGTACTTTCAGTACTTTGATTTTATATATACATATGTAGTATGCGCTACGGTTAATTTCCGTTAAAATTATATTGTGAACATGTAATCTCTGCAAATCTTGCTAGGGAAAGTAGGATTTATTTTGACGCTGTTATAATCGATCATTGTTTGTGAATAGTATCCTCAAAGACAAGGTTCGACATCAACGAAGCTAGGAATTCTTATGTCATTCACAAGCATTTCTAAAAA
This sequence comes from Ostrea edulis, assembly GCF_947568905.1. NCBI lineage: Eukaryota > Metazoa > Mollusca > Bivalvia > Ostreida > Ostreidae > Ostrea > Ostrea edulis. The sequence continues at coordinate 76,021,032 of NC_079166.1, read as the reverse complement.
TAAACCTGCCAATGCTTTATCTCTCTAATTACATGCACTTTATATTTCAATGCTATGAAATCTACTTGGGCCGACAGAGCGATTTATCGCATGAACTTTTAAATGTAGAAAACGCGACTGATTTGATCACGTAAGAATAAAAAGGTGTCTTCTCTAGTATATCTTAAAATAGTCTGAATTTTGTCTGAGGAACATCTGCATATCGTCGACTTTTAAAACATATTTATTAGTGTCATTTTTACTAGATTTACGTTACCCCCCCCCCCTTCTAGATCCACCACTGACCGGGCTTTATATTGTCGTGAAGGTTACAGTTGTGTGTTAAACTTTGTAAACAGACATCAAGCAATAGAACAAGAAGAGGTCATTTATTTCAAAGATGTAGTATATAAGATAGGTTCAGATTGATGTAACACGGAATTTATGACTCGGAAGCAGGACCATGGAAAACCCGCTGGGATATTCAAAATATTATATTGTATTGAATTTAGAAAAAAAACAACTCAACATCTTAATTTCTAATAAATGTGATACTACAATACTTGACAAATACATACAACTATCATTTATCAGTTTGGGGATGCAATTGTATCTTATTCATGGAAATATTCACTGCACTCTTCAAAAGTTGTGCAATTATAAAATAAAGTGACAAATCTCATAAATGAAATAATTCTTTTTAATATCTTACCATGGAAGCAAAACCCGGTGGGTAGTAATTATATCTGCTTTCTTAAAGCAATACAAGCTGTAACTGACGGAAATAAATTAAAAAATAAAAGAACAAATAGTCAACATATATGTGAATGAATATATAGAACTTAATAGGATCAAAGTGAATCTGAAGCAATAAACCCGTCAAATCAGCAGAAAATAAAGATTCATGAATCATTGTCATCCTGTCAGTAATTCCTGGGCCTCGTTCAAAATCGTAGCGGCTAGCCTAGCTGCTAGGCTAGATATCTAGGTCTATTGAACGCACTGTATGAATTAACGCTTATTATCTCTACGTAGGGCTAGCCTGGCACATCGTTCAAGATCGTACCGCTACCGAGCCCTTCGTAGCCGTTACGATCTTGAACGCAGCCCTGATCGTAACCTCCGATGTGCATTGACCTTGGAGGTCACCAGTTCGGAAAACGCGAAAGAGAGGCACTGAGCACGTGTTAGATTTGTTAACAGTTTAACATGCCAATTTTATAGAAAATTCACAATCAAAATTTCATTTGAGTGGCACATTTGCGCAATTATTACCTTTTTACACTTGCATAGTATTTTAGTCATTCATGAAACAACGTAGTATTTTAAATCAAACGACACGTGTAGTTCCTCGCGTTTGTATATGGCCTCGGTCTCAGCAACCCGATCATGTTCGGCAATCATCGTTCCCATGTCCGTGTAGACGACACAATGGCGGTTTATACAAAACGTTCATTGTATGTGTGCTCTCAAACAATATTCCCTTGTTTATTTTGCAGAATTTTTCTTCAGATCTTTGGGATTATACTAATTGAACTGGGTGGTGTTATTTGGCAATCTAATTAAAACCAGATCCTAAAATCCGCTCACTTAGATCGCTACACTAGGCCTATTGTAGCGATTGTGAGCGTATTCTAGGATCTGATTTTAATCAGATTGTGTTATTTGGTGAATAATTGGATAGTTGAAAAAATACCGTCAGTTACAGCTTGTATTGCTTTAAATGTTTACGGTCCAAATATTATGTTTAAAATGAAATTTTTCTGACGTAGACCTTGTAAAGCTGCTCAATATGCATATTTTGTTGCCATGACAACCAATTTAAATTTTACTCAAGATATAAAAAATGCTACTTTTTGTGTTTTAAAATTATCTTTTTCTACCAATTAGTATAATCTTACAGATAATACTCTTTTTAAAAATTATACCAGGTTTTTACCCCACAAGTCTGCCTCGTGTAGTTTTTATACCACTAGAATTCCTTTTTGTACTAAGATCCCGAAAATGTAAAACACACAAAAATAAGCCTATCTGATCAAAAACCGACACCGGCAAGTTTTTCCAAAAAATCAACTTTTAAAAGATAAATTCCTACTGAACATACTAGTATGCAACATGACTCTGTTCGCTACATGTCAAAATAATGCAAACCTTACCTTAATACAAATGTTTAACACCGAAAATTTCAAAGAAATTTGTAACCTTGGAAAAAATATATATAATAGCATAATACTAAGAGAAAGTTGTAATCCGTGACTTTACTATTTGTAATTACGTACATATATACGTTCTCCAGTAGATATACCACGTCATGTTTATGTTCATATTGTTTGTAACGCTGTACCGATAAGCTGTAAAGCTTAAAGTAATGAAGATCTTGAACTTGAGATGTCACCAGCTGTAGGAGAAGTACAGGTACCGTGCAGACCTATGTTTGTCGCTTAGGACCATAGCAGTGAGGGTTCTTTATCGTGCCAACTCTTGTCGCGACACTGAGCCTCCGTTTTGAAGGTCATATCCGAAGAACTCGTGATTCTCACTTCTAAATCGTTAAGTTGCTAAAACGGGGATAGAAAATGGAAAGCAAAACGGAACAGAATTTATGAATTAGAATGATTAATATAGATAACACCACAAATCGGGAAAAAATATTCATTTTGGTTAAAATCAACAATTTTGGAATTGTTTACAAGCGATAAAACAACTTTATCTTAAAATTTTGCATTATAAATTGATTAACCGAATTTAGCTAAACGCTAGTAAACGAGTTTTACAAGAATTTTGAAATTTCTGCAGACAGAGATGTTAGCGAGCAGTGACACCTATGGGTAGAGAATGAAAAGAACACACGTGGTTCATAACCACCACCACCCCCCTCGTGGCAAAACGTCATTAAAGCACATGTACATGTATTTACACATAATACCGTGTATGTGTGTACTTACAACAGGAATTGTGATATGTATAAAATTACAATAATCCATGATCGTATTAAGTCAACAAGTTAAACATATTGTGTTTAATTGATTATTTTTTAACTAACAGAGACTTGGTGACCGCAGTACTCCAATACTAAATAGGGAGGGTTTAGAACTGGCAGTTCATTTCTAAACTAAATACTTGTATACGTTAAGATTTAGGTTAATTGTGAGATGAATTTTAACTCCATTCAAGCATATAGGCCTATACATTTTGTGTTCGCCTTTTAGCTATTTGATATATTGTGAAATGAATCTGTTAATTCCTCGGTAAATGTACGAACTTTCACATATATTCATCCCAAATGAGACAAAACTTTTTTCAATACACCGGACTCGTTCGCTGTAAAATTTGATGTGATACATTATATGGTTATTGAACTTATATTGGTGAATATCGGCACGAGTTGGGTGCAAAAATACACGAGCTTTCGAGCTTGCATGCATTAGCTTCTTTACATCGTTAGGTAGCAGGGGACAGTTTCGCACTATCAACTTAAAAAAATGAAAATAGCCCATATCTAAAGTGATATTACATATGTAAAAATGTATACAATAATTTTAGGATGCATGTTAAATGTAGCTGAGTGCTTGATAAAAAGGTCCATATACAACATGTAGGTGTCACCATGATTCCTAGCATATAGATGGGTGCAAATACGAAACTAAGACACGTGGTCAGATGCTGAAGAATTCCGGTGAAAACATGCATTGTCCAGCAAAAGGTCTGTAGCTGAGAGGGAAGGTGGATGGCCCCATATGAAATGTAGATTTTTAAGAAGGACAGTTCTTGATTGTGCACAGTGTCTAAATCTCCATTCTTGGTACTCTGATGGTATTTGTGTGGAGGGGGGGGTGCGGATTATCCCAAATGAGAGAAAATCAAAGCAAAAAAGGGGCACCTGCTCAGAGCATGTTTTGTGCACCAGCACCAGTATTTATAGGTTACATGTAATGTAGGGTCATAATTTATTAACTACACCAATATGAAATACAAGTATTGATATAAAAGGGAAATATTTTTTATCACTCTGTCATAATCTGACTTTGATGTACACCCCACATGTTTCAGAACCAAAGAATCTGTCCCCTGCCACCTTACGGTAAGGTAAATATTGAAAGCTCATACTCGGAATGTTCCGGGCGCACACAATTTAAACAATGCAAAGTTAGCGTTCAATAAATTCTCAGGATATTGAACGCTCACATTCTCTAGATTTTACGCAGATTTTATAATACACTATTCATTAGCTATATAATAAAAATGCATTTTGCACCAGGTGTAGAACTAAATTCCAAGTCAAATTCAGTCATCTGCATATCTAGTTCGATTAAAAGCACGTTTGATTTCAAAAGGCTTTGTTTGGGGGAAATTGTTCAAGAAATTATTCTAAATATCTTTTACAATGTTGTTTACAGGAGGGGGAAGGGGTACCTATTATTCACTGGATAGGTTAATAAAATCTTTTCTTGCGGTCGCAGCCAGAATAAAGTAATAAAATTTGAAAGTGGTTTAATTATAATTCAAGTCTTTTTCAGTATGTTATCTTACTTATTTTTTCTTCATTTATGAGACAACATACTGTCCTAATATGGGGGAGGGATAACAAAGCCAGGGAAAAGGATGGTATAAACAGACACTTGCTTAATATTCTTATTAAAACTTGCTATGCAATATATTGAGCAAACGCCTGTTGGTACAGTCATCCACAAAATACGCCATGTAAAATACATAATAATGCATCAGTATGAGGTATCAATATGAAATGGTGAACTCTGAGGGTGACTTCCTGTTCTCTCTGTAATTTTCTGCTTTTTGCCGTTTTATTCTATGAAATGCTGACCTCCTCATAACATAAATGCATAATATATTTTTAGCAACACCCGTCATAGTAAGCGGGGAACATTGACATTTTCTTTTCGGGGGGGGGGGGGGGGGCTGCTGTCGGGAGGTTTTTAATTGAAAATAAACAGTTTCAATGTTCTTTGTTTCTATCGCACGTAGAACTAATATTTTAGTATACTTTGTTCCTGAGTAAATCATCCAAATGTTGATATAAGTAATGTGACAACTTAATTGTTATTGAAAAAGGTGTAACTTATTCGTTTGAACGTTCCCTTGTGTTGACTTTCGTCATCATTTCCCTGGTAATAGGTCATGTTCGCCACTGTGCTGACGCGGAATTTAGGAGCAAATCCACAGAATTAAGCAAACATGTATCAAAAATAGATTATCCACAAAATATTGTTTTCTTCTTGACTGATACTTAAACTAGTTTGGTTTTTTTATCGAAGTATCTTGAATTTAAACAAGATACCTCAAGGCATTATCGGTCACCTGAATACTAGTGAAAAAGTATCACTACTCCCAAGGGCTATGATAAATCTAGAAAAGAAATCCTGTTCTGAATATCTAAGCTAAATTCTAATGTTCAGCAACAGTATAAAACCAAAAATATGTTCATAAAACTTCACTGCCCTTAAAAGTGCATACACTGATGAAAGGCTTTACATAATATAATGGGTGTATTAACATTAAAACATCAAAAGATATGACTCATTTGGACCCATCTTGAAGTCAAAACCCTGGGTTGTGAAATTCATAATTTTTTGAACATCCTTGTCTGCTATTCCTAAGTATGCATTTAGATTTTATACAGTATCAGCAAACTTACACATATGAACATTACATACTAAGTTTGGCCCCATCCTGGGGGTCAGAACCCCTACTCTGGGGGTCCTCAAATTTACATTTTTGGTAAAAGACTACCTGTTCTTTCTAGATATCCATTTAGTTTCAATTTAGTATCAAGAACACTTAAAAGAAGGTGTTATTTAAGTGTTTTACACATAGAGACTATATAGTAAGTTTTGCCCCACCCTGGGGTCAGAACCGCTTCTCCGGTTATCATGAAATTTACAATTTTGGTAGAGGCCTTCCTGGTAGAGGTCATCACTATGCATTCAGAATTACTTAAACATGTGCGGTTCTAGAAAAGGAGATTTTTGAAAATAAATTGGTAAATTTGGGGCACTTTTTGCTCCGCCCCTAAGGCTCCAGGGATGCAAGCATCCTGATATTTACTATTTAAGTCCCCCCTTGTTCTAAAAATGATCCATATCAAATTTGAAAACAATTGGGGCAATGGTTATCAAGAAGATAAAATGTCTATTGTTGACACATTTGATAACTGACTATTTTGGCAACACCCTGATACCAAAATCCCTACCCCTGGGATCATGAAATTTAAAAATTTGCTAGAGGCCTCCCTGCTCTACATCACTATGGATTTAGTTTTTTCTTACACGTGTGGAGTTCTTGAGAAGAGTTTTGAAAATTGGTCAATTTGGGGCACTATTTGTCTTGCCCCTACGACCCCAGGGGTGCAGGAGTCCTGAAATTTACAATTTATGTTTCCCTTGTTCTAAAGATGCTTCATACCAAATTTGAAAAAAAATTGGAATGATAGTTATCAGGAAGAAGTTTAAAAATTGCTATTGTTTACACATTTTTAAAAATAACTGACAACTTTGACCTCACCTTGATACCAAAAACCCCTATCCCAGGGAGCATCAGATTTACAGTTTTAGTAAAGGACGACCTGCTCTTTCTAAATATCTATTTAGTTTCAATTTAGTATCAATAGCACTAGCATGCTGGAGTCTTGAATTTTACAACCGATGTCCCCCTTGCTCCGATAATGCTTCATACCAAGTTTGAAAAGAATTTAAAACTGTTCAATTGTTAACGTTCGACGGACGACGACCGACGACAACCAATTGCAATAGGTCACCTGAGAATAAAAAAGATAAACTAAAATTTTTTAATAGCACATTGACATATCTTTACATCAATGTCCCATAATTGTATCAATTTATGAATTCAACAAGAGGCTAGGGGACCACAATCCTCATCCCGAGTCACATTGACATTATTATTCTTCATCAGACGAGTTTTATTATGACTCCGTTTTATTCCCACAGGATTATGCTTTACCTATAAAGTAGAATCAATACAACGTAAAGATAGATATCTTACAATATTGCTAACATGATCTCGCTGTTGTGTTCTGTCGGAGAGGATTTTTTAAAAATATTACTTTTATCTATACCCAATCATGTACTATTCAAACGCATTGAAGTGGGGGGGGGGGGGGGGGGGGGGGGGCGAGGAGCCTCTCCGAACTTTTATTTTCATATGCAAATAAATATATTTTGGATGATTGTAACCTGTTTTTGGTACTACCAGTGAATGAGAAGAATGTAAACTTTTAAACTGAATCCAGGTAACGACGAACCTGATATCGAAGCCTGGCCAAACAATTTGTAAGTAGGGCTCTTTTATAAAGACTTTAATATTCTCTATCCCTCTCTTCTCACGATTTAGAATGTTGAAAATCCTTTTTTTCCTTCCAATTCAAACATTTAGAAAAGTCAGCTTTCAACTACTACTTCAGCTATAGCAACTTCCACATCTACCAAGCGCTATGTTGACCTTAATTGACTGTCTGACGCGCGAGTTCCGAATTACCATGCGGGAACGAACGTTTTGCGCGAACGATCGGTTTTAGATGGGAACGAAAGGCAGAAAGACACAAGACATTTCCATATAGATTGTCTTTTTTTTTCCGGGATGACCTACCCCATCTCCAAACCGCCGCAATGGTCTAGAGCTTAGAGCCTTCGCCTCGCATGCGGAAGGTAGGGATTTGAATCCCGGCTGCGACATACCTAAGTCGTAAACACAGTTATTGACAGTTCCATCGCCAAACGCTCGGCATCAGGCGCGAATGTCACGGGTCCTCGGCTATGACCTAAACAACAGATGTCCCGTGCCACTGTAGGTGTGGCACGCTAAAAACTTTTACTGTCCAATGGCCGTTGGCGCCGAGTAAAGGCCTAAATTTGAAGCTCCTCACCGGTCTTGGTGACGTCTCCATATGAGTGAAAAATTCCCAAGAGAGACGTTAAAGAAGATACAATCCAGCAATCCCATCTTCAGAACAACCGAAAAGGTTTACATAAGATTGCTAAAATATACGAGAAAAAAGTATCGAAATTGCATTAAATCTACGAATGTCTTTACCCTGTCTTTGTTTTCGGCTTGCTAATCAATGTTTTACACAGAGCGAATTAGGACACGTCCTATTTGTTCAATGGGCTGATCCACAATGTATCAACTAGCAATGATAAACTTCAATTATTTCGTGTGGGACAACATAAGAGGGTGACGATGTAGAGTAGCTCCTTAAAGGTATATGTGCCGTATCAAAAAGTAATTTGCTTGCTGTTAGAAACAGGATCAACGTTTTGTAAGTATGATAGACTATGAAAAATAATACGTTTTTATAATTTCGACAAATTATACCCAGTTATTAAAAAATTACTGGCCTACAGAATGGAAGGAGAAAATGATTTTCTAGTGCATATTTATAAAGGAGTGACGTTTACGGTGTTTGTGCCGAAGCGCGCGAGAAAAATATTAGAAACATAATGAGTTACGGTATATAGTAGTACTGAATGGGGATCCATGTTAAACATAAACTTGAACTCTACTCTAATCTATTGTTCAAAGTGGTTCTCTCTCTCCTGTTATCCGTGTGACTGTTTGTATTGTATTTTGATATCACAAGGGTTTCAACGGTCCTTTTAATGCAAGTATTTCACAAATTCTATGTTCGATTTGCTACAACAATCTAACATGGGGCCAAATGCTGTCAACATGTTTCATACCAATTGCTAGGCCGTTCTTTGCACATTAAGTTTGACTACGGATTATTCCGTTTACCAGAACAGGATATAGAACTCACGGCGGGTGTAACAGGCAGATGCAAACAAAGAATGCTTACTCATCCTGGGCACTTTATTCCACCCTGATATGTCCAGGTGTTTGTGTTTGCCCTACTGATATTTTTTTATTATAGGAGTTATGTAAATGATCATTGTTCGTTATCTTCACCTCTACGTAGATATATTTGCATTTAAAATTTTGATCCCTATTGTGGCCCCAAATCTACCTCCGGGGACAATGATTTGAACAACCTTAGATCTGAACTATGTCATGAAACTTCCATCTAAATTTCAACTTTTATGGCCCTGTAGTAGAACATTTTAAAAGAGTGTTCCCTACACAACCGCATGTTAAACGTTATTCCCCACTGTTACCTGAAACTGTCCCTACTTTGGGGGGGGGGGGGGTGAATGTACTCGATGTCACGAAATTTTCATATAAATTACAACTTCTCTGGCTCAGTGGTTCTTGATATTTTTTTTTAAATGACCTTAGCTACTCTTTAATCCAATTAACCCACTGATAATTTGTTCTATGCCTGTTTCATATTGTTCCAGTGTTTGTGAAGAAGAAAAGAGAAATTTGAAAAGTCAATAATAAAAACAAATGCCGGACAAATTTGATTAGAAAAGCCCACTTGAATCTTTGGTTCAGGTGTCTTAAAAATCCACCAAAATCAGTTTCAAAGTTGGAATGTGACAGTAGAACAACGACACGGACAAATGATGGGACATCCTCATACAGCCTACCTGGTTATTACAACAGTATCCAGGGATATTATTTCGAATTATTTTAGACGTTGGGGATATTAAGATGAATTGATTGGCTTTCAAGTTAGTGATCCATGTGTACTTTATAAAAAGAGCAATGCTGTTAATTATTTTAAAGTATATCTTACCTGAAAGGGGTGTTTTCCATACACTGTAGTCACCAAGCATAAGCTCTACATCTGAAATGAATTATAAACATACATTGATAAGTGCACGCAACAATTAGTAAGAATACCCCGGCAGTAGAGTTATTTTGATACAGTATTAAAGATCAGATATACTGGGATAATTTCAATGCATTGTAAACGGTTTGAACTTCATTGTTTTTGTCAATGTACAATATTTCATCAGATTAAAACTTACAGACAATTGGAGGGTGGATGTTTGTCACTGTTAAATTCGTTACGAACAACTTCCTTGTTGATCGCCGATATTATCATCTTTATTAATCAAACTATTACGATTCCTATATCGTTTTTTGTTGGATTACACTTCTTATTATAAACGATAAGCGTTATGTTGTATTTAATTTTGCAACGAAAACTTGCCTTTTTCTTGCTTTTCTTAATTTGATATAGTTTGTATTCAAAGGGCCCTTATTGAATAATTATACCACATGCGTGTTTGTAGTGTTTTCGTTGTTTTGTAAATAATGATTCCTTATTAAAGTTTAGAATTTATTCAAGTCCAAAAAGTACAAAATTAAAAACTGCATTTTAACACAAAAATTTGTAAGAGTCAAAAGTAAAAGTAAAAAGTAAAAAGAGAGTCAATAACAGACAAACTCACGCATGTCTCATCTTTGACAACTCCTCCCACTTTTCATTAAATGAACCAATGAAACAAATTTAAAAACGGTACTAAAATTAAGGAAAAGCTCAATGACATTAATTTACAGGACAGGGAACATTTAGAGTAAGCATAACAAATTCAAAGAAACACCAGTCTTAGATCTGACCAAAAATCTGATAACAATTTCAAGCGAATAGCATCGATACCGTGGGACGGGGAGAAAGATGTCAAGTTTGAGAAATTACAAACACGTACAGCAATGTTCTTTCTAATGATCAAATAAAACAATTAAATTTCAATTATAGATTTCTAACAATTAATCAAAAACATTTAAACAATGCCTAAATCATTTTAAGTAAATCTAAGAAACTAACAAATTGTCTTTATCAAATAAAATATATATACGCATGTATATAACATGTTTTAGTGTGCACTATGTGTGTTAGATTGTGTCTGCATTATTAAGGATTGCCTATGGTGGTGCGTCATAGACGTATGTTTGGATGGATGAATTACAAGATAAGGCCACCGTGACCTACTTTTGAGTCACGACACACATTATTTACATTTCCAGCAAACGTTTTAATGAAAGTACATATGAAATGTTTGATCTGGCGACAGAGAATGCTACCCATCGTTGTATGTTTGTTTGTTTTACATTCCGTTGAACATTTTCCATTCATATTTCTACCTCGCCAGCTCTAGGCAATCTAATTCAAATTAGATCCTATGACCTGTTCATCTACTAATTGCTACACATCGGATCTAATTTTAATTTGATTGCAGCTGTACGTAAAGTACCACAAATTTAGACCCATGCTGAGGGACATACCGGTGATGGTTCTATAACGTGCCAATGCCTGCCGCGATACGGACACCACGTTTTTACCATTTTACGATGGGAATATAGTATAGAATAGTATAGATTACAAACAACAACGACGACAATGGCATGAGATGTATTCGATGTACACGGAATAGCAAGTGTTTTACAAACTGTTTGTCGTGTTTTATAGGATTGTAGAATAACGTAATACTTAAACCTCTGGCCTTGAACTTTGATTTTGTATATTTCTTTTGAAATCATTCTGGAAACCTCAGGAAAATATTGTGAGAAATGTGTCTTTTGTTCCTAAGTTTTAACCTATAAGTTTTTGTTGACCCCACCCTGCTCTATCCACATGCACAACTAATTTTGAAGTGATGGTTTTATATTTTTATTTGACACCAAAAACGCATCTTTTTTAAAATAATTTTTGAAAATATATGAGGTCATGAGCTGTGTCGTTTTATGTCAGCATACTTCATGAATCACCGTGGGTCGTCGTGAAAAAAAATATGCTGCTGTGAGGTGTCCGCAGTTCATGTCCTCATGTATTATCAAAATGGTTTTTTTTCTATTTACATTCTACATTCATTTGCTTCGGCCTTTAAAATAGACCTAGATGTACTATATCTATCAATATTCATACGCGCATTGGTCACGGCTGCATAACATTTATATTGGACTTGCTATCATTACAGTTGGTAAAGATATTGAAGGCAAAATATTGGAAATGTAAATATTCTCTTTTAACATCGGGAAATGAATTTATGTTTTTAATGAAATACGTTCGATGTCATTATTGCAATGTTGAGATATTCAATGTAAGAAATTCAAAAGTTGTTATCTGTTTCAATGACAAAATTCTGACATTAATTTTAGTTCCACTAAGTGAGGTTCGTCTTTCACAAAATTATATACATGTAGCATTTATCATTAATTAATGAAACTGCTAAATACGAACGTATCCATCACATAATAAATATCTACTTTACAACGTTTTTGAAAAAAAAAATCACGAATTTCTGAGTAATCATATACTGGGGTTTCACTGTATGAATAAAAGTCAACACATTTTACTCATTCCTTGAACATCATCGTAAAATGAATAATTCCATGCAAGATCTCCGTCACATTGATAAAATTATACACACAGATCGGATCACCTCCTATGGTACGCCGTTTTTATATTTATTACTATCTAAAAATATTATCAATGTTATAAGATATTTTTAAATATTTATAAGATGTTTTAAAAAATTTATGAGATTTCTTATGTCCTGTCATAACGAATAGTGTTATCTTCACCTTCCATCCTTTATAAGATTTCTTATAAAATATGAGATATATTATTTTCCTTATAAGATATCTCATTAAACATAGGATATATCTTATAGAGTATATAATATATGTCATAAACTTTATAAGATATAATACCATGTATCTTGTAACCTTCATAAGAAAAGCGTATATATCATATATTGTATGATATATCTCATAAACTGTATGATATGACTAGTTGAATATACAAGATAACTGATAAAGGTGAAATTTGTTATATAGTTCATACTTTAAAAAGTATCATTTGAGTTTACTTTTGTAAGATACCTAACAAAACATATTAAATACTTTGTTTATTTTATAAGACGCCTCATATAGTTGACGAGACATCTTATAAATATTCATTATCTTATAAAATATCTTATAAAGTTGATGAGATATCTTACAAAAGATAAAACATATGTTATATGCTTTACATGATATCTTCTAAAAAGAAATTTATCAGATATCTTCATTTTTATAAGATATCTAATGGACTTTATAACATATAGTACTTAATATACAATATATCGTCTAAAGTTTAGGAATATCTTATATAGTTTATAACATACCATATACATCTTTTGAGATAACATACAAACTGTACCTTACACAAGATATCTTATAAATTTGATATTGATCAGATACCTTATAAAAGATAGAAGATATCTCATAAATCATATAATATAGCTTTATAGAGGAATATTATAAATAAGCCTGTCATACGTCTCATTATTTTCTGTCGCATGCCAGATAGAATTAAGTGTATTAATACTCCTGACATTGAGAAATCTCCAGAAATATTCCGAAGAAGAGTGAAGCAAAATGAATCCAGTTAGAGATATCTAAAAATGTGAACCATCCCGCGTATCATGTGATGAATTAAAATATCTCATTAACCAAAATCAGATGCTTCTTAAATGATACAATTTACATTCACATCAAAAGTTAAAACAGAAACGTGCAAAATAAGCATATTTGAAGACTATCTGGATTGCACCAAAACTCAAGTTGGTTTTGAGCTTTTGTTTAAAGATCTTATCAATCGTTGAATGAATGTAAGGATATCATTAATGTAACAACAGAGTAAACAAGAGGTCAGTGGGCCAAATCGCTCACCTTAGTCACATTGCCCAATATTTAAAGAATTATCTCTATATATTCGCGTGTAAGTTTTTGATCTCTAACGTGTCCCCAACTTACCCCCGGGGGCCATGATTCTACAAACTTAAATCTGAACTATGTCTGACAGCTTTCATATAAATGTAAACTTTCCTGGCTCAGTAGTTTTTGAAAGAAGATTTTTAAAGACTTCCTCAAACATTTGTATCTAAATGTTGATCCCCTAGTGTGGCCCCATCCTAGACCCTGGGACCATGATATTTATAGATTTGAATATGCACTACGTCATGAATCTATCATATATATATAAACTTGTCTGGCAGAGTGGTTCTTAAGGAAAAGTTTTAAAGATTTCCCTAATATACATGTATATGTATGTAAAACTTTGATTCCCTTTATTAGTGGTCCAACCCTACCCCCTGGGGGCCATGCTTTGAACAAACTTGTATCTGCTTTTGTCAGTAAGCTGTTATGTGAATATAAACTTTTCTGGTCGAGTGGTTCTTGAGAAATTTTTTGAAGATTTTCCAGATATTTTTATATGCAAAATTTTGATTCCTTATTATGGCTCAATCTTTCCGCGGAGGTTATGATTTTAACAAACTTGAATCTGCACTATGTCAGGAAGCTTTCAAATAAATTTGTACTTTTCTGACTCAGTGGTTCTTGATACGATTTTTTAAAAACAGTTTCACTATATGTGCATGTAAATCCATTATCCCCTATTGCGGCCCAACCCTAACCCCAGGGACCATGATTTTAATCTGCACTATGTAAGGAAGCTGTCAAATGAGTTTCAACTCTTCTGACTCAGTGGTTCTTAAATAACCTCACCCTATTTTTGCATTTTTGTGATTATTTTTTCTTTGAAAGGGACATGAACCCTCATTTGAATAAACTTGAAAGCACTTTCTCCAAGGATACTTTTTGCCAAGTGTAGTTGAAATTGGCTCAGTCGTTCTAGAGAAGAAGTAAAAAATATGAAAAGTTTACCGACAGTCGACGAACAACAGCTCATTAGAAAAGCTCCGTTGGGTAGATGACCTAAAGAGTGTCATGTCACAATTTTGTCCTTATATGATGCAGGGGAAATTCGAATTAGATTATCCAAAAGTATATCTGGTATGTTCTGAACTTACTGACGAGCGAGCCTTTTTCTCTAGTATACCAGGGAAAAGGACAAAGCCTGTTAGGAGCACCTTTTTTGCTTATCTTACGTTATACTGTATTTGAAGAATTAAACTATACAATGTACTAATTTTAGATTTATGTTTTTTTCAATATGTTTGTATGGGTATGTTAAACGTATTCAATTATCTCAATGAGGGAGTCAGTTAAAGTGTCAGTAAGTATAAATATGATGTGTGGAATATTGTTTTGCAAAGTTTAGCGGTGTTGATGCAGTTTGATTAAAATGTATGTGTGACAGACATAACAAAAGAACATGGTAGTAGATTAATTAGGAATTGAATCCATGTACCGAAAGATGAGCACTGTCCCCCTTCCATACACCCATATATATGATTTTAGAAATCAAAGCCTTGGGAAAACCTTTTCAGGTAATGTTCCCAATGACGTATTCAAATTCTCCCTTCCTACAGTTTAAGATATTGGAGATCGAGCTATTTTAGGGGGTATCAATAAATCTAGACAAGTCAACTTTAATTCTTCTCAAATACACCAACCCCTTCCCTTGAGAGACGATGTTACGTGCCTAGATTGGGAGACGATCAAGTAGCAGTGGTGTGGCGACTTCATTGATCAGGAAGGATGGTGAATACATCATAACAATTTACGTTCTTGTAATTATGTTCCCCAAACAAAGTTTGGGAACATATTGGTTTTACTCTGTTTCTTATTATGTTCCCCAAACGAAGTTTGGGAACATATTGGTTTTACTCTGTTTCTTATTATTATTATTATTTTTCTTTCTTTCTTCTTGGGACTTTTTTGTCCACGAGTGTTCTCAGAAACTACTCAAGGGATCAATATGAAACCTTTTTAGGATGATAGTATAGCATATGTAGATGTGCGGAACGAATGTCATTTTGTCTGAAAATGCATGCATGTGCATGCACGTGCATTGGATTTTTTGTTTACCAACTTTTTTTATTTTTCAATGAAATCGTTTGCTATTTATATCGTAGGTATAACAAGGGACCCTTAACTGTTTGGCATCGTCAAAATTTCAATTCTGCACGCGCATGCACGTGTGCTTCAATTTGATTGGATAATACAAAACCGTTTATATCATTCATGCCAATCAAGGAAATTTAATGATATTTACAGGATAAGTAGACATGTCAAATATTTAAAGATTGATGTAATAAAAATTGCAAACGCGCATGCGCACGCACGTGCATTGTCTTTTGAAGGTTCAATTCTTTCAATGACCATAACTTTTTTTGTTTTTTGTCCAAATCTTTTCAAACTTGTATTGTATATGTATCTTGATATTCTTAACAAAAGTGTACAGTCATAATTACCATCCGGCACGTGCATGCACGTGTGCTAAATTCTGATTGGACGATTTTCAAATCGCCATAACTTTCTTATAAATGATGGAAACAATATGAAATTTATACTGTAAGTATATCTATCAAATGTCTATTGAATTACATCAACATTGATGCTGAGTCAAACTCACGTGCCCGTGTATGCACGTGCATAGCTTTTCTTTCATTTTTCAGGTACTAAAATGGTCATAACTATTGAATTAAAAACTGAAATGAATTCAAATTTACCCTGAGGATCTATGATATGAATGTCTGTGAAATGGTCTCAACAAATTTTCCATTATCAAAATCGCGTGCGCGTGAATGCGCGTGCATTGTAATTTTTGACATCTAAATTTGAGTATTGGTCTATAACATTTTGAGATTGCAATGAATAGGTTTGAAAATTAGGTTGCAGGTATGTTTTGGGCCTCTCAATTTATTAATAGTCTCAAAATCACTTCCCTGCACGCGCATGCACGTGCGCTTAATTCTGATTGGACGATTTTGAAATCCCAATAACTTTCTTAAGAGTGAAGCGATCGATACCAAATTCATATAGTAAGTATATTGTTCAAATGTCTATTGAATAGCATCAACAAAATTCTTGTGTGGTACTCACGCGCACGTGTATGCACATGCATTGCTCTCGGTCTTTGTAGTTTTGAGTTGCCGTTAATTTCTCGTTTTTCATTGAACAGTTGTGAAACTTCTCTTCTACTCATATAGTAAGACTTCTAATGTATCGAGATGGTCGAATTATGTATATGCATGTGCATGCACGTACGTGCACGTGCACAAAACTCTCAGATCTTTATAACTGATTTGTATTAGCATGAAATGGACTGAACGATATAAAAGAGTTCTATATTCACATGTTTCACAGTTTGCAATGGTCAAAACCACTTGTACTGAAATAAATGACACCACTTGCTAAATGGGGGAATGTTTGGGGAACATCTGTAACGGTCCCCGTTACAATAAGTACTAGTTATTATGTTCCCCAAACGAAGTTTGGGAACATATTGGTTTTACTCTGTTTCTTATTATGTTCCCCAAACGAAGTTTGGGAACATATTGGTTTTACTCTGTTTCTTATTATTATGTTCCCCAAACAAAGTTTGGGAACATATTGGTTTTACTCTGTTTCTTATTAGGGTCTTCCGTCTTCAGCGGAAGACCCTTCTATTATTCTATTGTTGATTTTTCACTTTTCTTATTATTATTATTATTATTCTTTTTTTTTCTCCTTACCGATTTTTGTGCAGAAGATTTCTCGGAGATGGCTGGATCGATTTGCTTCAAATTTTCAGGATTGATGCGTTGCCATTTGAAGTTTGTACCGCCGTTTCAATTTTTGAAAAATCACTTCCGGTTGGAAGTTATCCCCCTTTTATCGATTTTCAGATGACCATTTTGTCCAGACAAAAACTCAAAAACGATAAAAGCTAGAGTGCTGAAATTTTCAGTGATGTTAGACGACATGTTGTAGTTGTGCACCTGGGTTTTCAAAATTTCCGGAAGTGCCTAGTACGGAAGCTCGGTAGGGGTCGAAAATGGAGTTTTAAAAAGTGTCCAATTTTTTTTCACGTTTTGAATGATAACTTTTTACTCGTAAATATTTTGTTTAGACATATATAACAAAACTTGTACAGTTTATTGAGATCTTTTGTGCCATATCAAGAAATGGGCCCATGGGCCTCATGGCTCGCCTGAACCATTGAATTTCTGTTACAATGATTAACTTTTTTCTCACGAAACTTTTGATAAGACATGTAGAATAAAAGTTGTTCAGTTTTGCAAGTTCTATCTATTGATATCTAAAAATAGGCCTCCGGGCGTCATGGCTCGCCTGAACAGTCGAATTTGTATCGCAATTAATAAAATTAATAACTTTTTCCTCGAGAAACTTTTGACAAGACATGTAGAACAAAAGTTGTTCAGTTTCGTAAGCGTTAACTAACGATGTTAAGAAATAGGCCTTCGGGTCTCATGGCTCACCTGAACAGTTGGGTTATTGTTGCAATCTATAACATTTTTGTCAAGAAACTTTTAATAAGATATCTATAACAAAAGTTGTTGAGATTTGCAAGATCTTTCGAACAACATTATGAAAAAGGCCAACGGGCCTCATAGCTCGCCTGAAGAGTTTGATTAGTGTCACAATCAATAACTTTTTTCTGGAGAAACTTTTGATAAGACATGTAGAACAAAAGTTGTTCAGTTTCGCAAGCGTTAACTAACAATGTTAAGAAATAGGCCTGCGGGTCTCATGGCTCACCTGAACAGTTGGGTTATTGTTGCAATCTATAACATTTTTGTCGAGAAACTTTTAATAAGACATCTAGAACAAAAGTTGTTCAGTTTTGCAAGATCTTTCCAACAACATCATGAAAAAGGCCAACGGACCTCATGGCTCGCCTGAACAGTTTGTTAGTGTCACAATTACTAACTTTTTTCTCGAGAATCTTTTGATAAGACATGTGGAACAAAAGTTGTTCAGTTTTGCAAGATCTTTCAAACGATATCAAGAAAAAGGCCCACGGGCCTTATGACTCGCCTTAACAGTCTGATAAATGTCGCATAACTTTATACTCGTAAATATTTTGTTTAGAGATATATAACAAAAGTTGTATAGTTTATTGAGGTCTTCCGTGCCGTATCCAGAAATGGGCCTATGGGTCTCATGGCTCGCCTGAACCATTGAATTTCTGTTACAATGATTAACTTTTTCCTCACGAAACTTTGATAAAACATGTAGAATAAAAGTTGTTCAGTTTTGCAAGTTCTATCTATAGATATAAAAAAAGGCCTCCGTGCGTCATGGCTCGACTGAACAGTGGAATTTGTATCACAATTAATAACATTAATAACTTTTTTCTCGAGAAACTTTTGACAAGACATGTAGAACAAAAGTTTCGCAAGCGTTAACTAACGATGTTAAGAAATAGGCCTGCGGGTCTCATGGCTCACCTGAACAGTTGGGTTATTGTTGCAATCTATAACATTTTAGTCAAGAAACTTTTAATGAGACATCAAGAAAAAGGCCCACGGGCCTTATGACTCGCCTTAACAATCTGATAAATGTCGCAATCAATAACTTTTTTCTCAAGAGAATTTTGATAGGACATGTAGAGCAAAATTTGTTCAGTTTTGCGAGATATATCTAGCATTATATATAAAAAAAAAGATAGGCCTCCGGGCGACATGACTCGCCTGATCAGTCGAATTTGTATCGCAGTAAATAAAATTATTAACTTTTTTCTCGAAAAAAGGCTGACCTCTCTAATTAGTGCCCGAGAGGGGCAGAGAGTCTTTAATTTATAACACTTAAATGATTAATATTTGTAAAACATTACTGAAGCTAAATTCTACGTTTAGAAAATATATTTGTATCATTATTTATGAACGAAAATCTCAGTCAAATTCTTATCTCATCACATCTAAAATTGGACGGAAGACCCACTCGTTGCTCGCAACGAGATCGCATCTAGTTATTATTATTATTATTATTATTATTCTTTCTTTCTTCTTGGGACTTTTTTGTCCACGAGTGTTCTCAGAAACTACTCAAGGGATCAATATGAAACCTTTTTAGGATGATAGTATAGCATATGTAGATGTGCGGAACGAATGTCATTTTGTCTGAAAATGCATGCATGTGCATGCACGTGCATTGGATTTTTTGTTTACAAACTTTGGAATGAGTCTTAACTTTTTTATTTTTCAATGAAATCGTTTGCTATTTATATCGTAGGTATAACTTGGGACCCCTAACTGTTTGGCATCGCCAAAATTTCAATTCTGCACGCGCATGCACGTGTGCTTCAATTTGATTGGATAATACAAAACCGTTTATAACATTCATGCCAATTAAGGAAATTTAATGATATTTACAGGATAGGTAGACATGCAAAATATCTACAGACCGATGTAATAAAAATTGCAAACGCGCATGCGCACGCACGTGCATTGTCTTTTGAAGGTTCAATTCTTTCAATGACCCTAACTTTTTTGTTTTTTGTCCAAATCTTTTTAAACTTGTATTGTATATGTATCTTGATATTCTTAACAAAAGTGTATAGCATAATTACCATCTGGCACGTGCATGCACGTGTGCTAAATTCTGATTGGACGATTTTCAAATCGCCATAACTTTCTTATAAATGATGGAAACAATATGAAATTTATACTGAAAGTATATCTATCAAATGTCTATTGAATTACATCAACACTGATGCTGAGTCCTACTCACGTGCCCGTGTATGCACGTGCATAGCTTTTCTTTCATTTTTTCGGGTACTAAAATAGTTATAACTATTGAATTAAAAACTGAAATGAATTCAAATTTACCCTGAGGATCTATGATATGAATGTCTATGAAATGGTGTCAACAAATTTTCCATTATCAAAATCGCGTGCGCGTGAATGCGCGTGCATTGTAATTCTTGACGTCTAAATTTAAGTATTGGTCTATAACATTTTGAGATTGCAATGAATAGGTTTGAAATTTAGGTTGCAGGTATGTTTTGGGCCTGTCAATTTATTAATAGTCTCAAAATCACTTCCCTGCACGCGCATGCACGTGCGCTTAATTCTGATTGGACGATTTTGAAATCCCAATAACTTTCTTATGAGTGAAGCGATCGATACCAAATTCATATAGTAAGTATATTGTTCAAATGTCTATTGAATAGCATCAACAAAATTGTTGTATGGTACTCACGCGCACGTGTATCCACGTGCATTGATCTCGGTCTTTGCAGTTTTGAGTTGTTAATTTCTCGATTTTCATTGAACAGTTGTGAAACTTCTCTTGTACTCATATAGTAAGACTTCTAATGTATCGAGATGGTCAAATTACTTATCAGCACGTGCATGCACGTACGTGCACGTGCACAAAATTCTCAGATCTTTATAACTGATTTGTACTAGCATGGAATGGATTGTACGCTATGAAATAGTT
Organism: Ostrea edulis; assembly: GCF_947568905.1. NCBI lineage: Eukaryota > Metazoa > Mollusca > Bivalvia > Ostreida > Ostreidae > Ostrea > Ostrea edulis. The sequence continues at coordinate 75,999,996 of NC_079166.1, read as the reverse complement.
ATATATTCACATGCTAGACAGTTTGCCATGGTCAAAACCACTTGTACTGAAATAAATGGCACCGCTTGCTAAATGGGGGAATGTTTGGGGAACATCTGTAACGGTCCCCGTTACAATAAGTACTAGTTAGGTCTTTCCACCTTTCTGTGGAAAGACCTTTTGTTATTGTTCTGTTTTTTATTATTATTATTATTATTATTTGTCTTCTTTTCTTTCCGCCGCGAGAAGATCTTGACGTTTTAAGACTTATCGAAAAACAATTTAGACCATCATATTTGACATCTCGAAACATGCTCAGATCTCACCCTGCGTATTTGATCTTTGACCCCTAACGAACTTATGGGACTTTACGCAAAAAACCCTTGTTATCGGTTCACCTCGAAAACTGTAAATGATAAGAGCATGAAACTTTCACTAAATTCTTTAATCCATCAAGCTGAAGCGTTGTCGTGTTTACTTTTAAGTTTTCGGTGATCCCTAAAGGGAGTTAATGGCCCTGAAAGTTTCCGATTTTTACGGAAAAATTCAAAACTCCTGCAATATAAGTCGTAGAAAGACGGAACCAACTGGAATGGAATACATGACCTTTGACCTTGAAAAATAGGTCAAGGTCAAAGGTCAAGGTCATCTAGAAACTTTGAAAATAAGCAATTTTCATACCGTCTAAAGCATATAAAGTACAGATAAGGTATACTATGCACAAGTAGTCAAGAACCAACTTAAGTCAACGCATGTCATTACCATTCTGAACTTTGACCTTTGTTCGATTTACAGTGACTTGCGTAAAAACCATTGTTATCACTACAGTATGGAAACCGTAAATGGTACGAACACGAAATGTTCACTAAACTTATTGCCTGACCAATTGTAAAAGATGACTTCCGTTTTTGATGGTTTCTCGATCCGTAACAGGAATTAATGCCCTTGAAAGTTTTCGATTTCGCGTAGAAATTTACAACTCCTAAAGTATTTGTCGTAGGAAGACAGGACCAACTGAAGTGACATCCCTGACCTTTGACCTTGAAAATTAGGTCAAGGTCAAAGGTCAAGGTCATATAGAAACTTTTAAAATAAGCACTTTTCACACCGTCTAAAGCATATAAAGTACAGATTAGGTATAATATGCACAATAAGTCAAGAACCAACTTAAGTCAATGCATTGCATTACGACTCTGAACTTTGACCTTTCTTCGATTTACAGTGACTTGCGTAAAAACCATTGTTATCACTACAGTATGGAAACCGTAAATGGGATGAACATGAAATGTTGACTAAACTTATTGCCTGATCAATTGTAAAAGATGACTTCCTGTTTTTGATGATTGGTTGATCCCTAACGGGAATTAATGCCCTTGAGAGTTTTCGATTTCGCGTAGAAATTTAGAACTCCTAAAGTATTTGTTGTAGGAAGACAGGACCAACTGAAGTGACATCCCTGACCTTTGACCATGAAAATTAGGTCAAGGTCAAAGGTCAAGGTCATCTAGAAACTTTGAAAATAAGCAATTTTCACACCGTCTAAAGCATATAAAGTACAGATAAGGTATAATATGCACAATAAGTCAAGAACCAACTTAAGTCAATGCATTGCATTACGACTCTGAACTTTGACCTTTCTTCGATTTACAGCGACTTGCGTAAAAACCATTGTTATCACTACAGTATTGAAACCGTAAATGGGACGAACACGAAATGTTGACTAAACTTATTGCCTGATCAATTGTAAAAGATGACTTCCTGTTTTTGATGATTGGTTGATCCCTAACGGGAATTAATGCCCTTAAAAATTTTAAATTTAGCGTAGAAATTTACAACTCCTAAAGTATTTGTTGTAGGAAGACAGGACCAACTGAAGTGACATCCCTGACCTTTGACCTTGAAAATTAGGTCAAGGTCAAAGGTCAAGGTCATCTAGAAACTTTGAAAATAAGCAATTTTTATACCGTCTAAAGCATATAAAGTACACATTTTTTTGTATTCAAAGACATTGTTTGAATGTCTGAAAAGGTGGAAAGACCTCTAATTGTTCGCGAACAATTAGGATTACTAGTTATTATTATTAGGTCTTTCCACCTTTCTGTGGAAAGACCTATTGATATTCTTCTGTTTATTATTATTATTATTATTATTATTATTATTATTATTTTTCCTCCCCGTGATTTTGAGTTTCAAGATTTATCGAAAAGATTTATAGTCCATAAGAATGTACTCCTTAAAAGATTTTGGCATTTCACCCTGTGTATATGAACTTTGACCCCTCAAGGAGTTATTGCCCCTTTTGCAATAAAAGCTTGTTATCGCTACTCCTCCGAAACCGTACACCGTAAAGATACCAAACCTTCACCAATGTCTTCGACTAGTCAAGGAGACTCTTCAATCTATTCATTGCGAAATGATTCTTCGACCCTTTTATGAGTTATTGCCCCTGAAAGTTTTTGATTTTTAGAAATAATTGAAAAAATTTAAAACCATTTATCCTAGAGACATGGGACTATCTGCATTAGAATCTTCATCCTTTGATCTTTTGATTTATATCAAGGTCAAAGGTCAAGGTCATTCAAAATATGAGAAATTTAGCTCTTTTTATATCTCTTTTGTCTTTCAACATATACTACATATCATTGCATCTTTAGTATGTCCTTTTAAATCTATTTTAAAGATTTAATTCCTGTACCTTAAGACTGACCCCTTTAAAAGTTATTGCCCCTTACAGTATTAACCTTGTTATAGCTACTCCTCTGAAACCATACACCGTAAAGATACCAAACCTTCACCAATGTCTTCGAGTAGTCAAGGAGACTCTTCAATCTATTCATTGCGAAAAGATTCTTCGACCCCTTTTATGAGTTATTGCCCCTGAAAGTTTTTGATTTTTACAAATAATTGAAAAAAATTAAAGCCATTTATCCTAGAGACATGGGACTAACTGCATTAGAATTTTCATTCTTTGACCTTTTAATTTATGTCAAGGTCAAAGGTCAAGGTCATTCAAAATATGAGAAATTTAGCTCTTTTTATATCTCTTTTGTCTTTCAACATATACTACATATCATTGCATCTTTAGTATGTCCTTTTAAATCTATTTTAAAGATTTAATTCCTGTAACCTAAGATTGACCCCTTTAAAAGTTATTGCCCTTTACAGTATTAACCTTGTTATCGCTACTCCTCTGAAACCATAGACAGTAGAGACACCAAACTTTCACTAATGTCTTCAACTATTCAAGGAGACTCTTCAATCTATTCATTGCGAAAATATTCTTCGACCCCTTTTATGAGTTATTGCCCCTGAAAGTTTTTGATTTTTACAAATAATTAAAAAAACTTAAAACCATTTATCCTAGAGACATGGGACCAACTGCATTAGAATCTTCATCCTTTGACCTTTTAATTTATGTCAAGGTCAAAGGTCAAGGTCATTCAAAATATGAGAAATTTAGCTCTTTTTAGATCGCTTTTCTCTTTCAACATATACTACATATAATTGAATCTTTAGTATGTCCTTTTAAATCCATTTTAAAGATTTGATACCTGTACCCTAAGACTGGCCCCTTTAAAAGTTATTGCCCCTTACATTATTGACCTTGTTATCGCTACCCCTTTGAAACCATAGACCATAGAGACACCAAACCTTCACCAATGTCTTGGGTTTCTCAAAGCACAACTTCAACATATTCAGTGTGAAAGGATCCGCTGACCCCTTATATGAGTTATTGCCCTTTTATGTGTTTGTGCTAATCGTTAACTTTTAAAACGGATAATCATAGAAACATGAGACCAACTGCAATGTGATCATTGACCTTTGACCCTGAATATTAGGTAAAGGTCAAAGGTCAAAGTTACTTCAAATATTGAGAATTTAGCTCTTTTTATATCTCTTTTGTCTTTCAACATACATCATTTTTCATTGCATCATTAATATGTTCTTTTAAAACCAATTAAAACATCTTTCTTGGCCCTTAAGCCGGGCTCCTTTAAAAATTATTGCCCATCTTACAAATAAAGCTTGTTATCACTAGTCCTTCGAAACCGTTAACCCTGGAGATACCAAACCTTAATCATTAATGTTTTGTACTGATTTAGTAGACTCTTCAATCTATTCAGTGCGAAAAGATTCACCAACCCCTTTAAATAGTTATGGCCCCTGAAAGTTTTCCAAGTTTACATTGACTTGAAAGTTTTTTGGCCTCATTTGACCTACTGAAGAATGGATCAAGATTGAAGGTCAAGAAAGAAATCCAGAAAAGGTGGAAAGACCTCTAATTGTTCGCGAACAATTAGGATTACTAGTTATTATTATTATTTTTCCTCCACGTGATTTTGAGTTTCAAGATTTATCGAAAAGATTTATAGTCCATAAGAATGTACTCCTTAAAATATTTTGGCAGTTCACCCTGCATATATGAACTTTGACCCCTCAAGGAGTTATTGCCCCTTTTGCAATAAAAGCTTGTTATCGCTACTCCTCCGAAACCGTACACCGTAAAGATACCAAACCTTCACTAATGTCTTCGACTAGTCAAGGAGACTCTTCAATCTATTCATTGCGAAATGATTCTTCGATCCCTTTTATGAGTTATTGCCCCTGAAAATTTTTGATTTTTACAAATAATTGAAAAAATTTAAAACCATTTATCCTAGAGACATGGGACTAACTGCATTAGAATCTTCATCCTTTGACCTTATGATTTATATCAAGGTCAAAGGTCAAGGTCATCCAAATTATGAGAAATTTAGCTCATTTTATATCTCTTTTGTCTTTCAACATATACTACATATCATTGCATCTTTAGTATGTCCTTTTAAATCTATTTTAAAGATTTAATTTCTGTACCTTAAGACTGACCCTTTTAAAAGTTATTGCCCCTTAGAGTATTAACCTTGTTATCGCTACTCCTCCGAAACCGTACACCGTAAAGATACCAAACCTTCACCAATGTCTTCGACTAGTGAAGGAGACTCTTCAATCTATCATTGCAAAAAGATTCTTCGACCCCTTTTATGAGTTATTGCCCCTGAAAGTTTTTGATTTTTACAAATAATTGAAAAAAATTAAAACCATTTATCTTAGAGACATGGGACTAACTGCATTAGAATCTTCATCGTTTGACCTTTTAATTTATGTCAAGGTCAAAGGTCAAGGTCATTCATAATATGAGAAATTTAGCTCTTTTTAGATCTCTTTTGTCTTTCAACATATACTACATATCATTGCATCTTTAGTATGTCGTTTTAAATCTATTTTAAAGATTTAACTCCTGTACCCTAAGATTGACCCCCTTAAAAGTTATTGCCCTTTACAGTATTAACCTTGTTATCGCTACTCCTCTGAAACCATAGACCGTAGAGACACCAAACCTTCACCAATGTCTTCAACTATTCAAGGAGACTCTTCAATCTATTCATTGCGAAAATATTCTTCGACCCCTTTTATGAGTTATCGCCCCTGAAAGTTTTTGATTTTTACAAAAAATTAAAAAAAATTAAAATCATTTATCCTAAAGACATGGGACCAACTGCATTAGAATATCCATTTTTTGACCTTTTAATTTATGTCAAGGTCAAAGGTCAAGGTCATTCAAAATTTGAGAAATGTAGCTCTTTTTAGATCTCTTTTGTCTTTCAACATATACCATATATAATTGAATCTTTAGTATGTCCTTTTAAATCCATTTCAAAGATTTGATACCTGTACTCTAAGACTCAACCCTCTAAAAGTTATTCCCCTTACATTATTGACCTTGTTATCGCTACCCCTTTGAAACCATAGACCATAGAGACACCAAACCTTCACCAATGTCTTCGGTTTCTCAAAGCACAACTTCAACATATTCAGTGTGAAAGGATCCGCTGACCCCTTATATGAGTTATTGCCCTTTTATGTGTTTGTGCTAATCGTTAACTTTTAAACGGATAATCATAGAAACATGGGACCAACTGCAATGTGATCATTGACCTCTGACCCTGAATATTAGGTAAAGGTCAAAGGTCAAAGTTACTTCAAATATTGAGAATTTAGCTCTTTTTATATCTCTTTTCTCTTTCAACATACATCATTTTTCATTTCATCATTAGTATGTTCTTTTAAAACCAGTTAAAACATCTTTCTTGGCCCTTAAGCCGGGCTCCTTTAAAAATTATTGCCCATCTTACAAATAAAGCTTGTTATCACTAGTCCTTCGAAACCGTTACCCCTGGAGATACCAAACCTTAATCATTAATGTTTTGTAATGATTTAGTAGACTCTTCAATCTATTCAGTGCGAAAAGATTCACCAACCCCTTTAAATAGTTATGGCCCCTGAAAGTTTTCCAAGTTTACATTGACTTGAAAGTTTTTTGGCCTCATTTGACCTACTGAAGAATGGATCAAGATTGAAGGTCAAGAAACAAATCCAGAAAAGGTGGAAAGACCTCTAATTGTTCGCAAACAATTAGGATTACTAGTTATTATTATTATTCTTTCTTTCTTCTTGGGACTTTTTTGTCCACGAGTGTTCTAAGAAACTACTCAAGGGATCAATATGAAATCTTTTTAGGATGATAGTATAGCATATGTAGATGTGCGGAACGAATGTCATTTTGTCTGAAAATGCATGCATGTGCATGCACGTGCATTGGATTTTTTGTTTACAAACTTTGGAATGAGTCTAACTTTTTTATTTTTCAATGAAATCGTTTGCTATTTATATCGTAGGTATAACAAGGGACCCTTAACTGTTTGGCATCGTCAAAATTTCAATTCTGCACGCTCATGCACGTGTGCTTCAATTTGATTGGATAATACAAAACCGTTTATAACATTCATACCAATTAAGGAAATTTAATGATATTTACAGGATAGGTAGACATGCCAAATATCTACAGCTTGATGTAATAAAAATTGCAAATGCGCATGCGCACGCACATGCATTGTGTTTTGAAGGTTCAATTCTTTCAATGACCATAACTTTTTATTTTTTTGTCAAAATCTTTTCAAACATGTATTGTATATGTATCTTAATATTCTTAACAAAAGTGTACAGTCATAATTACCATCCGGCACGTGCATGCACGTGTGCTAACTTCTGATTGGACGATTTTCAAATCGCCATAACTTTCTTATAAATGATGGAAACAATATGAAATTTATACTGTAAGTATATCTATCAAATGTCTATTGAATGACATCAACATTGATGCTGAGTCATACTCACGTGCGCGTGTATGCACGTGCATAGCTTTTCTTTCATTTTTCGGGTACTAAAATGGTCATAACTATTGAATTAAAAACTGAAATGAATTCAAATTTACCCTGAGGATCTATGATATGAATGTCTATGAAATGATGTCAACAAATTTTCCATTATCAAAATCGGGTGCGCGTGAATGCGCGTGCATTGTAATTTTTGATGTCTAAATTTCAGTATTGGTCTATAACATTTTGAGATTGCAATGAATAGGTTTGAAAATTAGGTTGCAGGTATGTTTTGGGCCTCTCAATTTATTAATAGTCTCAAAATCACTTCCCTGCACGCTGATGCACGTGCGTTTAATTCTGATTGGACGATTTTGAAATCCCAATAACTTTCTTATGAGTGAAGCAATCGATACCAAATTCATATAGCAAGTATATTGTTCTAATGTCTATTGAATAGCATCAACAAAATTGCTGTGTGGTACTCACGCGCACGTGTATGCACGTGCATTGATTTCGGTCTTTGTAGTTTTGAGTTGCCGTTAATTTCTCGGTTTTCATTGAACAGTTGTGAAACTTCTCTTGTACTCATATAGTAAGACTTCTAATGTATCGAGATGGTCGAATTATTTATATGCACGTGCATGCACGTACGTACACGTGCACAAAACTCTCAGATCTTTATAACTGATTTGAACTAGTTTGAAATGGACTGAACGTTATAAGATAGTTATATATTCACATGCTACATAGTTTGCAATGATCAAAACAACGTGTACTGAAATAAATGTCACCACTTACTAAATGGGGGAATGTTTGGGAACATCTGTAACGGTCCCCGTTACAATAAGTACTAGTTAAGGTCTTCCGTTTTCAACGGAAGACCTTCTAGTGATTCTACTGTTTATTATTATTATTATTATTATTTTTTTTTTTTTTTTTCCCTTTCGTCTCCTAGACCGTTGGATGGATTTTCCTGAAACTTTCACAGGTTATAGAGAACAATGGTACCTCGAGGCATTTTTTTCATTTTTTTCAAAATTCACTTCCAGTCGCAAGATATGTCCAATTTTCGTCTTTTTACAAGATATTTTGTCCAGCGTTTTTCTCAGAAACGGTAAAAGATAGAGTCACCAAATTTTCAGAGTTAATAGATCTCACTTTGTAGGCGTGCAGTAGGGGGTTAAGAATGTCGGCCGTCACTTCCGGTCGTCACCGGAAGTGATTAAAGGAAACAGGAATTTCAAACTTTTTTCTTTCAAATTGAAACCTATTTCGGTTTACTATATCTCGTTCTAATTCTCAAAAAATGTTGACCCCACCGGAAGTTGAATCTTCAACTTCCGGTTATATCAAAGAAAGCCTATTCATTCTCTCATTTTTCAGTGCCATAAATCTCGGTCATGAAAGTAGTTAATGAGTTGAGTTTTAAATATATAATAGTCACTATAAATGTCTAAAGTCACGTCAAATAATTTTGTAAAATTTACTTCCGGTCGGCAAATACGGCTTATTAGCTGTTTTCGTTGTCCAGCGTTTTTCTCAGAAACGGTAAAAGATAGAGTCACCAAATTTTCAGAGTTAATAGATCTCAAATTGTAGGCGTGCAGTAGGGGGTTAAGAATGTCGGCCGTCACTTCCGGTCGTCACCGGAAGTGATTAAATGAAACATATATTTCAAACTTTTTTCTTTCAAACTGAAACCTATATCGGTTTACTAGGTCTGGTTCTAATTCTCAAAAAAATGTTGACCCCACCGGAAGTTGAAACTCGAACTTCCGGTTATATCAAAGAAAGATTATTCATTCGCTCATTTTTCAGTGCCATAAATCTCGGTCATAAAACAAGTTAATGATTTGAATTTTACATATGTTATGGGACATTATAAATGTCTAGAGTAAATTTAAATATTTTTGAAAAAATTCACTTCCGGTCGTGAGATATAGGGTGGACATATTCAAACCTTGTTTTTTCAGTTTCTCAACAATGAATATAGATAGACGCTTGAAACTTGTAGAGTTGATCAACTGACATTAGTCCATTGTACACATACATTCAATTTTTTTGTCCGTCACTTCCGGTCTATACCGAAAGTATTTGAAAAAATGTCGATTTTCCGATTTCTTCGAGTGATTTCTCAGAGATGGCTGAAATTTTCAGGAATAATGTCTTATGAAATGACCTTGCTATAATTATTTTTGTTTTTACAAAATTCACTTCCGGTCGGAAAATATGGCCGATTTTCTGTTTTTCAAAAGGAATTTTGTCCAGCATTTTTCTTGGAAAAGGTAAAATATAGGTTCATCAAATATTCCGGGATGATCAATCTCCGTTTGTAGGCGTCCAGAAGGGGTTTGAACATGTCGAACGTCACTTCCTGTCGTCACCGGAAGTGATGGAAAGAATCGCAAATTTCAAACTTTTTCCTTTAAATTGAAACCTATACTAGTTTATTAAGTCTCCTTCAAAGTGTCAAAAGAATATTGACTCTGTCAGTAGTCAAAACGACTACTTCCGGTTTCTTGATAAAATACCTTTTTAATTTTCGTCTCTTTGTCCCCATAAATCTCGCTTGTATTTGAAGTCTTTCATATGATTTTCACATGTCTTAATAAAAGTATCAACTTGTAAAGTTTTGATCATTTTGTTTTTCAAAATTGACTTCCGGTCGGTAGTAACCTACTACTTTTTCTTTCTTAGGTTTACTTTTTTTTTTGAGAACTCTTTCAGATAAAGACGTGAAATTTTCAGGGAATATAGACAGTAAAGAGTCGCTGTCATTTATAGGAAAACGCATCTGAATAGTACTTCCGGTCGTCACCGGAAGTTACGAGAAAGGAGTAAAAAATTCGATAATACATTTCTCATTCATTGTTAAGGCACATTTTCTGATACATTTAAATGGTTTTTGTAGGAACAGAAAGTTCTTTACCGGAAGTGGTCTAACGGAAGACCTACTCATTACTAGTAATGAGTTTCTAGTTATTATTATTATTATTCTTTCTTTATTCTTGTCACCCTTTTTTGTCCATGAGTGTTCTCAGAAACTACTGAAGGGATCAAGACGAAACCTTTTTAGGATGATAGAATACTCTTTGTAGATGTGCGGAACGAACGTCATTTTGTCTGAAAATGCATGCATGTGCATGCACGTGCATTGGATTTTTTGTTTACAAACTTTGGAATGCATCTAACTTTTTTATTTTTCAATGAAATCGTTTGATATTTATATTCCAGGTATAACTTGAGACCCTTAACCGTTTGGCATCGTCAAAATTTCAATTCTGCACGCGCATGCACGTGTGCTTCAATTTGATTGGATAAGACAAAACCGTTTATAACTTTCAAGAAAATTAAGACAATTTAATGATATTTGCAGGATAGGTAAATATTATAAATATCTACAAATCTATGTTATAAAATTTGAAAATGCGCATGCGCACGCACGTGCATTTACATTTGAATATTCAATTCTTTCAATGACCATAACTTTTTTGTTTTTTGTCAAAATCTTTTCAAACTTGTATTGTATATGTATCTTGATATTCTTAACAAACGAAAACAGTCAAAATAACTATCCGGCACGTGCATGCACGTGTACTTAATTCTGATTGGACGATTTTCAAATCGCCATAACTTTCTTATAAATGATGGAAACAATATGAAATTCATACTGTAAGTATATCTATCAAATGTCTATTGAACGACATCAACATTGATGCTTAGTCATACTCACGTGCCCGTGTATGCACGTGCATATCTTTTCTTTCATTTTTCGGGTACTAAAATGGTCATAACTATTGAATTAAAAACTGAAATGAATTCAAATTTACCCTGAGGATCTATGATATGAATGTCTATGAAATGGTGTCAACAAATTCTCCATTATCAAAATTGCGTGCGCGTGAATGCGCGTCCATTGTAATTTTTGACGTCTAAATTTAATTATTGGTGTATAACATTTTGAGATTGCAATGAATAGGTTTGAAAATTAGGTTGCAGGTATGTTTCGGGCCTCTCAATTTATTAATAGTCTCAAAATCACTTCCCTGCACGCGCATGCACGTGTGCTTAATTCTGATTGGACGATTTTGAAATCCCAATAACTTTCTTATGAGTGAAGCAATTGATACCAAATTCATATAGTAAGTATATTGTTCAAATGTCTATTGAATAGCATCAACAAAATTGCTGTGTGGTACTCACGCGCACGTGTATGCACGTGCATTGATCTCGGTCTTTGTAGTTTTGAGTTGCCGTTAATTTCTCCTTTTTCATTGAACAGTTGTGAAACTTCTCTTCTACACATATAGTATGACTTCTGATGTATCGAGATGGTCGAATTATTTATATGCACGTACGTGCACGTGCATAAAACTCTCAGATCTTTATAACTGATTTGTATTAGCATGAAATGGACTGAACGTTATGAAATTGTTATATATTCACATGTTTCACAGTTTGCAATGGTAAAAACCACTTGTACTGAAATAAATGACACCACTTGCTGAATGGGGGAATGTTTGGGGAACATCTGTAACGGTCCCCGTTACAATAAGTACTAGTTTTATGTGAAATGGGGAACACTTGTTTTTATATGGTTACAACAGGGTTAACGTTGCAAGCTACTTTGGTGAATGTTGCTTTCAATGTTGCATTACAGACAAAGTAATTTGGGCCATAACTACGTTATAATTTTATTATATATGGGGTCATAGTTTCATAGTTGTTGCATGCTATTTATAGATAGTATCTTATGTACATGTACATCAGATACCACGTCCTATATACCTTAGTCCTTTTACCGAGTTTTACATTGGCAAATATTAGGAATTATGAAATGAATTTCTATTGACAATCTATATGGCAAACATACAAAGTGCTACCATTAAATACATAGATTCGAAATTATGCATGGATTTAATCATGAGTGACAACACCTTACTACAGAAAAATTAAACTTCGATTTTTCTTCTGTGTTTTTAGAACAGTGATTCTGGAGGTTGTAATGAATATAAACTTTAAAATATATTCCCCTTTTTCTTATCAGTTTTTCAGTTTTACTTATAGTGGGAGTTTGTGAATATTCTTTTATCCCTATAATTGAGGTTCCGCGTCGGAAGTCCAAATCTGTATTGATAAACCTTTCAAGTCCATGTGACATTTCTAAAAAATCACAATCCGTATACATGTGTTCGTTAACCTATACAAGAGGCTCATGGGCCACATCGCTCACCTGAGTTACCTTGACCCATATCTGAAGGCTTTCCATAAACATTTGCATGTAAAACCTTAGTCCGTATTGTGGCCTCAACCTACCCCTGGACGTCATGATTTTTACAAACTTGAATCTGCACTCTGTCAGGAAGCTTTCATGTAAATCTCAGCTCCTCTGGCTCATTGGTTCTTGAGAAGATAATTTTTAAAGATTTTCTTTATGTAGTATCATGTAAAACTTCCATCCCCTATTGTGGCCCCGATCCACCCTCGGGGGCCTTGATTTGAACAAACTTGAATCTGCACTAGGTCAGGAAGCTTTTATGTAATTCTTAGCTCTTCTGGCTAATTGGCTCTTGACAAGACTTTTTTAAAGATTTTCCCTATATATGTCTATGTAAAATTTTGATCCCCTTTTGTGGCCCCATTCTATCCCCGGGGACCATGGTTTGAACAAATGTGAATCTGCACTATGTCATGAAGCTTTCATATAAATTTCAGCTCTTCTGCTTCATTGGTTTTTGAGAAGAATATTTTTAAAGACATTCCGTTGAACATTTTTCATTCATATTTCTACCTCGCCAGCTCTAGGCAATCTAATTCAAATTAGATCCTATGACCTGTTCATCTACTAATTGCTACACATCGGATCTAATTTTAATTTGATTGCAGCTGTACGTAAAGTACCACAAATTTAGACCCATGCTGAGGGACATAACGGTGATGGTTCTATAACGTGCCAATGCCTGCCGCGATACGGACACCACGTTTTTACCATTTTACGATGGGAATATAGTATAGAATAGTATAGATTACAAACAACAACGGCGACAATGGTTAATGAAAAATGGCATGAGATGTATTCGAGGTACACGGAATATCAAGTGTTTTACAAACTGTCTGTCGTGTTTTATGGGATTGTAGAATAACGTAATACTTAAACCTCTGGCCTTGAACTTTGATTTTGTATATTTCTTTTGAAATCATTCTGGAAACCTCAGGAAAATATTGTGAGAAATGTGTCTTTTGTTCCTAAGTTTTAACCTATAAGTTTTTGTTGACCCCACCCTGCTCTATCCACATGCACAACTAATTTTGAAGTGATGGTTTTATATTTTTATTTGACACCAAAAACGCATCTTTTTTAAAATAATTTTTGAAAATATATGAGGTCATGAGCTGTGTCGTTTTACGTCAGCATACTTCATGAATCACCGTGGGTCGTCGTGAAAAAATATGCTGGTGTGAAGTGTTCGCAGTTCATGTCCTCATGTATTACCAAAATGATTTGTTTTTCAATTTGCATTCTACATTCATTTGCTTTGGCCTTTAAAATAGACCTAGATGTACTATATCTATCAATATTCATACGCGCATTGGTCACGGCTGCATAACATTTATATTGGACTTGCTATCATTACAGTTGGTAAAGATATTGAAGGCAAAATATTGGAAATGTAAATATTCTCTTTTAATATCGGGAAATGAATTTATGTTTTCAATGAAATAGCTTCGATGTCATTGTTGCAATGTTGAGATATTCAATGTAAGAAATTCAAAAGTTGTTGTCTGTTTCAATGACAAAATTCCGACATTAATTTTAGTTCCACAAAGTGAGGTTCGTCTTTCACAAAATTATATACAATTTTAAAAGAGTGTTCCCTACACAACCGCATATTAAACGTTATCCCCCACTGTTACCTGAAACTGTCCCTACTTGGGGGGGGGGGGGGGGAATGTACTCGATGTCACGAAATTTTCATATAAATTACAACTTCTCTGGCTCAGTGGTTCTTGATATTTTTTTTTACATGACCTTAGCTACTCTTTAATCCAATTAACCCACTGACAATTTCTTCTATGCCTGTTTCATATTGTTCCAGTGTTTGTGAAGAAGAAAAGAGAAATTTGAAAAGTCAATAATAAAAACAAATGCCGGACAAATTTGATTACAAAAGCCCACTTGAATCTTTGGTTCAGGTGTCTTAAAAATCCACCAAAATCAGTTTCAAAGTTAGAATGTGACAGTAGAACAACTACACGGACAAATGATGGGACATCCTCATACAGCCTACCTGGTTATTACAACAGTATCCAGGGATATTATTTCGAATTATTTTAGACGTTAGGGATATTAAGATGAATTGATTGGCTTTCAAGTTAGTGATCCATGTGTACTTTATAAAAAGAGCAATGCTGTTAATTATTTTAAAGTATATCTTACCTGAAAGGGTTGTTTTCCATACACTGTAATCTGAAATGAATTATAAACATACATTGATAAGTGCACGCAACAATTAGTAAGAATACCCCGGCAGTAGAGTTATTTTGATACAGTATTAAAGATCAGATATACTGGGATAATTTCAATGCATTGTAAACGGTTTGAACTTCATTGTTTTTGTCAATGTACAATATTTCATCAGATTAAAACTTACAGACAATTGGAGGGTGGATGTTTGTCACTGTTAAATTCGTTACGAACAACTTCCTTGTTGATCGCCGATATTATCATCTTTATTAATCAAACTATTACGATTCCTATATCGTTTTGTGTTGGATTACACTTCTTATTATAAACGATAAGCGTTATGTTGTATTTAATTTTGCAACGAAAACTTGCCTTTTTCTTGCTTTTCTTAATTTGATATAATTTGTATTCAAAGGGCCCTTATTGAATAATTATACCACATGCGTGTTTGTAGTGTTTTCGTTGTTTTGTAAATAATGATTCCTTATTAAAGTTTAGAATTTATTCAAGTCCAAAAAGTACAAAATTAAAAACTGCATTTTAACACAAACATTTGTAAGAGTCAAAAGTAAAAGTAAAAAGTAAAAAGAGAGTGAATAACAGACAAACTCACGCATGTCTCATCTTTGACAACTCCTCCCACTTTTCATTAAATGAACCAATGAAACAAATTTAAAAACGGTACTAAAATTAGGGAAAAGCTCAATGACATTAATTTACAGGACAGGAAACATTTAGAGTAAGCATAACAAATTCAAAGAAACACCAGTCTTAGATCTGACCAAAAATCTGATAACAATTTCAAGCGAATAGCATCGATACCGTGGGACGGGGAGAAAGATGTCAAGTTTGAGAAATTACAAACACGTACAGCAATGTTCTTTCTAATGATCAAATAAAACAATTAAATTTCAATTATAGATTTCTAACAATTAATCAAAAACATTTAAACAATGCCTAAATCATTTTAAGTAAATCTAAGAAACTAACAAATTGTCTTTATCAAATAAAATATATATATACGCATGTATGTAACATGTTTTAGTGTGCACTATGTGTGTTAGATTGTGTCTGCATTATTAAGGATTGCCTATGGTGGTGCGTCATAGACGTATGTTTGGATGGATGAATTACAAGATAAGGCCACCGTGACCTACTTTTGAGTCACGACACACATTATTTACATTTCCAGCAAACGTTTTAATGAAAGTACATATGAAATGTTTGATCTGGCGACAGAGAATGCTACCCATCGTTGTATGTTTGTTTGTTTTACATTCCGTTGAACATTTTTCATTCATATTTCTACCTCGCCAGCTCTAGGCAATCTAATTCAAATTAGATCCTATGACCTGTTCATCTACTAATTGCTACACATCGGATCTAATTTTAATTTGATTGCAGCTGTACGTAAAGTACCACAAATTTAGACCCATGCTGAGGGACATAACGGTGATGGTTCTATAACGTGCCAATGCCTGCCGCGATACGGACACCACGTTTTTACCATTTTACAATGGGAATATAGTATAGAATAGTATAGATTACAAACAACAACGGCGACAATGGTTAATGAAAAATGGCATGAGATGTATTCGAGGTACACGGAATATCAAGTGTTTTACAAACTGTCTGTCGTGTTTTATGGGATTGTAGAATAACGTAATACTTAAACCTCTGGCCTTGAACTTTGATTTTGTATATTTCTTTTGAAATCATTCTGGAAACCTCAGGAAAATATTGTGAGAAATGTGTCTTTTGTTCCTAAGTTTTAACCTATAAGTTTTTGTTGACCCCACCCTGCTCTATCCACATGCACAACTAATTTTGAAGTGATGGTTTTATATTTTTATTTGACACCAAAAACGCATCTTTTTTAAAATAATTTTTGAAAATATATGAGGTCATGAGCTGTGTCGTTTTACGTCAGCATACTTCATGAATCACCGTGGGTCGTCGTGAAAAAATATGCTGGTGTGAAGTGTTCGCAGTTCATGTCCTCATGTATTACCAAAATGATTTGTTTTTCAATTTGCATTCTACATTCATTTGCTTTGGCCTTTAAAATAGACCTAGATGTACTATATCTATCAATATTCATATTGGTCACGGCTGCATAACATTTATATTGGACTTGCTATCATTACAGTTGGTTAAGATATTGAAGGCAAAATATTGGAAATGTAAATATTCTCTTTTAACATCGGGAAATGAATTTATGTTTTCAATGAAATAGCTTCGATGTCATTGTTGCAATGTTGAGATATTCAATGTAAGAAATTCAAAAGTTGTTATCTGTTTCAATGACAAAATTCCGACATTAATTTTAGTTCCACAAAGTGAGGTTCGTCTTTCACAAAATTATATACATGTAGCATTTATCATTAATTAATGAAACTGTTAAATACGCACGTATCCATCACATAATAAATATCTACTTCACAACTTTTTTAAAACAAAATCACGAATTTCTGAGTAATCAGATACTGGGTTTTCACTGTATAAATAAAAATTAACACATTTTACTCATTCCTTGAACATCATCGTAAAATGAATAATTCCCTGCAAGATCTCCGTCACATTGATAAAATTATACACACAGATCGGATCACATCTTATGGTATGCCGTTTTTATATTTATTACTCTCTAAAGATATCATCAATGTTATAAGATATCTTTAAAAATTTATAAGATGTCTTAAATTTTTTTATGAGATTTCTTATGTCCTGTCATAACGAATAGTGTTATCTTCACCTTCCATCCTTTATAAGATTTCTTATAAAATATGAGATATATTATTTTCCTTATAAGATATCTCATTGAACATAGGATATATCTTATAGAGTATATAATATATGTCATAAACTTTATAAGATATAATACCATGTATCTTGTAACCTTCATAAGAAAAGCGTATATATCATATATTGTATGATATATCTCATAAACTGTATGATATGACTAGTTGAATATACAATATAACTGATAAAGGTGAAATTTGTTATATAGTTCATACTTTAAAAAAGTATCATTTGAGTTTACTTTTGTAAGATATCTAACAAAACATATTAAATACTTTGTTTATTTTATAAGACGCCTCATATAGTTGACGAGACATCTTATAAATATTCATTATCTTATAAAATATCTTAAAAATTTGGTGAGATATCTTACAAAAGATAAAATATATGTTATATGCTTTACATGATATCTTCTAAAAAGAAATTTATCAGATATCTTCATTTTTTATAAGATATCTAATGGATTTTATAACGTATAGTACTTAATATACAATATATCGTCTAAAGTTTAGGAATATCTTATATAGTTTATAACATACCATATACATCTTTTGAGATAACATACAAACTGTACCTTACACAAGATATCTTATAAAATTGATATTGATCAGATACCTTATAAAAGATAGAAGATATCTCATAAATCATATAATATAGCTTTATAGAGGAATATTATAAATAAGCCTGTCATATGTCTCATCATTTTCTGTCGCATGCCAGATAGAATTAAGTGTATGAATACTCCTGACATTGAGCGATCTCCAGAAATATTCCGAAGAAGTGAGAAGCAAAATGAATCCAGTTAGAAATATCTAAAACTGTGAACCATCTCGCGTATCACGTGATTTACATTAACCAAAATCTATGTTTCTTGAATGATACAAGTTACATTCACATCCTAAGTTAAAACAGAAACGTGCAAGATAAGCATATTTGAAGACTATCTGGATTGCATCAAAACACAAGTTGGTTTTGAGCTTTTGTTTAAAGATCTTATCAATCGTTGAATGAATGCAAGGATACCAATAATGTATCATCGGGGTAAACAAGAGGTCCGTGGGCCAAATCGTTCACTTGAGTCACATTGACCCATATCTAAAGAATTATCTCTGCGTATTCGCATGTAAGACTTTGTTCCATAATGTGTCCCCAACTTACCACCGGGGGCCATGATTCTACAAACTTGAATCTGCACTATGTCTGAAAGCTTTCATATACATGTAAACTCCCCTGGCTCAGTAGTTTGTGAAAGAAGAAATTTTAAGACTTCCTCACACATTTGTATGTAAAACGTTGATCCCCTAGTGTGGCCTCATCCTAGCCCCGGGGACCATGATTTTTATAGATTTAAATCTGCACTACGTCAGGAATATATCATATAGATATAAACTTGTCTGGCAGAGTGGTTCTTAAGGAAAAGTTTTAAAGATTTCCCTAATCTACATGTATATGTATGCAAAACTTTGATTCCCTTTAATGGTGGTCCCACCCTACCCCCTGGGGGCCATGCTTTGAACACACTTGTATCTGCTCTATGTCAGGAAGTTGTTATGTGAATATATACTTTTCTGGTCGAATGGTTCTTAAGAAATTTTTTGAAGATTTTCCAGATATTTTTATATGCCAAATTTTGATTCCTAATGGCTCAATCCTTCCCTGGGGGTTATGATTTTAACAAAGTTGAATCTGCATTATGTCAGGAAGCTTTCAAATAAATTTGTACTTTTCTGGTTCAGTGGTTCTTGATACGATTTTTTAAAACATTTTCACTATATGTGCATGCAAATCTATTATCCCCTATTGCGGCCTAAGCCTAACCCCAGGGACTATGATTTTAACACACTTTAATCTACACTATGTAAGAAAGCTGTCATATGAGTTTCAACTCTTTTGACTCAGTGGTTCTTAAATAACCTCACCCTATTTTTGTGATTATCTTCTCTTTGAAAGGGACATGAACCCTCATTTAAATAAAACTGAAAGCACTTTACCCAAGGATACTTTTTGCCAAGTGTAGTTGAAATTGGCTCAATTGTTCTGGAGAAGTAAAAAATAAGAGAAGTTAACAGACAGTCAATGAACAACAGCTCATTAGAAAAACTCAGTTGGGTAGATGACCTAAAGAGTGCCATGTCTCAATTTTGTCCTTATATGATGCAGGGAAAATTCGAATTAGATTAGCCAAAAGTACATCTGGTATGTTCTGAACTTACTTACGAGCCAGCCTTTTTCTTTAGTATGCCAGAGAAAAGGACAAAGCCTGTTAGGAGCACCTTTTTTGCTTATCTTACCTTATACTGCATTTAAAGAATTAACCTATAGAATGTACTAATTTTAGATTTATGTTTTTTCTCTATGTTTGTATGGGTATGGTAAATGTATTGAATTATCTCAATGAGGGAGTCAGTTAAAGTGTCAGTAAGTATAAAAATGGTGTGTGGAATATTGTTTTGCAAAGTTTAGCAGTGTTGATGCAGTTTGATTAAAATGTCTGCGTGACAGACATATAATAGATTAATTAGGAATTGAATTTATGTACCGAAAGATGAGCATTGTCCCCCTTCCATAAACACACATATATGATTTAAGAAATCAAAGCCTTGGGAAAACCTTTTCAGGTAATATTCCCAATGAACTATCCAAATTCTTTCTCCCTACAGTTCAAGATATTGGAAATCGAGCAATTTTAGGGGGTATCAACAAATTTAGACAAGTCAACCTTAATTCTTCTCACCAACACCAACCCCTTCCCTTGAGAGACGATGCTATATGTCTAGATTGGGTCACGATCAAGTAGCAGTGGTGTGCCGACTTCATTGATCAGGAAGGATGGTAAACACACCATAATTTATTTTCTTGTAACACTGTAGATTTATGTGAAATGGGGAACACTTGTTTTTATATGGTTACAACAAGGTTACCGATGCAAGTTACTTTGGTGAATCTTGCCTTCAATGTTGCATTACAGACAAAGTAATTTGGGCCATAACTACGTTATAATTTTATTATATATGGGGTCATAGTTACATAGATGCTGTATGCTATTTATAGATAATATTTGATGTACATGTATATCAGATACCACGTCCTATATACTTTAGTCCTTTTACCGAGTTTTACATTGGCAATATTAGGAATTATGAAATGAATTTCTATTGACAATATATATGGTAAACATACACAGTGCTACCATTAAATATATAGCTTCGAAATTATGCATGGATTTAATCATGAGTGACAACACCTTACTACAGAAAAATTGGGCTTCAATTTTTCTTCTGTGTTTTTAGAACACTGATTCTGGAGGTTGTAATGAATATAGATTTTTAAATATATTCCCCTTTTCCTTATCAGTTTTTCAGTTTTACTTATAGTGGGAGTTTGTGAATATTCTTTTATACCTATCGTTAAGGTGCTGCTTCGTGAGTCCGTATCTGCATTGATAAACCTTTCAGGTTCATATGACATTACTGAAAAAGAAATTTTAAAAAAATCACAATCTGTATACCTGTGTTCCTTAACCTATACAAGAGGCTCATGGACCACATCGCTCATCTGAGTTACCTTGACCCATATCTGAAGACTTTCCATAAATATTTGCATGTAAAACTTTAGTCCATATTGTGGCCTCAACCTACCCCTGGACGTCATTATTTTTACAAACTTGAATCTGCACTATGTCAGGAAGCTTTCATGTAAATCTGAGCTTCTTTGACTAATTGGTTCTTGAGAAGATAATTTTTAAAGATCGTCTTTATGTAGTATCGTGTAAAATTTCGATCCCCTATTGTGGCTCCAACCTACCCCCGGGGGCCTTGATTTGAACAAACTTGAATCTGCACTATGTCAGGAAGCTTTTGTGTAATTCTCAGCTCTTCTGGCTAATTGGCTCTTGAGAAGAATTTTTTAAAGATTGTCCCTATATATTTGTATGTAAAATTTTGATCCTCTATTGTGGCCCCATCCTATCCCTGGGGGCCATGGTTTGAACAAACCTGAATCTGCACTATGTCAGGAAGCTGTCATATAAATTTTAGCTCTTCTGACTCATTGCTTCTTGAGAAGAAGATTTTTAAAGGTTTCCCCTATATATTTCAATATAAAATTTTGATCCCCTGTTGTGGCTCAATCTACCCCCGGGGGCCATATTTTGAACAAACTTAAATCTGCACTATGCCAGGAAGTGTGCATGAAAAATTCTGCTCCTTTGGCCCAGTAATTCTTGAGAAGATTTTTAAATAGCTCCACCCTATGTTTGCATTTTTGTGATTATATCCCCTTTGAACACTGCCCTTCATTTGAAAAAAAAAAACTTGAAACCATTTACCAAAGGATGCTTTTCACCAAGTTTGGTTATAATTGACCCAGTGGTTTTTAAAATGATGAAAATGTGAAAAATTACGATGCCGACGACACCTACGACGACAGACAACATACACATTTTGATCAGAAAAGCTCACTTGAGCCTTCGGTTCAGGTGAGCTAAAAAGCTATCATTCGATGTGCATCCGTTATCTTAAAACATGTCATGTTATTACATTTCCCATCTCACAAGTCTCAGGATGAATTGCTAATGAAACTGTATTTATAAGTATTCTGGAAAATGCAGTGGTTGGGAAGAACACTTAGTTCTTTTGGTTAACATCCAATTAAGTACTTGGTTCTAGTGATGTCTCTAGTTGACACACAGTTACAACATTTCAAACAATAATGCAGTGTATCTGACATGATCACAAGAATTTATGAATTGCCGAGTGATTACAATGAATTCAGTGCATAAGCAACGGAAAATCATACACATAAATTTCTATCACGGAGTTCAAATTATCCAAACACAGCATCGTCTGAACATGGAATAATATCAATGGCATGTATTTCATTCCTTTAAAACATGCAAGTAATGTTTCTTGTTTTGATAGTGGTACC
The DNA here is from genome assembly GCF_947568905.1 of Ostrea edulis. NCBI lineage: Eukaryota > Metazoa > Mollusca > Bivalvia > Ostreida > Ostreidae > Ostrea > Ostrea edulis. The sequence continues at coordinate 75,977,625 of NC_079166.1, read as the reverse complement.
GGTGTCAAAAACAAAATCTTTTTTTTTAGATGAATATAAAACTTATCAAGATATGTACTTGAGACATTTTTAATGCACTCGAAATTTTCATGTAAATTGCAACTTTTCTGGCACAGTGGTTCTTGCTTTTTTCTTTTACATGACCTTAGCTATTCTTTAATCCAATTAACCCGCTGATAATTTATGCTATGCCTGATTAATATTGTTCCAGTGTGTGTGGAGAAGATAATGGAAATTCGAAAACTTAACGACGACAACAGATGCCGGACACATTTGATTAGAAAAGCTGACTTGAGTCTTTGGTTCGGTTGCCTAAAATCCACGAAAATCATTTTCAAAATTAGAATGTGACAGTAGAACAACGGCACGGACATATGATTGGACACGTAAACCTACCAAAAAATACCAGGTTATTATAACAGTATCCAGTGAGAGTATTTTTAAGTGAACTTATTTCGAGTTATTCTGGACTTTAGGGGTATTAAGATGAATCGGCTCGCTTTCAAATTAGTAATCCGTGTGTATTTTATAAAAAGAGCAATACTACTAATTATTTGAGCATATATCTTACCTGATGATGGTTTTTTCAATAGACTGTAATCCCCAAATCCAGGTTCTATTTCTAAAATGAATTATTAAAATACAGTTATAAGTACATGCAGCAATTAGTAAGAATATTCCAGCTGTAGAATGGTTTGATACTGCATTGAAAGTTGGATATACGGGGAATAATCCAATACATTTCCAATACATTGTAAATGGCTTGAACTTTATTAGTTTTGTGAATGTACGATATCTTATCAGATACATAGCTAACTCACAATTGATGGATGGACGTTTGTCACTGTTAAATTCGTTACGAACAACTTCCTTGTTGATCGTCGATATTAACATCTTTCTCAATTGGACCATTACGGTCCCTATCTCATTTTGTGTTGGATTACACTTCTCATTATAAACGATAAGCGTTGTGTTGTATTTAATTATGCAACGAAAAGTTGGACATATTTGCTATTTTCTTACTTTTCTTAATTTGATATACTTTGTATTCAAAGGACCTTTATTGAATACTTATACCGCATGCATGTTTTATTGAGCACTATGTGTGTTAAATTTTGTTTTCATCATTAAGGATTGCCTACGGTGGTGTGTCATGGATGTATGTTTGGACGGATGAAAGGTGAAGATAACAAACAGTGATTAATCCCATAACTCCTACAAGCAATACAGTGGATGAATTGCAAGATGAGCCCACGGTGACCTACTTTTGAGTCACGACATACATTTACATTTCCAGCTAACGTTTTAATGAAAGTACATATGAAATGTTTGATCTGGCGACAGAGACTGCTACCCATCGTTGTTTGAATGTTTGTTTTACATCCCACCCAAGACCTATGCTGAGGGTTATAACAGTGATGGTTCTATAACGTACCAATGTCTGCCGCGATACGGACACTCCTTTTTTAACCATTTTACGGTGGGTATATAGTATAGAATAGTACATATTACAAACAACAGCGACAAAGGTTAATGAAAAATGGCATGAAATGTATTAGAGGTACACGGAATATCAAGTGTTTTACAAACTGTCTGTCGTGTTTTATAGGATTGTAGAATAACGAAATACTTAAACCTCTGGCCTTGAAATTTGTTTTTGTATATTTCTTTTGAAATCATTCTGGAAACCTCAGAAAAATATTGTGAGAAATGTGTCTTTTCTTCTCAAGTTTTAACCTATAAGTTTTTGTTGACCACACCCTGTTCTATCCACATGTACAACTAATTTTAAAGTGATGGTTTTACATTTTCATTTGACACCAAAACGTATCTTTTTTTAAAACAATTTTCGATAATGCATGAGGTCATGAACTGTGTTGTTTTACGTCAGCATACTTCATGAATCACCGTGGGTCGTCGTGAAAAAATATGCTGGCGTGAAGTGTTCGCAGTTCATGTCCTCATGTCCTCATGTATTATCAAAATGATTTTTTTTTCTATTTACATTCTACATTCATTTGCTTCGGCCTTTAAAATAGACCTAGATGTACCTATATCTATCAATATTCATACGCACATTGTTCACGGCTGCATAACATTTCTATTGGACTTGCTATCATTACAGTTGGTAAAGATGTTGAAGGCAAAATATTGGAAATGTAAATATTCTCTTTTAACATCGGGAAATGAATTTATGTTTTTAATAAAATAGGTTCGATGTCATTGTTGCAATGTTGAGATATTCAATGGAAGAAATTCAAAAGTTGTTATCTGTTTCAATGACAAAATTCCGACATTAATTTTAGTTCCACTTAGTGAGGTTCGTCTATCAAAAAATTATATACACGTAGCATTTATCATTAATTAATGAAACTGCTAAATACGCTCGTATCTCTCAAACAATAAATATCTACTTCACAACTGTTTTGAAAAAAAACCACGAATTGCTGAGTAATCATATACTGGGTTTTCACTGTATAATTAAAAATCAACACATTTTACTCATTTCTTGAACATCATCGTAAAATGAATAATTCCCTGCAAAATCTCCGTCACATTGATAAAATTATACACACAGATCGGATCACCTCCTATGGTACGCCGTTTTCATATTTATTACTCTCTAAAAATATCATCAATGTTATAAGATATCTTTAAAATTTTATAAGATGACTTAAAAATTTATGAGATTCTTATGTCCTTTCATCACTATTCGTTATCTACTCCTTTCATCCTTTATAACATTTCCTATAAAAATATGAGATATATTATTTTCCTTATAAGATATATCATTGAACATAGGATATAACTTATAGAGTATATAATTTATCTCATAAACTTTATAAGATATAATATAATATATATTGTAACCTATATTTTATGATATATCTCATAAACTGTATGATATGACGAGTTGAATATACAAGATAACTGATCAAGGTGAAATTTGTTATATAGTTCATACTTTATCAAGTATCATTTGAGTTTACTTTTGTAAGATATCTAACAAAACATATTAAATACTTTGTTTATTTTATAAGACGCCTCATATAGTTGACGAGACATCTTATAAATATTCATTATCTTATAAAATATCTTATAAATTTGGTGAGATATCTTACAAAAGATAAAATATATGTTATATGCTTTACATGATATCTTCTAAAAAGAAATTTATCAGATATCTTCATTTTTTATAAGATATCTAATGGATTTTATAACGTATAGTACTTAATATACAATATATCGTATAAAGTTTAGGAATATCTTATATAGTTTATAACATACCATATACATCTTTTGAGATAACATACAAACTGTACCTTATATGAGATATCTTATAAATTTGATATTGATCAGATATCTTATGAAATATAGAAGATATCTCATAAATCATACAATATAGCTTTATAGAGGAATATTATAAATAAGCGTGTCATACATCTCATTATTTTCTGTCGCATTGCCAGATAGAATTAAGTGTATTAATACTCCTGACATTGAGAAATCTCCAGAAAAATTCCGAAGAAGAGCGAAGCAAAATGAATCCAGTTAGAGATATCTAAAAATGTGAACCATCCCGCGTATCATGTGATGAATTAAAATATCTCATTAACCAAAATCAGATGCTTCTTAAATGATACAATTTACATTCACATCAAAAGTTAGAACAGAAACGTGCAAAATAAGCATATTTGAAGACTATCTGGATTGCACCAAAACTCAAGTTGGTTTTGAGCTTTTGTTTAAAGATCTTATCAATCGTTGAATGAATGTAAGGATATCATTAATGTAACAACAGAGTAAACAAGAGGTCAGTGGGCCAAATCGCTCACCTGAGTCACATTGACCAATATTTAAAGAATTATCTCTATATATTCGCGTGTAAGACTTTGATCCCTAACGTGTCCCCAACTTACCCCAGGGGGCCATGATTCTACAAACTTAAATCTGCACTATGTCTGACAGCTATCATATAAATGTAAACTTTCCTGGCTCAGTAGTTTTTGAAAGAAGATTTTTAAAGACTTCCTCAAACATTTGTATCTAAATGTTGATCCCCTAGTGTGGCCCCATCCTAGACCCTGTGACCATGATATTTATAGATTTGAATATGCACTATGTCATGAATCTATCATATAGATATAAACTTGTCTGGCAGAGTGGTTCTTAAGGAAAAGTTTTAAAGATTTCCCTAATATACATGTATATGTATGTAAAACTTTGATTCCCTTTAATAGTGGTCCCACCCTACCCCCTGGGGGCCATGCTTTGAACAAACTTGTATCTGCTTTTGTCAGTAAGCTGTTATGTGAATATAAACTTTTCTGGTCGAGTGGTTTTTCAGAAATTTTTTGAAGATTTTCCAGATATTTTTATATGCAAAATTTTGATTCCTTATTATGGCTCAATCTTTCCGCCGAGGTTATGATTTTAACAAACTTGAATCTGCACTATGTCAGGAAGCTTTCAAATAAATTTGTACTTTTCTGACTCAGTGGTTCTTGATACGATTTTTTAAAAACAGTTTCACTATATGTGCATGTAAATCCATTATCCCCTATTGCGGCCCAACCCTAACCCCAGGGACCATGATTTTAATCTGCACTATGTATGGAAGCTGTCAAATGAGTTTCAACTCTTTTGACTCAGTGGTTCTTAAATAACCTCACCCTATTTTTGCATTTTTGTGATTATCTTTTCTTTGAAAGAGACATGAACCCTCATTTGCATAAACTTGAAAGCACTTTCTCCAAGGATACTTTTTGCCAAGTGCAGTTGAAATTGGCTCAGTCGTTCTAGAGAAGAAGTAAAAAATATGAAAAGTTTACCGACAGTCGACGAACAACAGCTCATTAGAAAAGCTCCGTTGGGTAGATGACCTAAAAAGTGTCATGTCACAATTTTGTCCTTATATGATGCAGGGGAAATTCGAATTAGATTATCCAAAAGTACATCTGGTATGTTCTGAACTTAGTTACGAGCGAGCCTTTTTCTCTAGTATACCAGGGAAAAGGACAAAGCCTGTTAGGAGCACCGTTTTTGCTTATCTTACGTTATACTGTATTTGAAGAATTAAACTATACAATGTACTAATTTTAGATTTATGTTTTTTTCAATATGTTTGTATGGGTATGTTAAACGTATTGAATTATCTCAATGAGGGAGTCAGTTAAAGTGTCAGTAAGTATAAATATGATGTGTGGAATATTGTTTTGCAAAGTTTAGCGGTGTTGATGCAGTTTGATTAAAATGTATGTGTGACAGACATAACAAAAGAACATGGTAGTAGATTAATTAGGAATTGAATCCATGTACCGAAAGATGAGCACTGTCCCCCTTCCATACACACATATATATGATTTTAGAAATCAAAGCCTTGGGAAAACCTTTTCAGGTAATGTTCCCAATGACGTATCCAAATTCTCCCTCCCTACAGTTTAAGATATTGGAGATCGAGCTATTTTAGGGGGTATCAATAAATCTAGACAAGTCAACTTTAATTCTTCTCATATACACCAACCCCTTCCCTTGAGAGACAATGCTACGTGCCTAGATTGGGAGACGATCAAGTAGCAGTGGTGTGGCGACTTCATTGATCAGGAAGGATGGTGAATACATCATAACAATTTATGTTCTTGTAATTTTATGTGAAATGGGGAACACTTGTTTTTATATGGTTACAACAGGGTTAACGTTGCAAGCTACTTTGGTGAATGTTGCTTTCAATGTTGCATTACAGACAAAGTATTTTGGGCCATAACTACGTTATAATTTTATTATATATGGGGTCATAGTTGCATAGTTGTTGCATGCTATTTATAGATAATATCTTATGTACATGTACATCAGATACCACGTCCTATATACCTTAGTCCTTTTACCGAGTTTTACATTGGCAAATATTAGGAATTATGAAATGAATTTCTATTGACAATCTATATGGCAAACATACAAAGTGCTACCATTAAATACATAGATTCGAAATTATGCATGGATTTAATCATGAGTGACAACACCTTACTACAGAAAAATTAAACTTCGATTTTTCTTCTGTGTTTTTAGAACACTGATTCTGGAGGTTGTAATCAATATAGACTTTAAAATAGATTCCCCTTTTTCTTATCAGTTTTTCAGTTTTACTTATAGTGGGAGTTTGTGAATATTCTTTTATCCCTATAATTGGGGTTCCGCGTCGTGAGTCCAAATCTATATTGATAAACCTTTCAAGTTCATGTGACATTTCTAAAAAATCACAATCCGTATACATGTGTTCGTTAACCTATACAAGAGGCTCATGGGCCACATCGCTCACCTGAGTTACTTTGACCCATATCTGAAGGCTTTCCATAAACATTTGCATGTAAAACCTTAGTCCGTATTGTGGCCTCAACCTACCCCTGGACGCCATGATTTTTACAAACTTGAATCTGCACTAACTCAGGAAGCTTTCATGTAAATCTCAGCTCCTCTGGCTCATTGGTTCTTGAGAAGATAATTTTTAAAGATTTTCTTTATGTAGTATCATGTAAAACTTCCATCCCCTATTGTGGCCCCGACCCACCCTCGGGGGCCTTGATTTGAACAAACTTGAATCTGCACTATGTCAGGAAGCTTTTATGTAATTCTTAGCTCTTCTGGCTAATTGGCTCTTGAGAAGACTTTTTTAAAGATTTTCCCTATATATTTCTATGTAAAAATTTGATCTCTTATTGTGGCCCCAATCTACACTTGGGGGCCAGGATCTGAACAAACTTAAATCTGCACTATGTCAGAAAGCTGCCATATAAATTTTAGCTCTTCTGACTTATTGGCTCTTGAGAAGATTTTTAAAGATTTCCCCTATATATTTCAATATAAAAGTTTAATCCCCAATTGTGGCTCAATCTATCCCCAGGGGCCATAATTTGAACAAACTTAAATCTGCACTGTCAGGAAGCGTGCATAAAAAATTCAGCTCCTCTGGCCCAGTAGTTCTTGAGAAGAAGATTTTTAAATAGCTCCACCCTATGTTTGCATTTTTGTTACTATATCCCCTTTGAAGGGGGAATGGCCCTTCATTTAAAAAAAAACTTTAAACCCTTTACCAAAGGATGCTTTTGACCAAGTTTGGTTAAAATTGGCCCAGTGGTTTTTGAGAAGATGAAAATGTGAAAAAGAAGAGGTACTGTGAGCAATGCTCACTAAGAATAACCCCCGCTTACCCCAATCTCCCAAAGGATGTTGGTGATAGGTATAAACTTCCTCTTTTCTGAGTGTAAAAAAGAAATGGCATGACAAACCCAACCATATTGCTACTTCGATGTCCAGTGCGCGTGACCTTTGACCTGCTGACCCCAAAATCGATAGGGAACATCTTCATCCCATTGGTAGTCCATATGCATGATATAGTGAGTGTAGGTGGAAAGAATAACGCTTTAGAGCCCGGAAACCATATTGCTACTTCAATGTCCAGAGCGCTTGACCTTTGACGTTTTGACCCCAAAATCGTAAGGGAACATCTTCATCCCATGGGTAGTTCATATATATGATATGGTGACGGTAGGTGGAAAGGATAATGCTTTAGAGCCCGGAAACCATTGCGTCCACAGACGGACGGACGGACAGACGGACAACCCGATTCCAGTATACCCCCCCCCCACAACTTGTTGCGGGGGTATAATTACGATGCCAACGACGCCGACGACGACAGACAACAGACATATTTTGATCAGAAAAGCTCACTTGAGCCTTCAGTTCAGGTGAGCTAAAAAGCTATCATTCGATGTGCATCCGTTATCTTAAAACATGCCATTTTATTACAATTCCCATCTCACAAGTCCCATGATTAATTGCTAATGAAACTGTATTTATAAGTATTCTGGAAAATGCAGTGGTTAGGAAGAAAACTTAGTTCTTTTGGTTAACATCCAATTATGTACTTGGTTCTAGTGATGTCTCTAGTTGACACACAGTTACAACATTTCAAACAATAATGCAGCGTATCTGACATGATCACAAGAATTTATGAATTGCCGAGTGATTACAATGAATTCAGTGGATAAGCAACGGAAAATCATACACATACATTTCTATCACGGAGTTAAAATTATCCAAACACAGCATCGTCTGAACATGGGATAATATAAATGACATGTATCTCATTCCTCTAAAACATGCAAGTAACGTTTCTTGTTTTGATAGTGGTGTCAAAAACAAAATCTTTTTTAGATGAATATAAAACTTATCAAGATATGTACTTCAGACATTTTTAATGCACTCGATGTCACGAAATGTTCATGTAAATTACAACTTTTCTGGCACAGTGCTTCTTGATTTTTTCTTTTGCATGACCTTAGCTATTCTTTAATCCAATTAACCCGCTGATAATTTCTTTTATGCCTGATTAATATTGTTCCAGTGTTTGTAGAAAAGAAAAATGGAAATTCGAAAACTTAACGACGACAACAGATGCCGGACAGATTTGATTAGAAAAGCTGACTTGAGTCTTTGGTTCGGGTGCCTAAAATCCACGAAAATCATTGTCAAAATTAGAATATGACAGTAGAACATTATTTGAATGTATATCTTACCTGATAAATGTTTTCCCCACATACTGTAATTCCCTAATCCAGGTGCTATTCCTAAAATGAATTAATAAAATACATTGATAAGTACATGCAACAATTAGTAAGAATATTCCGGCTGTAGAATGGTTTGATACAGTATTGAAGATCGGATATACAGGAAATAATCCAATACATTGTAAATGGCTTGAACTTTATTAGTTTTGTGAATGTACGATATTTTATCAGATACATAGCTAACTCACAATTGGTCGATGGATGTCTGTCACTGTTAAATTCGTTACGAACAACTTCCTTTTTGATCGTCGATATTAACATCTTTCTCAATTGGACCATTATGGTCCCTATTTCGTTTTGTGTTGGATTTCACTTCTTATTATAAACGATAAGCGTCATGTTGTATTTAATTTTGCAACCAAAAGTTGGACATATTTGCTTTTTTCTTACTTTTCTTAATTTGATAATTTGTATTCAAAGGACCTTTATTGAATAATCATACCGCATGCATGTTTTATTGAGCACTATGTGTGTTAAATTGCGTCTTCGTCATTAAGGATTGCCTACGGTGGTGCGTCATGGATGTATATTTGGAGGAATGACAGGTGAAGATAACAAACAGTGATTAATCCCATAAGTCCTACAAACAATACAGTGGATGAATTGCAAGATGAGCCCATGGTAACCTACTTTTGAGTCACACACACTTATCCATTTCAGGCAAACGTTTTAATAAAAGTACATATGAAATGTTTGATCCAGCGACAGATAATGCTACCCACCGTTGTTTGAATGTTTGTTTTACATCCCGTCGAAGATTTGTCAATCATATTTAGACCTCGCCAGCTCTATGCAATCTAATAAGAATTAGATCCCAGGACCCGCTCATCTACTATCGCTACAAATATGATCTAATTTTAATTTGATTGCAGCTGTACGTAAAGTACCACAAATTTAGACCCATGCTGAGAGACATAACGGTGATGGTTCTATAACGTGCCAATGCCTGCCGCGATACGGACACCCTTTTTTACCATTTTACGGTGGGTATATAGTATAGAATAGTATAGATTACAAACAACAACGGCGACAATGGTTAATGAAAAATGGCATGAGATGTATTCGAGGTACACGGAATATCAAGTGTTTTACAAACTGTCTGTCGTGTTTTATAGGATTGTAGAATAACATAATACTTAAACCTCTGGCCTTGAAATTTGTTTTTGTATATTTCTTTTGAAATCATTCTGGAAACCTCACAAAAATATTGTGAGAAATGTGTATTTTCTTCTCAAGTTTTAACCTATAAATTTTTGTTGACCCCACCCTGTTCTATCCACATGTACAACTAATTTTGAAGTAATGGTATTACATTTTCATTTAACACCAAAACGTATTTTATTTAAAAATAATTTTTGAAAATGCATAAGGTCATGAACTGTGTCGTTTTACGTCAGCATACTTCATGAATCACCGTGGGTCGTCGTGAAAAGAATATGCTGCTGTGAGGTGTCCTCAGTTCATGTCCTCATGTATTATCAAAATGACATTCTTTTTTATATTTACATTCTACATTCATTTGCTTCGGCCTTTAAAATAGACCTAGATGTACTATATCTATCAATATTCATACGCACATTGTTCACGGCTGCATAACATTTCTATTGGACTTGCTATCATTACAGTTGGTAAAGATATTGAAGGCAAAATATTGGAAATGTAAATATTCTCTTTTAACATCGGGAAATGAATTTATGTTTTTAATAAAATAGTTTCGATGTCACTATTGCAATGTTGAGATATTCAATGGAAGAAATTCAAAAGTTGTTATCTGTTTCAATGACAAAATTCCGACATTAATTTTAGTTCCACTAAGTGAAGTTCGTCTTTCACAAAATTATATACATGTAGCATTTATCATTAATCAATGAAACTGCTTAATACGCACGTATCTCTAAAACAATAAGTATCTACTTCATAACTATTTTGAAAAAAAAATCACGAATTGCTGAGTAATCATATACTGGTTTTCACTGTATAAATAAAAATCAACACATTATACTTATCTCTTGAACATCATCGTAAAATGAATAATTCCCTACAAAATATCCGTCACATTGATAAAATTATACACACAGATCGGATCACCTCCTATGGTACGCCGTTTTCATATTTATTACTCTCTAAAAATATCATCAATGTTATAAGATATCTTTAAAAATTTATAAGGTGACTTAAAAAAATTGAGATTTCTTATGTCCTGTCATCACTATTCGTTATCTTCACCTTTCATCCTTTATAAGATTTCTTAGAAAAATATGAGATATATTATATTCCTTACAAGATATCTCATTGAACATAGGATATATCTTATAGAGAATATATCTCATAAACTTTATAAGATATAATACAATATATCTTCTAACCTTTATAAAAAAAAGCGTATAAGATATCTGAAATATTTCATGATATATCTCATAAACTGTATGAGCTACTCTTCCAGACAAGTTTATATCTATATGATAGATTCCTAACGTAGTACATATTTAAATTTATAAACATCATGGTTCCGGGGGCTAGGATGGGAACACACTAGGGGATCAACGTTTTACATACAAATGTGTAGGGAAATCTTTTAAAAATCTACTTTCAAAAACTACTGAGCCAGGGAAGTTTACATTTATATGAAAGCTGTCAGACATAGTGCAGATTTAAGTTTGTAGAATCATGGCCCCCGGGGGTAAGTTAGGGACACATTAGAGATCAGAGTCTTACACGCGAATATATAGAGATAATTCTTTAAATATTGGTCAAGTGACTCAGGTGAGCGATTTGGCCCACGGACCCCTTGTTTACCCTGTTGATACATTAATGATATCCTTGCATTCATTCAACGATTGATAAGATCTTTAAACAAAAGCTCAAAACCAACTTGAGCTTTGGTGCAATCCAGATAGTCTTCAAATATGCTTATTTTGCACGTTTCTGTTTTAACTTTTGATGTGAATGTAACTTGTATCATTTAAGAAGCATCTGATTTTGGTTAATGTGATACTCTAATTCATCACATGATACGCGGGATGGTTCACATTTTTAGATATTTCTAACTGGATTCGTTTTGATTGTCACTTCTTCGGAATATTTCTGGAGATTACTCAATGTCACGAGTATTCATACACTTAATTCTATCTGGCATGCGACAGAAAATAATGAGATGTATGACACGCTTATTTATAATATTCCTCTATAAAGCTATATTGTATGATTGATGAGATATATTCTATCTTCCATAAGATATCTGATCAAATTGTGCCTGGATTTAATCATGGGTGACAACACGTTAGTATAGAAAAAAATGGATTTCGCTTTTTCTTCTGAAATATTTTGTGGTTTTAGAACTTTGTTTTTCGAGGTAGTAATCAATATCAATTTTTCAATATGGTCCTCTTTTTCTTATTAGTTATCAGTTTTACTTACTGGAAGTTTGTAAATATATTATTTTATACCTATCGGTGAAGTGCTGCGTCGTATGTCCGTATCTGCATTGATAAACCTTTCAAGTTCATTTGAAATTTCTGAAAAAGAAATTTTGAAAACATCATAATCTGAATACATGTAGTCGTTAACATATAAGAGATATCGCTCGATGTGCATCCGTTATCTTAAAGCATGTAATTCTACTTCAATTACCGTATCACAAGTCTCAGGACCAATTGCTAATGATACTGTATTTATAAGTATTCTGGAAAATGCAGTGGTTGGGAAGAAAACTTAGTTCTTTTGGTTAGCATCCAATTAATTAGTTCTATTGATGTCTCTAGTTGGCACCCACTTACACTATTTCAAACAATAATGCAGTGTAACTGATGTAATGAAAAGAACTTCTGAATTGCCGAGTGATTACAATGAATTCAGTGGATAAGCAACCGAAAATAATACACAACAATTTCTATCAAGGAGTTCAAATTATCCAAACACAGCATCATCTGAACATGAAATAATATCAATGGCATGTATTTCATTCCTGTAAAACATGCAAGTAATGTTTCTTGTTTTGATAGTGGTGTCAAGAACGAAATCATTGGATGAATATACACCTTATCAAGACATGTACTTCAGACAATTTTGTTGTAATTTGTAGATGCATAAGGTTTTGTACCTTCTTCGCTTTGTCCATCTTTTCTAGCTCTGTTCCTTTTCCTCAAACGGACTATCCAAAATAGAAAGATTGCAAGAACAAGAACGATGACTCCAGCAAAACTGCCTGTTAGTATTGCCTTCAGGACATTGTCATCAGACTGAATGGCTGTGTTCATGGTAGAATTAAAGGTTGTGTCTGTGATATTCGATATATTTCTGGGTGTTGAAGTGAACGTCTCATTCGAGAAAGGCGTTGTCTCCCTGTTTTATGTAGTGAAAGCAATATTTTAATTTCATATAACAAGAACATAACAGGATTATTTTCTATTTAAAACAGAAACGATAGACTTATCTTTATAATATGTTTGTTGATTTAACCTCTTTCTGTTTCTTACCATCTTTCTTAACTTACATATTTGGACAGGTTGGATCTTCATAATAGCATCGATCTTGGGTATTAATTTGATGACAGGCTGGATCTGAAAAAGAGAAAAGGTAGCCTGAAATATTTACACTCTGCGTGATATCTGTAAATCCACAACACAAAAAGATCACATATGGAATTTTACAAAGAGTGCAACCGCATGTTCAGAATAAAATGTAAATGCAAGGATTTTATTGTCAAACATATCCAACTCTGTGTTGTTTTTTTAAAGCATTAAACCTACCATTGAAACATATAACTTACTTTCTATGCTTGATTAAAGATGTTATGTATTTACCATACTTAGAGGGGTAGAAAAGTTCATTTTGCTGATTTTGTTTCTTCATCTAAAATCATCTTATTTCCTTCTAATATTATTTTTAAAAAGATAAATAAATGAAATTTATCAACTTTGAAATGATCCACTGTGCGTCAAAATTTACATTAGGTGCCAACTTATATAACAGATTGATTTTTTTTCCAACAAGCAAAAATTGAGGGATGTAGGAATATTATAATTGTTTTAAATTTGGAAATAAGGCAGATAAATACATGGAATTGTTATTAATTACAAAAGTGACCTGTTTAGTCAAATGGACTCATTTCAATTATTTAAAATAAAACGACCTTTACTATCCCTTTAACAATAGCTTACCTTGTATTTTCTGATCTTTTGTATTTAATTAAAATTTACAATGACTTTTCATACAAATGTGATTTATTTACAATAGTTAGCAATACATCATTATATTTTCTCTATAAACATATTCTATTGATTATAATTTATAAATTTTGTTTACTTACGCTGTGATAAAACATAACATAATTAATGGAATCATGTATTAACTTTTGCTTTTACAACATGCATGTATGTAAAACTTGTACTTGACCAATTTTGATGTATCATATACACATAGCGAGAAATAATGTCTCTTCAGTGATGCTCAAGCAGAAATGTTGGAAATTCGAAATAACAATAAACTTGTGAGAGCTAAAAGGACAAGAGGCCCATGGGCAATATCGCTCACCTGAGTCACCTTGATCCATATCTCAAGACGTTCCATATATATTTGCATGTAAAGCCTTAGTCCCTATTATGGCCCAAACTACCCTTTGCAAACTTGAATCTACACTATGTCAGAAAGCTCTCATATATATGTCAACTTCTTTGGCCCAATGGTTCTTGAGAAGAAGATTTTTAAAGCTTTCTCCTATATTTGTATGTAAAACTTTGACCCCCCCCCACCTCACTTGTGGTCCCATTCTACCCCCGGGGGCCATGATTTGAACAAACTTAAATCTGCACTATGTCGGAAAGTTTTCTTGTAAATATCAGCTTTTCTGACTTAGTGGTTATTGAAAAGATTTTTGCTATATATTTGTATGTAAAACTTTGATCCCCTCTTGTGGCTCCATCCAACCCCCGGAACCCATGATTTGAACAAACGTGAATCTGCATTAAGTCAGAAAGCTTTCAAGTAAATCTCAGCTTTTATGGCTTAGTGGTTCTTGAGAAGAAGATTTTTAAAGTTTTTCCCTATATATTTGTATGTAGGGGATGCTTACTCCTCCTAGGCACCTGATCCAACCTCTGGTGTGTCCAGGGGTCCGTGTTTGCCCAACTATCTATTTTGTATTACTTGTAGGAGTTATGAGATTGATCACTGTTCGTTATCTTCACCTTGCATGTAAAACTTTGATCCCCCCCCCCCTTCTGGCACCATCCTACCCCGGGGGCCATGATTTGAACAAACTTGAATCTGACTATGTCAGAAAGTTTTCATGTAAAGATCAGCTTTTCTGGCTCAGTGGTTCTTGAGAAGATTTTTCCTATATATTTGTATGTAAAATTTTGATCCCCTATTGTGGCCCCATCCAACCCCCGGGGCCCATGATTTGAACGAACTTGAATTTGCATTATGTCAGAAAGTTTTCTTGTAAAAATCAGCTTTACTGACTCAGTGGTTCTTGAGAAGAAGATTTTAAAAGATTATTCCTATATATTTGTATGTAAAACTTTTATCCCCTATTGTGGCCCCATTTAACCCCCGGGGCCCATGATTTGAATAAACTTGAATCTGCATTATGTCAGGAAGATTTCAGGTTAATATCAGCTCTTCTGGCCTAGTGGTTCTTGAGAAGAAGATTTTTAAATGACCCCACCCTATTTTTGCATTTTTGTGATTATCTCCCCTTTGACAGGGACATGGCCCTTCATTTGAACAAACTTGAAAGGCCTTCGTCCAAGGATGCCTTTGGCCATGTTTGGTTGAAATTGGCGCAGTGGTTCTGGAGAAGAAGTCGAAAATGTGAAAAGTTTAACAGACAGACGGACAGACAGACAGACAAACAGACGACGGACAAAAAGCGATCAGAAAAGCTCACTTGAGCTTTCAGCTCAGGTGAGCTAAAAACTAGAGTGTCAGTAGAATGTATGCATAACCATTATTTAAATCAATATAGTGTACTTACATTTATACAGATCAGCACTTTTGAAGTAATCCGTTGTACAGCCCTTCTTAAAGTTGGTACAGCTAACTGCGTCATAGCTTCCATCATTGTATACTTTCAAACAGGTGCCTGGTTGGAGAGCAAGTGGTTACAGTATCAATATCAATAAGTAAAGGAAGTGTCGGATACAAAATATCCGTACAGAACTGAGTATTACTTAAAGTATCGATCACTAGGCCAACTGGGTTATCAGATGTATCAGAGATATCCTGTTCTACATCTGTAAGCTCAATTCTAATATCCAGCAACAGTATGAAACAATATGTGTTTTTAAAACTTACATACCCCCGAAAGTGCCTATACTGATAAAAGACTTTAAATAAAATGAAATATGTAACATTAACACGGTCTGACTAATGTGAACCCGTCCTAGAGTAAAACAAGATGTGTTTGTGAAACAAATGCCCCCGATAATGGCCAAGGTCACAATGAAGGATAAATATATTGCTTCTAGTAGAAAGATCTTGTCACAAGAAATGCCCATGTGCGATATGAAAACTCTAATATTTACCATTAAGAAGTTATGACCAATGTCAATTTTTTAAAAGTAGGTCAAATGTAAAGGTCAAAAAGTTTAGTACCCACGGAAAGTTCTTGTCACAAGGAATACTCATGTGAAATATCAAAGCTCTATCACTTACTTAAGTTATTAGCAAGGTTAAAGTTTTCAAAAAGTACGTCAAACTCAAAGGTCACCAGCCATTACTGGTCAAAAGTTATTAGTAAGGTTAAAGTTTCAGACAGAATGACAGACAGGACAAAAACAATATACCCCACCCCCCTCGGATCTTCCATCTCGGGGGCATAAAAAAGAATCACAGTGTTGGTATATCCTTTTCTGCATTTCCCAAATATGCATTTACCTTTTATACCCTAATTGTAGTAAACTTAAAGAAGCCCTTTAAATGATAAGGACAATGATGACAATATTTTTATTCCACTTTAGAAGCGAGTTGCTATACATGGATTTACCTTTCCTTACAGCTGTGCAGTTGTCATGGTTGTGGAGAAGATGTTTGAACATTTGTCATTCGTTGGCAGTTTTACTGACCCCTTTGGTCACACCCTTATACCAAAGCCTCTACCACTGAGGCCATGAAATTTACAAGTTTAGTAAAGGGCTACATGCTGCTTTTGAATAAGTTATTATTTAATACAAAGTGAAATAATAAGTTTTATGTGACATGTCCATGTATTTTTCATGTACTTATATGTTCCTATTTTTGCATAGTTCTGTTGACATTATACTACACTGTTCAGGGTCTGGGTTTACCCAAGCTGCTGCTTGGATGTTTCAAACCAATCAGCGTGGAACCTTTCTACCATGTGATCATTGTTCTTTGTTCTACTAGAAGGAAAAGCCACGCAAAATTGTGCTACGAAAATTATTGTTATTGTTTACTACCTACGAGGATTTTTCACCGCAATTTTTCTATGTGTACAATGTGATGTGCGTATGCATTGAACTTTGCTCTGAGATTGGACGTTTTTGCTTGTTTTAGCTTGAACAATGAGTTGTTTACTTTACACTTTTATTGTGACTGACATAGCGTCACGCCGTGCTTGCGTGACCGGTCTTGTATTTAGGTCACGGAGATGAGCCACAACATAGACAGCCCGGATTTTCTCCATTGTTGTTTATTTGGACATTCGTTTATGACCCGGTTGCAACGCTACATGGACTCGAACCGGAATTTGAGTAATTTGAACCTAGAGCAAGGACAGTTTCGTGTGGTAGTGCGTGCCCGTGGGGGTTTACGAATCGACCATGTACCCCGCTCACCGAATATGTTGTATTTTACAAACATTCCACACGTCTGTTTTATTCAGTTGGGGGAAAATGACATTGCCCGTGGGACTGTGGAACAGATATCTCGGGATATTATCTCTCTGGCATCCTACATGCACCAAGGGATAGGAATCAAAACTGTCATCATTGGACAACTCTTCCGGCGTCAGCCATGGACGTCATCAGCGGACTTCAATTTCAACACAAAAGTCGTGTCTATAAACTTGAGGTTAAAAGAGCGCTGCATGCGAGAAGAAGGGATATATTTCTGGCATCATAGGGGTTTTGGAGGGACCTAACCTTCTTGTCCAGAGACGGTGTCCATTTGAATGACCGATCACCAAATAGTCATGTTGTGACCTCATCTCCGATGCACAAATTTTGAGGGGTGTCTGCTCAGTAATACTTCATTATTGGCATACTTATACTCCTCACTTCAGGCCAGTATAAATGTGATATTATAATTCAAATTTGCATGTCTGACCTATTATGTAGTCGTACCTGACACTGATCGACGGTATATTAATCCTTTCAAGTAGACCTAGTACACAAATTAATTTTATTGAGCACGGGACCATACTTGTTCAGGATGTTGCATCATTTCAAATATATTATGCTTACTAAACACGTGACCATACGTGTTTAAGATGTCGCACCATTTCATTTATGGTACATTTATGCTTATTAAACACGGGACCTTACGTGTTTAGGATGTTGCACCATTTCATTTATGGTACATAGTATGCTTACTGAACACGGGACCATACATGTTTAGAATGTGGCATTACTTCATGTTATGCTTACTAAACACGGGACCATACGTGTTTTAGAATGTTGCATCACTTCATATTGAATATGATATTGGTATTCCAATTAGTACGGGACCATACGTGCTTGGGAAGTGGAATCGTTTCATGTACTAATTGGTTTGTCAAACACAGGACCATATGTGTTTATGAAATGGCATCTTGTCATCTACTTGTACCATGTTGCTCTGAGCATAGCAATTTATGAGTTTATGTATTACATTGCTTTGTATTGGACAGCATGAGACATGCCGCTCATATGCTCTAAATATTAGGTCAGACTTGCATTACACTTTTTTATATTGTCTCTTCCGTCTGCCAATACAGATATATGCAAGCTTACTTTGGCTTCTCCTTTGAATTAAAGCGTTTACTGGGCAGTGATATGCAGGAGACTGGCATATCATTATTGTTTAAATTGCGTGATGTTAATGGCATTTGATCAGTTTGCCTTTTATTGATTTAAAGAGTATCTTGTGTATCTCATTATGCCTTCATAAAGACAAAATTTTATGGCTAGCTGTATAGTCTTTTCACAGATTTATTTTGTCCACAGCTTGGGTTACTACATGACTTAACTAATGCTCAGTAGTATGTTTCCTAGGTCTCAGGGATGCCACCAAAACGACCCAAGAGAACCAGTTCGGTTACCACGTCAAAGAAAGCGAGGATAACATCCCTATCGAGCTCTGCGACCGCTACAGAAGCAGCCGAGCATGTCAATGATGGGTCCAGCACAGCTACAGGTACCCCAGGTTCTCCATCCCAGGACCAGGCGATTGATTATGACAGACTGGCAAGTGCAATTTTAAGACAATCTTCGCCTCATTCCGCATTGGGCCAATTTCCTAATACCCTTGCCAGTGGGGAAAATACGACTCCCTCATCAGCAGCGGAAATCTCTTCTCCGGCTGTGACTCCTCAGATTGCAGGACTGCAAGCACCTAGTACCACCACTAACATTGGCACCTTGGTAGACCAAGTCTTTTAAGGTGAGCCAGCAGGGCAAACAAACCCCGAATACGGTAATGCTAATGTTATCCTTTATGATGGTGTACCATTAGGCTCCTCATTATCATTCAAAACTAAATCAAATATTTGGAATAATGAGTATATTGACTTCCGTCAATTGTTACATGCAAGAGAGGAACCACTAGGCAAGTTGTGTTGTTTAGATAACAGATTAGTTGATTCTCATATAATTTTGTGTGATGTTTGTTGGGGGTCATGTTTTTGGCCCCCATATATTTTTATGTTAGATTTTGCTGGGGGTCAGATTGCATAAAACTTATCCAAAGATGTTTACCAATGTTTTCTAGTCTTTTCTGACCCCCATTATTTTGTTAAGTTTCATTTTCGTCATTTTATTAATAAATGACATTTTTTTCAATTCAACACTGTGTTACTGGTTCTGCCTGTCATGCCAAAAAACAAGCCTAGTCTACTTGGCAAGGTAAAGCTGAGGCTAACGGAACATAAATAAGTTATTATTTAATACGAAGTGAAATAATAAGTTTTATGTGACATGTCCATGTATTTTTCATGTACTTATATGTTTCTATTTTTACATAGTTCTGTTGACATTATACTACACTGTTCAGGGTCTGGGTTTACCCAAGCTGCTGCTTGGATGTTTTAAACCAATCAGCGTGGAACCTTTCTACCATGTGATCATTGTTCTTTGTTCTACTAGAAGGAGAATCCACGCAAAAATTTGTTACGAAAATTATTGTTACCCACCATCCAACCCCAGTACTACCTCCTTTGTAATTCTTTTCTGCCTGTATTGTTCCATTACCCACCTGCCTGTAGTTTTTACATTACCCACCTTTTTTGTGGACAGGCAGGTTGTGTTGCTTAGATAACAGATTAGTTGATTCTCATATTTAGCTTGAATTTATAATCAATAGCATTTAGAATATGAATTCTCTGTTTTACACATAAACACTACATACTAAATTTGGAATAGGCCTGAAGTCTAAACCCTATCCCAGGAATCATGAAATATACATCACTGGTAAAGGCATCCCTGCTCTACTAGTCTAGTCAATCTAGCTCAAAAATGAGCAAAATCTCAAACGAATTGCAACAGAAATGAAATTTTGATTATTCATGCAAGAAAACACATGCGAACAACATATTAAAAATCGGCTTTTGTATTTCCATGGGAAAATTGGAATTTTGGGGTAAAAGGATGTGTTTTTTCATGAAAATCGCTAAAAACTGGAAATTAAAGAAAATGTCCATTTTATGTAACATACAGTAGAAATAAGTTTCATATTTCAAATTTCAACCTGGAAATGTTCGATTATTTTTTTACAGCAGAATATATTCTTTCCTTGACTGTAATTTTTGGGTAAAATCTCGCTTTTTTGAATATAATTGTTAAAGATTTGAATTTTAAGAAGAAAACCTACATTTTGTCATACATTTTAGTCTACCAATAAAAAAATGAAGTTGGGATTTATTTTAAAAACTGCTCAACAAGTAAGATATATAGATTATTGGCAATATATATGAAAAATACCATTTTAGGTAGGAAAACCTATCTTTTCTAAAACAAAAATAGTGAAAAATAGAAATGATACGAAATGACTGTTTTATAAAAGAGATGACGTTGATCTTATAAATTTAAGAATAAAACGTCCAAATGCACAACTAAACTTTTCTGCACCAAAATTTTCCCTTGCCGAATTTTGGGCTGAAATCTTCATTTTCCAACAAAAATCGTTAAAAACTGGATTTTGGAAGAAAATACTTTTCTCTGTCCATTAGGCATATATGAGTTACCACATGAAGATTTATACATTAAAATAAACTGTTAACACAAAACAAGTGCCCCTTCAAAAATGGTCTGTAAAAGATGACCTACATTTTTGCAGTTACTCCCCTTACATCGGAAGTTGGAGGCGCGCTTACCACTCCGGTCCTATGTTTCACATAAATGCATGTAGTATTTTAAAACAAACAGTGTATAGTAAAGCTTACGTTACCAAATTCTTTATTAAGCTGAGTTTTAACAGTTTGTACTACATCTATGACGAAACAAGGTTCAGTTTCTTCGATTTTATAAAGAAATCTTTAATACGTGCACTTCATCAAGTTCTAGAGTTTGGGAGAGAGAGAGAGAGAGAGAGAGAGAGAGAGAGAGAGGGGGGGGGGTTATAGCCGTATTTGATGTTTAGTTGTATCCAAATTATTGTGCAATTAATACCGAGAATTTCAGGAGTAATCTGTTTTAAAAACAATGGACACATAGAATTAAAAGCAAAATGATTCAGGCACGCAGCATCGTAAAAAAGGGGGATGTGAAGATAATTTCACAATATTGCCTGAAAATTGACAAGTAAATTTTAATCCAAAGTTATAAAAATCCTTGATGGTGTGTATGGTGGTGGGGGGGGATAAGGTTGTTCTCTCAGTTCAATTTTACACTTCCTCTGTGTACAGTTCACGACAATGCTATTTTTTTTTAAAAGGAGGGAGGGAAACCAATCTGTCTAAAAATCGATCTCTGTACGTAAAAATTTATCAACTTTGCATGTAATGATAAAAGGTGTAGATCTATTATTGCTACGTGCTTGATAAATATATAAGTGATCATTTGAGTAATTGAAGTATAGTTCAGTCCATGTTTTTACAAGTACAACGGCTAGTGTCACAGTTTGCCTTGCATTTACAGCGAAAAACGTTCAAAAGTTTATCTGGCGCGACTTGTAATTTAGTTTTAACGGATACAAGAATTGCTGAAGGCAGTGATAAGCCCCAATTCGAAGGATCCAAATTAATAATTTCTTTAGTCCACTCTATGACTTAAAAGAATCTTGCAGTGCTCCTTTTCTGCAGCTGTAGTTAGTAGTTGGTGGCAATGACTGAACGTATAAAAATGATATTGTGTTAGACAATTCTTCATAAAGCAAACCTCCTATAAGTGTCTCTATGGTATTCCATCGTACAAAGTCGATATGACATCGACACCAGAATCTATCTTTTTCTCTATGAAATCCTCATATAGGAAGGTGAAGATAACGAACAGTGATCCATCTCGTAACTCCTATAAGCAATACAAAAGAGAGAGGTGGGCAAACACGGACCCCTGGATATACCAGAAGTGGGATCAGGTGACTATGGGCTATAAGGAGTAAGCACCCCCTGTTGACTGGTTACACCCGCCGTGAGCTCAATATCTTAATAAGGCAAACGGAGTTACCCTTATTCAACATCATTGTGCCAAAAACGGCCGCCTAACAATCTATATGAAACAAGTCAGACAGATTTGACCCAATGATAGGTTGTATTGGCAAAGTAGATTGTTATAACGACCATATGCGAAATGATGACTTTAAACGAAACAGTTGAAACCCCTTCACGATGAACTTATTTGTCAGTAGCCTGCCTCCATTTCAAAACTAATCATATACAGAATTTTTTCGCGATTTGTCTACATTTTGACTATACAGGACCTGTTCCGATGCCGAACAGTCTTGATGTTGTGTCGCATCCTGTGAATGCATGTAGAAAGGGCAAGGATTGACACATTTCATTTCCTAAAAAGACGTCTGGTTTTAACGATAATCTTCACTTAGGGGCAAGATCAAAAATTCAATGTCTCACAAAAAACTAAGTTCACATAGTTTTCACCAAGAACCCCCCCCCCCCTTTAAAACGTAATATGACAAATGTTGAAATTAATCGAATAAAAAAAAAAAAAAAAAGAAACGTACGATTATAAATAATACTCTGTATACCTCTGTATACCTTTTCTACTGTTTATTCACAAATGAAAGTGTACATTAAATCTATTAAATGATCATTAATATGTTTTAAATATTACGTGGTATTCAACAGTCGCTTGTCTTTTTCCTTTTTCCACTAAAGTGTAATCGATGTCGGATGACAGAAACTTGCGGGAGTTTTTATTCCCCTTCCCCTAATTAATTGAATTTAAATTTTCATCCGACATTGATTTCGTCCCTTAGGGCAGTTATGTTTATTTCAGAGTTCGTTGCTATTTCTGTGCTTTATATATAGACATTTCAAACATAATGTGCATTTTGTATGATCCTCTAAAATTTACGATAAATAACTGTATCCCATTTCCATTCTCAATTATCGTGTGCCAGCGTAGCGAGAATTCCATCGTCATCGAAAACAAGTTTTGTCTTGAATAGATGGCCGGGTGGTTTAGCGCGCTGTTCGCATGCAGCTAGGAGATGTGGTTCAGCAGGTCGTGAGCCCAAGACTAATTAGAAAGAGTAACTACTCGATTTTACATCAAATCATGATACTATGCGCAAGTGTTTACTTACATTGATTTTTATTATTTATATTATCAATGTTTCATTATCAATATTATTACCCATGAATGACTCCCCAAACCTGAATTTGAAAAAGAAAAGCAAATATACTTTACTTACTTAGTTTTATAAAAGTTTTTAATACAAAACACTTGCTCAAATGATGAAGATACAAAATAACTGAAATTTTTAACCCGAATGGCTTTCCATACTTTCTTTTTTAACAACCGTAATTCCCCCTTGTAAATTGACACTAATTCTTTAAGATTCATTTATAATTGATTATTCATAACTTCTAAAGTAAATATTGTGTTTTATGATTAAAATTAATTCAGTTGAGGGTCAAACAAAATATTTTGAAGCTTTATTCGTGAAAGTTCGCCGGGAATAGAAGTCGGCAAAGAATATGAGATGCTGAGGAATATTGTATGTATATAGAAAGTCTTAAAATCACCTTTTTAATACAACTGTTAATCTGTTTAATCGCGTTTTTTATTACATGCACTTTAGATCGTTGTGTATAACTTTATTCTGATGACTGTCACAGTTAAGTTATTCCCCTTTACATGTACGACGTGCCGTAAACACCACAAAATATCGATGGTGTACTAAAACATTTAAGTCTAAATTTTAAATATTTCCCATTGTCCGATTTTGTCCGATATTTTGTATGTTGTCAATCACGGTTTTGTTTATTAAATTCCGTCGAGTTTGTTTCTGTTGCAATTACTTTGAGGTGATTTGCTAGATTGACTTAACTATAGGTGTTTTGCATCATTGTGCAGTTAGTTTTTCTTACACATCTACGGTTGTAAAGACTATCATTTTTGAACATCAGACAAGGACAATTTGGCGATGTCTAAGGCGTACTACCTGAATTTTGAAGTCCCACAGTGCCCCTGTAGCAATATTCTACGATAGCCGTCCGTTGCGCATTTGGAGCACAGACATACTGACTGTTTCTATATTGATCCACACCACAATTTAGTCTCCTAGCAGCTGCTCTCTGTTCCGTCTCATTTACAGGACAGGAGTCCACAATGTAGCCAAAGCCATGATAGTTCATACCTGTTGATATCAGAGTACAAAGAAGAAAGTGTCAAGACAGAACAAAGGTTAAAAATAGGAGATAGTGTTGATGCATTGTGCATACTAAGTCTTGGTATGATATTGTAAGAAATCTGAAAAATCAGCTGATGAAGATAGTATTTTGAAAGGATTCAAAAGTGATTGAATTTAAAAACTTAACTGTATTTTAAATAAAATACATTTAACAAATGGTTTTTTCTCCTATTGTATAATTACCTTATCTGAATGTAAAGCAATGCAGATTATTGAAAGCAAAACAAATTGGAACTCTTCAGCAAAAGAAGTTACAAAAATTTTTCGTCTCAGCAACAATTGTAAACAAATTAGTTATGATTGACTACAATTCACTTTCGATGCAACAATAGCTGCCCGATTTATAGATCACTTTTTCAGAATGTTGCAATCAAATAACTTAGTACCGAGACATGTGTTTTGGTGTTTAGTAGCGGAAGGCAACTCAACAATAAGTCACAGGACTGTGTATTTTATCCACCGTATGTAGATGTTTATTCGGTGTATTAGATTTTCTCAGGTTATTGGGTATAACAATCAACCGTTAAGCAATTGCAATGTAAATAATCACATTGTGTTTTGTACAATAATCTCCAAGATTGTAGCAACAGGGGATACTTACCGGCCGTCGTTACTGCACGAAAAACATTATACTTACCGGCCGTTGTCACCCCACATAAACCATTACACTTACCGGTCGCCGTTACTGCACGGAGACATTATACTTGCCGGCTGTTGTCACTCCACACAAACCATTATACTTACCGGCTGTTGTCACCCCACACAAACCATTATATTTACCAGCTGTTGTCACTCCACAGAAACCGTTATACTTACTGGCTGATGTCACCCCACACAAACCATTATACTTACCGGCTGTTGTCACTCCACAGAAACCATTATACTCACAGGCTGTTGTCATTCCACATAAACCATTATACTTACCGGATGTTGTCACTATACAGAAACCATGATAGTTACCGGCTGTTGTTACGCCACACAAATCATTATATTTACCTGCTGTTGTTACTTCACACAAACCATTATACTTACCAGCTGCTGTTACTCCTCAGAAAACATTATACTTACCGGCTGTTGTCACTCCACACAAACCATTATATTTACCGGCTGTTGTCACCCCACAGAAAACATTTTATCTACCGGCTGTTGTCACCCCACACAAACCATTATATTTACCGGCTGTTGTCATTCCACAGAAACCATTATACTTACCGGTTGTTGTCACTCCACAGAAATAATTAGACTTACCGACTGTTGTCACCTCATACAAACCATTATACTTACCGGCCATTGTCACCCCACACAAAGCATTATATTTACCGTTTGTTATCACCCCACACAAACCATTATACTTACCGGCTGTTTTCACCCCACACAAACCATTATACTTACTGGATGTTGTTACCCCACAATTTTGAAATGTAATTGATTATATTCATCTTTTGATAGCCATTTTTGTTGTTGTTTTTGTTTTGTGGTTATGAAGGTTGGATTACCCCATCAGGAAATTTAATCAAACATTAAAACTTGATAAAACAACGGTGGAATTTATAGGCTGTTCCAAAAACAAATATGGGGGAGGGGTACATGGCCTGTTTTTTTTCAACTGAAAGAAGATAAATCTATTCTACAACAGTGAATCTGAAAATTGCATGAAAGCCTTTTAATATAAAATTCAGATAGCATTATAACGCTATAACCTAGTGCCAGACCGGAAAGGTAATATTAATGTTCTAAGTGGCCATCATTGATCCACATTTTCTGGAGGATCTTATAACTGGTATCACCAGGTTAAAATGTTTAAATAACTTTCAAAATTATGATGGGAAGTGTTGATATGTAATCTAAAAATTGGTATGGCATTGTAACCTATGCCACAGAGGAAATCCGAGAAAACAACTAAGTTTAACATTCAGATTTTGCATAACAAACTTATTGATGAGCAAATATCTGTGTTGTAAGCGCAAAGGCAGTTGTCTGTGGTCCACACCACAACATCAGAGCATTGTAACTTGTCAACCATGCTTGCTGTTTAACATAGAATTTGATCACAAACGCATTCCACTAATAAGGGTGCTAACTCTATTTCGAGTTTTTTTGTAAAATAAAAATATAAAACATATAGAATGAAATAAATTAGTAAATGCATCTGATTTAAATGAATAAGATATCAAGAAATAATATTTATTAAAAACATCATTAGAAGAAAACTTGTTGATAATAAAAAAAAAAAACATGAAAAATATACAAAATTAATGAAAATAATCAAAAAAGTTATCTAAAAATAATCATGATTACAGGGTAAAAATAATGTAATCGATTACAATTACAATTACATGTAATCTAAAAAGTACACGATTACAGATTACATTCGATTACATGAAAAACTGTAATCGATTACAGCCGATTACGATTACAGATTACCCCATCTCTGTACCCCACACAAACCATTATATCTACCGACTGTTGTCACTTCACAGAAATCATTATACTTACCGGCTGTTGTCACTACACAGAAACCATTATACTTACCGTCTGTTGTCACTACACAGAAACCATTATACTTACCGTCTGTTGTCACTACACAGAAACCATTATACTTACCGGGTGTTGTCACTGCACAGAAACCATTATACGTACCGGATGTTGTTACTTCACAGAAATCATTATACTTACCGGCTGCTGATACTCGACAGAAATCATTATGCGGACCGGCTTATATCCCTCAACAGCAACCATAACACATAACGGCTTTTGTCATTCCACAAAAACTATTATGCTTACCAACTGTTGTCATTTTTTAGAAATCATTCTTATACCTCTACAACAGTTTTTTTTTACGAAAAAGTCAAACATTTTAATTGTTTCGGTGACTGTTGGATTGGGGGCTTTAACATCGACTGTTTAAAAAGACCGATAGCTTCATATGGCGCTTATTCGAGTTATATATTCTCCTGTTGTTTGGATAAATAGAAATGGGGGTGCACAGTTTCCGGCAGCAATGGTGGAATAAATTAGAATTATTCTTCAAAGTAGGACAAGAACATTAAAAGTATTTGCTCATTTTTTTCTATAATGAATAATATACTATTAAATGTACTTATATTTATTTCATTCTTGTTAAAGCCGTTATACGAGAGTCATATGATGAATAGAGATGACTGATGCACATTTTGCGGCAGCAACGGAAGATTAAATTAAAATAATTCTTCAAAGTAGGGACAGCAAGAGCTTAAAAAAATATTTGCTCATCTTTTTCTAGAATCAATAGTATGATATTAAATTTACATATTTTAATTTCATTCTTATTAAAGCCTTTATACGAGAGTTGTATGGTTCTTAGTCTGCTTGTTTGTTTGCGTAATGGTGAGGTTGACTGATGTGACTGGTAATGAAACTCAAAATTTATTAGATGAAAAGCAGAGCAGAAACACGAAAAATATAATTATTAGCTACAATATCGGGTATTTTTTTTCTTTTAAACTAGTGGATTCGGATTAGAATAGGTCCTTTGTATCGCTTGCTTGTCGCAAGAGGCGATTAAATGGGGTGGTCTTTTGGATGGAACCGCAAAAACCGAGGTCCCGTCTCAGAAAAGGTGTGGCACGATAAAGACCCGCCCCTCCTCAGTGGCCATAAGCGCCAAGTATAAGCCTAAATTTTGCGGCCCGTCACCGGCAATGGTGACGTCTCAACATAAGTGAGAGATTACCAAAGGGTGTGTAGGGAGGGGGTTAAATAGTATACAATCAATAAAGTAGTGTATAATTATAGTGTTAAATGTAGGCAATCGCACTGTCGCGTTCGAAGTCAGGAAACCATGTGGATCTAGTAAAAACAACATAACTATGAAAGCCTATACAAACAATTCTATAAACTACATTGCTTTTTGTTCCATATGGGTATAATAAAACAGTTGTTGACTGGGGTATCGGGCAACAGTTGATCTGTCGGACCGGTGTCCAAACTGTTCTCGCCTTTCGGTCTTGTGCAATAGGTTGCACACCAGTCAGACAGATCAAATGTTGCCAGATGCCCCAGTGAACAACTGTATATCATACTTTCTTATTGACCACCGTTACTGCACAGAAAACATTATGCTTACCGGTTGTTGTTATTCCACAGAAATCATTTTATTGACCGGCTGTTGTTACTTCACATAAACCATTATAATTACCGTCTGTTGTTACTCCAGAGAAACCATTATACTTACCGACTGTTGTAACTCCACAAAAACCACTACACTTACCGATAGCTATCACTGTACTTGAATCGTGCAAACTATATTCTGTAATTTCCTGTGGCCTCTAGCGCACGGCATCTGTACATCAAACATTGCATGATGCACGAACCTGAAAATTTACAACAAATCAGCATAAAATATATTGGGTTTCTTTTAATATATACTGAAATATATATTTTTATAATAATTTAGTTAGTTCACATCTGAATCATTTAATGTGATTTTTATCGCACCTTCTATTGAAGTAAAACCCATAACTGTACAAATTTCATACACGTGATGGTATATATTGTACACATCAAACACTAACTATAACATTCAACCAATCTACATGTTCTAATTCTATGACAACATTACTTTTAAATTTTAATTTGTTTCTGTTAACTGTATAAATGTAACTGAATTTAAACTCATACACGACATGTTATCAAACATGAGAACATTATATGCAGTGAACGGATTAAAACCACATCATGGGACATCCCAAATGATGTGTATCGTTTTCTTCTGTGAATCAGATGACAAGATTAGGTCGCTATTACTTCGCAGCCGAGGGGCCTCGAATTGATCCCCAATCCTGGTCTTGGTTCAAAGACGAATAACATGTATGGGGTATTCCTTCGCGATATGAGAAGTAAAGTTCACGGGTATTTTGGATGTGACCTTAAAACGGAAAACCCCTTTGTCACGATAAATACTCCCCACTGATATGGACCATAAAACTAGGTAAGTTAGGAGTTTGATAAAACTGCAAAGATAAAATTGATTCAATAGGTGTAGATGAAGATATTTTATCACCTTTAATTTGCACACTAGAAATAGAACGGTGGATTAAAATGGGTGTGGGTCCAAATGCCAGGTATCTGTTGTTACAGTTTTACTGCTATCATCGATATGTTGGAGGAATATAGGGTTAACCTGCCAAATGTTTACTAATTTTCTAACTCCATGCAGGTACTATGTGCATTTTGTATACTGCAACTGTATTTCCTATTGTAGACATTTACGTAATAAATGGCAAGTTTCAATTCAATTGGTGATGGTTTGTGCCTGCCTCAAACAAAAACTGCGCAGAGTATCTTCATGATATTATATACTTGAAAACGTAAAAAATGACGTACAGTGGGGACAAGGATTCCTTATACGGACTCATTTTGTAAAAGAAAACATCCCCACTGTTGAAGATTTTCTGTAAGGAAAATGCTGGGATGCTCTGCATGATATGGGTATATTTATGTACTACTAGTCGTATATTATTGTCGATGATAATCACATGACTATATGCATGCATATGAACGCTTTTAAATGTTGCATTTTTTTGTTAAGCTCTAATGTCCAACAAATCGGGTCAAACAAAATCACTCAGCAGACATATATGTCATCTTAAATTAAAGTGATTATCACTGCATAAAAGCGTTGTTAGATTTTAACATATGTTACATAATTAATTATTCATAATCATGTTCACAATTCATAATTCATAAAAATACACCAAGTGTATTTGCATGTACGTGTAATGAGGAAAACGTGTTCAAAGCGAAAGTACATTCAACATTATTTTTCATCTAATAGGAACACAGTATGTATATTTCATAACCTCCGTACCTGATATATTTCCAGCAGATATGCTGTCTGTGGTACTAATGTATAGTTGTCAGACGGGTATTGATCCCCTCCCTTCTATAAAGTGCTACCGTCATGGCGTCCGTGTACAATGACTTCACTTTGCTGTTATCTCAGGTAAATTAAGTACGAGTGATAGGGGGATGCATTGCTATTTTGAATAAGGTGTATATGTTTATTCAGAAAAACAATAATGTGATATCTGTTTACAACATGTAGTTGCCAAAATACCAAGACGTGGTAGCATATGGTGGTGGGTCGACTTTTTTAAATCAATAAGAAAACAAGAAATATTGGTACAAGCACCTTTATGAGCCGTAAAGGTTCTGGGAAGTGCAAAAAACTAAACTTTTATTTGAGAGAGTCAACTAACGTTCTTCTTCCCGGGGAAAAGAGAGCCCTTTCGACGAATTACTTTATCTAAAAAAGCTCGCAAAATTACAACGCAAAAGCTAGCAACATTTACAGGAGTTTCGATCAGATCCGGAGATAAACGAACTAAGAGAAGTACTACCGTCGGGTAATAGTGCAGCTAGCCTTAGATTGTATCTTGATTCGCAATACAAAAGTCAATTTTTGACGCTTGCACGATCAATTGATATAACGTCTCGACTAAAATTAACTTCGAAATTTGCATAGGGAACCTCTGTCCCTAAGAAGGTATTCAGCATATGTTTACCACTTTACATTTATTTATTTTCCCATTTCAAATAATAAGGATACGGTTAATGGCGCTAATATAAAAAAAAGTAAGCGTGTAATTTTTACAATCTTAATAACACGGGCATTTCCCGATCTTCTGTTAAAGGGCGCTTTCGCTAAAAATAAAATTAAAGGTGCTAAAATTTCGTGATATTATATGGATCGCATAGACTGGTAAATCAGTTTTACATACCATAACACGAATTTAGGAGAGAGAGAGAGAGAGAGAGAGAGAGAGAGAGAGAGAGAGAGAGGGGGGGGGGAAACTAAAAACCAAACGAAAGCGAAAGCATTAAATATTAACAACATCAAACATATTATAAACGTTTGTCTGAAGAAGATAAAAATAAAACTAAGATTAAAATGAAAGAAAGTCAATAAAATCATTCATCCCCCATATATATATAAACGAGTGATATCTCGAATCCCTTTGTATGTTATATACCATCTTGGTTGGTGTCGCATAACCTACTTTCCATTTATTTTGCTTTCTGTCCGGAACGTTGGGTTCCGAGTTTAGTTATTGTAACTGTAATTTTCATCCTGGCTAAAATTTCAATTTATGAACCACGGGCATTTCATTTTTATTTTAACTCAAACGATAGAAGTCACCTGGGGTCGGAGAAATACTACAGTAATTCTTTCATAGCGCTTTCTGTGGGTTGATGCGATCAGCTATGGTGTGCAGGGGTAGGTGTAAATGTAGTCTGGGACATCAGCCACGCGATGTCCGATAGTGATGCTTGCAGGGTTGATTTTTGATGGAGCTCTAAATCACTGTCATGATCGTGTGCAGGATTGGAAAAAGAACAAGATGGCAGACGGCAGTTCCAAACAAAGGTAGGCTCTTAAAAATCTTCATTGGATGAATGTAACTTATATGACATACCAGTCTCCTTTAACTTAAAGACATATCTTTAAAATCTAGAGAAATATCTCCTTAACGAAGAGAGAGATATCTTAACGAGGGGTGGTAACGGTTTACCGGTTAGCCGATTAATCGGTTAGCAGTCGTTGCGAATTTCATAACCGGTTAATCGCTGCTTTTTACTGCGTTTTTACTTTTTAAGTATCATTTTCTCCCTTTCAAGACGGATACGAGATAACGTGACTGTTTAAATCTATAAGACTAATAGCTAGTTGTAAAAACACGACCGCTATGAAAACATACCCCTCGTAATTTAGTCATTATCACCCTAATTAAAATATAAGTACTCTCGTATGAAAAACTACACCTGTGTTTACTCCAATTCATGCGTGAAATCCCTGACACACTGCTAGGATCTATACTACGATTTATACTACGATTTATACTACGATTTCCCACGAATTGATCAAAGTTGAATATCCGCGTTTTATTACGATGTTTTTACTATAACAGGACGAGATTTCTGTACGAAAAAAGCGAATACGTAACGAACGCGTTGGAATCTACTACGACTATGTCAGATATAAAAAATGATTAATACGATATTCTTACGAATGACTATGAAATTACACGGTATATTCACGATATTCCTACTAATTACTAGGAGGTAATACAAACACATATGGTGTGGGAATACATCGATACATGTACTGTTGTTTGAAATCATATACTATCACATCCAAGTTGGTTGATTACGGCACATGTACAAAACACAAAGGTTAACATATCATTTCAACTAGACTGTGTCCTTTTGGGTAATTTGAACTTCCATGTCCAAATCAGATACATATACCAGGATGACTCTTCATTCTGGGGTCAACGGTCAAAGCATGTCATTTAATAATATATAACATGCATCCAATTCAAATACCCAAACATGCTGTACAATATGCAAGAAATAACTTACGGTGGACCTAAATAAAACACTGGGTATGTTGATTGATACCGCACAAAGCTGTCAAAGTTATAGATACTGTTGAAACTGACAAACTTCTTAGTTAGAATGTCTTGGAATGTCTTACTTCATCTGCACACATTGATTATGTGTGCAAGAATGCTATTTTACGTAATCTGCAAACTTTATGTGGAATACAGCCTCGTTGAAAATTGATAATACTGCTATATCTCCTCAATAAGGTATTCAATTTGCAACGTAAGACCCTATAGTAATTCTACTGTGAATTATCATTTTCCCCCTTTTCATGTACACACGCTTTCTCAGAGATGGTTTGATGGCTTCTCTCGAAACTTTCAGAAATGATAGCGGATGGTATTATCTGCAGACTTTAAAAAAATATTTTCAAACTTAGCTTCTGTTCGTGAAATACTTCCGATTCCCATTTTTAGACAGACATTTGTTTCCGGGGTAAATATTAAAAACGACTAATGATAGTCGAATGAAACGTCCAGGTATGATAAATAAATCAATCGCATGGTGTGTTCTCTTAGTTTCGTTTGTCGACGTCACTTCCAGTCATCGCTGGAAGTGATTAAAATCGCAGATTCCAATCTGTTTCTATTAAGTTGAAACATATGCCCGTTTATTATGTTTCCTTTAAAGTGTTATCTGTTAGGTTTCTTTCGAAAGTAATAAAAAGGTTGCCCCACCGATAGTTGAAATTTCAACTCCCGGTTATTTAAAAAAAATACTTTTCATTTTTGGGTGCCATAAATTGTTGAATTGAATTTTACATATGTAGTGGACATTATATATGTATAGAACAATGGTTTTTTTTTTCTTTTGTAAAATTCACTTATGGTCGTGAGATATGGAGTGGACAAATTTAGAAATTGATTTCTCATTTTCTCAGGAACAAGAACAAGTGAAGATAAACACTTGAAACTTGCAAGGATAATACATGCTATATACTTTGTTTATATGTATGTCCGTCACTTCCGGTCTTCTTGCAATTTTCAGAGATGATAGAGAATTGTAATATACTTCGGTATTTTCTTTTTTCATTTTGATAGAATTCACTTCCGTTTGTGATATATGTCAGATTTTCGTTTTTTCCCCCACGCATTTAGTCCGGGGATAATTTCCAAATATCCAACTACAGATAATCAAGTGACTATTTCAGGGGTAATAGATCTATCAATTGTATAATGCTTTTCGGTAGTCTCGTTCGTCGGTATCACTTCTCCTCGTTACCGGAAGGGATAAAAGAAAACGCAAATTTCAAGCTTCTTTAGAAGTGTAAAAAAAATATTCACCCCGTCTGAACTCTGAAGTCGAAACGGCAACTTCCGGTGTCTCAATAAATACTTTCACAATTTGTGTCTTTTGTGTCCCAAAAACCCTTGCTTATATTTCAAGTGTTTGATATGGTACTCTGAAGTTGAAACGGCAACTTTCGGTTTCTCAATAAATACTTTCACAACTTTCATCTTTTGTGTCCCCATAAATCTTGTTTATATTTCAAGTGTTTGATATGGTTTTCATGCATGTATATCGCGGTATCAATATCTAGAATTTAGTCAACTTTTTTTTCAAAATTACTCTCGGTTGGTAGTAACCCACGACTTTTTTTCTTTAGTGTACCATTTTGTCGATAACCCTTAAGATTCAGACGTAAAGCTTTCAAGTAATATAGACAGTACAGAATTACTGTGAATTATGGGAAAACGCATCTAAATGCCACTTCCAGTCATCACCGGAAGTTACGAAAAAGGAATAAAAATATCTATATTTTGTGCTTCGTATTATTTACTGTGCTCCCTCGATATATCTTCCCCGCTATAGTGCCACCCCCGTGTTTTGCCTGGAAATCCTAAAGAGCAGATCTCTCCCTATGTTAATACCCTGTTATAATGCTAACCCTGCATAATGCCACATGCCACTGATTTTCACAGAGAAATGGTCAGATTTTATAGTATTTCCCCTCAATGATACTGCCAATTACCTAACACCCATCTGTATTCACAACTTTACTTTGAAAATAGTGAAATGAAGTGTACTAGTGTGGAAAAGGTACTCAGGTGGTCAGCTTGATTACTAATAACTGCCAAATAAAACTCAAGATTATCTAAATGTTTTTACAGAATGCAGCCCTAATAAATTTACCCCAGAAAAAAAATGAATTTCATTGACTGCTCATTGCATTCTCAGGAATGGTGGATTCGTTATATTGCCAACCCCGCATTATTGCCCAAATTTATCTTGAACAAAAGTTGGCAATATATCGAGAGAACACTGTATATTCTTGCCATGCAATGCGTAGACTATACAAAAGTGAATTGTAGAATTTGTTTGCGTGTGCATGCGTGGGAGTAGGCGACTTAGAATTATCCGTTCTATTCTTCTTGCTATTTGAAATTTAATTGCGAAAGTTGAACGGATGATAAACTATAGTATGTAGACCTCTGATATAGGACTGCCATTTTTGTCCGTCACTTCCGGTCGTCACAAGAAGTGATCGGATATAATTTCTAATGAGAAAATTTCTCATTTATGAAGTATTCAGTCAAAATGTCAATTTTCGGATATGATACTTGTAAACTTTCTATGACGATGTGACGACAAATTAACTTCCGGTCGGTAAATCTGCACCACTTTTTGTCCACCAGTTTTTTTTTTATTTAAAACATTTTTAGATAGAGATATGGAACTTCCAGAGCTTATAGTCAATAAGGGACGCTGATATTTAAGGGGGTGAAACATGACTGGAAGACATCGTCTAGATAAGTTGGTGTAGACTTGAGTTTTACTTTCAAATTTCGATCTCCGGATTCCCTTTTTTGAAAAAAAAAACACCATATTTTCTGATCTATTTAAATATTTCTCGTATTAAGAGAAAATGTGTACCGGAATTAGTCTAAGGGAAAACCTACTCATCTCCAGTAATTGTTTTCTAGTTTTCATTATTATTGCTCAGCCAAAATAAATCTTTTGATCGTTTTTTCAAAGTAGAGGAAATGGCTATCAATATTATGTCAGAATACAATATTTTAGATTTGCTATCTTGGTTATTATTAGATGGTCATTTTTCTCTCATTGGATATGTAGTGGTTTATTTTCTGTCTGTCGTGATTCATTCTTGGTTATTATTAGATGGTGATTTATTTTCTCTCATTGGATATGTAGTGGTTTATTTTCGTTCTGTCGTGATTCTCTCTCTCTCTCTCTCTCTCTCTCTCTCTCTCTCTCTCTCTCTCTCTCTAGATCTGTAGTGATTTATATTCTGTCAGTAGATCTGTAGTGAGTTATTTTCTGTCTGTAGATATGTAGCTACTTATTTTTTGTCTCTAGATATGTAGTGAATTATTTTCTGTCTCTAAATCTGTAGTGACTTATTAACTGTCTGCAGATCTGTAGTCATTTGTCTTATGTCACTAAATCTGTAGTGGTTTATTTCCCGTATTCAGATTTTCAGTGATTTATCTTTTTCTCCATAAAACAGAGTGTGAACTTTTTTTTATTTGTCCAATCTATTTTTTTATTATTTCAAATACGTATTTTAGGGCTTGTATTGTAAATATCCTATTGATAGAGTATAAAAAATCTGATGAACTGTGCAAAATTTTAATTAAAATATTCAGCAATGTAAATATATATAGTCAAGATATGCAATTGTTCTGTATAATTAGATAGCCAATTCGCATTCATCCGTACATATCTGGACCATGCAGTGTTCTGCTTCATTTCTAACAGAGTAGCTAAATGCCTGCATTTGCTCCTGACAGAGTAGCATAATGCCTGCATTGACTCTTGAAAGAAGGATTCAATGCATGCATTAGCTCTTGACAAAGAGGCCAAATGCCTGCAATCGCTCTTAAGTGAGTGATCCAATGCCTGCATTCGCTCTTGACAGAGTGACACAATGCAAGCATTCGCTCTTGAGTGAGTGATCCAATACCTGCATTGGTTCTTCACAGAGTGGGCCAATGCCTGTATTGGCTCTTGACAAAGTGGCCCCATTTCTTTTCAAATCACTCCAAACATTGATCTTATATTAGAAAAAAATAGTTTCGACAAAAAAAATTAGTTCAGAGTCGGTTATAGATATGAAGTGATTTACTTTCTGTCTCAAAAACTGTAGTGATTTATTCTCTCTATATATCTGTAGTGATTTATATCCTTAGACATCTGTAGATCTGTGGTGATTTATTTTCCGTTTCTAGATCTGTAGTGATTTACTGTAAACCTAAAACACCGGGAAAATAATACCCTTCGAGGTATTTTTGAAAACAAACATTACCCACAAACAAGACTACCATCAAATCCACGTGTTTTCACATGTGTGTAAACAGCCGGAATGAACCTTAGGAAGTAGCATCAGCTATCAACATCAAATAGTTCCTTTGTATACACTTGGTTACTTCTACAAATTACACAAAATTTCCTAATCAGGAGTACAACATTTAATAGAAAAAAAGAGAAAATGAAAAAAAAAAAAAATAGCGCATGAAAACATATTCTGTTGAATGCAAGGTGAAGATAACGAACACTGATCAATCTCAATACATGAAACTACAATCAACTTAGTTCATTTTGATTAGACAATAACCGGTGTGATACCTTAAGATCTGTAGTGATTTATTTTCTGTCTGTAGATCTGTTGTGATTTATTTTCTGTCTGTAGATATGTAGGGATTTATTTTCTGTCTCTAGATCAGTAGTGATTTATTTTCTGTCTCTAGATCTGTAGTGATTTATTTTCTGTCTCTAGATCAGTAGTGATTTATTTTCTGTCTCTAGATCTGTAGTGATTTATTTTGTGCATTTAGATCGGTATTGATTTATTTTCTGTCTCTAGATCTGTAGCGATTTATTTTCTGTCTCTAGATCAGTAGTGATTTATTTTCTGTATCTAGATCTATCGTGATTTTGTATCTGTCTTCCGATCTGAAGTGAATTATTTTCTGTCTTTCGATATGTGGTAGTAATTTATTCTTTAGATATGACAATGTAGGGTTTATTAATTGAATATTGTTTAATGTCACTCTCGAGAATATCTCACTCCTTTGGAGACATCACAGTATTTAGGTCTATGCTTGGCCCTTACGACCTTTGAGCAGAGAAGGATGTTTATCGTGCCACGCCTGGTGTATCACGGAACCTCGGTTATTGCTGTCTCAACCAAAGGACCGCCCCATTTAGTCGCCTCTTACGACAAGCAAGGGGTCTTTGTGATTTATTCTAACCCGGATTCCCATGGAAACGGTGAGGTAGGAGACATGGAGAAGTGTGGAATCACTGAATCTTTGCAAGTGACATACCAAGTATCATTAAGTGCATCAGAGGCTGCAGAAAGGAGACTACGTGTGGATGACATGATAAAATCAAATCCAAGACCGCGAAAACCAGAGCAAAGACACCATTGAAATAAGTAAGATAATAATGAGTATATGTTTATTAGTCTATGCAAATCCTAGAAATATTGAACAAAACAAACTCATGGAAATGATATCAAACATATAAACCATTTCGTATTCAAATAAAATTTAGAATATTACTCTTGCTTCAAAGTCATATTAATTGATCATACTTGACCTTGAAATGTGTCAACGTAATTTACGTCATAGGAATTTTGTGAAATAGACACACTGCTTGAATCAATCTCAGTGGTATAGGATTTACATAATCATAACTAAATTAAACACTTGTATTATTCAAAACCTATACGTTGATATAAAGGAGAAAATACATTAAACATGTTTTTGTTGCTAATATTTGAATGATACGTGTTGATACATATGTCATAACTTTACTTTCTTAATTTATATGCGTTACCATCAAGGTGAAGATAACGAACAGTGATCAATCTCATAACTCCTACAAGCAATACAAAATAGATAGTTGGGCAAACACGGACCTCTGGACACACCAGAGGTGGGATCAGGTGCCTAGGAGGAGTAAGCATCCCCTGTTGACCATATGATGAAACATATATATTTGTTATTTACGGTCATAAACAGAGATATATGCAGCAATGTCGCACTAAAATGTTGCATCAGAAGACTATATACCGAGTGATAATACCATTCTCATATGACCACTATTACAATCCTGACATTATGTTGTTCTATGAACAGGGTGTTGATTTAAATTTCACCAATACTCCACGACAATGTCACATAAACCCAACATGCATTGTATGAAGTCAAATCAACATCAAATGTTACTTACTCTGTACTTCCCAGTATTTTGTCATTTCGTTCGTGTTGATGACGTGAAGGTCTGTTCCTTGATGTAAAGGACAAACCACCTTCTCTTTTTTTTTCAGTGTTAATTCCGAAATGAAATGTCCTTCAATGTTCAATGTGTTCGACAAATCATTTCCGTTTTTGCAAATGAACCCTCCAATAAACTTCATTCCTCTACGAAACGAAGATGTGATTTCATTCATTTTCCCCTCTATTATCCTTTGAATATTCAAGGTTTTCTCAACTTCCAAAATTTCGTCAAGCACTGGGTGATATACCTGAAGCTGGATCGCTGTTTCTGTAACGGCGATTGCGAAGTGATTGTCTTTGGTGGAAAACAGAGCCACATTTCTGTAGAGACAAGGTTTGCCTTTGCTCCTAAGTACTTCCCATGTCCCCATCTGCATACATGAAACAACAAGCCGATAGAACAGAAAATAAGGCAAAAAATCAAATTGAAAAAGAAGAACGAAAGATTTCTCGTTTGATCCACAAATTGTGCTTGTAAGTTCTCTATCTACTTCTTCCCGGTTCATGCATGGAACATAGTGGGACTCATCACCAGCCGCTACTAGTCCCAGTCTGTTCATAAACATCAGAATCTCGTCTTTGTGAGGAAGCAGATACCGTGGATCCTCTGATGTCTCATCCTCAATGGCTGCCCTGCCTTTCACCAGTAATTCTTGGTGTAGATCCTGGTCTTTCTTCCGCCAGATTTCTGTAAGAAGACTGTCTTTGAGGTGTCCTGTCTGGTAATACTCGTCCCAATCATCCATAGACGCCTCGATTCCTTTCTGATGTAGTTTGTCTGTGATTATGTTCTTAAATGCGTCGACAAACCACTGTACATCAATGATGATTAACTCCTGCAAGTCCGTCTCATTAAAGTGTAGTATTTTCCCGGCATCGTGATAGTATCTCAGCATATCGGTTACTGCTTTCTGAAATTCCATTGGCATTTTATTGGATATTTCATCAATACTTTCTATTCTTTGTGAGGATTTCTTTTGGGGGATTTCAATTTCCATAAAAGTCCATTCTTTTGGTATGTTGTCAGCCCACCTGTCTTGACATGCAATATCAATAATGTGTTTCTCTAGATCAGACAATATTTCTATCGGAGATTCCTGTGAAAACTGTGTCATGAAAATTTTGTCGTCTCTGATGTACTTTGCACCCAAGGTAGAATTTGTCGGAAACTGATACTGCAAACTGGTTATAAGGCAATCTTTGTTATTCTGAAGTAAAAATAAATACATTTGAATGTTTTATATTTAGTAAGTGATTACACACCATGTATTATTATTAAACCCAGGAGTGTTGTAAGAAACAAATGTTCAAAATTCATAATAATGATGTGATACGTGTTGCTCATATATAACATTTTTGAAATTTAAAGGAATAACGGAAACAATTATGTGAGGACTCGTGTTTTTTAAATATGTGCCACACAAAAACCGATCAGAAGGAACACGTATGGATGATTTAATATCTTGGATCACCCTTTTCTCTCTAATGTATATTAGAATTGAGCCCTTGTAGGTTTGGCCTTTTGGAAACGAAAGTAAAATCCATATCTAGATGTCTACAAACAAAATCCGCTTCACTCGCCGTTAGATAAATATGCAATTAATATCAGTATCAATGTTCCTTTGAATAGAAAACATGCGATTTTGACTTGGACTTGGTAGAAGATCAGATGACTTAGCGCTGCACCTTAAGATTCCCCCACATGTAGGCTAAATGATGTCACATGTCATCCCGATATTGATTAAGGGCTAGAGTCCCATTTTACCATGTGTCAGTTTTATACATACTATAGTTTACGTTATTGATGTTAAGGTTGATAACTAAATGTTTGAATATATGATGATTTATCAACACCGTCCGCAACAGACCCAAGTCGTAAGAACAGGTACTGACAATTCTTCTGCCAAACGCTCGGCAACAGATGTGAATGTCATGATCTCAAAAAATGGATAGCCCGTGTCACAGTAGGCGTGCCACGTGAAAGAACACCCACTGCCCGAATGACCGTAAGTGCCGACCATAGGCCTAAATATGAAGCCTTCATCGGTATTTTTTTTATTTTTTTTTTATTATTTTTCAACAAACATTCTGTAAATAGTTCAAGGTATATCTATATAATATACATGTAATACAGAATTACAGAAGTGTTTAATAATTTCAGATAGAGAGAGAGAGAGAGAGAGAGAGAGAGAGAGAGAGAGAGAGAGAGAGAGAGAGAGAGAGAGAGAGAGAGTTATGAAAACAATTGGTTTCATATATTCCAAAGGGCATCAAATTTTTCAGTATCACTATTTTTATAAGAAATAAATTTA
Source organism: Ostrea edulis (assembly GCF_947568905.1). NCBI lineage: Eukaryota > Metazoa > Mollusca > Bivalvia > Ostreida > Ostreidae > Ostrea > Ostrea edulis. The sequence goes on along the minus strand of NC_079166.1, from coordinate 75,935,988 downwards.
GTGTTTCATAGAATAACTTTAAAAATGATATTGCAAAACACACACTCATTTTTTTTCTTTGTATACCTTGCTGAGTAAATATAATACTTTAGCCAAAGGATGAGAAAACTTTGTATACCCTTGTTTTTTCTCAAGGATGCATGCTATAAAATACTTTTTTTGTAAAGACTAGTTGACAATTTGTTCTCTGTTCTAAATAAACTTCAAAACCAGCTAGAAATGATTGAAAACATTTACATTCCCATATCATATGTTCTATTGTGTCATCCTTATTGTGACAAAAGGTACACATTAGTTCATTTTCTTTATTTTAAATAAAAATAAGTTTGTTACTAAAATTTTATTAAGTATTCTAAATTGGAACCATTGAAGTTTACTATTTTTTGTTATTATGAAAAGTATGTTTGGATTATTTTCCACTAAGTACTATCAGAGCTCACTCCATTTTGTTTTTGCCTGTTGTCACAGAGGAATATTTGTTGAGAAGTTAATAAAAGCATTTTTTAGTACATTGTATGTGTTTGACATAGTAAATAAATTTGCCAACTTCTTAAAACTAATGTTTTTGGACTACTTTTTAATCCAAGTCTTTATTGCTTACTCCTCCTAGGCACCTGATTCACCTCTGATGTGCTCAGGGGTCCGTGCTTGTCCAACTATCCATTTTGTATTGCTTATGAGATTGATCATTGTTCGTTATCTTCACCTTTCATGAATGCTGCTTGAATATACTAAGAAATTGATTTTCACATTCGGATAGGTTTCATAACTAAAAACAAGAGGCCAATGGGCCACATCGCTCACCTGAGTCACCTGGGTCCATATCAGAAGACTTTCCATATATATTTGCATTTAAAACCGTAGTCCCTATTATATCCCAACCTACCCCTAGAGGTCATGGTTTTTGCAAACTTGAATCTATACTATGTCAGAAAACGTTCATGTAAATGTGAACTTCTTTGGACCAATGGTTCTTGAGAAGAAGATTTTTAAAGATTTTTCCTATATATTTATATGTAAAACTTTGTTCCCCCCGTATGGCCCAATCCTACCCCCAGGGGCCATGATTTGAACAAACTTGAATCTGCACTATGTCAGAAAGCTTTCATGCAAATATCAATTTTTCTGGCTCAGTGGTTCTTAAGAAGAAGATTTTTAAAGATTGTCCCTATATATTTGTATGTAAAACTTTGATCCCGTATTGTGTCCCCATCATACCGCAGGGGGTCATGATTTGAACAAACTTAACTCTGTACTATGTTAGGACGCTTTCATGCAAATATCAGCTTTTCTGTCTCAGTGGTTCTTGAGAAGAAAATTTTTAAAGATCTTCTCTATATATTTGTATGTAAAACTTTGAACCCCTATTGTGGCCCCATCCGACCCCCCGGGGGCCATCATTTTAACAAACTTGAATTTGCACTATATCAGGAAGCTTTCATGTAAATATAAGTTTTTCTGGCTTAGTGGTTCTTGAGAAGATTTTTAAAGATGTTCCTTATATATATGTATGTAAAACTTTGATCCCCTATTGTGGCCCCATCCCACCCCCGGGGACCATGATTTTAACAAGCCTGAATCTACACTATAGCAGAAAGCTTTCATATAAATCTCAGCTTTTCTGGCTCAGTGGATCTTGAAAAGAAGATTGTTCCTATAGATTTGTATGTAAAATTTGATCCCCCATTGTTGCCCTATCCGATCCCTGGGGGTCAGGATTTTAACAATTTAAAACTTACACTATATCAGGAAGCTTTCATATAAATCTCAGCTTTTCTGGCTAAGTGGATCTTGAGAAGAGAGTTTTAAAGATTTTTCCTATATATTTCTATGTAAAACTTTGATCCCCTATTGTGGCCCCATCCGACCCCTAGGGGCTAGGGTTTTAACAGTTTAGAATCTGCATTATATCAGGAAGCTGTCATATAAATCTCAGCTTTTCTGGCTCAGTGGTTCTTGAGAAGATTTTTCCTATATATGTGTATGTAAGATTTTGATCCCCTATTGTGGCCCCATCCAACCCCGGGAGCTCATGTTTGATTTGAACAAACTTGAATCTGCATTATGTCAGGAAGCTTGCATGTAAATCTCAGCTTTTCTGGCTTAGTGGTTCTTGAGAAGAAGATTGTTAAAGTTTTTCCCTATATATTTGTATGTAAAACTTTGATCCCCCCTTGTGACCCCATCCTACCCCCGGGGCTATGATTCTAACAATGTACAATCTGCACTATATCAGGAAGCTTTCATATAAGTCTCAGCTTTTCTGGCTAAGTGGTTCTTGAGAAGAAGAGTTTTAAAGATTTTTCCTATATATTTCTATGTAAAACTTTGATCCCCTATTGTGGCCTCATCCGACCCCTGGGGGCTAGGGTTTTAACAATTTAGAATCTGCATTATATCAGGAAGCTTTCATATAAATCTCAGCTTTTCTGGCTCAGTGGTTCTTGAGAAGATTTTTTTAAATGTTCCTATATATTTCTAAGTAAAACTTTGATCCCCTATTGTGGCCCCATCCGACCCCTGGGGGCCAGGATTTTAACAATTTAGAATCTGCACTATATCAGGAAGCTTTCATATAAGTCTCAGCTTTTCTGGCTAAGTGGTTCTTGAGAAGAAGAGTTTTAAAGATTTTTCCTATATATTTCTATGTAAAACTTTGATCCCCTATTGTGGCCCCATCCGACCCCTAGGGGCTAGGGTTTTAACAGTTTAGAATCTGCATTATATCAGGAAGCTGTCATATAAATCTCAGCTTTTCTGGCTCAGTGGTTCTTGAGAAGAAGATTTTTCCTATATATTTGTATGTAAGATTTTGATCCCCTATTGTGGCCCCATCCAACCCCGGGAGCTCATGCTTGATTTGAACAAACTTGAATCTGCATTATGTCAGGAAGCTTTCATGTAAATCTCACCTTTTCTGGCTTAGTGGTTCTTGAGAAGAAGATTGTTAAAGTTTTTCCCTATATATTTGTATGTAAAACTTTGATCCCCCCTTGTGACCCCATCCTACCCCCGGGGCCATGATTCTAACAATGTACAATCTGCACTATATCAGGAAGCTTTCATATAAGTCTCAGCTTTTCTGGCTAAGTGGTTCTTGAGAAGAAGAGTTTTAAAGATTTTTCCTATATATTTCTATGTAAAACTTTGATCCACTATTGTGGCCCCATCCGACCCCTGGGGGCTAGGGTTTTAACAATTTAGAATCTGCATTATATCAGGAAGCTTTCATATAAATCTCAGCTTTTCTGGCTCAGTGGTTCTTGAGAAGATTTTTTTAAATGTTCCTACATATTTCTAAGTAAAACTTTGATCCCCTATTGTGGCCCCATCCGACCCCTGGGGGCCAGGATTTTAACAATTTAGAATCTGCACGATATCAGGAAGCTTTCATATAAATTTCAGCTTTTCTGGCTCATTGGTTCTTGAGAAGAAGATTTTTTAATGACCCTACTCTATGTTTAGCTTTTCTTGATTATCTCCCCTTGAAAGGTGGCCTGGCCCTTTATTTTAACAATTTAGAATTCCCTTTACCTAAGGATAATTTGTGCCAAGTTTGGTTAAAATTAGCCCCGTGGTTTTTGAGAAGAAGTCGAAAATGGGAAAAGTTTACAGACGGACAAACACACGGACGACGGACAACATGTGATCAGAAAAGCTCACTTGAACCTTCGGTTCAGGTGAACTAAAATACTATCTTCTTCAATAATATCATTCATGTGTCTGATGTTACTGACAGAGTTGTTTATTAAGAAAAGTTTTCCCACCAATATGAATCATATGATTATAAAATAAGAGGTGTATCTGCAGAAGCATTTGATTCTGAACAAACATTTTGTAGTTCAACCCAGGATTTGATTTCATCTATCCAAAAGCTATTTTCCAAGGATTTCAACAGTAACTTGAGATATTCAATCCCACATGAAATGAACCTAGTTAGTCCAAAGCCAGGTATCAAGTTATTCAATTCCCTGTTTGTAAAAATAAGATGTCGTATCCAGAATAATTTCATTGATGCTATGAAAGATTTTAGATTAATCATCTTTAAAGCTCCCTCTTCATATTTCTTAAAAAGGACATCTTTTTATACTCTATGAGTTGAACCATTCCATACAAATGAACAGAATATCTTTTTTCTAATTCTTTAGAATAAAACACAGATGGGTTGGGGATAGACATAAAATATGAGTCAATAGGGTTAGAACTAATGTTTTAATTACTGTAATCTTGCCAATGGGGTTTAAATGTTTCCCCCCCACTGATTTAGAATGGAATTGATTTTCACTAAATTTTGATCATAATTTAGCTTAGACATTTTGTGCAATGCAAAAATAATTCCTAACAGGGATATTTTAGTAGTACCCATTGCAGATTACTGTTGGATAATAAAACGTCATTACTTTATTTTTTTTAGAGGCAATCCATACGGTGAGTTTTAGAATAATTGATACATAAGCCAGACATATCTGAAAACCTTTGTAAGGTCCTTAGAGTTTCCAATAGACTCTGTTCACTTCCATCAAGAAGAATTGTTTACCCAACTATTTACTTTGTATTGCTTATAGGAGTTATGAGATTGATCACTGTTCGTTATCTTCACCTTTCATTGAAGTATCATCAGCCAGTTGAGAATTTCTTTCAATATTTCCTATAGTAATGCCTTTAATGTTTTTATTTTTTCCACTTGAATTGCTAGAATTTCTGTACATATTAGAAATATATAAGGTGATAAAGGCTCTCCTTGTCGGCACCCTCTCGGAATATCAAACACTTCAGACAGACTACCGCCTTGGTTAACTGTTGACGTTACATTTGTATAGAAAAAGTCTAACCCATTTTCTAATAGAAGGACCAAAATTGAAGAAATCCAAAGTTTTCTGTATGAAATTCCAAGATAGAGTATTAAAGACTTTCTCAAAGTCAATAAGTAGCCTTCACTGGTGTTGGTGACGTCTCCATATGAGTGAAAAATTCTCGAGAGGGACGTTAAACAAGATACAATCAATCGATCAGCAAATTACAAGTACTATTTGTGTGTGTGAACGCATGTTAATAACCCTAGTTATTTTTAATCAAAGAGGACTAACTCTAGTAATATTCAATAAATCAATAATCGGTTGATTTTCTATCAGTAACAAAGTTGCCAAAATCAAGGTCATGAATGATTCTGGGATGTATAGCAAACAACAGCAACGCCAACGTGGCATAATACGCCCGTAGATTTTGCTCAAGGAAAACATATTTTAGTGGGATTCATATTTTAGTGAAGTTAGCACTGTCCTCTGTGAGCTAATTCATTATTATGCTTGTAGAAATGGATATCAAGATATAAAGAGGGATAACGTTAGAATGCGCTACTTCATAATTATGCTAACGGTTCGGTTTGTATCCTGCCCACAAGGTTTTCCTAATAAGTGATACTACGACCTTGACCTTTGACCCTTGACCTTGTAAAAGAATAGGCATTTTCCTCGCATCATGGTGATTAAATATACCAAGTTATAATATCCTGGAGCTTACGGTTCGGTTTGTATCCTACCGACAAGGTTTTCCTAAAAAGTGATACTACGACCTTGACCTTGAAAAACAATAGCCATCTTCTTCTCATCATGGTGATCAAATATACCAAGTTATAATATCCTGGAGCTTACGGTTCGGTTTGTATCCTACCCAAAAGGTTTTCCTAAAAAGTGATACTACGACTTGACCTTTGACCTTGAAAAACAATAAGCACCTTCCTCTAATCATGATGATCAAATATACCAATTTATAGTATCCTGGAGCTTACGGTTCGGTTTGTATCCTGCCCACAAGGTTTTCCTAATAAGTGATACTAGAACTTTGACATTTAACCTTTGACCTTGAAAAACAATATGCATCTTCCTCTCATCATGGTGATCAAATATACCAAGTTATAATATCCTGGAGCTTACGGTTCGGTTTGTATCCTGACCACAAGATTTTCCTCATAAGTGATACTACGACCTTGACCTTTGACCTTGAAAAACATTAGCCACCTTTCTCGCATCATGATGATCAAATATACCAAGTTATAATATCCTGGAGCTTACAGTTTGGTTTGTATCCTGCCCACAAGGTTTTCGAAATATGTGATACTACGACCTTGACCTTTGACCTCTGACCTTGAAAAACAATAGGCATCTTCTTTCATCATGGTGATCAAATATACCAAGTTATAATATCCTGGAGCTTACGGTTCCGTTTGTATCCTGTCCACAAGGTTTTTCTAAAAAGTGATACTACGACCTTGACCTTTGACCTTGAAAAACAATAGTCACCTTCCTGTCATCATGATGATCAAATATACCAAGTTATAGTATCCTGGAGCTTACGGTTCGGTTTGTATCCTGCCCACAAGGTTTTCCTAAAAAGTGATACTACGACCTTGACCTTTAAAAACAATAGGCATCTTCTTTAATCATGGTGATCAAATATACCAAGTTATAATATCCTGGAGCTTACGGTTCGGTGTGTATCCTGCCCACAAGGTTTTCCTAAAAAGTGATATTACGACCTTGACCTTTGACCTTGAAAAACAATAAGCACCTTCCTCTCCTCATGATGATCAAATATACCAAGTTATATTATCCTGGAGCTTACGGTTCGGTTTATATCCTGCCCACAAAGTTTTCCTAATAAGTGATACTACGACCTTGAACTTTGACTTCTGACCTACAAAAACAATAGGCACCTTCCTCTCATCATGATGATCAAATATACCAAGATATAATATCCTGGAACTTACGGTTCGGTTTGTATCCTGCCCAAAAGGTTTTCCTAAAATGTGATGCTACGACCTTGACCTTAAAAAACAATAGGCACCTTCCTCTCATCATGATGATCAAATATACCAAGTTATAATATCCTGGAGCTTACGGTTCGGTTTGTATACTTCTCACAAGGTTTTCATCAAAAGCGATGCTATGACCTTGACCTTAAAAAACAATAGGCATCTTCTTCTCATCATGGTGATCAAATATACCAAGTTATAATATCCTGGAGCTTACGGTTCGGTTTGTATCCTGCCCACAAGGTTTTCCTAAAAAGTGATACTATGACTACGACCTTGACCTTAAAAAACAATAGGCACCTTCCTCTCATCATGATTAAATATACCAAGTTATAATATCCTGGAGCTTACGGTTCGGTTTGTATCCTGCCCAAAAGGTTTTCCTAAAATGCGATGCTACGACCTTGACCTTAAAAAACAATAGGCACCTTCCTCTCATCATGATGATCAAATATACCAAGTTATAATATCCTGGAGCTTACGGTTCGGTTTGTATACTTCTCACAAGGTTTTCATCAAAAGCGATGCTACGACCTTGACCTTAAAAAACAATAGGCATCTTCTTCTCATCATGGTGATCAAATATACCAAGTTATAATATCCTGGAGCTTACGGTTCGGTTTGTATCCTGCCCACAAGGTTTTCCTAAAAAGTGATACTATGACTACGACCTTGACCTTAAAAAACAATACGCACCTTCCTCTCATCATGATGATCAAATATACCAAGTTATAATATCCTGGAGCTTACGGTTCGGTTTGTATCCTGCCCACAAGGTTTTCCCAAAAAGTGATACTACGACCTTGACCTTGAAAAACATTAGGCATCTTCCTCTCATCATGGTCATCAAATATACTAAGTTATAATATGCTGAAGCTTACGGTTCGGTTTGTATCCTGCCCACAATGTTTTCCTAATAAGTGATACTACGACCTTAACCTTTGACCTCTGACCTTGAAAAACAATAGGCATCTTCCTCTCATCTTGGTGATCAAATGTACAAAGTTGTAAAGTCCTAGGGCTTATGGTTCAATCTGTATCCTGCCCACAAGGTCAGGACAGACGGACAGACAGACGGACGACGCCATACCATAATACGTCCCGTCTTCGACGGGCGTATGGAAATTGTTTAATTTGAAAATTCTGAATATGGTGTCTCTGGGCACATGGAAAACGAAAACTTATTAGAAACATGAGAGAAAAATACTCTTTTATGAGTGGCCATGACATATTCAGACAAGAGTTCCAAAATTCCGTCAAACTCTCGACAAGTCCTCAAGTGGAATTAAATTATATCCCAAATATCCTTTACTAGGTTTTTTCTTCATAAATCGCAATACTTATACCATATATATATATATATATATATATATATATATATATATATATATATATATATATATATATATATATATATATATGATAACAGTTATTTATTCTGAAAGTTCTTCAAGATTTATTCACTGCATGTTTTATGTGATTGTTTGAAACCTTACACGGTTGGAAATGGCGAATATAACTCATATAGGTATGCCGATTTTTCCAACCACTGAATATATTGAATCTAGAAAACCCCCGGAAGTGATTCTTCGATACGTTTTCCGAACACGTCACAATTTAAGGAACATTCTGGAACATACAGCCAGATTCTAATTCATGAATATATATATATATATATATATATATATATATATATATTATACCTGATAAACATTTCTGTCCCAGTGCGTTGCCACAATGATGACTTCCGGGTCTGGTCCACTCTCCTTTTCTGTCCCACAATAGGTGTGTATAGACTTTATCCAGAAGACAAAGTAGTCTAGAATTCATACAATAGGTGTAATTATTCGTAATTCAATCTTGCAGAATGTAGGTACTGTTATCCTACAAAAACTTCCCAACATCTGACGTTCAGAAACATTGATTTATATTTGACAAATAATACGCTTTTAAAAATTATGTATTTGGATACGTATGCAAAATTATTTGAAAAGGAGAGACCATTCAGTTTCCTGTGTCCTAACTCTGAAACCTCAATTTAATTAAAATGTGTCGTCTTCAATCCGCGCCGTATACTCTGCGTAAGAAAATCTGACATAACCCGATTGGGGGTCATGTTCATGAAAACATTATGTTAGTCAATCATCGCGTCGCATATGAAATCGTCGGTGTTCACAATTCAAGGAAAATGGTTACGATTGTTTGGTTTGAAAGAAAACACATCGAAGCTAGATGCGACGTCACAATACACCGTTTACGTCGACTGGTGTTATATTCCTCGCGTCATTTAAGTAAACCATCTTGAAAACTATTCAAATCGTACCCATCCCAATTCATACATCAATCGGAATTCACAATTTAATTTGGGTGTATTTTATATTGTACGTTTTGTTCTTTGCATGAATGGAATAGATTAGACATTATTTCGAAAGTTTAAAATTCGTTATGCGAGAATATATAATTTTACAGAGTGGAATAAACTTCTTGGGAGAGAGATTACAACAATTTGTTCACGAATTGCCAGGAACCGCCTAAATAGCCATCATTGTCTGTAGGACGCAATCTGACTGGCTGATAGTCTTATGAATATTCCAAGCGAAAGGTCATTCGGACACAACCCCCTATGGGGTTATGTCAGATCTTATTGTAGCGATTGTGAGCGTATTCTAGGATCTCCTTTTAATTATTTGGCCTGAAACATGGATTATGATGTAAAAATGTACCCTACATGTTAATTTAAATTAAAAACAACAACAACAAATGTCCCCAAATAGACAATTTTTCCCAACAAACATTTTTGAAAACGATATTTCTAGTATACCAAATTGGCCATTGACGAGAGTGTCATAGTGTACACAAACATAATAGATTTTATATTTGGAAAGGGTTATTTAGTTGTTTATATATCCTCCAAATGAGATATGGCACATAGGTCTATCATTACGTCCGTTTATTTTTACCGCGTTTCTATATATGAGATTGAATTCTACTGACTCGCAAGTATGCTTGTGGATTTCATAACACATAACGTTCATTATAGTAGATAAATCGACAAGAAAACACACCTTTGTAGGTCCATTTCGAGAACATGCTGCCGTCCTGGTCACACACTTCTTCATCTACTACATCTTTCAGACGTTTAGAGGCGTCCACTACCACCATGTAGAAAGCTCTTCTGGTCAGGTAAATCTGATGACAGGCTTAGTACGCACACTGTCCTCCAAAGTCAAAGAAAGACACCTTCTTCTCATCGGCCTCATTCTTCTGTTTGCTACCCATATCTGTTGACCTAACTGTAAAAAGCAATATTTTAATACTAAACGTTTGGTTTCAAATTTACATCCTATGAATGAAAGGTGGATATAACAAACAATAAACAATCTCATACCCCCCCCCCCTACGAGCAGTACCAAATAGAGATTTGGGCAAATATGGATCCCAGGATATACCAGAGGTAGGATCAGTTTCTTAGGAGTCCCGTGCGGACCGGTCACACCCGTCGGGAGCCCTAAATCTTGATCAGGTAAAACGGAGTTATACATAGTCAAAACCGGTGTGCCAAAAAGGACTAACAGTCGGTATTAACTAACTCAGCATCGGGCCCAATGATATGTTGTATTGGCAAACTAGATTGTTGCAACGGCCCTAAATTGCGAAATGCTGATTTTAAATGATACTGTTGAAACCCCTTCACAGTCAAATCATCTGTTGCCTGCATCGATTTTAAAACCGATCATACGATGAGCAAGTTTTTGCGTAAGTTGACGATGGAGAAGTTGAAATCATCCCGTTTATCATAAAATCGAGCTGTTAGTTTGTCGTTAATATCAATAAAATATCCAAGTATAAAGCAGAAGTGGGCGACTCTGTGGTGTCTTTTATTTCGAATTCACGGGGATATATCGAATCGACATATGGATGGAAATTATCATTGTTAATAGATAAAACGTCGTTAATGTATCTAAATGTCACATCAAAGGCCACAGCATGCGTTTTTTCTTCACGTGATTTTTTTTTAATAAATTCTGCTTCATAAGAACAGAAAACAGGTCCGAAAACAAAAGAGCAAAATTCGTGTTAATTGGAATTTCAACAGACTGTTGGAAGACCTGATCATGAAAAATTACGAAGATATTGACAATGAGTAACTCCAGCACATGTTTAATTTCAACTTCAGAGTACTCGTGCGTGGAATCAGAGTAGTGTTTAGCCTAGTATGTTCTCGATGATTGATCACTAGATATGAATATTTCTGTTTTCCAATTTTGTTGAAGAAGCAACTGCCTATGATGTCATCATGTCTATTCCTTAACTTATCGTGAGAAAACGCCGTGTAAGGTGTTGAAGAGTCATACGTTTTGCTGTTGATTTTAGAAAAGCTTTGCGATTTCAAGTTTACAAATAGTCCTTTAGAATAGTTTGGACTCCAAATCGGATTTAATATTTTCGTGGGGGAGCAAAGATAGATGTTTGGTATAAAACTTGATGGATCCAGCAATGTATATTTCTTTGTAAGGATTTTTATGAAGTTTAGGAATACAATATAGGTATGGTAATTTATATGCATCCGGACGATTGAACAGGATATTAAATGTGTCTACAAACTGAAGCATAGTTTTTGAAGAATTCCATCTTTTGAAAGGGCAGTTAGAGTAAAATTACGATTACCAAAAGTGGAATTAATCCCCAGTGCGTTTAGATTACATTTGGAAGAATGAGTGAATTGGGGTCAGCTGTCCTATATCTATCCTTAATGAACGTGTGGTATGGCGGAGTAGCGAGAGGGCAATTGTCGTCGCGCGATCGAAAGCAAGTTTTAAACGTGTTTAGAAGGTCTAGTAGTGTAGCGTGGCGGGGAAACGCGTATAATGAGCTGATTCACCACAATTTAAGGTATTCAACGAAAGTGACCATATTTCATAAATAATTAGTAGGGTTTTTGTAATCATGGTGTCATTTTGAAAGTGACATCAATCAAAATAATCCACACTAGGAATTTTCAGAATTTTGTTTACAGTTTGATTGATTTCACCTAGAATTTTACATTAAAGTCCAAGGGAGGAAAATGTTTTATTAAAATACATTTAAAAGAAATAATATTTTGTTATATTATACAGATATCTTGATAAAAAGTTACATACATTTTCTTTTTATGAAAATATGAAATGAAATTAATCATTTACCGCACATATTTTTCGAAAATAAATATTTCTCTTATTTTGACAAAGGGCTGATAACTGTTCAAAAGGTCTTAAGTGCAAATGTGGTTAGCTTGTAATCATATACCAGTCATGTGAATTTCATCTACTTTACTTTCCTCGTCATTCAACAATGGACATTTATCAAGATTTAAATATATATTGTTCATTATCCTTCCGTTAATGATTCCGTACTTTTAGCTCAACTCATCTGAAAGCTCAATTGAGCTCATATGATCATCTTTGTTTGGCGTACGTCCGTTCCTCCATTGTTAACTTTTAACATATTCGACTTATTCCCCAGAATAAAAATTCCAGGATAGCATTCTTATATGAAGAGGATTCAATATTGTTCGAAGGAAAAGCCACACCTTCATTACAGAAGAAATAATTAACAAATAGTGAAAATTTGGTAGGGTCATTTGAATTTCTTCTCAAGTACCAAGAAGACGACACTTATTTGAAAGCACCCCCAGTTACTGCAAATTAAGATGTGGTAAATCACCACCGGGGGAGGGGATTTTAAGACGAGGGCAAAATAGGGGATCAAAGATTTTCAAGAGGATAAATAGGACATACTTTTTAAGATTCTCTTTTAAGAACATTAATATCATGGTTAGAGATATAAATATGTAAGTTTCCTTAGGTAATTGAAATTGAGTTTTATCTTACCCCAAACGATCGAGTAAGGTGGCATGGAAATAGGGGATAGAAGGTTAATAGAGGATGTATATGAAAAACTATTTGAAAACATGGTCCTTCTTTGAGATAGCAAGACCTTAATTAGCCATTCATTTTCAAGTATCATTGGGTAGTGCAGATTTAAATTTGTTCAATATATAATCCGGGGTAGGGTAGGGATACACGAATAGACCAAAGGCTACCAAGGGGATATTAAACAGGAACATCCTCATACAGTGTAGAATGACTAAATCAGGCCTCAAGACAATAAACAACAAATAAACGCCGATCTAAATTTCGAATCCAACTAATTCTTGAAATATGTTTTCATAAGCAAACACTTTTCAGCACATATTTCATATATTTTTATAAGCCGATAGTTTTTCAAATCGGCTTTGTTATATTAATATTGAGATATAAGTAATCAAAAGTTTGACACAATTTTAATCTCGATTTAGGGGATGAAATTTTACACGATGCATGTATGCATCGAACGAAATATTCTTTTCCATGATAACAGGATTCACTGCGAATATTATTGGTATTGAAACACGCAATGATGTTTGAATTTACAGATTCCTTACAGGTATGGTAATATTTATGAAAATTGAAAATGTTATTTGCTATTATCTTTAAAATCTACGGATAAAATTCTCAAAAAGCATGTCAATTAGAGAAAGTATATACGAGAGAAATATGTTTTAAAAAGAAATTGAAACATATCAAAATTTAGAAATATCACAAATTTTCAAATTTGAATCAAGCACGGTCGGAATTATAATCAAAGTACTTAAAGTACTGAGAAGAGAATTACTAGCCTTGGCTTGTAATGATGCTGTATGGATATACAAGTTATGATACATGTAGTACTATAAACATATCAAAACAAAATGTTCGATAATTTGCTATATTTGCTAAGTAAAGGAAAGACTAAAATAGTGGAAGTTTGGAACACTTTTCTAAACAATTATAAATGCATGCTATACTAGTATTCAAGATAGAGATTTCCTTATGAATTGTTTTCATGAAATGACAAAAATGAAAATGTTTTAAAGTAATGCATATTGTTATTCGATTTAGTTCGATCCTTATCTTTAAAAAATATTTATAACGTGATGGGACTGTTAAATTATTGAAATGAACGCATTTTTGCAGTGATATACATATTATGCATAAAACATTTGCTGGGTTGATTGATGTTTTCCGCCACACTCAACAATTCCTCAGTTATCTGGTGGCGCCCAGTTTTTATTGGTGGAAGAGAAACCCCTGATACAATGTACCCGGGAAGAGACCATAAACCTTCCGAAAGTAAACTGGGAAACTTTCTCAATTACCGGCACGAGCAGTATTCGAACCTGCGCCGACCAGTGGTGAGAAGCCATGTGATTTTGAGCACGATGCTCTAACCACTCGGCCACAGAGGTAAATTACAAACTCGTTTTGATATGTGAAGAGTGCACCTTTTTATTGAATGACATCTAAGAAGAAGAGTATTTGGTTTTTCCTCAACACAATGTTACCACACAATACCACTCAGAGAAACAGTAAAAACCATTAACCAACAGAATTTCCATTCCTTTCATAAATGCCAGACATATGTCGCATCATTTCACCTCGATCAAATGTAAATGTATTTCTCGACAATCTCAAGAATGTTCTCAAATAATTCGAAAACAATTCTAAATCATTTGATAAATTCTCACATATTTGCTTCATAGCATCCCGATGTTCTCAAATGATTCCGACTGTATATCCATTCGCCTGATGAAATCTCAAAAGTATACATCATTATATCAATGAAATTAAAGTGTACATGTATAATCTCAATATATCTCACATTATAAGGAAATATTAAATCGAATTAATCTAATTTAGATTTTTACATAATGTATCTTACATTTTTTAAAACTGTTTTTAATTTTTAATTTGTTAGTATCGTCCTTCTTAAAACAAGTGAAAGTAAATTTCCTTTTCCTTTACACAAACAATTTCTTGATTATGCCTAGAACTTGTATAATATAAATGTATCCATTACATTGTGGCCTAGGTGAGGATTAAGCCCCCCTTTGCACCCATTGTCCATTATAAATATTAATATATGTTATGCAATATTATGTAACAATAACTCCTTTATACGACTTAGAAACCCAGTATTCGAAGTGTCCTGCCTCTAGTAGCGTAAGGCAGGGTAAACGATTAATTCTCTTGTGTAGAATTAAAATACCTTGAGCTATCTTTTTTTCCCTGGCACTCTAGGTGAGGATTAAATTGGGGTACTTGTTAATAAAAGAAAGAACATTAGGCTTAGATCTATATAATTGAAAGCTTTTTAAATGATTCCAAAACAATAGTGTGATTGTCTTTGATTTTCATATAAACTTAATTCCTCTCAATTTAATAGAACAAAGAAAACAATTCTAAATTTGATATTGGTTTTGCAGGATAATTGTATTAAATTTGAATATGACATAACGTTATCTCAAAATTAAAAGTTAGGGTCTAAATATGTTTGCTTAGTATTATAGTATAATACCGGTACATTTGCTATAGCTGCAGAACTTTGAACGAAAGTGTAATTACACAAGCACGTCCACAGGCCTCATCACTGTTTTCATATTCTAATCAATACAATGAATACATGTATGATGTATGGTAATGTGACATATCAACAGAGGTAGATTCATTTCATGCACAGTCAACAGTTGATATTGTTAATCTGTCTTCAGTAGTCTATTTCATACATATCACAGGTAGGAAGGATACTCGGTCCGATGAAAAAAAAGAAGCAAAACGCGGAACGGAAAACGGAACTAAACAAAAAAAAAAAAAAACGTATCGGGATATTCAAAATATATAAATCATATAGTTTTATCAACGAAATGTAACATAGCAGGTAGATTTTGTCTTTTTACATGCTTTAATAAATATCAATGCACATTAATTTATACCAATGGAAATATATGTTATTCAATTATTTTACACAATGTATTAAAATTTCCTGTGCCAGAACACTAATAATATGGAGTACATACATTCAGCAATTAGCGCACTCTATATAATTCGAAGCTTTTTAAACAAAAAGCATTTTGATCATCAAATACCATTGCATAAAAAAAAATAATAATAAATTAAACACATTCGGTGAAAAAAAACTACACTAACCAGTAAGTCTACGTTTTAATGAGGACTATCTAGCACGTATATAAGATAATACTTAATCACAGTTATTCTCCACACCTTGATTCAATCTGTCTTCAGTAATGAAAGGAGGTCTGGGTAGTTAAACTTTGAACTCTCCTCCTTAGAAAGGACAACCGACATGTTTTAAAAGGACACTGCCGTCAAGGAGCAAAATAATGCTTATCTTTTATATCTTCATAAAATTTCGCGATCAGACAAAGCTGATATTAATCTAGTCAACATGGATGAATAGAAATGACAAATGGAGGAAAGTCATATGATTTCTTAAAAGACAAACTTGAAACATTGTGTTGTATTCTACATGATTATATATTTTATAGAAATATAAAGATATATGACGCAGTGACCAGTTGCCATTCATTTGAAGAGAATTTCCAAATTAATCACAGCACTCTATTACTAGTATTAGATGTCACTAGTCCGTTAAATTATAGGATCATTTCTTTTTCTGTTTCGTTTCTTACTTTTGTTCTTTTCTTTTTCAATATCATATAACGCCCCTCTCAAGAATATTTCACTCATATGGCGATGTCACCGCTGTGGATGAAGGGCTTCAACATTTAGGCTTATGCTCGGCGCTTATGGCCATAGAGCAGACAGGGATCTTTATCGTGCCACACCTGCTTTGACACGGGACCTCGGTTTTTGCGGTCTCATCCGAAGGACCGCCCCATTTAGTTGCCTCTTACGATATACCAGGGGGTACTGAGGACCTATTCTAACCTGGATCCCCACGGGATTCAAGGGGCGTGGATGGAGAGAAAAACTCATTATGTATGTAGCTGCTCGCTAATACCTCTGTCAACGCTGGGTTGCAAGACTATTGTAAACCGTTAATTAATTTTTTCAAAAGGCAACCAATGATTTTTTTTTCTCACACAATATCAATCGGAATTTAAAATGATAAATGCAGCTCTCTTTTTTTTTAAATCGGGCAAATACATTAATTTCATCAAAATTAAAATTTCGGGAATTACTTTACAAACGGTGAAAGCGCTTTTTCTTAAATTGTTCTGCAACATAAATAGATTAAGTTTATGCCTCGTTCACTAGGATGCGCATTAAAATTTACGTGTGAAAGCGCTTCTGCAGATTTAATTCGCATTATCTTATGTTCAATGCGAGTTAAATTCTTCGTTTAAACGAGGCATTAAATAAATGTCTGTATAATAGTTATAAAGTTTTTTTTTACAAGAATATTGTAATTGCGGCACCAAGACAGCAATATCTATGGGCAGAGAATGGAAAGAATGAGTTATCAAATGACGATCACATTTTCATAAGTAATGATAAAGAGCCAAAACAATAACCGAAGAACAGAAAAAGAAGTTGTCATTGTAACTTTATGTTTTCAATGTTGTTTTCAGGGGAATGAAAACCTCTTATTAATTGGATAGGCTTGTGAAATCATTTCTAAAGATGAATACCAGAGAAAAAATAATAACACTTGAAAGGTTATTTTCTTTTTCGGTATTTTATTTTTCATTTTCAATTTTCTTTATATTTGTGAAACAACATATTGTCACAATCGGGGGGGGGGGGTCAGAAAATGACAACTCCTGGGAAAGGGGGTTGTATACACAAGTGCTTGCTTTAAATAGTACGTTATTACGATTTTGAAATACGTACATGCCTACACCAAGTATAATGTTAAGTATATATGTATAACTTATGGAGTTTATAAAACGGTGGAAAATAAGGATGACTTCCCGTTTTCAATGAATTTTCTGCCGCCCTCGTTTACAATACAATAAGCCTTTTGATCTTACAAAATGCCGATATCAACTAATATCAACATAATATCAACTAAGCATTTTACGCTCCGTTCCACTATCCATTCCACGTTTTAGCAACACCCGATAACTGTTTACAATCAGCCAATCCACGCAATCTCTTCCAACCCACGCGGATTTCATATCCTATGCTACACGTTTCAAAACGTGTCACAAAACATTTGCTTGCCATTGCAGCTCAAGATTATTCTAGGTACTATATATGATACTGCGACGGCATTTTGATAGAAGCGTATTTTTAATGTCTATCCAGAGTTATTGTTCCTTACACTACCTGTCCTGAATACTTTGTAAAGTTTCCGATAAGTGTCATTAATTGAAAGACTTTTGAGTACCCTCCTAATAATTGCTGATGAATGCGCGCCCAGCGATTAAAAAGGTAGTCATTAAGAACATTGTAATCAGAAAACCACACTCCCTTGATGTGAAATGGTTTATATATTAAACGAATTCATAAAGGAAACTATCTTTTTTATGAACAGTGCATGTAATTAGCAACACTAATATGTCGTACGGCGTGACCGTGACCGTGTTTGAGGGCGAAGCAAACAATATTGGCATTAGTATATAGATCCATAACAGGACAAAAAATATCCGGAAAGATTAGCACCTAACGTGTGAGGACAGAGCTCAATCAAAGTATTCCAACTTTAGACATTTTTTATCCGCCTATTCATTGAACGCGGAAAACGTTATGCAACTGATGTAAAGTGCATTGTGATGTTATATTTAGCGTCAGTGTTTAGCAAATAAACAAACATAGGCAACGTTGTACAATTCGCGTTTTAAATCGGTTCTAATTATTGTATTATATCGAACTTTTCGCCGAAATTTTCAAGCGATACAGCTGGTAAAAACGAAAACCAAGATGGCGGCGTGGTATACCTTGTCAATATTATGTTTACAGGAAGACATTTTTTTATTATAGATATTTAAAACATCGAGTGCATGTGAGGAGTGATTATAGGCCTATATGACTAAGAAAATAAGATTTATATGTTTTTATGGATTTTATTTAACATCTCAGAATAACGTGAAATTGGGTACACGAGATTCAAAATGGAAAAACACATGTCCACGCGATAATATTCGAATCTGCGCAATTGGGATCAACATTTTCAAGTTCCATAGGTATGGTTAAATTTTTCATTTCTTTTCTATATTTTCCTTTTAAACATTTATATACGTGTTACCTATAGGGAGAGCTTCGGGCCGTGAGAGAACTTCGCCCTCTATTAGATATTTGAGTTACGCATCAAATCACAATAACATTTCGACTCTAGAATTTGATATTGGTAAACAAAACACCTCTTTTATAATTCCGGTGGAAATTACGGGAAAAAAAACCATATTAAATAATTGAGAGCTTGTATTACTCTTTCGGTGTTTTAACGAGCCAATCAATTCAAATTTAGTGTAATGATCGTCCTTAAGATTGATCTTTTTTCACTTAAAATTTACTAACAAAATATTACCTTGAACTCGATTTGTCTGTTGATATCAACAGAACATAAACACCACAAATCAATAATTACATGGAATCAGTACGCTCCCATGACTTCTAACAATATGATATCAATAATAAGTTTTACTAGACTGGAAATGGTGACCTGTTCGCACTTTATATACGGGCATTTTACCATACGAAATTTGAGAGTTTAAAAGAGGTTTAACTTTTTTATTTTGAATTGCAGAAAATCATAAAGTCTTGCCTAAATATTTGAGATAGATCTGAAAAAAGTGGGAATTAGGCCATTAAAGTTTTAGATTATTGGCCAAAATGCTAAATGCTCATTAGAAATTTCCGGAAATTTAATAAATATGTTGGTTTTTTTGGTGTTTTTTTTTTTGTGTTTTTTTGTTTTTTGTTTTTTTTTTTGAAAATCGGCATTCTGTTTATAAAGGTAAAATCAAGGGACAGTGATCAATCTCATGAATCCTATAATCAATACTGAATAGAGAGTTGGGCAAACAGGGACCCCTGAAGATAACAGAGGTGGGATCAGGTGCCTAGGAGGAGTGATCATCTCCTGTTGACCGGTCACACCTGCTGTGAGCCCTACATCGTCATCAAGAAAACGGAGGTATCTGTAACCAAACTCAATGTGCCAAGAACAACCTAAAAATCGGTATAAGCATTCCACCCAATGCTAGGTTGTATTGGCAAAAAAGATTGTTGTAATGATAATAAATTTTAGGAATTTCCGACTTCAAAGGAGGCTGTTGGAACACCTGCGCCATCAACAGGTTTCTGAGTAGCCTGCCTTGATTTAAAAACTGATCATATGTAGAACAATCTCCGGTGTATCGAATCAGTTGGAATATATAAACAAAGTATATAAACCAAATTAATGAACGCGCAACATTTTATACTACGTGTATCATTTGTACACGCGTACGTGTATAATCATTTACGATATGTTGGATACAAAAATTGCAAAAGTCGTGCGAAATATCTTTTAGATTTCAGAATCCTTCCACAAAAAATATCATACTTTCTAACCCCTTTCAAAATTTGAATTGACATTCAAACATCTAACTAAAAGGTTTAAGTAGTAAATATAATATTATATTGGGCGAATGCAAAAAGTATTGAATCATTATCTACACAGTTATGATAATATTCTGCACAGCTGTGTTCAAAAGCTTTAAAAGGGCTATATTCCTTAAAAAGCCATCCTGAACACATGACGTCATAATCTGTGATTGATCCATCAATTTGTGCGACCTTTATATCACGTTGCTTTTCGTCAATGAATACCATTTCCTCAGTCGATATGTTTACCTTTCAATGTTTTCGTTTCTTCACATATTTGGAATATCTCCTCGTGGACCTCCAATCCTTCCGTTGACGTCACATCCCGTATCTCTGCGTCACTACACCTGAGCAGACGTTTTAGTAGCGTGGTCTTGCCGGCCCCGGCACATCCTACGATCATCCCCCTAGCGTGGTGGACGGTCTGTGTTCCTCTTTTGGCGTATTCCACGTACCGCTCTCTGGCCTCTTGGTCCCATTTTAGTATTTCATCAGGGACTCCCACTGTATGACAACAAATCAACCACATGAAACACTGTAAAAAAAACACCCCCTAACGTTATACATTAAAACTATTTTAAAAACTTGTCTACCAGATGATTGTCAAAGTCGTTTGAATTCATTGATAATCTGCTTAAAATGGCTCAGTTATCGGAATTCACGGATAGAGATGAATAGGATTTTGCAAGAAGTTAGAAATGCTTAATTCTTATTATATTCAATCAGTCACGACATTGACATTTTTGAACTCACCCTGATACCGAAATTTCTCCCCTGGGCTCATGCAATTTTTAATATTGGTAAATTACTATCTACTCTTTATAAACATCCATATAGTATACATCTATCAATCTAGTATCAATAGCACTAAAGCCTTTTTCATTTAAAGTTTTACACATTAATTACTAATTCACCATTATGGCCCTGCCCTGTATTCAGTACCATTACCCCCGGGCTCATGGAAATTAAATTTGTAATAGAGGCATTCCTGTTCCAGGTATCCTCAGTTGTCTGGAATCTCAATTTTCACACATGTTTTATGACAGTACATTTCAGGAGGAAATGAATCTACGTCACCCAGAAATAATTACTCCACAAACATACATTTTACACTATCATACACACTGTATATATATATATGAGTGATTTGAGGATATATTGTTTATATATACCAAAACAATTTCAAAGAACATCGGTAGAAATTGATCCAAGATAAATCACAATGTAAGTCCAAATCACATTACATATCTGTTATGCAAACATTTGTGCATACTAATATGTACATATAATAGACTCTAGAGTCACTCTGTAGAATCAATCACCTTGAAGTGCAAATATAACAATAAACAGACCCCCTCGAAATAATGCATACGTATGTGCATCATATGTATGCTATAGGTGGTACAGGAGTTATATTATTTGAACAGATGCCAAAAAGTTGAACTAGATTTTATAAAAATCAAATAGAATTCTGACAAAATGCATGCTACTAGTGGTATCCGCAGAAGTATTTTATAAATAGAAAGGAAATAATTAATAAACTGTAAATGGTGTGCGGTAGACACATAATGTCACTTAAACACGTCCTATTTATCAAATCAGAGGTGAAAGCGAGAGACAAGGTCACCCAACCATCATAAATGTATAATACACGCTTACTAATGTTTGGCACACACATACACACACAAACAGAGAGAGAGAGAGAGAGAGAGAGAGAGAGCGAATATCAAAACATCCTTTATTGGAATATTTCCAGCTTTCTGATTGGCAGAGATAATGATATAATGTTTCTGTCACCCCCACATGCATTCGGGGTGAACATTTGAATTTTCCAACATTGGATTAAAATTGCAGAACATTTAATATGCAAATCGTACACTCTAATAGCCGGTTTCGATATTTCTAATTATTCAATGGAATACTGAAAGGTGAAGATAACGAACAGCGATCAATCTCAGAACTCCTATAATCAATACAAAATAGAAATTCTTTTTAAATCACAGACACCCGGTAATACAAGAAATGGGATCATAGTTATAAGAAAAGCAACACTTATTAACATTTTCCCGGTCAAGGTAATGTTTTAGGTACAGTCCCCGAAGTGTTCTAGTTTACAAATATTTTTCTGTTCGCTCACCGTGCGTTCACGGTGCGTTCTCTGTGCGCTCACCGTTCACCAACCGCTCGCGTTCACCGTTCACAAAGTGTCCACTGTGCGCTCACTGTGCGTTCACTCTTTGGCCTTGCACTGTCATTCGGAACACTAAAGTGCTAGGATCGATTGTGATAGGGAAAAGGAAATGAAAAAAGAACCCCACACACGTGCAATTTCGCATTATGAAATTTGGGCAAAACACGTTTTATAATTATAACCATCAACTTAAGTCTAGACAAGTCAATTCCCCCACTTTGAAATTGAAAAGAAAACTATGCCACACTTTAATGCCTATGTATGATTAAGGTATCTGATCCATAAAACCCACATTTTCCCCCAATAATTAATTGCTATGTTATACAAAACTTGATCAAATGAAAAATACTTAACATACACAGTGATTCACCAAAATTGGTAAGACATATAAGAAATATCTGTTATAGAGTCCCTATGACAAAACACATTTCTGACATATACATGTACAGTCAATTAGAATATGATTTCCAAAGAAAGTTCATTGTGAAAGATTCCTACTACCATGGTGTTTCAAATGTGGCATCATCATCTCTCTCTCTCTCTCTCTCTCTCTCTCTCTCTCTCTCTCTCTCTCTCTCATCTTTATCTCACTAAAAATCAAGCATTCTGTTTTCACAAGAGAGTTAGTGCTACAGACATTGTCTTTTCTGAAAATAAATGCTTTTATGGATCGGATACCTGAAATGCCATTTGAAACTGATTTCACAAGGATTTTACGCCCATATCTATGAACGACATTGTGAATAAATTTATTTACTGCTTTCGCCAAATTTGAAATCTTTGTATTGTCAGTCGCTCATACAGAGCACGCACGTAGCCAAAAAAGGAAATGCAATGTACGCAAAACATGGCAAGGGGTCTGGGGCCCTTGAGGCCCACGTGGATCGAGAGCAACGACCTAATGGAGGCCCGGGTATGAATCCCCTGAAGCTCCTGTGTTTTACTAATGAAATCACCCATTATGTGCATAGAAACAGGAGTTCTTGTCAATTTCCAACGTGCATTATTCAGTTTGAATCAACACACCGTTGCTACATCTAGTTTGCACAACTATCTATTTTGTATTATTTACAGGATTTATGAGATTGATCACTGTTCGTTATCTTCACATTTCATCTATCAAAAAATAATAATTCATTGCTTAAATATATGACAAACAATATTTTTTGTGTCAAAAATATTTTCATCGGCCATTGTGGTATTTTCCTTTATTTCGGAATATTGTACTTTCAAATGTTGCAAAATGAGGTAATGAATTCCACATTCCACTCAAATTAACCCAGTTTCTGATACAGATTATTGACTGATGAAACCAAAGAACTATATTTTCCGCTTCTTCTAAAAGTGGAAGACAAAGAAATTTAACTTTTTTAAAATCAATTTTCTTAATCACAATAACTCTCGTATGAAAATATATCTAACTTAAGGTAGTAATTGGTTTTGATCCCGACCATATCTCTGTAAAATATTTTTTTCTAGAAAAAAAAGGAAAAAATAAATTAAAAAGTCACCTGCATCTAATATATATATATATATATATATATATATATATATATATATATATATATATATATATATATATATCCAATTCTCCGGAAAATGTTATTTTGGGAGAGGGGACGTCCCCACAATACGACATCGGGCGCTTGATGAGAATAAAACCATAAAATAATTAAACACCACAAGTTTGATGTAGAAGTAAAGATAGATGATTGAATGAATAATATACCTCTTGGTCGTATGCAAGCACCTGATCACCATGTGACAGGATTCTGTAGGCATGATATATACATGTTTGACTCCCCCTCTAGTTTGAGAAATGGCGTAACGTGGTACTGTATGATTCAATAGACCACAATCAGGACTTAATTGATGTTGTTAACCCACTCGCACTTATTCAAAGAAAGGTGAAGATTACGAACAGTGATAAATCTCATAACTAATGTGCAGCATCAGTAGAGTGTTAATGCTAAACTTCTAGCGAAAAGATACAAGTACTGAAGGATTCTATATAAACAATAAAACGAAATGTAGGAGACGAACGATTATGACAGACCAAATTCTCTATTCTAAGTTAGCATCATAAGCACATTGTCACCTATTCATCAATACTCATGTCATTTAAAGGATTCTTGATGAAGTATTGGTAATCAATGTAGAAACATTCTGTGGATAACAAAGACAGGTAATCCATGATAATCATACTTACAATGTGTACTGAAACTGTAATGAATCTCCCTGTCTGACACGGTACAGTGTGTGAGGATGTCCAGCTGTAGTCTGTCTATGAACAGCTCGTACATCTCAACCGGTTTCCTCGGTATATACAGACATCTCTCTCCCTCACCCCTCTTATAATCCCACGACCTGCAGTATTCTGATATCACGTCACGTGACGCCGTGGTCAGGAAAAACTTCAGATCACTGTCCTCCACCAGACACTCCGTAACGAACACGTACATGACGTCATGTCGGATGTCGTCTGATTTAAATGTGATGATCTCGTCCTGTGTCTGAATGATATCATCTGGAAGATTCCTCATATGGACGTCATCAGACAAGGCAAGCTCTGTAAAATACCTCTCTCTGATTTTCCTTAGAACATCTTATTGTTTGTGGCCCTTGGTATTTACGGTCTGTACCTCAGCTAACAGAAGACAGTACAGACGACTTCTGACATTATCTGGATACTCGTGATATTTACCTGTTACAAGTAAAATTTGATGATGCACTCTTAATTAACATTAACAATCATTAACATTAACACAAAATGTCGCTCAGTCTACTGGCCTAACCTAGCAGAATAGTTCGTACAATGTCGGAATCAAACCAGTGAATTTAGAATTATTATTTTCATATTTTTTTTAGATTACAGCTGAATTATGAGGGAAGAAAATAAAACTTCGGAACAGTCAATAGAGACTTCTTAGACAGATAAAAGAATTTATCTATTTGGAAAAAATAAATTAAAGTCGATTAATTAATCCTCCGAGGCAGAAATCACCGTCCAATTTGCCGCATCTACCGAAAATACGGAAAATGCTTTCCAGGTCCGCGGGGGTCCCGCATTCGCTCCGGGGTGCCTATACGGAGCTAGATAGATCACTGCTGATATTTTTGTTAGAAAGAGCATGAAATTCTAAGCAGGGTACCATGTTCGATTGTTTTTTTTGAAGCCCCTTTAGGGCCATAGAAAGGGCGGCTCTATATAGACTCTAAAGCGGATTTCTATATGAAAGGGGTAGCCCTCAGTATTTCAGCTCTACGGGGACTACCCTAGTAAGTATAGACATGTTCTACCCCTCAAAATACTCTAAAAGAATGTATCTCTTTGGGAAAAATAAATTAAAGTCGATTAATTAACCCTCCGAGGCAGAAATCACCGTCCAATTTGCCGCATCTACTGAAAATACGGGAAATGCTTTCCAGGTCCGCGGGGGTCCCGCATTCGCCTCGAGGTGCCTATACGGAGCTAGATAGAGCCACGCCGATATTTTTGTTAGAAAGAACATTAAATTCTAAGCAGGGTACCATGTTCGATTGTCTTTTTCAGCCCCTTCAGGGCCACAGAGAGGACGGCTCTATAAAGACTCCAAGGCGGATTTCCATATGAAAGGGGTAGGCCTCTGTATTTTAGCTCTACGGGGACTACTCAGGTAGGTAGGGACATGTTCTACCTACCAAAAGATTTCTAAAGAATATATCTATTTGGGAAAAATAAATTAAAGTCGATCAAATAACTCTCCGACGAAGAAATGGCCGTCCAATTTGCCGCATCTACCGAAAATACGGAAAATGCTTTCCAGGTCCGCGGGGGTCCAGCATTCGCGCCGGGGTGCCTATACGGAGCTAGATAGAGCACTGCTGATATTTTTGTTAGAAAGGGCATTAAATTCTAAGCTGGGTACCATGTTCGATTGCTTTTTTGAAGCCCCTTTAGGGCCATAGAAAGGGCGGCTCTATGAAGACTCTAAAGCGGATTTCTATATGAAAGGGGTAGCCCTCGGTATTTTAGCTCTACGGCGACTACATAGGTATGTATAGACATGTTCTACCCACCAAAAAAATTATAAAGAATGTATCTATTTGGGAAAAAAAATTAAAGTCGATTAATTAACTGTACGAGGAAGAAAAAGCCGTCCAATTTGCCGCATCTACTGAAAAGAGCGAAATTCGCGTCCTGCGCCGCAGGGGGTCCTGCATTCGCCTCAAGGTGCCTATACAGAGCTAGATAGAGCCACGCTGATATTTAGTTTAGAAAGAGCATTAAATTCTAAGCAGGGTACCATGTTCGATTTTGTTTTTGAGCCCCTTCAGGGCCACAGAGAGAGCGGCTCTATAAAGACTCTAAAGCGGGTTTCTATATGAAAGGGGTAGCCCTCGGTATTTTAGCTCTACGGGGACTACCCTAGTAAGTATAGACATGTTCTACCCATCAAAATACTCTAAAAGAATGTATCTATTTGGGAAATATAAAGTAAAGTCGATTAATTAACTCTACGAGGAAGAAAAAGCCGTCCAATTTGCCGCATTTACTGAAAATAGCGAAATTTGCGTTCTGGGCCGCAGGGGGTCCCGCATTCGCCTCGAGGTGCCTATACGGAGCTAGATAGAGCCATGCCGATATTTTTGTTAGAAAGAACATTAAATTCTAAGCAGGGTACCATGTTCGATTGTGTTTTTCAGCCCCTTCAGGGCCACAGAGAGAGCGGCTCTATAAAGACTCTAAAGCGGATTTCTATATTAATGGGGTAGCCCTCGGTATTTTAGCTCTACGGGGACTACCCTAGTAAGTATAGACATGTTCTACCCATCAAAATACTCTAAAAGAATGTATGTATTTGGGAAAAATAAATTAAAGTCGATTAATTAACCCTCCGAGGAAGAAATCACCGTCCAATTTGCCGCATCTACCGAAAATACGGAAAATGCTTTCCAGGTCCGCGGGGTCCCGCATTCGCTCCGGGGTGCCTATACGGAGCTAGATAAAGCACTGCTGATATTTTTATTAGAAAGAGCATTAAATTCTAAGCAGGGTAGCATATTGGGTTGTTTTTTACAGCCCTTACAGGGCCAGAGAGAGTGCGTCTCTATAGAGACTCTAAACAGAGCAGAAGGGGTAGCCCTCCATATTTTAGCTCTACGGGGACTACCGCGGTAGTTAAAGACATGTTCTATGCACCAAAAGATTCATAAAGAATGTATCTATGTGGGAAAAATAAATTAAATTCGATGATCTAACTCTCCGAGGAAGAAATGACCGTCCAATTTGCCATATCTACCGAAAATACCGAAATTCGCTTCCTGGGCTGCGGGGGGTGGGGCGCATTCGCGTCGGGGTGCCTATACGGATCTAGATAGAGCAATGCTGATATTTTGGTTGTAAAGAGCATTAAATTCTAAGCAGGGTAGCATATTTGGTTGGTTTTTTGGCGGCCTCTTTAGGGCCATAGGGAGGAGCGGAGCGGCCATCGAGGACAGCTCGCTTTCTCGGCAGCAGCAAAATCAGAGACATCATTTGCCGAGGCGAGGAGGGGAGCGACCGTTGAGGACAGTTCGCTTTCTCGGCAGCAGCAAAATCAGAGAAACATCATCTGCCGAGGCGAGGAGGGGGGCGACCGTGGAGGACAGCTCGCTTTCTCGGCAGCAGCAAAATCAGACATCATCTGCCGAGGAGCAGGGCGGCCGTCGAGGGGAGCGTTGATCTCTCAGTGGTCTACTGAGTTTTTCGTATTGTAGGTGTATTTGTATTATTAACAAAAATTTAATTCTATATTCGATTGAATTGGTATATTAATGATACTGTAAAAAGTGTTTCCTCATCTAGGCACGAGCGGGACGATCTTGGCACGTGCCAGGTAATTTACAGGTAGCGTTGTTCATTCTGAGGCACGCGCCCTTGTGTATTCCAGGTAAATCCACCTCATGCAGGCACGTGCCAGGTAATCCAGTGGTAAACTTTTATTCTAAAGCACATGTCCTCTTTTATATCATGGAAAACAGTACGAAATACTTTTTAGATTAAATAGCTAGAATAATATATAGCTTCACATATTTCTATTTCATCTTTTTATTGAGAGGGGTAGACTATCCCCACTGAAAAATCGAATTTTTTATTTATCAAGGTATGTTTAAGTTCTTTATATCATTTTATTCCACGTGAGAAGACGAGAAAAATGATATCAATATCATAATTATAGCTTTAAAAATAAAAGTTCCAGTTCTCAATATGTGTGGAGAACCTGGAGTCCGCTTTTTTTTTTATGTGGCAGATTCTGACACAAAAAAGGCCGTCTCCAGGTTTTCCGATCCAAAACCCAGATATCTATACATGAAATTGTTCGTCTCGATGAGACGAGAAAGAATATGTAATTAGAATTTCAGTGGCTCCAAAAATAAAAAAGTTATTGACTGAAAACTTTAGGAATTGGACTTAGACTTTTTGTCGACGAGTAAAATGCAATCCTTATAGGGGGTGATTGTCTTATTATACACACTACAGCATTGTTTCTTACATCATTTTTCTCGTCTCAACGAGACGAAGACAATGATATCAAACACAAGGAAATTGAACAATAAATAAAAATTTCACAGGCAAATAGGTAGTCATTTTTATCGTTCCTAGCAGAATATCCTCCTGTCAAAAATCGAATTTTTTATTTATTAAAGTATTTTAAAGTTCTTTATATCATTTTATTCCACGTGAGAAGACGAGAAAAATGATATCAATATCATAATTATTGCTTTAAAAATAAAAGTTCCAGTTCTCAATATGTGTGGAGAACCTGGAGTCGGCCTTTTTTTTTATGTGGCAGATTCTGACACAAAAAAGGCCGACTCCAGGTTTTCCGATCCAAAACCCAGATATCTATACATTAAATTGTTCGTCTCTCGACGAGACGAGAAAGAATATGTAATTAGAATTCTAGTGGCTCCAAAAATAAAAAAGTTATTGACTGCTGGAGTCGGCCTTTTTTTTTATGTGGCAGATTCTGACACAAAAAAGGCCGACTCCAGGTTTTCCGATCCAAAACCCAGATATCTATACATGAAATTGTTCGTCTCGACGAGACGAGAAAGAATATGTAATTAGAATTTTAGTGGCTCCAAAAATAAAAAAGTTATTGACTGAAAACTTTAGGAATTGGACTTAGACTTTTTGTCAAGTAGAAATTAGTCCCTTCAGGGGCTTCATGTCATTTATACTCGACCTACAACAGTATGCTTTACATCATTTTCTTTGTCTCATTGAGACGAGAAAGAATATGTAATTAAAAAATATGTAGGGTGGATAATGAAAATTTTATGCCTCAAACCTTTGGCAAATTTTTTATTACTTGAGCTATGACATTGTGCTTTATATCATTTTCTTCGTCTCAAAAAGACGAGAAAGAACATGTAATTAAAATAAATGTAGGATGAAAAATGAAAATGTTATGCCCTAAACCTTTTACAATTTGGACTTAGTCATTTTACAGCGAGTGATAAAAAATGCTTTTGGGGGCTCATTTCCTTATTTATTATCACACCTTAATGTTTCTTATCTCATTGTTTTTGTCTCAATGAGGCGAATCAGGTTATATCAAGTTCATATTTCTAGCTTGATAAATATAATGATGAGCCCCCAAAAGCATTTTCAGTCATTTGTCTGAAAAAGTCTAAGTCCCAAATCAGGTTATCTGGGGTCAAAATCTTTATTATTCATGTTACATAAAATATGATTGTATATTTCTTTTCGTCTCAAAAAGCCGAGAAAGACTATGGTAACAAAATATTTTTTGGATGACAAATACAGGACTGAGGGCTAACCCTAATTTTAAATCTCGCAGAGCTAGGGTTATGGCCCGTGCCTAGGTTTGGGGGTACCCTTTGGTCGGAAAAAATATTTGATGGCATATTCTTTTTCGCCTCATTGAGACGAAGAAAATGGTATAAAGCTCAATGTCATAGCTCAATCAATGAAAATTTGGCTTTCAAAAATCTACTAATTTCCTTATAAGGCATAAGCCTAATACTCTTATAAGGAAATTAATAGATTATTGGAAGCCATATTTTCATTTATTGAGCTATGATATTGAGTTTGATATCATTCTCTTCGTCTCGAAAAGACGAGAAAGAATATGTAATTAAAATAAATGTAGGGTGGATAATGAAAATTTTATGCCCTAAACCTTTTTCAATTTGGACTTAGTCATTTTACAGCGAGTGATAAAAAATGCTTTTGGGGGCTCATTTGCTTATTTATTATCCCATCTTAATGTTTCTTATATCATTTTTTCCCTCTCAATGAGGCGAAACAGGTTATATCAAGTTCATATTTCTAGCTTGATCAATAAGATGATGAGTCCCAAAACGCATTTTAAGTTAATTGCCGAAAAAAGTCTAAGTCCCAAATCAGGTTATCTTGGGTCAACATTTTTATTATTCATGTTACATAAAATATGATTATATATTCCTTCTCGTCCCCTCAAGACGAAAAAAATGATGTAAAGATCTTTTAAATATCCTGAATAATAAAGTTTTAGGACATGAATATGTCTTTGTTATTTACCCTCCTAAAAGGGACATAATCTCAATAGGAATGTCAAGTATTTCAGGTGGCAAAATTTTTATTACTTGAGCTATGACATTGTGCTTTATATCATTTTTTTCGTCTTAAAAAGACGAGAAAGAATATGTAATTAAAATAAATGTAGGGTGGATAATGAAAATGTTATGCCCTAAACCTTTTACAATTTGGACTTAGTCATTTTACATCGAGTGATAAAAAAAGTCCCCCACACCAGCGTACTGGTGCAGAGGACAAGTTATTGGGAGAAAAAAAAAGTCCCCCACACCACCGTACTGGTGCAGAGGACAAGTTATTGGGAGAAAAACTATCTTTAACAGGAGACTTAGTGATATAAAGCAGTTCCTATTTGAGCTATATGTGCATTCCGGAGGCTAAAGTCCAAAATCAATTATGGCCACCTAAAATTAATATTCTTCAAGATACCCCAAATCTAATTGCATATTATTTGGGGCCTTTTTGAGATCAATAGTAAAGTACCTTATATCCCCTTATTCGTCTCAATGAGACAAAGAGAATGATATCAACTTTGTTTAGCTAAGTCTATGTATAAGTAAAACACAGTCCAGAAATTGGTATTTTTCCCTCGTCGGAAAAACTCTAAGTCCAAATAACAAAGATTTTGGGGTGTAAAATCTTTATTTATCACCCTAGCAATTATTTGATGACATATTCTTTCTCGTCTCGTGAAGGCGAACAACATGATATAAGACACTATAGGATAGGACCATTAATAAATATTTGGTCCCCCAAAAGGTATGTATTCCCTATATAATTCATTGTGCGTGTCAGAATTTGCCACTTAGGTCATATTATTTTTATTGATGGTCCTATCTCAAAGTTCTTTATATCATTTTGTTCGTCTCGTTGAGACGAAAAGAATGATATAAAGAACTTTGAGATAGCTTGATCAATGAAAGTTTTTCCTATTTGGCTTATATATGTCTCGGACGCTAAAGTCCAAAATCAATTATGGCCACCTAAAATTAATATTCTTCAAGATACCCCAAATCTGATTGTATACTATTTGGGCCTTTTTTGAGACGAACAAATTGATATAAAGAACTCTGATGTACTACAATAAATAAAGGGGAAAAAAATTGTGTCAGATTCTGCCACGTTCAATGAATTATATTGGAAATGCATAGCTTTTGGGGGACAAAATCTTTATTAATGCTCCTATCCCATGATATCTTATATCATTGTATTCGTCTCAACGAGACGAAAAAGAATATATAATCAAATAATAGCTAGGGTGATAAATAAATATTTCGTTCCCCAAAAACTTGTGAATTTGGACTTAAGAGTTTTTTCGACGAGTGAAAAATACAAGTTTTTGGGTTGTGGTTTTCTTATACATAGACCTAGCTATATGAAGTTGATATCATTCTCTTCGTCTCACTGAGACGAAGAAGATGATATAAGATACTTTAAGATAGAGTAATAAATAAAGATTTCACATCCGAAAAACTGCATTTTCCTGTATTTCTGTCGGCGTGGCCAAATTTCCCTCATCGGCCATTTGTTTTTTATTTATTGCCCAATCTCAAAGTTCTTTATATCATTTTCTTCGTCTCAACGAGACAAACAAGAATATGTAATTATATTTCTGATAGGATAAGTATTAAGCGTTTTCTGACCGAATAAGTGAGATTTTCCTCGGTCTCCGGATTTCCCGGACTCTGCTCCGGATAGGGCGGGGGCATATAATGGGAAACCCCCTCTCCAAGGTGGGGATAGGCTCCCCTTATGATACATACCCATAATAATGCTCAACACCCTCGTTAAAGGCCTCCACGGGGCGTGTGGCGGATTCTGACACGAAGTTTTTCCGATTTTGTCCGGATCATTTCCGGTCCGGGAGAGGAAATTTCCGAAAACCAAGACCATGGTCCGATAGCCCACCTCCAAGTATCCCCATGTACCAAATTGCATTGAAAAATAATAACAACTACTATGTTTTTTAGAGGGCTGAAAATGGCTATATTTTAACTAAAAAGCCCCACCCCCGGGGCGGGGGTGGGGGTAGAAAATCGAAAAAAAACCTCCGAGGTCGGACGAAGTTCCCCTAACCATATATACCCATACCAATACCCTAACCCATATAACGAGGCCTCCAGGGGGCGTGTGTCACAATCCGCCACGCCAGCGTGGCGAAATCCGCCACAAAAATGCTAAAGACGGCCTGTTTCAACAGGCCGACTGCAGGATTCAAACGTATTTGATCACATTAATTTTTTGACCAGCAGGTAAGTTTGAGCTTCTAGAACACGTTTATGATAAAAAAAAAAATTTTGAAATTCTTAAGATTTTGGGGGTGGGGGGCCATTTTTCAACTTTTCTTTAACAAACCTTACCAACTTAAATCGGCCGTAAAAAATTTATTCCGCGTGATATTTTAACCAACTTGGTGTCAAAATGTAGGTAATTATGTGTACTATAGATTAAAAATAAGTTTCATAACATTTTTTAAAGGTTTCGAGGAGACGCTGGGTCATTTTTACACCCACCCCTATTTTTTTTTTTAAAAATTCACTTTTGACCGCCGATAAAAATTTTACTTGGTATACTACAATAAAAAACTACATATCAATGGATAGATATTTGTAATACCTATCCAACAACACCAAGTTTGTAAAGATCGATTAATAAATACGGAAGTTATAAGACCGCAAAGTCCGAATTTGTACGAAAACCGAAAAATTTCATATCGATGTCACTTTGAGTGCCTGTATCTCAGGTATCGGATGCGACAGAACAATGGCACCTATTTTCCTGTTTAGGTACATCCTTTGGACATTTTATGTTAAAATTGGGAGGAGATAAAGTTCTGATTTCAAGGAGAAGCTGGGTCATTTTTAAACCCTACCCCCCCTTTTTTTAAATTTTCGGGTTTTGACGCTTCCTCATCATCTTTGTATGTAAAATTTTATATTTCTTTTTTCATAATTAGTTAGATCTATTCAATACCTATCGTTTGATACCAAGTTTGTTTATTTCTATGCATAAATACGATCCCCAGAGCCCGTGATATCGGCGCTTCCGCGCGAAATTTAATTTTTGAAAAGAAGTCCCTTTTCGCGCGCCTATATCTCCGTTCAATAGGCCCCCAAAATGATCTACTTAGTATCAAAAGTTTCCAAATTTATTAGGCAACATTGAATTAAAATTGCAGGC
Organism: Ostrea edulis; assembly: GCF_947568905.1. Taxonomy (NCBI): domain Eukaryota; kingdom Metazoa; phylum Mollusca; class Bivalvia; order Ostreida; family Ostreidae; genus Ostrea; species Ostrea edulis. The sequence continues at coordinate 75,901,828 of NC_079166.1, read as the reverse complement.
CAAAATATTTTTGAATTCAAGGCGAGGGCGGGTGATTTTTCTAACCTACCCCCAATTTTTTTTCCCGGTAATTATTTTGACCGCTTATAATTTGAGCTAGGATGCTTGGATTTTATTGAGTATTATATCAATGGAAAGGCCTTGTCAATACCTACAATTAGACACCAAGTTTGTATAATTCCATTGATAAATGAATATTTTATAAAGGATTGAAAATGGAAATTTTCGAAAAATTAACGGAAGTGTCCTATATAAATCTGCTCTTTGTCTGATGTTTGATATCATATTGGAAACAAAATAGCATGCAATTATAGCCCAATAATGTATGTTTGTGGGGGGGAAAAAAATTTGAAAATCGGTTAAGAAATGGAGGCACAAATTGAAATTCATTACAGTGAACAAATCGCAAAAACGAATAGCCGCGGAATTCCGGCTCTGTGCCATATTTAATCCCTTCTGGTACCCATACCAATTGAGATATCGTCATTTTGAAAATTCTAATGGAAAGAGCACCCCATTTACTACTAAATAGCAGTTCTAAACTTTATTTTACTATTAAAATTAAGAAATCGCAGACGCCCGGAAAAGGGGACAAATTAACGGCGATATTGACCAAAAGGATTTTTTTCGCATTTTTGACACGAGTTAAAAGGTTCATTAATGTAATTACTAGTAATGTTTTGATATTAATCAAGAGACAGGAAACATGTGAACAGATTATGAGAATTTCAAAGACTACTTATAAGAAATAAAAGTTTAACTGCCGTTCAAAATAGCGAATACATCAAAAATTCAATGAAAAAATGTTTATGGGTACCCCGGTATTTTAGCTCTAGGGAGATTACCCAGGAAGGTAGAGACATGTTCTACCTCTCAAAATACTCTAAAAGAATGTATCTATTTGGGAAAACTAAATTAAAGTCGATTAATTAACCCTCCGAGGCAGAAATCACCGTCCAATTTGCCGCATCTACCGAAAATACGGAAAATGCTTTCCAGGTCCGCAGGGGGTCCCGCATTCGCTCCGGGGTGCCTATACGGAGCTAGATAGAGCACTGCTGATATTTTTGTTAGAAAGAGCATGAAATTCTAAGCAGGGTACCATGTTCGATTGTTTTTTTCAAGCCCCTTTAGGGCCATAGAAAGGGCGGCTCTATATAGACTTTTAAGCGGATTTCCATATGAAAGGGGTAGCCCTCAGTATTTTAGCTCTACGGGGACTACCCTAGTAAGTATAAACATGTACTACCCCTCAAAATACTCTAAAAGAATGTATCTATTTAAGAAAAATAAATTAAAGTCGATTGATTAATCCTCCGAGGCAGAAATCACCGTCCAATTTGCCGCATCTACCGAAAATACGGAAAATGCTTTCCAGGTCCGCGGGGGTCCGGCATTCGCTCCGGGGTGCCTATACGGAGCTAGATAGAGCACTGCTGATATTTTTGTTAGAAAGAGCATGAAATTCTAAGCAGGGTACCATGTTCCATTGCTTTCTTGAAGCCCCTTTAAGGCCAAAGAAAGGGCGGCTCTATATAGACTCTAAAGCGGATTTCTATATGAAAGGGGTAGCCCTCGGTATTTTAGCTCTACGGGGACTACCCTAGTAAGTATAGACATGTTCAACCCCTCAAAATACTCTGAAAGAATGTATCTGTTTGAAAAAACTAACTTAAAGTCGATTGATTAACCCTCCGAGGAAGAAATCACCGTCCAATTTGCCGCATCTACCGAAATTACGGAAAATGCTTTCCAGGTCCGCGGGGGTCCCGCATTCTCTCCGGGGTGCCTATACGGAGCTAGATAGAGCACTGCTGATATTTTTGTTAGAAAGAGCATGAAATTCTAAGCAGGGTACCATGTTCGATTGTTTTTTTCAAGCCCCTTTAGGGCCATAGAAAGGGCGGCTCTATAAAGACTCTAAAGCGGATTTCCGTATGAATGGGGTAGCCCTCGGAATTTTAGCTCTACGGGGACTACATAGGTAGGTACGGACATGTTATACCCACCAAAAGAATCATAAAGAATGTATCTATTTGGGAAAAAGAAAGTAAAGTCGATTAATTAACTCTACGAGGAAGAAAAAGCCGTCCAATTTGCCGCATATGCTGAAAATAGCGAAATTCGCGTTGTGGGCCGCAGGGGTCCTGCATTCGCCTCGAGGTGCCTATACGGAGCTAGATAGAGCCACGCCGATATTTTTGTTAGAAAGAGCATTAAAATCTAAGCAGGGTACTATGTTCGATTGTGTTTTTCAGCCCCTTTAGGGCCACAGAGAGGACGGCTCTATAAAGACTCCAAGGGGGATTTCCTTATGAAAGGGGTAGGCCTCTGTATTTTAGCTCTACGCGGACTACTCGGGTAGATAGGGACATGTTCTACCTACCAAAAGATTTCTAAAGATTGTATCTATTTGGGTAAAATAAATAAAAGTCGATCAAATAACCCTCCGACGAAGAAATGGCCGTCCAATTTGCCGCATCTACTGAAAATACGGAAAATGCTTTCCAGGTCCGCGGGGGTCCCGCATTCTCGCCGGGGTGCCTATACGGAGCTAGATAGAGCACTGCTGATATTTTTGTTAGAAAGAGCATGAAATTCTAAGCAGGGTACCATGTTCGATTGTTTTTTTCAAGCCCCTTTAGGGCCATAGAAAGGGTGGCTCTATGAAGACTCCAAGGCGGATTTCCATATAAAAGGGGTAGGCTTCTGTATTTTAGCTCTACGGGGACTACATAGGTAGGTATAGACATGTTCTACCCACCAAAAGAATAATTAAGAATGTATCTATTTGGGAAAAATAAATTAAAGTCGATTAATTAACTCTACGAGGAAGAAAAAGCCGTCCAATTTGCCGCATCTACTGAAAAGACCGAAATTCGCGTCCTGGGCCACAGGGGGTCCCGCATTCGCCTCAAGGTGCCTATACGGAGCTAGATAGAGCCACGCTGATATTTAGTTTAGAAAGAGCATTAAATTCTAAGCAGGGTACCATGTTCGATTGTGTTTTTCAGCCCCTTCAGGACCACAGAGAGAGCGGCTCTATAAAGACTCTAAAGCGGATTTCTATATGAAAGGGGTAGCCCTCGGTATTTTAGCTCTACGGCGACTACATAGGTATGTATAGACATGTTCTACCCATCAAAATACTCTAAAAGAATGTATCTATTTGGGAAAAATAAAGTAAAGTCGATTAATTAACTCTACGAGGAAGAAAGAGCCGTCCAATTTGCCGCATTTACTGAAAATAGCGAAATTTGCGTTCTGGGCCGCAGGGGGTCCCGCATTCGCCTCGAGGTGCCTATACGGAGCTAGATAGAGCCATCCCGATATTTTTGTTAGAAAGAACATTAAATTCTAAGCAGGGTACCATGTTCGATTGTGTTTTTCAGCCCCTTCAGGGCCACAGAGAGAGCGGCTCTATAAAGACTCTAAAGCGGATTTCTATATGAAAGGGGTAGCCCTCGGTATTTTAGCTCTACGGCGACTACATAGGTATGTATAGACATGTTCTACCCATCAAAATACTCTAAAAGAATGTATCTATTTGGGAAAAATAAAGTAAAGTCGATTAATTAACTCTACGAGGAAGAAAGAGCCGTCCAATTTGCCGCATTTACTGAAAATAGCGAAATTTGCGTTCTGGGCCGCAGGGGGTCCCGCATTCGCCTCAAGGTGCCTATACGGAGCTAGATAGAGCCATCCCGATATTTTTGTTAGAAAGAACATTAAATTCTAAGCAGGGTACCATGTTCGATTGTGTTTTTCAGCCCCTTCAGGGCCACAGAGAGAGTGACTCTATAAAGACTCTAAAACGGATTTCCATATGAATGGGGTAGCCCTCGGTATTTTAGCTCTACGGGGACTACCCTAGTAAGTATAGACATGTTCTACCCCTCAAAATACTCTAAAAGAATGTATGTATTTGGGAAAAATAAATTAAAGTCGATTAATTAACCCTCCGAGGAAGAAATCACCGTCCAATTTGCCGCATCTACCGAAAATACGGAAAATGCTTTCCAGGTCCGCGGTGGTCCCGCATTCGCTCCGGGGTGCCTATACGGAGCTAGATAAAGCACTGCTGATATTTTTATTAGAAAGAGCATTAAATTCTAAGCAGGGTAGCATATTGGGTTGTTTTTTGCAGCCCTTATGGGGCCAGAGAGAGTGCGTCTCTATAGAGACTCTAAACAGAGCAGAAGGGGTAGCCCTCCATATTTTAGCTCTACGGGGACTACCGCGGTAGTTAAAGACATGTTCTATGCACCAAAAGATTCATAAAGAATGTATCTATGTGGGAAAAATAAATTAAATTCGATGATCTAACTCTCCGAGGAAGAAATGACCGTCCAATTTGCCATATCTACCGAAAATACCGAAATTCGCTTCCTGGGCTGCGGGGGGTGGGGCGCATTCGCGTCGGGGTGCCTATACGGATCTAGATAGAGCAATGCTGATATTTTGGTTGTAAAGAGCATTAAATTCTAAGCAGGGTAGCATATTTGGTTGGTTTTTTGGCGGCCTCTTTAGGGCCATAGGGAGGAGCGGAGCGGCCATCGAGGACAGCTCGCTTTCTCGGCAGCAGCAAAATCAGAGACATCATTTGCCGAGGCGAGGAGGGGAGCGACCGTTGAGGACAGTTCGCTTTCTCGGCAGCAGCAAAATCAGAGAAACATCATCTGCCGAGGCGAGGAGGGGGGCGACCGTGGAGGACAGCTCGTTTTCTCGGCAGCAGCAAAATCAGACATCATCTGCCGAGGAGCAGGGCGGCCGTCGAGGGGAGCGCTGATCTCTCAGTGGTCTACTGCGTTTTTCGTATTGTAGGTGTATTTGTATTATTAACAAAAATTTAATTCTATATTCGATTGAATTGGTATATTAATGATACTGTAAAAAGTGTTTCCTCATCTAGGCACGAGCGGGACGATCTTGGCACGTGCCAGGTAATTTACAGGTAGCGTTGTTTATTCTGAGGCACGCGCCCTTGTGTATTCCAGGTAAATCCACCTCATGCAGGCACGTGCCAGGTAATCCAGTGGTAAACTTTTATTCTAAAGCACATGTCCTCTTTTATATCATGGAAAACAGTACGAAATACTTTTTAGATTAAATAGCTAGAATAATATATAGCTTCACATATTTCTATTCATCTTTTTATTGAGAGGGGTAGACTATCCCCACTGAAAAATCGAATTTTTTATTTATCAAGGTATGTTTAAGTTCTTTATATCATTTTATTCCACGTGAGAAGACGAGAAAAATGATATCAATATCATAATTATATCTTTAAAAATAAAAGTTCCAGCTCTCAATATGTGTGGAGAACCTGGAGTCGGCCTTTTTTTTTATGTGGCAGATTCTGACACAAAAAAGGCCGTCTCCAGGTTTTCCGATCCAAAACCCAGATATCTATACATTAAAGTGTTCGTCTCGACGAGACGAGAAAGAATATGTAATTAGAATTTCAGTGGCTCCAAAAATAAAAAAGTTATTGACTGAAAACTTTAGGAATTGGACTTAGACTTTTTGTCGACGAGTAAAATGCAATCCTTATAGGGGGTGATTGTCTTATTATACACACTAGAGCATTGTTTCTTACACCATTTTTCTCGTCTCAACGAGACGAAGACAATGGTATCAAACACAAGGAAATTGAACAATAAATAAGAATTTCACAGGCAAATAGGTAGTCATTTTTATTGTTCCTAGCAGAATATCCTCCTGTCAAAAATCGAATTTTTTATTTATTAAAGTATTTTAAAGTTCTTTATATCATTTTATTCCACGTGAGAAGACGAGAAAAATGATATCAATATCATAATTATTGCTTTAAAAATAAAAGTTCCAGTTCTCAATATGTGTGGAGAACCTGGAGTCGGCCTTTTTTTTTATGTGGCAGATTCTGACACAAAAAAGGCCGACTCCAGGTTTTCCGATCCAAAACCCAGATATCTATACATTGAATTGTTTGTCTCGACGAGACGAGAAAGAATATGTAATTAGAATTTCAGTGGCTCCAAAAATAAAAAAGTTATTGACTGAAAACTTTAGGAATTGGACTTAGACTTTTTGTTGACGAGTAAAATGCAATCCTTATAGGGGGTGATTGTCTTATTATACACACTAGAGCATTGTTTCTTACACCATTTTTCTTGTCTCAACGAGACGAAGACAATGGTATCAAACACAAGGAAATTGAACAATAAATAAGAATTTCACAGGCAAATAGGTAGTCATTTTTATCGTTCCTAGCAGAATATCCTCCTGTCAAAAATCGAATTTTTTATTTATTAAAGTATGTTAAAGTTCTTTATATCATTTTATTACACGTGAGAAGACGAGAAAAATGATATCAATATCAAATTTATAGCTTTATAAATAAAAGTTCCAGCTCTCAACATGTGTCGGAAACCTGGAGTCGGTTTTTTTTTATGGCAGATTCTGCCATAGTTGAGGCCGACTTTAGGTTTCCCAATCCAAAATCCAGATATCTATACATTAAAGTGTTCGTCTCGACGAGACGAGAAAGAATATGTAATTAGAATTTCAGTGGCTCCAAAAATAAAAAAGTTATTGACTGAAAACTTTAGGAATTGGACTTCGACTTTTTGTCGACAAGTAAAATGCAATCCTTATAGGGGGTGATTGTCTTATTATACACACTACAGCATTGTTTCTTACACCATTTTTCTCGTCTCAACGAGACGAAGACAATGATATAAAACACAAGGAAATTGAACAATAAATAAGAATTTCACAGGCAAATAGGTAGTCATTTTTATCGTTCCTAGCAGAATATCCTCCTGTCAAAAATCGAATTTTTTATTTATTAAAGTATTTTAAAGTTCTTTATATCATTTTATTCCACGTGAGAAGACGAGAAAAATGATATCAATATCATAATTATTGCTTTAAAAATAAAAGTTCCAGTTCTCAATATGTGTGGAGAACCTGGAGTCGGCCTTTTTTTTATGTGGCAGATTCTGACACAAAAAAGGCCGACTCCAGGTTTTCCGATCCAAAACCCAGATATCTATACATTAAATTGTTCGTCTCGACGAGACGAGAAAGAATATGTAATTAGAATTTTAGTGGCTCCAAAAATAGTTATTGACTGAAAACTTTAGGAATTGGACTTAGACTTTTTGTCAAGTAGAAATTAGTCCCTTCAGGGGCTTCATGTCATTTATACTCGACCTACAACAGTGTGCTTTACATCATTTTCTTTGTCTCATTGAGACGAGAAAGAATATGTAATTAAAAAATATGTAGGGTGGATAATGAAAATTTTATGCCTCAAACCTTTTACAATTTGGACTTAGTCATTTTACAGCGAGTGATAAAAAATGCTTTTTGGGGCTGATTTCCTTATTTATTGTCACACCTTAATGTTTCTTATATCATTGTTTTCGTCTCAATGAGGCGAATCAGGTGATATCAGGGTCTTATTTCTAGCTTGATAAATATAATGATGAGACCCCAAAAGCATTTTCAGTCATTCGTCGGAAAAAGTCTAAGTCCCAAATCAGGTTATCTGGGGTCAACCCCTCTGAAAATACAGCAGGATATCCCAGGAAGTCCCGAGACAAAATCCCAGGATTTATCAGGATTGTCCTGAAAAGTCCTGCTTTTTTGAAACTGAGATTGACAAGGAATTAGAGGGACGGTATTGGCAGTGGGACATTTCAGGACTTTTAAGGATAATTTCCCCATTGAAAATACAGCAGGATATCCCAGGAAGTCCCAAGACAAAATCCCAGGATTTATCAGGATTGTCCTGAAAAGTCCTGCTTTTTTGAAACTGAGATTGACAAGGAATTAGAGGGACGGTATTGGCAGTGGGACATTTCAGGACTTTTAAGGATAATTTGAACACTTAAATTTGCCTTTTATAGTCCTGCAAAGTCTCACTTAATCCTGCAATCTGAAAGGGGAAAAAGTGGGATTATTCTGGACATGTCTTGGAAAGTCCCAGTAGACAGGACTGGGATTTTGCAGGATTTTATTGGATCTCCCTAAAAATCCTGCTTTTTGAGTTGATGCAGGACTCCTGGAAAGTCCCAATTTATCCTACTAACCTGTTTTGGTCTTTAACCCTACTGTGGAATAAAACTCGAGATCCAGGATATGTGATATCTTTTCTGTAAAAGTGGCAATTAAGAATGAAATTACGAATCAAAATGATAATCTGATAATAAAATTTATTTAACATACATATACATAAATTTCAGCAATACTTATATGAACTTCCAAAGCAAGTACTTTGAAAAGTTCATTTAAATTATGGCTGGGGTGAGCTAAAAAGCACTATTTCTTACGTAAACAAATAATTAAACAAGAGGTCCATGGGCCACATCGCTCACCTTAGTCATCTTGGTCCATATTTAAAGATTTCCCATATACTTGTATGTAAAACTTTTGTCCCTATAATGTGGCCAAAACCTATCCTTGGGGGCCACGATTCAGGGTTGTCACTAGAAAATATTGAAGACGAGTCCCGGTATCATGGTTTGTAAGCAGCTTGAGTCCCATGAAAATTTGACGAGTCCCATGAAAGTTGAATTAAAGAGTCATTTAGATTTTTCCTACACCTTTATTTATACCGAGTGAACACAAGCTAATGTCGTACCTCTTTTCACTTTCATCTTCAACAAATGACAAAAATCAGTTAATTTTCGTCTAGCCCATGCATAACAGTGCAGTGATCACTTTGTACACATGAAATTAAAAGTAATCATTCACAACTCGGTCTCATACAACTAATTGCCCATTGCAAACAGAATTACTTCCCCGAATCCTCTATCATCGATACAACCCTATTCAGTATTAAACAAAATTTTAATTAAATAATTATTGTGATAAAATAGATGCGTACTAATTTTGTTTGTAAAATGATGTAAAATCTACCAAAGTTTACAAACTACGCTACTTTCAATTCCAATAAAAATGGCTACCGGAAGACAAACATTTATAATTAAATATAGATCCTGATTTGTAAAAAAAAGAAAAAGAAACATATATAAATAACTGCCTGTGAGTGGCAAAATGTTTTTTTACTTTGTATCTAAATTTCAATATTATATTCTAATTTGCACCTAATTGACTGCACTAAACGCACAAGTCGGATTGGGACACTGTGAACTCGGTGGTATCATCTCGGTTCACATTAGAGCGTAACGTTTTACCTAGATTTTTTCCTATGAGTTTTAATTAATACACAAATCAGGGCTTCTAAGTAAAATTATGATTTTTACTCAGAGTCCGAGACACGTCTGCAGGACTCGCCATATCAGACAAACCCCAATGAAATTTCTGTGATCCTATTCTTGCGTTAGTGACAACCCTTTTACAAACTTGAGTCTACACTATGTCGGGAAACTTTCATGTAAATCTCAGCTTTTCTGGCCAAGTGTTTCTTGAGAAGACAATTTTCATAAAGATTTTCCCTGTATATTTGTAAGTAAAACTTTGATCCCCTATTGAGACCCAATCCAACCCCCCCCCCCAAACCCCCGGTCATTGGTTTTAACAAACTTGAATCTGTACTATGTCAGGAGGCTTTCATGTAAATTTCAGCTTCTCTGTCCCAGTGGTTCTTAAAAGATTTTTGAATGACCCACCGTATTTTTGCGATTATCTCCCCTTTGAAGGGGCATGTCCCTTCATTTGAACAAACTTGAAAGCCTTTCACCCAAGGGTGCTTTGTGTCACTTAGTTTGGTTGAAATTGACCCAGTGGTTCTGGAGAAGATGAAAATGTGAAAAGTTTTCGCCGACGACAGACAACGAACAAATTTTGATCAGAAAAGCTCACTTGAACCTTCGGCCCAGGTGAGCTAAAAAAAAAATTTTAAACAGGTATTATCAAATTGTCCCTGAAGTTGAATTTTGTTTATCTTGATGTCACGGGTAACCTGGTTCAAAGATCTATTTCTTCGACTCGTGGGTGGGGGAAGGTGGCTCCAGACCTAAACAACTTGAGACGGTCTCTCATCTTGTTTCTAACTTCTTTGAGGGCCATCTCTGGATTTTTCTCTGGTACAGAGGCTTAAAAGATAGCATAATGAATTATTTGAGAGGTTGCATAACAGGTTTTGTAAATGAACATCATGCAAAATTTAAAATATCTATTGTATATATGCACCTTCTGCATCGTCTTCCCTTTTATCTAAGCCATCTTTGGTCTCACGGGCGTTTTCCTGTCACACTGCATGATGTCGGTTCATCCACTGAAAACAGTGCCTTATTAAGTCACTTGATGATATTCTAAATTCATAACTATCTCTTCAAGTCCATGCTACAATGAAAGAGAACAAGTACTAGATAAACATATTGGAAACAGGATGATAATTTGTTAAGGTGTGACAATTCCACTAGACTACCAAAAAAGACGAATTATTACAAACCAAAAGTAAAAATACTAACCAGCAACGCCGTGTATTTTGAACAACTAGGCCTATCCCCCAGTTTCTGAGTGTAAGGTGAATCCTATATTCCTATCTGGAATCCATTCCATGCTTGATTGCATACTGATTCTGTTGAATGTTCTCCATCCTTGCGAATATTTCCCTGACTTCGCGCCCAGAAAGGAACATTGAAAAAAAAGCGCTTTGATCACTTGCGTGAACGTCAGGTCGTACACTGACTGACTCGTCCCCAGGTCAACACGTAACCAAAAGACGATCAGTAAAAAGTTATACAATCGACCAGTGGAAACCCAGTGTATAAGACTTCATATACATACATATGATATATTTTATACATGATATATCTTATATCGAATTAGAACGGGGAGAAGAAAAAAACACGACAAGCTTCGTACATTGTACAAGTTGACCGAAACGACATCACCGGAAGTTACAACTTTCAAAGAAGTCATTTATGATTTAAAGATTTGTGAATGGAAATCAATAACATCGGAATGAAAAAGGACTACGGGGTAACGGATGACACTCTGTAAGTACCATATGCTTATTTTGTTTACGTTTGTAAATGATTACATGCATTGGAAAAATACACGCTTGATCGCTGGACCACTCGAAATTCCTCGATACAATCATTCTATTTACAGCTTAACATATCAAAACAAACTACTCTTTTTTTTAACGTAAACCATTGACTGGTTCGATCTAGATGGAAAGGGTATAATCACCAGAACATTGTATCATGGATATCCATCATTATGATTCTGTTTCGATCAGTTGACCTTGTTCTGTAATTATTACTGCTTCGTAAAATAACTACGGACAGTACGGTTACAAAATTTAGCATGGCAAGCTGATTGTATCCATCAGTGATAATTTATTGCTATTTGCACCTCAAAACATTGATGTGTCAAAGAAACTTTTCTAAATATAAAATTTTTAATCAGTGTCTTGAAAATTAAGTTTCTTCATTAATAATTTGTAATTAATTATTATTGCAGGAGATTGAGAACCCAAAAGGTACATGCTGTGCAAGAAAGATGTAAACATGCGAATTCCTAAATGTACTAAATATTAAAACATCAACTGCAATCTTCAGTGGTGACATCCAAAAGTTGATATGCCATTGGTACTTCAAGTGATACGACCGTGACATTGGAAAATCCTTTTAACTTATCATCACTTGAGCCTGAATTGCAATCCTTTTGATACAGACATTTTTTTAAGTTCAGTTTTGAACATTAATGCAGCTGTGTCATCTCTGGAAATGGAAAAGCCTACCACAGAATCTGATGAATTTTTTAACATTCTTTCACAAAAAGGGATCTTCTTTATTTTGAAGAAGGTAGCCCAGGAACTGGAAATCTGTTATCAAAATGATCTTAATAATACACTGGACAATATTCTAACCTTAAAAAAAACATGACAAACCCGATTGAACTCCTGTGATGAAGCATCTCAAAACTCAAATTATGGTAGTCTTTCAAGTGACATTGAGGATTTCAATAGTGCATTTGACAGTAAAGTGATTTTAATTCAAGTTCAGATTGTTGTCATTATAAATTTATAAGAAGTGTTCTCATAGCCAACATTTTTCAAGTCTACTTTTGATGAAATATAGTCTTTTCTATTACAACTTATTATGACATGATTGTTGTTGTATACATAAATGTTCTTATCCACGAATCATTCACTGTTCTTATAGGTTTTTTTTTAGCCTGAACTATGTAGCAATGACATGTCAAGGTAATCCAGAAAATGTAAAATCTTTTCTTTGATATGACAAGGATTTAATTTTGTAACAATTAATATCTAAAAGTCCTGTAACCCTCATTAAAGTCCTTTATAATCTGACTTTACTGGTTGTAAGATTTTGAGGGTAATTGCAAGACTTCTCTCTTTGTATACTTTTAATACAAAGTCCTGGAAAGCAATGTAAAGTCCTGCATTATCTTGAATGTATCAAGTATGAGATTTTTAGGGAATTTCTGGGACGATGTTTTCGTCTTCATTTTATAATAAAGTCCTGAAAAACACAAGAATGTCCTAGAAAAACCTGCTGCTATGAGAGTGGGACATTGTAAGACATTTAGGTAATAAATATGTCCTAGAAATTCTTGCAAAGTCACTCTTGATGTAAGTGGGATATTCCAGGACAAATGCAGAAACATGAAGTCCTGTATTATCCCACTGCATTAGGACATGGGAGAAGTGGGACTTCACAAGGAAGTCCCAGGACTTCCAGGGATATCCTTCAATTAAGCAAAAAAGTGGGATTTATTTTCAGAGGGGTACATTTCTATTATTCATGTTACATAAAATATGATTATATATTCCTTCTCGTCTCTTCAAGACGAAAAAAATGATGTAAAGATCTTTTAAATATCCTGAATAATAAAGTTTTAGGACATGAATATGTTTTTCTTATTTACCCTCCTAAAAGGGACATAATCTCAATAGGAATGTCAAGTATTTCAGGTGGCAAAATTTTTATTACTTGAGCTATGACATTGTGCTTTATATCATTTTCTTCGTCTCAAAAAGACGAGAAAGAATATGTAATTAAAATAAATGTAGGATGGATAATGAAAATTTTATGCCCTAAACCTTTTACAATTTGGACTTAGTCATTTTACAGCGAGTGATAAAAAATGCTTTTGGGGGCTCATTTCCTTATTTATTATCACACCTTAATGTTTCTTATCTCATTTTTTTCGTCTCAATGAGGCGAACCAGGTGATACCAAGTTCTTATTTCTAGCTTGATAAATAAAATTATGAGCCCCCAAAAGCATTTTCAGTCATTCGTCGGAAAAAGTCTAAGTCCCAAATCAGGTTATCTGGGGTCAACATTTTTATTATTCATGTTACATAAAATATGATTATATATTCCTTCTCGTCTCCTCAAGACGAAAACAATGATGTAAAGATCTTTTAAATATCCTGAATAATAAAGTTTTAGGACTTGAATATGTCTTTGTTATTTACCCTCCTAAAAGGGACATGATCTCAATAGGAATGTCAAGTATTTCAGGGAGTAAAAATCTTATTACTTGAGCTATGACATTGTGCTTTATATCATTTTCTTCGTCTCAAAAAGACGAGAAAGAACATGTAATCAAAATAAATGTAGGATGAAAAATGAAAATGTTATGCCCTAAACCTTTTACAATTTGGACTTAGTCATTTTACAGCGAGTGATAAAAAATGCTTTTGGGGGCTCATTTCCTTATTTATAATCACACCTTAATGTTTCTTATCTCATTGTTTTCGTCTCAATGAGGCGAATCAGGTTATATCAAGTTCATATTTCTAGCTTGATAAATATAATTATGAGCCCCCAAAAGCATTTTCAGTCATTTGTCTGAAAAAGTCTAAGTCCCAAATCAGGTTATCTGGGGTTAAAATCTTTATTATTCATGTTACATAAAATATGATTATATATTTCTTTTCGTCTCAAAAAGCCGAGAAAGACTATGGTAACAAAATATTTTTTGGATGACAAATACAGGACTGAGGGCTAACCCTAATTTTAAATCTCGCAGAGCTAGGGTTATGGCCCGTGCCTAGGTTTGGGGGTACCCTTTGGTCGGAAAAAAATATTTGATGGCATATTCTTTTTCGCCTCATTGAGACGAAGAAAATGGTATAAAGCTCAATGCCATAGCTCAATCAATGAAAATTTGGCTTTCAAAAATCTACTAATTTCCTTATAAGGCATAAGCCTTAATACTCTTATAAGGAAATTAATAGATTATTGGAAGCCATATTTTTATTTATTGAGCTATGATATTGAGTTTGATATCATTCTTTTCGTCTCAAAAAGGCGAAAAAGACTATGGTAACAAAATATTTTTTGGATGACAAATACAGGACTGAGGGCTAACCCTAATTTTAAATCTCGCAGAGCTAGGGTTATGGCCCGTGCCTAGGTTTGGGGGTACCCTTTGGTCGGAAAAAATATTTGATGGCATATTCTTTTTCGCCTCATTGAGACGAAGAAAATGGTATAAAGCTCAATGTCATAGCTCAATCAATGAAAATTTGGCTTTCAAAAATCTACTAATTTCCTTATAAGGCATAAGCCTAATACTCTTATAAGGAAATTAATAGATTATTGGAAGTCATATTTTCATTTATTGAGCTATGATATTGAGTTTGATATCATTCTCTTCGTCTCGAAAGGACGAGAAAGAATATGTAATTAAAATAAATGTAGGGTGGATAATGAAAATTTTATGCCCAAACCTTTTTCAATTTGGACTTAGTCATTTTACAGCGAGTGATAAAAAATGCTTTTGGGGGCTCATTTCCTTATTTATTATCCCATCTTAATGTTTCTTATATCATTTTTTCCCTCTCAATGGGGCGAAACAGGTTATATCAAGTTCATATTTCTAGCTTGATCAATAAGATGATGAGTCCCAAAAAGCATTTTAAGTTAATTGCCGAAAAAAGTCTAAGTCCAAAATCAAGTTTTCAAGAGTAGAATTTTCAATATTCAAGCTACAGCAGATCTGATTACATGTTCATTCTCGTCTTTTCAAGCCGTAAAAGATAATATAAAGATCTATTACATTACTTGAAAAATAGAGGTTTTTTTACTTTAATAGGATATTTCTTATTTCACCTGTTAGGCCAGCATTTTTTTATTTTTAGGTTTACGAACCCAAGAATTATTAAGTCCCAGAGGAGGAGGAAATAAAAAAAAAAAATCCATATTTTGATTCATTATCGACTTTATTCTGTAATGTACATTTATTTTCGCTGTTTCTTTGATGCTCGTGTAACCGGCTCCTTTCCACTGGCTACACAGTGGTTACAAATGGGACGAACAAGATAGTTCGACCTTAAATTGTTTATTTCATCGTTATCAGCCAAATCTTCGTCTTTGCCACAATGAAAACACACAGACTCAAACACCTGGGCAGTTCCTGTTATAAATAATGAACTATTTTGATATTATGTTTGTCATAAGTTACCAACTACCTCCATAGAGCATATATATTGTGAGGCTGTAGAATTGTAGACAATTTTCAAAATTCTCATAAAATGCATCAATTAAAATGAGTACCAGAATAGTACGTGGTCTCCATGGGGCTCTGACAATTCATCCCCTCCTTAACGATGATAATATCTTGGTAAGCACCACCAGGGAAAAGAGGGTTACCACATGAGTAAAGCAGCTCTTCCTTCACACGAGTGACTGCGGTTTCTTGCTCCCTAGTTAGTTTTGCAGCAGAATACACAACCCGTCTTTTTCCACAGTCATGGCAGACAACATAGTTGCGAACTTTGGCTATTAAATAAAAGAACAACATATGATGGATGAAATAAATAAAAACTTTACCATTTTTGATGTTACCAACATCGAAAATGGTAAAGAATATCAAATGAACTTGTTTTGAACACATTTTTTTTAAATATCAGATTGAACAACATTTATCAACTTAAAATGTACCCAGCAGAAGTTTAAACTTTGTTAACTGACACCATTTAAAATGATTTTCAAGTAAACATGTAACAAACCAGCAACAAGCATGGTCTTGAATTTTTTGTCTCTCTCTGTAAGTTCAGGTTTTTTGTGCAAAGAGGGTCTATCTGAATCTGATGTTTCAGTGCCATAAACTTCAGTAAATGGTTTGAATCTGCCATCACATCCCAATACTGGGTCAGGTAAGAAAGAAAGCTGTTCAAACACATCATGAGGAAGTCTAGGTGGGTTAATTGTGCAATATGAGCAGCAAGCATCCTTGCACTTCTTCAGCTGAAATTTATGATCCAGTGTCCTAGCCATATTATATTAGCAAGCAGGTAGAGTGTGCAATAGGAAAGTTAGTATACTAGCTGAGTATGAAAAAGCATGAAAGAATGAGTGTTCGTTACAAGATTAGTACATGCACTGTTTCTTTGATCAAGCTCAATTTAATGCATATCTAAGCTTCATAAATAATTAGGATACCAAAAGCTAGCAAGCTATTATTCTACGAAGGGACATTAACTAATACTTCACACCATTATATGTCATTTTAACATGCAAAAATTACAATGCATATTACCATACCTGAAAGGAATACTGGCGAAACCTTGCATGTGACTTCATGAATGCATGAACCATCCTAGATTTTTCAAAGTTTGAAATATCTTCTGTTTTGTAGTCTTGATCGAGCACATGAATAATTTCAAGCAGATCTTTGATTTCTCCATCTGTTGCTGCACTGTGCACATGAGCAGGTTTTCCTTTTAGTTTAAGTTTCTGAAATCGTTCAGAAATAATAGTGATAGGCTCCTGAATAGAATCTATATAGTCAGTTTTGAAATCTGGATTTTTCTCAGCATATCTTCGTATGGAAGCAAGTGATGTCAATCGCTTTGCTTGTAGCTCTCTTCCCTCAGACATGGCTGTACGACAAAGGGCGGTATTCTGCAATGCAATATTCAAAATTGACATCATCCTCTCTGCAGGATTATTATAGCTTTGGTTTGGGGCTGTTCTAACACAGACTAGCAAGTCTAAATCCAAACTCATAAATTCCAGCAAAGCAGCAACTTGAACAGAGCGAAATGTTGTCCTGTGGTCAGGACCACCATCTGTATAACGGAAGAGTATTGGCTTATCCAAATTCACATCATCATGACTATGAAACTCCCGCAAAATGTTGATGGTTTCCATACCATGCCTAAATGGAGTGGAGCTCTGGAATACCTTGTCTTTCAGTGTAATATGTAAGGTTCCTGAATGAAATGAATCTCTGGAATTTTCAGGAATAGACACTTGAAAGCACACTGAAGGTACCATCCCAGCAATGCTGTAATCGTGATCGAGACAAAGTAGGCCTTTGCTATTGCTAATTGTCAGTCCTTGATGATGTGCCCTAACACCAGTGGAAACAGGTCGGTATGGTTCACCTATGGGTACGATTGCTTTATCATCAAGACACTGTATGTGAGCAAATTCCCTGTACTGGACGGCCATGTCTTTCAACATGTAGAACTGATGTAAGGCAAAGGATGCATCATCATGTTGTGCACGCAGCAATCGTTGCTGTACAGCATATTTAACATTGAATCTGCCGGTGTAGTTTGCTGCCGTTTTAGCCATTGGGTTAGATGGCATGAAATTCAGTCTGATCCAGGAATTTGAAGGAGTCGGATCACCTGGAGGAAGTCTTGCTTTCACTTGTTCTCGTAAATCATCAATAGAAATTGCAAATGGAAGATAGGATGTTGAATGCTGGCGGCGATCATCCACTGTTGAAACCTCCTCCAGTAACTTGGCAAGTTCATCCCAAAATGGTTGTAGCTTCGGGTCACAAGGACGGCCATTGTTTTTCCTAAGGTCCACTATTAAGTCTTCATCATCACTAGATAAAATAAACTTCAAGAATCGTTCATCAACAGCTGCAGTGGTTTGATTCTCTGCACAGTATTCAAAATTTGTAAGCTTGAAGAACATATTTCTCAGTTCATATGGTTTCAGATTCGGATATCTTTCAAAAAACTCTTTCCTTATTGCTCTGGTAGAAAACACAGGCATTTTGTCCTTAATGTGAGTCACTACTTCAAGTTCTTTTTCAGCACTTCTTTCATTTGCACATGGTATTTTCCATAAAAAAAGTGAATTGCCAATGTAGTTCCCAAAACTGATTGAAAACAATGATACTGGAAATGGTAACACGCTCTCTATCTTCATTCTCCATTTGCGCCTATCACTCACCTCACTAGGTTCAAAATTGTCTAATGGGACTGCTTCGTAAGTATCCAAGGTTTCAAGTTTTGAAATAAGGGATTTACAGTCAGTTGGTACAGACTGACCTGGATTACCTGAAATATTAAATATATTTAACAAATTTTGTTTGTGAGAAAATGATGAAAAATTGTCAGATGCCTTTTATTTATATATTAAAGAAATCTTTAGGCCTTCCTTGTATTGAAATTTCTTTGATGACACGTACATTGTACCATTATTTTGGCCCTTGCTATTCAAAACTTTGACCTTGTGATGATGTTTTAAATACTGACCCTCTATAGACTTTAAGGACCAATTGTCGTTGAGAGATCTAACAGGTGTAGGGGATGCATGGTTTTGGTTGGTACGCTCCTGCTGATTTGCTAGAAATTTATGGTATTTCTCCAATGCCTTGTACAGACCATTCACACATTTGTAAAATACTTGAAAGCGAGGATTCGTCCACCATGGATACATCAGTACCTCTGCTAAGGCATCTAGACTGGCCTTAAGTTCTGGCTCTTTCATCTGTAAAAACAATTTAGTCACTGTATGTTGTTGTTATCCTATTTCTAAATAAAATATTGAAGTATTTCAGTAAAAACTAAGACACCCTGGACATGTTTGTTATTTTTTTTTTTTTTTTTTCAAAACAATAATCCAAAATATCAAATATCATTTTCACATAGCAATCAAGTTTACCTGTACACCAACATATTTTTTATGACACTTTTTCAAATCTCTGTATCCACAAAAGTAGAGCTCGTCTGGGATCTTGCAGGATCTTTCCTTCATTTTGTCAAGAAAAGGGTCAATAAACCAAAGAGTTTCCACTAGAGTGTTGATGATCTTTGATCCAATATCCTGCTGTTGTCTACGAAAACCAACTTGAAAGGTATCCATACATTTCTGAAGAACATCATTATAGAGCTTGTCCTTATTGTTTGATGGTGTCCTTCTACAAAATTTTAACAAAAATTCAAAAACTTTGAAATAAAATTTCAAGAGGAACACTATAGCTATATACATGTAAAGTGAAAGTAGCTCAAAAAGAGGATTTGCTCGTACATTGCATTTTAATATTGCCGACTTTTAAAATTACATGGTTTTTTGTTGTTGTTGTTTTCTTTTTTTTTTTTTAGGGTTTTTATTACTTGATAAGAACTTACTTGGGTGGGGGCAGCCAGTCATAAACTCTGTTTACATCACGGAGCACATCAAAAGCATTTCGTTTAGTTGGTTCGGGAACTGCCTTGGCGTTGTTTTCATAGTATACCACTAAGTATCGCACCCCAAATGCAGCGACAGTATGCATTGGCATGTCGTTCGGTATTTGCATCGCATTTTCACTCTGCCTTGAATTTGCTTCATCTGGGTCAGTCTTAAAACCCTCAATTTTCACCAAATGCCTCATCTCACCAACATACCCCTGAACAACAAATTCCCCAGCAAGTTGGGTGTCCTCCGATCGAGCGAAAACTTTCCGAACGGCACTCCCGTCGATATATTTAATACTAAACCAGGCCATACACGTTTTCTCCATCAAAGCGCCATGTTTTCATCAACCGGAAATACGAGTTCGTAAATTCAAAATCTCGATCCCGATACAAATTTGACATCGGAAAGAAAAAAAATCCCAATTTTCTCAATTTTATTTTTTTTCTGAAAATTCGAAAAAGCGAGCGGCGGGTTTGTAAACCTAAAAATAAAAAAATGCTGGCCTTAATGTCAAAGTATATGTATAGATATTTGGGGGTCAACTTTTAATTTCTTAAGTTATATGAGTGTGCTTTATATCATCGTTTTCGTCTTAAAAAGACGAGAAAGAATATGTAATTAAAATAAATGTAGGATGAAAAATGAAAATTTTATGCCCTAAACCTTTTACAATTTGGACTTAGTCATTTTACAGCGAGTGATAAAAAATGCTTTTTGGGGTCATTTCCTTATTTATTATCACACCTTAATGTTTCTTATATCATGTTTTTCGTCTCAATGAGGCGAACCAGGTGATACCAAGTTCTTATTTCTAGCTTGATAAATAAAATTATGAGCCCCCAAAAGCATTTTCAGTCATTCGTTGGAAAAAGTCTAAGTCCCAAATCAGGTTATCTGGGGTCAACATTTTTATTATTCATGTTACATAAAATATGATTATATATTCCTTCTCGTCTCCTCAAGACGAAAAAAATGATGTAAAGATCTTTTAAATATCCTGAATAATAAAGTTTTAGGACATGAATATGTCTTTGTTATTTACCCTCCTAAAAGGGACATAATCTCAATAGGAATGTCAAGTATTTCAGGTGGCAAAATTTTTATTACTTGAGCTATGACATTGTGCTTTATATCATTTTTTTCGTCTTAAAAAGACGAGAAAGAATATGTAATTAAAATAAGTGTAGGATGGATAATGAAAATGTTATGCCCTAAACCTTTTACAATTTGGACTTAGTCATTTTACATCGAGTGATAAAAAAAAAGTCCCCCACACCAGCGTACTGGTGCAGAGGACAAGTTATTGGGAGAAAAAAAAAGTCCCCCACACCAGCGTACTGGTGCAGAGGAGAAGTTATTGGGAGAAAAACTATCTTTAACAGAAGACTTAGTGATATAAAGCAGTTCCTATTTGAGCTATATGTGCATTCCGGAGTCTAAAGTCCAAAATCAATTATGGCCACCTAAAATTAATATTCTTCAAGATACCCCAAATCTGATTGTATATTATTTGGGCCTCTTTTGAGACGAACAAATTGATATAAAGAACTTTGATGTACTACAATAAATAAAGAAAAAAAATTTTTGTGTCAGATTTTGCCACGCTCAATGAATTATATAGGAAATGCACAGTTTTTGGTATGTGAATTTTTTATTAACTACTCAATAGTAAAGTACCTTATATCCCCTTATTCGTCTCAATGAGACAAAGAGAATGATATCAACTTTGTTTAGCTAAGTCTATGTATAAGTAAACCACAGTCCAGAAATTGGTATTTTTCCCTCGTCGGAAAAACTCTAAGTCCAAATAACAAAGATTTTGGGGTGTAAAATCTTTATTTATCACCCTAGCAATTATTTGATGACATATTCTTTCTCGTCTCGTGAAGGCGAACAACATGATATAAGACACTATAGGATAGGACCATTAATAAATATTTGGTCCCCCAAAAGGTATGTATTCCCTATATAATTCATTGTGCGTGTCAGAATTTGCCACTTAGGTCATATTTTTTTTATTGATGGTCCTATCTCAAAGTTCTTTATATCATTTTGTTCGTCTCGTTGAGACGAAAAGAATGATATAAAGAACTTTGAGATAGCTTGATCAATGAAAGTTTTTCCTATTTGGCTTATATATGTCTCGGACGCTAAAGTCCAAAATCAATTATGGCCACCTAAAATTAATATTCTTCAAGATACCCCAAATCTGATTGTATATTATTTGGGCCTCTTTTGAGACGAACAAATTGATATAAAGAACTCTGATGTACTACAATAAATAAAGAAAAAAAATATTTTGTGTCAGATTTTGCCACGCTCAATGAATTATATAGGAAATGCACAGTTTTTGGGGGACCAAGTCTTTATTAATGCTCCTATCCCATGATATCTTATATCATTGTATTCGTCTCAACGAGACGAGAAAGAATATATAATCAAATAATAGCTAGGGTGATAAATAAAAATTTCGTCCCCCAAAAACTTGTGAATTTGGACTTAGATTTTTTTCGAGGAGTGAAAAATACAGGTTTTTGAGTTGTGGTTTTCTTATACATAGACCTAGCTATATGAAGTTGATACCATTCTCTTCGTCTCACTGAGACGAAGAAGATGATATAAGATACTTTAAGATAGAGTAATAAATAAAGATTTCACATCCGAAAAACTGTGCATTTTCCTGTATTTCTGTCGGCGTGGCCAAATTTCCCTCATCGGCCATATTCTTTTTATTTATTGCCCAATCTCAAAGTTCTTTATATCATTTTCTTCGTCTCAACGAGACAAACAAGAATATGTAATTATATTTCTGATAGGATAAGTATTGAGCGTTTTCTGACCGAATAAGTGAGATTTTCCTCGGTCTCCGGATTTCCCGGACTCTGCTCCGGATAGGGCGGGGGCATATAAAGGGAAACCCCCTCTCCAAGGTGGGAATAGGCTCCCCTTATGATACATACCCATAATAATGCTCAACACCCTCGTTAAAGGCCTCCACGGGGCGTGTGGCGGATTGTGACACGAAGTTTTTCCGATTTTGTCCGGATCATTTCCGGTCCGGGAGAGGAAATTTCCGAAAACCAAGACCATGGTCCGATAGCCCACCTCCAAGTCTCCCCATGTACCAAATTGCATTGAAAAATAATAACAACTACTATGTTTTTTAGAGGGCTGAATATGGCTATATTTTAACTAAAAAGCCCCACCCCCGGGGCGGGGGTGGGGGTAGAAAATCGAAAAAACCCCTCCGAGGTCGGACGAAGTTCCCCTAACCATATATACCCATACCAATACCCTAACCCATATAACGAGGCCTCCAGGGGGCGTGTGTCACAATCCGCCACGCCAGCGTGGCGAAATCCGCTACAAAAATGCTAAAGACGGCCCCTCTGCAACTCCTCCGTGCCCCATCCGTCTCTAGCACAAGCCACGTAGTTGTCTGAAAAGACATAATTATACTAAGTTTCATTTCCAACTTCACTGTAGAAATGTAATAAACGATCATACCCATATTATCATGTGGTTGATGACGCTATTCAAAGTCATTGGGGGATATAAGAATACGATGTTATACCTTTCCAAGGCTGAGATGCATAATGTATATGATATAATGTCAAGGGGGATAACTGTGTAATATAATCTGAAACACATTGTGGGAGAATTTAATCCCGACTATATTGTGGACTAAGTTTATGTTACCATTAATAGTCAAGAAATGTAAGTGCGATTCATACACAAGCGATATATGGACTTTGTAATAAAATATATCATTATATATCATTTACGAAAAGAGAGCTTGCAATCATATTGAAAAGGAAAAAATGCAGAGATAATTACATGTACAAATGTCATACACATATACGCGCGCGCACAGACGGGCTAAAATACATTTCTAACATTTCATATGAGCATTAAATAATAACCCAGGTACTGGTATTAAATTGCTGGGGAAAAAAGCAATAAATGAAATCATTTCCGATGCTGCTTTCTTTTCCACTAATTTTCCAACAATAAACAAATTTCATACAATTTGTCCATGAAAAAAACCCAACAAAAAACCGCACTTATCATGACAAAAACTGATGTGAAAAATGCATCCCACTGAACATGTTCTGAAGAATAGATAGTGTCTGTTTTTTCGCCTTCAGAAAGCCGCCATAAGAGGTGACAGTCACAGGTCTTTTGGACGAGACAGTGAAAATCGAGGTATTGTGTCACAGTGAGTATTACACTGTATGCGTAACACGATAAAAAAAAAACCACAGTAGCGGGCTGCAGTGTGGGTCATAGGTCAACATTGCGGGTTTTCACCTGATGTCGGGAAGCCTTGAAATGAGAGAAAGACGTTCCAAGGAAAAGCTTTCTTTTAAAAGTGCGTGATTTTTCGTTCTTGTTGTAACCAATACAACGTACACAGTTTTTCTTCAAACTCATTATATTACAGTTTGTGAATCAATCAGTCACCCATCGAGTAATTAAGATAGTTCGTTTATCCTATCTGGCACGCATCTATAACATTCCCAATTACCATTTTCTTCATGCATGATCATTTTTTAAAGATATCGGATATTCGTTATTTATTTATTTTGTCAAATCTCATCACAAATGTCCAGAATTTGAGGATTTAGACAAACGACTGGCAATACCTGTTGGTGCGGACAGTGTCCACAGACGGATTTCCTGGTCGTTGTAGGCGAACACGGTTCCGCAAATAGACTGGTAGGTCTCAGAGATTGAGTTGAATGTAACACCTTCAACACAAAATGATGACAGAAATCATTATCAACAGGTCTAGATTTCATCTTTTTCTCTAATAGGATTTGATTTATTGAAGTTATATTGGTCATCGAAGCTAAATATTGCTAAAATAATATCAAGGTGCATCATCTGGATTTCCGGCTATCAGGCATTTCTATTTCGGGTATCGAATGTTTACAAGAACTTTATATATTTTACGACAATTAAGGAGACCCACATGTCTGGGTGGCGGATCGCAATACCCCCTCACATACACCCACATGTCTGGGTGGCGGATCACAATACTCCCTCACATACAAACACTGCCGATCCTGATGGTCATGGACATATAATATCATTTTGCAACGTTTGGTGGTGGTGGTGGGGGGGGGGGGGTCGTAGGAGAAGATAAATTCATAAATTTCTAAAATTCATAACACGAAAACTAATTTTCTCGAAATTACAAAATCCTAATTCGTGATTATGGTGGCGATCGTGTGGGATGGGTTCTTCAGTTTGTTGAAGAAATGCAAGCTTACATTCCTTCAGTACTACACAAACGATAGGAGTACCCTAAAGTAAAGGGGAAATAACTAACTTAACATGTAAAAAGTAGGGAAATTGAACGTTCGTTGTGAAAAAGTGTGAGTGGGTGGGTTAGTCCGAATAACGGTTCCAGGTTTGGTCTGTAATGGGTCCTCCGGGTAATCTAGACTTGTACTGTACATTCAGTGACAGATATAGTGATACATATACATGTCCATCCGAACAAGTGAGCAGTTACTGCCTTTAGCTGGTGTATATGTCCATTGAAATTATGGTTTATGTTCCCAGTGGGCAAACTATTGAAGTCAAAGTGATGAATGATGTCTCATGCTCCGATGATGATTTATCTGTTAGAGATGGTAACCCAGCAACAATGGCCGAAAACTTTAAGTTAGAATATGTTACATATTCAAGTATTTCTTATGAATCCATATATCTAATTGATACCACCGCACGCGCAGAATATACAGTGTACCTCGCCGCTTTATTCGATACCGTGTAAGTGGTATTCTTGGCGAGACACAAATTTGGCAATTTTTCCATAAATATGAGTATATATATATTTAGCGAGAGCTAATCTTAGCGATTTCGTAATTTTCAAGGGAGATAGAGCTTTATTGCATCCAATATCAAATAAAATGTTAGCGATAATGCCGAAATTAAACCATCGCTAAAATTCTGCTTATACGGTGATGCACACAATCCGTTCGGGAGCTAGAGGGTCACTTGGCTTTGGTTGCCTTGATAAAGATATGCAATTTTGCTTATAGATGGAGGATAACCTTGTATTTCATTTGCTAACGTTGAACACGAATTTTGGTTGTTTTACTAGCATATACACTTATCACCCGCCGTTTTCAAAACCTGGACCAAACTAACAATTTTCACGATTTGAATTCCTTGGGTTTTTTGGTCAAAACGTCTTGCATTAATAAGCATCTAGACATGTGTTGTTACGTAATAGTCCGAGTCCTCTATAAAGTTATTTTTATCAAACTCACATCATCTGTTGGGGTAATTATATTGTATGTCCAGAGCTCAAAACTCAAAACCGAGAACGTTTTGAGAAGCACATTATTCACGCATTTGGACAATGACCTTTGCTCCATACAATCTAGCAATCGTGACTAATACCAAAGTATCCGTAACCTCAAAAGTCGAAGGTATTGTGTCATGGCCGCTCGGTGGATTATCTAAAAGTAATTTATACAAGTATTGATACAAAATGTTGATTATAATTGTACAGTTCCTAATTAGTCTTATTTTGTTGAAGGTTCCAAATATAATGGATACGATTCTAGTCAATGTATCTTGGACATATTTCATAGATACACACCTGTTCTGTGTTCACTAAATGGCGGAGGGGGTATTTATTTTATATACAGATGTTCACTAAATGGGGGCTATTTATTCTGTATACAGATGTTCACTAAATGGGGGCTATTTATTTTGTATACAGATGTTCACTAAATGGGGGGATATTTATTTTGTGTACAGATGTTCAGTAAATGAGGGGATATTTATTTTGTATACAGATATTCGCTAAATGGGGGATATTTATTTTGTATACAGATATTCACTAAATGGGGGGATAGTCATTCTGCATGTATACAGATGTTCACTAAATGACAAGGGGGGGGGGTTATTTATTTCGTATACAGATGTTCACTAAATGGGGGGGGGGGTTATTTTGTATACAGATATTCACTAAATGGGGGTGGGGGGATATTTATTTTGTATACATATATTCACTAAATGGGGGATAGTCATTCTGTATACAGATGTTCACTAAATGACGGGGGGGGGGTATTTATTTTGCATACAGATGTTCACTAAATGGGGGGGGGGGGGGAGATTTATTTTGTATACAGATATTCTCTAAATGGGGTGATATTCATTTTGTATACAGATGTTCAATAAATGGGGGGGGGGGGGTGTATTTATTTTGTATCACCAAGAAGAAATAGATAATGTCATTTATGAAAGGTAAACCCTCGGTTTGTCACCGAGATGTTTTGGTTGCCAAACAGACCGAGGTTTTACGTTTCATAACTCACTTATAATCGCTTTCATACCCTTTGTTGATGCATGTTTTACATTGTTGCCAATCTGTGGTATTCACCGATTGATGACATGATCAGTTAGATTTGATTGGAGATGTCCAGTGAAACAAAGCCTCCTTTTATATGTTGAATACATTGTTGTTTACTAGTATTTGAAAGTAAGCAGTGGCGGATTTAAGGGGAAGGGGGGGACCGGCTGCGACCCCTAAAATGTTCAAAGTTAAGGTAAATCGTGGTATCTTGTTTAGAAAAATGTACTAAACGATAAAAGAAGGAACAATTTCTTCCACTCCAGGAGAAATAAATGACAACATTTTTTTTTATTCATTAAATTTCTTTATTGGGAAAACTTAATTTTTTTTCAAAACCCCTTAAAATTCGCGTCATTTTATTACTTTCACTTTATCAAAAATGATAGAAAATTGTACAAATGACTGAATAGGATACATAGTTCAAGCCCTATAAACTTGAAAAATCTAGGAGCTTCCGGGGGCTCCCCCCTTGGTCCCCATCAGGGCTTCGCCCTGGATCCACTGGGGCCCTCAAACCCCCTGCTTCATAAAGTTGCGCCTCTCGTAACTGAAATTCCAGGATCCGCCCCTGGTTAGTATCCAATGTCCACAGATCGATGAAGTGATCATCGGGATGTTTTAGTTCCAATATGCATTATATGGTGTCATTTTAATATCATTGTTCATGGTCATATTGCAGTCGTAAAAATAAACACATTCGTGATACCATTGTTCAAGGTCGTATTGCAGTAGTAAAAACAAACACATTCGTGATATCATTGCAAACAATTGTTCAGTCTTACCTCCTGCCTCAGAAATATAGCCATTGGATAATTTTAGCTGGACAACTACAAAATCTGGATATCTACCGAGTCCATGTGTAATAGACTTGTGATTGTCCGCTAAATAAAAAGAAAATAATTTCAATAAAACACGAATTGTCGCATTGCATCTAACGTTCAATACACATTTCACACTCATAAATCAAAAATATTTACACGGGCAATACGATAAGTGGACAAAAACCCTCGTGAGGGAGGGGGAGGCATTCGTTTAATTAACGCATGGCATGGTTTTTAAATGGTCTATAACTGCAATCTGACTTTTAGTTTTAACACCTTATAGTAGTAATGAACTTGAGTTTTCCAAGATAAGGAGTGTATTTTCTTTCAAGCGGTAATTCGCATCGCTATCAATTTATTGATAATTTTTAATGAAAATTTGATATACATGTACAATGGAAGTGCAGGTGATGAAAATAAAATTACTCGTGTTATCATGAGGTTATTGGCATTCTGCCGCATCGAATGTGTGTCCCAAACAGCGACGTCTTTATTATTATGGACTTCTTATGAAATGATAAGACAATCTGGAATCTATGTTCACCGTACTGTAGTGGTATGATAAGGTAATAACGCTAATTCTTAAGATATGGTGTTTCATTGCAACAATACTGCAATTTGAATACATCGAACTGAAAAAAAAAACCCACCAACAAACATTCTTTGGGCTATGAGATTTTATTAGAATTTAAAATTTCTGATTATTAAAATTGAAGTATTTGACGGATGTCCATTAGTATGATGATAAACAAATACGTATACATCATCAAGTGAATAATTTCCCAGCTTCATGCCATGGTTTTTTTCTCCTTCAGAAAAATCAATGCATCATACAGAGAAGGTCACTGGTGTTATTTTAAAATAATGACAACTGCATGGATTTAAGTTTTTGTTTATCTAGTCATCGACCTGTATGCCTGTTTGCATTCATCTAAATCTATGAATGTAAAATTTTGTTTTTGAACTTATCCAATTTTGTTTGTACTAATACGCATATTTAATTTCTGTTATGGACTCGATTTTTGCTTAATCATCACAGTAAACAAGGGAAAGAATGATTTCCGTGTGTATAAAAAAAACCCACATCAAACCCATGTGTTTCCTATCAACAAGAAGAACAGACTCCGTTGGATCTCTATCCATAATTATTTTTTTAATAATTAACTTTTTGGGACAATGCCCGGTCTAATCTGAAGATTTGGTACACTCTAGCTTTTTTTCCCTATGGAGTAGCACTTAACGAACCGGGAAGACATGATATGAATATGATATGAATGTGTTTCTTATTTCATTTTACAAGAACGATCTATTTCTTTAAAGAACTATAACTTAAAGTCATTCTGCCATCAGCATTACGTATTTCGGATTTTCCAAACAAACGTTTTACAAAATCACGTGAGATCTAAGGGAATAGGAGGCGTGTTCATCTATGACCGAATCTATTATTTGTTTATTCCATAGAACCCTTTCTAAATTCACATCAACAGCACTGAAATGAGGACATCTCTAGACCAGAGAAAGCAATAGTCCTTGTCATATTAACTCAGCTGTAGCTCCCCACCCCCTAACAAAACACCATTAACCCCTAGGCACAAACATAACTCTCAACCTATTCCGAATAATAACAATAAACCTAGATACAAACCTAACTCTACTACTAGTCCTAATAATGACTATGAACACAACCCTAATTCTAACACTAGTCCTAATAATGACTATAAACCTAGACACACTCCTAATTCTAACACTAGTCCTAATAATGACTATAAACCTAGACACAATCCTAATTCTAACACTAGTCCTAATAATGACTATAAACCTAGACACAATCCTAATTCTAACACTAGTCCTAATAATGACTATAAACCTAGACACAATCCTAATTCTAACACTAGTCCTAATAATGACTATAAACCTAGACACAATCCTAATTCTAACACTAGTCCTAATAATGACTATAAACCTAGACACAACCCTAATTCTAACACTAGTCCTAATAATGACTATAAACCTAGACACAATCCTAATTCTAACACTAGTCCTAATAATGACTATAAACCTAGACACACTCCTAATTCTAACACTAGTCCTAATAATGACTATAAACCTAGACATACTCCTAATTCTAACGCTAGTCCTAATAATAACTATAAACCTAGACACAACCCTAATTCTAACACTAGTCCTAATAATGACTATAAACCTAGACACACTCCTAATTCTAACATTAGTCCTAATAATGACTATAAACCTAGACACAATCCTAACTCTAACACTAGTCCTAATAATGACTATAAACCTAGACACACTCCTAATTCTAACACTAGTCCTAATAATGACTATAAACCTAGACACACTCCTAATTCTAACACTAGTCCTAATAATGACTATAAACACATCCCTAACTCTAACACTAGTCCTAATAATGACTATAAACCTAGACACAACCCTAATTCTAACACTAGTCCTAATAATGACTATAAACCTAGACACACTCCTAATTCTAACACTAGTCCTAATAATGACTATAAACCTAGACACACTCCTAATTCTAACACTAGTCCTAATAATGACTATAAACCTAGATACAACCCTAATTCTAACACTAGTCCTAATATTGACTATAAACCTAGACACAATCCTAACTTTAACCCTAGCCTAATAATGACTATAAACCTAGACACAATCCTAATTCTAACACTAGTCCTAATAATGACTATAAACCTAGACACAATCCTAATTCTAACACTAGTCCTAATAATGACTATAAACCTAGACACAATCCTAATTCTAACACTAGTCCTAATAATGACTATAAACCTAGACACAACCCTAATTCTAACACTAGTCTTAATAATGACTATAAACCTAGACACAATCCTAATTCTAACACTAGTCCTAATAATGACTATAAACCTAGAGACACTCCTAATTCTAACACTAGTCCTAATAATGACTATAATGACTAATAATGACTATAAATCTAGACACACTCCTAATTCTAACACTAGTCCTAATAATGACTATAAACCTAGACACACTCCTAATTCTAACTAGTGACTATAAACCTAGATACAACCCTAATTCTAACACTAGTCCTAATATTGACTATAAACCTAGACACAATCTTCACTTTAACCCTAGCCTAATAATGACTATAAACCTAGACACACTCCTAATTCTAACACTAGTCCTAATAATGACTATAAACCTAGACACACTCCTAATTCTAACACTAGTCCTAATAATGACTATAAACCTAGACACACTCCTAATTCTAACACGAGTCCTAATAATGACTATAAACCTAGATACAATCCTAATTCTAACACTAGCCCTAATATTGACTATAAACCTAAACACAATACTAACTCTAACATTAGTCCTAATATTGACTATAAACCTAGACAAAAATCCTAACTCTAACACTAGATCGCCCCCCCCCCCCAAAAAAAAACACCCAACAACTATAAACCTAGACACAACCATAATTCTAACTCTAGACCCCCCCCCCAAAAAAAAAAACTAACCCAAAACAATAACTATAAACCTAGACACAACCTAAACTCTAACCATACCCCCTAAAAAACAGCAATCATAAACCTAATGTTATGTACTATTTTGATATTAGATATTTTAGAAACTGTATTACCGAATTTCATGATTTGAAATCACAAATTCGTGTTTTAAATTCGAATTTGTTTGGGAAAAAAGACTTTTAAATTTGATCAATAAATTCTACAAATTCTTCAAAACAAATTTCAGAATTTTGAATAACAGATGAAATTCTTAATAACGAATTCAGGAATTCGTTATATACGTTTTTGATAAGTCCTAAATGGGCTTCCGGGCTTCATGTACTATATCAATAATGAGAATTTTACGAAGGAAGTGGAATTAATCAAACTAAGTGGATTGTTTGATGTCGGTTATTAATCATACTAAATACATGTATGTGCGATACTCTACAGAGTTAATGAACTCACCTCTTGAAATGCTATGACTTCCGGATATGGTAAAATTCGCCGGTGGTAAATCACATAACCCCCAAACTTTAATCCTAACGAAACCTCGCACATAGTTGGCTTGAAAAGGACCAGCAAAAGCAGTACCACCTAAAATACATGTATTAAATTGACAATGAAAATAAGGACCACATTAATAGGAAAATGATTTGCATGATTTACAAATTGCATTTTTATTGTTTAGCTTTCAATTCAATATATCATCTAGGAAATAGGTTAGAATTCATCCCGTTCGTTCATGTAATCGAACCCTATATCTATTATTGTTGTCATGAAAAAAGAAAAGAACTTCACCGGTTCTTGGATGTAAAACTTGTACGGTACGATTTTGATGCACCAGGTGCGCATTTCGACAAATAATGTCTCTTCAGTGATGCTCAACCGAAATGTTTGAAATCCAAAATAACTATGAAATTTTAGAGTTAAATATAGCCAAAAACCGCGTGCCAAAAAATTGGAGCCAAATTCGTCTAAGGATAAGAGCTATGAATGAGGGAGATAATCCTTAATTTTGAAATGAGTTTCTAAATTTTATAACATCAATTAAATATACATCCGTATTTTCAAGCTAGTAACGAAGTACTTAGCTACTAGGCTCTAGAGACCCTCGGGGACTAACAGTCCACCAGGAGAGGCCTCGACCCAGGGGTCATAATGTAAAACGTATACGGTACCAAGTTTTTGCGAAAAGTTACGATCTGACACCACCGATGAGTTTGCTATCAAGATCACGAAAACTCTCAGAAAATGTACAGGGGAAAGATCGGTAATTAAAGAGATTTATCTTAACAACTGTAGACCAGGACAATTCTATTTACTGCCAAAAATCCACAAAGAAGACATACCAGGCTGTTCAATAGTCAGTGCCATCGGACATCCTGCGAAGAAAATCTCCGAATTCCTTGATTGATATTTCTGTCGGCATGTAGAGGATTTACCTTCATACCAGACACTCCTGATTACTTAAGTAAACCTCTTCTTTGGGTCTGCCGGACAATGCTTCATCACATCACTCATCCAACTTCATCACATCACTCATCCAACTTCTTCATATCACTTATGCAACTTCATCACATCACTCATCCAACTTCATCACTCATCCAACTTCTTCAACAAGGCTTATCAACATCATATCGACAGAATGCAAAGGGAAACATGGAACCTTAGAATGACAGCATTCCACCTTCAAAGTATCAACAAATCTACTGACCTCACTAAGATGAATATAAACCTTTACCACACCCTGAACTCCAGCTAATTGTTTGATCATATCTACAATACTATAGCCGTATTTCTCATTCTAATTCTAACTTAAAACCACGTTTTCTAGCTTTACATGTTAGCTTATTATATAACATGCTAGTTACAGGTATGTGTGCTAGTCTAGATTTTGAACATCTTGCAAGCGCCCTCTATGATAAAGTGATCAACCCGATGACTTTGGCCACTAAAGGTAAAATCAAAATCCTGTCATCAGTTCTTTGCGATTCTATACTGGTCTCGTACATCATCCTTCTGTCTTAGATATGGTCGATAAGGGTAAACCTAGAAGTCTTGATGAGTATCCGAATTTCTAGACTGCTAATCCACTGTTCGTTAATTTGGTCCACATCTACGCTCCTCCGTATTTGGACTCTATGCCAAATTTTCAAATTCATTCACATACATTGCATGATAGGAAATTTCACCGGATATGAATTGATTTTTGCATCGATCATCATCAATGATTAACTTGTCCTCCATTAGATTGATTAACTAATAATTATTATATTGCACATCGTGGATCAGCTCATTGAACGGATATGATTTGCTCTAATTCATTCCCGAGTTACATGTGGCATATTGAATAGCAGGTCAAAAATAACTACCTGTAATTTGTTGCAGTTTTAGTCTAGTTTCTGTGCTATTCGTTTAATTAAGATTTTTCTACCTTTAGTCATCTTATTTAAAATATGTTCCTTTGTCCCGAAGAAGTCCCCAAATTTAAAATTTATTCATGTCGTTGGTCATTAATGTGCATTATGTCACTGATAACTGCTTTAATCTTAGATGAAATGAACATTTCTTTGGGATAACACGACAATTGGTAACAATAAACAATGCTAATCATGAGAACGGTACACCACAAGACCGGATTAATTGCAATAAACGAAATTGTTCTTCAACGAAATATTTTTATACCAAATTTGATTAATCTTGTACCGGTGGTTCTTCGGGGAAAAGTCGGCAGTATGAATGTGAACAGCTATAACAAAAATGGTGGACGACTGACAAATTCTGGTCTAAATGTGAGTTATACTAATTATCTTGGGAAGAAACGTCTTAGACAAAAGAAACGAAAACTGTACATGTTAAAGGAATCACAAGTCAAAACATTCATAAAACATGTTTCCAAACTACATTACATATACATTTACAATTTCAACATACCTGTATAAATCATGACCCCTTTATATGAGTTCTCGTCTCGATAAGGGACAAACACTTTAACATGAAGCTCGTTATACAAATAGACCACTCCACCATACACATTGTCACTATCATCATCTCTTTGTGCCGATCCTGATGCGGGGAAAATGACATCATTTCCGCCCTCTTGAACCTTCACTTGCACTTCAACTTTCGCGGGGATCTGCCCTATAGGATGTGGAATTACAACTGGACTCGATACCTGAGCTTCAATTGGGAACCAACTGCTGATATATATGGATTGCACGTGTACTGTGAAAAAATATAACCAGCATTCAAAATCGTCAAAAATGCAGCAGATTCTGGAAATAAGATAAAACACTGTCCTTAATTGCCCTTATATAATTTCTTTCTTCCTTTATAAACTTTCCCGCCGGATTTGTCATTGATACACTTTTTAGATGTTCAGCTCGTGGTCACAACACATGCTGACTACTAACAGTATACAGTGTACTCGCATATATAATGTAATGTGTACATACAATTTCAAAAGACATTGAATTAAAGATGGTATCAAATATGAAATAATGCTATGAAGTAATGCCCCTCTTGGTTGTACCCCCTTTGATTGGAAGCGTTATTTTGGCTCGCAATGATGAGATACATTCATTATATATTTATACTGTGTACTATGTCGACAACTTCCTGTCCATGATAATGATATTGAAAGTCATTCAGAAAGAAATTCAAAGATTTTCCAAATTTCAGACATTTTAACAATAAAATAGGAGTTTGGAAGCCTTTCCTAGTTAGGATGTTTAGTCCCTACCTACCGAGGATTGTCTAGGCTCTCCCTAGAGAGGACGTTCTTATCCCTTTCAAGCGAGGATTGTCTAGGCTCTCCCTAGAGAGGACGTTCTTATCCCTTTCAAGCGAGGATTGTCTGGTACCTACTTCACGAGGGTTCTCTGTATTCTCCCTAGTGAGGATTCTCTGGTACCTCGTTAGCAAGGGTTACAGAGTCCCGATCTATAGAGCATTATCTGATCCCTCTCAAGCGAGGATCATATTATTTCTCCCGACCGAGGATTTTCTGGATTCTCTCTAGTGAGGAATGACTGGTCCCCCTAGCGAGGATTCTCTGATTTCTCCTAGCCAGAATTGTCTGGTCCTTCCCTAGCGAGGTTTGAGATGTTCTTCCCTAGCGAGGATTACATGAAACACCCATAGCGATGATTATGTTGTCATTAGAGACATTACTCATCAAACTTAAATCAGGCTGTTCAGTTAGTGCAGTAATGAAAGTGCTCTCATTACCAATTGATGAGGAGTGATTATTGTGATATCACTTTAAATCCTCGTAATGAACAGTGAGTGCGGCACTCTTACTACACATTAGCCTGACCCAAGTTTAATCCTAGTCATAGATTATTGTTATAGTATTTTTACGTGTACCTATACATCTTTAAGCCGCATTTGATTTCTGCAATCAACAGTGGTGTACTGCTCTTGTTCCTCTGCAAGAGAACCGACATGTCCTATAGACGAAAATCAATAACGATCTTTTGGGATTTTCATGGGCATAACTTGTGCTTCTTTAATAGCTGATCCGTTTGCCTGCCTTCAAGTAGATATTGGCTACATCGACGTTTTATTTCTAACAATACCCATTTCCATCCATATGTCGATTCGATTCATCACAATGACCTCGAAATAAAGGACACCACAGAATCTTCCATATCTATGTCATATTTAAAATTTTTATTGAACAAAGATATTAAACAGCAAACTAACAACTCAACTTTATAAAACAAAATCCGGATGGCTTAGACTTCTCCAATTTCAACTTCCCAGATTTATTTAGTTCATTTTATAAAATGTTTCATATTCATCACATGTATGCATTTTTGTTCAGAATCTGTCGTGTAGTTTACAATATATGCATGGTACTTCGAATTTAATTTTTTATATGACAGATAATATGTTGAGCATATACATGTATATCAAATGTATATTATTTCATATTGTTGTTTTATGCTAATGAAATAAAAAAAACTTCCATATTTATGTAACAACATTCCACTGTCATCTACATAAGATATTCATCTACATATTCTGCGTATGATTAATTTTTCTAAATTGAGGTAGTTTACTGACAAATAAGCTGATGTTACAGATATTACAACAGTCATGTTTGAAGCCAGCATTTCGCAAATTCTATGTTCGTTATGATGGTCTAATTTGCAAATACCCTCTGTCAACAAATCGAATGATGTCTGATGGTTTTGATTTTACATAGTTACATGAACTGCTTTTGAATACAGATGACTCTGATCAAGGCTCACGGCGAGTATGACTGGTGAACAGGGAATGCTTACTCTTGCTAGGCACTTGGTCCCACTTGTGGTGTGTACAGAAATTAGTGTTGTCCTACTCTTAGATTTGTATTCTCTTTAGAATTTATGATATTGCGAAATGCTTGAAATTATTTTTTCTATTTCCTCTTCTGCATGAGCGATACTTTAATCAAAGAATGGTAGTGATTATCGATTTTTGTTTGAGATATTTTATTATGAATACTCATAAATATACTAATATCGTGTGTCCTTGTAGATTGGGTGGATGCATAATGTCTTATGTACGGCCGTTAAGCAATATATGAAGGCAGCGATAACCATTTGTGCCCACCGCATATTGACGAAAGTATGTTTTGCGTCTCACTGTGCGTAAGAGTTCACGAAGGCAAAAATTATTGGGCAACTCAGAAATAGCGTATTATGTTAATCATTGCAATAGTCAACTCCTACCCGTAATATTCCACTGTTACTGTGCACTGAGACTAAATAAAAATAATATATGAGTATTATTAAATAACGTAATCCTTATTGTATTCTAGTCTCTGATTGATTGAAGTCAAATTGAGGAACGCAGGCTATTTTTGTATAACCTGGTTTGGTATGGGGACACACTCTCTTGACAATCAGTTGCCGGAACAATTTTTTTCCTCTCTAAATTAACATCGCAGCACTGATTTGGGCCTTTTATGAAAATTTCGTAAGCATCAATAATTGACGATGAAAGTTTTATATATCCAATCTACAAAAATAGCCATATGGTCTTAATTTTAAAATCAACATCGCGTAAATTATATGGTCGTTATAATGATCTAGTTTGCCAATACAACATATCATTGGGTCAAATTCTGTCTGACGTCTTTCATACCGATTGATAGGCCGTTCTTGGTACACTGGTTTTGACTACGGTTAACTCCGTTTACCTGGTCATATTGTTAACACGTGGAGCATTGTCAACTGTGCTTTCATGGTCTTTTTTCGGAATCCATGAAGACTTATCTACAATACTACAGGTTTCTATTATTTTTATCCGTGCATATGTAAGTCATTCCACAACCGGCTTGGCCAGTTATAATGAAAGTGTGGCATCTCTGACCGGGTTCGACGCCTTCACTGGGTTTGTATCCATGTTTATAATTAACAGTATTCTCTTAGTACTTACTCTTTCGACGTTTCGTATAGCTAATGGTTTTTGCATATATATGGAAGATTTTCTCGTTCTAAAATTTGTTGGTTATGCCTGGTTCTATCTACTGATCAGGATATACGGCTCACGGCGGGTGTGAGCGATCGACAGGGGATGCTAACTCCTCCTAGGCAACTGATCCCACCTCTGGTGTGTCCAGGGGTCCGTGTTTTCCCAGCTATCTATTTTGTATTGCTTGTAGAAGTTATGAGATTGATCACTGTTCGTTATCTTCACCTCTCATTCAAATGGTAGAAATAATTCAATTTCTGGTTTAAGATGTGATTTAATGACAACTATGTAAAACTAAAGTTTCAGTAAATGGTACAATTGTAAATACAGCTGTCAAGCTTTGTGGCATAATTCAACATGATGAACAGAATATAAAAAAATCGTAGTTTTTACATTACCTTCTTTTTAATGAGCAATTTTGACCCTTTTTTTTGGCAAAATTTTAATAGCTTCAGTTTTGTATACAAATAATGAGGATTACGTGAATCAACAGAAAAGTACATATGTAATATGAGCGTGATTAATTCTACACAATGAGTACTGCAAAAGTCTAATGGAATATCAATCAATCAAATATTATGGAAAGTTATTTCACCATTATGAATCTAAAAGGCAATAAAACTATTCAATTTATTAGTCACTAATGATTTGTTACACTCGAGGTACACGTGTTCTATCTGTAAATCAGTTGACACTTGTTGCATGAGAACTTGGTCGCAGCCCACGAGAAATATAGATTTAAAATGGAATTCTAGGGCGTATGGCTCAATTTGAAAATTCAAAGAAATTCTCTTGAAAACAGAAAATTTCTTTTATCAATATTTTATTCAATTTACATCTGAAATTTAAACTGGTTGTTTCCACATTAAAATAAAAGAATTAACTGCCGAGCATGTCTTGGTTTTATTGTTAAAGTGGACAATGGATGCACCAACTCTAACATTGAATGTGGCTATGCACAGTATCTTCAGTTTGCTTTTAATTTCACGCTAACAGAAATCAGTTGACGCTATTTTTGCCGATGGAATGATTTCTAGATTGTTGTCACGTATGTACATACATGCATATCTCTGGAATTGAAAGGTCCACAGAACTGTTATCGTTATATAAAATTTACATATGACTAGTGGTCTCTATATTTTTTTGGAGATGAGTCTATGCATGGAAACACATGTGTTATAAAAATATGACAAATAGTCTTGAAGCCGATGTACTTCTTAGAAAATTCATTATTGATGCCTTCAATTAACCCAACAAATAAATAAACGAACACATAACAAAGACGTTATTGCAATAATGTCAATAAGACTTACTACACAAATTGCGAATGATCAATTAACAAAAATGATAATTGGAAACATGAAATCATCGCATTCCAGCAATCCCCTTCACGCTCTGTGAACACACCATGTTACATGCATTTTTTTTTCAGATTGAAGGTTGTTGTAGAAACCGTAAATTCAAAGGTACCGCTGAAGCGTGGACTTTCAGTCAGCGGGACTCCGTGTTTTTAACCAATACTGCAATATGGTCGCTGAAATTACTATTACTAATCCTTTTCTGCATGTAGGAATTTTTTAATAGAATTCTGTGAAATATCACTGTTGACATTAAATTGTATTTCTAGTGATATTCTAGTTGTTTTCTATTTACATATTCACTTGATTGACAGTAGAAAAGTAAGTTTTACAGAAAGTCGAATATGTACACGTGTTACGAACTCGTACATGCGAGTTTTACGAACTTGCTTCATTTTGTATATATATGAAACTTATACGGCACCAATTTAGATGCACCGGATGCGTATTTCGACAAATAATGTCTCTTCAGTGATGCTCAAGCCGATATTTTGGAAATCCGAAATAAAAATAATCTTGTAGGAGCTGAAAGGAAAACCAGTATGCCCAAGTCTGGAGCCAAATTCGTCTGAGTATCAGAGCTATGTATGAGGGAGATAATCCTTAATTTTCAAATGAATTTCTAAATCTTATCACAGCAATTACATATAGATCTATATCCGTATTTTGAAGCTAGTAACGAAGTACTTAACTTCTGGGCTGTAGAGACCCTAAGGGACTAACATTCCATCAGCAGAGGCCTCGACCCAGGGGTTGTAATATAAAACCTATACGGTACCAATTTTGATGCGCCAGATGCACATTTCGACAAATAATGTCATAAAATCGTATATAATAAAATACGTTCAGCAAAGTATTTGCTACTAGAGCTGACTATTGAATCTGTTTGTAAAGATGGTAAGATGTGATAGAGTCTGCATTACTTTGAGTGGAATTATTCCATAGAGGAGTTGATAAAATGAACTCACCAAAACCTATTTTAAAGCCACAAAAACCGATAAATGAGTTGTGCATATAGCCAATTTCTCGTTTCAGATAATGGTCAATATCACATTGTGGATAATTGTGTCACGAAATGTGTATCTGAAACGTTTGGAAACCAGTACATATTCTAGTCAACCAGTATGTGGCCTTATAATAAATCAGCATAAAAAGTGAAGATAACGAACAGTGGTCAATCTTATAATCTTATAAGCAATACAAATCGACCGGTCACACCTGCCGTGAGTCCTATATCTTGATGAGGTAAACGGAGTAATCCGTAGTCATAAGCAGTATATAAAGAACGGCCTGATGAAACATGTCATTTAGCATTTGACAAAACGACAGGTAAATGCAATGCATTCACCAAACTATTAAATATTCATACTTACTCCTCCTAGGCACCCGATCCCACTTCTGATGTGTCCAGGGGTCCGTGTTTATGCAACTTTCTATTTTGTAATGCTTATAGGAGTTATGAGATTAATCACAGTTCGTTATCTCCACCTTCCATGAAAAAGCATCATTCAACTGGACATAATGAACAGAATATCAAGAAATCCATTTTTTATTCCGTCTTTTTCATTGAGCAAGATCATGATTTAGGGCTCAGGCGGGTGTGACCGGACGACATGGGATGCTTACTCATCCTAAGCACCTGATACAACCTCTGGTATATCCATGGATCCATGTTTCCCCAGCTCTCTGTTTTGTATTGCTTATAGGAGTTATGAGATTGATCAATGTTCGTTATATTCACCTTTCCTTGAGCAATTTTAACTTTAAACATAGTGGGTTTAAATATGTGTGTAAGTAATGAAGATTACGTGAATCGACAGCGAAGTGCATATAGAATGTGAGTGTAATTAGTTTTACACAATGAGTAATGTAAAAGTCTAATTGAATTAATCAGATATCATGGAAAATTATTTCACCACTATAAATCTAAAATGCAAGAAATTAATTTAATATATGTATTTAGGAAAGGAAGATAAACTGACGTTTTATTCACTATTAATTTTCTAATTTCTATTTTTTACACACGAATTCACGAAGTACACGTGCTCTATCTGTCAATCAGCTGACGCTTGCTGGTCCCCATCAATCACCTGAGTCACCTTGGCTCATATTCAAAGATATTTCCTATATATTCGTACGTAAAACTTTGATCCCTATTGTGGCCCCAACCTACTCCAAAGGGGGGGGGGGGCATGATTTATACAAAATTGAATCTGCACTATGTCATGAAGCTTTCATGTAAATGTAAACTTTTCTGGCCAGTGATTTTTCAGAAGATTTTTAATGATTGTTCCTATATATTTGTAGGTAAAATTTTAAAATTTTGATCCCCTACTGTGACCACATCTTACCCCCGGGGACCATGATTTTTACAAACTTCAATCTGCACTATGTTAGGAAGCTTTTGTGCAAATGTAAACTTCTTTAGCCCAATGGTTTTAAAGGAGAACATTTGTAAATATTTTTTTCCTATTTATTAGTTATGTAAAACTTTCTATTGTGGCCTCATTATAACCCCAGGGGTCATGGCTTTAACAAATAAGATTTTTCAAGATTTTCCCTATGCATTTGTACCTAAAACTTTCATCTCCTATTACTTCAGGAGGTCACGATTGTAATAAACTTAAATCTGCACCGTTAGAAAGCTTTCATGTAAATTTCCACTTTCCTGGCCCAGTAGTTTTTGAGAAGTTTTTAAAATATTTTCCCGATATCTTTATATGCAAATCTTTGATCCCCTATTGTGGCCCCCATCGTACCCTGGGGCAATAATTTTAACAAACGTGAATCTGCACTATGTCAGAAAGATTTCATGTAAGATTCAGCTCTTCTAGCCCAGTGGTTCTTGAGAAGAAGATTTTAAAAGATTTTCCTATACATTTGTATGTAAAACTCTGATCCCCTAGAGTGGCCCCATCGAACCCCCGGGGGCCATGAATTTAATAACATTGAATTTGCACTATTTGAGGAAGCTGTAAATTTCAGCTCTTCTGGTCCAGTGGTTCTTGAGAAGAAGATCTTTAAATAACCCCACCCTATTTTTGCATTTTTGTGATTATCTCCCCCTTTGAAGGGGCATGAGTCTTAATTTGAACAAATTTGGAAGCCCCTCAGCCAAGGATTCCAAGTTTGGTTATGATTGTTCCAGTGGTTCTGGAGAAGAAGTCGCAAATGTAAAAAAAAAAAAAAAACCCACACCAAACTTTACAGATGGACAGAAGACGTACAACAGGCGATCAGAAAAGCTCATTTAAGCTTTCAGCTTACCTGAGCTAAAAAATATCGGAAATTCTATTGCGTGTGGTTTGATTTTCAAACTTGTGAGATTGTTTTTTTTTTTAAAGAAGTGCTAAGGTCCCCACTACCCTGAGCCAAGTTATTGCATAGAGGAGTAGATAAAATCAACCCCCAACGACCAGACTTCTTGGATCCGCGACTTACACTATTCGATCGTGATTTTCATTAAATTGGATGCAATTCGTGTCATTTTGAGCATGGAAGCAAAATGTGTTTGTGAAACAATATGTTATGGTCAAACTGAAGGTCAATGTCATCAGGTCATCAGCTCAAAAATGGTACGGAAAGAAATGCCTTGTTGCAAGGAATACACAGATGAAATATAAAGTTCTTATCACTCACAAGTTATGTTTTTGCGGACAAACAGCGAGGCGGGCATGTCATCAACTGTATGCCTTTAAGTCTCCGATTTCGGGATCATACAGACTCTATTTTTAGCATAGCAACATGTATTATTTCATACAGTGTAATGCGATAAATATACAAGTTTTGAACTCATTAGGAAATCAATCTGCTAGTAACCCTTATTTGATAACTGTGGGGAAACACTGTCTTCCGTCCAGCATCGTGTTGCTGAAACTGACTGCTAATTGTAATATCAAAGTATTTAAAACAACATTTCTAGAAATAAATTAATAAAACATGAAGAAAGAACTGAAAAAAGTAAAACTAAATCTAATTAAGCGATAGATGTATTGCAAGTTTCGTTCATCTGATGATTAATATTTAATGATACATCACATGTAAGAGTTTCATTGCGTGGATCTGACTTACCTATCAGAGAGAAGAGTAGTCCGTGGACAGAAATCGCTTTCATCGTGGACGTGAACATCACTACAATGTGTTTTACTACTCTACTGGCAAAACAAGACTACGTTAGAAAACAGCTCGCGATTCATCGGCGCAAAGAACTGTCATACAGGGTTCTTTTCAACACCATTGATTTTTGTTTAGTTCTAATTTGTTTCAAATACATGTACATGTCATATTGAGTTACTTTCTATTGGCTTTGTAATTAGCGATCTTTTACTTGCGAACGGAGACTAAAACGCGAAATATTTTATGAGGACGGTATACTATTTGTTTTTCATTTTAAATTCAACGTGCACGATGTCGCTTAGAATTTCAAGTATAAGTCAAGCACTGGTCCAGCTGAGAATCAAGCTGAAGAGAATAAGCTGAACATTTCTAATCGAAGAAATATTTTTGCACATTAATTATGACAACAATGAAACACTAAATTAAATAATGTGTACTAGCGGTAGTTACATTCTTACTCCAAAACAAAACATTTAACTGCATTGTACATCTTCAACTTGATCATATTACAAATATACACGCATTGAATAAGCTGGTATTACTGTTAGAATTTATCATACATTTATTTTACACCA
Source organism: Ostrea edulis (assembly GCF_947568905.1). Lineage (NCBI taxonomy): Eukaryota > Metazoa > Mollusca > Bivalvia > Ostreida > Ostreidae > Ostrea > Ostrea edulis. The sequence goes on along the minus strand of NC_079166.1, from coordinate 75,858,225 downwards.
TACATGCACTTATCCTATTATATTCACATTTCCAATGTGTTTGCCTTTGATATATTTACAGATTTTAGTGATAAACATTTCCTCATGAATGCGCTGCAGAGGTGAACAACGCACATATGAATACATATAAGTATCTTGTGTCCATTTTAATGCCTGCAGATTTTGACAGTAAGGAATGTAAAATTTTAATATGAAAAAATAAATTTCATAGTTGAAGATGCATGAGGTTATAAACTGCAGCGCTTCACGTTTTCTATGAAGTGCGGTAAAATGAAATTTATTTGTGAAGTAAACAATTGTTCAGCTTTTATCACTGATTTGATTCCACTCTCGTTTTATTCTGATACTTTAATTCATAACTTATTATAATATGAAAAAAAAATGATTGGCAATGTTATAAACAATCATGTAAATTATAGGATTTTACAATCGACTTCCTGTAAGATGAGCAGTGAGCAGCAGCATTAATTACAGTGGAGGAATATCAGAGAAATGTCTAAAATAATTGCATGTAGCAACAATGGCACCCGTTTTGAGTTCAATATTATCAAATATGTTTGCCGTCAATGTTTTTAGAAATTGTAGTGATAGTCATTCCTTCGTTGATGCGCGTATGAATATAGATAAATATAGTACGTTCATTTTCCCTGCTGGGAATTCCGATTGAAATAAAAGCAGAATGTAAATACAACAGAATGAATTTCAAATTTAGATTTTTCAAAACCGTTCCACTTTGCTCTTTCTTACGTACTACTCAGTTGTATCGCAGTACGATACAGATTATCGTACATACATACTTATTATCTCGTATGTACGACTTATTTATGTCACGTGTATCACTTAGTTTGTGATAGTACGACTTATTATCTCATACGCAATACACAGATAAAGTTTAGTTTTTCATTTGGCAGTAATTACGCAACGCCTCCATAGCATAGACCTTCTCAAAGTAACCTTCTGAATACAACTGTAAACTCTTGTGTAATAAGTTATTGTACAGCTTACATCATCAATGGTCGGATGGGAACGATAAACACACACTGAGTGGTATAAACCCGTACAAATAACAACAATGATGTCATAACTAAATTATCTATATTATCGATTTTCTAATTAGTAATCTGATATTATATTTTTATCGCTCATTTCAATGTTCGTTTTTCTAATTGTATTGTGTCGTCCAATTTCACTAAGACAGATGCACATTACCCACGCATTAAATCCTGGTTATCCGAGTTAATCACCTGTAAAAACATTGATAGGAGTTCGATATTAAAAGGGAACTGGATGATGTACCAGAGCGCGATGTAGTGGATGATTTAGCAAAAGAGAGCAAAGTATAGTTAGTGTCATATAGAAAAAAAATGGCAAACCACATTATTTTACTTGATAATGTAGAACTACAAAGAAAATGATGTAGGGGGGGGGGGGGTAAACGTAGAAGGTATCATTCTGAGAACAAGAATGGCGTCATATTAAATTATCAAGAAATGAACTTATATTGGATTGCTGTATACAGTTCTGTTTAAATAATATCAGAGTGAGGCCCGTTAGAGTAGACAACTGTTTGATATTCTTTTCATACAAAACTGTGTTAGGCATTTATTGTACTTAAGCATTAATTAATACCTAAATTAATGACAGACTACTCAGTGATATCGGAAGTTAATTTTTTTCAGACCAAACGAACAAAGAAATGACGTCAGAGCAATGTTCTAGCATTGAAACCTTTGAAAGAGAAAGGACTTGAGAACGAGTTAACTCTACATAGGAACTGACACTACATCAACAAAAATAATGAATAAATGATTGCGGGCCTGTTGTTGCTATGAATGGTTTGCTGGTTTATACAACTGATCTTACGGATCAATAAAGCTTAAACCATCGACATGTAGCACATCTATTTCTTCAAAGTTGTGACAGTACAATTAGTTCTGAAGAATATTAGATGTTGCTCAAATCCTAGAACCACGGAGCATGCATCACTAGGTCTATAATTATGCTTACTTAATAAAAATATTTTTTCCTCCACCATTGCAACATTTCTCCCGTTTTGTAATATCTTTGATGTGATCTTTAACAGTGACAGTGTACCAGATAAATAATTAATCGAAAATGTCTTAGCGAAAATTTCCCACAGAGGTGATCCTTCACTAACTGACAAGTACCGACCCGAACCTTTGTTTGACTGTCTCACTCAATAAAGGGGTACAGCTATTGTCTTCCGGGTAACCGTTTGAAATTATGCATAGACAAAATCTTAAATAATTCAGTGCTATTCAATTATTGAAAATCTTAAATAGTTCAATGTTATACTTGAGTAAAAAGCCCACAATTGTGTTGTTTTGTAATGCCACGCTATCCCCGTCATACATTTAGACTGTTTCGATATGAGGATTTTTTTTATCGTACTGATGCAACTGTATACACTGTCTCCACAGGACTCCTCTTTGTAAAAATAAAATTAAACATTGAATAATAACAACAACCACACTATCATTTGTAAAAGTAAACTAGTCTGAGATATATTGTATCTAATAAATAGAACCACTTGTTACCAAATCGTTAAACTTGTTTATCGTAAACGCAGTTCTAACTCAGCTCCAAAAGCGTCTCAGAGAGAAAAGTAACAGTCGGTCATTTTATTTCAATGTTACTCCGAAGGTGGACGGACAAGTGCTTGTTTTTAACATATAAATTTACGTCCTGCTCATATCTAAGTAGATTTAGACACCTATGTGTATAGGGCTTAATTGTAGCTGTTTTAGCTATATAATTCACATGCATATGTTGAAGATGAATATATCAATGTTTACAATTCTATAGATGCTCAAAATAGACAATGTTACACATGGTAACTAAGAATTTTATATTCATCTCACGTTTACGCTAGTCATTGTCCTACATTATGATATAAAGTTAATATATCTGTTAATTAAAATGTTTATAAATCCGACAAATTTTGTTACAAAATCTCAACAAAATGTATTGAAAAAACAAGAGATGTTTGTAAAACACATATGCCCCCCGTGGTTCAAAATTGAAAAGGGTTATACACACACATCATTTAATTGAGAGTAGTAGCATCAATTCAAAATATTGAGCAGACAATATCTTCCTATGTCAAGAGTGGATTGACCATGTGACCTAAAAATCAATAGGGGTCATCAACTCCTGAAGATGTACCAGTTTACCAAGTTTGATGTCTGTCAAGCAAAGGGTTCTCAAGATATTGAACGGACAGTATATTCCTATGTCCAATTTGACCCTTGACTTTTGACCATGTGACCTTAAAATAATTAGTAGTCATCTTCTCCTGAAGATATACCAGTGTACCAAGTTTGATGTCTGTCAAGCAAAGGGTTCTCAAGATATTGAGCGGACAGTATATTTCTATGTACAGTTTAACCCTTGACCTTTGACCACGCAACCTCAAAATCTATAGGTGTCATCTTCTCCTGAAGATGTACCAGTGTACCAAGTTTGATGTCTGTCAAGAAAAGGGTTCTCAAGATACTGAGCAGACAGTATATTCCCATGTCAAGTTTGACCCTTGACCTTTGACCATGTGAAATCAAAATCAATAGGGGTCATCTTCTCTTGAAGATGTACCAGTGTATCAAGTTTGATGTCTGTCAAGCAAAGGGTTCTCGAGATATTGAACGGACAGTATATTCCTATGTCTAGTTTGACCCTTGACCTTTGACCATATGACTTCAAAATCAATGGGGGTCATCTTCTAAAGATGTACTGGCGTACCAAATTTGATGTCTGTGAAGCAAAGGGTTCTCTAGGCATTGCATGGTCAGTATATTCCTATGCCCAGTTTGACCCTTGACCTTTGACCATGTAACCTCAAAATCAATAGGGGTCATCTACGCCTTAGGATGTACCAGTGTGCTAAGTTGGATGTCTTTCAAGCAAAGGGTTCTCAAGATATTGAGCGGACATTATATTCCTATGTCCATAGTAGATTGACCCTTGACCTTTGACCATTTGACCTGAAATACAATAGGGATCCTCTTCTACTCATAACTAACCCACATATGAAATATCATTATCATCAAATGAATGGTTCTCAAGATATTGTGCGGACAACACATGGTCTACAGACCGACCGACCGACCGACATAATAACACAATGAACAAATTGATATAAGCTATCCATTAAAAGTTATGCATTACTTTTAATAGACCGCTGGATATCACAAAGAGGAAATAAATGCTTTCAGAATTTAAGACTCCCAGCTGAGATCCAATGTATTGAATGCCCTCCCCTTATTTTTTCATAATTTGGCAAATACATATCATAAATTATATCAGTTTGTTCAGAACATCAAGAATATTAGTATTATGGGTGTTGCATTGAACATGTATTAATGAGTTAAACAAATATTAGTGAAAACTGATTTTAATTAGGTTTGAGACGGCGGAACATTAATTGGCAAGATTGGGAATGCACGGCATTCGTGACTGGTATCTGTTACAGTCAAACATTTGACGTCACAAGTACACGTGAAAAATACTGACACAATTCGGTGTGGACGACCGCAGCAAAATTTTGGATTGAAATTGTAGTTTTTTAAGTCAATTTCCATCCACCATGCAATCGTATGTACATTTGTATCATAACTAATATAATGGGTATAAGGCACACACATATAATGTTTTCTGAAATACATTGATGATCAATGAGTGCTTGGGATATTTCAGTAATCATCAACACAAACCTTATAACTTTATTTGACTTGGAAATGATGTGTCACTAACCCTAACCTAAAACATTTAATGGAAGACATGGACTATCATGATATGTTGAAAATCGTAGGTCTCTTTACACAAACCCGAAAATTAATGGACAAAAGGTATCAGGTTATACATTTATAGCCCCCCCCCCCCCCCCCCCTCAAGTATGCACCCAATCCCACTGATTCTACTTTATAAAACACTAATTTTAATCATGATTTGTAAAATATTAGCAGAATATAAACTGACTTGCACAGCATTCCTGATGCTATTTGCTGGGGGGGGGGGGGGGGGGATTATCATTACTATTACTTCACACAATATATCTATTCAGTGTGCTTTGATATGTTAACACGAATGCATCTAGAAAATACAATGTTTGAAAAATTACATCAAATTAAATATTAAACAGTTCAAACAAACGATCATATCCCGGATAAAAGTATTAGGCATCTTCATGGCAATTGACAAAAGTGGTTAACTCACTGAAATATCAGAACATCAAGCGGACACAAATCGGACAGGGAAGAGGAGGCGATGATATAGACCCCACCTACCAACAGCGGAGATATTCATTATACACTAACCTACAATTATGTTAGGGGTAGTCAGATTCCTCCCATAGAAGCAGAAATAACAGAACCTGTGCACCACCAGAGTACACTCTTGGCACTCATAAGTCGCCAAACATCTGGATCAGCTTGTAATGGATAGGGTGTGACCTGTCGACAGGGGATATATCCTTTTCCTAGGCACCTAATCCTACTTTTGGTATATCCAACTGTCCGTGTTTGCCCTACTTTCAATTTTGCATTACTTAATTTTGTATTACTTAATAGGAATTATGAAATTGATCGCTTTTCGTGATTTTCACCATTCCAAAATTATGCGTTTTTAAAGATGTTTTAAATAACTAGTTGCAAGGTCTATCAACTGTATCAAAATGAAAAGTTAACATAACGAACAGCGATCGGTCTCATAACTCCTAAAGGCAAGCAAAAATAGATATAGGCAAACATGGACATATAGATATATATACAAGAGGTGGGATCAGGTGTCTAGAAGGCGTAAGCACACCCTGTCGACCTGTCACACCCTCCATAAGTCCTTTATCTTGAGCAGAACAGAAGAATTGCATGCATTTGTTGCATGTTACTTTTATCTTATTAAATTTTTTTACGAAAATTTCATGAATGCGGCTCCTTTTATATACATGTATGTACTTGTGCATGAATAAGGTATTTAATTATGATATAAACGTAACAGTCTTTTTCGAATGAATACTTCGCAGCAATTTAGGATTTGCTTTATTTTGAATAAGTAATTTCTATATTGTTACCGTGACCAAATCTTTCACAACTATGACACTTTGTTTCTTATTTATTAACTAAATCATATATACATGTTCGCTAAAGAGAAAATGGAAATGCACACCTGAATGACACATATTTCCATTAGGTTTATATAATAAACGAGTTGCATATATGTACAAGATATATAAAAATATAACATATTATTCTACGGAGCCATTAGTTCGAAAGTATGAAAGAAAGCATTCACACTATTTCACGTAGTACCGTTACCCAACCGTCCGTTACAATCCAATGGCATCCGTTCTATATCTACTGATAAACAGCCCTATGGAAATCAACAAAGAAATAGTTTTATTAACTATGAATAAGAAAACATATCAAAATAACATAAGTTTGATAACTGGATGATATATCTTAAAACTTAAAAAATACCTTAAGTCTTATTTTTATCCAACAAAACGTAACCGATTGTAAAAATATTTTGGCGGACCAGAGAAGTACAACAGAAATAAGTTATTATGCATCACGCCATTATTATAATGAAAATACAAAATGAAAATATAGCAGTTCACAAAATGTGTTTACAAGAAACGGATAAAATAAAAATAGAAACGTAACAAGATTAAACATTTAGTGAACAGCACGTAAGCGGCAACCTATGTACAAGTATATCAAATAAAGACATCGTAAATTCAGAAAGTTTAACATACCTCAAATGTGTTTGTTTACTTTTACTTATTCTACGTTAGTATGAAAAGTAACGAATCGCAATGTGAATAGGACCACACGCACTATTATTAGAATGGTCAAAATATTCATCTCCACCAAAGGTAAATCAACTCACAAAAGGTTGCACTACTAAATACAAATCACATTAAAATTTGAACAGCCAAATACTTACAGATATATAGCGGCCTTGCATGCAACGTACATAAATTCACAACAGAAAAGACTCCCGCAAATAAACGTCACTGTTTTATGTACGTAAACACAGAGAAACATAATAATTTGGATTGCAATATAAATTATGTAGTATTTTGTCGTCTTGGATACTAAATACCTTGTTTTGTTGTTGGCGTTATTCTTTCCGTCAACACAAATCAAAAGTCAGAAAGAGAGAGAGAGAGAGAGAGAGAGAGAGAGAGAGAGAGAGAGAGAGAGGATTTATTTAGCTTATATTAATTGTACACCTTTTTCAGAGCTATGTGTCTCACAAAATCTTGAACATCGTCATCTATTTCAATAGCTAAAGTATGTACCTAATTTTTTTTTTCAATTGCTTCATATGTGTGTATGCATATATTATGTACAAGAGAACTGTTAACGGTACACCATATGCCCGTCGGACAGTGAATTCAACCGGTATAGTTAGTTTATCTGACTGAGTAAATTCTAGAGTAATACCTGTGTCCTTACATGTAACAAAACAAAGTCCAGAACATTGTTTGACCTAATTTTAATCTTAAAGTAAGTCATAGTGCATGTGTTTCTCTGTAACAGAGTTGTGCCAAATTGTCAGTGCAATATATATATATATATATATACATATATATTAAAAGAAATAGAATAAACAGTACACAAAGTTAAAAATTTAACGCAAGCGCTTTCATTTTATAATCCTCAGGCGTTACATTTTAAAATAGTTTTGAAATGGTTTGACGTCATAAAGGCGTCCTAACATTTCACGTACATAACGACGTCATAAACGAATGAAGGGAAAAGGATTTTACGTTAAGCATATTATGACGTCATAGATAATAACAGTAAACATATTTTACAGTAAGCTATTGAGAGCCGGTTTTAAAGTCTTAATAAAGTGTCTTTCTTTTTCTCGTCGGGAAATAGTATTTTCTGTATACAGTTTATAAAACGGAAATACATTGAATTGTCCGTGGCCACACACATCTATATGTTCACTAACTTTAATTTTTCTGTATTCGGGTGCTGAAATGTGTTGTTTATGAACTCGTATACGAGTTCGCAGAGTAGTTCCAGTTTCACCGATATAATGTTTTCCACAGCCAGCACATGTTATAACATAAATTAAATTTTTGGTGGAGCACGTCATATCTGAATTTACCGTAAATTCCTTGTTGTTAAATTCGAACGAACTTCCTTCCCTTAAGTATGGGCACGTTCCGCATCGCCGATCGTCACATTTGGTAACGGTGAAAATTTTTTTGTTGGACTTTTCCTGAAAATTAGATTTACATAACAGTCTCCTAAGATTTTTCGGTTGTCTCTTGCTGTTGATAAAAGTATATTTCTTCATAATTTTCCCCATTTTTTCATCTGTTTTTAGTAGGTCGTTGAGTTGCCGAACGATAGGTGTAACATTAGAGTTCCTTGGGTTGTATGTTGTAACAAACGGTAAAATGTGTGAATTTGTTGTGGGATTGATTTTGGATTTATTGATAAGATTTTCTCTATTGAGTTCTCTGGCTTTCTTGATTCCGTCGTTTATAAGTTTGATTGGATAATTCTGTTTTTGTAAATAACTATTTAATTCCCCTAAACGTTGTTCTCTGGTAGGTTCTTCGCTAACGATGGTACATATTCTTCTGGCGAGGTTGTAAGGTATGGCACGTTTTGTGTGTCTTGGATGCGAGGACGAAAAGTGTAAATACTGGTGAGTGTCCGTGTGTTTGTAAAAAATATCTGTAATTATTTTATCCTCCTTTTTGATAACAGAAACATCCAGGAATGGTATACAAGATGTACTGTAATCCATTGTGAATTTTAAATTGATATCCAATTCGTTTAGAATGTTCTTAAATTTATTCAAATCCGTAATGTCTTTGTTCCAAATAATGAAGCAATCATCCAAGTATCTTTTCCAGTTTTGTCTTATATATAGACCGAATTGTTCATCTAAAAACAGATGAAAAAATGGGGAAAATTATGAAGAAATATACTTTTATCAACAGCAAGAGACAACCGAAAAATCTTAGGAGACTGTTATGTAAATCTAATTTTCAGGAAAAGTCCAACAAAAAAATTTTCACCGTTACCAAATGTGACGATCGGCGATGCGGAACGTGCCCATACTTAAGGGAAGGAAGTTCGTTCGAATTTAACAACAAGGAATTTACGGTAAATTCAGATATGACGTGCTCCACCAAAAATTTAATTTATGTTATAACATGTGCTGGCTGTGGAAAACATTATATCGGTGAAACTGGAACTACTCTGCGAACTCGTATACGAGTTCATAAACAACACATTTCAGCACCCGAATACAGAAAAATTAAAGTTAGTGAACATATAGATGTGTGTGGCCACGGACAATTCAATGTATTTCCGTTTTATAAACTGTATACAGAAAATACTATTTCCCGACGAGAAAAAGAAAGACACTTTATTAAGACTTTAAAACCGGCTCTCAATAGCTTACTGTAAAATATGTTTACTGTTATTATCTATGACGTCATAATATGCTTAACGTAAAATCCTTTTCCCTTCATTCGTTTATGACGTCGTTATGTACGTGAAATGTTAGGACGCCTTTATGACGTCAAACCATTTCAAAACTATTTTAAAATGTAACGCCTGAGGATTATAAAATGAAAGCGCTTGCGTTAAATTTTTAACTTTGTGTACTGTTTATTCTATTTCTTTTAATATTTTATACCGGACACTGTGATTTTTTTTAAAAACACAATTTGGATATACATATATATATATATATATATATATATATATATATTCATGATGAGAAAAAGTCCAGGAAACATTTGACCTACTCTTAACACTTAAGTAGGTTCCGATGCATCAATCCAGTCGTAACGCAAATCAAACTCGTATTCCTCCGAAAGGAAGACTGTGAGTCTGATGATGGACGTACTTCCAGAACTGTTTCAAATAGTCAGCATTAATTGTATGGTAGTTATCCACTTCGTGATGGGGACATTTCACGTTCTTCCCTGACCCCAGTTCACTTTCCTCTAAAAACCTCCCCTCTATCTCCAATCCGATAATCTGATCCTGTTCTGGCATGCACGTGTGTCCTATTCGGAAAGACAGATGCTTGTGAAATGTTTTTGTAACAGCTATCAATATCTGGTCAATTCTTTGTCTGATCGCAACAGTAATGTCTCTAATGAGTTCACCTCCCCTTCGTATTATTTGAAGCTGGATTGAATCAGGTGTTACAAATATCACGACATAGTGATCTTCATATTTAAACATAGCAGCGTTTTTGTACAAGCATTTGATGTCATTATCCTTGAGGACTTCCCATTTGCTGATCTTCATACAAGCCACAACAACTCGATAAAACAGGAAGTAGGGCAAAAAGTCAAAGGCGTACACCAACACTGATGTTTTTGATGTTGATTTTTGGATGAATTTTTTCTGGGTTTCTTCAAATTTCTTTTTGTTCATGCAAGGGATATAATGAAGGTCAGGCCCAACAGCCAGCAATCCCAGTCGCTCCATATATTTCAACATGGAACCTTTATGATGCAGAAGACCCCTACCATGTTCGCTGTCAGCTTTCTTATTTTGAGTGTTGATATTCTTCTCTTCCAGCTCCCATATATCAACCAGAAGTGAATCTTTCAAGTTCCCTGTGTTGTAGTACTCAATCCAATCCTGGCGACTAGCAGTGTATCCACTTACGTGCAGACTATCCGTGATGATTGTTTTAAAGGCATTCACAAACCACTGGACATCAGTAATGACTGAATCTTCAAGTCCTTCTTCATTAAAGTAAAGAACCCGCCCAGCATCATGATAATATCGCAACATATCAGCTGCACTCTGGGCCTTATCTTTTTTTTTGACAGGGAGTATACGATGAATGTCCGAGATAGGTACAATTCGTTCCAGTTTCTTCTAATTGATCTCGCTGTTCAAAAAGACCCACTCGTGTGGTATTTTCTCGCTCCATTTTGAGTGAGTTGTTAAGTCGATAATGCATCTCTCCAGTTCAGCGATTGGCTGATTTGGTGGAAACTGTATCAGAAAACACCGGTCTGTTCTGATATACTGTGCAAGATCAGATTGAGCTGGTATTACTTCTAGTAGGCAATTCAGGAAATCGACCTTGTCCTGTTGAAGTAGAATAGTTATCTTTAAGCTATGAAAAACCGTCTAATAAATGAACTTGTGAAATAGAGATATATCAGGAATTAAATTTATGACTTCATAAACAAGCTAATTCCAGGAATCTATATCTCCGCTTATGGACAGAGCAAGTGCTTGGAACAGCAACTGAATTAATTATTTGTTTCTAGAAAATTTTATCGCAAATATGCATTTTCAATGCTTTGAAATATAAAGCAATATTGAAACTAAGTACTACTAATGTGTATAAACAGCAATTACACATGTTAACCTCCTCCCCCGTACCAATCACAGAAAGTAAGACACAGCCTTTCAATAAATCCTGAGTCAAGTTCTTAATAGCGAGCGAGGCTCGCGTCGTGATGAGCTCCCCCCAATGACTACACATCTGAATGACGAGATTTGATCTTCATCAGCTGAAAAATGATGAGGATTACCAAATGTGTTCAGGAAAAATGCCACCTTCACTGTGGTAGTTCATTGAAAAACCCATAAATAAAATTAACCTGTTTTGAAAGTACCGCAGACGAATTTCATAACAAAACAATCCCGTGGGGATCTGGGTTAGAATAGGTCCTCAGTACCCTTTGCTTGTCGTAGAAGGCGACTAAATGGGGCGGTCCTGCGGATGAGACCGCAAAAACCGAGGTCCCGTGTCACAGCAGGTGTGGCACGATAAAGATCCCTCCCTGCTCAAAGGCCATAAGCGCCGAGCATGGGCCGAAATATTGCAGCCCTTCACCAGCAGTGGTGACGTCTCCATAAGAGTGAAATATTCTCGAGAGGGACGTTAACCAATATTCAATCAATCAATACCAAAACAAGTTTTCTCATACCTGCGTTCATTCTTAACTTTGAGTTATTGCTGTTGATATGTTTGGTTTTTAAAGAAAACTACTGAAGCTAAAATAGTAAATATGACATCACACCGCACTGTTTACGCTGAATGTGTTATATTTCATTTATTTTGTAAACTATTTCATTAACTCTAGTAAGCAATATAATATCACTACTTAAGTAACACTTTTCACACAACGAACCCAACCCAGTTGGCTTTCCCTATCGTATGAGAATAGCACCGATACACATATTCATTATATGGAGTGAATTCTATATTGATTATCATTCCTTTCATACCACAACTATGAAGGATAATGGACTACCAAGTTACAAAGCAAACTAATGTGATGAAAACGCATTACAGTCCTATTGAAAATGACTGAAAACTTAGTATAACTGAATAACTGACAGATGATGACGAAACCGAAAGACGGTTAGAAAACATCTTGTCTCTTCCGGTGGGTAATTTTATTCTAATTGGCATATTAAAATAGAGAGTGTATCACAACGGAACTTCTAATCCAAAAATGTGAAAGTCACATAACTCCGGAACAGAACTGATGAAACTGAAAACCAAAAGGACATTTGATATTTTCTGATCCTAATTCTAGCATTATGTGTAAATTCTATAAAAATCTGCTCAAGTTGTCTCAAGTTGCTACGTGCTGCATAAACCGTTATTATCTTATAGATGTCAAGACATTCCAAGTCTCATAACTCTGTAGCGACACATCCTAGGAATCTGAAAAAAGGGGTTTGTCTTTGCCTAATCCAATTGTTATGTATAAATATATGGGAATCTTACCAAGGCAACTCGTGTTTGAGCGGGTCATAGAAAGGTTTGATTGGAAATCAGACGGACGCAGAGACGAACGGATAGAATAATTACTACATGACACATCCATATGGCGATCCTAGTAAACATACTTCTTTTGTATTACCTTGTATACTGTATTTTCCCAGTGAGAGGCCACAATGATCATCTCCACCCTCTGTCCGTCTCTTGTGGAACAATAAGTATGGACAGATTTCAGCCAGAATATGAAATATTCTATAACAAAAAAGAGCCATATGAACAACGGGGCTTAACTCTTACATTTACATGTTGCTAATTACATATGGATCAAACATGACGATGAACTGAACCCCAGAAATTATGTGAAAATAACATTTTAAATTGCATAAAAGAAAGACTCAAAAGTTCCGTAAATATGAGTACACAGGAAACATATATACTTGTACCTCCGTATGTCCATCCAGCAAAAACGGTGTCCGCCTGGTCACACACTTTCTTATCCACCACCTGGTCCAGACGTTTAGAGGCGTCCACTACCACCATGTAGAAAGCTCTTCTGGTCAGGTAAATCTGATGACATGCGTAGTACGCACACTGTCCTCCAAAGTCAAAGAAAGTTACCGTCTTTTCATCAGTCCCATTGCTGTTCTTTTTGCCACCGATATCTTTTGACCTAACTGTAAAAAGCAATATATTATCACTAAACAGGTTTTGTTTTAAATCTATATCTAAAAAGGGTGTTATATTTCCATTCTCAATTGATGTTTAGCATATGACGAATTGGCAAGAGCTTCGTAATCATTGAAGGTAAATTTCAAACATGTCTAGTGGTCTAGCGTAACGATGAAACATTTAGACGAGTAATTGGGTTTATTTTAACCAATAAAAAAAGGAACATTGAAATCTTAGAAAATTATTGATAGAGTTGCGATTTTGAAATGGTTTCATTATTAAAGATATAGGATGTCCATAATCAAATTAAAAAGGAACAAGATGTATAAATATGTACTTAGAGTCGTTTACCTTTGCTTCATACTTAGATATTTTATTGAAAACAGATATTAACGACAAACGAACAACTCAACTTTATGATAAACGGGATTATTTAAGCTTCTACGCAAGAGCTTGTTCTGCGTATTTATTCATCTCAATTGACTCGATGCAAAAGAGCACAGAAGCTTGTTCTGCGAGCGATCAATTTTTAGAAAGAGACAGACTACTGACAAACAAGTTGGTGGTGCAGGGGTCCCAACTATCTCGTTTAAAGTCAGCAGTTTGCATATTCTATGGTCGTTATAGCAATCTTGTTTGTGAATACAACATATCATTGGGTCAAATGCTGTCTGACTTGTTTCATACCTGATTGTCAGACCGTTATTGACGCACTAATTTTGACTACGGATAACTTCATTTACCTGATCAAGGCTCATGGTTGGTGTAACCGGTTGATAGGATATGCGTACTCCCCCTAAGCACATGCTCCCAACTATGGTATTTACAGGAATCAATGTTTGTCTAACTCTTTATTTTGTATTTCATGTAGGAATTCTGAGATTGATCACTGATCGTAATCTTCACCTTTCATAGTTTTGATTTGTTTAAAAAAATCAACTTATTCCAAGATGTCGTATTCATAAATATAGATATTGCCACCGACAATATGTACCTCGTTAAATTGGGGAACAGGATGGCTTCAGCATATATTGTTGTAAGCGACAATATGTCCACACGGAAAATATGTACTAGGAGGGTTTATACATGTGTATATCGTCGCCACCGGCAATGTGTGACGGAGAAGATGTGTACCATAACAAAGCCACGACTTAAAGGAATGATACTACAAAAGCACATCTTCCTTAGACTTCCGATTTGATATATGATTAAGAAAGTGTTTTAAATTGTCCACGACCAGACCTCATGCATGTTACAACGATTTGTATGTGATTTCTACTTTCGTAAAAATGGAGAGCAAGAATAGGACAATGTGTGGTCTACATATTGAGACAAGACAATTCATCATTAGACTATTATGATGAGAATGCGTTGTCTTTGAAATCCAAATAAGAGAGCATATATATTTCAAAGAGACTAATGAAAGGTGAAGATAACGAACAGTGATCAATCTCATAACTCCTACAAACAATACAAAATAGATAGTTGGGCAAACACGGACTCTTGGACACACCAGAGGTGGGATCAGGTGCCTAGGAGGAATAAGCATCCCCTGTCTACTGGCCACACCCGCCCTGAGCCCTATATCCTGTTCAGGTAAACGAAGTTATCCGCAGTCAAAATACTTATACATCAAAAACATAAAATCATTCTTTTTAAAACAGCAAAGTCTATATCTATAAGAGTATGAAGACATGAGGGGATCCGTAGAATTTACAATTTCGAGTTTTTGGGAGTTTTGTCACTCTTTGTATATAGTATTGATTTCTACATTGAAGGGGAGTTATGAAATTAAAAAGAAAGAAGTGGGGGTCATGGTGCTTGTTGTTGAGCGACAGTGTATTAATGTGTGTTTTTTTCACTTAGAATTTATTAACGAAATATTACCATGAACTCGATTTGTCTGTTGATGTCAACAGAAAAAATATCAGAAATCAATGAAATCAGGACGCTCTGATGACAGCTTTTCACAATTCAGAATTTGAGAGTCCTTCAAGAGTATCTCCATTCTTTTTAAATTGCACATCATCAAAATGCCTAGCTTAAATATTTGAGATAGATGAAAGGCGAAGATAACGAACAGTGATCAATCTCATAACTCCTTTAAGCAATATAAGATAGATACTACGGCAAATATGGCTCCCTGGATATACTTGAAGTGAGATCAGGTGCCTAGGGGAGTATGAATTCCCTGTTAACCGCTCACAGCCGCTGTGAACCCTTTCTGGGTTATCCGTAATCAATATATATCATTGAGACAGATGCTGTCTGACGAGTTCCACACCGATTGTTAGGTCATTCTTGGCACATTAATTTTGACTACGGACACCTCCGTTTACCTGATCGTGATATAGGACTCAAGGCGGGTGTGACCGATCGACAGGGGAAGCTTACTCCTCCTCGACACCTTATCCCACCTCCGGTGTTACCAGGGGTCCGTGTTTGCCCAGCTATCTATTTTGCATTGCTTATAGGAGTTATGAGATTGATCACTGTTCGTTATCTTCACCTTTCATCCGTGTGCCAAGAACGGCTTAACCATTAGTATGAAACAAGCCGGACAACATGTGACCCAATGGTAGGTTATGGTGGTAAACTAGATTGTTATAACGACCATAGTTCTGAAACAAGAGATGTTTGTAAAAACGCATATGCCCCCAATGCTGCAAAATTGAGTAGAGTAATACACACACATCGTCTAATTGATAGTAGCATCACCAATTCAAAATACTGAACAGACAATATTTTCCTATGTCAAGAGCGAATTGACTATGTGACCTAAAATCAATAACGGTCGTTTACTGCTTATGATGTGCTAGTGCACCATGTTCGGTGTCAAACAAGCAACTAATTAATACTTAGAATATAGGAGACAATATTTTACTATGTCCAGTTTAACCTTTGACCTTTCAGAATGTGACCTCAAAATCAATAGTGGTCATCATATTTTACAAATATATCAGTGTACCTAGTTTAATGTCTGGCAAGCAAAGGGTTCTCAAGATATTGAGCGGACAGTATATTCCAATGTCCAGTTTGACTCTTGACCTTTGACCAAGTGACCTAAAAATTAATAGGGGTTCTCCTCTTCTAAAGATGTACCAGTATACCAAGGGCCGTGTCCCTCAGGCAAAGGCTTTTCAAGTTATTGAGCGTACAGTATATTCCAATGTCCAGTTTGACCTTTGACTTTGATCATGTGATCTCAATATCAAAAGGGGCCATCTACTCTTTAGGTTGTATCAGTGTACCAAGTTTGACGTATGTCAAGCAAATGGTTCTCAAGATATTGAGCAGACAATATATTCTTATGTCAAGAGTAAATTGACCTTTAACCTTTTGACCTGAAAAACAATAATGCTCCTTAACCCACATATGAAATATCATTAAGATCAAGTGAATGGTCCTCAATATATTGATCAGACAACATGAGGTCTACCGACCGACCGGCATACCGACCGACTGACAGGTGCAAACCAACATGCCCCTCTATGAACTATGAAGGGATGAATAACAAGTAGGAATTATGGATTGAATTTGTGAATTATTGGCCAAAATGCTGAATGTTCATTAGAAATTTCAGGCAAATCATAAATATGTTTTTAAGAACATGCATTCTGTTTATAAAGTATATGAGCCAAAGAACAAGGTGCGATTTTGTATATCAATAAAAAATGTCCACACAATTTCTCTGTTTTAAGTGTGTTTTGAATTAAGCTTGGTCTATGTTTTCAGCAAGTGAAATAAATGCCAAATACACTATTTCAACTTAAATCAAAGTTATTGCATATTTTGATAGCATTATTACGTCAAGGATTAGACGTTTTCCCGCCTTTTATTCAAAAGGAACCCGATAACTGTTAAAGTTCATCCAGATCATTGTTTGGGAAAATGTGTGCCCATCCGTAGAGCAAAATGAAATTAATATATATCGTGTATTAATAGAAGATGAAGAGTGTATTTGATTACGAATTTGCTCGATGCATGGGCTGTATGATTTCTGAAGGGAGAAACCCTTGAGTTAATGAATATTTCATTGATTTTGGCATTTGTGGCAATTCTATGCGAACTTCAAGCTCCTGTCATATAACACAAAACAATTTTAGATCAAATTAAACATAGTTTGGGTTTGCTTATACATATACATTCCTTATTCAAATGCCAGATTTTGGGACTCCTGTTGAAGTCATCCATTTTCTGGACTAGATGACTGTAGTAACTGCTACTTGTATATCTTATACACGCTTACGTAATAATTATTATCGATTTTTTGCATAAGACACAAAAAACTGCAAAGGCATGCAAATTTATATCTTTTGGATTACAGAATCCTTCCACCACAAAATGTAATCCATTCAAAACAGATTTACATTTTGAATCAACATGCAAACATTTAACAGGATATGTGTAAGTGGTAAATATATGATATACTAGGGTAAATAGAATAAGTATCGAATCATGATATAAACAGTTATGGTATCATTCTAAGCTGTTATGCTCAAACGATGAGTGACTAACTTTCTTATACAACCCCGTGAACATATTTTGTCATGATGGAGAGTTGATCAGTGCTTGTTTCATGACGTCATCATCAGTGATGGATCGATCTATTCGTGAGACCTTTATATAACGTCGTATTACATCGAGGTATGGCGGTATTTCGTCAATGAATACTATTTCATCAATCACTATGTTTACCTTTTAATGTTTTTGTTTCTTCATATATTTGGAATATCTCCTCGTGGACCTCCAGTCCTTCCGTTGACAGCACACCCCGTATCTCTGCGTCACTACACCTGAGCAGACGTTTCAGTAGCGTGGTCTTGCCTGCCCCGGCACATCCTACGATCATCCCCCTGGCGTGGTGGACCGTCTGTGTTCCTCTCTTGGCGTACTCCATATACCGCTCTCTGGCCTCTTGGTCCCAGTCCAATATTTCCATAGGGACACCCACTGTAAAAACAACCCCTCGATTCAATGTTTTACAATACAATTATTTTAAAAACTCATCTACCAGATGATTGTCAAAGTAGTTTGAATTAATTGATAATCTGCTTAAATGGCTCAGTTATCGGAATCCACGGATAGAAATGAGGAATATGTTGCAAGAAGTTAGAGATGCCTAATTCTTATTATATTCAATAAACATGACATTGACCATTTTGAACTCACCCTGATACCGAAATTCCTCCCCTGGGGTCACGAAATTTACAATTTTAGTAAATGATTATCTGCCCTTTTTAAACATCCAAATAGTATAAATTTACCAATTTAGTATCAATAGCACTAACGAATATTTCATTTAAAGTTTTACATGCAAGGTGAAGATAACGAACAGTGATCAATCTCATAATTCCTACAAGCAATACAAAATAGATAGTTGGGCAAACACGGACCCCTGGACACACCAGAGGTGGGATCAGGTGCCTAGGAGGAGTAAGCATCCCCTGTTGACCGGTCACATAATTACTAATTTGCCATTCTGGCCCTGCCCTGTATTCTGTACCTTTACTCCCGGGCTCATGAAAGTTATATTTGTAATAGAGGCATTCCTGTTCCAGGCATCCCCAATTGCCTCGAATCTCAATTTTCACACATGCTTGTTAACCTCTTGGAAGACAGAGAAACTATGCTTGAAAATATTCTACAAATAATCAGTGTAGAAGAGTATCCTTTGTTTGAATATCAAGATCATGAATGGCAATTTTAATCTTTAATCGGTTGTGTTCAAGGTACAAGCTTTGAAAATATTTCTTATGCAAAATGGAAGCAAATCATGTTAACTGTTGCAAATACATTGTATAAAAATAGAGGTTTTTTTGTCATAGACTGCCGTAATCTGTAGATTATAATCATTAGTTTCAAATATGTACATACTATAAATATATATTTTTTTCCTGTTCTGTTCAAATAAGTTTATAATTTGATTATGATATACTCTCCATTAATTTGGAGGAAATAAAGAATATCTTATCTTATCTTATCTTATATGAATGATTAGAGAATATTTTGTTTATATATAGCAAAAAGATTCCAAAGACCGTTGTTAGAAATTGATCTAAGATAAATCACAATGCAAGTCCAAATCACATTATGTATCTGTTATACAAACATTTTTACATAATAATATATGCATATAATAGACTCTAGAGTCACTCTGTAGAATCAATCACTTTGAAGTGCAAATATAACAATAAACAGGACCGCTCCCTCGAAATAATGCATACGTATGTACATCACATGTATGTTACAGGTGGTACAGGAGTCATATTATTTGAACAGGTGCCAAACAGTTAGGAGCTGAACTAGATTTTATAAAAATTAAATAGAATTCTGACAAAATGTATGCTACTAGCGGTATCCATAGAAGTAATTTATAAATAGAAAGGAAATAATTTTTAAAAAACTGTAAATGGTGTCGGTAGACACATAATGCCACTTAAATACGTGTCCTATTTATCAAATCAGAGGTCAAAACGAGAGAAAAGGTCACTCAACCATCACCCATGTATAATACACGCTTACTGATGTTTGGCAGCCACATACACACACACACACACACACACACACAGAGAGAGAGAGAGAGAGAGAGAGAGAGAGAGAGAGAACATCGGTAATTGTATACAGGTACGGGAAGTTCCATAGCAGTCCAGGACGATATCAAACATACAAAGATCAAGATAACATCATGTTTCTTGAAATGAAATTGTATCTTTTTATTTACTTCATCTATATCATGGAAATCAATTTTATATGATTCTAACCTTAACCTAAAGGCGACGACAACGAACAGTAATCAATCTCATTACCCCTGTAAGCAATACAAAATAGAGAGTTAGGCAAACACGGACCCCGGGATAGAATCTTCTTTTACCATTACCTGTTTATGACAGGTGTGATCAATCAAGAGGAGGTTCTTACTCCTCCAGTTCACCTGGTCCCACCTCTAGTGTTCTCAGGGGCCGTGCTTATTCTGTTCTCCAATCTGTAATCTTTATTGGATTGATGAGACCGATCGTTATCTGCACTTTTCATTATTAGAAAATTAATTTGTTACGAAAATCTCTCTCTCTCTCTCTCTCTCTCTCTCTCTCTCTCTCTCCCATCTTTATATCACTAAAAATCAAGCATTCTGTTTTCACAAAACAGTTAATGCTACAGACATTGTCTTTTCTGAAAATAAATGCTTTTATGGATCGGATACCTTAAATGCCATTTGAAACTGATTTCACAAGGATTTTACGCCCATATCTATGAACGACATTGTGATTAAATTTATTTACTGCTTTCGCCAAATTTGAAATCTTTGTATCGTCTGTCGCTCATACAGAGCACGCACGTAGCCAAAAAAGGAAATGGAATGTACGTAAAACATGGCAAGGGGTCTGGGGCCCTTGAGGCCCACGTGGATCGAGAGCAACGACCTGATGGAGGCCATGGGGGTGAATCCCCTGAAGCTCCTGAGTTTTACTAATGAAATCACCTATTATGTGCATAGAAACAGGAGTTCTTGTCAATTTCCAACGTGCATTATTCAATTTGAATCAACACACCGTTGCTACATCTAGTTTGCCCAACTATTTATTTTTTATTATTTACAGGATTTATGAGATTGATCACTGTTCGTTATCTTCACATTTCATCTATCAAAAAAATAATAATTCATTGCTTAAATATATGACAAACAATATTTTTTGTGTCAAAAATATTTTCATCGGTCATTGTGGTATTTTCCTTTATTTCGGAATATTGTACTTTCAGATGTTGCAAAATGAGGTAATGAATTCCACATTTCACTCAAATTAACCCAATTTCTGATACAGATTATTGACTGATGAAAGCAAAGAGCTATATTTTCCGCTTCTTCTAAAAGTGGAAGACAAAGATATTTAACTTTTTTAAAATCAATTTTCTTAATCACAATAACTCTCGTATGAAAATATATCTAACTTAAGGTAGTAACTGAATTTGATCCCAACTATATCTCTGTAAAATATTTTCTTCTAGAAAAAAAAGGAAAAAATAAATTAAAAAGTCACTGCATCTAATATATATATATATATATATATATATATATATATATATATATATATATATATAGCCAATTCTCCGGAAAATATGTTATTTTAGGAGAGGGGACCATAATACGACATCGGGCGCTTGATGAGAATAAAACCATAAAATAATTAAACACCACAAGTGTCTGTAGGCATGGTAGATACATGTATACATCCCCCTCTAGTTTGAGAAATGACATAAGGTGGTACTGTATTAATCAATAGACCACAATCAGGACTTAAGAGATGTTGTTAACCCACTCACACTTATTCAAAGAAAGGTGAAGATTACGAACAGTGATAAATCTCATAACTAATGTGCAACATCAGTAGAGTGTTAATGCTAAACTTCTAGTAGATTCTGACTCTTACTGCAACATCAGTAGAGTGTCAATACTTAACATCTAGCGAAAAGATACAAGTAGTGAAGGATCCTATAAAATCAATAAAACGAAATGTAGGAGACGAACGATTATGACAGACCAAATTCTCTATTCTAAGTTAGCATCATAAGTACATTGTCACCTATTCATCAAAAATCATGTCATTTAAACGATTCTTGATAAAGTATTGGTAATCAATGTAGAAACATTCTGTGGATAACAAAGTCAGGTGATCCATGATAATCATACTTACAACGTTTACTGATACTGTCATGAATATCCCTGTCTGACACGGTACAGTGTGTGAGGATGTCCAGCTGTAGTCTGTCTATGAACAGGTCGTACATCTCATCCGGTCTCTTCGGTATATACAGACATCTCTCTCCATCACTCTTCTTATAATTCCACGACCTGCAGTATTCTGATATCACGTCACGTGACGCCGTGGTCAGGAAAAACATGAGATCACTGTCCTCAACCAGACACTCCGTAACGAACGCGTACATGACGTCATGTTGGATGTCGTCTGATTTAAATGTGATGACCTCGTCCTGTGTCTGAATGATATCATCTGGAAGATTCCCCATATGGACGTCATCAGACAAGGCAAGCTCTGTAAAATACCTCTCTCTGATTTTCCTTAGAACATCTTGTTGTTTGTGTTTGTGGCCCTTGGTATTTACGGTATGTTGCTCAGCTAACAGAAGGCAGTACAGACGACTTCTGACATTTTCTGGATACTCGTGATATTTACCTGTTACAAGTAAAATTTTATGATGCACTCTTAATTAACATTAACAATCATTAACATTTACATAAAAAGTCGCTCAGTCTACTGGCCTAACCTAGCAGAATAGTTCGTACAATGTCGGAATCAAACCAGTGAATTTAAAATTATTATTTTAATATTTTTTTTAGATTGCAGCTGATTTATGAGGGAAGAAAATAAAACTTCGGAACAGGCAATAGAGACTTCTTAGACAGAAAAGAGTCGAAAGGAGTCAGTATTGCTGGTCTTGGCGGCAGAAGGCTAAAACTTATTTGATCCCTTCATGATCTATCACTCTAACGTGTGTATGTCGGATCAATGAGTTGTCCAAACAGTACAATGCCATTGTGACAGCTTTTAAGAATACATGCATTTATCAAAATTTTGGTGAATGACACATGGAGAAACTTTAAACAGAGCTAGCCTAGTTGTTATGTGATACATCCCCGGCTTCCTCATGTTTTATTACGCTCATACTCAACACTGAGCAGCGATTATTTCAATAAATTTATGGACAATATCAGATTTTAAGACTCGAATAAGAATTTTGGATTATCCATTTTTATCTAAGTGATGTACTTTAAAAAAAACAAAACATTGATACATGACTCCCGATAAGTGTTAGAATAAAGTGGGAGGGGGGGGGGTGATAAGACTGTTTTAACACTTGCAATGAAATTATAAATCATACCTAGTTTATTCAAATGCAAGTATTTCATTGAAAGTATGCGAAACGTTTCGTAGAACATTGTAGTCTTGCCTTTTATAATACTATCTATTCGATCTTTAGTTAAAGTTTTAGTCAGACATTCAAAATATTCATCCCGTGGGTATCCAGGTTAGAATAGGTCATAAGTACCTCTTGATTGTCGTAAGAGGCGACTAAATTGGGCGGTCCTTCGGATGAAACCGTAAAAACCGAGGCCCCGTGTCACAGCAGGTGTGGCACGATAAAGATCCCTCCCTGCTGAATGGCCATAAGCGTCTAAGATAGGCCTACATTTTGCAGCCCTTCACTGGCAGTGGTGGCGTTTCCATGTGGGTGAAATATTCTCTCGAGGGACGTTAAACAATATTCAATCAATCAATCAATCCATTCAAAATATTCAATGAAATGTTCATTTAAAAACTAGGCCTCCGGCATACATTGTATAATATCACAGTTTTAACGATCTACAGTACAGCTACTTCTGCATGGATTAATCAGGCTTGATATGCCGTATGTACAAAAGGTCTTTTAATACAATACATGAACGTTTGATCATTGGTATTTTCTCCCGTGTCCCAATTCCACAATTAATAAAAAAATTAAATGTTATACACGTCATATCTAATTTTTTTTTGAAAGGGCATTATATCGACACGTCTACAATCGCTGTGCAAATGTATATAATCCATTTTACCGGAAGTTTACCCTCTCGCTTTCTATACATCCCGGTGCGAGCGCTGCTAAACTAAGACCACATTTCCCACCACACAGAGTCGACCGTCACTCTGCTTTGCGTCAATGGTTACATGTATCATTTAGACGTTACATAAATGTTTGGTCTACAGAAATAAGAATGTATAGCGCGGAATTGACGATTTGGTTTATGGTCATATATAATTATCTTACGTATATGTCGGTGTTATTCATGTGTGAAGATTCAAGTTGTCAATTTTATTTTGGAGGAAAAGTGTATAAAAAAAAAAAAAAAAAAAAAAAAACCAGGGGGTACACTCTTAGTTCACAACCCTTACCTGGGGGGGGGGGGTGTGTCTAAAATTCAGTGTGTGGGTTTATCACGAAAACGAGCTGTTGCATTTGAAAACTAATGTGTTATAATCTATTTTGAATTGATTTCGAAGATTTCAAAAGCAATTCAATATGAAACTGCTATACCCATCAATTAATCTTTTCCCTCATTGTGTACAAAATGCAGATAATACATGCGTCCACTATTTTACAGTTGCAACACAGAGACACACGTAAAATTATCACATCACAGCAGTAGCTAACGCGGTATGGATACACTATAATGACTATCTCTAAATACACTGGCGGATATAGAGGGGTGTGTGTGTGTGGGTGTGTGTGTGGGGGGGGGGTGTGTGTGGGGGGGGGGGGCATGCCCCCCTCTATTTTTTTCTTCAAAGTTTAGGTTACAAATCAATTCGAACTATAGAAAGAGGGAAAATCAAATCATATACATGTATATAATAATTGATTCTAAAAGTTGCAGGAATGTCAAAATACGTAAAGTCCCTAACTCCGTCACTTTCGGGAAACCCTACGCCGTTTGTAAATGAATGTGATTGTGATGTAATTTTTATCATGCTGAAAATCTACAATGAAATGTCAATAAGTTATAACAGTCACTTCAAGAATATATCAAATACAAATAACAATAGATTAATATGAAATATATTATATCTATCATATGTTAAGTGAAATCAGTAAGCACTTTCCCTCTCATGCGCTATCACATTGATTCCTGCGTCGAAGCGCCAACATGCTTATTTTCACCTGACAGCCACTCAGATGGAGGTCTAAGTCATGGGTTAAAGATGATATACCCATATTTGATACCGTGGCTTAAATATATGAATTTCCGCCTATATCTGCCTTTATATGCTCCATGCACGTTGGAGATAATGTAATCGCGACATTATTACATGTAAATAAAAATACGTTATATTAACCTTACCTATTTATTTTGTTGATACTTTTCCTAAACTACAATTCAAAACTTTCTGAAATTTTTCCAATTGTATTTGTAATAGGGGGTAATTGCAACTATAAAGGCTAATTATAGGATTAAATTTTACTCTTAAAATCACTAAAACTAAGGAGCTTCCGGGGGCGTCTTGAAAAAAAATCCACGCCCCCCCCCCACCCTAACCAGAATTCCTGGACCCCACCCCTAAAATATTACTATATTTGATTATTATAATGACTTATAGTAACGTTATCTTATATCTGTGTTTCTGTGACCCTGATTGACCTTTATAAATCCTTTACTGAGTAGCTTAGAAAAAAATTGTTCCAAAGACGTCATACACTGATTAAAAAAAAATCAAAAGCAATTCAGTTGTGCCATAATTATTTGACTTTCATCTTATCTATGACCTTGAACGTTTTTCATCATTTCTCCATAGTTCATTAGATTAATTCCAGATAACATTAATTTATTAAGTTCTTTTAAGAAATGAAACTTATAATTCTTCACTCCATGCATGTATCAAACAAAAAATTGGACGGAAAACTTCATCATTGCGCGTAGCAAATTTTCGTTTTATACATGCATCAAATAAAGAATTATAAGTTTTATTTCTGATCATTTAATTATATCTTTAAAATAGAAAAACAAATAGTTTCTCTCACCTAAAAAAAAAAGGTTGAATCAACGTTTCTGATGCGTAGGAATACCTAAACATAACAATACTATGGAAACAACGACCAAACTGGCTGTGCGTTCAGGTGAGGCGCAGTTACTGGGCAGAACTAAATGGATTTTACGTCAAATTAAAGGAAAATCGGATCACGCGCTCGTCCTTTTCCGTAACCTGTTCATTTGCGGTTACGGAAATAGCCGAATAGTTACGATTACTTCTACCAGTCAGTGCCCTACGTCATCAAGTTGACTATTCTGCCACGTCATCATTAGGCCTACGTGTGCTGTTTCTTTAAAATAATTTGTATGTTATTCACATCTTTGGTTGTGTTTATTTTTGGTATCATCAAATAAATAAATTTTGTTTACAATGCATGTTTGGAAATGAGATCGGTCGTTAAGGGGAACGATGCATTCCAGAGAAAACTAGTCCCGCGTGATTAGTGCAGATGAAGTCCGGACGATTTTTTTTTTTTTGGACACAGAAATTAAAGGAATTTTTCATCCAATCTGCATCGTTGTTACGTCATCACTTTAAAAGTTATTAAATTATTTACAAATGAATCTTTTTAATTAAGTGCATTTAACCTTACCGGATTTCCTCCTGTTCCTTTCACATTTCAATATTACAGCTATTTTGTAATAGCTCATCAGGGACTGGTCAATAGTTATTGGGGAGTTGGGACCGGTGCAAAATGCAAAAGGACACACATTTATCTTGACTTACATACTTATAGAATTCCAACTTTTTTATTGTCAACACTGATTTTTTTTTTTTTTTTTT
Source organism: Ostrea edulis (assembly GCF_947568905.1). Taxonomy (NCBI): domain Eukaryota; kingdom Metazoa; phylum Mollusca; class Bivalvia; order Ostreida; family Ostreidae; genus Ostrea; species Ostrea edulis. The sequence continues at coordinate 75,831,424 of NC_079166.1, read as the reverse complement.
TTTTTTTTTTTTTTGCAAATGTAGCAATGAACAAAAAATATCATAAAGTATTTAAACTTTTAATTCAACTATCTTACAAACAATAATGCTGAATTGTGTTCATGATTTATTTCATGTCCAGGTTGAATATACTAGAGATAATTTGCAAGAACATACTGGATCTTTGAAATTTTTCAATATCAAAACATGTAATAAAAAAAAAATCACAAAAGAAGTATTCAGATGTGAATAAAATTGCAAACATTACATATACGTTTTGCATGGAGTATAGATTTCAATCATAGAAAATACAAATGGTGTATCATGTTGGTCATAACCTGAAGGATACAGACCAGAAATTAACTAAAGTCTAAACACATATTTGATAATATGATAGTTTGCCAATACAACTTATAATTGGGTCGAATGCTGTCCGACTTGTTTTATACTGATTGTCAGACCGTTCTTGGCACACTGATTTTGACTACAGATAACCCCGTTCACGTGATCAAGATATATGGATCACGGTGGGTGTGACCGGTCGACAGGAGATGCTTACTCCTCTTAGACACCTGATCCCACTTCTGGTATAACTAGTGGTCGGTGTTTGCCAAACTCTCTATTTGTATTGCTTATAGAAGTTAAGTGATTGATCATTGTTCGTTATCTTCACCTAGAGAGTATTGAGATGTACAAATACCTGCAAGTACATGAGACAACAATTCAGTACAACAGTAATTTAAAAAATTGCAAAATATAGCACTCTAAACAACACTTTAAGAAAAAAATAAGATGAAAATAATGAGATTTGTAACTTCGCTAGACAAATTATCCAACAAACATGACAAAGTAAACAAACGTTTCTCAGGAACTTGAATACCTCAGCTGATATAACAATGGAGAGACAAATTTTAAGTGATTATTATGAAGAACTCAGGAGATTTTTAAAATGAAGTAAACATGTTGTTTATTCTAACATAGATATTTATTTATTAGATAGGACACACACTTTTATTACACATCTGATATAGGACAGGAATTTTTTTGTATTTTTAGAAGATACGACATAGGGCTTTTTTCAAATGGTAATATGGAATGCACTGGTCCCACCCCCAATAAATATTCACCGGTCCCTAAAGAATATTATCAATGCACAGTGTGATACCCAAGTATATTAAATTGATTGATGGAATGTTGTTCAACGTCCCTTACGAGAATATATTACTCGCATGGGGACCACCGCCGATGAAGGGCTGCACATCCTCGGCCTATGCTCGGCGCTTATGGCCTTTTAGCCACATCTGCTGTGACACGGGACCTCGCTTTTTGTGGTCTCATCTGAAGGAACGCCCCAGTTAGTCGCCTTCTACGACAAACAAGGGATACTGGGGACCTATTCTAACCCGGATCCCCACGCGATCCCAAGTATATAAATGAGGATCTGTATTTCATGTGTAAGGTGAAAATAACGAACAGTGATCAATCTCATAACTCCTATAAGCAATACAAAATAGATAGTTGCGCAAACACGGGTCCCTGGACACACCAGAGGTGGGATCAGATGCTTGTTTCTTTCTCTTTTATTAGAAGTAATTTTGGATAATGATAGCCTTTCTATTCATATCTTAGGAACATGTAACCTATGCATAATTGGTATTTATCTTACTAGTAATTTTCTAAAAAGTTTAGTAAATTTGAACAATATTTATTCAGAGTGAAATGAATGGGTAAAGCTTGCATCAAAATTTTAAAAAAGGCTTGAAAAAAGTGACATTTGTTAATCAGAACACTTGGATTTGCTATAGAAATAATGTATCAGATTGAATAATTATCAGGGATGGTGTTTGGAAAGTTTTCGTCCTTATATTTGTGTCATATGATTTGTAAACAACTGAAAGTTAACGGTGTTAAATATTCTTAAATAAATAGCAATCGATTCGAGTGTTTCAAAGGTTCTCTTTATTTCGTATATATTTTTAATATGATTTGGACAGAACTCAGATTTACCTGTACAGAAACCTAGCACAACATCAGCATAACTTAACTATATAGGTTTAAAGGCTGTTACTAACACGACAAAGTGATTTCCCTAATGCGAAAGCACATCAGCTTCTCATATTCATGTTGCAATATATCATGGTATTTATGTCTCCCGTATGACTCGATAAACATGAATATGTTCTGCGTAGGATCACGTTTTGAATTGACGTAGACTATTGACAAAAATGTTTAATTAACAGGAGATTCAACAGTCTCGTTTATAGTCGCCATTTTGCAAAGCAAATTCTCTTGTCCTTTCAACGATGTACATAATGTAATTCATAAACACACCTGGCATTAGATCGAATACTGTCTAAATCGTCCCAGTCCAACTAATTACCCCAATAATGATTAAAGGCCCAGAACGATTTATAGACTCAAATACATTGTATCAATATTAATTGATTTTCAGTACAGAGATTATCCTAATAATAAGTCTTTAAAAACATACAAATTTATAATTTTTATTTTTATCCAAACCACATGAACACAGGTGTTTGACGATTTATTATAACGTTAATTTGGGTAATAAATGAACGTGATAAGTGAAAGTACAGACGGTTTTTTATTTATTGTTCAGTTTATGAATTGGGGTTAGAAATTCAACTTAGAAATTATATATAATACTGCAAATTCTATGCAATGGCTTGTTACAATATTCAAACATTCTGAGTTGTCGTGTAGTGACAATGTCCAACTAAAATTCAACCAAACTATAATACACATTTTCCGAATTCGTTCCTGCATATTACATATCTGAGGAGGTATACGGAATTTTGGGATTGACTTTGGTAGTAATGTAGATTTACTTTGTATGAATATATTAACGCATAGAGTAAAATTGTATACCATTTGGTCGATTGTTTTCATATCAGCGAAATAGGGTACCTTATAATTTGAATTTTATACCTTTACCCTTTGATAGTAAATTCGAACCCAAGGGATATAATTGCCTGTGAGCAAGACGTATATAATCTACTTACATGCAAATGACTGTTGTAAAAATCAATGCATTCTCTGTATGATGTTTGAATAATAGATTAAAACAAAAATATTCAAATTAATGGTAAACTAAGTATGTGTAAATGTTGCTTTGCTCGTTTTGAAATACATTTCCCACTGGAAAGGGGGATTTATCGGTCTCTCAAAGCAAAAACACAACATGAATAAGAGACCTTAGAGACCTTACGTAATCATAATGACGCCATATCACATTGAAACATGGAAAGATCACTTGCTTACATATATTCTTCCTAGGATTCATTATTAGCGGCAATGTTGTATGCAAGGGTAAGTTTTAATGTAGTAAAAACTTTCATAGAATCAAAATCCGCAAATCATTGCATTTTCTGATATAAACATATTTTATATTGTGGGTAGTGGCAAAGACTAAACACTGCAATTCCCAGCATTTTCTCAATATTGGAGTGACTTCAAAGGCAGCGATATATGCATTGCATGCATAACCTACACATGATTTCTGTTATGAATATCGTAGCGAACGTCACCTTCAATATTGTGATCAATAAGCTCCGTAGAACTAAGATGACCGCCTTCACAGCGCAATGCTTCGTTGTGGTTGCTATATGTAAGTGAATCATTGCGGTGTGCAAATGATCTGTATTTTTCAGTATATCTGTACAATTTGATAAACGGAAGATTAGTACTTTCTCTGATTGCATAAAATGATAAGGAATTACTCTAATTTTGGGACATCTTATATGATATAACTTAATTTGGGTTAGTTACGTGTGGTTTTTTTATAATCCGCTTTGTGGATTATAGAGAGTAAACTTACCCAAATTAGATTTTATCGTACATGTATAATATGACCCAAAATTAAAGTCATTCCTTAAATACTTACCACAGCATTCTCCTATTCACCTATATTTCATCATTCACAAAACTTCATTCGAAAATTCGGAGGAAAACCATTTTCCAAAAACTTCAATCCTTCACAAACATCTTTCTACTGGTGCATTTCATGTATCCGCATAAACACAGCAAAATCGTATTTCAATAAAGTCGTGGTTATTGTGGAAGAAATTTTAAATAACCGACGTCCTGTTTCAAGGTAGGAGTAACCACGATCAATGACCTCCCTGTTAGGGGCATGATCAAAAGATTGATGTCGGATAAAAATCTAAATTCAAATAGTTAGTGAGAGGAGGATAGAACATCCCGTAAGTTCATGTTATCCGACATCGATTATATTTTAGTGGGAAAAACGACAAGCGACGGTTAAAAACCACATACAAATGTAATAATATCACATTTCAATGAACATTTAATGCTTTTAATTAACTTTCATTTGTGAATAAACAGTAGAAAATGTACCGGTATATAGAGTGCTATGTATACTTGTATGTGTTTACTTATGAAGCGATTAGTTTCAACATTCATCGTATCTAGTTTTAAGGGGGACTTTCGAAACTATGTGAATTTAGTATTTTGTCTGACATTAGAGTTTTGATCTCGCCCCTTAACTTTTTCTAAGCACTTAGACAGGTCTAGATCCTAAATAAGGTAACGAATTAGAATTACAGTTTAACTTAAATTGCTGCAACTGTAGTATATAAAGGAGAAAATCTTTGGCTGGACCGGGAATCGAACCCGGGACTCCTGCATTTCTAGTCAGGTGCTCTAACCACTGAGCTATCTACTGAGTAACTACTACATAACGATATTAATTTCCTCAATCTAATTAAAATCATACTTCTTAGATCCGCGCCGTATACGCTGAGGAAGTAGATCTGACATAATCCGATTAGGTGTCATGTTCAGATGAACTTTATGTCAGCCAATCAGAGCGTCGGCTTTGAAATCGTAGGTGTTCACAATTCAAGGAAAATGACTGCGATTGTTTGGTTTGAAAGAAAACATATCGCAGCTAGATGCGACGTCACCATGCACCGTTTATATCGACTGGCGTTTTATTCCTCGCGTTATTTAAGTAAACCATCTTGAAAACTATTCAAATCGTACCCATCCCTATTCATACATAAATCGGGATTCACAAATGATTTAATTTAGGTGTATTTCATATCGTACGTTTTGTTGTTTGTATGAACGGAATAGATTAGGCATTATTGCGAAAGTTTAAAATTCGTTATGCGAGAATATATATTTCTACAGTGTGGAATAAACTTCGTGGGAGAGAGATTACAGCAATTTGTTTACGAATTATCAGGAACCGCCTAAATAGCCATCATTGTCTGTATGGCGCAATCTGACTGGCTGATAGTTCTCATGAATATTCCAAGCAAAAGGTCATGTGGACATGACCCCCTATTGGGTTATGTCAGATCCTATTGTAGCGATTGTGAGCGTATTCTAGGATCTGATGTTAATTAGATTGGCAATTTCCTCATGAATGCGCTGCATTGTTAACAAAGCGCGTATGAATCTTGAAAGATATAGTACGTTTATTTCAACGGCTGAAAATTCCAACAGAAATGAAATAAAATTCAAACACATGTATTGTATAAACAAGAAATGTTTTAGAAACATATTTTCACCTTTTTATTTGGAATAAAAATGAATTTGTTACTAAAATTTCGTTAATTATTCTATATTAAAACCACTGTAAATTACATATGTTTGCTCACCTGAACCAAAGGCTCAAGTATGATTTAGTTTTAAATTGAACGTTTTCCAGTGTTTGTCATCAGCGTTGTAAACTTTTCCCCATTTTCATCATCTTCTCTAGAAACACTGGGCCAATTTCAACAAACATCGCACAAAGTATTCTTGGGTAAAGGGGATTTAAGTTTGTTCAAGTAAAGAGCTACACTCCTTCATAGGGGATACACATGTAAAAAGAAAACATTCAAAATAATGTGGGGCCATTTTAATACCTTCTCAAGAACCACTGGACCAGACAAGTTTATATTTACATGAAAGCTCTCTGATATAGTAAGAATTCTAGTTTCTGAAAGTCATACCTGTCTGCGAGAACATTTGGTAATTGACGAATATGTAGTCATGTTTAGTACTTAAGCTTGATAATTAATGATTTTTAGTCGTTACATGTACCGTTGAGTGTTTGTTTTTCTGATCCAATCAACTTTTGACTTACTCTGCTTTCTGTAAGCTGTGTTGTTGATTATGTAAATATCCCAGTGTGGGTGGAGACCTATACATGATCTCACGATGTCAGGTCTCCTGTATCTCCAGAACCACTTGACGTGTTGTACACTCCCCTGTGATCCGCCTCTGCAGTGCACACACTCCCCACTATGTTCCAGGTCCCTTATAAACTCCTGTCGTTGATCAAACGTCATGTCTTGTAATATGGTTGTTGGAACATGTACTGCAGAAAATGATAAACACACATCGTTGATAACATGCACGTTGTAAGTTACATATTGAAGGATTTAATTGATGTGTATTACAGTGAATAAACAAATGCTACATTTTATTATTCATATTACTTATGTACTCGTGGTATAAACTACAACATCGGAGAGCAATGCGACGTGTATCCACTTAATAATGACCAGGTGGTATTAGATCTTAACTCAACATCTAATGTTATAAATATAGTATATTAGGAATGTTAATTCTACCTATTTGTACTTCATACATTATAAGGATGCAAGACATGAAACAGTTTTGCATTTTAATGTTCCGTCTTACTAAACCAAATTCCAAAAAGTCTACTTTCCTTTTCACAATATTTTTATTTTAACATTATATTCGAGCATAATAACTGATATAGATAAATCTTGGAATTCATGTTGAAGTCACAGAGGCGTAGATGGATGTAAAAGTTCGAGTCATAAGTCACTAGAAACCTTTAAGAAGCACGGGTGACAAGAGTGTGATCAGCAACACGGATTGTGAGCTGTAGGTGCAATAAATCGGTGAAATATTGTGTGAAGAGAAATGAAGGAAACACGCTGGAATAAATTCAATGCACTGGGGATAAACTAGGAAACGCTGACAGTCACGCTGAAATACATAAGTTGCAGCAAAATGAATGAAAATATATGTTAACGGAAAACCAACATATCAACTAAATCACAAATGGAATGACCTCAGCTTCATTATCATTATCTTCTCATATTCATATAGCAATTTTCCATTAAATACCTGCATATGGTGTTATGCCTTTCAACTGATTCCATACTCAAGAAGTTGTTCTGCGAATTATCGTTTGTTTTAATCGAGTCAGGCTGCTGACAGAGAAATGGATGTCCAGGGGTTTCAACAATCTCATTCATTAAACTCAACATTTCGCAAATTATATTGTGGTTGTTATATCGATCTAATTTGCCAATACGACATGCCAAAGGGTCAAATGCTGTTTGGCGTGTTTCATTTTAAATTCATTTCATTCTTGTGCATACTCTAAGTTCAAACGTATGTCAAAGTATTACTTGTAATTCGCCACATGTCGGCTGTACGCAACATGTAAGTAATGTACAACTTTATGCACGGTACAAGAACTCCCTCATATGAATACCACACGTTGACAACGGGTTAAGACTATTTATGTGACATAGGTATAACGTGTGTCTAACTGATTGATTAAGACTATTTATGTCACATAGGTAAAACGTGTGTCTAACTGATTGGTTAAGAATATGAATGTGATATAGGTATAACGTATGTCTAACTGATTGGTTAAGACTATTTATGACACATAGGTATAACGTACGTCTAACTGATTGATTAAGACTATTTATGTGACATAGGTATAACGTATGTCTAACTGATTGGTTAAGAATATTTATGTGATATAGGTATAACGTATGTCTAACTGATTGGTTTAGAATATGTACGTGATATAGGTATAACGTATGTCTAACTGATTGGTTTAGACTATTCATGTGACATAGGTATAATGCATGTCTAACTGATGGGCTGTGTACTTTTAACTTATTTGTAACATATAACTGATGATTACATTACATCTATTTAAAGTATGTCTGACGACCTTGACTTTACTGGACTTGGTTTTTTAAAAGGTAGAACTTTTCAATGAAACGCTTCTTTTATTAAGATGTTTCTTTTTGTTTTTGTTTTGAATGTTTTAAACAAGTCATAACATAACTAAAATGTTCATATGAAAATCATTTTATATTAATGTCTTGGAGATTATAGGTAAAAATTCAACAGTCAAATATTGAAGCAAAGAAATGAGGACAACTCTTTTAACCTGTACATCCAAACGCATCGCAATAAGTCATAAATTATGAAATATAACAGGTGTTCAGAATTCTTAAAATTTTACAACAGAAATCATGACGATTTTCATACTCGTGACCTTCAGAAAAAATAAAAAAAATTAAGGAAATTTATCAATATCTAAATTATTTACATACCATTTTCTCTTCAGAAATACTTACAGTTATATCTTGGACTTACAAAGAAACATATTCCATCAGAATTACCAGGATTAATTTTGCATTCCAAGTCTATTAAACATGCATACCGCCTATTTAATTTGTCGATATCAATCTTTGACAAAATAAGAAATCGTGTAATGTATATACCCAGCAGTTATTATCTTACAGTCACGAACAATAAACTACAAAATAATTAATGAAAGATAATCTGAAATGTTGGTCTTAACAGGTTGGCTATTGGGGTGGAGTTGCCTAACTCCCTTTTAATTGGCAGGTTTTGGTGTGGGAGTGTTCTGTAATTTTTGTATTACTCCATCCTTTGATAAACAGTGCTAAAGGCATGGCTATCACGATTTTGTTTCTACAAAATGTCATAATGACATTGACCTCTTACCTTGTTACACGACGCATCACTAGGATACTGTTGATAACAAAGCTGCATGCAAACTATCAAATCAGTCGATTGAAATGTGGCATGTAAAGTGTTCAATTTTTTTTTTCTTTGAAGTTCCATAATGAACTTTAACTTTTTGATCCCAAAATTTAAAAACGTTTCTTTACCGAGGGTGTTTACAAGCTTTTTCTATGAAGTCCCATCGTGACCTTTGACCTTTTGATCCCTAAAAAGCATTGGGGTTTCCTCTCTCGATAACAAAACTGCATTTGAATTTTCAAATCAACCTACCAAAATGTGATACGTAGAATGTCTACCGTTGACTATGAATTTAAGTCCCGTAGTGAACTTGAATTTTGACACCGAATGCAATTGGTTTTTTTCATGATTGATGCCAAAGGTACATTATGTATATGTGTATCATATCAGTTGACCAAAAATGTGGCCTGTATAATGTCTACAAGAAGTACCGCGGTGACCTTGACCATCGAGGCTTTTTTCCGTTTTAATTCATGGTGTTATCAGTCAGTTTCCTCCCGTGACAATTTGAATAAACCCAAAGGAAACCGACAGGAGGTAACCGACAGATAGCTCCATAAAACCAAAACAACTCCCTATATTTACATTATTTATTTATCTTGGATACAATTAAAGTCAATTGGAAGTTGGATATAATTAAAGTAAACTTTTTCTAAGTAAGAGAGAAAATAAAAGCTGTTCAATAAACTGTCAGGGGGTTAATTTCTTGTCGCGAAAGAAGTGTGTGGTGGTAATCCTGCATGATGAGAAAATTAAGACATGCCCTTGCTTGTAATTTTATCTCAGACAAAGACATTGGAATCTGTAATAACAAGTATATCTCTACCTCGCCACCTGTTTTCTCTATGATATTTAAATCTCCAGTGTGTCAATTTCCCCACAACTTACAACCGGATGTAAATATCACAGTTTACAGAAAATGAAAATTAAATACGCAGGAACTATGAACATTAACATGGAATGCCTTGAGTATTTCAATTGATGATTATATTGTATCTGTTATATTGGGGGGGGGGGGGGTCGTATGCAATTAGAAAGTATTGTTGATAGTTCTGACATTAACCGTAAGAAAAAGAATAAATAATTTGTAAGCGAGGAAACTAGGTTTTGACGAGGGAATTGGAAAATAAAATTGATTTGATTACTATTGGTTTGTTAGGTATAGGTAATTGTAAGCTGATAAGCCTGCATGCTCTGGAGTAGAGACATTGTGTACATGTAATGAACATACACACACTGGGTTTTCTCCTGTGTGTTGTTTTAAGAATACGTACTGGCCAGACCCAACAGGTGTACATAGAAAACAAAGTTCGATTGAAAGGGGAAACCAAACTCTTTCTTTTAGCATAAGATAAGATTTACATTTTTTATTCCTAAAAGCACCAACAATATTTTGTTATCAATAATTTTTTGAATAAATTCTCTAAGTCTACACAAATACCATTAAAACAGACGGAACATATTAATTTTGCACTCATATACGGTCATTTGTAAATCTATTCGTATTATTTTTTCAATGTAAAAATTATCAGGACACATCCTCTTATCCAAGATACATTATGATATGTAGCATTAAAAATACAACACCCCCCCCCCCCCCCCCCCAAGAAAACCACCATACAATTAAATGTCGATTTCTTCAATAAAAAAGTGGAGATATATCAAATATGCTAAATCCTATGTATAGCTGGTTTTAGTAAGGACCAATATACATGTAGGTCCCTGATTTTCGTTTTTATTATTTCTTAAATGATTCATTTGTTATACTGATATTTAATGCTAAAAAGCTGAAGATAAGCATGCCGTTCTCATTTTTTTCAACGAATGAAAAAGCCATTGTACAAGTAGTTTGCCATAACAGATAAACAACGGTACTTCACACCGCGAAGGTGTAACTCTGCCCCGCGATGAAATCCCGCGGAGAGATAGCGCAGGAAGGATTAACACCGCGAAGGGAGCGGTGACTAATACGAAATCTGCGATGGTCGTACCGTAAGGAATCACTGTTCAGCTTGCTAGTTTGTTGGGTATGTGTGGTAATCAACAGCACCAAGTGTGATAATTTATGCAAAACGGCTTCGTCATGCAGGCAGATTCAAGGAACTTCTGTAAATTCCGGCCTTCTAGTGCCTTTAGTTTGATTGCATTGTTAGGATGATATTCATTTAATCTCTGATGATCAGTGGTGGATCCATGATTTGCTAAAAGTTGGGGTGGCAATAGCTTGCTGGGGGCTCCAATGTTTTGAGTCTTCTTAGGTTCTTTTTATAGGTTCTTTTAGCTTTACTTCATACGCATGATAATATTAATAGATATCAAAAAGGGGGAGAGACTCTAATTCCGCCACAGGTGAAATCCACGTTTATGGGCCAACATTGATTTCAATGTACATATCATTCAAAATCATGACTATTCATAACGGGCAACAGTGAAACAACATCACTATAGCTGTATTTGATTCGCTTACAGAGGACGCTTTAAGTCATACAACTGAAATTGACACTATTTCGTGTAATTCTAAGTCATTGACGGGGGTACTGTTAGCAAATGCGTAAAAAGTGGTTTAAAAGGACTTCCCATCTTAGTGTGTTATTACCAGGGGCATAGCAAGGACTATTTCAATGTGTAGGCCGAACGATGAAGGTTTGACCGAGGTGAGAAACGCCGGAGGGGGGGGGTGCGGGAGGGGGTTGCCCCTTTCCGCTGGGGGGTTGCTCGGGGTGTCACCACCGAAATATGTTTTGAACTGTTGGGACTCATTTGCATTACTCTGAGCATCAAAATAATTTTAATACATATTAAATATTGTATAACTTTTCAAAGATTTGTAATTGTTAAGTCGAGTGAGTCATTGTGATCTCAATAAGTTTATAGAAAATATGCAACCATTATTTATGTCATGTAGAATGCATTATAAAAAGAAAATTAAGGTCCGACGGAACAATAATTTTATATCCGATTTTAAAAACTAGAAATATATATGAACATATTATTTTTGCAAATATATATGGACAAAATGTGTTTTGAAAAAAAAAATGTATAGGCAAGTGCCTACTCGAGCCTAACGAAGTTTCCGCTTCGACTGGTACATATAGCAATATCCGGTGTCGGTGATGCATAGTGTATTTTATCATATACCAGTAGAAGGCCAATCTCTAAATGTTACAAAAAGCGTGACACAATTACATTTATCGAAGGAGGTATGAGGTAATTCACATATTTCAGAGAAATCATCATCACAAAAAAATATCAATAAAGAGGCCCACGGGCCTTATCGGTAACCTGGATACTAGTGAAAAAGTATCACTACTTCCATGGGCTACGAAATCTAGAAAACACAAATTCCTGTTCTGAATATCTAAATTTTAATGTTCAGCAACAATATAAAACACGATGTGTTCTTAAAACTTCACTGCCTTCAAAAGTGCATACACCAATGAAAGGCTCTAAATAGTAGGTGTATTAATATTAAAACATCAAAAGATATGAAGGGGCATCGTGGCCAAGTGGTTAGAATATCGCGTTCAAAATCACGCGCGTTCAAAATCACGCGGCCTCTCACCTCTGTCGGCGTGGGTTCGAATCCCGCTCGCGCTGATAAGTGAGAAAGTTTCCCAGTTTACTTTCGGAAGGTCGGTGGTCTCTTCCCAGGTATACTGTATCTGGGTTCTCTCTTCCACCAACAAAAACTGGGCGCCACCAGATAACTAAAAAAATCGTTGCGTGTGGCGGCAAACATCAGTCAATCAAAACATATAACTAATTTGGACTCATAAGCCTGGGTTTTAATTGAAATTCAACATTTTTTGTACATCCTTTTCTGCTATTCCTAAGTATGCATTTAGATTCATTACAGTATCAGCAAACTTACACATAAATACTATATACTAAGTTTGGCCCCACCCTGGGGTCAGAAACATTACTCTAGGGATCATCAAATTTACAATTTTCATAAAAGACTACCTGTTCTATCCATTTAGTTTCAATTTAGTATAAAGCACTAAAGAAGATGTTTTAAGTGTTTTACACATAAACACTATATAACAAGTTTGGCCCCATCCTGTGGTCAGAACCCCTACCCCAGAGATAATGAAATTACAATTTTGGAAGAGACCTTCCTGCTCCCCATCACCATGCATTTAGTTTTTGTTACACGTGTGCGGTTCTTGAGAAGAAGAATTTTGAAAATTAGTCAATTTTCGGCAGTTTTTTTTTTTCGCCGCACCTAAGGCACCAGGGGTGCAGAAATCCTGAAATTTAAAAATTATGCCCCCTTGTTCCAAAGACGTTTCATGCCAAATATAAAAAGAATTGGAGTGATAGTTATCAAGAAGAAGATAAAAATGGATATTGTTCACACATTTAATAACTGACAATTTTGACCCCACCTTGATACATGTACCAATACCAATACCCCTGGGATCATGAAATTTACAATTTTGGGAAAGGACTACCTGCTCTTTCTAAATATCTATTTAGTGTCAATATACTATCAACAGCACTAAAGAAGTTGTTATTTAAGTGTTTTACACATAAACACAATATAACAAGTTTGGCCCCGTCGTGGGGTCAGAACCCCTACCCCGGGGATCATGAAATTTACAATTTTGGTAGAGGCCTGCCTGCTCTCCATCACCATGTATTTAGTTTTTCATACACGTGTGAGGTTTTTTGAGAGAAAGATTTTTGAAAATTGGTCAATTTTCGGCAGTTTCTGCCCCGTACCCAAGACACCAGGAGTGCAGGAATTCTGAAATTTACAATTTATGTTCCCTTGTTCCAAAGATACGTCATACTAAATATGAAAAGAATTGGAATGATAGTTATCAAGAAGTTAAAAATGTCTATTGTTCACACATTTAATAATTGACCATTTTGACGATACCAGAACCCCCCCCCCCCCCCCGGGATCATCAAATTTAAAATGTTGGTAAAAGACTATCTCCTCTTTTTAAATATTTATTTAGTTTCAATATTGTATCAATAGCACTAAAGAAAATGTTATTTAAGTGTTTTACACATAAACACTATATACCAAGTTTGCCCCCCCCCCCCCCTTCCTCTGGGGTCAGAATCCCTACCACGGGGATCATGTAATTTACAATTTTGGTACAGGCCTTCCTGCTCCCCATCACCATGCGGATGACGGACGATGCACGACGGCGGACGACAACTGATTGCAATAGGTCACGATTGCAATAGGTCTACTCAGGTGACCAAAAAAGGGAGGGGATTAGTAATATCCATAGTTCAGATGTCTGTGGTGAAAACATGATTTAATGAGTATACGGGTCAAATGCATTGTTGAATTGAATTTCAAAAAGTTGATCTTGTATATATATATATATATATATATATATATATATATATTGCGCCTGAAATGGAAGCTAAACGTTGATTAAAATCAGGAACTGTAGATTTCGCGGGCCTATTACCCGCTCATTGCTTTATGATCAGCTGAATGGCTTATCAAAATTGCAGTGGCGGATTGAAGGGGGGGGGGGGGGGGAGCCGGCGCCCCTCCCATTATAATTAAATCGAGGTATCTTGTTTATAAAAATGTACTAAACGATAAAAAAAAAAACGACAACAATTTCTTCCACTCCCATGGAAATAAATGACAAATTATTTTGATATTTTGAATTAATTTATTGGGAGAATTTAATTTTTTTCAAAACCCTTAAAATTTGCGTCATTTAACAAATTTCACCTTATCAAAAATTATTGAAAATAGTATGAATGACTTAAATAGGAGACATATTTCAAGCCCTATAAGATCTGTAAAATTCAGCAGCTTTCGGAGCTTAACCCTCCCTGGGTCCCCATTAGGGCTTCGCCCTGGACCACCTCAAGGCGGTCCCCAGATCCCCTAATTCATAAAATGGTACCCCCCGTAACCGCAATTCCTGGATCCGCCCCTGATATTAATTAATCGGCCGGGTATAATGGAAAGTTATTGTGAATCTAAAAGCAATGAAATCATTTAGTCTAACTATTTAGTAAAGAAAAACTAATTTGGTATTTGATTGGTTGATTGCGTTTTTACGCCGATCTGGCAATATTTTAGCCATTTTATGGCGGTTGAATAGATGAAATATGTTTAGTTTTGAGTGTTTGGGTTTCCCTGACGGCCCCAGTGAGCCTCCTCTCTCGAAAATCAGGGAAACGATCTTTTGCGTGCCGGGGGGTTGTGCTCCTTAATACGCGACATCCGTTAACGTTCCATCCAAATGATCTAAAAGTTAAGAATATTTACTCAGGAAAAAATACAGATCATTTCGTTTATATCAACAGTTGTATTATCAAAGTATTCAACCTTGTCTGCAAAAATCCCATTTTTGTAAATGTTGTATAATGTAATGGTGGTCAATATTTGTAAAATGTTTTGCATTGATTACACATTACCAAATTAAAAAGTATATCCCTTACAGGCATAAAATCATTGCATTCTAAAAGTATGTGATGTAGAGTTAATGGACAGTCACAAGATATACATTCAGACCGAAGTCCTCTGTTCAGTAGGTGATATTGGGTCAATTTTGAATGTACGGTGCGTATTCTAGAATGTCCTGGCGTTCCATTACGAAGTGACACAGTTTGTTTACTTTTCAATGAATAGAATAAAGTTTACTTGCGTCACATGAATCCCAGAAGATGTGCCATAGGGAATTTACATAAAGTTTTGTGAAATATTCTAAATCAGTGTAGGGGATTTTTAAAGTGTGCAATGTCATCTTAAAGTACTTTTTTGCCGACCACGGGAAAATGTGCATTTAAGAAAAACTTGAAATTCTATGGCGTATACTTTGAATTTCAAACTTTTTATAACACATGTTCTTGAAAACACAAAACAAAATATTTTCCTTATCAATGATTGATTTAAAACTGAAATTTTGAACTGCATGACTGGTTGTGTGCACATTAAAATAATCAAAATAAATTTACTGCCCAACTCATAAACACATTTATTGGTTTATAAATAAGGTGGAAACTAAATACTTTCACTCTAACATTGAATGTGGCGATGTACGATATTTTCAGTTCGCTTTAATTTGTGTTTGAGCACAAATCAGTTGACGCGACTATCATCGTCGATCGATTGATTTCCCGATTGTGAACACATGTGTACATGTATATGTGTCCTTGAATTTGAAAGGTCCATGCAATTGTTACAGAATAAGCAGAAACCGCAATTTCAAAGACACCGACTTTTCTAAGCCCATGCAACCACCACGGTGGCCGAGATGTTAAGGCGTTCGCCCCCAATGCGAAAGACCGGGGTTCGAATCCAGACCACGACAGACCTAAGTCGTTAAAACAGGTAGTGGCAGTTCCATCTCCAAATGCTCAGCATCAGGTGTGAATGTCAAGGGTTCTCGGAGATGACCTTAACAACGGATGACCCGTGTCACAGTAGGTGTGCCACACTAAAGATCCCTCACTGTTCAATGGCTGTAAGCGCCAAACACAGGCCTAGATTTGAAGCCCTTCACCGTGGTGACGTCTCCATATGAGTGAAAAATTCTCGAGCGAGATGTTAAGCAAGATACAATCAATCAATCAATCAATCAATCTAAGCCCATGCTAAAGCGAGAGCTTTCAGTCCGCGGGGCACCGTGTTTTTGACCTGTACTGTATTATGATCGATGATATTCCGTCTGCGTGTAGGAATTTTTGAATGTGTGAAATGTCGCTGTTGATATTAGAGTGCATTTCTAATAATATTTTGGTTGTTTTTCAATTTACATATTGACTGACGGTAGAAAAGTGAGTTTTACAGAAATTATGCATTTACACGTTGAATACGTACACACGTTTTACGACCTATTTAGTGCTAGCGCTGAACCTTGCATCTGTTTGTAAAGAAGTGCCAAGATCCACACCACCTTCAGCCGAGTGACTGCATAGAGGAGTTGATACAATAAACATAAAAACAAAAACAAAAAAACACATACACACACAAATCAAACATTAAAACATTAAAAAATAAGAGGCCCATGGGCCACATCGCTCACTTGAGTCAACTTGGTCCATATCAGATATATATTTGCATGTAAAACCGTAGTCCCTATTATGGCACTAAGGTAACCCTGGAGGCCAAGGTTTTTGCAAACTTGAATCTACACTATATCAGAAAGCTTTCATGTAAATGTGAACCTCTTTGGCCCAATGGTTCTTGAAAAGAAGATTTTTAAAGATTGTCCCTATATATTTGTATGCAAAACTTTGATCCCCTATTGTGGTCCCATCCTACCCCAGGGGGCATGAATTGAACAAATTTAACTCTGCACTATGTTAGGAAGCTTTCATGTACCTATCAGTTTTTCTGGCTCAGTGGTTCTTGAGAAGATTTTTAAAGATTTCCTCTGTATATTTGTATGTAAAACTTTGATCTCCTATTGTGGTCCCATCCGACCTCCGGGAGCCATCATTTTAAGAAACTTGAATCTGCACTATATTAGAAAGATTTCATATAAATTTCAGCTTTTCTAGCTCAGTGGTTCTTGAGAAGAAGATTTTTAAAGATTTTTCCTATATATTTGTATGTAAAACATTTGATCCCCTTTGTGATCTCATCCTACCCCCGGGAGCCATCATTTTAACAAACTTGAATCTGCATTATATGAGGAGGCTTTCATATAAATATCAGCTTTTCTGGCTCAGTGGGTCTTGAGAAGAAGATTTTTAAAGACTTTTCCTATATAGTTGTATGTAAAACATTGATCCCTTATCATGGCCCTATCCTACCTCTGGGGACCATGATTTTAACAATTTAGAATCTGCACTACCTAATAAAGCTTATCTATGAATTTCATCTTTTCTGACCCATTGGTTTTTGAGAAGATTTTTTAATGACCCTACTCTATTTTTATCTTTTCTTGATTATCTCCCATTGGAAGGTGGCCTGTCCCTTTATTTTAAGAATGTTGAATTCCTTTTACCTAAGGGTGCTTTGTGCTAACTTTGGTTGAAATTGGCCCAGTGGTGTTTGAGAAGAAGACAGACATTTTAAAAGTTTACAGACGGACAGACGGTCGGACAGACAGACGGGCGGACGCCGGAATACGGATGATCAGAAAAGCTCACTTGAGCTCTTAGCTCAGGTGAACTAAAAACGGAAAAGAAAAAAAAATGAAAGAACGAAATCCGATCTAAAAAGTAGCCGCTTCCAAAATACTGTACATAACATATTGCAATATACTTGATTGTGTGTATTTGAAACTATAGCAGATGAATATAATTCATTTGAGATGCAATGTTCCACTATATGTGGTGAAAGCCGTTCTCAATTACGAGTTCCATCGGACGTCTGGGTTTTCTGTTTTACTGAAATTTAGTTCGTGTATCAGTTAATATGATGTCATCGCTATGCGATTACTAACATTAACAGGGGCTAAGCCCGTTTTAGTTCGAACTCTGTGATGCCTTGAATAAATCTATATTGATGCATTACAGAATCCGGGCTCAAAACGGGATTACCCCCTGTACTGACGTTTAGTATCTCAGAAATCAATGATGACACAAAATATATCTTCTTCTTACAGAGTTTCATACCCCCATACAACAATTTTACATATATTAACCATATCTATATTCTGTAATATAATGGTGTAATCTTTATGTTTAGCTGAAATGTCACCAAGTCTTGTGAAATCTGTGTGTCCCAACTAATTCCGAGACTTATAGTAGACATTGGAACTTTTTTACACATACGGGATTGTTTCCGTAGACCTTTATATATACACTGAAATCCACTGTATCATTAATTATAAATACGTTAATGTACAAAACGATACCCTAGCTTTAAACAATATACATCGATAGATTAATACATGATTGATCTATTTATAATTAGATAAACATTAGATTGAATACAGTTGTTTCACAATCTGTTTAATACTTACATGTCTGTGACACTTCATCACAGATTCTCGTGTCCTCCATGATGACGTGGGTCAGTATGTTCATCTGTAGACGGCGTATGAGTATGGAATCACAGTACGGGTTGTTACTAATGAGACATTTCTCTCCAGACTCCCTGGTGTATCTCTGTAATCTCAGATACCTCACTGCTGTAGTATAACTGTATAAACGATACAAGGGGACCAGTATACCATTATATTTTATACAACATTCCATAACACGGTACATGGTCTCGTCCTTGGCGTCCTCAGTGATGTCTACTCCGTCCTGATCCCAAAGAAATCCACATGACTTCAGTCCGTCCAGGGTCCGCTGTGCCTCCTCACTTGTTACACGGTTCTCACCATACATCTTCTTTCGTATCCCATTAAGAATGTCCAGACAGTCTGCATCAGTAAAGTCGGGGGTACCGGAGTCAGAACACAGAAAACACAATAACACGTACACCTCGTCATCAGACAGGGAGGAGAACTGGTCTGGAAAAAAATACTACCATGAAAGTTGAAAGTCATAAGTCGCAGTCTTTGTTGTTTTTGTTCAAAAATATATAAACAGGATATTTTCAGCGGAGTCTGATTATGATTGATAATGGTTGAACAGTTTTCTTTAATCAATCATCAGAAACATTTCAACAGAACACTGCATGGATAATTACATGTACCAAACATGATTGTAGTTTTCATTAAATTAAATGTCTATGTATGTAGGCTATATGTTGTAGAAATGGGTCTCAGAAAGTATAATTATAGCACAAGAATGTACATATATACTCATAGAAAGAAATACTTTTTCAACATAGGCCCTATGTTGACAAATTATTACTTTCTTCCTAAGCGTATATATGTGTGATAGGGGAGGGTAGTTCTTGGGTATGAATATAGAGATCCAGATCCAGCTTTACACAGGCTTTCCCTGACCCAACTTTCCAGACATAATTGTCTATGATCTGACGTTTCTGATGACGCAATAAAGAGTCAGAATAGCTCATGTAATTTAACATCGTCATCGATTTTAGAGTAATGACTTTGGAATAAGTTATAGGCAGATTTAGGGTTTTAGATACTTTTCACAATCTCCACCCCAACTCATTTACACTTTTTTGGTTGTGTACACAACATTTTAGGGAGATGTTGAGACCCGTTTATACAAGAGGATGCTGTTATTTTACTACGTAGTGTGTTTGATTCCTAAGTTCTAGTCTTCGTTGTAACTGAGTTACATGTAAAAGGTTCTCCCAATAGGCCGGGGGTCTGCGGTAAATGGAGCAAAATCCTGCATTTTGAGCATTCCCTGGCACTTCTTTTTAACTTTTGAATTTTATGCTTCTTAATAAAAAAAAAAATAAAAAAATTAATGTTACATATACTTTTTAAGAATTCTTAAGTGATTCTTGTATCTGCAGAAAATATCGTAAATATATATCAGTGTGTCGTCTTATTTATTGTATAATTAAATTATATAATGCTGTTGATAAATTTGAATGATACAATTAGGCCTACATGTAAGTATATGCACTTTTCTGATAATTTTGACTCAAAGTCTCGTTGAAATTGAATAAGAAATTCTTTTGGTCCCCCTCTGGATTCGCCCTTCTAAGTAACACCTTTATCAGGAACAGATTAGCGATAGATTGATTGTTGGGGGGGGGGGGTGTTCGGTTTTTCATTTTACGTCCAGTCGAGAATGTTTCGCTCATACAAAGATCGAAAATTCAAAGAAAATGTTCAGTTTACAAATATTTTATTGATGGATAATATCTTCAATATTATCTTAGAAAATAGATTCCATTAAAGTTACAAAGGTGTATATCCAAAATGTCTTCATCCTCGCACTATTTAGGAATAGAACCAGGCAGATATTTTAATGCAATCAGAACTAATAGATGTTGTACTTTTGTGGGAATAATATTGAAGATGAATACCATTTTATATTAGTTATAATTATATATACAGAACTACGGGGGGAAACATATTAAGAAATATTCCTATAAAAAACCATCAATGTTTAAATTAAGGTAAGGTTTGCAACAACAGGGAGATAACTCTTGATATACCTCAATTCACTTCGCGCTTTATGACGTCATAATGAAAACATGCGTCACGTCATAGTTGTGTCGAGGGAAAGCGTCATAATATTTACTTGTTGTCTACTACCGCTCAAACTTCCACCAGAGTTCGTTTGCTCACAAACCAAACTCTTCCACTTAGACATTATGGGATAGCGATTTCTTAGGCCGCGTATACTGTGACGTCATTGTAGAATGACGAAAAAACATAACGTCAAACGTAAACAACTTTTAAAACAAGAAGGTAAACCAAACTCCCCGTCAAAGCCTCATTACGTCACCTACGAATATACCTCTCCTATCAATCGTAACTACTCGGCTAATTCCGTAACTGCAAATGAACCTCGTATGTGGATCGACGCCATCAGAGTTGGTTGTTACGTATACATAAACGTAACTTTGACTTCACAGTCGTACGTTACACTATGAAACGTGAACTTTCAAATGCATCTAAGATATTAGACACATCTAAGGTATTGTACCACTATCAATTTCCACCTACATGTTATGTATTTGAGTAAATAAGACGTTCATGACACCAAAACTAAATCTGTGGTGAAAATATAAATAACATTATTCAGGGATTCGGTTCTGGCCTTTTAACTCTCATCCACGGGCGCGCTTCCGGCGAAGAAATGCATCGATTTGATGCAATTCTTGCGCCGATCCACGTCCGAGTCTTCTTACCGGTTACGGGAAAAGACAAGCGCATGATTGGATTGCTCTCCTATGTGACGCAGCATAATATACAGATCTGTATATTGTGAGTCACAATATACATATTTGTATATTGTGAGTCCGCGATTATCACGCAGGCAAATGACACTAAAGAAGTAGGTCGTAGATAAAAGTTTGAAGATATTGACATTAAGAGCATTAATATAAAAGTATGGATTTTATTTTAAACATAAAATGATCAAAAGATCATTAAAAATTAGGGATGCTCTGTTCAAATTATTGTGTAATGTAATGAACTTGATGTTTACGTTCTTGTTTTGATGGTTGTTTATGTTTGACGTTATGTTTTTTCGTCATTCTACAGTGACGTCACAGTATACGCGGCATATGAAATCGCTATCCCATAATGCCTAAATGGAAGAGTTTGGTTTGTGCGCAAACGAACTCTGGTGGAAGTTTGGAAGGTAAACATCAAGTTCATTATTTTACACAATAATTTGAACAGAGTCTCCCTACTTTTTAACGATCTGTTGATCATTTTATGTTTAAAATAAATTCCATACTTTTATATCAATGCTCTTAATATCAATATCTTCAAACTTTTATCTGCGAACTACTTCTTTGGTGTTATTTGCCTGCGTGATAATTGCGGACTCGCAGTATACAAATCTGTATATTGTGCTGCGTCACATAGTAGAGGTCTATTCGTAAATGACGTAATGAGGCCTCGACGGGGAGTTTGACTACCGCTGTCAAGTGTCGAGCGGCGTATGTGTAACCCTCTATGACAAAATAATAATAATAATGTTTCTCAAATGATCATTTATAAATTATTTTCTTTGATATTATAGAAGTCTACATTTTTGGGAGTTGAACTATGTTCAATCTCCCTTGGTCATCACGCACTTTT
Organism: Ostrea edulis; assembly: GCF_947568905.1. Classification (NCBI taxonomy): domain Eukaryota; kingdom Metazoa; phylum Mollusca; class Bivalvia; order Ostreida; family Ostreidae; genus Ostrea; species Ostrea edulis. Next base: position 75,809,042 of record NC_079166.1, on the reverse strand, counting down.
CTGCGCAGTAATTTGTATTGATTTGTATAGTGGTCGTCAGCGGGGGTTCTGTGTCAGCTGATTTACTCCTAGGTAAATCAACATAAACTTTTATAAACATCCGCCATTAAATAATCCATGTAACTTTTCTGAATTAATCTAATTTTGATAATTGACATGTAAGTAAATGCGATGATATTGTATTCAAATCAATTTGAATACAAGATTTCGATCAAATTGATACTGATATACATAGAAAAATAAACGATAATTAACATTATTTGACTAGTGTTTCATTTTTAGCGGAGTTGCGATGAAGTCGAACTCGGCTTATGATCTGATGAAGTGCCTTTGGGCGAGCAGGCGGGCACGCATCAACATTTCATTTCCGCACCATAGCTCTTGAGCAAATTATAGGATCTCATTCAAACTTAGATGGATCGTCACCCTCAGTACGATGAGAAAGTCTATTGATTATGGGGTCACTAGGTCAAAGGTTAAGGTCACAGTGACTACAAATAGACTGAAATTTGGAGAAAATTTTGTTTTCCGCACCATAGCTCTTGAACGAATCATACGATCTCAATCAAACTTAGATGGATTGTCACCCTCAGTAAGACCAGGAAGTCTATCGATTCTGGGGTCAAAGGTCAAGGTCACTGACCATAAATAGACTGAAATTTGGAGAAAATTTTGTTTCCCACACCATAGCTCTTGAACGAATTATAGGATCTCAATCAAACTTAGATCGATTGTCACCCTCAGTAAGACAAGAAGCCTATCGATTCCGGGGTCACAGGGTCAAAGTCACAGTGGCTATAAATAGACTGAAATTTGGAGAAAATTTTGTTTTCTGCACTATAATTTTTTAACAAATTGTAGGACCTCAATTAAACTTAGATGGATTATCGCCCTTGATGAGACAAAGAAGCCTATTGATTTTGGTCAAGGGTTAAAGGTCAAGGTCACAAAGGATTTAAGTCGGCTGAAATTTATGTACGCAAAATTTTCCTCCCTGCTTGATAATTCTTGCAAACTTTTCTGCCGGTTCCCTCTATGCCCATTCTTTGCGCAACTCGGTTTGTGCATCTCCGATGCCGGACGATTTTTAATTTTTTTGCATTTCAATTATTTTGAGTTATTATACAATCATTTGCCATTCCATTGATCCTCTACAGGACTGTAGTATACTCAGGTGACAGTTTAGCATATTGGACTACCTTTTCAAGTAATGAATCCTTAGAATTAGCTACAACTAGGATTAAACTTGAATGTATATATACAGGGAAAAAAACTTCTTCATAACTGCAAGGCATTGATAACCATATTGATTTGAATGTTTGGACCATAATATGTGGTCACATTTTTCATGAGAATATAAAGGGGTGAAATTCTAGAAAACAACAACACGATTTCAGTTACTCGAGGAGCGTTGTGGACCATGGGCTTTCCATTATCTATGTTTGCTGTTGTAACGCTTTGAAAAACAACAACAGTTGATTTGTATCTAAAATCATGATAATATTCAGTCATTTATCTCCCTATCCTTCCAGTGCTATATGTTCTAACTGAATTTCCACAATGTTCAACTCCCATGAGTACTTTCAGTACTTTGATTTTATATATACATATGTAGTATGCGCTACGGTTAATTTCCGTTAAAATTATATTGTGAACATGTAATCTCCGCAAATCTTGCTAGGGAAAGTAGGATTTATTTTGACGCTGTTATAATCGATCATTGTTTGTGAATAGTATCCTCAAAGACAAGGTTCGACATCAACGAAGCTAGGAATTCTTATGTCATTCACAAGCATTTCTAAAAATAAACCTGCCAATGCTTTATCTCTCTAATTACATGCACTTTATATTTCAATGCTATGAAATCTACTTGGGCCGACAGAGCGATTTATCGCATGAACTTTTAAATGTAGAAAACGCGACTGATTTGATCACGTAAGAATAAAAAGGTGTCTTCTCTAGTATATCTTAAAATAGTCTGAATTTTGTCTGAGGAACATCTGCATATCATCGACTTTTAAAACATATTTATTAGTGTCATTTTTACTAGATTTACGTTACCCCCCCCCCCCCCCCTTCTAGATCCACCACTGACCGGGCTTTATATTGTCGTGAAGGTTACAGTTGTGTGTTAAACTTTGTAAACAGACATCAAGCAATAGAACAAGAAGAGGTAATTTATTTCAAAGATGTAGTATATAAGATAGGTTCAGATTGATGTAACACGGAATTTATGACTCGGAAGCAGGACCATGGAAAACCCGCTGGGATATTCAAAATATTATATTGTATTGAATTTAGAAAAAAAACAACTCAACATCTTAATTTCTAATAAATGTGATACTACAATACTTGACAAATACATACAACTATCATTTATCAGTTTGGGGATGCAATTGTATCTTATTCATGAAAATATTCACTGCACTCTTCAAAAGTTGTGCAATTATAAAATAAAGTGACAAATCTCATAAATGAAATAATTCTTTTTAATATCTTACCATGGAAGCAAAACCCGGTGGGTAGTAATTATATCTGCTTTCTTAAAGCAATACAAGCTGTAACTGACGGAAATAAATTAAAAAATAAAAGAACAAATAGTCAACATATATGTGAATGAATATATAGAACTTAATAGGATCAAAGTGAATCTGAAGCAATAAACCCGTCAAATCAGCAGAAAATAAAGATTCATGAATCATTGTCATCCTGTCAGTAATTCCTGGGCCTCGTTCAAAATCGTAGCGGCTAGCCTAGCTGCTAGGCTAGATATCTAGGTCTATTGAACGCACTGTATGAATTAACGCTTATTATCCCTACGTAGGGCTAGCCTGGCACATCGTTCAAGATCGTACCGCTACCGAGCCCTTCGTAGCCGTTACGATCTTGAACGCAGCCCTGATCGTAACCTCCGATGTGCATTGACCTTGGAGGTCACCAGTTCGGAAAACGCGAAAGAGAGGCACTGAGCACGTGTTAGATTTGTTAACAGTTTAACATGCCAATTTTATAGAAAATTCACAATCAAAATTTCATTTGAGTGGCACATTTGCGTAATTATTACCTTTTTACACTTGCATAGTATTTTAGTCATTCATGAAACAACGTAGTATTTTAAATCAAACGACACGTGTAGTTCCTCGCGTTTGTATATGGCCTCGGTCTCAGCAACCCGATCATGTTCGGCAATCATCGTTCCCATGTCCATGTAGACGACACAATGGCGGTTTATACAAAACGTTCATTGTATGTGTGCTCTCAAACAATATTCCCTTGTTTATTTTGCAGAATTTTTCTTCAGATCTTTGGGATTATACTAATTGAACTGGGTGGTGTTATTTGGCAATCTAATTAAAACCAGATCCTAAAATCCGCTCACTTAGATCGCTACACTAGGCCTATTGTAGCGATTGTGAGCGTATTCTAGGATCTGATTTTAATCAGATTGTGTTATTTGGTGAATAATTGGATAGTTGAAAAAATACCGTCAGTTACAGCTTGTATTGCTTTAAATGTTTACGGTCCAAATATTATGTTTAAAATGAAATTTTTCTGACGTAGACCTTGTAAAGCTGCTCAATATGCATATTTTGTTGCCATGACAATCAATTTAAATTTTACTCAAGATATAAAAAATGCTACTTTTTGTGTTTTAAAATTATCTTTTTCTACCAATTAGTATAATCTTACAGATAATACTCTTTTTAAAAATTATACCAGGTTTTTACCCCACAAGTCTGCCTCGTGTAGTTTTTATACCACTAGTATTCCTTTTTGTACAAAGATCCCGAAAATGTAAAACACACAAAAATAAGCCTATCTGATCAAAAACCGACACCGGCAAGTTTTTCCAAAAAATCAATTTTTAAAAGATAAATTCCTACTGAACATACTAGTATGCAACATGACTCTGTTCGCTACATGTCAAAATAATGCAAACCTTACCTTAATACAAATGTTTAACACCGAAAATTTCAAAGAAATTTGTAACCTTGGAAAAAATATATATAATAGCATAATACTAAGAGAAAGTTGTAATCCGTGACTTTACTATTTGTAATTACGTACATATATACGTTCTCCAGTAGATATACCACGTCATGTTTATGTTCATATTGTTTGTAACGCTGTACCGATAAGCTGTAAAGCTTAAAGTAATTAAGATCTTGAACTTGAGATGTCACCAGCTGTAGGAGAAGTACAGGTACCGTGCAGACCTATGTTTGTCGCTTAGGACCATAGCAGTGAGGGTTCTTTATCGTGCCAACTCTTGTCGCGACACTGAGCCTCCGTTTTGAAGGCCATATCCGAAGAACTCGTGATTCTCACTTCTAAATCGCTAAGTTGCTAAAACGGGGATAGAAAATGGAAAGCAAAACGGAACAGAATTTATGAATTAGAATGATTAATATAGATAACACCACAAATCGGGAAAAAGTATTCATTTTGGTTAAAATCAACAATTTTGGAATTGTTTACAAGCGATAAAACAACTTTATCTTAAAATTTTGCATTATAAATTGATTAACCGAATTTAGCTAAACGCTAGTAAACGAGTTTTACAAGAATTTTGAAATTTCTGCAGACAGAGATGTTAGCGAGCAGTGACACCTATGGGTAGAGAATGAAAAGAACACACGTGGTTCATAACCACCACCACCCCCCTCGTGGCAAAACGTCATTAAAGCACATGTACATGTATTTACACATAATACCGTGTATGTGTGTACTTACAACAGGAATTGTGATATGTATAAAATTACAATAATCCATGATCGTATTAAGTCAACAAGTTAACCATATTGTGTTTAATTGATTATTTTTTAACTAACAGAGACTTGGTGACCGCAGTACTCCAATACTAAATAGGGAGGGCTTAGAACTGGCAGTTCATTTCTAAACTAAATACTTGTATACGTTAAGATTTAGGTTAATTGTGAGATGAATTTTAACTCCATTCAAGCATATAGGCCTATACATTTTGTGTTCGCCTTTTAGCTATTTGATATATTGTGAAATGAATCTGTTAATTCCTCGGTAAATGTACGAACTTTCACATAGATTCATCCCAAATGAGACAAAACTTTTTTCAATACACCGGACTCGTTCGCTGTAAAATTTGATGTGATACATTATAGGGTTATTGAACTTATATTGGTGAATATCGGCACGAGTTGGGTGCAAAAATACACGAGCTTTCGAGCTTGCATGCATTAGCTTCTTTACATCGTTAGGTAGCAGGGGACAGTTTCGCACTATCAACTTAAAAAAATGAAAATACCCCATATCTAAAGTGATATTACATATGTAAAAATGTATACAATAATTTTAGGATGCATGTTAAATGTAGCTGAGTGCTTGATAAAAAGGTCCATATACAACATGTAGGTGTCACCATGATTCCTAGCATATAGATGGGTGCAAATACGAAACTAAGACACGTGGTCAGATGCTGAAGAATTCCGGTGAAAACATGCATTGTCCAGCAAAAGGTCTGTAGCTGAGAGGGAAGGTGGATGGCCCCATATGAAATGTAGATTTTTAAGAAGGGCAGTTCTTGATTGTGCACAGTGTCTAAATCTCCATTCTTGGTACTCTGATGGTATTTGTGTGGAGGGGGGGGGGGGTGCGGATTATCCCAAATGAGAGAAAATCAAAGCAAAAAAGGGGCACCTGCTCAGAGCATGTTTTGTGCACCAGCACCAGTATTTATAGATTACATGTAATGTAGGGTCATAATTTATTAACTACACCAATATGAAATACAAGTATTGATATAAAAGGGAAATATTTTTTATCACTCTGTCATAATCTGACTTTGATGTACACCCCACATGTTTCAGAACCAAAGAATCTGTCCCCTGCCACCTTACGGTAAGGTAAATATTGAAAGCTCATACTCGGAATGTTCCGGGCGCACACAATTTAAACAATGCAAAGTTAGCGTTCAATAAATTCTCAGGATATTGAACGCTCACATTCTCTAGATTTTACGCAGATTTTATAATACACTATTCATTAGCTATATAATAAAAATGCATTTTGCACCAGGTGTAGAACTAAATTCCAAGTCAAATTCAGTCATCTGCATATCTAGTTCGATTAAAAGCACGTTTGATTTCAAAAGTTTTTGTTTGGGGGAAATTGTTCAAGAAATTATTCTAAATATCTTTTACAATGTTGTTTACAGGAGGGGGAAGGGGTACCTATTATTCACTGGATAGGTTCATAAAATCTTTTCTTGCGGTCGCAGCCAGAATAAAGTAATAAAATTTGAAAGTGGTTTAATTATAATTCAAGTCTTTTTCAGTATGTTATCTTACTTATTTTTTCTTCATTTATGAGACAACATACTGTCCTAATATGGGGGAGGGATAACAAAACCAGGGAAAAGGATGGTATAAACAGACACTTGCTTAATATTCTTATTAAAACTTGCTATGCAATATATTGAGCAAACGCCTGTTGGTACAGTCATCCACAAAATACGCCATGTAAAATACATAATAATGCATCAGTATGAGGTATCAATATGAAATGGTGAACTCTGAGGGTGACTTCCTGTTCTCTCTGTAATTTTCTGCTTTTTGCCGTTTGATTCTATGAAATGCTGACCTCCTCATAACATAAATGCATAATATATTTTTAGCAACACCCGTCATAGTAAGCGGGGAACATTGACATTTTCTTTGGGGGGGGGGGGGGCTGCTGCTGTCGGGAGGTTTTTAATTGAAAATAAACAGTTTCAATGTTCTTTGTTTCTATCGCACGTAGAACTGTAGAACTAATATTTTAGTATACTTTGTTCCTGAGTAAATCATCCAAATGTTGATATAAGTAATGTGACAACTTAATTGTTATTGAAAAAGGTGTTACTTATTCGTTTGAACGTTCCCTTGTGTTGACTTTCGTCATCATTTCCCTGGTAATAGGTCATGTTCGCCACTGTGCTGACGCGGAATTTAGGAGCAAATCCACAGAATTAAGCAAACATGTATCAAAAATAGATTATCCACAAAATATTGTTTTCTTCTTGACTGATACTTAAACTAGTTTGGGTTTTTTTATCGAAGTATCTTGAATTTAAACAAGATACCTCAAGGCATTATCGGTCACCTGAATACTAGTGAAAAAGTATCACTACTCCCAAGGGCTATGATAAATCTAGAAAAAAAATCCTGTTCTGAATATCTAAGCTAAATTCTAATGTTCAGCAACAGTATAAAACCAAAAATATGTTCATAAAACTTCACTGCCCTTAAAAGTGCATACACTGATGAAAGGCTTTACATAATATAATGGGTGTATTAACATTAAAACATCAAAAGATATGACTCATTTGGACCCATCTTGAAGTCAAAACCCTGGGTTGTGAAATTCATAATTTTTTGAACATCCTTGTCTGCTATTCCTAAGTATGCATTTAGATTTTATACAGTATCAGCAAACTTACACATATGAACATTACATACTAAGTTTGGCCCCATCCTGGGGGTCAGAACCCCTACTCTGGGGGTCCTCAAATTTACATTTTTGGTAAAAGACTACCTGTTCTTTCTAGATATCCATTTAGTTTCAATTTAGTATCAAGAACACTTAAAAGAAGGTGTTATTTAAGTGTTTTACACATAGAGACTATATAGTAAGTTTTGCCCCACCCTGGGGTCAGAACCGCTTCTCCGGTTATCATGAAATTTACAATTTTGGTAGAGGCCTTCCTGGTAGAGGTCATCACTATGCATTCAGAATTACTTAAACATGTGCGGTTCTAGAAAAGGAGATTTTTGAAAATAAATTGGTAAATTTTGGGCACTTTTTGCTCCGCCCCTAAGGCTCCAGGGATGCAAGCATCCTGATATTTACTATTTAAGTCCCCCCTTGTTCTAAAAATGATCCATATCAAATTTGAAAACAATTGGGGCAATGGTTATCAAGAAGATAAAATGTCTATTGTTGACACATTTGATAACTGACTATTTTGGCAACACCCTGATACCAAAATCCCTACCCCTGGGATCATGAAATTTAAAAATTTGGTAGAGGCCTCCCTGCTCTACATCACTATGGATTTAGTTTTTTCTTACACGTGTGGAGTTCTTGAGAAGATTTTTGAAAATTGGTCAATTTGGGGCACTATTTGTCCTGCCCCTACGACCCCAGGGGTGCAGGAGTCCTGAAATTTACAATTTATGTTTCCCTTGTTCTAAAGATGCTTCATACCAAATTTGAAAAAAAATTGGAATGATAGTTATCAGGAAGAAGTTTAAAAATTGCTATTGTTTACACATTTTTAAAAATAACTGACAACTTTGACCTCACCTTGATACCAAAAACCCCTATCCCAGGGAGCATTAGATTTACAGTTTTAGTAAAGGACGACCTGCTCTTTCTAAATATCTATTTAGTTTCAATTTAGTATCAATAGCACTAGCATGCTGGAGTCTTGAATTTTACAACCGATGTCCCCCTTGCCCCGATAATGCTTCATACCAAGTTTGAAAAGAATTTAAAACTGTTCAATTGTTAACGTTCGACGGACGACGACCGACGACAACCAATTGCAATAGGTCACCTGAGAATAAAAAAGATAAACTAAATTTTTTTAATAGCACATTGACATATCTTTACATCAATGTCCCATAATTGTATCAATTTATGAATTCAACAAGAGGCTAGGGGACCACAATCCTCATCCCGAGTCACATTGACATTATTATTCTTCATCAGACGAGTTTTATTATGACTCCGTTTTATTCCCACAGGATTATGCTTTACCTATAAAGTAGAATCAATACAACGTCAGGATATGTATCTTACATTTTGTACAATACTGCTAACATGATCTCGCTGTTGTGTTCTGTCGGAGAGGATTTTTAAAAAATATTACTTTTATCTATACCCAATCATGTACTATTCAAACGCATTGAAGTGGGGGGGGGGGGCGAGGAGCCTCTCCGAACTTTTATTTTCATATGCAAATAAATATATTTTGGATGACTGTAACCTGTTTTTGATACTACCAGTGAATGAGAAGAATGTAAACTTTTAAACTGAATCCAGGTAACGACGAACCTGATATCGAAGCCTGGCCAAACAATTTGTAAGTAGGGCTCTTTTATAAAGACTTTAATATTCTCTATCCCTCTCTTCTCACGATTTAGAATGTTGAAAATCCTTTTTTTCCTTCCCATTCAAACATTTAGAAAAGTCAGCTTTCAACTACTACTTCAGCTATAGCAACTTCCACATCTACCAAGCGCTATGTTGACCTTAATTGACTGTCTGACGCGCGAGTTCCGAATTACCATGCGGGAACGAACGTTTTGCGCGAACGATCGGTTTTAGATGGGAACGAAAGGCAGAAAGACACAAGACATTTCCATATAGATTGTCTTTTTTTTTCCGGGATGACCTACCCCATCTCCAAACCGCCGCAATGGTCTAGAGCTTAGAGCCTTCGCCTCGCATGCGGAAGGTAGGGATTTGAATCCCGGCTGCGACATACCTAAGTCGTAAACACAGTTATTGACAGTTCCATCGCCAAACGCTCGGCATCAGGCGCGAATGTCACGGGTCCTCGGCTATGACCTAAACAACAGATGTCCCGTGCCACTGTAGGTGTGGCACGCTAAAAACTTTTACTGTCCAATGGCCGTTGGCGCCGAGTAAAGGCCTAAATTTGAAGCTCCTCACCGGTCTTGGTGACGTCTCCATATGAGTGAAAAATTCCCAAGAGAGACGTTAAAGAAGATACAATCCAGCAATCCCATCTTCAGAACAACCGAAAAGGTTTACATAAGATTGCTAAAATATACGAGAAAAAAGTATCGAAATTGCATTAAATCTACGAATGTCTTTACCCTGTCTTTGTTTTCGGCTTGCTAATCAATGTTTTACACAGAGCGAATTAGGACACGTCCTATTTGTTCAATGGGCTGATCCACAATGTATCAACTAGCAATGATAAACTTCAATTATTTCATGTGGGACAACATAAGAGGGTGACGATGTAGAGTAGCTCCTTGAAGGTATATGTGCCGTATCAAAAAGTAATTTGCTTGCTGTTAGAAACAGGATCAACGTTTTGTAAGTATGATAGACTATGAAAAATAATACGTTTTTATAATTTCGACAAATTATACCCAGTTATTAAAAAATTACTGGCCTACAGAATGGAAGGAGAAAATGATTTTCTAGTGCATATTTATAAAGGAGTGACGTTTACGGTGTTTGTGCCGAAGCGCGCGAGAAAAATATTAGAAACATAATGAGTTACGGTATATAGTAGTACTGAATGGGGATCCATGTTAAACATAAACTTGAACTCTACTCTAATCTATTGTTCAAAGTGGTTCTCTCTCTCCTGTTATCCGTGTGACTGTTTGTATTGTATTTTGATATCACAAGGGTTTCAACGGTCCTTTTAATGCAAGTATTTCACAAATTCTATGTTCGATTTGCTACAACAATCTAACATGGGGCCAAATGCTGTCAACATGTTTCATACCAATTGCTAGGCCGTTCTTTGCACATTAAGTTTGACTACGGATTATTCCGTTTACCAGAACAGGATATAGAACTCACGGCGGGTGTAACAGGCAGATGCAAACAAAGAATGCTTACTCATCCTGGGCACTTTATTCCACCCTGATATGTCCAGGTGTTTGTGTTTGCCCTACTGATATTTTTTTTATTATAGGAGTTATGTAAATGATCAATGTTCGTTATCTTCACCTCTACGTAGATATATTTGCATTTAAAATTTTGATCCCTATTGTGGCCCCAAATCTACCTCCGGGGACAATGATTTGAACAACCTTAGATCTGAACTATGTCATGAAACTTCCATCTAAATTTCAACTTTTATGGCCCTGTAGTAGAACATTTTAAAAGAGTGTTCCCTACACAACCGCATGTTAAACGTTATTCCCCACTGTTACCTGAAACTGTCCCTACTTTGGGGGGGGGGGTGTGTGAATGTACTCGATGTCACGAAATTTTCATATAAATTACAACTTCTCTGGCTCAGTGGTTCTTGATATTTTTTTTTAAATGACCTTAGCTACTCTTTAATCCAATTAACCCACTGATAATTTGTTCTATGCCTGTTTCATATTGTTCCAGTGTTTGTGAAGAAGAAAAGAGAAATTTGAAAAGTCAATAATAAAAACAAATGCCGGACAAATTTGATTAGAAAAGCCCACTTGAATCTTTGGTTCAGGTGTCTTAAAAATCCACCAAAATCAGTTTCAAAGTTGGAATGTGACAGTAGAACAACGACACGGACAAATGATGGGACATCCTCATACAGCCTACCTGGTTATTACAACAGTATCCAGGGATATTATTTCGAATTATTTTAGACGTTAGGGATATTAAGATGAATTGATTGGCTTTCAAGTTAGTGATCCATGTGTACTTTATAAAAAGAGCAATGCTGTTAATTATTTTAAAGTATATCTTACCTGAAAGGGGTGTTTTCCATACACTGTAGTCACCAAGCATAAGCTCTACATCTGAAATGAATTATAAACATACATTGATAAGTGCACGCAACAATTAGTAAGAATACCCCGGCAGTAGAGTTATTTTGATACAGTATTAAAGATCAGATATACTGGGATAATTTCAATGCATTGTAAACGGTTTGAACTTCATTGTTTTTGTCAATGTACAATATTTCATCAGATTAAAACTTACAGACAATTGGAGGGTGGATGTTTGTCACTGTTAAATTCGTTACGAACAACTTCCTTGTTGATCGCCGATATTATCATCTTTATTAATCAAACTATTACGATTCCTATATCGTTTTTTGTTGGATTACACTTCTTATTATAAACGATAAGCGTTATGTTGTATTTAATTTTGCAACGAAAACTTGCCTTTTTCTTGCTTTTCTTAATTTGATATAATTTGTATTCAAAGGGCCCTTATTGAATAATTATACCACATGCGTGTTTGTAGTGTTTTCGTTGTTTTGTAAATAATGATTCCTTATTAAAGTTTAGAATTTATTCAAGTCCAAAAAGTACAAAATTAAAAACTGCATTTTAACACAAAAATTTGTAAGAGTCAAAAGTAAAAGTAAAAAGTAAAAAGAGAGTCAATAACAGACAAACTCACGCATGTCTCATCTTTGACAACTCCTCCCACTTTTCATTAAATGAACCAATGAAACAAATTTAAAAACGGTACTAAAATTAGGGAAAAGCTCAATGACATTAATTTACAGGACAGGGAACATTTAGAGTAAGCATAACAAATTCAAAGAAACACCAGTCTTAGATCTGACCAAAAATCTGATAACAATTTCAAGCGAATAGCATCGATACCGTGGGACGGGGAGAAAGATGTCAAGTTTGAGAAATTACAAACACGTACAGCAATGTTCTTTCTAATGATCAAATAAAACAATTAAATTTCAATTATAGATTTCTAACAATTAATCAAAAACATTTAAACAATGCCTAAATCATTTTAAGTAAATCTAAGAAACTAACAAATTGTCTTTATCAAATAAAATATATATACGCATGTATATAACATGTTTTAGTGTGCACTATGTGTGTTAGATTGTGTCTGCATTATTAAGGATTGCCTATGGTGGTGCGTCATAGACGTATGTTTGGATGGATGAATTACAAGATAAGGCCACCGTGACCTACTTTTGAGTCACGACACACATTATTTACATTTCCAGCAAACGTTTTAATGAAAGTACATATGAAATGTTTGATCTGGCGACAGAGAATGCTACCCATCGTTGTATGTTTGTTTGTTTTACATTCCGTTGAACATTTTTCATTCATATTTCTACCTCGCCAGCTCTAGGCAATCTAATTCAAATTAGATCCTATGACCTGTTCATCTACTAATTGCTACACATCGGATCTAATTTTAATTTGATTGCAGCTGTACGTAAAGTACCACAAATTTAGACCCATGCTGAGGGACATACCGGTGATGGTTCTATAACGTGCCAATGCCTGCCGCGATACGGACACCACGTTTTTACCATTTTACGATGGGAATATAGTATAGAATAGTATAGATTACAAACAACAACGACGACAATGGCATGAGATGTATTCGATGTACACGGAATAGCAAGTGTTTTACAAACTGTTTGTCGTGTTTTATAGGATTGTAGAATAACGTAATACTTAAACCTCTGGCCTTGAACTTTGATTTTGTATATTTCTTTTGAAATCATTCTGGAAACCTCAGGAAAATATTGTGAGAAATGTGTCTTTTGTTCCTAAGTTTTAACCTATAAGTTTTTGTTGACCCCACCCTGCTCTATCCACATGCACAACTAATTTTGAAGTGATGGTTTTATATTTTTATTTGACACCAAAAACGCATCTTTTTTAAAATAATTTTTGAAAATATATGAGGTCATGAGCTGTGTCGTTTTATGTCAGCATACTTCATGAATCACCGTGGGTCGTCGTGAAAAAAAATATGCTGCTGTGAGGTGTCCGCAGTTCATGTCCTCATGTATTATCAAAATGGTTTTTTTTCTATTTACATTCTACATTCATTTGCTTTGGCCTTTAAAATAGACCTAGATGTACTATATCTATCAATATTCATACGCGCATTGGTCACGGCTGCATAACATTTATATTGGACTTGCTATCATTACAGTTGGTAAAGATATTGAAGGCAAAATATTGGAAATGTAAATATTCTCTTTTAACATCGGGAAATGAATTTATGTTTTTAATGAAATACGTTCGATGTCATTATTGCAATGTTGAGATATTCAATGTAAGAAATTCAAAAGTTGTTATCTGTTTCAATGACAAAATTCTGACATTAATTTTAGTTCCACTAAGTGAGGTTCGTCTTTCACAAAATTATATACATGTAGCATTTATCATTAATTAATGAAACTGCTAAATACGAACGTATCCATCACATAATAAATATCTACTTTACAACGTTTTTGAAAAAAAAAATCACGAATTTCTGAGTAATCATATACTGGGGTTTCACTGTATGAATAAAAGTCAACACATTTTACTCATTCCTTGAACATCATCGTAAAATGAATAATTCCATGCAAGATCTCCGTCACATTGATAAAATTATACACACAGATCGGATCACCTCCTATGGTACGCCGTTTTTATATTTATTACTATCTAAAAATATTATCAATGTTATAAGATATTTTTAAATATTTATAAGATGTTTTAAAAAATTTATGAGATTTCTTATGTCCTGTCATAACGAATAGTGTTATCTTCACCTTCCATCCTTTATAAGATTTCTTATAAAATATGAGATATATTATTTTCCTTATAAGATATCTCATTAAACATAGGATATATCTTATAGAGTATATAATATATGTCATAAACTTTATAAGATATAATACCATGTATCTTGTAACCTTCATAAGAAAAGCGTATATATCATATATTGTATGATATATCTCATAAACTGTATGATATGACTAGTTGAATATACAAGATAACTGATAAAGGTGAAATTTGTTATATAGTTCATACTTTAAAAAGTATCATTTGAGTTTACTTTTGTAAGATATCTAACAAAACATATTAAATACTTTGTTTATTTTATAAGACGCCTCATATAGTTGACGAGACATCTTATAAATATTCATTATCTTATAAAATATCTTATAAAGTTGATGAGATATCTTACAAAAGATAAAACATATGTTATATGCTTTACATGATATCTTCTAAAAAGAAATTTATCAGATATCTTCATTTTTATAAGATATCTAATGGACTTTATAACATATAGTACTTAATATACAATATATCGTCTAAAGTTTAGGAATATCTTATATAGTTTATAACATACCATATACATCTTTTGAGATAACATACAAACTGTACCTTACACAAGATATCTTATAAATTTGATATTGATCAGATACCTTATAAAAGATAGAAGATATCTCATAAATCATATAATATAGCTTTATAGAGGAATATTATAAATAAGCCTGTCATACGTCTCATTATTTTCTGTCGCATGCCAGATAGAATTAAGTGTATTAATACTCCTGACATTGAGAAATCTCCAGAAATATTCCGAAGAAGAGTGAAGCAAAATGAATCCAGTTAGAGATATCTAAAAATGTGAACCATCCCGCGTATCATGTGATGAATTAAAATATCTCATTAACCAAAATCAGATGCTTCTTAAATGATACAATTTACATTCACATCAAAAGTTAAAACAGAAACGTGCAAAATAAGCATATTTGAAGACTATCTGGATTGCACCAAAACTCAAGTTGGTTTTGAGCTTTTGTTTAAAGATCTTATCAATCGTTGAATGAATGTAAGGATATCATTAATGTAACAACAGAGTAAACAAGAGGTCAGTGGGCCAAATCGCTCACCTTAGTCACATTGCCCAATATTTAAAGAATTATCTCTATATATTCGCGTGTAAGACTTTGATCCCTAACGTGTCCCCAACTTACCCCCGGGGGCCATGATTCTACAAACTTAAATCTGAACTATGTCTGACAGCTTTCATATAAATGTAAACTTTCCTGGCTCAGTAGTTTTTGAAAGAAGATTTTTAAAGACTTCCTCAAACATTTGTATCTAAATGTTGATCCCCTAGTGTGGCCCCATCCTAGACCCTGGGACCATGATATTTATAGATTTGAATATGCACTACGTCATGAATCTATCATATATATATAAACTTGTCTGGCAGAGTGGTTCTTAAGGAAAAGTTTTAAAGATTTCCCTAATATACATGTATATGTATGTAAAACTTTGATTCCCTTTATTAGTGGTCCAACCCTACCCCCTGGGGGCCATGCTTTGAACAAACTTGTATCTGCTTTTGTCAGTAAGCTGTTATGTGAATATAAACTTTTCTGGTCGAGTGGTTCTTGAGAAATTTTTTGAAGATTTTCCAGATATTTTTA
Organism: Ostrea edulis; assembly: GCF_947568905.1. Classification (NCBI taxonomy): domain Eukaryota; kingdom Metazoa; phylum Mollusca; class Bivalvia; order Ostreida; family Ostreidae; genus Ostrea; species Ostrea edulis. The sequence goes on along the minus strand of NC_079166.1, from coordinate 75,793,108 downwards.
TATGCAAAATTTTGATTCCTTATTATGGCTCAATCTTTCCGCGGAGGTTATGATTTTAACAAACTTGAATCTGCACTATGTCAGGAAGCTTTCAAATAAATTTGTACTTTTCTGACTCAGTGGTTCTTGATACGATTTTTTAAAAACAGTTTCACTATATGTGCATGTAAATCCATTATCCCCTATTGCGGCCCAACCCTAACCCCAGGGACCATGATTTTAATCTGCACTATGTAAGGAAGCTGTCAAATGAGTTTCAACTCTTTTGACTCAGTGGTTCTTAAATAACCTCACCCTATTTTTGCTTTTTTGTGATTATCTTTTCTTTGAAAGGGACATGAACCCTCATTTGAATAAACTTGAAAGCACTTTCTCCAAGGATACTTTTTGCCAAGTGTAGTTGAAATTGGCTCAGTCGTTCTAGAGAAGAAGTAAAAAATATGAAAAGTTTACCGACAGTCGACGAACAACAGCTCATTAGAAAAGCTCCGTTGGGTAGATGACCTAAAGAGTGTCATGTCACAATTTTGTCCTTATATGATGCAGGGGAAATTCGAATTAGATTATCCAAAAGTATATCTGGTATGTTCTGAACTTACTGACGAGCGAGCCTTTTTCTCTAGTATACCAGGGAAAAGGACAAAGCCTGTTAGGAGCACCTTTTTTGCTTATCTTACGTTATACTGTATTTGAAGAATTAAACTATACAATGTACTAATTTTAGATTTATGTTTTTTTCAATATGTTTGTATGGGTATGTTAAACGTATTCAATTATCTCAATGAGGGAGTCAGTTAAAGTGTCAGTAAGTATAAATATGATGTGTGGAATATTGTTTTGCAAAGTTTAGCGGTGTTGATGCAGTTTGATTAAAATGTATGTGTGACAGACATAACAAAAGAACATGGTAGTAGATTAATTAGGAATTGAATCCATGTACCGAAAGATGAGCACTGTCCCCCTTCCTTACACCCATATATATGATTTTAGAAATCAAAGCCTTGGGAAAACCTTTTCAGGTAATGTTCCCAATGACGTATTCAAATTCTCCCTTCCTACAGTTTAAGATATTGGAGATCGAGCTATTTTAGGGGGTATCAATAAATCTAGACAAGTCAACTTTAATTCTTCTCAAATACACCAACCCCTTCCCTTGAGAGACGATGTTACGTGCCTAGATTGGGAGACGATCAAGTAGCAGTGGTGTGGCGACTTCATTGATCAGGAAGGATGGTGAATACATCATAACAATTTACGTTCTTGTAATTATGTTCCCCAAACAAAGTTTGGGAACATATTGGTTTTACTCTGTTTCTTATTATGTTCCCCAAACGAAGTTTGGGAACATATTGGTTTTACTCTGTTTCTTATTATTATTATTATTTTTCTTTCTTTCTTCTTGGGACTTTTTTGTCCACGAATGTTCTCAGAAACTACTCAAGGGATCAATATGAAACCTTTTTAGGATGATAGTATAGCATATGTAGATGTGCGGAACGAATGTCATTTTGTCTGAAAATGCATGCATGTGCATGCACGTGCATTGGATTTTTTGTTTACCAACTTTGGAATGAGTCTAACTTTTTTATTTTTCAATGAAATCGTTTGCTATTTATATCGTAGGTATAACAAGGGACCCTTAACTGTTTGGCATCGTCAAAATTTCAATTCTGCACGCGCATGCACGTGTGCTTCAATTTGATTGGATAATACAAAACCGTTTATATCATTCATGCCAATCAAGGAAATTTAATGATATTTACAGGATAAGTAGACATGTCAAATATTTAAAGATTGATGTAATAAAAATTGCAAACGCGCATGCGCACGCACGTGCATTGTCTTTTGAAGGTTCAATTCTTTCAATGACCATAACTTTTTTTGTTTTTTGTCCAAATCTTTTCAAACTTGTATTGTATATGTATCTTGATATTCTTAACAAAAGTGTACAGTCATAATTACCATCCGGCACGTGCATGCACGTGTGCTAAATTCTGATTGGACGATTTTCAAATCGCCATAACTTTCTTATAAATGATGGAAACAATATGAAATTTATACTGTAAGTATATCTATCAAATGTCTATTGAATGACATCAACATTGATGCTGAGTCAAACTCACGTGCCCGTGTATGCACGTGCATAGCTTTTCTTTCATTTTTCAGGTACTAAAATGGTCATAACTATTGAATTAAAAACTGAAATGAATTCAAATTTACCCTGAGGATCTATGATATGAATGTCTGTGAAATGGTCTCAACAAATTTTCCATTATCAAAATCGCGTGCGCGTGAATGCGCGTGCATTGTAATTTTTGACATCTAAATTTGAGTATTGGTCTATAACATTTTGAGATTGCAATGAATAGGTTTGAAAATTAGGTTGCAGGTATGTTTTGGGCCTGTCAATTTATTAATAGTCTCAAAATCACTTCCCTGCACGCGCATGCACGTGCGCTTAATTCTGATTGGACGATTTTGAAATCCCAATAACTTTCTTAAGAGTGAAGCGATCGATACCAAATTCATATAGTAAGTATATTGTTCAAATGTCTATTGAATAGCATCAACAAAATTCTTGTGTGGTACTCACGCGCACGTGTATGCACATGCATTGCTCTCGGTCTTTGTAGTTTTGAGTTGCCGTTAATTTCTCGTTTTTCATTGAACAGTTGTGAAACTTCTCTTCTACTCATATAGTAAGACTTCTAATGTATCGAGATGGTCGAATTATGTATATGCATGTGCATGCACGTACGTGCACGTGCACAAAACTCTCAGATCTTTATAACTGATTTGTATTAGCATGAAATGGACTGAACGATATAAAAGAGTTCTATATTCACATGTTTCACAGTTTGCAATGGTCAAAACCACTTGTACTGAAATAAATGACACCACTTGCTAAATGGGGGAATGTTTGGGGAACATCTGTAACGGTCCCCGTTACAATAAGTACTAGTTATTATGTTCCCCAAACGAAGTTTGGGAACATATTGGTTTTACTCTGTTTCTTATTATGTTCCCCAAACGAAGTTTGGGAACATATTGGTTTTACTCTGTTTCTTATTATTATGTTCCCCAAACAAAGTTTGGGAACATATTGGTTTTACTCTGTTTCTTATTAGGGTCTTCCGTCTTCAGCGGAAGACCCTTCTATTATTCTATTGTTGATTTTTCACTTTTCTTATTATTATTATTATTATTCTTTTTTTTTTCTCCTTACCGATTTTTGTGCAGAAGATTTCTCGGAGATGGCTGGATCGATTTGCTTCAAATTTTCAGGATTGATGCGTTGCCATTTGAAGTTTGTACCGCCGTTTCAATTTTTGAAAAATCACTTCCGGTTGGAAGTTATCCCCCTTTTATCGATTTTCAGATGACCATTTTGTCCAGACAAAAACTCAAAAACGATAAAAGCTAGAGTGCTGAAATTTTCAGTGATGTTAGACGACATGTTGTAGTTGTGCACCTGGGTTTTCAAAATTTCCGGAAGTGCCTAGTACGGAAGCTCGGTAGGGGTCGAAAATGGAGTTTTAAAAAGTGTCCAATTTTTTTTCACGTTTTGAATGATAACTTTTTACTCGTAAATATTTTGTTTAGACATATATAACAAAACTTGTACAGTTTATTGAGATCTTTTGTGCCATATCAAGAAATGGGCCCATGGGCCTCATGGCTCGCCTGAACCATTGAATTTCTGTTACAATGATTAACTTTTTTCTCACGAAACTTTTGATAAGACATGTAGAATAAAAGTTGTTCAGTTTTGCAAGTTCTATCTATTGATATCTAAAAATAGGCCTCCGGGCGTCATGGCTCGCCTGAACAGTCGAATTTGTATCGCAATTAATATAATTAATAACTTTTTCCTCGAGAAACTTTTGACAAGACATGTAGAACAAAAGTTGTTCAGTTTCGTAAGCGTTAACTAACAATGTTAAGAAATAGGCCTTCGGGTCTCATGGCTCACCTGAACAGTTGGGTTATTGTTGCAATCTATAACATTTTTGTCAAGAAACTTTTAATAAGATATCTATAACAAAAGTTGTTGAGATTTGCAAGATCTTTCGAACAACATTATGAAAAAGGCCAACGGGCCTCATAGCTCGCCTGAAGAGTTTGATTAGTGTCACAATCAATAACTTTTTTCTGGAGAAACTTTTGATAAGACATGTAGAACAAAAGTTGTTCAGTTTCGCAAGCGTTAACTAACAATGTTAAGAAATAGGCCTGCGGGTCTCATGGCTCACCTGAACAGTTGGGTTATTGTTGCAATCTATAACATTTTTGTCGAGAAACTTTTAATAAGACATCTAGAACAAAAGTTGTTCAGTTTTGCAAGATCTTTCCAACAACATCATGAAAAAGGCCAACGGACCTCATGGCTCGCCTGAACAGTTTGTTAGTGTCACAATTACTAACTTTTTTCTCGAGAATCTTTTGATAAGACATGTGGAACAAAGGTTGTTCAGTTTTGCAAGATCTTTCAAACGATATCAAGAAAAAGGCCCACGGGCCTTATGACTCGCCTTAACAGTCTGATAAATGTCGCATAACTTTATACTCGTAAATATTTTGTTTAGAGATATATAACAAAAGTTGTATAGTTTATTGAGGTCTTCCGTGCCGTATCCAGAAATGGGCCTATGGGTCTCATGGCTCGCCTGAACCATTGAATTTCTGTTACAATGATTAACTTTTTCCTCACGAAACTTTGATAAAACATGTAGAATAAAAGTTGTTCAGTTTTGCAAGTTCTATCTATAGATATAAAAAAAGGCCTCCGTGCGTCATGGCTCGACTGAACAGTGGAATTTGTATCACAATTAATAACATTAATAACTTTTTTCTCGAGAAACTTTTGACAAGACATGTAGAACAAAAGTTTCGCAAGCGTTAACTAACGATGTTAAGAAATAGGCCTGCGGGTCTCATGGCTCACCTGAACAGTTGGGTTATTGTTGCAATCTATAACATTTTAGTCAAGAAACTTTTAATGAGACATCAAGAAAAAGGCCCACGGGCCTTATGACTCGCCTTAACAATCTGATAAATGTCGCAATCAATAACTTTTTTCTCAAGAGAATTTTGATAGGACATGTAGAGCAAAATTTGTTCAGTTTTGCGAGATATATCTAGCATTATATATAAAAAAAAAAGATAGGCCTCCGGGCGACATGACTCGCCTGATCAGTCGAATTTGTATCGCAGTAAATAAAATTATTAACTTTTTTCTCGAAAAAAGGCTGACCTCTCTAATTAGTGCCCGAGAGGGGCAGAGAGTCTTTAATTTATAACACTTAAATGATTAATATTTGTAAAACATTACTGAAGCTAAATTCTACGTTTAGAAAATATATTTGTATCATTATTTATGAACGAAAATCTCAGTCAAATTCTTATCTCATCACATCTAAAATTGGACGGAAGACCCACTCGTTGCTCGCAACGAGATCGCATCTAGTTATTATTATTATTATTATTATTATTCTTTCTTTCTTCTTGGGACTTTTTTGTCCACGAGTGTTCTCAGAAACTACTCAAGGGATCAATATGAAACCTTTTTAGGATGATAGTATAGCATATGTAGATGTGCGGAACGAATGTCATTTTGTCTGAAAATGCATGCATGTGCATGCACGTGCATTGGATTTTTTGTTTACAAACTTTGGAATGAGTCTTAACTTTTTTATTTTTCAATGAAATCGTTTGCTATTTATATCGTAGGTATAACTTGGGACCCCTAACTGTTTGGCATCGCCAAAATTTCAATTCTGCACGCGCATGCACGTGTGCTTCAATTTGATTGGATAATACAAAACCGTTTATAACATTCATACCAATTAAGGAAATTTAATGATATTTACAGGATAGGTAGACATGCAAAATATCTACAGACCGATGTAATAAAAATTGCAAACGCGCATGCGCACGCACGTGCATTGTCTTTTGAAGGTTCAATTCTTTCAATGACCCTAACTTTTTTGTTTTTTGTCAAAATCTTTTTAAACTTGTATATGTATCTTGATATTCTTAACAAAAGTGTATAGCATAATTACCATCTGGCACGTGCATGCACGTGTGCTAAATTCTGATTGGACGATTTTCAAATCGCCATAACTTTCTTATAAATGATGGAAACAATATGAAATTTATACTGAAAGTATATCTATCAAATGTCTATTGAATTACATCAACACTGATGCTGAGTCCTACTCACGTGCCCGTGTATGCACGTGCATAGCTTTTCTTTCATTTTTTCGGGTACTAAAATAGTTATAACTATTGAATTAAAAACTGAAATGAATTCAAATTTACCCTGAGGATCTATGATATGAATGTCTATGAAATGGTGTCAACAAATTTTCCATTATCAAAATCGCGTGCGCGTGAATGCGCGTGCATTGTAATTCTTGACGTCTAAATTTAAGTATTGGTCTATAACATTTTGAGATTGCAATGAATAGGTTTGAAATTTAGGTTGCAGGTATGTTTTGGGCCTGTCAATTTATTAATAGTCTCAAAATCAGTTCCCTGCACGCGCATGCACGTGCGCTTAATTCTGATTGGACGATTTTGAAATCCCAATAACTTTCTTATGAGTGAAGCGATCGATACCAAATTCATATAGTAAGTATATTGTTCAAATGTCTATTGAATAGCATCAACAAAATTGTTGTATGGTACTCACGCGCACGTGTATCCACGTGCATTGATCTCGGTCTTTGCAGTTTTGAGTTGTTAATTTCTCGATTTTCATTGAACAGTTGTGAAACTTCTCTTGTACTCATATAGTAAGACTTCTAATGTATCGAGATGGTCAAATTACTTATCAGCACGTGCATGCACGTACGTGCACGTGCACAAAATTCTCAGATCTTTATAACTGATTTGTACTAGCATGAAATGGATTGTACGCTATGAAATAGTTATATATTCACATGCTAGACAGTTTGCCATGGTCAAAACCACTTGTACTGAAATAAATGGCACCGCTTGCTAAATTGGGGAATGTTTGGGGAACATCTGTAACGGTCCCCGTTACAATAAGTACTAGTTAGGTCTTTCCACCTTTCTGTGGAAAGACCTTTTGTTATTGTTCTGTTTTTTATTATTATTATTATTATTATTTGTCTTCTTTTCTTTCCGCCGCGAGAAGATCTTGACGTTTTAAGACTTATCGAAAAACAATTTAGACCATCATATTTGACATCTCGAAACATGCTCAGATCTCACCCTGCGTATTTGATCTTTGACCCCTAACGAACTTATGGGACTTTACGCAAAAAACCCTTGTTATCGGTTCACCTCGAAAACTGTAAATGATAAGAGCATGAAACTTTCACTAAATTCTTTAGTCGATCAAGCTGAAGCGTTGTCGTGTTTACTTTTAAGTTTTCGGTGATCCCTAAAGGGAGTTAATGGCCCTGAAAGTTTCCGATTTTTACGGAAAAATTCAAAACTCCTGCAATATAAGTCGTAGAAAGACGGAACCAACTGGAATGGAATACATGACCTTTGACCTTGAAAATTAGGTCAAGGTCAAAGGTCAAGGTCATCTAGAAACTTTGAAAATAAGCAATTTTCATACCGTCTAAAGCATATAAAGTACAGATAAGGTATACTATGCACAAGTAGTCAAGAACCAACTTAAGTCAACGCATGTCATTACCATTCTGAACTTTGACCTTTGTTCGATTTACAGTGACTTGCGTAAAAACCATTGTTATCACTACAGTATGGAAACCGTAAATGGTACGAACACGAAATGTTCACTAAACTTATTGCCTGACCAATTGTAAAAGATGACTTCCGTTTTTGATGGTTTCTCGATCCGTAACAGGAATTAATGCCCTTGAAAGTTTTCGATTTCGCGTAGAAATTTACAACTCCTAAAGTATTTGTCGTAGGAAGACAGGACCAACTGAAGTGACATCCCTGACCTTTGACCTTGAAAATTAGGTCAAGGTCAAAGGTCAAGGTCATATAGAAACTTTGAAAATAAGCAATTTTCACACCGTCTAAAGCATATAAAGTACAGATTAGGTATAATATGCACAATAAGTCAAGAACCAACTTAAGTCAATGCATTGCATTACGACTCTGAACTTTGACCTTTCTTCGATTTACAGCGACTTGCGTAAAAACCATTGTTATCACTACAGTATGGAAACCGTAAATGGGATGAACATGAAATGTTGACTAAACTTATTGCCTGATCAATTGTAAAAGATGACTTCCTGTTTTTGATGATTGGTTGATCCCTAACGGGAATTAATGCCCTTGAAAGTTTTCGATTTCGCGTAGAAATTTAGAACTCCTAAAGTATTTGTTGTAGGAAGACAGGACCAACTGAAGTGACATCCCTGACCTTTGACCTTGAAAATTAGGTCAAGGTCAAAGGTCAAGGTCATCTAGAAACTTTGAAAATAAGCAATTTTCACACCGTCTAAAGCATATAAAGTACAGATAAGGTATAATATGCACAATAAGTCAAGAACCAACTTAAGTCAATGCATTGCATTACGACTCTGAACTTTGACCTTTCTTCGATTTACAGCGACTTGCGTAAAAACCATTGTTATCACTACAGTATTGAAACCGTAAATGGGACGAACACGAAATGTTGACTAAACTTATTGCCTGATCAATTGTAAAAGATGACTTCCTGTTTTTGATGATTGGTTGATCCCTAACGGGAATTAATGCCCTTAAAAATTTTAAATTTAGCGTGGAAATTTACAACTCCTAAAGTATTTGTTGTAGGAAGACAGGACCAACTGAAGTGACATCCCTGACCTTTGACCTTGAAAATTAGGTCAAGGTCAAAGGTCAAGGTCATCTAGAAACTTTGAAAATAAGCAATTTTTATACCGTCTAAAGCATATAAAGTACACATTTTTTTGTATTCAAAGACATTGTTTGAATGTCTGAAAAGGTGGAAAGACCTCTAATTGTTCGCGAACAATTAGGATTACTAGTTATTATTATTATTATTATTATTATTATTTTTCCTCCACGTGATTTTGAGTTTCAAGATTTATCGAAAAGATTTATAGTCCATAAGAATGTACTCCTTAAAATATTTTGGCAGTTCACCCTGCATATATGAACTTTGACCCCTCAAGGAGTTATTGCCCCTTTTGCAATAAAAGCTTGTTATCGCTACTCCTCCGAAACCGAACACCGTAAAGATACCAAACCTTCACTAATGTCTTCGACTAGTCAAGGAGACTCTTCAATCTATTCATTGCGAAATGATTCTTCGATCCCTTTTATGAGTTATTGCCCCTGAAAATTTTTGATTTTTACAAATAATTGAAAAAATTTAAAACCATTTATCCTAGAGACATGGGACTAACTGCATTAGAATCTTCATCCTTTGACCTTTTGATTTATATCAAGGTCAAAGGTCAAGGTCATCCAAATTATGAGAAATTTAGCTCATTTTATATCTCTTTTGTCTTTCAACATATACTACATATCATTGCATCTTTAGTATGTCCTTTTAAATCTATTTTAAAGATTTAATTTCTGTACCTTAAGACTGACCCTTTTAAAAGTTATTGCCCCTTAGAGTATTAACCTTGTTATCGCTACTCCTCCGAAACCGTACACCGTAAAGATACCAAACCTTCACCAATGTCTTCGACTAGTGAAGGAGACTCTTCAATCTATCATTGCAAAAAGATTCTTCGACCCCTTTTATGAGTTATTGCCCCTGAAAGTTTTTGATTTTTACAAATAATTGAAAAAAATTAAAACCATTTATCTTAGAGACATGGGACTAACTGCATTAGAATCTTCATCGTTTGACCTTTTAATTTATGTCAAGGTCAAAGGTCAAGGTCATTCAAAATATGAGAAATTTAGCTCTTTTTAGATCTCTTTTGTCTTTCAACATATACTACATATCATTGCATCTTTAGTATGTCGTTTTAAATCTATTTTAAAGATTTAATTCCTGTACCCTAAGATTGACCCCCTTAAAAGTTATTGCCCTTTACAGTATTAACCTTGTTATCGCTACTCCTCTGAAACCATAGACCGTAGAGACACCAAACCTTCACCAATGTCTTCAACTATTCAAGGAGACTCTTCAATCTATTCATTGCGAAAATATTCTTCGACCCCTTTTATGAGTTATCGCCCCTGAAAGTTTTTGATTTTTACAAAAAATTAAAAAAAATTAAAATCATTTATCCTAAAGACATGGGACCAACTGCATTAGAATATCCATTTTTTGACCTTTTAATTTATGTCAAGGTCAAAGGTCAAGGTCATTCAAAATTTGAGAAATGTAGCTCTTTTTAGATCTCTTTTGTCTTTCAACATATACCATATATAATTGAATCTTTAGTATGTCCTTTTAAATCCATTTCAAAGATTTGATACCTGTACTCTAAGACTGAACCCTCTAAAAGTTATTGCCCCTTACATTATTGACCTTGTTATCGCTACCCCTTTGAAACCATAGACCATAGAGACACCAAACCTTCACCAATGTCTTCGGTTTCTCAAAGCACAACTTCAACATATTCAGTGTGAAAGGATCCGCTGACCCCTTATATGAGTTATTGCCCTTTTATGTGTTTGTGCTAATCGTTAACTTTTAAACGGATAATCATAGAAACATGGGACCAACTGCAATGTGATCATTGACCTCTGACCCTGAATATTAGGTAAAGGTCAAAGGTCAAAGTTACTTCAAATATTGAGAATTTAGCTCTTTTTATATCTCTTTTCTCTTTCAACATACATCATTTTTCATTTCATCAGTAGTATGTTCTTTTAAAACCAGTTAAAACATCTTTCTTGGCCCTTAAGCCGGGCTCCTTTAAAAATTATTGCCCATCTTACAAATAAAGCTTGTTATCACTAGTCCTTCGAAACCGTTACCCCTGGAGATACCAAACCTTAATCATTAATGTTTTGTAATGATTTAGTAGACTCTTCAATCTATTCAGTGCGAAAAGATTCACCAACCCCTTTAAATAGTTATGGCCCCTGAAAGTTTTCCAAGTTTACATTGACTTGAAAGTTTTTTGGCCTCATTTGACCTACTGAAGAATGGATCAAGATTGAAGGTCAAGAAACAAATCCAGAAAAGGTGGAAAGACCTCTAATTGTTCGCGAACAATTAGGATTACTAGTTATTATTATTATTCTTTCTTTCTTCTTGGGACTTTTTTGTCCACGAGTGTTCTAAGAAACTACTCAAGGGATCAATATGAAATCTTTTTAGGATGATAGTATAGCATATGTAGATGTGCGGAACGAATGTCATTTTGTCTGAAAATGCATGCATGTGCATGCACGTGCATTGGATTTTTTGTTTACAAACTTTGGAATGAGTCTAACTTTTTTATTTTTCAATGAAATCGTTTGCTATTTATATCGTAGGTATAACAAGGGACCCTTAACTGTTTGGCATCGTCAAAATTTCAATTCTGCACGCTCATGCACGTGTGCTTCAATTTGATTGGATAATACAAAACCGTTTATAACATTCATACCAATTAAGGAAATTTAATGATATTTACAGGATAGGTAGACATGCCAAATATCTACAGCTCGATGTAATAAAAATTGCAAATGCGCATGCGCACGCACATGCATTGTGTTTTGAAGGTTCAATTCTTTCAATGACCATAACTTTTTATTTTTTTGTCAAAATCTTTTCAAACATGTATTGTATATGTATCTTAATATTCTTAACAAAAGTGTACAGTCATAATTACCATCCGGCACGTGCATGCACGTGTGCTAACTTCTGATTGGACGATTTTCAAATCGCCATAACTTTCTTATAAATGATGGAAACAATATGAAATTTATACTGTAAGTATATCTATCAAATGTCTATTGAATGACATCAACATTGATGCTGAGTCATACTCACGTGCGTGTGTATGCACGTGCATAGCTTTTCTTTCATTTTTCGGGTACTAAAATGGTCATAACTATTGAATTAAAAACTGAAATGAATTCAAATTTACCCTGAGGATCTATGATATGAATGTCTATGAAATGATGTCAACAAATTTTCCATTATCAAAATCGGGTGCGCGTGAATGCGCGTGCATTGTAATTTTTTATGTCTAAATTTCAGTATTGGTCTATAACATTTTGAGATTGCAATGAATAGGTTTGAAAATTAGGTTGCAGGTATGTTTTGGGCCTCTCAATTTATTAATAGTCTCAAAATCACTTCCCTGCACGCTGATGCACGTGCGTTTAATTCTGATTGGACGATTTTGAAATCCCAATAACTTTCTTATGAGTGAAGCAATCGATACCAAATTCATATAGCAAGTATATTGTTCAAATGTCTATTGAATAGCATCAACAAAATTGCTGTGTGGTACTCACGCGCACGTGTATGCACGTGCATTGATTTCGGTCTTTGTAGTTTTGAGTTGCCGTTAATTTCTCGGTTTTCATTGAACAGTTGTGAAACTTCTCTTGTACTCATATAGTAAGACTTCTAATGTATCGAGATGGTCGAATTATTTATATGCACGTGCATGCACGTACGTACACGTGCACAAAACTCTCAGATCTTTATAACTGATTTGAACTAGTTTGAAATGGACTGAACGTTATAAGATAGTTATATATTCACATGCTACACAGTTTGCAATGATCAAAACAACGTGTACTGAAATAAATGTCACCACTTACTAAATGGGGGAATGTTTGGGAACATCTGTAACGGTCCCCGTTACAATAAGTACTAGTTAAGGTCTTCTGTTTTCAACGGAAGACCTTCTAGTGATTCTACTGTTTATTATTATTATTATTTTTTTTTTTTTTTTTTTTTCCCTTTCGTCTCCTAGACCGTTGGATGGATTTTCCTGAAACTTTCACAGGTTATAGAGAACAATGGTACCTCGAGGCATTTTTTTCATTTTTTTCAAAATTCACTTCCAGTCGCAAGATATGTCCAATTTTCGTCTTTTTACAAGATATTTTGTCCAGCGTTTTTCTCAGAAACGGTAAAAGATAGAGTCACCAAATTTTCAGAGTTAATAGATCTCACTTTGTAGGCGTGCAGTAGGGGGTTAAGAATGTCGGCCGTCACTTCCGGTCGTCACCGGAAGTGATTAAAGGAAACAGGAATTTCAAACTTTTTTCTTTCAAATTGAAACCTATTTCGGTTTACTATATCTCGTTCTAATTCTCAAAAAATGTTGACCCCACCGGAAGTTGAATCTTCAACTTCCGGTTATATCAAAGAAAGCCTATTCATTCTCTCATTTTTCAGTGCCATAAATCTCGGTCATGAAAGTAGTTAATGAGTTGAGTTTTAAATATATAATAGTCACTATAAATGTCTAAAGTCACGTCAAATAATTTTGTAAAATTTACTTCCGGTCGGCAAATACGGCTTATTAGCTGTTTTCGTTGTCCAGCGTTTTTCTCAGAAACGGTAAAAGATAGAGTCACCAAATTTTCAGAGTTAATAGATCTCAAATTGTAGGCGTGCAGTAGGGGGTTAAGAATGTCGGCCGTCACTTCCGGTCGTCACCGGAAGTGATTAAATGAAACATATATTTCAAACTTTTTTCTTTCAAACTGAAACCTATATCGGTTTACTAGGTCTGGTTCTAATTCTCAAAAAAATGTTGACCCCACCGGAAGTTGAAACTCGAACTTCCGGTTATATCAAAGAAAGATTATTCATTCGCTCATTTTTCAGTGCCATAAATCTCGGTCATAAAACAAGTTAATGATTTGAATTTTACATATGTTATAGACATTATAAATGTCTAGAGTAAATTTAAATATTTTTGAAAAAATTCACTTCCGGTCGTGAGATATAGGGTGGACATATTCAAACCTTGTTTTTTCAGTTTCTCAACAATGAATATAGATAGACGCTTGAAACTTGTAGAGTTGATCAACTGACATTAGTCCATTGTACACATACATTCAATTTTTTTGTCCGTCACTTCCGGTCTATACCGAAAGTATTTGAAAAAATGTCGATTTTCCGATTTCTTCGAGTGATTTCTCAGAGATGGCTGAAATTTTCAGGAATAATGTCTTATGAAATGACCTTGCTATAATTATTTTTGTTTTTACAAAATTCACTTCCGGTCGGAAAATATGGCCGATTTTCTGTTTTTCAAAAGGAATTTTGTCCAGCATTTTTCTTGGAAAAGGTAAAATATAGGTTCATCAAATATTCCGGGATGATCAATCTCCGTTTGTAGGCGTCCAGAAGGGGTTTGAACATGTCGAACGTCACTTCCTGTCGTCACCGGAAGTGATGGAAAGAATCGCAAATTTCAAACTTTTTCCTTTAAATTGAAACCTATACTAGTTTATTAAGTCTCCTTCAAAGTGTCAAAAGAATATTGACTCTGTCAGTAGTCAAAACGACTACTTCCGGTTTCTTGATAAAATACCTTTTTAATTTTCGTCTCTTTGTCCCCATAAATCTCGCTTGTATTTGAAGTCTTTCATATGATTTTCACATGTCTTAATAAAAGTATCAACTTGTAAAGTTTTGATCATTTTGTTTTTCAAAATTGACTTCCGGTCGGTAGTAACCTACTACTTTTTCTTTCTTAGGTTTACTTTTTTTTTGAGAACTCTTTCAGATAAAGACGTGAAATTTTCAGGGAATATAGACAGTAAAGAGTCGCTGTCATTTATAGGAAAACGCATCTGAATAGTACTTCCGGTCGTCACCGGAAGTTACGAGAAAGGAGTAAAAAATTCGATAATACATTTCTCATTCATTGTTAAGGCACATTTTCTGATACATTTAAATGGTTTTTGTAGGAACAGAAAGTTCTTTACCGGAAGTGGTCTAACGGAAGACCTACTCATTACTAGTAATGAGTTTCTAGTTATTATTATTATTATTCTTTCTTTATTCTTGTCACCCTTTTTTGTCCACGAGTGTTCTCAGAAACTACTGAAGGGATCAAGACGAAACCTTTTTAGGATGATAGAATACTCTTTGTAGATGTGCGGAACGAACGTCATTTTGTCTGAAAATGCATGCATGTGCATGCACGTGCATTGGATTTTTTTTTACAAACTTTGGAATGCATCTAACTTTTTTATTTTTCAATGAAATCGTTTGATATTTATATTCCAGGTATAACTTGAGACCCTTAACCGTTTGGCATCGTCAAAATTTCAATTCTGCACGCGCATGCACGTGTGCTTCAATTTGATTGGATAAGACAAAACCGTTTATAACTTTCAAGTAAATTAAGACAATTTAATGATATTTGTAGGATAGGTAAATATTATAAATATCTACAAATCTATGTTATAAAATTTGAAAATGCGCATGCGCACGCACGTGCATTTACATTTGAATATTCAATTCTTTCAATGACCATAACTTTTTTGTTTTTTGTCAAAATCTTTTCAAACTTGTATTGTATATGTATCTTGATATTCTTAACAAACGAAAACAGTCAAAATAACTATCCGGCACGTGCATGCACGTGTACTTAATTCTGATTGGACGATTTTCAAATCGCCATAACTTTCTTATAAATGATGGAAACAATATGAAATTCATACTGTAAGTATATCTATCAAATGTCTATTGAACGACATCAACATTGATGCTTAGTCATACTCACGTGCCCGTGTATGCACGTGCATATCTTTTCTTTCATTTTTCGGGTACTAAAATGGTCATAACTATTGAATTAAAAACTGAAATGAATTCAAATTTACCCTGAGGATCTATGATATGAATGTCTATGAAATGGTGTCAACAAATTCTCCATTATCAAAATTGCGTGCGCGTGAATGCGCGTCCATTGTAATTTTTGACGTCTAAATTTAATTATTGGTGTATAACATTTTGAGATTGCAATGAATAGGTTTGAAAATTAGGTTGCAGGTATGTTTCGGGCCTCTCAATTTATTAATAGTCTCAAAATCACTTCCCTGCACGCGCATGCACGTGTGCTTAATTCTGATTGGACGATTTTGAAATCCCAATAACTTTCTTATGAGTGAAGCAATTGATACCAAATTCATATAGTAAGTATATTGTTCAAATGTCTATTGAATAGCATCAACAAAATTGCTGTGTGGTACTCACGCGCACGTGTATGCACGTGCATTGATCTCGGTCTTTGTAGTTTTGAGTTGCCGTTAATTTCTCCTTTTTCATTGAACAGTTGTGAAACTTCTCTTCTACACATATAGTATGACTTCTGATGTATCGAGATGGTCGAATTATTTATATGCACGTACGTGCACGTGCATAAAACTCTCAGATCTTTATAACTGATTTGTATTAGCATGAAATGGACTGAACGTTATGAAATTGTTATATATTCACATGTTTCACAGTTTGCAATGGTAAAAACCACTTGTACTGAAATAAATGACACCACTTGCTGAATGGGGGAATGTTTGGGGAACATCTGTAACGGTCCCCGTTACAATAAGTACTAGTTTTATGTGAAATGGGGAACACTTGTTTTTATATGGTTACAACAGGGTTAACGTTGCAAGCTACTTTGGTGAATGTTGCTTTCAATGTTGCATTACAGACAAAGTAATTTGGGCCATAACTACGTTATAATTTTATTATATATGGGGTCATAGTTTCATAGTTGTTGCATGCTATTTATAGATAGTATCTTATGTACATGTACATCAGATACCACGTCCTATATACCTTAGTCCTTTTACCGAGTTTTACATTGGCAAATATTAGGAATTATGAAATGAATTTCTATTGACAATCTATATGGCAAACATACAAAGTGCTACCATTAAATACATAGATTCGAAATTATGCATGGATTTAATCATGAGTGACAACACCTTACTACAGAAAAATTAAACTTCGATTTTTCTTCTGTGTTTTTAGAACAGTGATTCTGGAGGTTGTAATGAATATAAACTTTAAAATATATTCCCCTTTTTCTTATCAGTTTTTCAGTTTTACTTATAGTGGGAGTTTGTGAATATTCTTTTATCCCTATAATTGAGGTTCCGCGTCGGAAGTCCAAATCTGTATTGATAAACCTTTCAAGTCCATGTGACATTTCTAAAAAATCACAATCCGTATACATGTGTTCGTTAACCTATACAAGAGGCTCATGGGCCACATCGCTCACCTGAGTTACCTTGACCCATATCTGAAGGCTTTCCATAAACATTTGCATGTAAAACCTTAGTCCGTATTGTGGCCTCAACCTACCCCTGGACGTCATGATTTTTACAAACTTGAATCTGCACTCTGTCAGGAAGCTTTCATGTAAATCTCAGCTCCTCTGGCTCATTGGTTCTTGAGAAGATAATTTTTAAAGATTTTCTTTATGTAGTATCATGTAAAACTTCCATCCCCTATTGTGGCCCCGACCAACCCTCGGGGGCCTTGATTTGAACAAACTTGAATCTGCACTATGTCAGGAAGCTTTTATGTAATTCTTAGCTCTTCTGGCTAATTGGCTCTTGACAAGACTTTTTTAAAGATTTTCCCTATATATGTCTATGTAAAATTTTGATCCCCTTTTGTGGCCCCATTCTATCCCCGGGGACCATGGTTTGAACAAATTTGAATCTGCACTATGTCATGAAGCTTTCATATAAATTTCAGCTCTTCTGCTTCATTGGTTTTTGAGAAGAATATTTTTAAAGACATTCCGTTGAACATTTTTCATTCATATTTCTACCTCGCCAGCTCTAGGCAATCTAATTCAAATTAGATCCTATGACCTGTTCATCTACTAATTGCTACACATCAGATCTAATTTTAATTTGATTGCAGCTGTACGTAAAGTACCACAAATTTAGACCCATGCTGAGGGACATAACGGTGATGGTTCTATAACGTGCCAATGCCTGCCGCGATACGGACACCACGTTTTTACCATTTTACGATGGGAATATAGTATAGAATAGTATAGATTACAAACAACAACGGCGACAATGGTTAATGAAAAATGGCATGAGATGTATTCGAGGTACACGGAATATCAAGTGTTTTACAAACTGTCTGTCGTGTTTTATGGGATTGTAGAATAACGTAATACTTAAACCTCTGGCCTTGAACTTTGATTTTGTATATTTCTTTTGAAATCATTCTGGAAACCTCAGGAAAATATTGTGAGAAATGTGTCTTTTGTTCCTAAGTTTTAACCTATAAGTTTTTGTTGACCCCACCCTGCTCTATCCACATGCACAACTAATTTTGAAGTGATGGTTTTATATTTTTATTTGACACCAAAAACGCATCTTTTTTAAAATAATTTTTGAAAATATATGAGGTCATGAGCTGTGTCGTTTTACGTCAGCATACTTCATGAATCACCGTGGGTCGTCGTGAAAAAATATGCTGGTGTGAAGTGTTCGCAGTTCATGTCCTCATGTATTACCAAAATGATTTGTTTTTCAATTTGCATTCTACATTCATTTGCTTTGGCCTTTAAAATAGACCTAGATGTACTATATCTATCAATATTCATACGCGCATTGGTCACGGCTGCATAACATTTATATTGGACTTGCTATCATTACAGTTGGTAAAGATATTGAAGGCAAAATATTGGAAATGTAAATATTCTCTTTTAACATCGGGAAATGAATTTATGTTTTTAATGAAATACGTTCGATGTCATTATTGCAATGTTGAGATATTCAATGTAAGAAATTCAAAAGTTGTTGTCTGTTTCAATGACAAAATTCCGACATTAATTTTAGTTCCACAAAGTGAGGTTCGTCTTTCACAAAATTATATACAATTTTAAAAGAGTGTTCCCTACACAACCGCATGTTAAACGTTATCCCCCACTGTTACCTGAAACTGTCCCTACTTGGGGGGGGGGGGGGATGTACTCGATGTCACGAAATTTTCATATAAATTACAACTTCTCTGGCTCAGTGGTTCTTGATATTTTTTTTTACATGACCTTAGCTACTCTTTAATCCAATTAACCCACTGATAATTTGTTCTATGCCTGTTTCATATTGTTCCAGTGTTTGTGAAGAAGAAAAGAGAAATTTGAAAAGTCAATAATAAAAACAAATGCCGGACAAATTTGATTAGAAAAGCCCACTTGAATCTTTGGTTCAGGTGTCTTAAAAATCCACCAAAATCAGTTTCAAAGTTGGAATGTGACAGTAGAACAACGACACGGACAAATGATGGGACATCCTCATACAGCCTACCTGGTTATTACAACAGTATCCAGGGATATTATTTCGAATTATTTTAGACGTTAGGGATATTAAGATGAATTGATTGGCTTTCAAGTTAGTGATCCATGTGTACTTTATAAAAAGAGCAATGCTGTTAATTATTTTAAAGTATATCTTACCTGGAAGGGTTGTTTTCCATACACTGTAATCTGAAATGAATTATAAACATACATTGATAAGTGCACGCAACAATTAGTAAGAATACCCCGGCAGTAGAGTTATTTTGATACAGTATTAAAGATCAGATATACTGGGATAATTTCAATGCATTGTAAACGGTTTGAACTTCATTGTTTTTGTCAATGTACAATATTTCATCAGATTAAAACTTACAGACAATTGGAGGGTGGATGTTTGTCACTGTTAAATTCGTTACGAACAACTTCCTTGTTGATCACCGATATTATCATCTTTATTAATCAAACTATTACGATTCCTATATCGTTTTGTGTTGGATTACACTTCTTATTATAAACGATAAGCGTTATGTTGTATTTAATTTTGCAACGAAAACTTGCCTTTTTCTTGCTTTTCTTAATTTGATATAATTTGTATTCAAAGGGCCCTTATTGAATAATTATACCACATGCGTGTTTGTAGTGTTTTCGTTGTTTTGTAAATAATGATTCCTTATTAAAGTTTAGAATTTATTCAAGTCCAAAAAGTACAAAATTAAAAACTGCATTTTAACACAAAAATTTGTAAGAGTCAAAAGTAAAAGTAAAAAGTAAAAAGAGAGTCAATAACAGACAAACTCACGCATGTCTCATCTTTGACAACTCCTCCCACTTTTCATTAAATGAACCAATGAAACAAATTTAAAAACGGTACTAAAATTAGGGAAAAGCTCAATGACATTAATTTACAGGACAGGAAACATTTAGAGTAAGCATAACAAATTCAAAGAAACACCAGTCTTAGATCTGACCAAAAATCTGATAACAATTTCAAGCGAATAGCATCGATACCGTGGGACGGGGAGAAAGATGTCAAGTTTGAGAAATTACAAACACGTACAGCAATGTTCTTTCTAATGATCAAATAAAACAATTAAATTTCAATTATAGATTTCTAACAATTAATCAAAAACATTTAAACAATGCCTAAATCATTTTAAGTAAATCTAAGAAACTAACAAATTGTCTTTATCAAATAAAATATATATATACGCATGTATATAACATGTTTTAGTGTGCACTATGTGTGTTAGATTGTGTCTGCATTATTAAGGATTGCCTATGGTGGTGCGTCATAGACGTATGTTTGGATGGATGAATTACAAGATAAGGCCACCGTGACCTACTTTTGAGTCACGACACACATTATTTACATTTCCAGCAAACGTTTTAATGAAAGTACATATGAAATGTTTGATCTGGCGACAGAGAATGCTACCCATCGTTGTATGTTTGTTTGTTTTACATTCCGTTGAACATTTTTCATTCATATTTCTACCTCGCCAGCTCTAGGCAATCTAATTCAAATTAGATCCTATGACCTGTTCATCTACTAATTGCTACACATCGGATCTAATTTTAATTTGATTGCAGCTGTACGTAAAGTACCACAAATTTAGACCCATGCTGAGGGACATAACGGTGATGGTTCTATAACGTGCCAATGCCTGCCGCGATATGGACACCACGTTTTTACCATTTTACAATGGGAATATAGTATAGAATAGTATAGATTACAAACAACAACGGCGACAATGGTTAATGAAAAATGGCATGAGATGTATTCGAGGTACACGGAATATCAAGTGTTTTACAAACTGTCTGTCGTGTTTTATGGGATTGTAGAATAACGTAATACTTAAACCTCTGGCCTTGAACTTTGATTTTGTATATTTCTTTTGAAATCATTCTGGAAACCTCAGGAAAATATTGTGAGAAATGTGTCTTTTGTTCCTAAGTTTTAACCTATAAGTTTTTGTTGACCCCACCCTGCTCTATCCACATGCACAACTAATTTTGAAGTGATGGTTTTATATTTTTATTTGACACCAAAAACGCATCTTTTTTAAAATAATTTTTGAAAATATATGAGGTCATGAGCTGTGTCGTTTTACGTCAGCATACTTCATGAATCACCGTGGGTCGTCGTGAAAAAATATGCTGGTGTGAAGTGTTCGCAGTTCATGTCCTCATGTATTACCAAAATGATTTGTTTTTCAATTTGCATTCTACATTCATTTGCTTTGGCCTTTAAAATAGACCTAGATGTACTATATCTATCAATATTCATATTGGTCACGGCTGCATAACATTTATATTGGACTTGCTATCATTACAGTTGGTTAAGATATTGAAGGCAAAATATTGGAAATGTAAATATTCTCTTTTAACATCGGGAAATGAATTTATGTTTTCAATGAAATAGCTTCGATGTCATTGTTGCAATGTTGAGATATTCAATGTAAGAAATTCAAAAGTTGTTATCTGTTTCAATGACAAAATTCCGACATTAATTTTAGTTCCACAAAGTGAGGTTCGTCTTTCACAAAATTATATACATGTAGCATTTATCATTAATTAATGAAACTGTTAAATACGCACGTATCCATCACATAATAAATATCTACTTCACAACTTTTTTAAAACAAAATCACGAATTTCTGAGTAATCAGATACTGGGTTTTCACTGTATAAATAAAAATTAACACATTTTACTCATTCCTTGAACATCATCGTAAAATGAATAATTCCCTGCAAGATCTCCGTCACATTGATAAAATTATACACACAGATCGGATCACATCTTATGGTATGCCGTTTTTATATTTATTACTCTCTAAAGATATCATCAATGTTATAAGATATCTTTAAAAATTTATAAGATGTCTTAAATTTTTTTATGAGATTTCTTATGTCCTGTCATAACGAATAGTGTTATCTTCACCTTCCATCCTTTATAAGATTTCTTATAAAATATGAGATATATTATTTTCCTTATAAGATATCTCATTGAACATAGGATATATCTTATAGAGTATATAATATATGTCATAAACTTTATAAGATATAATACCATGTATCTTGTAACCTTCATAAGAAAAGCGTATATATCATATATTGTATGATATATCTCATAAACTGTATGATATGACTAGTTGAATATACAATATAACTGATAAAGGTGAAATTTGTTATATAGTTCATACTTTAAAAAAGTATCATTTGAGTTTACTTTTGTAAGATATCTAACAAAACATATTAAATACTTTGTTTATTTTATAAGACGCCTCATATAGTTGACGAGACATCTTATAAATATTCATTATCTTATAAAATATCTTAAAAATTTGGTGAGATATCTTACAAAAGATAAAATATATGTTATATGCTTTACATGATATCTTCTAAAAAGAAATTTATCAGATATCTTCATTTTTTATAAGATATCTAATGGATTTTATAACGTATAGTACTTAATATACAATATATCGTCTAAAGTTTAGGAATATCTTATATAGTTTATAACATACCATATACATCTTTTGAGATAACATACAAACTGTACCTTACACAAGATATCTTATAAAATTGATATTGATCAGATACCTTATAAAAGATAGAAGATATCTCATAAATCATATAATATAGCTTTATAGAGGAATATTATAAATAAGCCTGTCATATGTCTCATCATTTTCTGTCGCATGCCAGATAGAATTAAGTGTATGAATACTCCTGACATTGAGCGATCTCCAGAAATATTCCGAAGAAGTGAGAAGCAAAATGAATCCAGTTAGAAATATCTAAAACTGTGAACCATCTCGCGTATCACGTGATTTACATTAACCAAAATCTATGTTTCTTGAATGATACAAGTTACATTCACATCCTAAGTTAAAACAGAAACGTGCAAGATAAGCATATTTGAAGACTATCTGGATTGCATCAAAACACAAGTTGGTTTTGAGCTTTTGTTTAAAGATCTTATCAATCGTTGAATGAATGCAAGGATACCAATAATGTATCATCGGGGTAAACAAGAGGTCCGTGGGCCAAATCGTTCACTTGAGTCACATTGACCCATATCTAAAGAATTATCTCTGCGTATTCGCATGTAAGACTTTGTTCCATAATGTGTCCCCAACTTACCACCGGGGGCCATGATTCTACAAACTTGAATCTGCACTATGTCTGACAGCTTTCATATAAATGTAAACTTCCCTGGCTCAGTAGTTTTTGAAAGTAGATTTTTAAAAGATTTCCTTACACATTTGTATGTAAAACGTTGATCCCCTAGTGTGGTCCCATCCTAGCCCCCGGAACCATGATTTTTATAGATTTAAATCTATACTACGTCAGGAATCTATCATATAGATATAAACTTGTCTGGAAGAGTGGCTCTTGAGGAAAACTTTTAAAGATTTCCCTAATATACATGTATATGCATGCAAAACTTTGATTCCCTTTAATAGTGGTCCCACTCTACCCCCTGGGGGCCATGCTTTGAACAAACTTGTATCTACTCTATGTCAGGAAGCTGTTATGTGAATATAAACTTTTCTGGTCGAGTGGCTCTTGAGAATTTTTTTGAAGATTTTCCAGATATTTTTATATGCAAATTTTTGATTCCTTATTATGGCTCAATCCTTCCCCGGAGGTTATGATTTTAACAAACTTGAATCTGCACTATGTCAGGAAGCTTTCAAATAAATTTGTACTTTTCTGGCTCAGTGGTTCTTGATACGATTTTTTAAAAATATCTTCACTATATGTGCATGTAAATCCACTATCCCCTATTGCGGCCCAACTCTAACCCCAGGGACCATGATTTTAACACACTTTAATCTGCACTATATCAGGAAGCTTTCAAATAAATTTATACTTTTCTGGCTCAGTGGTTTTTGATAAGATTTTTTTATAAAGATTTTCACTATATGTATATGTAAATCTATTACCCCCTATTGCGGCCCAACCCTAACCTTTTAACACACTTTAATTTGCACAATGTGAGGAAGCTGTCATATGAGTTTCAACTCCTTTGACCCAGTGGTTCTTAAATAACCTCACCCTATTTTTGCATTTTTGTGATTATCTTCTCTTCGAAAGGGACATGAACCCTCATTTTCCCTAGTATCCCAGGACAAAGGACAAAGCCTGTTTGGAGCACCTTTTTGCTTATCTTACGTTATACTGCATTTGAAGAATTAAACTATACAATGTACTAATTTTAGATTTATGTGTTTTTAATATGTTTGTATGGGTAGAATAAAGGTATTGGATTATCTCAATGAGGGAGTCAGTTAAAGTGTCAGTAAGTATAAGGATGGTGTGTGGAATATTGTTTTGCAAAGTTTACCGGTGTTGATGCAGTTTGATTAAAATGTCTGCGTGACAGACATACCAAGATAACATGATAGTATATTAATTATGAATTTAAGATGAGCACTGTCCCCCGTCCATACACACACATATGTGATTTAAGAAACCGAAGCCTTGGGAAAACCTTTTCAGGTAATGTTCTCAATGAAGTATCCAAATTCTCCCTCCCTACAGTTTAAGATATTGGAGATCAGCAATTTTAAGGGATATCAACAAATTTAGACAAGTCAACTTTAATTCTTCTCACCTACACCAATCCATTCCCTTGAGAAACGATGTTACGTGCCTAGATTGGGACACGATCAAGTAGCAGTGGTGTGCCGACTTCATTGATCAGGAAGGATGGTAAATACATCATAACAATTTATATTTTTGTAACACGGTAGATTTATGTGAAATGAGGATCACCTGTTTTTATATGGTTACAACAAGGTTAACGATGCAAGCTACTTTGATGAATGTTGCTTTCAATGTTGCATTACAGACAAAGTAATTTGGGCCATAACTATGTTATGATCTTAATATATATGGGGTCATAATTACATAATTGGTGTATGCAATTTATAGGTAATGTCTGATGTACATGTATATTAGATTCCAAGTCCTATTCACCTTAGTCCTTTTACTGAGTTTTACATTGGCAATATTAGGAATTTTGAAATATATTTTCTATTGATAATCTAAATTTCAAACATGCAAAATGCTACCATTAAATACTTAGCTTCGAAACACGTTAGTATAGAAAAAAATGGATTTCGCTTTTTCTTCTGAAATATTTTGTGGTTTTAGAACATTGATTCTGGAGGTAGTAATCAATATCAATTTTTCAATATGGTCCTCTTTTTCTTATTAGTTATCAGTTTTACTTATACTGGGAGTTTGTAAATATATTCTTTTATACCTATCGTTGATGTGATGCGTCGTGAGTCCGTATCTGCATTGATAAACCTTTCAAGTTCATATGAAATTTCTGAAAAAGAATTTTTTAAAACATCATAATCAGTATACATGTAGTCGTTAACATATACATGTAAAAGTTATCGCTCGATGTGCATCCGTTATCTTCTACTTCAATTACCGTATCACAAGTCTCAGGATCAATTGCTAATGATACTGTATTTATAAGTATTCTGGAAAATACAGTGCTTTTTTGTCAGAAAACTTGGTTCTTTTGGTTAGCATCCAATTACTTAGTTCTAGTGATGTCTCTAGTTGGCACCCACTTACACTATTTCAAACAATAATGCAGTGTAACTGATGTAATGAAAAGAACTTCTGAATTGCCGAGTGATTACAATGAATTCAGTGGATAAGCAACCGAAAATAATACACAACAATTTCTATCAAGGAGTTCAAATTATCCAAACACAGCATCATCTGAACATGAAATAATATCAATGGCATGTATTTCATTCCTGTAAAACATGCAAGTAATGTTTCTTGTTTTGATAGTGGTGTCAAGAACGAAATCATTGGATGAATATACACCTTATCAAGACATGTACTTCAGACAATTTTGTTGTAATTTGTAGATGCATAAGGTTTTGTACCTTCTTTTCTAGCTCTGTTCCTTTTCCTCAAACAGACTATCCAAAATAGAAAGATTGCAAGAACAAGAAGGAGGACTCCAGCAAAACTGCCTGTTAGTATTGCCTTCAGGACATTGTCATCAGACTGAATGGCTGTGTTCATGGTAGAATTAAAGGTTGTGTCTGTGATATTCGATAGATTTCTGGGTGTTGAAGTGAACGTCTCATTCGAGAAAGGCGTTGTCTCCCTGTTTTATGTAGTGAAAGCAATATTTTAATTTCATATAACAAGAACATAACAGGATTCTTTTCTATTTAAAACAGAAACGATAAACTTATCTTTATCATCTGTTTGTTGATTTAACCTCTTTCTGTTTCTTACCATCTTTCTTAACTTACATATTTGGACAGGTTGGATCTTCATAATAGCATCGATCTTGGGTATTAATTTGATGACAGGCTGGATCTGAAAAAGAGAAAAGGTAGCCTGAAATATTTACACTCTGCGTGATATCTGTAAATCCACAACACATAAAGATCGCATATGGAATTTTACAAAGAGTGCAACCGCATGTTCAGAATAAAATGTAAATGCAAGGATTTTATTGTCAAACATATCTAACTCTGTGTTGTTTTTTTAAAGCATTAAACCTACCATTGAAACATATAACTTACTTTCTATGCTTGATTAAAGATGTAATGTATTTACCATACTTAGAGGGGTAGAAAAGTTCATTTTGCTGATTTTGATTCTTCATCTAAAATCATCTTATTTCCTTCTAATATTATTTTTAAAAAGATAAATGAATGAAATTTATCAACTTTGAAATGATCCACTGTGCGTCAAAATTTACATTAGGTGCCAACTTATATAACAGATTGATTTTTTTTTCCAAGAAGCAAACATTGAGGGGATGTAGGAATATCATAATTGTTTTAAATTTGGAAATAAGTGCAGATAAATACATGGAATTGTTATTAATTACAAAAGTGACCTGTTCAGTCAAATGGACTCATTTCAATGATTTAAAATAAAACGACCTTTACTATCACTTTCACAATGGCTTACCTTGTATTTTCTGATCTTTTGTATTTAATTAAAATTTACAAGGACTTTTCATACAAATGTGATTTATTTACAATAGTTAGCAATACATCATTATGTTTTCTCTATAATTATATTCTATTGATTATAATTTATAAATTTCGTTTACTTACGCGGTAATAAAACATAACATAATTAATGGAATCATGTATTAACTTTTGATTGTACGACATGCATGTATGTAAAACTTGGACGTGACCAATTTTCATGTATCAGATACACATAGCGACAAATAATGTCTCTTCAGTGATGTTCGAGCAAAAATTTTGGAAATTCGAAATAACAATAAACGTGTGAGAGCTGAAAGGAAAACTAGAGTGCCACTAGAGTGTATGCATAACCATTCTTTAAATCAATATAGTGTACTTACATTTATACAGATCAGCACTTGTGAAGTAATACGTTGTACAGCCCTTCTTAAAGTTGGTACAGCTAACTGCATCATAACTTCCATCACTGTATACTTTCAAACACGTGCCTGGTTGGAGAGCAAGTGGTTACATTATCAATATCAATAAGTAAAGGAAGTGTCGGATACAAAATATCCGTACAGAACTGAGTATTACTTAATGTATCGATCACTAGGCCAACTGGGTTATCAGATATATCAAATATTTCCTGTTCTACATCTGTAAGCTCAATTCTAATATCCAGCAACAGTATAAAACAATGTGTGTTCTTAAAATTTACATACCCCCGAAAGTGCCTATACTGATACAAGACTTTAAATAAAATGATATATATAGCATTAACATGATGTGACTAATGTAAACCCGTCCTTGAGTAAAACAAGATGTGTTTGTGAAACAAATGTCCCCGATAATGGCCAATTCCGAAGATGGCCAAGGTCACAATTAAGGATATATGTCTTGCTACTAGTAGAAAGATCTTGTCACAAGAAATGCTCATGTGCAATATGAAAACTCTAATATTTAACATTTAGAGGTTATGACCAATGTCAATTTTTTAAAAGTAGGTCAAATGTCAAGGTCAAAAGGTTTAGTACCCACGGAAAGGTCTTGTTACAAGGAATACCCATGTGAATTATCAAAGCTCAATCACTTACTTAAGTTATTAGCAAGGATAAAGTCTTCAAAATG
This sequence comes from Ostrea edulis, assembly GCF_947568905.1. NCBI lineage: Eukaryota > Metazoa > Mollusca > Bivalvia > Ostreida > Ostreidae > Ostrea > Ostrea edulis. The sequence continues at coordinate 75,764,838 of NC_079166.1, read as the reverse complement.
TAGGTCAAACTCCAAGGTCACCAGCCCTTAATGGTCAAAAGTTAATACCAAGGTTAAAGTTTCAGACAGAACGACAGACAGGACAAAAACAATATGCCCCCCTCCCACCCCGATCTTCGATCTCGGGGTCATAAAAAGAATCACAGTGTTGGTATATTCTTTTCTGCATTTCCTAAATATGCATTTACTTTTCATACCCTAGTTTTTTGCAATATTATAGAAGCCTTTTAAATGACAAGGACAATAATGACAATGTTTTTATTCCACTTTAGAAGCGAGTTACTGTACATGGATTTACCTTTCCTTACAGCTGTACAGTTGTCATGGTTGTGGAGAAGATGTTTGAACATTTGTCATTATTTGGCAGTTTTACTGACCCCTTTGGCCACACCCTAATAACAAAGCCTCTACCACTGAGGCCATGAAATTTACAAGTTTAGTAAAGGGCTACATGCTGCTTTTGAATATCTATTTAGGTTGAATTTATAATCAATAGCATTTAGAATATGAATTGTATGTTTTACACATAAACACTACATACTAAATTTGGACTAGGCCTGAAGTCTAAACTCTATCCCTGGAATCATGAAATATAAATCGCTGGTAAAGGCATTCCTGCTCTACGTGCTCTGCATCATTGTGCAGTTAGTTTTTCTTACACATCTACGGTTGTAGAGACTATGATTTTTTAACATCAGACAAGGACAATTTGGCGATGTCTACGGCGTACTACCTGGATTTTGAAGTCCCACAGTGCCCCTGTAGCAATATTCAATGATAGACGTCCGCTGCGCATTTGGAGCACAAACATACTGACTGTTTTTATTTTCATCTACACCACAGTTCAGTCTCCTAGCAGCTGCTCTCTGTTCTGTCTCGTTTACAGGACAGGAGTCCACAATGTAGCCAAAGCCATGGTAGTTCATACCTGTTGATACCAGAATAGAAAGAAGAAAGTGTTAAGACGGATCAAAAGTTAAAAATTGGAGAACATGTTAATGCATTGTACACACTAAGTCTTTGTATGACATTGTAAGAAATCTGAAAAATCAGCTGATGAGGATAGTATTTTGAAAGGATTCAAAAGTGATTGAATTTGAAAACTTAACTTTATTTTAAATAAAATACATTTAACAAATGGTTTTTTCTCCTATTGTACAATTACCTTATCTGAATGTAAAGCAATGCAGAATATTGAAACTAAAACAAATTGGAGCTCTTCAGCAAAAGAAGTTACAAAAAAATTTTCGTTTCAGGAACTCTTGTATACAAATTAGTGATGATTGACTACAATTCACTTTCGATACAACAATAGCTACCTGATTTAAAGATCACTTTTTCAGAATGTTGCAATCAAATAACTTAGTAGCAAGACATTTGTGTTGATGTTTAGTAGCGGAAGACGACTCAACAATAAGTCAAGACTGTGTATTTTATCCACCGTATGTAGATGTTTACTCGGTGTATTAGATTTTCTCGGGTTATTGCGTATAACAATCAACCGTTAAGCAATGACAACGTAAATAATTAGATTTTGTTTTGTACATTAATTTCCAAGATTGTAGTAACGGGGGATACTTACCGGTCGTCGTTACTGCACGAAAACATTATACTTACCGGCCGTTGTCACTCCAAAGAAATCATTATACTTGCCGGTCGCCGTTACTGCACGGAGACATTATACTTACCGGTTGTTGTTACTCCAGAGAAACCATTATACTTACCGGCTGTTGTCACTACACAGAAGCCATTATACTTACCGGCTGTTGTCACTCCACAGAAACCATTATACTTACCGGCTGTTGTCACTCCACAGAAATCATTATACTTACCGGATGTGGTCACTCCACAGGAAACGTTATACTTACCGACTGTTGTCACCTCACACAATCCATTATATCTACCGGTTGTTGTCACCCCACACAAACCATTATATTTGCCAGTAGTTGTCACCCCACGCAAACAATTATACTTACCGGCTGTTATCACCCCACATAAATCATTATATTTACCAGCTCTTCTCACTCAACATAAAACCATTATACTTACCGGCTGTTGTCACTCCACAGAAACCATTACATTTACCGACTGTTGTCACCCCACATAAACCATTGTATTTACCGGTTGTTCTCACTCCACAGAAATCATTATACTTACCGGCTGTTGTCACCCCACATAAACCATTATATTTACCGGTTGTTCTCACTCCACAGAAATCATTATACTTACCGGCTGTTGTCATTTTATAGAAACCATTCTTATACCTCTACAACAGTTTTTTTTACGAAAAAAAAAGCCAAACATTTTAACTGTTTCGGTGACTGTTGGACTTGGGGCTTTAACATTGACTGTTTAAAAAGACCGATGGCGTCATATGGCGCTTATTCGAGTTATATATTCTCCTGCTGTTTGGATAAATAGAAATGGGGGTGTACCGTTTCCGGCAGCAATGGTAGAGATATTCTTCAAGTAGGACAAGAACATCAAAAGTATTTGCTCATTTTTTCTATAATGAATAGTATACTATTAAATTTACTTATATTTATTTCATTCTTGTTAAAGCCGTTATACGAGAGTCATATGACGAATAGAGATGACGGATGCACATTTTGCGGCAGCAACGGAAGATTAAATTAAAATAATTCTTCAAAGTAGGGACAGCAAGAGCTTAAAAAAATATTTGCTAATCTTTTTTTAGAATCAATAGTACGCTATTAAATTTACATACTTTAATTCTTTTTAAAGCCGTTATACGAGAGTTGTATGGTTCTTAGTCTGCTGGTTTGTTTGCGTAATGGTGAGGTTGACTGATGTGACTGGTAATGAAACTCAGAATTTATTAGATGAAAAGCAGAGCAGAAACACGAAAACTATAATTATTAGTTACAATATTGGGTATTTTTTTTCTTTTAAACTAGTGGATTTGAATTAGAATAGGTCCTTTGTATCCCTTGCTTGTCGCAAGAGGCGATTAAATGGGGGGTGGTCTTTTGGATGAAACCGCAAAAACCGAGGTCCCGTGTCACAAAAGGCGTGGCACGATAAAGATCCGTCCCTCCTAAGTGGCCATAAGCGCCGAGTATAAGCCTAAATTTTGCAGCCCGTCACCGGCAATGGTGACGTCTGAATATAAGTGAGAGATTACCGAGGGGTGTGTAAGGGGGGGGGGGGGTAAATAGTATACAATCAATAAAGCAGTGTATATAGTGTTAAATGTAGGCAATCGCACTGTCGCGTTCGAAGTCAGCAAACCATGTGGATCTAGTAAAAACAACATAACTATGAAAGCGTATACAAACAATTCTATAAACTACATTGCTTTATTTGTTCCATATGGATATAAAAAAGCAGTTGTTGACCTGAGTATCGGACAACAGTTGATCTGTCGGACCGCTGTCCAAACTGTTCTCGGCTTTCGGTTTTGGGCAATAGTTTGCACACCAGTCCGACAGATCAAATGTTGCCAGATGCCCCAGTCAACAACTGTGTATTATACTTTCTTATTGACAACCGTTACTGCACAGAAAACATTATGCTTACCGGCTGTTGTTATTCCACAGAAATCATTTTATTGACCGGCTGTTGTCACTGCACAGAAACAATTATACTTACAGGTTGTTGTTACTCAGCAAAAACCATTATACTTACCGACTGTTGTAACTCCACAAAAACAACTACACTTACCGATAGTTATCACTATACTTGAATCGTGCAAACTATATTCTGTAATTCCCTGTGCCCCCTAGCGCACGGCATCTGTATATCAAACATTGCATGATGCAGGAAAATGAAAATTTACAACAAATCAACATAAAATATATTGGGTTTCTTTTAATTTATACTGGATTAGATATTTTTTATGATAATTAAGTTAGTTCACATCTGAATCATTTAATGTAATTTATATCGCACCTGGTATTGAAGTAAAACCCATTACGTGATAGTACACAGTATAAATTTTATACACATGATGGTATATATTGTACACATCAAACACTAACAATAACATTCAACCAATCTACATGTTCTAATTCTATGACAGCATTACTTTTAAATTTTAATTTGTTTCTGTTAACTGTATAAATGAAGCTGAATGTAAACTCATACACGACATGTTATCAAATATGAGAACATTATATGCAGTGAACAGATTAAAACCACATCATGGGACATTCCAAATGATGTGTATCGTTTTCTTCTGTGAATCATATGACAAGATTAGGTCGCTATTACTTCGCAGCCGAGGGGCCTCGAATTGATCCCCAATCCTGGTCTTGGTTCAAAGACGAATAACATGTATGGGCTATTCCTTCGCGATATGAGAAGTAAAGTTCACGGGTATTTTGGATGTGACCTTAAAACGGAAAACCCCTTTGTCACGATAAATACTCCCCACTGATATGGACCATAAAACTAGGTAAGTTAGGAGTTTGATAAAACTGCAAAGATAAAATTGATTCAATAGGTGTAGATGAAGATATTTTATCAGCTTTAATTTGCACACTAGAAATAGAACGGTGGATTAAAATGGGTGTGAGTCCAAATGCCAGGTATCTGTTGTTACAGTTTTACTGCTATCATCGATATGTTGGAGGAATATAGGGTTAACCTGCCAAATGTTTACTAATTTTCTAATTCCATGCAGGTACTATGTGCATTTTGTATACTGCAACTGTATTTCCTATTGTAGACATTTACGTAATGAATGACAAGTTTCAATTCAATTGGTGATGGTTTGTGCCTGCCTCAAACAAAAACTGCGCAGAGTATCTTCATGATATTATATACTTGAAAACGTAAAAAATGACGTACAGTGGGGACAAGAATTCCCTATACGGACTCATTCTGTAAAAGAAAACATCCCCACTGTTGAAGATTTTATGTAAGGAAAATACTGGGATGCACTGCATGATATGGGTATATTTATGTACTACTAGTCGTATATTATTGTCGATGATAAGCACATGACTATATGCATGCATATGAAAGCTTTTAAATGTTGCATTTTTTTTTATCAAGCTCTAATGTCCAACAAATCGGGTGAAACAAAATTACGACAATTGAGATTAACTTAGTATCACTCAACAGACATATATGTCATCTTAAATTAAAGTGATTATCACTGCATAAAAGCGTTGTTAGATTTTAACATATGTTACATAATTAATTATTCATAATCATGTTCACAATTCATAATTCATAAAAATACACCAAGTGTATTTGCATGTACGTGTAATGAGGAAAACGTGTTCAAAGCGAAAGTACATTCAACATTATTTTTCATCTAATAGGAACACAGTATGTATATTTCATAACCTCCGTACCTGATATATTTCCAGCAGATATGCTGTCCGCGGTACTAATGTATAGTTGTCAGACGGGTGTTGATCCCCTCCCTTCTACAAAGTGCTACCGTCATGGCGTCTGTGTACAATGACTTCACTTTGCTGTTATCTCAGGTAAATTAAGTACGGGTGATAGGGGAATGCATTGCGATTTTGAATAATATGAAAAAAGGTAAGCGTGTAATTTTTACAATCTTAATAACACGGGCATTTCCCGATCTTCTGTTAAAGGGCGCTTTCGCTAAAAAGAAAATTAAAGGTGCTAAAATTTCGTGATATTATATGGATCGCATAGACTGGTAAATCAGTTTTACATACCATACCACAAATTTAGGGGAGAGAGAGAGAGAGAGAGAGAGAGAGAGAGAGAGAGAGAGAGAGAGAGGGGGGGGGGAACTAAAAACCAACCGAGAGCATTAAATATTAACAACATCAAACATAATATGTATACGATGTGATCGTTGGACCGAGCGAAGCATGTACGTAACTCCGTTTCCCGAGTGGTAATCATAATTCCGTTAAGTACGGTAGATTGTGATTCATTTAAAAAAATATATATTGAATGAAATTTCCTTGCGCTAAACACCCAGTAACATCTCATTAAAGGAGTTTATATGGGGACAACAGTTTTACATGATCCGCCTATTCATTGAACGCGGGAAATAAAACGCAAGGCGACGTAAACTGTGCATTGTGACGTCACACTTAGCCCTTTTTCAAAGCAAACAATTATAAACAACAATAATATATTCCGTATGCAATGAAAAAGGCCGTTAAAACTAAACAAGATTAACCAATAAATTCAAAATGGTAAAAAAGTAACCGTAATTTTATCGTATATTCTTATTAAAGAAACTCATGAACTCGTTCATCTATTTAGTCGTATTACGGTTTTATATGTATTTATTTGCTAAAACCTGTTACAATGATAATTATACTATTCACTTTGAACAAACTGAGTGTTTAAATTACGAATTGCACGTCAGAGTCTTCTATTATTGGTATTCAAAATAAAACACGAATAACTGTTGAAGCAGGTAATGAAAAAATAAATGGCGGCGCCCATATGGATCACGAAAATTTCAGTGAACGTATATAGAGATTATCTCTTTTTATTTTGCTGATTTTGACTTTTTTCTTTTACATACGTGTTACCTTTAGAGCCTTGCTTCGCGGACGGGCCTTCGGCCTGTCCGAGCTTCGCTCGGTATTATAAACGTTTGTCTGAAGAAGATAAAAATAAAACTAAGATTAAAATGAAAGTAAGTCAATAAAATCACTCATCCCCCATATATATATATATAAACGAGTGATATCTCGAATCCCTTTGTATATTATATACCCCCTTGGTTGGTGTCGCATAACCTACTTTCCATTTATTTGGGTTCCGAGTTTAATTATTGTAACTGTAATTTTCATCCTGGCTAAAATTTCAATTTATGAACCACGGGCATTTCATTTTTATTTTAACTCGAACGATAGAAGTCACCTGGGGTCGGAGAAATACCACAGTAATTCTTTCATAGCGTTTTCTGTGGATTGATGCGATCAGCTATGGTGTGCAGGGGTAGGTGTAAATGTAGTCTGGGACATTAGCCACGCGATGTCCGATAGTGATGCTTGCAGGGTTGATTTTTGATGGAGCTCTAAATCACTGTCATGATCGTGTGCAGGATTGGAAAAAGAACAAGATGGCAGACGGCAGTTCCAAACAAAGGTAGGCTCTTAAAAATCTTCATTGGAATAATGTAACTTATATGACATACCAGTCTCCTTTAACTTAAAGACATATCTTTAAAATCTAGAGAAATATCTCCTTAACGAAGAGAGATATATCTTAACTAGGGGTGGTAACGGTTTACCGGTTAGCCGATAAATCGATTAGCAGTCGTTGCGAATTTCATAACCGGTTAATCGCTGCTTTTTACTGCGTTTTTACTTTTTAAGTATCATTTTCTCCCTTTCAAGACGGATACGAGATAACGTGACTGTTTAAATCTATAAGACTAATAGCTAGTTGTAAAAACACGACCGCTATGAAAACATACCCCTCGTAATTTAGTCATTATCAACCTAATTAAAATATAAGTACTCTCGTATGAAAAACTACACCTGTGTTTACTCCAATTCATGCGTGAAATCCCTGGCACACTGCTAGGATCTATACTACGATTTATACTACGGTTTATACTACGATTTCCCACGAATTGATCAAAGTTGAATATCCGCGTTTTATTACGATGTTTTTACTATAACAGGACGAGATTTCTGTACGAAAAAAGCGAATACGTAACGAACGCGTTGGAATCTTACTACGACTATGTCAGATATAAAAAATGATTAATACGATATTCTTACGAATGACTATGAAATTACACGGTATATTCACGATATTCCTACTAATTGCTAGGAGGTAATACAAACACATATGGTGTGGGAATACATCGATACATGTACTGTTGTTTGAAATCATATACTATCACATCCAAGTTGGTTGATTACGGCACATGTACAAAACACAAAGGTTAACATATCATTTCAACTAGACTGTGTCCTTTTGGGTAATTTGAACTTCCATGTCCAAATCAGATACATATACCAGGATGACTCTTCATTCTGGGGTCAACGGTCAAAGCATGTCATTTAATAATATATAACATGCATCCAATTCAAATACCCAAACATGCTGTACAATATGCAAGAAATAACTTACGGTGGACCTAAATAAAACACTGGGTATGTTGATTGATACCGCACAAAGCTGTCAAAGTTATAGATACTGTTGAAACTGACAAACTTCTTAGTTAGAATGTCTTGGACTGTCTTACTTCATCTGCACACATTGATTATGTGTGCAAGAATGCTATTTTACGTAATCTGCAAACTTTATGTGGAATACAACCTCGTTGAAAATTGATAATACTGCTATATCTCCTCAATAAGGTATTCAATTTGCAACGTAAGACCCTATAGTAATTCTACTGTGAATTATCATTTTCCCCCTTTTCATGTACACACGCTTTCTCAGAGATGGTTTGATGGCTTCTCTCGAAACTTTCAGAAATGATAGCGGATGGTATTATCTGCAGACTTTAAAAAAATATTTTCAAACTTAGCTTCTGTTCGTGAAATACTTCCGATTCCCATTTTTAGACAGACATTTGTTTCCGGGGTAAATATTAAAAACGACTAATGATAGTCGAATGAAACGTCCAGGTATGATAAATAAATCAATCGCATGGTGTTTTCTCTTAGTTTCGTTTGTCGACGTCACTTCCAGTCATCGCTGGAAGTGATTAAAATCGCAGATTCCAATCTGTTTCTATTAAGTTGAAACATATGCCCGTTTATTATGTTTCCTTTAAAGTGTTATCTGTTAGGTTTCTTTCGAAAGTAATAAAAAGGTTGCCCCACCGATAGTTGAAATTTCAACTCCCGGTTATTTAAAAAAAATACTTTTCATTTTTGGGTGCCATAAATTGTTGAATTGAATTTTACATATGTAGTGGACATTATATATGTATAGAATAATGGTTTTTTTTCTTTTGTAAAATTCACTTATGGTCGTGAGATATGGAGTGGACAAATTTATAAATTGATTTCTCATTTTCTCAGGAACAAGAACAAGTGAAGATAGACACTTGAAATTTGCAAGGATAATACATGCTATATACTTTGTTTATATGTATGTCCGTCACTTCCGGTCTTCTTGCAATTTTCAGAGATGATAGAGAATTGTAATACACTTCGGTATTTTCTTTTTTCATTTTGATAGAATTCACTTCCGTTTGTGATATATGTCAGATTTTCGTTTTTTCCCCACGCATTTAGTCCGGGGATGATTTCCAAATATCCAACTACAGATAACCGAGTGACTATTTCAGGGGTAATAGATCTATCAATTGTGTAATGCTTTTCGGTAGTCTCGTTCGTCGGTATAACTTCCCCTCGTTACCGGAAGGGATAAAAGAAAACGCAAATTTCAAGCTTCTTTAGAAGTGTAAAAAAAAATATTGACACCGTCTGAACTCTGAAGTCGAAACGGCAACTTCCGGTGTTTCAATAAATACTTTCACAATTTGTGTGTTTTGTGTCCCAAAAACCCTTGATTATATTTCAAGTGTTTGATATGGTACTCTGAAGTTGAAACGGCAACTTTCGGTTTCTCAATAAATACTTTCACAACTTTCATCTTTTGTGTCCCCATAAATCTTGTTTATATTTCAAGTATTTGATATGGTTTTCATATATGTATATCGCGGTATCAATATCTAGAATTTATAGTCAACTTTGTTTTGTTTTTCAAAATTACTCTCGGTTGGTAGTAACCCACGACTTTTTTCTTTAGTGTATCATTTTGTCGATAACCCTTAAGATTCAGACGTAACGCTTTCCAGTAATATAGACAGTACACAATTACTGTGAATTATGGGAAAACGCATCTAAATGCCACTTCCAGTCATCACCGAAAGTTACGAAAAATGAATAAAAATTTCTATTTTTTTGTGCTTCGTATTATTTACTGTGCTCCCTCGATATATCTCCCCGACTATAGTGCCACCCCGTGCATTTCCTGAAAATCCTAAAGAACAGATTTCCCGCTATGGTAATACCCCGTTGTAATGGCAATCCCACATAATGCCATATGCCACTGATTTTCACAGAGAAATTGTCAGATTTTATAGTATTTCCCCTCAATGATACTGCCAATTACCTAACACCCATCTGTATTCACAACTTTACTTTGAAAATAGTGCAATGAAGTGTACTAGTGTGGACAAGGTACTCAGGTGGTCAGCTTGGTTACTAATAACTGTCGAATAAAACTCAAGATTATCTAAATACAGAATGCAGCCCTAATAGATTTACCAAAAATTGAAATTCATTGACTGCTCAGTGCATTCTTAGGAATGGTGGATTCGTTATATTGCCAATCCCGCATTATTGCCCAAATTCATCTTGAACAAAATTTGGCAATATATCGAGGGAACACTGTATATTCTTGTTATGCAATGCGTAGAATATACAAAAGTGAATTGTAGAATCTATTTGCGTGTGCATGCGTGGGAGTAAGCGACTTAAAATTATGCGTTCTATTCTTCTTGCTATTTGAGTTTGAGATTTAATTGTGAAAGTTGAACGGATGATAAACTATAGTATGTAGACTTCTGATATAGGACTGTCATTTTTGTCTGTTACTTCCGGTGGTCACAAGAAGTGATCGAATATAATTTCTAATGAGAAAAATTCTCATATTTGAAGTATTCAGTCAAAATGTCAATTTTCGGATATGATACTTGTAAACTTTCTTTGACGATGTGATGAAAATTCACTTCCGGTCGGTAAATCTGCACCACTTTTTTGTCCACCAGTTTTTTTTTTTCATTTAAAACACTTTTAGATAGAGATATGGAACTTCCAGAACTTATAGTCAATAAGGGACGCTGATATTTAAGGGGGTGAAACATGACTGGAAGAGCTCGCCTAGATAAGTTGGTATAGACTTGAGTTTTACTTTCAAATTTCGATCACCGGATTCCTTTTTTTGACCCTCACCCCCATTTTCTGATCTATTTAAATGTTTCTCGTATTAAGAGAATATGTGTACCGGAATTAATCTAACGAAAGACCTACTCATTTCCAGTAATTGGTATCTAGTTTTCATTGTTATTGCTCAGCCAAAATAAGTCCTTTGATCATGTTTTCAAAGTAGGGAAAATGGCTATCAATATTATGTCAGAATACAATATTTTAGTTTTGCTATCTTGGTTATTATTAGATGGTGGTTTATTTTCTCCCATTGGATATGTAGTGGTTTATTTTCGTTCTGTCGTGATTCAATCTCTCTCTCTCTCTCGATCTCGATCTCGATCTGTAATGATTTATATTCTGTGTGTAGACATGTTGTGATTTATTTTCTGACTGTAGATCTGTAGTGATTTATTTTCTGTCTATAGATTTGTAGTGATTTGTTTTCTGCCTGTAGATATGTAGTGATTTATTTTCTGTCTCTAGATCTTTAGTGAGTTTGTTTCTGTCTCTAAATCTGTAGTGACTTATTAACTGTCTGCAGATCTGTAGTCATTTATCTTATGTCACTAAATCTGTAGTGGTTTATTTCCTGTATTCAGATTTTCAGTGATTTATCTTTTTCTCCATAGAACAGAGTGTGAACTTTTTTTATTTGTCCAATCTATTTTTTTTTTTTATTTCAATGATGTGTTTTAGGGCTTGTATTGTAAATATCCTATTTATACAGTATAAAACATCTGATGAACTATGCAAAATTTTAATTAAAATATTCAGCAATGTAAATATATATAGTCGAGATATGCAATTGTTCTGTATAATTAGATAGCCAATTCGCATTCATCAGTACATATCTGGACCATGCAGTGTTCTGCTTCATTTCTAACAGAGTAGCCCAATGCCTGCATTTGCTCTTGGCAGAGTGGCCTAATGCCTGCATGGGCTCATCACAGAGTGATTCAATGCCTGAATTGGCTCCTGACAGAGCAGCATAATACCTGCATTGACTCTTGAAAGAAGGATCCAATGCATCCATTAGCACTTGACAAAGAGGCCAAATGTCTGCAATCGCTCTTAAGTGAGTGATTCAATGCCTGCATTCGCTCTTGATAGAATGGCCCAATGCATGCATTCGCTCTTGAATGAGTGATCCAATACCTGCATTGGTTCTCCACAGAGTGGGCCAATGCCTGTATTGGCTCTTGGCAAAGTTGCCCCATTTCTTTTCAAATCACTCCAAACATTGATCTTATATTAGAAAAAAAAATAGTTTCGACAAAAAAAATTAGTTCAGAGTCGGTTATAGATATGAAGTGATTTACTTTCTGTCTTAAAAACTGTAGTAATTTATTCTCTCCATATACCTGTAGTGATTTATATCCTTAGACATAAATCTATATCAGATTTATATCTGTATATCTGTGGTGATTTATTTTCCGTTTCTAGATCTGTAGTGATTTACTGTAAACCTTAAACACCGGGAAAATAATACCCTTCGCGGTATTTTCGAAAACAAACATTACCCACAAACAAGACTACCATCAAATCCACGTGTTTTCACATGTGTGCAAACAGCCGGAATGAACCTTAATAAGTAGCAACAGCTATCAACATCAAATAGTTCCTTTGTATACACTTGGTTATTTCTACAAATTACACACAATTTCCTAATCAGGAGTACAACATTTAATAGAAAAGAAGAGAAAATGAAAGAAAAAAAATAGCGCATGAAAACATATTCTTTTGAATGCAAGGTGAAGATAACGAACACTGATCAATCTCAATACATGAAACTACAATCAACTTAGTTCATTTTGATTAGACAATAACCGGTGTGATACCTTAAGATCTGTAGTGATTTATTTTCTGTCTGTAGATCTGTTATGATTTATTTTCTGTCTGTAGATATGTAGGGATTTATTTTCTGTCTCTAGATCAGTAGTGATTTATTTTCTGTCTCTAGATCTGTAGTGATTTATTTTCTGTCTCTGGATCAGTAGTGATTTATTTTCTGTATCTAGATATGTAGTGATTTATTTTGTGCATTTAGATCTGTATTGATTTATTTTCTGTCTCTAGAGCTGTAGCGATTTATTTTCTGTCTCTAGATCAGTAGTGATTTATTTTCTGTATCTAGATCAGTAGTGATTTTGTATCTGTCTTCCGATCTGAAGTGAATTATTTTCTGTCTTTCGATATGTGGTAGTAATTTATTCTTTAGATATGGCAATGTAGGGTTTATTAATTGAATATTGCTTAATGTCACTCTCGAGAATATTTCACTCCTTTGGAGACATCACCATTGGTGGAGAAGGACTGCAGTATTTAGGTCTATGCTTGGTCCTTACGACCTTTGAGCAGAGAAGGATGTTTATCGTGCCACGCCTGGTGTATCACGGAACCTCGGTTATTGCTGTCTCAACCAAAGGACCGCCCCATTTAGTCGCCTCTTACGACAAGCAAGGGGTCTTTGTGATTTATTCTAACCCGGATTCCCATGGAAACGGTGAGGTAGGAGACATAGAGAAGTGTGGAATCACTGAATCTTTGCAAGTGACATACCAAGTATCATTAAGTGCATCAGAGGCTGCAGAAAGGAGACTACGTGTGGATGACATGATAAAATCAAATCCAAGACCGCGAAAACCAGAGCAAAGACACCATTGAAATAAGTAAGATAATAATGAGTATATGTTTATTAGTCTATGCAAATCCTAGAAATATTGAACAAAACAAACTCATGGAAATGATATCAAACATATAAACCATTTCGTATTTCAAACAAAATTTAGAATATTGCTCTTGCTTCAAAGTCATATTAATTGATCATACTTGACCTAGAAATGTGTCAACGTAATCTACATCATGGGAATTTTGTGAAATAGACACACTGCTTGAATCAATCTCAGTGGTATAGGATTTACATAATCATAACTAAATTAAACACCTGTATTATTCAAAACCTATACGTTGATATAAAGGAGTAAATACATTAAACATATTTTTGTTGCTAATATTTGAATGATACGTGTTGATACATATGCCATAACTTTACTTTCTTAATTTATATGCGTTACCATCAAGGTGAAGATAACGAACAGTGATCAATCTCATAACTCTTACAAGGAATACAAAATAGGTAGTTGGGCAAACACGGACCTCCCGACACACCAGAGGTGGGATCAGGTGCCTAGGAGGAGTAAGCATCCCCTGTTGACCATATGATGAAACATATATATTTCTTATTTACGGTCATAAACAGAGATATATGCAGCAATGTCGCACTAAAATGTTGCATCAGAAGACTATATACCGAGTGATAATACCATTGTCATATGACCACTATTACAATCCTGACATTATGTTGTTCTATGAACAGGGTGTTGATTTAAATTTCACCAATACTCCACGACAATGTCACATAAACCCAACATGCATTGTATGAAGTCAAATCAACATCAAATGTTACTTACTCTGTACTTCCCAGTATTTTGTCATTTCGTTCGTGTTGATGACGTGAAGGTCTGTCCCTTGATGTAAAGGACAAACCACCTTCTCTTTTTTTCCCAGTGTTAATTCCGGAATGAAATGTCCTTCAATGTTCAATGTTTTCGACAAATCATTTCCGTTTTTGCAAATGAACCCTCTAATAAACTTCATTCCTCTACGAAACGAAGATGTGATTTCATTCATTTTCCCCTCTATTATCCTTTGAATATTCAAGGTTTTCTCAACTTCCAAAATTTCCTCAGGCACTGGGTGATATACCTGAAACTGGATCGCTGTTTCTGTAACGGCGATTGCGAAGTGATTGTCTTTGGTGGAAAACAGAGCCACATTTCTGTAGAGACAAGGTTTGCCTTTGCTCCTAAGTACTTCCCATGTCCCCATCTGCATACATGAAACAACAAGCCGATAGAACAGAAAATAAGGTCAAAAATCAAATTGAAAAAGAAGAACGAAAGATTTTTCGTTTGATCCAAAAATTGTGCTTGTAAGTTCTCTATCTACTTCTTCCCGGTTCATGCATGGAACATAGTGGGACTCATCACCAGCCGCTACTAGTCCCAGTCTGTTCATAAACATCAGAATCTCGTCTTTGTGAGGAAGCAGAGACCGTGGATCATCTGATGTGTCATCCTCAATGGCTGCCCTGCCTTTCATCAGTAATTCTTTGTGTAGATCCTGGTCTTTCTTCCGCCAGATTTCTGTAAGAAGACTGTCTTTGAGGTGTCCTGTCTGGTAGTACTCGTCCCAATCATCCATAGACGCCTCGATTCCTTTCTGATGTAGTTTGTCTGTGATTATGTTCTTAAATGCGTCGACGAACCACTGTACATCAATGATGATTAACTCCTGTAAGTCCGTCTCATTAAAGTGTAGTATTTTCCCGGCATCGTGATAGTATCTCAGCATATCGATTACTGCTTTCTGAAATTCCATTGGCATTTTATTGGATATTTCATCAATACTTTCTATTCTTTCTGAGGATTTCTTTTGGGGGATTTCAATTTCCATAAAAGCCCATTCTTTTGGTATGTTGTCAGCCCACCTGTCTTGACATGCAATATCAATAATGTGTTTCTCTAGATCAGACAATATTTCTATCGGAGATTCCTGTGAAAACTGTGCCATAAAAATTTTGTCGTCTCTGATGTACTTTGCACTCAAGGTAGAATTTGTCGGAAACTGATACTGCAAACTGGTTATAAGGCAATCTTTGTTATTCTGAAGTAAAAATAAATACATTTGAATGTTTTATATTTAGTAAGTGATTACACATCACGTATTATTATTAAACCCAGCAGTGTTGTAAGAAACAAATGTTCAAACTTCATAATAATGATGTGATACGTGATGCTCATATATAACATTTTTGAAATTTAAAGGAATAACGAAAACAATTATGTGAGGACTCGTGGTTTTTAAATATGTGCCACACAAAAACCGATCAGAAGGAACACGTATGGGTGATTTAATATCTTGGATCACCCTTTTCTCTCTAATGTATATTAGAATTGAGCCCTTGTAGGTTTGGCCTTTTGGAAACGAAAGTAAAATCCATATCTAGATGTCTACAAACAAAATCCACTTCACTCGCCGTTAGATAAATATGCAATTAATATCAGTATCAATGTTCCTTTGAATAGAAAACATGCGATTTTGACTTGGACTTGGTAGAAGATCAGATGACTTAGCGCTGCACCTTAAGATTCCCCCACATGTAGGCTAAATGATGTCACATGCCATCCCGATATTGATTAAGGGCTAGAGTCCCATTTTACCATGTGTCAGTTTTATACATACTATAGTTTACGTTATTGATGTTAAGGTTGATAACTAAATGTTTGAATATATGATGATTTATCAACACCGTCCGCAACAGACCTAAGTCGTAAGAACAGGTACTGACAATTCTTCTGCCAAACGCTCGGCATCAGATGTGAATGTCATGATCTCAAAAAATGGATAGCCCGTGTCACAGTAGGCGTGCCACGTGAAAGAACACCCACTGCCCGAATGACCGTAAGTGCCGACCATAGGCCTAAATTTGAAGCCTTCATCGGTATTTTTTAATTTTTTTTATTATTTTTCAACAAACATTCTGTAAATAGTTCAAGGTATATCTACATAATATACATGTAATACAGAATTATAGATAGAAGTGTTTAATAATTTCAGATAGAGAGAGAAAGACAGTAACAGAGAGAGAGAGAGAGAGAGAGAGAGAGAGAGAGAGAGAGAGAGAGAGAGAGAGAGAGAGAGAGAGCGAGACACACACACACACACAGAGAGAGAGAGAGAGAGAGAGAGAGAGAGAGAGAGAGAGAGAGAGAGTTATGAAAGCAATTGGTTTCATCTATTCCAAAGGGCATCAAATTTTTCAGTATCACTATTTTTATAAGAAATAAATTTAGCGTTTCATAGAATAACTTTAAAAATGATATTGCAAAACACACACTCATTTTATAATACTTTAACCAAAGGATGAGAAAACTTTGTATACCCTTGTTTTTTCTCAAGGATGCATGCTATAAAATACTTTTTTTGTAAAGACTAGTTCACAATTTGTTCTCTGTTCTAAATAAACTTCAAAACCAGCTAGAAATGATTGAAAACATGTACATTCCCATAGCTTATGTTCTATTGTGTCATCCTTATTGTGACAAAAGGTACACATTAGTTCATTTTCTTTATTTTAAATAAAAATAAGTTTGTTACTAAAATCTTATTAAGTATTCTAAATTGGAACCATTGAAGTTTACTATTTTTTGTTATTATGAAAGGTATGTTTGGAATATTTTCCACTAAGTATTATCAGAGCTCACTCCATTTTGTTTTGCCTGTTGTCACAGAGGATTTTTTGTTGAGAAGTTAATAAAAGCATTTGAATTTTTTAGTACATTGTACATGTATGTGTTTGACATAGTAAATAAATTTGCCAAGTTTTTAAAATTAATGTTTTTGGAATACTTTTTAATCCAGGTCTTTATTGCTTACTCCTCCTAGGCACCTGGTTCACCTCTGATGTGCCAAGGGGTCCGTGCTTGTCCAACTATCCATTTTGTATTGCTTATGAGATTGATCATTGTTCGTTATCTTCACCTTTCATGAATGCTGCTTGAATATACTAAGAAATTGATTTTCACATTCGGATAGGTTTCATAACTAAAAACAAGAGGCCAATGGGCCACATCGCTCACCTGAGTCACCTGGGTCCATATCAGAAGACTTTCCATATATATTTGCATTTAAAACCGTAGTCCCTATTATGGCCCAACCTACCCCTGGAGGCCATGGTGTTTGCAAACTTGAATATACACAATGTCAGAAAACTTGCATGTAAATGTGAACTTCTTTGGACCAATGGTTCTTGAGAAGAAGATTTTTAAAGATTTTTCCTATATATTTGTATGTAAAACTTTGTTCCCCCCTTATGGCCCAATCCTACTCCTAGGGGCCATGATTTGAACAAACTTGAATCTGCACTATGCCAGAAAGCTTTCATGTAAATATCAATTTTTCTGGCTCAGTGGTTCTTGAGAAGAATATTTTTAAAGATTGTCCCTATATATTTGTATATAAAACTTTGATCCCCTATTGTGTCCCCATTATACCACAGGGGGTCATGATTTGAACAAACTTAACTCTGTACTATGTTAGGAAGCTTTCATGCAAATATCAGCTTTTCTGTCTCAGTGGTTCTTGAGAAGAAGATATTTAAAGATTTTCTCTATATATTTGTATGTAAAACTTTGAACCCCTAGTGTGGCCCCATCCGACCCCCCGGGGCCATCATTTTAACAAACTTGAATTTGCACTATATCAGGAAGCTTTCATGTAAATATCAGTTTTTCTGGTTTAGTGGTTCTTGAGAAGATTTTTAAAGATTTTCCCTATATATATGTATGTTAAAACTTTGATCCCCTATTGTGGCCCCATCCCACCCCGGGGACCATGATTTTAACAAGCCTGAATCTGCACTATAGCAGAAAGCTTTCATATAAATCTCAGCTTTTCTGGCTCAGTGGATCTTGAAAAGAAGATTTTTCCTATATATTTGTATGTAAAATTTGATCCCCCATTGTTGCCCTATCCGATCCCTGGGGGTCAGGATTTTAACAATTTAAAATTTGCACTATATCAGGAAGCTTTCATATAAATCTCAGCTTTTCTGGCTCAGTGGATCTTGAAAAGAAGATTTTTAAAGATGTTTCTTATATATTTGTATGTAAAACTTTGATCCCCTATTGTTGCCCCATCCAACCCCCGGGGGCATGATTTTAACACTTTAGATTCTGCCCTATATCAGGAAGCTGTTATATAAATCTCAGCTTTTCTGGCTTAGTGGTTCTTGAGAAGAAGATTTTTCCTATATATTTGATCCCCTATTGTGGCCCCATCCAACCCGGGAGCTCATGCTTGATTTGAACAAACTTGAATCTGCATTATGTCAGGAAGCTTTCATGTAAATCTCAGCTTTTCTGGCTTAGTGGTTCTTGAGAAGAAGATTGTTAAGGTTTTTCCCTATATATTTGTATGTAAAACTTTGATCCCCCTTGTGACCCCATCCTACCCCCGGGGCCATGATTCTAACAATGTATAATCTACACTATATCAGGAAGCTTTCATATAAGTCTCAGCTTTTCTGACTAAGTGGTTCTTGAGAAGAAGAGTTTTAAAGATTTTTCCTATATGTTTCTATGTAAAACTTTGATCCCCTATTGTGGCCCCATCCGACCCCTGGGGGCTAGGGTTTTAACAATTTAGAATCTGCATTATATGAGGAAGCTTTTATATAAATCTCAGCTTTTCTGGCTCAGTGGTTCTTGAGAAGAAGATTTTTTTAAATGTTCCTATATATTTCTAAGTAAAACTTTGATCCCCTATTGTGGCCCCATCCGACCCCTGGGGGCTAGGGTTTTAACAATTTAAAATATGCACTATATCAGGAAGCTTTCATATAAATCTCAGCTTTTCTGGCTCAGTGGTTCTTGAGAAGAAGATTTGTTAATGACCATACTCTATTTTTACCTTTTCTTGATTATCTCCCCTTGGAAGGTGGTCTGGCCCTTTATTTTAACAATTTAGAATTCCCTTTACCTACGGATAATTTGTGCCAAGTTTGGTTAAAATTAGCTCCGTGGTTTTTGAGAAGAAGTCGAAAATGTGAAAAGTTTACAGACGGACAGACAGACGAACGACGGACAACATGTGATCAGAAAAGCTCACTTGAACCTTCGGTTCAGGTGAGCTAAAATACTATCTTCTTCAATAATATCATTCATGTGTCTGATGTTACTGACAGAGTTGTTTATTAAGAAAAGTTTTCCCACCAATATGAATCATATGATTATAAAATAAGAGGTGTATCTGCAGAAGCATTTGATTCTGAACAAACATTTTGTAGTTCAACCCAGGATTTGATTACATCTATCCAAAAGCTATTTTCCAAGGATTTCAACAGTAACTTGAGATATTCAATCCCACATGAAATGAACCTAGTTAGTCCAAAGCCAGGTATCAAGTTATTCAATTCCCTGTTTGTAAAAATAAGATGTCATATCCAGAATAATTTCATTGATGCTATGAAAGATTTTAGATTAATCATCTTTAAACCTCCCTCTTCATATTTCTTAAAAAGGACATCTTTTTATACTCTATGAGTTGAACCATTCCATACAAATGAACAGAATATCTTTTTTCTAATTCTTTAGAATAAAACACAGATGGGTTGGGGATAGACATAAAATATGAGTCAATAGGGGTAGAACTAATGTTTTAATTACTGTAATCTTGCCAATAGGGTTTAAATGTTTTCCCCCACTGATTTAAAATGGAATTGATTTTCACTAAATTTTGATCATAATTTAGCTTAGACATTTTGTGCAATGCAAAAATAATTCCTAACAGAGATATTTTAGTAGTACCCATTGCAGATTACCGTTGGATAATAAAACGTCATTACTTTATTTTTTTTAGAGGCAATCCATACGGTAAGTTTTAGAATAATTGATACATAAGCCAGACATTTCTGAAAACCTTTGTAAAGTCCTTAGAGTTTCCAATAGACTCTGTTCACTTCCATCAAGAAGAATTGTTTACCCAACTATTTACTTTGTATTGCTTATAGGAGTTATGAGATTGATCACTGTTCGTTATCTTCACCTTTCATTGAAGTATCGTCAGCCAGTTGAGAATTTCTTTCAACATTTCCTATAGTAATGCCTTTAATGTTTTTATGTTTTCGACTTGAATTGCTAGAATTTCTGTACATATTAGAAATATATAAGGTGATAAAGGGTCTCCTTGTCGGCACCCTCTCGGAATATCAAACACTTCAGACAGACTACCGTCTTGGTTAACTGTTGACGTTACATTTGTATTACAAAAGTCTAACCCATTTTCTAATAGAAGGACCAAAATTGAAGAAATCCAAAGTTTTCTGTATGAAATTCCAAGATAGAGTATTAAAGACTTTCTCAAAGTCAATAAGTAGCCTTCGCTGGTGTTGGTGACGTCTCCATTTGAGTGAAAAATTCTCGAGAGGGACGTTAAACAAGATACAATCAATCGATCAGCAAATTACAAGTACTATTTGTGTGTGTGAACGCATGTTAATAACCCTAGTTATCTTTAATCAAAGAGGACTAACTCTAGTAATATTCAATAAATCAATAATTGGTTGATTTTCTATCAGCAACAAAGTTGCCAAAATCAAGGTCATGAATGATCCTGGGATGTATAGCAAACAAAAGCAACGCCAACGTGGCATAATACGCCCGTAGAGTTTGCTCAAGGAAAACATATTTTAGTGGGATTCATATTTTAGTGAAGTTAGCACTGTCCTCTGTGAGCTAATTCATTATTATGCTTGTAGAAATGAATATCAAGATATAAAGAGGGATAACCTTAGAATGTGCTACTTCATAAATATGCTATCGGTTCGGTTTGTATCCTGCCCACAAGGTTTTCCTAATAAGTGATGCTACGACCTTGACCTTTGACCTCTCACCCTGAAAAACAATAGGCACCTTCCTCTCATCATGATAATCAAATATACCAAGTTATAATATCCTGGAGCTTACGGTTCGGTTTGTATCCTGCCCACAAGGTTTTCCTAATAAGTGATACTACGACCTTGACCTTTGACCTCTGACTTTGTAAAACAATAGGCATTTTTCTCGCATCATGGGGATTAAATATACCAAGTTATAATATCCTGGAGCTTACGGTTCGGTGTGTATCCTGCCCACAAGTTTTTCCTAAAAAGTGATACTACGACCTTGACCTTTCACTTTGAAAAACAATAGGCATCTTCCTCTCATCATGATGATCAAATATACCAAGTTATAGTATCCTGGAGCTTACGGTTCGGTTTGTATCCTGCCCACAAAGTTTTCCTAATAAATTATACTACGACCTTGACCTTTGACCTCTCACCTTGAAAAACAATAGGCATCTTCCTCTCATCATGGTGATCAAATATACAAAGTTATAATATCCTGGAGCTTACGGTTCGGTTTGTATCCTGCCCACAAGGTTTTCCTAATAAGTGATACTACGACCTTGACCTTTGACCTTGAAAAACATTAGGCACCTTCCTCTCATCATGATGATCAAATATACAAAGTTATAATATCCTGGAGCTTACGGTTCGGTTTGTATCCTGCCCACAAGGTTTTCCAAATAAATGATACTACGACCTTGACCTATGACATCTGACCTTGAAGAACAATAGGCACCTTCCTCTCATCATGATGATCAAATATACCAAGTTATAATATCCTGGAGCTTACGGTTCGGTTTTTATCCTGACCACAAGGTTTTCCTAAAAAGTGATACTACGACCTTGACCTTGAAAAACAATAGGCATCTTCTTCTCATCATGGTGATCAAATATACCAAGTTATAATATCCTGGAGCTTACAGTTCGGTTTGTATCCTGCCCACAAAGTTTTCCTAAAAAAGTGATACTACGACCTTGACCTTTGAACTTGAAAAAGAATATTCACCTTCCTCTCATCATGATGATCAAATATACCAAGTTATAGTATCCTGGAGCTTACAGTTCGGTTTGTATCCTGCCCACAAGGTTTTCCAAATAAGTGATACTACGACCTTGACCTTTGACCGCTGACCTTGAAAAACAATAGGCACCTTCCTCCCATCATGATGATCAAATATATCAAGTTATAATATCCTGGAGCTTACGGTTCGGTTTGTATCCTGCCCACAAGGTTTTCCTAAAAAGTGATTCTACGACCTTGACCTTTGACCTTGAAAAACATTAGGCATCTTCCTCTCATCATGGTCATCAAATATACCAAGTTATAATATGCTGGAGCTTACGGTTCGGTTTGTATCCTGTCCACAAGGCTTTCCTAATAAGTGATACTACGACCTTAACCTTTGACCTCTGACCTTGAAAAACAATAGGCATCTTCCTCTCATCTTGGTGATCAAATGTACAAAGTTGTAAAGTCCTAGGGCTTATGGTTCAGTCTGTATCCTGCCCACAAGGTCAGGACATACGGACAGACGGACGGACGACGCCATACCATAATACGTCCCGTATTCGACGGGCGTATAAAAATTGTTTAATTTGAAAATTCTGAATATGGTGTCTCTGGGCACATGGAAAACGAAAACTTATTAGAAACATGAGAGAAAAATACTCTTTTATGAGTAGCCATGACATATTCCGACAAGAGTTCCAAAATTCCGTCAAACTCTCGACAAGTCCTAAAGTGGAATCAAATTATATCCCAAATATCCTTTACTAGGTTTTTTCTTCATAAATCGCAATACTTATACCATATATATATATATATATATATATATATATATATATATATTAATGACTTTTTCTATGAAAAGAACAAAAAAGTAAACAAAAAAGTAAACAATGTCTACCAACTCAAGAAAAAGAGAATAAGCAGCCTAGGACATGACATAATCATCAGGGATTATCATGCTTATTATGTCTAGGGTAGAAGTTTAAAAATATATTAAGGTACTGAAAGATATGCACCAGACACATATGGAATTATTCCAAAATAAAAAGGTATAGAGAATTACACTAAAAACCATTAGCTTGCGCTGATGTATGTTGTGTCTCTATAACAATTAAGTTTCTCAACATAGATATACGTCGTTCATATAAAAGACCCATCTTCACAAGTCAAGGGTTATTGATTCGTTACCTCGCACTAACCCTTGACATCAGTCGCTATTTAAAAGTTGGGCTCGAGAAGAAGGATGACGCAATACGCTAAAATTAATCAGCCAATGGAATTTCTTGTTTCAGATGAAAGTTTGGTAAGGGAATAAACAGAAAGTAAAAATTGGCGTCCGTTGACGAAAAGATATGTGAAAAACATCAAATCGATCATTTGACTGAAAACCAAAAGCTTTCGATATCATGTATCAGAGAAGGAAAAGATGTTTTTATTGGGACTAAAACCGGCAGTGGTAAATCGCTATCTTACGAAGTTGTTCGCATTATTTTGGACAATTTGTTTAATTTGTTAAAACATAGTCGACAAACGTACTTCGATAATCCATCATTTTCATTCGGATCATACCCCAAATCCTCGTCTAATTGTTTCTTCAAGCAAAACGAACTCCCGAAAATCAATCGACGGTATCTGTCTTGTACTAATTGGCCACAAATTTTACACCATAATGCCTTCGCCATGCGTGTTTACTGTTTAGTTTTGTTTTCGACCGATATAAAAGCCGTTGTCTGATTGGTTTGCAGCTTCAGGCTGCAAACCAATCATATGCTTCTTCTCGAGCCCAACTTTTAAATAGCGACTGATGTCAAGGGTTAGTGCGAGGTAACGAATCAATAACCCTTGACTTGTGAATATGATAAAAGACCAAGTATAAATGATGTCACGTTTGATTAACTTTTGCCTCAAGTCAACAGACAATTGGGTCCACATCATATTCGTACAAAACTTTACTCTATTCCATTGAGGGTTTTACATACGTTATTTGAAGAAGCTATGTCTAGTCTATACTTCGGTTTTTCAACACCTGAATATAGACTTAACTCTATGATTATGGATGTTGCCTACCACAGGTTCTATAAACCAGCACGGACCATGTATGATATTCCTTCCAAATCATGCCGTCAGTTCCTTAAGCTCAAATTTACAAACAAAGGAATAGATGCCGTCAACATAAGTAACATTCTTCGTCATAAAAGGGTTCAGTCGTGTATTCCAACTTATTTCAAGTTCAAGTCTACACCCTGTATTTCCTACAGCTATACTTCTACTATGGCATCCACAATTTTTAATTATAAACAAACTTTGCAGTGCTTAGATATAAACCATCTTATACGTAATCCACCAACATGTTCTTGTTTTTCATCTTCTTTCAACTACAGTCCAGCTGGACATGTCTTTACTGGTGATGTTGATATAGTTGAAAATGAGGACCTCAAATCACTTATTCTTAAAGGTCCTAAATACAGAGAACCTCGGTCTTTTAATTGGCGACAGAACTTCATCTCTATTATGAGTTCTGTCGAAGATTATGCCAGACGATGGGCTAAATATGAAAAAGAAAAACTTGATACTTTGTCAGAATGGGTTAAAAGCATAAGAGGGATATTAAAATCCCGCATTAGACACATGAAAACAAAGTACGTCCCATCTATCCTTCTGTGTTTAGTAAACCAGAAGTGATAAAAGAATTAGATAGGTTACATGAGGAATATGTTTTGGTTCCAGCTGACAAAGCTAGTAACAACATTGTCTTTGTTTGTAAGGCTCATTATTACAACTGTATTTAAAACGAACTTGGCATTAATTCCACTTTTGGTAATCATACTTGTACTCCAACTGCCCTTTCAAAAGACGAAATTCTTCAAAAACATGCTTCAGTTTTAGACACATTTAATATTCCAGTCAATGGGTCGAATGAATATGAGTTACCGTACCTAAACAACATAAAACCCCTTACAAAGATACATTGCTGGATCCAGTAAGTGCTCTACCAAGCCCCTATCTTTGCTCCTCACGAAAATGTTAACAGCTGTGAAGGAGAACCTTCAAACTTACTGTGCGACTACATATGCCAGAAGTGGTGTTAATCAAATGTGGATTCTAAAAAAATTCTAAAGAACTTTTAGTAAACTTGAAATCACAGAATTTTTCCCAAATCAATAGCATTAAAACCTATGACATTTCAACACTATACACGACCATTCCTCACAATAAATTAAAGACTAGATTTTTTGACATCATAGACAGTTGCTTCTTCAACAAAAACGGAAAAGGGAAATATTCATATCTAGTGATCAGTCATTCAAAAACTTATTTTGTTAAACACCACTCTGATTCCACGCACAAGTACCCTGAAGCTGAAATAAAAAATATGCTAGAGTTCCCCATTGACAATATCTTCGTGGTCTTTGGTGATCAGGTCTTCCAACAGTCTGGTGGAAATTCCCATGGGCACGAATTGTGCTCCTTTGTTAGCTGACCTGTTTTTATATTCATATGAAGCAGAATTTATTCAAAAACGTCTACGTGAGAAGAAAAAATCTCTCGCCGTGACCTTCAATTCGACTTTTAGATATATCGATGACGTTTTGTCTATTAACAATGATAGCTTTCATTCATATGTCGATTTGATATATCCCTGTCAGCTCGAAATAAAGGACACCACAGAGTCGTCCACTTCTGCTTCATACTTAGATATTTTATTGAAAGTAGACATTAACGGCAAACTAACAACTCAACTGTATGACAAACGGGATGATTTCAGCTTCTCTATCGTCAACTTCCCACATTTATGTAGCAATATTCCATTATCACCTGCATATGGTGTTTATATATCTCAACTGCTTTGATATGCAAGAGCTTGTTCTGGGTATAGTAAGTTTTTAAATCGAGGTAAGCTACTGACAAACAAGTTGATGGTACAGGGATTTCAACAGTCTCGATTGAAGTCAGCATTTCGCAAATTCTATGCTCGTTATAACGATCTAGTTCGTCAATACAACCTCGCATTGGGTCAAATGCTGTCTGACGTGTTTCATACCGATTGTTAAGCCGTTCTTGGCACACTGATTTTAACTATGGATAACTCCGTTTACCTGATCAGGATATGGGGCTGATGGCGAGTGTGACCGGTCAACAGGGGATGCTTACTCCTCCTAGGCACCTGATCCCACCTCTGGTGTGTCCAGGGGTCCGTGTTTGCCCAACTATCTATTTTGTATTGCTTGTAGGAGTTATGAGATTGATCACTGTTCGTTTTCTTCACATTGCATATAGACACTGGTAAGTGAAAACGTTGTCTGAATTGTACTCCACTATTTTAACATATCAGGTACGCTAAAAATTGTCCATTTTTGTTAAAATATTTCATGTTGATAATTTAGTACAAGAACATTTTTGATAACTATTAATGTAATAATTCTTTGGTTTATGCTTATATTTGATTTTGGTTTAATACAACTCTTCTTTTAAGAAAATGGAGAGAAGGGGGGATTGGCATGACTTACACAACTAAACAATTTATCATTACTTAAATTACTAGAACTTCTACTAAAAACCTCAAGGTACAAACTTATCCTTTATCTTTAAAAGTGTCTATGATGTTACTGAAAATTTGAAATTCATTTCACAGAGCTCTATGCAAATCATATAGTAGGAAAATACCCACATATGTAAGTTCGTAAGCATCAATAATTGACGATGAAAGTTTTATATATCCAATCTACAAAAATAGCCATATGGTCTTAATTTTAAAATCAGCATCGCGTAAATTATATGGTCGTTATAATGATCTAGTTTGCCAATACAACCTATCATTGGGTCAAATTCTGTCTGACGTCTTTCATACCGATTGATAGGCCGTTCTTGGTGCACTGGTTTTGACTACGGGTAACTCTGTTTACCTGGCCATATTGTTAACATGTGGAACATTGTCAACTGTGCTTTCATGGTCTTTTTTCGGAATCCATGAAAACTAATCTGCTAAATACTACAGGTTTCTATTATTTTTATCCGTGCATATGTAAGTCATTCCACAACCGGCTTGGCCAGTTATAATGAAAGTGTGGCATCTCTGACCGGGTTCGATGCCTTCACTGGGTTTGTATCCATGTTTATAATTACCAGTATTCTCTTAGTACTTACCCTTTCGACATTTCGTGTAGCTAATGGTTTTTGCATATATATGGAAGATTTTCTCTTTCTAAAATTTGTTGGTTATGCCAGCATATTTCTATCTACTGATCAGGATATACGGCTCACGGCGGGAGTGAACGGTCGACAGGGGATGCTTACTCCTCCTAGGCAACTGATCCCACCTCTGATGTGTCCAGGGGTCCGTGTTTTCCAAGCTATCTATTTTGTATTGCATGTAGAAGTTATGAGATTGATCACTGTTCGTTATCTTCACCTCTCATTCAAATGGTAGAAATAATTCAATTTCTGGTTTAAGATGTGATTTAATGACAACTTTGTAAAACTAAAGTTACAGTAGATGGTACAATTGTACATACAGCTGTCAAGCTTTGTGGCATAATTCAACATGATGAACATAATATAAAAAAATCGTAGTTTTTACATTACCTTCTTTTTAATGAGCAATTTTGACCCTTTTTTGGGCAAAATTTTAATAGCTTCAATTTTGTATACAAATAATGAGGATTACGTGAATCAACAGAAAAGTACATATATAATATGAGCGTGATTAATTCTACACAATGAGTGCTGCAAAAGTCTAATGGAATATCATTCAATCAGATATTATGGAAAGTTATTTCACCATTATGAATCTAAAAGGCAATAAAACTATTCAATTTATTAGTCACTACCGATTTGTTACACTCGAGGTACACGTGTTCTATGTGTAAATCAGTTGACACTTACTGCATGAGAACTTGGTTGCAGCCCACGAGAAATATGGATTAAAAATGGAATTCTAGGGCGTATGGCTCAATTTGAAAATTCAAAGAAGTTCTCTTGAAAACAAAATTTCTTTTATCAATATTTGATTCAATTTACATCTGAAATTTAAACTGGTTGTTTCCACATTAAAATAAAAGAATTAACTGCCGAGCATGTCTTGGTTTTATCGTTAAAGTGGACAATGAATGCACCAACTCTAACATTGAATGTGGCTATGCACAATATATTCAGTTTGCTTCAATTTCACGCTAACAGACATCAGTTGACGCTATTTTTGCCGATGGAATGATTTCTAGATTGCTGACACGTATGTAAATAAATGCATATCTTTGGAATTGAAAGGTCCACGGAACTGTTATCGTTATATAAAATTTACATATGACTACGAATCTCTATATGGTTTTGGAGATGGGTCTATGCATGAAAACACATGTGTTATAAAAATATGCCGAATAGTCTTGAAGCCGATGTCCTTTTTAGAAAATCCATTATTGATACCTTCAATTAACCCAACACATAAATAAACAAACAAATAACAAGGACGATATAGCCATAATATCAATAAGAGTTACTCCTCAAATCACGAATGAACAATCAGCAAAAATGACAATTGGAAACATGAAATCATCGCATTCCAGCAATCACCTTAACACTCTGTGAACACACCATGTTACATGGATTTTTTTTTTCAGATTGAAGGTTGTTGTAGAAACCGTAACCTCCAAGGTACCGCTGAAGCGTGGACTTTCAGTCAGCGGGACTCCGTGTTTTTAACCAATACTGCAATATGGTCGGTGAAATTACCATTACTAATCCTTTTCTGCATGTAGGAATTTTTGAATAGAATTCTGTGAAATATCACTGTTGACATTAGATTGTATTGCTAGTGATATTCTGGTTGTTTTCTATTTACATATTCACTTGATCGACAGTAGAAAAGTCAGTTTTACAGAAATTTTGCATTGAAACGTCGAATATGTACACATGTTACTAACTCATACATGTGAGTTTTACGAACTTGCTTCTGATCATGTTGTATATATATATATATATATGAAACTTATATGGTACCAATTTCGATGCACCGGATGTGTATTTCGACAAATAATGTCTCTTCAGTGATGATCAAGCCGATATTTTGGAAATCCGAAATACAAATAAACTTGTAGGAGCTAAAAGGAAAACCAGTGTGCCAAAGACTGGAGCCAAATTCGTCTGAGTATCAGAGCTATGTAGGAGGGAGACAATCCTTAATTTTCAAATGAATTTCTAAATCTTATCACAGCAATTAAATATAGATCAATATCCGTATACGAAGTACTTAGCTTCTGGGCTGTAGAGACCCTAAGGAACTTACATTCCATCAGCAGAGGCCTCAACCCAGGGGTTGTAATATAAACCTTATACGGTACCAATTTTGATGCGTCAGATGCACATTTCGACAAATAATGTCATAATATCATATATAATAAAATACGTTCAGCAAAGTATTTGCTACTAGAGCTGAATATTAAATCTAATTGTAAAGATGGTAAGATGTGATAGAGTCTGCATTATTTTGAGTGGAATGATTCCATAGAGGAGTTGATAAAATAAAATCCCCAAAACCTATTTTAAAGCCACAAAAACCAATGAATGAGTTTTACATATAACCAACTTCTCATTTCAGATAATGGTCAAGATCACATTGTGGATAATTGTGGCACGAAATGTGAATCTAAGACGTTTGGAAACTAGACCAGTACATATTCTAGTCAACCAGTATGTGGCCTTATGATAAATCAGCATAAAAAGTCAAGATAACCAACAGTGGTCAATCTTATAAGCAATACAAAATTGATCGGTCACACCTGCCGTGAGTGCTATATATTGATCAGGTAAACGGAATAATTCGTAGTCATAAGCAGTATATAAAGAACGGCCTGATGAAACATGTCACTTAGCAGTTGACAAAACGACAGGTAAATGCTATGCATTCACCAAACTATTAAATATTCCCACTTACTCCCCCTAGGCACCCGATCCCACTTCTGATGTGTCCAGGGGTCCGTGTTTATGCAACTTTCTATTTTGTATTGCTTATAGGAGTTATGAGATTAATCACAGTTCGTTCTCTCCACCTTCCATGAAAAAATATCATTCAACTGGACATAATGAACAGAATATCAAGAAATTCATTTTTTATTCCGTCTTTTTCATTGAGCAAGATCAAGATTTAGGGCTCAGGCGGGTGTGACCGGACGACATGGGATGCTTACTCATCCTAAGCACCTGATACAACCTCTGGTATATCCATGGATCCATGTTTCCCCAGCTCTCTGTTTTGTATTGCTGGACCCCATCAATCACCTGAGTCACCTTGGCTCATATTCAAAGATATTTCCTATATATTCGTACGTAAAACTTTGATCCCTATTGTGGCCTCAACCTACTCCAAAATGGGGGGGGGGGGCATGGGGGGGGCATGATTTTTACAAAATTGAATCTGCACTATGTCATGAAGCTTTCATGTAAATGTAAACTTTTCTGGCCAGTGATTTTTCAGAAGATTTTTAATGATTGTTCCTATATATTTGTAGGTAAAATTTTAAAATTTTGATCCCCTACTGTGACCACATCTTACCCCCGGGGACCATGATTTTTACAAACTTCAATCTGCACTATGTTAGGAAGCTTTTGTGCAAATGTAAACTTCTTTAGCCCAATGGTTTTAAAGGAGAACATTTGTAAATATTTTTTTTCTATTTATTAGTTATGTAAAACTTTCTATTGTGGCCTCATTATAACCCCAGGTGTCATGGCTTTAACAAGTAAGATTTTTCAAGATTTTCCCTATGTATTTGTACCTAAAACTTTCATCTCCTATTACTTCCGGAGGTCACGATTGTAATAAACTTAAATCTGCACCGTTAGAAAGCTTTCATGTAAATTTCCACTTTCCTGGCCCAGTAGTTTTTGAGAAGTTTTTAAAATATTTTCCCGATATATTTATATGCAAATCTTTGATCCCCTATTGTGGCCCCCATCGTACCCCGGGGCAATAATTTTAACAAACGTGAATCTGCACTATGTCAGAAAGATTTCATGTAAGATTCAGCTCTTCTAGCCCAGTGGTTCTTGAGAAGAAGATTTTAAAAGATTTTCCTATATATTTGTATGTAAAACTCTGATCCCCTAGTGTGGCCCCATCGAACCCCTGGGGCCATGAATTTAATAACATTGAATTTGCACTATTTGAGGAAGCTGTAAATTTCAGCTCTTCTGGTCCAGTGGTTCTTGAGAAGAAGATCTTTAAATAACCCCACCCTATTTTTGCATTTTTGTGATTATCTCCCCTTTGAAGGGGCATGAGTCTTAATTTGAACAAATTTGGAAGCCCCTCAGCCAAGGATTCCAAGTTTGGTTATGATTGGTCCAGTGGTTCTGGAGAAGAAGTCGCAAATGTAAAAAAAAAAAAAAAAAACCCACCAAACTTTACAGATGGACAGAAGACGTACGACAGGCGATCAGAAAAGCTCATTTAAGCTTTCAGCTTACCTGAGCTAAAAAATACCGGAAATTCTATTGCGTGTGGTTTGATTTTCAAACTTGTGATATTGTTTTTTTTTTTTAAAGAAGTGCTAAGGTCCCCACTACCCTGAGCCAAGTTATTGCATAAAGGAGTAGATAAAATCAACCCCCAACAACCAGACTTCTTGGATCCGCGACTTACACTATTCGATCGTGATGTTCATTAAATTGGATGCAATTCGTGTCATTTTGAGCATGGAAGCAAAATGTGTTTGTGAAACAATATGTTATGGTCAAACTGAAGGTCAATGTCATCAGTTCAAAAAATGGTACGGAAAGAAATGCCTTGTTGCAAGGAATACACAGATGAAATATAAAGTTCCTATCACTCACAAGTTATGTTTTTGCGGACAAACAGCGAGGCGGTCATGTCATCAACTGTATGCCTTTAAGTCTCCGATTTCGGGATCATACAGACTCTATTTTTAGCATAGCAACATGTATTATTTCATACAGTGTAATGCGATAAATATACAAGTTTTGAACTCATTAGGAAATCAATCTGCTAGTAACCCTTATTTGATAACTGTGGGGAAACACTGTCTTCCGTCCAGCATCGTGTTGCTGAAACTGACTGCTAATTGTAATATCAGGGTATTTAAAACAACATTTCTAGAAATAAATTAATAAAACATGAAGAAAGAACTGAAAAAAGTAAAACTAAATCTAATTAAGCGATAGATGTATTGCAAGTTTCGTTCATCTGATGATTAATATTTAATGATACATCACATGTAAGAGTTTCAATGCGTGGATCTGACTTACCTATCAGAGAGAAGAGTAGTCCGTGGACAGAAATTGCTTTCATCGTGGACGTAGACATCACTACAATGTGTTTTACTACTCTACTGACAAAACAAGACTACGTTAGAAAACAGCTCGCGATTCATCGACGCAAAGAACTGTCATACAGGGTTCTTTTCAACATCATTGATTTTTGTTTAGTTCTAATTTGTTTCAAATACATGTACATGTTATATTGAGTTACTTTCTATTGGCTTTGTAATTAGCGATCTTTTACTTGCGAACGGAGACTAAAACGCGAAATATTTTATGAGGACGGTATACTATTTGTTTTTCATTTTAAATTCAACGTGCACGATGTCGCTTAGAATTTCAAGTATAAGTCAAGCACTGGTCCAGCTGAGAATCAAGCTGAAGAGAATAAGCTGAACATTTCTAATCGAAGAAATATTTTTGCACATTAATTATGACAACAATGAAACACTAAATTAAACTAGTTCTAATTGTAACGGGGACCGTTACAGATGTTCCCCAAACCTCCCCCAATTAAAAAGTGATGTCCTTGTGAATCTATAGGAAAAAATCATTTTATTTTAGCCTTTAATTACATGTAGTACGTTCAATATGGTCATTTCAGTACCAAGAAATGAAAGAAAGCGGTGCACGTGCATACACGCGCACGCGTGTATGATTCCGAATTTTTGTTGATGTCGTTCAACAGGCATTTGTATCATATACCCACAGTATGAATTTCATAACGTTTCCACCAAATATAAGGAAGTTATAGCGATTTTAAAATCGTCCAATCAGAAATCAGCACACGTACATGCACGTGCTGAGCAGTAATTTTAACCACAGCAATTTGTAAGGAGTACCAAGATACATCTAAACCCCTAATATGAATAGAATTTGATGAAAAACAAAAACGTTATCGTCCTTTAAAAATTGAATATTTAAAAAACGTTGCACGCGCATGCGAGTGTGCGTTGGCATTTTTTGTTACACCAACATATAGATACACATATTGTCTACGTATGCTGTGAATATCATCTCATTCGCTTCATAAATAAGATAGTTACAAACGTTTTAGCATTATCCAATCAAAATGAAGCTCACGTGCATGCGCGTGCAAATTGGTAATTTTGACCATGTAAATCAGTTAAGGGTCTCAATATCTACCTATGATATGAATTTCAAGCCATTTCAATGAACAACAAAAAAGTTAGACTGATTCCAAAGTTAGCGTACAAATTTTGTAATGTGCGTGCACGCGCATGCGTGCGCGTGCTGGCAAAATAACTTTTATTTTTCATATGTACAAATGATATACTATCATCCTATTTAGATTTTATATCGCTTCCTTCAATATTCTGATTTTGCATTTTTTGTACCAAAATTGCAATGCACGTGCGCGCGCGTGCATGCACGTGCAGACAAAATGACTATCACTATGCACATCTACAAACGCTATACTATCATCCTGGAAAGTTTCATATCGATCCCTTTTGTAGTTCCTGAGAACACTACCGGACAAAAAAGTACCGGAGAAAAAGAATAATAATAATAATAATAAGAAACAGAGTAAAAACAATATGTTCCCAAACTTTGTTTGGGGAACATAATAATGTGTACTAGCGGTAGTTACATTCTTACTCCAAAACAAAACATTCAACTGCATTGTACATCTTCAACTTGATCATATTACAAATATACACGCATTGAATAAGCTGGTATTACTGTTAGAATTTATCAAACATTTATTTTACACCATACATGCACTTATCCTATTATATTCACATTTCCAATGTGTTTGCCTTTGATATATTTACAGATTTTAGGGATAAACATTTCCTCATGAATGCACTGCAGAGGTGAACAACGCACCTATGAATACATATAAGTATCTTGTGTCCATTTTAATGCCTGCAGATTTTGACAGTAAGGAATGTAAAATTTGAATATGAAAAAATAAATTTCATAGTTGAAGATGCATGAGGTTATAAACTGCAGCGCTTCACGTTTTCTATGAAGTGCGGTAAAATGAAATTTATTTGTGAAGTAAACAATTGTTCAGCTCTTATCACTGATTTGATTCCACTCTCGTTTTATTCTGATACTTTAATTCATAACTTATTATAATATGGAAAAAAAAATGATTTGCAATGTTATAAACAATCATGTAAATTATAGGATTTTACAATCGACTTCCTGTAAGATGCGCAGTGAGCAGCAGCATTAATTACAGTGGAGGAATATCAGAGAAATGTCTAAAATAGTTGCATGTAGCAACAATGGCACCCGCTGTGAGTTCAATATTATCAAATATGTTTGCCGTCAATGTTTTTAGAAGTTGTAGTGATAGTCATTCCCTCGTTGATGCGCTTATGAATATAGATAAATATAGTACGTTCATTTTCCCTGCTGGGAATTCCGATTGAAATAAAAGCAGAATGTAAATACAAGAGAATGAATTTCAAATTTTGATTTTTCAAAACCGTTCCACTTTGCCATATATTACGTACTACTCAGTTGTATCGCAGTACGGTACAGATTATCGTACATACATACTTATTATCTCGTATGTACGACTTATTTATGTCACGTGTATCACTTAGTCTGTGATAGTACTACTTATTATATCATACGCAATACACAGATAAAGTCTAGTTTTTCATTTGGCAGTGATTACGCAACGCTTCCGTAGCGTAGATCTTCTCAAAGTAACCTTCTGAATACAACTGTAAACTCTTGTGTAACAAGTTATTGTACAGCTTACATCATCAATGGTCGGATGGGAACGATAAACACACACTGAGTGGTATAAACCCGTACAAATAACAAATATGATGTCATAACTAGTTTATCTTTATTATCGATTTTCTAATTAGTAATATGATATTATATTTTTATCGCTCATTTCAATATTCGTTTTTTCTAATTGTATTGTGTCGTCCAATTTTACTAAGACAGATGCATATTACCCACGCATTAAATCCTGGTTATCCGAGTTAATCACCTGTAAAAACATTGATAGGAGTTCGATATTAAAAGGGAACTGGATGATGTACCAGAGCGCGATGTAGTGGATGATTTAGCAAAAGAGAGCAAAGTATAGTTAGTGTCATATAGAAGAAAAATGGCAAACCACATTATTTTACTTGATAATGTAGAACTACAAAGAAAATGATGTAGGAGAAGGGGGGTGGAGTAAACGTAGAAGGTATCATTCTGAGAACAAGAATGGCGTCATATTAAATTATCAAAAAATGAACTTATATTGGATTGCTGTATACAGTTCTGTTTAAATAATATCAGAGTGAAGCCCGTTAGAGTAGACAACTGTTTGATATTCTTTTCATACAAAACTGTGTTAGGCATTTATTGTACTTAAGCATTAATTAATACCTAAATTAATGACAGGCTACTCAGCGATATCGGAAGTTATTTATTTTTCAGACCAAACGAACAAAGAAATGACGTCAGAGCAATGTTCTAGCATTGAAACCTTTGAAAGAGAAAGGACTTGAGAACGAGTTAACTTTACATAGGAACTGACACTACATCAACAAAAATAATGAATAAATGATTGCGGGTCTGTTGTAGCTATGAATGGTTTACTGGTTTATACAACTGATCATACGGGTCAATAAAGCTTAAACCATCGACATGTAGCACATCTATTTCTTCAAAGCTGTGACAGTACAATTAGTTTTGAAGAATATTAGATGTTGCTCAAATCCTAGAACCACGGAACATGCATTACTAGGTCTATAATTATGCTTACTTAATAAAAATATTTTTCCTCCACCATTTCAACATTTCTCCCGTTTTATAATATCTTTGATATGATCTTTAACAGTGACAGTGTACCTGATAAATAATTAATCGAAAATGTCTTAGCGAAAATTTCCCACAGGGGTGATCCTTCACTAACTGACAAGTACCGACCCGAACCTTTGTGTGCTTGTCACACTCAATAAAGGGGTACAGCTACTGTCTTCCGGGTAACCGTTTGAAATTATGCATAGACAAAATCTTAAATAATTCAGCGCTATTCAATTATTGAAAATCTTAAATAGTTCAATGTTATACTTGAGTAAAAAACCCACAATTGTGTGGTTTTGTAATGCCCCGCTATCCTCGTCATGCATTTAGACTGGTTCGATATGAGGATTTTTTTTATCGTACTGATGCAACTGTATACACTGTTTCCACAGGACTCCTCTTTGTAAAAATAAAATTAAACATTGAATAATAACAACATCCACACTATCATTTGTAAAAGTAAACTAGTCTGAGATATATTGTATCTAATAAATAGAACCACTTCTTACCAACTCGTTAAACTTGTTTATCGTAAACGCAGCTCTAACTCAGTTTCAAAAGCGTTTCAGAAAGAAAAGTAACAGCCGGTCATTTCATTTCAATGTGACTCCGAAGGTGGAAGGACAGGTGCTTGATTTTAACAGATAAAATTTACTTCCTGCTCATATTTCAGTAGACTTAGACACCTATGTGTATAGGGCTTAATTGAAGCTGTTTTAGCTATCTAATTCACATGTATATGTTGAAAATGAATATATTAATGTTTACAATTCTATTGATGCTCAAAATAAACAATATTACGTATGGTAACTAAGAATTTCAAATTCATCTCACGTTTACGATATTCATTTTCCTATATTATGATATAAAGTTAATATATCGGTCAATTACAAATGTTTATAAATCCGACAGATTCTGTTACAAAATCTCAACAAAATAGATGGAAAAAATAACACAATGAACAAAATGATATAAGCTATACATTAACAGTTATGCATTTCTTTTAATATAAAAAGGAAATAAATGTTTTCAAAATTTGAGACTCCCAGCTGAAATCCAATGTATTGAATGCCCCCCCCCCCCTATTTTTCATATCATAGAATATATCAGTTTGTTCAAAACATCAATAATATTTGTATTAATTATGGGTTTTGCAACGATCATGGATTAATGAATTTAAGAAAATATTAGTGAAAACTGATATTAATTAGGTTTGAGACGGTGGAACATTAATTGGCAAGATTGGGAATGTACAGCATTCATGACTGGTATATGTTACAGTCAAAACGTAAAAGTAAAGTACAGGTGAAAAGGACTCACATAATTTAGTGTGGACGACCGCAGAGAAATATTGAAATAGTAGTTTTAAGTCAATTTCAATCTACTTTGCAATTGTGTATACATTTGTATCATATGCAAGGTGAAGATAACGAACAGTGATCAATCTCATAACTCCTACAAGCAATACAAAATAGATAGTTGGGCAAACACGGACCCCTGGACACACCAGAGGTGGGATCAGGTGCCTAGGAGGAGTAAGCATCCCCTGTTGACCGGTCACACCCGCCGTGAGCCCCATATCCTGATCAGGTAAACGGAGTTATCCGCAGTCAAAATCAGTGTGCCAAGAACGGCTTAACAATCGGTATGAAACACGTCAGACAGCATTTGACCCAATGCGAGGTTGTATTGACGAACTAGATCGTTATAACAACCATAGAATTTGCGAAATGCTGACTTCAATCGAGACTGTTGAAATCCCTGTACCATCAACTTGTTTGTCAGTAGATTACCTCGATTTAAAAACTGACTATACCCAGAACAAGCTCTTGCATATCGAATCAGTTGAGATATATAAACACCATATGCAGGTGATAATGGAATATTGCTACATAAATGTGGGAAGTTGACGATGAAGAAGCTGAAATCATCTCATTTGTCATACAGTTGAGTTGTTAGTTTGCCGTTAATGTCTACTTTCAATAAAATATCTAAGTATGAAGCAGAAGTGGACGACTCTGTGGTGTCCTTTATTTCCAGCTCACATGGATATATCAAATCGACATATGAATGAAAGCTATCATTGTTAATAGACAAAACGTCATCGATATATCTAAAAGTCGAATTGAAGGTCACAACGAGAGATTTTTTCTTCTCACGTAGAAGTTTTTGAATAAATTCTGCTTCATATGAATATAAAAACAGGTCAGCTAACAAAGGAGCACAATTCGTGTCCATGGGAATTCCAACAGACTGTTGGAAGACCTGATCACCAAAGACCACGAAGATATTGTCAATGAGGAACTCTAGCATATTTTTTATTTCAACTTCAGAGTACTTGTGCGTGGAATCAGAGTGGTGTCTAACAAAGTAAGTTTTGGTATGACTGATCATGAGATATGAATATTTCCGTTTTCCGTTTTTGTTGAAGAAGCAACTGTCTATGATGTCAAAAAGTCTAGTCTTTAATTTATTGTGAGGAATGGTCGTGTATAGTGTTGAAAAGTCATAGGTTTTAATGCTATTGATTTGGGAAAAATTCTGTGATTTCAAGTTTACTAAAAGTTCTTTAGAATTTTTTAGAATCCACATTTGATTAACACCACTTCTGGCATATGTAGTCGCACAGTAAGTTTAAAGTTTCTCCTTCAAAGCTGTTAACATTTTCGTGAGGAGCAAAGATAGGGGCTTGGTAGAGCACTTACTGGATCCAGCAATGTATCTTTGTTTGTAAGGGTTTTTATGTAGTTTAGGAATCCAGTATAGGTACGGTAACTCATATTCATTCGACCCATTGACTGGAATATTAAATGTGTCTAAAACTGATGCATGGTTTTGAAGAATTTCGTCTTTTGAAAGGGCAGTTGGAGTATAAGTATGATTACCAAAAGTGGAATTAATGCCAAGTTCGTTTAAAATACAGTTGTAATAATGAGCCTTACAAACAAAGACAATGTTGTTACTAGCTTTGTCAGCTGGAACCAAAACATATTCCTCATGTAACCTATCTAATTCTTTTATCACTTCTGGTTTACTAAACACAGAAGGATAGATGGTACGTTCTTTTGTTTTCATGTGTCTAATGTGGGATTTTAATATCCCTCTTATGCTTTTAACCCATTCTGACAATGTATCAAGTTCTTCTTTTTCATATTTAGCCCATCGTCTGGCATAATCTTCGACAGAACTCATAATAGAGATGAAGTTCTGTCGCCAATTAAAAGGCCGAGGTTCTCTGTATTTAGGACCTTTAAGAATAAGTGATTTGAGGTCCTCATTTTCAACTATATCAACATCACCAGTAATGACATGTCCAGCTGGTATAAGGCGCACACATATTATGTTTTCTGAAATGCTTTGGTGATCAATGAATGCCTGGGATATTTTCAGTAAATCATCAACACAAACTTTATAACTTTATTTGACTTGGAAATGACGTGTCACTAACCCTAACCTCCAACATTTCATGGACGACATGAACTAGCATGTGGTATGTTGAAAATCGTTGGTATCTTTACCCAAAACCTGAAAATTAATGAGCAAAACGTATCATGTTATGCATTCATAACCCTCCCTCAAGTATCAACCCAATCTCACTGATTCTACTTTATAAAACATTAATTATTCCAGTGTGCTTTGAAATGTCAACACGGTTGTATCTAGAAAATATAATGCTTGAAAAATTACTTTAGTACATGAAATTAAATATCAAACAGTTCAAACAAACGATCATATCACTGGTAACAGTCTCGGGCATCTAACCCACTGAAATATCAGAACGTCAAGCGGACACAACTCGGACAGGGAAGAGGAAGCGATGATATAGACCCCACCTACCAACAGCGGAGATATTCATTATACACTAACCTACAATTACATTAGGGTTAGTCAGACTTCTCCCATAGAAGCAGAAATATTAGAACCTGTGCACCACCAGAGTATACTCTTGGCACTCATAAATCGCCAAACATCTGGATCAGCTTGTAATGGATAGGATGTGACCCGTCGACAGGGGACATCTCCTTCTCCGCCTAGGCACCTAATCCTACTTTTGGTATATCCAGCTGTCCGTGTTTGCCCTACTTTCAATTTTGTATTACTTAATAGGAATTTTGAAATTGATCGTTTTTCGTGATTTTCACCATTCCAAAATGATGCGTTTTTAAATATGTTTTAAATAACTAGTTGCAAGGTCTATCAACTGTATCATAATGAAAAGTTAAGATAACGAACAGCGATCGGACTCATAACTCCTAAAGGCAAGCAAAAATAGATATGGGCAAACATGGACATATATATACAAGAGGTGGGATCAGGTGTCTAGAAGGCGTAAGCACACCATGTCGACCTGTCACACCCTCCATAAGTCCTATATCTTGAACAGAATAGAAGAATTGCATGCATTTGTTGCGAATTTGATCCATGTTACTTTTATTTTATTGACATTTTTAAAGAAAATATCATGCATTCGGTTCCTTTGATATACATGTATGTACTTGTGCATGAATAAGGTAATTAATTATGATATAAACGTAACAGTCTTTTCGAATGAATACTTCGCAGCAATTTATGATTTGCTTTATTTTGAATAAGTAATTTCTATATTGTTACCGTGACCAAATCTTTCACAACTATGACACTTTGTTTCCTATTTATTAACTAAATCACATATACATGTTCGCTAAAGAGAAAATAGAAATGCACATCTGAATGACATGTACATGTAGCATATATATACAAGATATATGAAAATATAACGCATTATTCTACGGAGCCATTAGTTCGAAAGTATGAAAGAAAGGATTCGCACTATTTGACGCAGTCCCGCCACCCAATAGTCCGTTACAATCCAATGACATCCGTTCTAAATCTACAGGTAAACAGCCCTATGAAAATCAACGAAGAAATAGTTTCATTAACTATAAATAGGTAAACATATTAAAATAACATAAATTTGATAATTCGATGATATATCAAATACCTTACAAAAATTAAGTCTTATTTTTATCCAACAAAACGTAATCGATTGAAAGAATATTTTGTCGGACCAGAGAAGTACAACAGAAATAAGTTATTATACATTACGCCATTATTATAATGAAAATACAAAATGAAAATATAGCAGCTTACAAAATGTGTTTACAACAGGTAAAATAAGAATAGAAACATAACAATATTAAACATTTAGTGAACAGCACGTAAGTGGCAACATATGTACAAGTATATCAAATAAAGACATAGCGTCAATTTAGGAAGTTTAACATACCCCAAATGTGTTTATTTACTTTCACGTGTCCTACGTTGGAAATGAAAAGTAACGAATCAGTGTGAATAGTATCACATCAGTTTAGCTGGCATGTGAACTGATTATGTGTTTCTCTGTGAGGAAAGTTGTGACAAATTGTCAGCGCAATATCTTTATTCATGATGAGAAAAAGTCCAGGAAACTTTTGACCTACTCTTAACACTTAAGTAGGTTCCGATGAATCAATCTAGTTAAAACGCAAATTAAACTTGTATTCCTCCGAAAGGAAGCTTGCGAGTCTGATGATGGGCGTACAAATATAAACCGATTGTTGTTTACTTCCAGAACCTTTTCAAATAGTCAGCATTAACTGTATGGTAGTCTTCCATTTCGTGATGAGGACATTTCACTTTCTTCCCTGACCCCAGTTTACTTTCCTCTAAAAACCTCCCCTCTATCTCCAGTCCGATAATCTGATCCTGTTCTTCCATGCACGCGT
Organism: Ostrea edulis; assembly: GCF_947568905.1. NCBI lineage: Eukaryota > Metazoa > Mollusca > Bivalvia > Ostreida > Ostreidae > Ostrea > Ostrea edulis. The sequence goes on along the minus strand of NC_079166.1, from coordinate 75,722,640 downwards.
AGCCTATTTTGAAAGACAGGTGTTTGTGAAATGTGTCGGTGACATCTTTCAATAGCTGGTCAATTCTCTTTCTGATCGCAACTGTAATGTGTTTAATGAGCATGTCTCCCTTTCGTATTATTTGAAGCTGGATTGAAGTAGATGTAACAAGTATTACGACATAGTGATCTTTACGCTTAAACATGGCAGCGTTCTTGTACAGACATTTGATATCATTATTCTTGAGGACTCTCCATTTTCTGATCTGCATACAAGCCACAACAATTCGATAAAAAAGGAAGTAGGGCAAAAAGTCAAAGACGTACACTAACACTGATGTTTTCGATGTTGTATCTTGGATGACCTTTTTCTGGGTTTCTTCAAATTTCCTTTTGTTCATGCAAGGGATATAATGAAGGTCGTGTCCAACAGCCAATAACCCGAGTCGTTCCATATATTTCAACATGGAACCTTTATGATGCAGCAGACCCCTACAATGTTCGCTGTCAGCTTTCTTATTTTGAGTGTTGATATTCTTCTCTTCCAGCTCCCATATATCAACCAGAAGTGAATCTTTCAAGTTCCCTGTGTTGTAGTACTCAATCCAGTCCTGGCGACTAGCATTGTATCCGCTTACGTGCAGCCGGTCTGTGATGATTGTTTTAAATGCATTCACAAACCACTGGACATCAATAATGACTGAATCTTTAAGTCCTTCTTCATTAAAGAAAAGAGCCCGTCCAGCATCATGATAGTAACGCAACATATCAGCTGCACTCTGGACCTTCTCTTTTCCTTTAACAGGCAGTCTACGATGAATGTCCGAGATAGGTACAATTCTTTCCATTTTCTTCTCATTGATCTCGCTGTTCAAAAAAACCCACTCGTGCGGTATCTTCTCGCTCCATCTTGGTTGAGTTGTAATGTCGATAATGCATCTCTCCAGTTCATCGATTGACTGACTTGGTGGAAACTGTATCAGAAAACACCGGTCTTCTCTGATATACTGTGCAAGATCAGATTGAGCTGGTACTACATCTAGTAGGCAATCCAGGAAATTGGCCTTGTCCTGTTGAATTAAAATAGTTATGTTTAAATTATGAATAATCATTTAATAACTTGTAAATTAAGAACATATTAGAAATCAAATGTATGATTTCATAAACAAGCTAATTCAAGGAATCTGCTCAAGGACAGAATAGGTGTTTTGAACAACTAAATTACTTATTTGTTACTATAAAATTATATCAAAATACGCATTTTCAATGCTTTGAAATATATAGCAATATTGAAACTAAGTACTACTACTGTGTATAAACAACTGCAATTACACATGTTACCCCCCCCCCCCCCACCCCCCACCCCACCCAGTGCTACAAACATTAAAACAGCAGTACAAAACATAATGGAAAAATGAAATATTAAATGTAGAATTCTCAAAAAAGCAAGCACTTTTAAAATGTCACATGTATATTTTCAATGATTTTATAACATCTATAATGTACATGGTCTGAAAAATGCTAAGTAAAAGTTGTTAGAGGAATTGGTTACACAAAGTAGGCACAACGATTAAAAAATGGCAAAGTTCAGCTACATGTACATGTAAATTTTTCAAAGAATGTCCGCTCACTTCCAAAAAGACGCATGCGCATCTTCAATGGTTCCACAACAGCTATTCAAGGTCTGAAGGATGTCATATAAATGCTTGAAAAATGACTAAGTACAACTACACGTGCATTTTTTTGAAAAATATATAATAACTTTCAAAAGTACTATACACATATTCAATATGCCTAAAACAACTGTACACAGTTTGAGAAACGTAAAATTAGAGGTGTGAGAGGAGTTGATTACATAAAATAGGTACCGTCTATTCAAGAAATGCTTAAACAATGACTAAGTTCAACTAGACGTAAAATTTTCGAAAAATGTCTGATCACTTTCAAAAAGGCACATGCACCTTTCCAATGTATCCATAACAGCTGTAAAATGTTAAAGGAACGTCAAGTCAGAGGTGTGAGAGGAGTTGATTACATGAAGTAGGTACTCTTACAGGGACGACCGCCCGCCAGCCCGACAACCCGCCATTAATGATTCTATAAGCCTCTAGCACGTTGTGAAATCGCAGCAAAAATGACGAGGATTATCAAATATGTTCTGGAAAAATATAACCGTCACTGCGGTACTTCATCGAAAACCCCATAAAAAATAACCTGTTTTGAAAGTACCACAGACGTGTTTAATAACCAAACATGTTTTCCCATACCTTTGTAAATTTCAAAAAGTCGGTTATTGCTGTTGATATGCTTGTTTATTAAAGAAAACTACTGAAGCTAAATATGACACCGCATCGCACCGTTTTCGCTGAATGAGTTATATTTCATCTATTGTACTAATTCTTTCATTAACTCTAATGGAGAACATAATACCACTAGTTAAGTAACACTTTTCACATAACGAACCAAACCCAGTTGGTGTTTCCCTATCGTATGAGCATAGTACCGGTACATATAATCATTGCATGAAGTGAATTTTTATGTTGAATATCATTCTTTTCATACATCAACTATGAAGAATAACTTACTAACATATTACACGACAAACATTGTGATGAAAATCCATTACTGTCTCATTAAAATTGACTGAAAACTTGGTATACGTATAACTGAATATCGGACAGATGATAACGAAACCGACAGAAGTTGAAGAAACATCTAGTCTATTCCGTTGGTAATAATTTACTTTAGTTGGCATATAAAAAAAGACAGTGTCTCTTATCGGAAATGTTAATACAAATATGTAAAAGTCACATAACTCCGGAACAGCAGAACTGATAAAACTGAAAACCAAATATTTTTTTTGGATTTTTTCTTATCTTAATTCTAGCATTACGTGTAAATTCTATACAAATCTGCTCAATTTGTCACATGATACTGCGTGCTGCATAAACCGTCATTTTATTATTGATGTCAAGACATTCTAAGTCTCATAACTCTATAGACACATCCTAGGAATCTGAAAAAGGGGTTTGCCTTTGCCTAATTCAATAGTTATGTATAAATCTATGGAAATCCTACCAAGGCAACTCGAGTTAGAGCGTGTCATAGAAAGGTTTGATTGGAAATCAGACGGACGCATAGACGAAAGGACAGAACGATTACTACATGACACATCCATATGGCGGGCCCTAGTAAAACATACTTCCCTTCTTTTGTATTACCTTGTACACTGTATTTTCCCAGTGAGAGGCCACGATGATGATCTCCACCTTCTGTCCATCTCTTGTGGAACAATAAGTATGGACAGATTTCAGCCAGAATATGAAATATTCTATAACAAAAAAGATCCATACGAACAACGGGGCTTAACTCTTACATTTACATGTTGCTAATTACACATGGATCAAACATGAGGATGGACTGAACCTAAGAAATGATGTGAAAAGAACATTTTAAATTGCATAAGAGAGAGACTCAAAAGTTCCGTAAATATGAGTACACAGGAAACATATATACTTGTACCTCCGTATGTCCATCCAGCAAAAACGGTGTCCGCCTGGTCACACACTTCCTTATCCACCACCTGGTCCAGACGTTTAGAGGCGTCCACTACCACCATGTAGAAAGCTCTTCTGGTCAGGTAAATCTGATGACAGGCGTAATACGCACACTGCCCTCCAAAGTCAAAGAAAGTTACCGTCTTTTCATCAGTCCCATTGCTGTTCTTTTTGCCACCGATATCTTTTGACCTAACTGTAAAAAGCAATATATTATCACTAAACAGGTTTTGTTTTAAATCTATGTCTAAAAAGTGTGTTATATTTCCATTCTCAATTGATGTTTAGCATATGACGAAGTGGCAAGAATTTCGTAATCATTGAAGGTAAATTTCAAACATGTCTAGTGGTCTAGCGTAACGATGAAACATTTAAACGAGTAATTGGGATTTTTTTAACCAAAAAAAAAATGAACATTGAAATCTTAGAAAATTATTGATAGAGTTGGGATTTTGAAATAGTTTCATTATTAAAGATAGAGGATGTCCATAATCAAATGAAAAAGGAACACGAGAGTCGTTTACCTTTGCTTCATACTTAGATATTTTATTGAAAACAGATATTAACGACAAACGAACATCTCAACTTTATGATAAACGGGATTATTTAAGCTTCTATGCAAGAACTTGTTTTGCGTATTTATTCATCTCAATTGACTCGATGCAAAAGAGCACTGAAGCTTGTTCTGCGATCTATCAATTTTTAGAAAGAGACAGACTACTGACAAACAAGTTGGTGGTGCAGAGATCCCAACTATCTCGTTTAAAGTCAGCAGTTTGCATATTCTATGGTCGTTATAGCAATCTTGTTTTTAAATCAAACATATCATTGGGTCAAATGCTGTCTGACTTGTTTCATACCTGATTGTTAGACCGTTATTGACACACTAATTTTGACTACAGATAACTTCATTTACCTGATCAAAGATCATGGTTGGTGTAACCGGTAGATAGGATATGCGTACTCCCCCTAAGCACATGCTCCCAACTATGGTTACAGTAGTCAATGTTTATCTAACTCTTTATATTGTATTTCATGTAGGAGTTCTGAGATTGATCACTGATCGTGATCTTCACCTTTCATAGTATTGATTTGTTAAAAAAATTCAACTTATTTCAAGATGTCGTATTCATAAATATAGATATCGTCGCCGACAATATGTACCTCTTTAAATTGGGGAACAGGATGGCTTCAGCATATATATTGTTGTAAGCGACAATATGTTCACACGGAACATACGTACTAGGAGGGTGTATACATGTACATATCGTCGCCTCCGGCAATATGTGACAATGAACATGTGTAACATCACAAAGCCTTGACATAAAGGAATGATACTACTAAAGCACGTCTTCCTTAGATTTCCGATTTGATATATGCTTAAGAAATTGTTTTAAATTGTCCACGACCAGACCTTATGCATGCTGCAACGATTTGTACGTGACTTCGACTTTCGTAAAAAAAAAAAAAAAAAGAAAGAGGATAGGACAATGAGTGGTCTACATATTGATACAAGACAGTTCATCATTTGATTATTATGATGAGGATGTGTTGTATTTGAAATCCAAATAAGAGGGCATATACATTTCAAAGAAACTTATGAAAGGTGAATATAACGAACAGTGATCAATCTCATAACTCCTACAAACAATACAAAATAGATAGTTGGGCAAACACGGACCCTTGGACACACTAGAGGTGGGATCAGGTGCCTAGGAGGAGTAAGCATCCCCTGTCGACCGGTCACACCCGCCTTGAGCCCTATATCCTGTTCAGGTAAACGGAGTTATCCGCAGTCAAAATACTTATATATCAAAAACATAACATATTTTTTTTAAAACAGCAAAGTCTACATCTATAAGAGTATGAAGACATGAGAGGATCCGTAGAATTTACAATTTCGATCCTGAGTTTTGGGAGTTTTGTCACTCTTTGGATATAGTATTGATTTCTACATTGAAGGGGAGTTATGAAATTAAAAAGAAGAAGTGGGGGGGTCATGGTGCTTGTTGTTGAGCCACACTGTATTAACATGTCTTTTTTCACTTAGAATGTATTAACGAAATATTACCATGAACTCGATTTGTCTGTTGATGTCAACAGAAAAGAAGCATCAGAAATCAATGAAATCAGGACGCTCTGATGACAGCTATCAATATGATATCTATATAAAAAAATGTTCAATGCTACTGAAATGCGAATGATGACCTTTTCGCACTTAATATACGGATTTTTCACAATACGGAATTTGAAAGTCCTTCAAGAGTAACTCCATTCTTTTTAAATTACATATCATCAAAAAGCTTAGCTTAAATATTTGAGATATAGATGAAAGGCGAAGATAACGAACAGTGATCAATCTCATAACTCCTTTAAGCAATACAAGATAGATACTAGGGCAAACATGGCCCCTAGATATACTTGAGGTGAGATCAGGTTCCTAGGGGATTATGGATTCCCTGTTAACCGCTCACATCCGCCGTGAGCCCTTTCTGGGTTGTCAGTAGTCAATATATATCATTGAGACAGATGCTGTCAGACGAGTTTCATAGGAATTGTTAGGTCGTTCTTGGCACACTGATTTTGACTGCGGACACCTCCGTTTACCTGATCGTGATAAAGGACTCACGGCGGGTGTAACCGGTCGACAGGGGAAGTTTACTCCTCCTAGACACCTTATCCCACCTCTGGTGTTACCAGGGGTCCATGATTGCACATCTATCTATTTTGTATTGCTTATAGGAGTTATGAGACTGATCATTGTACGTTATCTTCACCTTTCATCAGTGTGCCAAGAACGGCCTAACCATTGGTATGAAACAAGTCGGACAACATGTGACCCAATGGTAGGTTACGTTGGTAAACTAGATAGTTATATCGACCATAGTTCTGAAACAAGAGATGTTTGTAAAAACGCAGATGTCCCCAATGGTGCAAAATTGATTAGAGTTATACACACATATCGTCTAATTGATAGTAGCTTCACCAATTCAAAATACTGAACAGACAATATTTTCCTATGTCAAGAGTGAATTGACCATGCGACCTAATATCAATAACGGTCGTTTACTGCTTATGATGTACTAGTGCACCAAGTTCGGTGTCAAACAAGCAACTAATTAATACTTACAATATAGGAGACAGATTTACTATATCCAGTTTAACCTTTGACCTTTGAGAATGTGACCTCAAAATCAATAGTGGTCATCGTCTTCTGACGATGTACCAGTGCACCATGTTTTAGGTCTGTCAAGCAAAAGGTTCTCAAGATATAGAGCGGAAAGTATATTCCTATGTCCTGTTTGACCCTTGACCTTTGACCAAGTGACTGCAAAATCAATAGCGGTCATCCTATTTTACAAATATATCAGTGTACCTGGTTTAATGTCTGGCAAGCAAAGGATTCTCAAGATATTGAGCGAACAGTACATTTCAATGTCCAGTTTGACTCTTGACCTTTGACCAAGTGACCTCAAAATTAATAGGGTTCTCCTCTTCTAAAGCTGTAGCAGTATACCAAATTAGGTGTCCCTCAGGCAAAGGGTTTTCAAGTTATTGAGCGTACAGTAAACTCCAATGTCCAGTTTGACCCTTGACTTTGATCATGTGATGTCAATATCAAAAGGGGCCATCTACTCTTTAGGTTGTATCAGTGTACCAAGTTTGACGTATGTCAATCAAATGGTTCTCAAGATATTGAGCAGACAATATATTCTTATGTCAAGAGTAAATTGACCTTTGACCTTTTGACCTGAAAAACAATAATGCTCCTTAACCCACATATGAAATATCATTAAGATCAAGTGAATGGTCCTCAATATATTGAGCAGACAACATGAGGTCTACCGACCGACATACCGACCGACTGACAGGTGCAAACCAATATGCCCCTCCTCTATGAACTATGAATAACAAGAAGGAGTTATGGATTGAATTTGTGAATTATTGGCCAAAATGCTGAATGTTCATTAGAAATTTCAAGTAAATCAGAAATATGTTTTTTTTAAGAACATGCGTTCTATTTATAAAATATATGAACCAAAGAACAAGGTACGATTGTGTATATCAATAAAAAAAAAAAGGTCCACAAAATTTCTCTGTTTTAAGTGTGTTATGAATTAAGCTTGGTCTGTTTTCAGCAAGTGAAATGGATGCCAAGTATACTATTTCAACTTAATTCAAAGTTATTGCTTATTTGATAGCATCATTACGTCAAGGATCAGACGTTTCCCCGCCTTTTATTCAAATGGAGCCTGGTAACTGTTAAATTTCATCCAGATCATTGTTTGGAAAATGTTTGCCCATCCGTAAAGCAAAATGAAATTAATATATATTGTGCATTAATAGAAGATGAAGAATGTATTTGAATATGAATTTGCTCGACGCATGGGCTATATGATTTCTCAAGGGAGAACCCCTTGAATTTATGAATATGTTTTATTTATTTTTGGCAATTGTGGTAATTTTATGCGAACTTCAATCTCCTGTCATATAACACAGAACAATTTTGGATCAAATTAAACATTGTTTGAGTTTGCTTATACATTCCTTATTCAAATGCCAGATTTTGGGACTCCTGCTGAAGTCATCCATTTTCTGGACTAGATGAATGTAGAAACTGCTACTTGTATAACATATACACGTTTAAATATGTAAAACTTATACAGTACCAATTTTGATGCACCAGATGCGCATTTCGACATATATAATCATTATCGATTTTTGCATAAGACACAAAAACTGCAAATTTATATCGTTTGGATTAAAGAATCCTTCCACCACAAGATTTAATCCATTTAAAACCGTTTTACATTTTGAATCGGCATGCAAACATTTAACAGGATATATGTAAGTGGTAAATATATGATATACTACGTTAAATAGAATAAGTATTGAATCGTTATCTACAGAGTTATGGTAGCATTATACGCAGTTATACTCAAAAGCTGAGTGGCTAACTTTCTTAAACAACCCCTGAACATATTTTGTCATTCAGTGCATATTTTGTCATGATGGATAGTTAACCAGTGCATGTTCCATGACGTCATAATCAGTGATGGACCGATATATACGTGGGACCTTCATATAACGTCGTATTTCATCGAAGTATGGCGGTATTTCGTCATTGAATATTATTTCATCAATCACTATGTTTACCTTTCAATGTTTTCGTTTCTTCACATATTTGGAATATCTCCTCGTGGACCTCCAGTCCTTCCGTTGATGTCACATCCCGTATCTCTGCGTCACTACACCTGAGCAGCCGTTTCAGTAGCGTGGTCTTGCCGGCCCCGGCACATCCTACGATCATCCCCCTGGCGTGGTGGACGGTCTGTGTTCCTCTCTTGGCGTACTCCACGTACCGCTCTCTGGCCTCTTGGTCCCAGAGCAATATTTCTAGAGGTACTTCCACTGTAAAAACAATCCCTCAATTCAACGTTTTACATTAAAATTATTTGAAAAACTCATTTATCAGATGATTGTCAACGTCGTTTGAATTCATTTATAATCTGCTTAAATGGCTCAGTTATCGGAATCCACGGATATAAATGAGGAATATGTTGCAAGAAGTTAGAGATGCCCAATTCTTATTATATTCAATAAACATGACATTGACCATTTTGAACTCACCCTGATACTGAAATTCCTCCCCTGGGGTCATGAAATTTACAATTTTAGTAAATGACTGTCTGCTCTTTTTAAACATCCAAATAGTATAAATTTATGAATTTAGTATCAATAGCACTAAAGAATATTACATACAAAGTGCAGATAACGAACAGTGATCAATCTCATAACTCCTATAAGCAATACACAATATATAGTTGGGCAAACACGGACCCCTGGATGCACCAGAGGTGGGATCAGGTGCCTAGAGGAGTAAGCATCCCCTGTTGACCGGTCACACCCGCACATATAATTACTAATTTGCCATTCTGGCTCTGTCCTGTATTCTGTACCTTTACTCCCGGGCTCATGAAAGTTATATTTGTAATAGAGGCATTCCTGTTCCAGGCATCCCCAATTGCCTCGAATCTCAATTTTCACACATGCTTTATGACAGTACATTTAAGGAGAAATTGAATCTACGTCACCCACGAATAATTACTCCACAAATATACATTTTACACTATCATACACACTGTATATATATGAGTGATTTTAGAATATCTTTTTTATCTATACCAAAAAGATTTCAAAGACCGTTGTTAGAAATTGATCCAAGATAAATCACAATGCAAATCCAAATCACATCATATATCTGTTATGCAAACATTTGTATATACCAATGTGTGCATATAATAGACTCTAGAGTCACTCAGTAGAATCAATCACTTTGAAGTGCAAATATAACAATAAACAGACCCCCCCCCCCCCTCGAAATAATGCATACATATGTACATCACATGTATGTTACAGGTGTTACAGGAGTCATATTATTTGAACAGGTGCCAAAAAGTTTAACTAGAATTTATAAAAATCAAATAGAATTCTGACAAAATGCATGCTACTAGTGGTATCCGCAGAAGTATTTTATAAATAGAAAGGAAATAATTAAAAAAAAAACTGTAAATGGTGTGCGGTAGACACATAATGCCACTTAAACACGTGTCCTATCTATCAAATCAGAGGTGAAAGCGAGAGACAAGGTCACCCAATCATCATAAATGTATGATACACGCTTACTAATGTTTGGCACACACATACACGCACATTCACACACAAACACAGAGAGAGAGAGAGAGAGAGAGAGAGAGAGAGAGAGAGAGAGAGCGAATATCAAAACATCCTTTATTGGAATATTTCCAGCTTTCTGATTGGCAGAGATAATGATATAATGTTTCTGTCACCCCCACGTGCATTCGGGGTGAACATTTGAATTTTCCAACATTGGATTAAAATTGCAGAACATTTAATATGCAAATCGTACACTCTAATAGCCGGTTTCGATATTTCTAATTATTCAATGGAATAATGAAAGGTGAAGATAACGAACAGCGATCAATCTCAGAACTCCTATAATCAATACAAAATAGAAATTCTTTTTAAATCACAGACACCCGGTAATACAAGAAATGGGATCATAGTTATAAGAAAAGCAACACTTATTAACATTTTCCCGGTCAAGGTAATGTTTTAGGTACAGTCCCCGAAGTGTTCTAGTTTACAAATATTTTTCTGTTCGCTCACCGTGCGTTCAGGGTGCGTTCTCTGTGCGCTCACCGTTCACCAACCGCTCGCGTTCACCGTTCACAAAGTGTCCACTGTGCGTTCACTCTTTGGCCTTGCACTGTCATTCGGAACACTAAAGTGCTAGGATCGATTGTGATAGGGAGAAGGAAATGAAAAAAGAACCCCACACACGTGCAATTTCGCATTATGAAATTTGGGCAAAACACGTTTTATAATTATAACCATTAACTTAAGTCTAGACAAGTCAATTCCCCCACTTTGAAATTGAAAAGAAAACTATGCCACACTTTAATGCCTATGTATGATTAAGGTATCTGATCCATAAAACCCACATTTTCCCCCAATAATTAATTGCTATGTTATACAAAACTTGATCAAATGAAAAATACTTAACATACACAGTGATTCACCAAAATTGGTAAGACATATAAGAAATATCTGTTATAGAGTCCCTATGACAAAACACATTTCTGACATATACAGTCAATTAGAATATGATTTCCAAAGAAAGTTCATTGTGAAAGATTCCTACTACCATGGTGTTTCAAATGTGGCATCATCATCATCATCATTCTCTCTCTCTCTCTCTCTCTCTCTCTCTCTCTCTCTCTCTCTCTCTCTCTCTCTCTCATCTTTATCTCACTAAAAATCAAGCATTCTGTTTTCACAAAAGAGTTAGTGCTACAGACATTGTCTTTTCTGAAAATAAATGCTTTTATGGATCGGATACCTGAAATGCCATTTGAAACTGATTTCACAAGGATTTTACGCCCATATCTATGAACGACATTGTGAATAAATTTATTTACTGCTTTCGCCAAATTTGAAATCTTTGTATCGTCAGTCGCTCATACAGAGCACGCACGTAGCCAAAAAAGGAAATGCAATGTACGCAAAACATGGCAAGGGGTCTGGGGCCCTTGAGGCCCACGTGGATCGAGAGCAACGACCTAATGGAGGCCCGGGTATGAATCCCCTGAAGCTCCTGTGTTTTACTAATGAAATCACCTATTATGTGCATAGAAACAGGAGTTCTTGTCAATTTCCAACGTGCATTATTCAGTTTGAATCAACACACCGTTGCTACATCTAGTTTGCCCAACTATCTATTTTGTATTATTTACAGGATTTATGAGATTGATCACTGTTCGTTATCTTCACATTTCATCTATCAAAAAATAATAATTCATTGCTTAAATATATGACAAACAATATTTTTTGTGTCAAAAATATTTTCATCGGCCATTGTGGTATTTTCCTTTATTTCGGAATATTGTATTTTCAAATGTTGCAAAATGAGGTAATGAATTCCACATTCCACTCAAATTAACCCAGTTTCTGATACAGATTATTGACTGATGAAACCAAAGAACTATATTTTCCGCTTCTTCTAAAAGTGGAAGACAAAGAAATTTAACTTTTTTAAAATCAATTTTCTTAATCACAATAACTCTCGTATGAAAATATATCTAACTTAAGGTAGTAATTGATTTTGATCCCGACCATATCTCTGTAAAATATTTTTTTCTAGAAAAAAAAAAGGAAAAAATAAATTAAAACGTCACCTGCATCTAATATATATATATATATATATATCCAATTCTCCGGAAAATGTTATTTTGGGAGAGGGGACGTCCCCACAATACGACATCGGGCGCTTGATGAGAATAAAACCATAAAATAATTAAACACCACAAGTTTGATGTAGAAGTAAAGATAGATAATTGAATGAATAATATACCTCTTGGTCGTATGCAAGCACCTGATCACCATGTGACAGGATTCTGTAGGCATGATATTTACATGTTTGACTCCCCCTCTAGTTTGAGAAATGGCGTAACGTGGTACTGTATGATTCAATAGACCACAATCAGGACTTAAGTGATGTTGTTAACCCACTCACACTTATTCAAAGAAAGGTGAAGATTACGAACAGTGATAAATCTCATAACTAATGTGCAGCATCAGTAGAGTGTTAATGCTAAACTTCTAGCGAAAAGATACAAGTACTGAAGGATTCTATATAAACAATAAAACGAAATGTAGGAGACGAACGATTATGACAGATCAAATTCTCTATTCTAAGTTAGCATCATAAGCACATTGTCACCTATTCATCAATAATCATGTCATTTAAAGGATTCTTGATAAAGTATTGGTAATCAATGTAGAAACATTCTGTGGATAACAAAGTCAGGTGATCCATGATAATCATACTTACAACGTTCACTGATACTGTCATGAATGAGGCGGTCTGACACGGTACAGTGTGTGAGGATGTCCAGCTGTAGTCTGTCTATGAACAGCTCGTACATCTCAACCGGTTTCCTCGGTATATACAGACATCTCTCTCCCTCACCCCTCTTATAATCCCACGACCTGCAGTATTCTGATATCACGTCACGTGACGCCGTGGTCAGGAAAAACTTCAGATCACTGTCCTCCACCAGACACTCCGTAACGAACGCGTACATGACGTCATGTCGGATGTCGTCTGATTTAAATGTGATGATCTCGTCCTGTGTCTGAATGATATCATCTGGAAGATTCCTCATATGGACGTCATCAGACAATGCAAGCTCTGTAAAATACCTCTCTCTGATTTTCCTTAGAACATCTTGTTGTTTGTGGCCCTTGGTATTTACGGTCTGTTCCTCAGCTAACAGAAGACAGTACAGACGACTTCTGACATTATCTGGATACTCGTGATATTTACCTGTTACAAGTAAAATTTGATGATGCACTCTTAATTAACATTAACAATCATTAACATTAACACAAAATGTCGCTCAGTCTACTGGCCTAACCTAGCAGAATAGTTCGTACAATGTCCGAATCAAACCAGTGAATTTAGAATTATTATTTTCATATTTTTTTAGATTGCAGCTGAATTATGAGGGAAGAAAATAAAACTTCGGAACAGTCAATAGAGACTTCTTAGACAGATAAGAGTCGAAAGGAGTCAGTATTGCTGGTCTTGGCGGCAGACGGCTGAAACGTATTTGATCCCTTGATGGTACATATCACTCAAACGTGTGTATTTCGGATCAATGAATTGTCCCAACAGTACAATGCCACTGTGACAGCTTTTAAGAATGCATGCATTTATCAAAATTTTGGTGAATGACACATGGAGAAACTTTAAACAGAGCTAGCCTAGTTGTTATGTGATACATCCTCCGGCTTCCTCCTGTTTTATTACGCTCATACTCTACACCGAACAGTAATTATTTCACTATGGACAATATCAAATTTTAAGACTCGATTAAGAATTTTGGATTATTCACTTTTTATCTAAGTGATGTAAAAAAAAATTAAAAGACATTGATACACGACTCCCGATAAGTGTTAGAATAAAGTGGGAGGGTGGAGGTGATAAGACTGTTTTAACACTTGTAATGAAATTATAAATCATACCTAGTTTATTCAAATGCAAGCATTTCATTGAAAGTATGCGAAACGTTTCGTAGAACATTCTAGTCTTGTCTTTTATAATGCTATCTATTCGATCTTTAGTTAAAGTTTTAGTCAGACATTCAAAATATTCATCCCGTGGGTATCCAGGTTAGAATAGGTCATAAGTACCTCTTGATTGTCGTAAGAGGCGACTAAATGGGGCGGTCCTTCGGATGAAACCGTAAAAACCGAGGTACCGTGTCACAGCAGGTGTGGCACGATACAGATCCAGCCCTGCTGAATGGCCATAAGCGTCTAAGATAGGCCTAAATTTTGCAGCCCTTCACTGGCAGTGGTGGAGTTTCCATGTGGGTGAAATATTCTCTCGAGGGACGTTAAACAATATCCAATCAATCAATTAATCCATTCAAAATATTCAATATGTTCATTTAAAAACTAGGCCTTCAGCATACATTGTTTAACATCACAGTTTTAACGATCTACAATACAGCTACTTCTGTATGGATTAATCAGGCTTGACATGCCGTATGTACAAAAGGTCTTTTAATACAATACATGAACGTTTGATCATTGGTATTTTCTCCAGTGTCGTAATTCCACAATTAATCAAAAATGTTATACCCGCCATATCTAATTGTTTTTGAAAGGTCATTAGATCGACACGTGAACAATCGCTGTACAAATGTATTAATCTATATTACCGGAAATTTTCCCTCTCGCTTTCTATACATCCCGGTGCGAGGGCTGCAAAACTAAGAACACATTTCCCGCCACACAGAGTCGACCGTCACTCTGCTTTGTGTCAATGGTTACATGTATCATTTAGACGTTACATAAATGTTTGGTCTACAGAAATAAGAACGTATAGCGCGGACTTGACGATTTGGTTTAGGTCATATATACTTATCTTACGTATATGTCGGTGTTATTCATGTGTGAAGATTCAAGTTTTCAATTTTATTTTGGAGGAAAAGTGTAAAAAAAAAAAAAAAAAAAAAAACAAAAAAAAAAAAAAACCGAGGGGCTACACTCTCTTAGTTCACAACCCTTACCTGGGTGGGGGGATCTAAAATTCAGTGTGTGGGTTTATCACGAAAACGAGCTGAATTGCATTTGAAAACTAATGTGTTATAATCGATTTTTAATTGATTTCCAAGATTTCAAAAGCAATTCAATATGAAACTGTCATACCCATCAATTAATCTTTCCTCTCATTGTGTACAAAATGCAGATAATACATGCGTCCACTATTTTACGGTTGCAACACAGAGACACACGTAAAATTATCATATCACAGCAGTAGCTAACACGGTATGGATACACTATAATGAATATCTCTAAATACACTGGCGGATATAGAGGTGCGTCCCCCCCTGTCTATTTTGTTTTCAAAGTTTAGGTTACAAATCAAATCGAACTATAGAAAGAGGGAAAATCAAATCATATACATGAATATAATAATTAATTCTAAAAGTTGCATGAATGTCAAAATACGTAAAGTCCCTAACTCCGTCACTTTCGGGAAATCCTACGCAGTTTGTAAACGAATGTGATTGTGATGTAATTTTTATCATGATGAAAATCTACAATGAAATGTCAATAAGTTATAACAGACACTTCAAGAATATATCAAATACAAATAACAATAGATTAATATGGAATATATTATATCTATCATATGTTAAGTGAAATCAGTAAGCACTTTCCCTCTCATGCGCTATCACATTGATTCCTGCGTCGAAGCGCCAACATGCTTATTTTCACCTGACAGCCACTTAGATGGAGGTCTAAGTCATGGGTTAAAGATGATATACCCATATTTGATACCGTGGCTTAAATATATGAATTTCCGCCTATATCTGCCTTTATATGCTCCATGAACATTGGAGATAATGTAATCGCGACATTATTACATGTAAATAAAGATACGTTATATTAACCTTACCTATTTATTTTGTTGATACTTTTCCTAAACTACAATTCAAAACTTTCTGAAATTTTTCCAATTGTATTTGTAATAGGGGTGTAATTGCAACTATAAAGGCTAATTATAGGATTAAATTTTACTCTTAAAATCACTAAAACTAAGGAGCTTCCGGGGGCGTCTTGGAAAAAAATCCACGCCCCCCACCTTAACCAGAATTCCTGGACCCCACCCCTAAAATATTACTATATTTGATTATTATAATGACTTATAGTAACGTTATCTTATATCTGTGTTTCTGTGACCTTGATTGACCGTTATAAATCCTTAACTGAGTAGCTTAGAAAAAAATTGTTCCAAAGACGTCATACACTGATTAAAAAAAAATCAAAAGCAATTCAGTTGTGCCATAATTATTTGACTTTCATCTTATCTATGACCTTGAACGTTTTTCATCATTTCTCCATAGTTCATTAGATTAATTCCAGATAACATTAATTTATTAAGTTCTTTTAAGAAATGAAACTTATAATTCTTCACTCCATGCATGTATCAAACAAAAAATTGGACGGAAAACTTCATCATTGCGCGTAGCAAATTTTCGTTTTATACATGCATCAAATAAAGAATTATAAGTTTTATTTCTGATCATTTAATTATATCTTTAAAATAGAAAAACAAATAGTTTCTCTCACCTAAAAAAAAAAGGTTGAATCAACGTTTCTGATGCGTAGGAATACCTAAACATAACAATACTATGGAAACAACGACCAAACTGGCTGTGCGTTCAGGTGAGGCGCAGTTACTGGGCAGAACTAAATGGATTTTACGTCAAATTAAAGGACAATCGGATCACGCGCTCGTCCTTTTCCGTAACCTGTTCATTTGCGGTTACGGAAATAGTTACGATTACTTCTACCAGTCAGTACCCTACGTCATCAAGTTGACTATTCTGCCACGTCATCATTAGGCCTACGTGTGCTGTTTCTTTAAAATAATTTGTATGTTATTCACATCTTTGGTTGTGTTTATTTTTGGTATCATCAAATAAATAAATTTTGTTTACAATGCATGTTTGGAAATTCCCGTTCTATAAGCAGCGCTAAAATGAGATCGGTCGTTAAGGGGAATGAAGCATTCCAGAGAAAACTAGTCCCGCGTGATTAGTGCAGATGAAGTCCGGACTTTTTTTTTTTGACACAGAAATTAAAGGAATTTTTCATCCAATCTGCATCGTTGTTACATCATCACTTTAAAAGTTATTAAATTATTTACAAATGAATCTTTTTAATTAAGTGCATTTAACCTTACCGGATTTCCTCCTGTTCCTTTCACATTTCAATATTACAGCTATTTTGTAATAGCTCATCAGGGACTGGTCAATAGTTATTGGGGAGTTGGGACCGGTGCAAAATGCAAAAGGACACACATTTATCTTGACTTACATACTTATAGAACTCCAACTTTTTTATTGTCAACACTGATTGTTTTGATTTTTTTTTTTTTTTTTTTTTGCAAATGTAGCAATGAACAAAAAATATCATAAAGTATTTAAACTTTTAATTCAACTATCTTACAAACAATAATGTTGAATTGTGTTCATGATTTATTTCATGTCCAGGTTGAATATACTAGAGATAATTTGCAAGAACATACTGGATCTTTGAAATTTTTCAATATCAAAACATGTAATAAAAAAAAATCACAAAAGAAGTATTCAGATGTGAATAAAATTGCAAACATTACATATACGTTTTGCATGGAGTATAGATTTCAATCATAGAAAATACAAATGGTGTATCATGTTGGTCATAACCTGAAGGATACAGACCAGAAATTAACTAAAGTCTAAACACATATTTAATAATATGATAGTTTGCCAATACAACTTATAATTGGGTCGAATGCTGTCCGACTTGTTTTATACCGATTGTCAGACCGTTCTTGGCACACTGATTTTGACTACAGATAACCCCGTTCACGTGATCAAGATATATGGATCATGGTGGGTGTGACCGGTCGACAGGTGATGCTTACTCCTCTTAGACACCTGATCCCACTTCTGGTATAACTAGTGGTCGGTGTTTGCCAAACTCTCTATTTTGTATTGCTTATAGAAGTTAAGAGATTGATCATTGTTCGTTATCATCACCTAGAGAGTATTGAGATGTACAAATACCTGCAAGTACATGATACAACAATTCAGTAAAACAGTAATTTAAAAAATTGCAAAATATAGCACTTTAAACAACACTGTAAGAAAATGATAAGATGAAAATAATGAGATTTGTAACTTCGCTGGACAAATTATCCAACAAACATGACAAAGTAAACAAACGTTTCCCAGGAACTTGAATCCCTCAGCTGATATAACAATGGAGAGACAAATTTTAAGTGATTATTATGAAGAACTCCAGAGATTTTTAAAATGGAGTAAAAATGTTGTTTATTCTAACATAGATATTTATTTATTAGATAGGACACACACTTTTATTACACATCTGATATAGGACAGGAACTTTTTTGTATTTTTAAAAGATATGACATAGGGCTTTTTTCAAATGGTAATATGGAATTCACTGGTCCCACCCCCAATAAATATTCACCGGTCCCTAAAGAATATTATCAATGCACAGTGTGATACCCAAGTATATTAAATTAATTGATGGAATGTTGTTCAACGTCCCTCACGAGAATATATTACTCGCATGGGGACCACCGCCGGTGAAGGGCTGCACATCCTCGGCCTATGCTCGGCGCTTATGGCCTTTTAGCCACATCTGCTGTGACACGGGACCTCGCTTTTTGTGGTCTCATCTGAAGGACCGCCCCAGTTAGTCGCCTCTTACGACAAGCAAGGGATACTGGGGACCTATTCTAACCCGGATCCCCACGGGATCCCAAGTATATAAATGAGGATCTGTATTTCATGTATAAGGTGAAGATAACGAACAGTGATCAATCTCATAACTCTTATAAGCAATACAAAACAGATAGCTGGGCAAACACGGGCCCCCGGACACACCAGAGGTGGGATCAGGTGCTTGTTTCTTTCTCTTTTATTAGAAGTAATTTTGGATAATGATAGCCTTTCTATTCATATCTAATGAACATTTAACCTATGCATAATTGGTATTTATCTTTCTGGTAATTTTCTTAAAAGTTTAGTAAATTTGAACAATATTTATTCAGAGTGAAATGAATGGGTAAAGCTTGCATCAAAGTTTTAAAAAAGGCTTGAAAAAAGTGACATTTGTTAATCAGAACACTTGGTTTTGCTATAGAAATAATGTATCAGATTGAATGATAATCAGGGATGGTGTTTGGAAAGTTTTCGTCCTTATTTTTGTGTCATATGATTTGTAAACAACTGAAATTTAACGGTGTTTAATATTCTTAAATAAAGAGCAATCGAGACGAGTGTTTCAAAGGTTCTCTTTATTTCGTATATATTTTTGATATGATTTGGACAGAACTCAGATTTATCTGTACAGAAACCTAGCACAACATCAGCATAACTTAACTATGATTTCCCTAATGCGAAAGCACATCAGCTTCTCATATTCATGTTACAATATATCATGGTATTTATGTCTCCCGTATGACTCGATAAACATGAACATGTTCTGCGTAGGATCACGTTTTGAATTGACGTAGACTATTGACAAAAATGTTTAATTAACAGGAGTTTCAACAGTCTCGTTTATAGTTGCCATTTTGCAAAGCAAATTCTCTTGTCCTTTCAACGATGTACATAATGTAATTCATAAACATACCTGGTATTAGATCGAATACTGTCTAGATCGTCCCAGTGGAACTAATTACCCAACAAATGATTAAAGGCCCAGAACGATATATAGACTCAAATACATTGTATCAATATTAATTGATTATAGTACACAGATTATGCTAATAATAAGTCTTTAAAAAGATACAAATTTATAATTTTATTTTTATCCAAACTACATGAACACAGGTGTTTAACGATTTATTATAACGTTAATTTGGGTAATAAATGGACGTGATAAGTGAAAGTACAGACGGTTTGTTATTTATTTATTGTTCAGTTTATGAATTGGGGTTAGAAATTCAACTTAGAAATTATATATAATACTGCAAATTCTATGCAATGACTTGTTACAATACTCAAACATTCTGAGTTGTCGTGTAGTGACAATGTCCAACTAAAATTCAACCAAACTATAATACGCATTTTCCGAATTCGTTCCTGCATATTACTATCTTTGGAGGTATACGGAATTTTGGGATTGACTTTGGTAGTAATGTAGATTTATTTTGTATGAATATATTAGCGCATAGAGTAAAATTGTATACCATTTGGTCAATTGTTTTCATATCAGCGAAATAGGGTACCTTATATTTTGAATTTTACACCTTTACCCTTTGATAGTAAATTCGAACCCAAGGGATAGAATTGCCTGTGAGCAAGACGTATATAATCTACTTACATGCAAATGACTGTTGTAAAAATCAATGCATTCTCTGTATGATGTTTGAATAATAGATTAAAACAAAAATATTCAAATTAATGGTAAACTAAGTATGTGTAAATATTGCCTTGCTCGTTTTGAAATACATTTCTCACTGGAAAGGGGGATTTATCGGTCTCTCAAAGCAAAAACACAACATGAATAAGAGACCTTAGAGACCTTACGTAATCATAATGACGCCATATCACATTGAAACATGGAAAGGTCACTTGCTTACATATATTCTTCCTAGGATTCATTATTAGCGGCAATGTTGTATGCAAGGGTAAGTTTTAATGTAGTAAAAACTTTCATAGAATCAAAATCCGCAAATCATTGCATTTTCTGATATAAACATATTTTATATTGTGGGTAGTGGCAAAGACTAAACACTGCAATTCCCAGCATTTTCTCAATATTGGAGTGACTTCAAAGGCAGCGATATATGCATTGCATGCATAACCTACACATGATTTCTGTTATGAATATCGTAGCGAACGTCACCTTCAATATTCTGATCAATAAGCTCCGTAGAACTAAGATGACCGTCTTCACAGCGCAATGCTTCGTTGTGGTTGCTACATGTATGTGAATCATTGCGGTGTGCAAATGATCTGTATTTTTCAGTATATCTGTACAATTTGATAAACGGAAGATTAGTACTTTCTCTGATTGCATAAAATGATAAGGAATTACTCTAATTTTGGGACATCTTATATGATATAACTTAATTTGGGTTAGTTTACGTGTGGTTTTTTTATAATCCGCTTTGTGGATTATAGAGAGTAAACTTACCCAAATTAGATTTTATCGTACATGTATAATATGACCCAAAATTAAAGTCATTCCTTAAATACTTACCACAGCATTCTCCTATTCACCTATATTTCATCATTCACAAAACTTCATTCGAAAATTCGGAGGAAAACCATTTTCCAAAAACTTCAATCCTTCACAAACATCTTTCTACTGGTGCATTTCATGTATCCTCATAAACACAGCAAAATCGTATTTCAATAAAGTCGTGGTTATTGTGGAAGAAATTTTAAATAACCGACGTCCTGTTTCAAGGTAGGAGTAACCACGATCAATGACCTCCCTGTTAGGGGCATGATCAAAAGATTGATGTCGGATAAAAATCTAAATTCAAATAGTTAGTGAGAGGAGGATAGAACATCCCGTAAGTTCATGTTATCCGACATCGATTACATTTTAGTGGGAAAAACGACAAGCGACGGTTAAAAACCACATACAAATGTAATAATATCACATTTCAATGAACATTTAATGCTTTTAATTAACTTTCATTTGTGAATAAACAGTAGAAAATGTACCGGTATATAGAGTGCTATGTATACTTGTATGTGTTTACTTATGAAGCGATTAGTTTCAACATTCATCGTATCTAGTTTTAAGGGGGACTTTCGAAACTATGTGAATTTAGTATTTTGTCTGACATTAGAGTTTTGATCTCGCCCCTTAACTTTTTCTAAGCACTTAGACAGGTCTAGATCCTAAATAAGGTAACGAATTAGAATTACAGTTTAACTTAAATTGCTGCAACTGTAGTATATAAAGGAGAAAATCTTTGGCTGGACCGGGAATCGAACCCGGGACTCCTGCATTTCTAGTCAGGTGCTCTAACCACTGAGCTATCTACTGAGTAACTACTACATAACGATATTAATTTCCTCAATCTAATTAAAATCATACTTCTTAGATCCGCGCCGTATACGCTGAGGAAGTAGATCTGACATAATCCGATTAGGTGTCATGTTCAGATGAACTTTATGTCAGCCAATCAGAGCGTCGGCTTTGAAATCGTAGGTGTTCACAATTCAAGGAAAATGACTGCGATTGTTTGGTTTGAAAGAAAACATATCGCAGCTAGATGCGACGTCACCATGCACCGTTTATATCGACTGGCGTTTTATTCCTCGCGTTATTTAAGTAAACCATCTTGAAAACTATTCAAATCGTACCCATCCCTATTCATACATAAATCGGGATTCACAAATGATTTAATTTAGGTGTATTTCATATCGTACGTTTTGTTGTTTGTATGAACGGAATTGATTAGGCATTATTGCGAAAGTTTAAAATTCGTTATGCGAGAATATATATTTCTACAGTGTGGAATAAACTTCGTGGGAGAGAGATTACAGCAATTTGTTTACGAATTATCAGGAACCGCCTAAATAGCCATCATTGTCTGTATGGCGCAATCTGACTGGCTGATAGTTCTCATGAATATTCCAAGCAAAAGGTCATGTGGACATGACCCCCTATTGGGTTATGTCAGATCCTATTGTAGCGATTGTGAGCGTATTCTAGGATCTGATGTTAATTAGATTGGCAATTTCCTCATGAATGCGCTGCATTGTTAACAAAGCGCGTATGAATCTTGAAAGATATAGTACGTTTATTTCAACGGCTGAAAATTCCAACAGAAATGAAATAAAATTCAAACACATGTATTGTATAAACAAGAAATGTTTTAGAAACATATTTTCACCTTTTTATTTGGAATAAAAATGAATTTGTTACTAAAATTTCGTTAATTACTCTATATTAAAACCACTGTAAATTACATATGTTTGCTCACCTGAACCAAAGGCTCAAGTATGATTTAGTTTTAAATTGAACGTTTTCCAGTGTTTGTCATCATCGTTGTAAACTTTTCCCCATCTTCATCATCTTCTCTAGAAACACTGGGCCAATTTCAACAAACATCGCACAAAGTATTCTTGGGTAAAGGGGATTTAAGTTTGTTCAAGTAAAGAGCTACACTCCTTCATAGGGGATACACATGTAAAAAGAAAACATTCAAAATAATGTGGGGCCATTTTAATACTTTCTCAAGAACCACTGGACCAGACAAGTTTATATTTACATGAAAGCTCTCTGATATAGTAAGAATTCTAGTTTCTGAAAGTCATACCTGTCTGCGAGAACATTTGGTAATTGACGAATATGTAGTCATGTTTAATACTTAAGCTTGATAATTAATGATTTTTAGTCGTTACATGTACCGTTGAGTGGTTTTTTTTCTGAACCAATCAACTTTTGACTTACTCTGCTTTCTGTAAGCTGTGTTGTTGATTATGTAAATATCCCAGTGTGGGTGGAGACCTATACATGATCTCACGATGTCAGGTCTCGCGTATCTCCAGAGCCACTTGACGTGTTGTACACTGCCCTGTGATCCGCCTCTGCAGTGCACACACTCCCCACTATGTTCCAGGTCCCTTATAAACTCCTGTCGTTGATCAAACGTCATGTCTTGTAATATGGTTGTTGGAACATGTACTGCAGAAAATGATAAACACACATCGTTGATAACATGCACGTTGTAAGTTACATATTGAAGGATTTAATTGATGTGTATTACAGTGAATAAACAAATGCTACATTTTATTATTCATATTACTTATGTACTCGTGGTATAAACTACAACATCGGAGAGCAATGCGACGTGTATCCACTTAATAATGACCAGGTGGTATTAGATCTTAACTCAACATCTAATGTTATAAATATAGTATATTAGGAATGTTAATTCTACCTATTTGTACTTCATACATTATAAGGATGCAAGACATGAAACAGTTTTGCATTTTAATGTTCCGTCTTACTAAACCAAATTCCAAAAAGTCTACTTTCCTTTTCACAATATTTATATTTTAACATTATATTCGAGCATAAGAACTGCTATAGATAAATCTTGGAATTCATGTTGAAGTCACAGAGGCGTAGATGGATGTAAAAGTTCGAGTCATAAGTCACTAGAAACCTTTAAGAATCACGGGTGACAAGAGTGTGATCAGCAACACGGATTGTGAGCTGTAGGTGCAATAAATCGGTGAAATATTGTGCGAAGAGAAATGAAGCAAACACGCTGGAATAAATTCAATGCACTGGGGATAAACTTGGAAACGCTGACAGTCACGCTGAAATACATAAGTTGCAGCAAATTGAATGAAAATATATGTTAACGGAAAACTAACATATCAACTAAATCACAAATGGAATGACCTCAGCTTCATTATCATTATCTTCTCATATTCATATATAGCAATTTTCCATTAAATACCTGCATATGGTGTTATGCCTTTCAACTGATTACATACTCAAGAAGTTGTTCTGCGAATTATCGTTTGTTTTAATCGAGTCAGGCTGCTGACAGAGAAATGGATGTCCAGGGGTTTCAACAATCTCATTCATTAAACTCAACATTTCGCAAATTATATTGTGGTTATTATATCGATCTAATTTGCCAATACGACATGCCAAAGGGTCAAATGCTGTTTGGCGTGTTTCATTTTAAATTCATTTCATTCTTGTGCATACTCTAAGTTCAAACGTATATCAAAGTATTACTTGTAATTCGCCACATGTCGGCTGTACGCAACATGTAAGTAATGTACAACTTTATGCACGGTACAAGAACTCCCTCATATGAATACCACACGTTGACAACGGGTTAAGACTATTTATGTGACATAGGTATAACGTATGTCTAACTGATTGATTAAGACTATTTATGTCACATAGGTATAACGTGTGTCTAACTGATTGGTTAAGAATATGTATGTGATATAGGTATAACGTATGTCTAACTGATTGGTTAAGACTATTTATGACACATAGGTATAACGTACGTCTAACTGATTGATTAAGAATATGTATGTGATATAGGTATAACGTATGTCTAACTGATTGGTTTAGACTATTCATGTGACATAGGTATAATGCATGTCTAACTGATGGGCTGTGTACTTTTAACTTATTTGTAACATATAACTGACGATTACATTACATCTATTTAAAGTATGTCTGACGACCTTGACTTTACTGGACTTGGTTTTTCAAAAGGTAGAACTTTTCAATGAAACGCTTCTTTTATTAAGATGTTTCTTTTTGTTTTTGTTTTGAATGTTTTAAACAAGTCATAACATAACTAAAATGTTCATATGAAAATCATTTTATATTAATGTCTTGGAGATAATAGGTAAAAATTCAACAGTCAAATATTGAAGCAAAGAAATGAGGACAACTCTTTTAACCTGTACATCCAAACGCATCGCAATAAGTCATAAATTATGAAATATAACAGGTGTTCAGAATTCTTAAAATTTTACAACAGAAATCATGACGATTTTCATACTCGTGACCTTCAGAAAAAATAAAAAAATTTAAGGAAATTTATCAATATCTAAATTATTTACATACCATTTTCTCTTCAGAAATACTTACAGTTATATCTTGGACTTACAAAGAAACATATTCCATCAGAATTACCAGGATTAATTTTGCATTCCAAGTCTATTAAACATGCATACCGCCTATTTAATTTGTCGATATCAATCTTTGACAAAATAAGAAATCGTGTAATGTATATACCCAGCAGTTATTATCTTACAGTCACGAACAATAAACTACAAAATAATTAATGAAAGATAATCTGAAATGTTGGTCTTAACAGGTTGGCTATTGGGGTGGAGTTGCCTAACTCCCTTTTAATTGGCAGGTTTTGGTGTGGGAGTGTTCTGTAATTTTTGTATTACTCCATCCTTTGATAAACAGTGCTAAAGGCATGGCTATCACGATTTTGTTTCTACAAAATGTCATAATGACATTGACCTCTTACCTTGTTACACGACGCATCACTAGGATACTGTTGATAACAAAGCTGCATGCAAACTATCAAATCAGTCGATTGAAATGTGGCATGTAAAGTGTTTAGTTTTTTTTTTTCTTTGAAGTTCCATAATGAACTTCAACTTTTTGATCCCAAAATTTAAAAACGTTTCTTTACTGAGGGTGTTTACAAGCTTTTTCTATGAAGTCCCATCGTGACCTTTGACCTTTTGATTCCTAAAAAGCATTGGGTTTTCCTCTCTCGATAACAAAACTGCATTTGAATTTTCAAATCAACCTACCAAAATGTGATATGTAGAATGTCTACCGTTGACTATGAATTTAAGTCCCGTAGTGAACTTGAATTTTGACACCGAATGCAATTGGTTTCTTTCATGATTGATGCCAAAGGTACATTATGTATATGTGTATCATATCAGTTGACCAAAAATGTGGCCTGTATAATGTCTACAAGAAGTACCGCGGTGACCTTGACCATCGAGGCTTTTTTCCCGTTTTAATCGATGGTGTTATCAGTCAGTTTCCTCCCGTGACAATTTGAATAAACCCAAAGGAAACCGACAGGAGGTAACCGACAGATAGCACCATAAAACCAAAACAACTCCCTATATTTACATTATTTATTTATCTTGGATACAATTAAAGTCAATTGGAAGTTGGATATAATTAAAGTAAACTTTTTCTAAGTAAGAGAGAAAATAAAAGTTGTTCAATAAACTGTCAGGGGGTTAATTTCTTGTCGCGAAAGAAGTGTGTGGTGGTAATCCTGCATGATGAGAAAATTAAGACATGCCCTTGCTTGTAATTTTATCTCAGACAAAGACATTGGAATCTGTAATAACAAGTATATCTCTACCTCGCCACCTGTTTTCTCTATGATATTTGAATCTCCAGTGTGTCAATTTCCCCACAACTTACAACCGGATGTAAATATCACAGTTTACAGAAAATGAAAATTAAATACGCAGGAACTATGAACATTAACATGGAATGCCTTGAGTATTTCAATTGATGATTATATTGTATCTGTTATATTGGAGGGGGGGGGGGGGGGGGGTCGTATGCAATTAGAAAGTATTGTTGATAGTTCTGACATTAACCGTAAGAAAAAGAATAAATAATTTGTAAGCGAGGAAACTAGGTTTTGACGAGGGAATTGGAAAATAAAACTGATTTGATTACTATTGGTTTGTTAGGTATAGGTAATTGTAAGCCGATAAGCCTGCATGCTCTGGAGTAGAGACATTGTGTACATGTAATGAACATATACACACTGGGTTTTCTCCTGTGTGTTGTTTTACGAATACGTGCTGGCCAGACCCAACAGGTGTACATAGAAAACAAAGTTCGATTGAAAGGGGAAACCAAACTCTTTCTTTTAGCATAAGATAAGATTTACATTTTTTATTCCTAAAAGCACCAACAATATTTTGTTATCAATAATTTTTTGAATAAATTCTCTAAGTCTACACAAATACCATTAAAACAGACGAAACATATTAATTTTGCACTCATATACGGTCATTTGTAAATATATTCGTATTATTTTTTCAATGTAAAAATTATCAGGACACATCCTCTTATCCAAGATACATTATCATGATATGTAGCATTAAAAATACAACCCCCCCCCCCCCCCCCCCCAAGAAAAACACCATACAATTAAATGTCGATTTCTTCAATAAAAAAGTGGAGATATATCAAATATGCTAAATCCTATGTATATCTGGTTTTAGTAAGGACCAATATACATGTAGGTCCCTGATTTTCGTTTTTATTATTTCTTAAATGATTCATTTGTTATACTGATATTTAATGCTAAAAAGCTGAAGATAAGCATGCCGTTCTCATTTTTTTCAACGAATGAAAAAGCCATTGTACAAGTAGTTTGCCATAACAGATAAACAACGGTACTTCACACCGCGAAGGTGTAACTCTGCCCCGCGATGAAATCCCGCGGAGAGATAGCGCAGGAAGGATTAACACCGCGAAGGGAGCGCGGACTAATACGAAATCTGCGATGGTCGTACCGTAAGGAATCACTGTTCAGCTTGCTAGTTTGTTGGGTATGTGTGGTAATCAACAGCACCAAGTGTGATAATTTATGCAAAACGGCTTCGTCATGCAGGCAGATTCAAGGAACTTCTGTAAATTCCGGCCTTCTAGTGCCTTTAGTTTGATTGCATTGTTAGGATGATATTCATTTAATCTCTGATGATCAGTGGTGGATCCATGATTTGCTAAAAGTTGGGGCGGCAATAGCTTGCTGGGGGCTCCAGTGTTTTGAGTCTTCTTAGGTTCTTTTTATAGGTTCTTTTAGCTTTACTTCATACGCATGATAATATTAATAGATATCAAAAAGGGGGAGAGACTCTAATTCCGCCACAGGTGAAATCCACGTTTATGGGCCAACATTGATTTCAATGTACATATCATTCAAAATCATGACTATTCATAACGGGCAACAGTGAAACAACATCACTATAGCTGTATTTGATTCGCATACAGAGGACGACTCCTCGGTTTTCACACGTATCAGACGCGTCGCTTTAAGTCATACAACTGAAATTGACACTATTTCGTGTAATTCTAAGTCATTGACGGGGGTACTGTTAGCAAATGCGTAAAAAGTGGTTTAAAAGGACTTCCCATCTTAGTGTGTTATTACCAGGGGCATAGCAAGGACTATTTCAATGTGTAGGCCGAACGATGAAGGTTTGACCGAGGTGAGAAACGCCGGAGGGGGGGGGGGGGGGTGCGGGAGAGGGTTGCCCCTTTCCGCTGGGGGGTTGCTCGGGGTGTCACCACAGAAATATGTTTTGAACTGCTGGGACTCATTTGCATTACTCTGAGCATCAAAATAATTTTAATACATATTAAATATTGTATAACTTTTCAAAGATTTGTAATTGTTAAGTCGAGTGAGTCATTGTGATCACAATAAGTTTATAGAAAATATGCAACCATTATTTATGTCATGTAGAATGCATTATAAAAAGAAAATTAAGGTCCGACGGAACAATAATTTTATATCCGATTTTAAAAACTAGAAATATATATGAACATATTATTTTTGCAAATATATATGGACAAAATGTGTTTTGAAAAAAAAATGTATAGGCAAGTGCCTACTCGAGCCTAACGAAGTTTCCGCTTCGACTGGTACATATATAGCAATATCCGGTGTCGATGATGCGTAGTGTATTTTATCATATACCAGTAGAAGGCCAATCTCTAAATGTTACAAAAAGCGTGACACAATTACATTTATCGAAGGAGGTATGAGGTAATTCACATATTTCAGAGAAATCATCATCACAAAAAAATATCAATAAAGAGGCCCACGGGCCTTATCGGTAACCTGGATACTAGTGAAAAAGTATCACTACTTCCATGGGCTACGAAATCTAGAAAACACAAATTCCTGTTCTGAATATCTAAATTTTAATGTTCAGCAACAATATAAAACACGATGTGTTCTTAAAACTTCACTGCCTTCAAAAGTGCATACACCAATGAAAGGCTCTAAATAGTAGGTGTATTAACATTAAAACATCAAAAGATATGAAGGGGCATCGTGGCCAAGTGGTTAGAATATCGCGTTCAAAATCACGCGCGTTCAAAATCACGCGGCCTCTCACCTCTGTCGGCGTGGGTTCGAATCCCGCTCGCGCTGATAAGTGAGAAAGTTTCCCAGTTTACTTTCGGAAGGTCGGTGGTCTCTTCCCAGGTATACTGTATCTGGGTTCTCTCTTCCACCAACAAAAACTGGGCGCCACCAGATAACTAAAAAAATCGTTGCGTGTGGCGGCAAACATCAGTCAATCAAAACATATAACTAATTTGGACTCATAAGCCTGGGTTTTAATTGAAATTCAACATTTTTTGTACATCCTTTTCTGCTATTCCTAAGTATGCATTTAGATTCATTACAGTATCAGCAAACTTACACATAAATACTATATACTAAGTTTGGCCCCACCCTGGGGTCAGAAACATTACTCTAGGATCATCAAATTTACAATTTTCATAAAAGACTACCTGCTCTATCCATTTAGTTTCAATTTAGTATAAAGCACTAAAGAAGATGTTTTAAGTGTTTTACACATAAACACTATATAACAAGTTTGGCCCCATCCTGTGGTCAGAACCCCTACCCCAGAGATAATGAAATTTACAATTTTGGAAGAGACCTTCCTGCTCCCCATCACCATGCATTTAGTTTTTGTTACACGTGTGCGGTTCTTGAGAAGAAGAATTTTGAAAATTAGTCAATTTTCGGCAGTTTTTTTTTTTCGCCGCACCTAAGGCACCAGGGGTGCAGAAATCCTGAAATTTAAAAATTATGCCCCCTTGTTCCAAAGACGTTTCATGCCAAATATAAAAAGAATTGGAGTGATAGTTATCAAGAAGAAGATAAAAATGGATATTGTTCACACATTTAATAACTGACAATTTTGACCCCACCTTGATACATGTACCAATACCAATACCCCTGGGATCATGAAATTTACAATTTTGGGAAAGGACTACCTGCTCTTTCTAAATATCTATTTAGTGTCAATATACTATCAACAGCACTAAAGAAGTTGTTATTTAAGTGTTTTACACATAAACACAATATAACAAGTTTGCCCCGTCGTGGGGTCAGAACCCCTACCCCGGGGATCATGAAATTTACAAATTGGTAGAGGCCTGCCTGCTCTCCATCACCATGTATTTAGTTTTCCATACACGTGTGAGGTTTTTTGAGAGAAAGATTTTTGAAAATTGGTCAATTTTCGGCAGTTTCTGCCCCGTACCTAAGACACTAGGAGTGCAGGAATTCTGAAATTTACAATTTATGTTCCCTTGTTCCAAAGATACGTCATACTAAATATGAAAAGAATTGGAATGATAGTTATCAAGAAGTTAAAAATGTCTATTGTTCACATATTTATTAACTGACCATTTTGACCCTACCCTGATACCAGAACCCCCCCCCCCGGGATCATCAAATTTACAATGTTGGTAAAAGACTATCTCCTCTTTTTAAATATTTATTTAGTTTCAATATTGTATCAATAGCACTAAAGAAAATGTTATTTAAGTGTTTTACACATAAACACTATATACTGAGTTTGCCCCCCCCCCCCCTCCTCCTCTGCGGTCAGAATCCCTACCACGGGGATCATGTAATTTACAATTTTGGTACAGGCCTTCCTGCTCCCCATCACCATGCGGATGACGGACGATGCACGACGGCGGACGACAACCGATTGCAATAGGTCACGATTGCAATAGGTCTACTCAGGTGACCTAAAAAGGGAGGGGATTAGTAATATCCATAGTTCAGATGTCTGTGGTGAAAACATGATTTAATGAGTATACGGGTGAAATGCATTGTTGAATTGAATTTCAAAAAGTTGATCTTGTGTATATATATATATATATATATATATATATATATATATATTGCGCCTGAAATGGAAGCTAAACATTGATTAAAATCAGGAACTGTAGATTTCGCGGGCCTATTACCCGCTCATTGCTTTATGATCAGCTGAATGGCTTATCAAAATTGCAGTGGCGGATTGAAGGGGGGGGGGGGGGGGGGAGCCGGCGCCCCTCCCATTATAATTAAATCGAGGTATCTTGTTGATAAAAATGTACTAAACGATAAAAAAAAAAAACAATTTCTTCCACTCCCATGGAAATAAATGAGAAATTATTTTGATATTTTGAATTAATTTATTGGGAGAATTTAATTTTTTTCAAAACCCTTAAAATTTGCGTCATTTAACAAATTTCACCTTATCAAAAATTATTGAAAATAGTATGAATGACTTAAATAGGAGACATATTTTCAAGCCCTATAAGATCTGTAAAATTCAGCAGCTTTCGGAGCTTAACCCTCCCTGGGTCCCCATTAGGGCTTCGCCCTGGACCACCTCAAGGCGGTCCCCAGATCCCCTAATTCATAAAATGGTACCCCCCGTAACCGCAATTCCTGGATCCGCCCCTGATATTAATTAATCGGCCGGGTATAATGGAAAGTTATTGTGAATCTAAAAGCAATGAAATCATTTAGTCTAACTATTTAGTAAAGAAAAACTAATTTGGTATTTGATTGGTTGATTGCGTTTTTACGCCGATCTGGCAATATTTTAGCCATTTTATGGCGGTTGAATAGATGAAATATGTTTAGTTTTGAGTGTTTGGGTTTCCCTGACGGCCCCAGTGAGCCTTCTCTCTCGAAAATCAGGGAAACGATCTTTTGCGTGCCGGGGGGTTGTGCTCCTTAATACGCGACATCCGTTAACGTTCCATCCAAATGATCTAAAAGTTAAGAATATTTACTCAGGAAAAAATACAGATCATTTCGTTTATATCAACAGTTGTATTATCAAAGTATTCAACCTTGTCTGTAAAAATCCCATTTTTGTAAATGTTGTATAATGTAATGGTGGTCAATATTTGTAAAATGTTTTGCATTGATTACACATTACCAAATTAAAAAGTATATCCCTTACAGGCATAAAATCATTGCATTCTAAAAGTATGTGATGTAGAGTTAATGGACAGTCACAAGATATACATTCAGACCGAAGTCCTCTGTTCAGTAGGTGATATTGGGTCAATTTTGAATGTACGGTGCGTATTCTAGAATGTCCTGGCGTTCCATTACGAAGTGACACAGTTTGTTTACTTTTCAATGAATAGAATAAAGTTTACTTGCGTCACATGAATCCCAGAAGATGTGCCATAGGGAATTTACATATAGTTTTGTGAAATATTCTAAATCAGTGTAGGGGATTTTTAAAGTGTGCAATGTCATCTTAAAGTACTTTTTTGCCGACCACGGAAAAATGTGCATTTAAGAAAAACTTGAAATTCTATGGCGTATACTTTGAATTTCAAACTTTTTATGACACATGTTCTTGAAAACACAAAACAAAATATTTTCCTTATCAATGATTGATTTAAAACTGAAATTTTGAACTGCATGACTGGTTGTGTGCACATTAAAATAATCAAAATAAATTTACTGCCCAACTCATAAACACATTTATTGGTTTATAAATAAGGTGGAAACTAAATACTTTCACTCTAACATTGAATGTGGCGATGTACGATATTTTCAGTTCGCTTTAATTTGTGTTTGAGCACAAATCAGTTGACGCGACTATCATCGTCGATCGATTGATTTCCCGATTGTGAACACATGTGTACATGTATATGTGTCCTTGAATTTGAAAGGTCCATGCAATTGTTACAGAATAAGCAGAAACCGCAATTTCAAAGACACCGACTTTTCTAAGCCCATGCAACCACCACGGTGGCCGAGATGTTAAGGCGTTCGCCCCGAATGCGAAAGACCGGGGTTCGAATCCAGACCACGACAGACCTAAGTCGTTAAAACAGGTAGTGGCAGTTCCATCTCCAAATGATCAGCATCAGGTGTGAATGTCAAGGGTTCTCGGAGATGACCTTAACAACGGATGACCCGTGTCACAGTAGGTGTGCCACACTAAAGATCCCTCACTGTTCAATGGCTGTAAGCGCCAAACACAGGCCTAGATTTGAAGCCCTTTACCGTGGTGACGTCTCCATATGAGTGAAAAATTCTCGAGCGAGATGTTAAGCAAGATACAATCAATCAATCAATCAATCTAAGCCCATGCTAAAGCGAGAGCTTTCAGTCCGCGGGGCACCGTGTTTTTTACCTGTACTGTATTATGATCGATGATATTCCGTCTGCGTGTAAGAATTTTCGAATATGTGAAATATCGCTGTTGATATTAGAGTGCATTTCTAATAATATTT
This sequence comes from Ostrea edulis, assembly GCF_947568905.1. Classification (NCBI taxonomy): domain Eukaryota; kingdom Metazoa; phylum Mollusca; class Bivalvia; order Ostreida; family Ostreidae; genus Ostrea; species Ostrea edulis. The sequence goes on along the minus strand of NC_079166.1, from coordinate 75,688,613 downwards.
TGGTTGTTTTTCAATTTACATATTGACTGACGGTAGAAAAGTGAGTTTTACAGAAATTATGCATTTACACGTTGAATACGTACACACGTTTTACGACCTATTTAGTGCTAGCGCTGAACCTTGCATCTGTTTGTAAAGAAGTGCCAAGATCCACACCACCTTCAGCCGAGTGACTGCATAGAGGAGTTGATACAATAAACATAAAAACAAAAACAAAAAAACACATACACACACAAATCAAACATTAAAACATTAAAAAATAAGAGGCCCATGGGCCACATCGCTCACTTGAGTCAACTTGGTCCATATCAGATATATATTTGCATGTAAAACCGTAGTCCCTATTATGGCACTAAGGTAGCCCTGGAGACCAAGGTTTTTGCAAACTTGAATCTACACTATATCAGAAAGCTTTCATGTAAATGTGAACCTCTTTGGCCCAATGGTTCTTGAAAAGAAGATTTTAAAAGATTGTCCCTATATATTTGTATGCAAAACTTTGATCCCCTATTGTGGTCCCATCCTACCCCAGGGGGCATGAATTGAACAAATTTAACTCTGCACTATGTTAGGAAGCTTTCATGTACCTATCAGTTTTTCTGGCTCAGTGGTTCTTGAGAAGATTTTTAAAGATTTCCTCTGTATATTTGTATGTAAAACTTTGATCTCCTATTGTGGTCCCATCCGACCTCCGGGGGCCATCATTTTAAGAAACTTGAATCTGCACTATATTAGAAAGATTTTATATAAATTTCAGCTTTTCTAGCTCAGTGGTTCTTGAGAAGAAGATTTTTAAAGATTTTTCCTATATATTTGTATGTAAAACATTTGATCCCCTTTGTGATCTCATCCTACCCCCGGGAGCCATCATTTTAACAAACTTGAATCTGCATTATATGAAGAGGCTTTCATATAAATATCAGCTTTTCTGGCTCAGTGGGTCTTGAGAAGAAGATTTTTAAAGACTTTTCCTATATAGTTGTATGTAAAACATTGATCCCTTATCGTGGCCCTATCCTACCTCCGGGGACCATGATTTTAACAATTTAGAAATTGCACTACCTAATAAAGCTTATCTATGAATTTCATCTTTTCTGACCCATTGGTTTTTTAGAAGATTTTTTAATGACCCTACTCTATTTTTATCTTTTCTTGATTATCTCCCCTTGGAAGGTGGCCTGTCCCTTTATTTTAAGAATGTTGAATTCCTTTTACCTAAGGGTGCTTTGTGCTAACTTTGGTTGAAATTGGCCCAGTGGTGTTTGAGAAGAAGACAAACATTTTAAAAGTTTACAGACGGACAGACGGTCGGACAGACAGACGGGCGGACGCCGGAATACGGGTGATCACAAAAGCTCACTTGAGCTCTTAGCTCAGGTGAACTAAAAACGGGAAAAAAAATGAAAGATCGAAATCCGATCTAAAAAGTAGCCGCTTCCAAAATACTGTACATAACATATTGCAATATACTTGATTGTGTGTATTTGAAACTATAGCAGATGAATATAATTCATTTGAGATGCAATCTTCCACTATATGTGGTGAAAGCCGTTCTCAATTACGAGTTCCATCGGACGTCTGGGTTTTCTGTTTTACTAAAATTTAGTTCGTGTATCAGTTGATATGATGTCATCGCTATGCGATTACTAACATTAACAGGGGCTAAGCCCGTTTTAGTTCGAACTCTGTGATGCCTTGAATAAATCTATATTGATGCATTACAGAATCCTGGCTCAAAACGGGATTACCCCCTGTACTGACGTTTAGTATCTCAGAAATCAATGATGACACAAAATATATCTTCTTCTTACAGAGTTTCATATTCCCATACAACAATTTTACATATATTAACCATATCTATATTCTGTAATATAATGGTGTAATCTTTATGTTTAGCTGAAATGTCACCAAGTCTTGTGAAATCTGTGTGTCCCAACTAATTCCGAGACTTATAGTAGACATTGGAACTTTTTTACACATACGGGATTGTTTCCGTAGACCTTTATATATACACTGAAATCCACTGTATCATTAATTATAAATACCTTAATGTACAAAACGATACCCTAGCTTTAAACAATATACATCGATAGATTAATACATGATTGATCTATTTATAATTAGATAAACATTAGATTGAATACAGTTGTTTCACAATCTGTTTAATACTTACAGTAACGTGACACTTCATCACAGATACTTGTGTCCTCCATGGTGACGTGGGTCAGTATGTTCATCTGTAGACGGTGTATGAGTAAGGAATCACATAACGAGCCGTCAGTAATGACACATTTCTCTCCAGACTTCCTGGTGTATCTCTGTGATCTCAGATACCTCACTGCTGTAGTATAACTGGATAAACTATGCACGGTGAGCACTGGAACACTACGTTCTATACCACTTTCTGTAACACGGTACATGGTCTCGTCCTTGGCGTCCTCAGTGATGTCTACTCCGTCCTGATCCCAAAGAAATCCACGTGACTTCAGTCCGTCCAGAGTCCGTTGTGCCTCCTCACTTGTTACACTGTTCTTCTTACCATACATCATACGTCGTATCTCATTAAGAAAGTCCAGCCCGTCTGCATCAGTAAAGTCGGGGGTACCGGAGTCAGAACACAGAAAACAGAATAACACGTACACCTCGTCATCAGACAGGGAGGAGAACTGGTCTGGAAAAAAATACTACCATGAAAGTTGAAAGTCATAAGTCGCAGTCTTTGTTGTTTTTGTTCAAAAATATATAAACAGGATATTTTCAGCGGAGTCTGATTATGATTGATAATGGTTGAACAGTTTTCTTTAATTAATCATCAGAAACATTTCAACAGAACACTGCATGGATAATTACATGTACCAAACATGATTGCAGTTTTCATTAAATTAAATGTCTATGTATGTAGGCTATATGTTGTAGAAATGGGTCTCAGAAAGTATAACTATAGCACAAGAATGTACATATATACGCATAGAAAGAAATACTTTTTCAACATAGGCCCTATGTTGACAAATTATTACTTTCTTCCTAAGCGTATATATGTGTGATAGGGGAGGGTAGTTCTTGGGTATGAATATAGAGATCCAGATCCAGCTTTACACAGGCTTTCCCTGACCCAACTTTCCAGACATAATTGTCTATGATCTGACGTTTCTGATGACGCAATAAAGAGTCAGAATAGCTCATGTAATTTAACATCGTCATCGATTTTAGAGTAATGACTTTGGAATAAGTTATAGGCAGATTTAGGGTTTTAGATACTTTTCACAATCTCCACCCCAACTCATTTACACTTTTTTGGTTGTGTACACAACATTTTAGGGAGATGTTGAGACACGTTTATACAAGAGGATGCTGTTAGTTTACTACGTAGTGTGTTTGATTCCTAAGTTCTAGTCTTCGTTGTAACTGAGTTACATGTAAAAGGTTCTCCCAATAGGCCGGGGGTCTGCGGTAAATGGAGCAAAATCCTGCATTTTGAGCATTCCCTGGCACTTCTTTTTAACTTTTGAATTTTATACTTCTTAATTAAAAAAAATTAAAAAAATTAATGTTACATATACTTTTTAAGAATTCTTAAGTGATTCTTGTATCTGCCGAAAATATCGTAAATATATATCAGTGTGTCGTCTTATTTATTGTATAATTAAATTATATAATGCTGTTGATAAATTTGAATGATACAATTAGGCCTACATGTAAGTATATGCACTTTTCTGATAATTTTGACTCAAAGTCTCGTTGAAATTGAATAAGAAATTCTTTTGGTCCCCCTCTGGATTCGCCCTTCTAAGTAACACCTTTATCAGGAACAGATTAGCGATAGATTGATTGTTGGGGGGGGGGGGGGGGGGTGTTCGGTTTTTCATTTTACGTCCAGTCGAGAATGTTTCGCTCATACAAAGATCGAAAATTCAAAGAAAATGTTCAGTTTACAAATATTTTATTGATGGATGATATCTTCAATATTATCTTAGAAAATAGATTCCATTAAAGTTACAAAGGTGTATATCCAAAATGTCTTCATCCTCGCACTATTTAGGAATAGAACCAGGCAGATATTTTAATGCAATCAGAACTAATAGATGTTGTACTTTTGTGGGAATAATATTGAAGATGAATACCATTTTATATTAGTTATAATTATATATACAGAACTACGGGGGGAAACATATTAAGAAATATTCCTATAAAAAACCATCAATGTTTAAATTAAGGTAAGGTTTGCAACAACAGGGAGATAACTCTTGATATACCTCAATTCACTTCGCGCTTTATGACGTCATAATGAAAACATGCGTCACGTCATAGTTGTATCGAGGGAAAGCGTCATAATATTTACTTGTTGTCTACTACCGCTCAAACCTCCACCAGAGTTCGTTTGCTCACAAACCAAACTCTTCCACTTAGACATTATGGGATAGCGATTTCTTAGGCCGCGTATACTGTGACGTCATTGTAGAATGACGAAAAAACATAACGTCAAACGTAAACAACTTTTAAAACAAGAAGGTAAACCAAACTCCCCGTCAAAGCCTCATTACGTCACCTACGAATATACCTCTCCTATCAATCGTAACTACTCGGCTAATTCCGTAACTGCAAATGAACCTCGTATGTGGATCGACGCCATCAGAGTTGGTTGTTACGTATACATAAACGTAACTTTGACTTCACAGTCGTACGTTACACTATGAAACGTGAACTTTCAACTGCATCTAAGATATTAGACACATCTAAGGTATTGTACCACTATCAATTTCCACCTACATGTTATGTATTTGAGTAAATAAGACGTTCATGACACCAAAACTAAATCTGTGGTGAAAATATAAATAACATTATTCAGGGATTCGGTTCTGGCCTTTTAACTCTCATCCACGGGCGCGCTTCCGGCGAAGAAATGCATCGATTTGATGCAATTCTTGCGCCGATCCACGTCCGAGTCTTCTTACCGGTTACGGGAAAAGACAAGCGCATGATTCGATTGCTCTCCTATGTGACGCAGCATAATATACAGATCTGTATATTGTGAGTCACAATATACAGATTTGTATATTGTGAGTCCACGATTATCACGCAGGCAAATGACACTAAAGAAGTAGGTCGTAGATAAAAGTTTGAAGATATTGACATTAAGAGCATTAATATAAAAGTATGGATTTTATTTTAAACATAAAATGATCAAAAGATAATTAAAAAGTAGGGATACTCTGCTCAAATTATTGTGTAAAGTAATGAACTTGATGTTTACGTTCTTGTTTTGATGGTTGTTTATGTTTGACGTTATGTTTTTTCGTCATTCTACAGTGACGTCACAGTATACGCGGCATATGAAATCGCTATCCCATAATGCCTAAGTGGAAGAGTTTGGTTTGTGCGCAAACGAACTCTGGTGGAAGTTTGGAAGGTAAACATCAAGTTCATTACTTTACACAATAATTTGAACAGAGTCTCCCTACTTTTTAACGATCTGTTGATCATTTTATGTTTAAAATAAATTCCATACTTTTATATTAATGCTCTTAATATCAATATCTTCAAACTTTTAACTGCGAACTACTTCTTTGGTGTTATTTGCCTGCGTGATAATTGCGGACTCGCAATATACAAATCTGTATATTGTGCTGCGTCACATAGTAGAGGTCTATTCGTAAATGACGTAATGAGGCCTCGACGGGGAGTTTGACTACCGCTGTCAAGTGTCGAGCGGCGTATGTGTAACCCTCTATGACAAAATAATAATAATAATGTTTCTCAAATGATCATTTATAAATTATTTTCTTTGATATTATAGAAGTCTACATTTTTGGGAGTTGAACTATGTTCAATCTCCCTTGGTCATCACGCACTTTTCTGCGCAGTAATTTGTATTGATTTGTATAGTGGTCGTCAGCGGGGGTTCTGTGTCAGCTGATTTACTCCTAGGTAAATCAACATAAACTTTTATAAACATCTGCCATTAAATAATCCATGTAACTTTTCTGAATTAATATAATTTTGATAATTAACATGTAAGTAAATGCGATGATATTGTATTCAAATCAATTTGAATACAAGATTTCGATCAAATTGATACTGATATACATAGAAAAATAAACGATAATTAACATTATTTGACTAGTGTTTCATTTTTAGCGGAGTTGCGATGAAGTCGAACTCGGATTATGATCTGATGAAGTGCCTTTGGGCGAGCAGGCGGGCACGCATCAACATTTCATTTCCGCACCATAGCTCTTGAGCAAATTATAGGATCTCATTCAAACTTAGATGGATCGTCACCCTCAGTACGATGAGGAAGTATATTGATTATGGGGTCACTAGGTCAAAGGTTAAGGTCACAGTGGCTGCAAATAGACTGAAATTTGGAGAAAATTTTGTTTTCCGCACCATAGCTCTTGAACGAATCATACGATCTCAATCAAACTTAGATGGATTGTCACCCTCAGTAAGATGAGGAAGTCTATCAATTCTGGGGTCAAAGGTCAAGGTCACTGACCATAAATAGACTGAAATTTGGAGAAAATTTTGTTTCCCACACCATAGCTCTTGAACGAATTATAGGATCCCAATCAAACTTAGATCGATTGTCACCCTCAGTAAGACAAGAAGCCTATCGATTCCGGGGTCACAGGGTCAAAGTCACAGTGGCTATAAATAGACTGAAATTTGGAGAAAATTTTGTTTTCTGCACTATAATTTTTTAACAAATTATAGGATCTCAATTAAACTTAGATGGATTATCGCCCTTGATGAGACAAAGAAGCCTATTGATTTTGGTCAAGGGTTAAAGGTCAAGGTCACAAAGGATTTAAGTCGGCTGAAATTTATGTACGCAGAATTTTGCTCCCTGCTTGATAATTCTTGCAAACTTTTCTGCCGGTTCCCTCTATGCCCATTCCTTGCGCAACTCGGTTTGTGCATCTCCGATGCCGGACGATTTTTAATTTTTTTGCATTTCAATTATTTTGAGTTATTATACAATCATTTGCCATTCCATTGATCCTCTACAGGACTGTAGTATACTCAGGTGACAGTTTAGCATATTGGACTACCTTTTCAAGTAATGAATCCTTAGAATTAGCTACAACTAGGATTAAACTTGAATGTATATATACAGGGGAAAAAACTTCTTCATAACTGCAAGGCATTGATAACCATATTGATTTGAATGTTTGGGCCATAATATGTGGTCACATTTTTCATGAGAATATAAAGGGGTGAAATTCTAGAAAACAACACCACGATTTCGGTTACTCGAGGAGCGTTGTGGACTATGGGCTTTCCATTATCCATGTTTGCTGTTGTAACGCTTTGAAAAACAACAACAGTTGATTTGTATCTAAAATCATGATAATATTCAGTCATTTATCTCCCTATCCTTCCAGTGCTATATGTTCTAACTGAATTTCCACAATGTTCAACTCCCATGAGTACTTTCAGTACTTTGATTTTATATATACATATGTAGTATGCGCTACGGTTAATTTCCGTTAAAATTATATTGTGAACATGTAATCTCTGCAAATCTTGCTAGGGAAAGTAGGATTTATTTTGACGCTGTTATAATCGATCATTGTTTGTGAATAGTATCCTCAAAGACAAGGTTCGACATCAACGAAGCTAGGAATTCTTATGACATTCACAAGCATTTCTAAAAATAAACCTGCCAATGCTTTATCTCTCTAATTACATGCACTTTATATTTCAATGCTATGAAATCTACTTGGGCCGACAGAGCGATTTATCGCATGAACTTTTAAATGTAGAAAACGCGACTGATTTGATCACGTAAGAATAAAAAGGTGTCTTCTCTAGTATATCTTAAAATAGTTTGAATTTTGTCTGAGGAACATCTGCATGTCGTCGACTTTTAAAACATATTTATTAGTGTCATTTTTACTAGATTACTGTAACTGACGGAAATAAATTAAAAAATAAAAGAACAAATAGTCAACATATATGTGAATGAATATATATAACTTAATAGGATCAAAGTGAATCTGAAGCAATAAACCCGTCAAATCAGCAGAAAATAAAGATTCATGAATCATTGTCATCCTGTCTGTAATTCCTGGGCCTCGTTCAAAATCGTAGCGGCTAGCCTAGCTGCTAGGCTAGATATCTAGGTCTATTGAACGCACTGTATGAATTAACATTTATTATCCCTACGTAGGGCTAGCCTAGCACATCGTTCAAGACCGTAACGCTACCGAGCCCTTCGTAGCCGTTACGATCTTGAACGCAGCCCTGATCGTAACCTCCGATGTGCATTGACCTTGGAGGTCACCAGTTCGGAAAACGCGAAAGAGAGGCACTGAGCACGTGTTAGATTTGTTTAACATGTTTAACAGTTTAACATGCCAATTTTATAGAAAATTCACAATCAAAATTTCATTTGAGTGGCACATTTGCGCAATTATTACCTTTTTACACTTGCATAGTATTTTAGTCATTCATGAAACAACGTAGTATTTTAAATCAAACGACACGTGTAGTTCCTCGCGTTTGTATATGGCCTCGGTCTCAGCAACCCGATCATGTTCGGCAATCATCGTTCCCATGTCCGTGTAGACAACACAATGGCGGTTTATACAAAACGTTCATTGTATGTGTGCTCTCAAACAATATTCCCTTGTTTATTTTGCAGAATTTTTCTTCAGATCTTTGGGATTATACTAATTGAACTGGGTGGTGTTATTTGGCAATCTAATTAAAACCAGATCCAAAAAAACCGCTCACTTAGATCGCTACACTAGGCCTATTGTAGCGATTGTGAGCGTATTCTAGGATCTGATTTTAATCAGATTGTGTTATTTGGTGAATAATTGGATAGTTGAAAAAATACCGTCAGTTACAGCTTGTATTGCTTTAAATGTTTACGGTCCAAATATTATGTTTAAAATGAAATTTTTCTGACGTAGACCTTGTAAAGCTGCTCAATATGCATATTTTGTTGCCATGACAACCAATTTAAATTTTACTCAAGATATAAAAAATGCTACTTTTTGTGTTTTAAAATTATCTTTTTCTACCAATTAGTATAATCTTACAGATAATACTCTTTTTAAAAATTATACCAGGTTTTTACCCCACAAGTCTGCCTCGTGTAGTTTTTATACCACTAGTATTCCTTTTTGTACAAAGATCCCGAAAATGTAAAACACACAAAAATAAGCCTATCTGATCAAAAACCGACACCGGCAAGTTTTTCCAAAAAATCAATTTTTAAAAGATAAATTCCTACTGAACATACTAGTATGCAACATGACTCTGTTCGCTACATGTCAAAATAATGCAAACCTTACCTTAATACAAATGTTTAACACCGAAAATTTCAAAGAAATTTGTAACCTTGGAAAAAATATATATAATAGCATAATACTAAGAGAAAGTTGTAATCCGTGACTTTACTATTTGTAATTACGTACATATATACGTTCTCCAGTAGATATACCACGTCATGTTTATGTTCATATTGTTTGTAACGCTGTACCGATAAGCTGTAAAGCTTAAAGTAATTAAGATCTTGAACTTGAGATGTCACCAGCTGTAGGAGAAGTACAGGTACCGTGCAGACCTATGTTTGTCGCTTAGGACCATAGCAGTGAGGGTTCTTTATCGTGCCAACTCTTGTCGCGACACTGAGCCTCCGTTTTGAAGGTCATATCCGAAGAACTCGTGATTCTCACTTCTAAATCGCTAAGTTGCTAAAACGGGGATAGAAAATGGAAAGCAAAACGGAACAGAATTTATGAATTAGAATCATTAATATAGATAACACCACAAATCGGGAAAAAATATTCATTTTGGTTAAAATCAACAATTTTGGAATTGTTTACAAGCGATAAAACAACTTTATCTTAAAATTTTGCATTATAAATTGATTAACCGAATTTAGCTAAACGCTAGTAAACGAGTTTTACAAGAATTTTGAAATTTCTGCAGACAGAGATGTTAGCGAGCAGTGACACCTATGGGTAGAGAATGAAAAGAACACACGTGGTTCATAACCACCACCACCCCCCTCGTGGCAAAAAGTCATTAAAGCACATGTACATGTATTTACACATAATACCGTGTATGTGTGTACTTACAACAGGAATTGTGATATGTATAAAATTACAATAATCCATGATCGTATTAAGTCAACAAGTTAAACATATTGTGTTTAATTGATTATTTTTTAACTAACAGAGACTTGGTGACCGCAGTACTCCAATACTAAATAGGGAGGGCTTAGAACTGGCAGTTCATTTCTAAACTAAATACTTGTATACGTTAAGATTTAGGTTAATTGTGAGATGAATTTTAACTCCATTCAAGCATATAGGCCTATACATTTTGTGTTCGCCTTTTAACTATTTGATATATTGTGAAATGAATCTGTTAATTCCTCGGTAAATGTACGAACTTTCACATAGATTCATCCCAAATGAGACAAAACTTTTTTCAATACACCGGACTCGTTCGCTGTAAAATTTGATGTGATACATTATAGGGTTATTGAACTTATATTGGTGAATATCGGCACGAGTTGGGTGCAAAAATACACGAGCTTTCGAGCTTGCATGCATTAGCTTCTTTACATCGTTAGGTAGCAGGGGACAGTTTCGCACTATCAACTTAAAAAAATGAAAATACCCCATATCTAAAGTGATATTACATATGTAAAAATGTATACAATAATTTTAGGATGCATGTTAAATGTAGCTGAGTGCTTGATAAAAAGGTCCATATACAACATGTAGGTGTCACCATGATTCCTAGCATATAGATGGGTGCAAATACGAAACTAAGACACGTGGTCAGATGCTGAAGAATTCCGGTGAAAACATGCATTGTCCAGCAAAAGGTCTGTAGCTGAGAGGGAAGGTGGATGGCCCCATATGAAATGTAGATTTTTAAGAAGGGCAGTTCTTGATTGTGCACAGTGTCTAAATCTCCATTCTTGGTACTCTGATGGTATTTGTGTGGAGGGGAGGGGGGGGGGGTGCGGATTATCCCAAATGAGAGAAAATCAAAGCAAAAAAGGGGCACCTGCTCAGAGCATGTTTTGTGCACCAGCACCAGTATTTATAGATTACATGTAATGTAGGGTCATAATTTATTAACTACACCAATATGAAATACAAGTATTGATATAAAAGGGAAATATTTTTTATCACTCTGTCATAATCTGACTTTGATGTACACCCCACATGTTTCAGAACCAAAGAATCTGTCCCCTGCCACCTTACGGTAAGGTAAATATTGAAAGCTCATACTCGGAATGTTCCGGGCGCACACAATTTAAACAATGCAAAGTTAGCGTTCAATAAATTCTCAGGATATTGAACGCTCACATTCTCTAGATTTTACGCAGATTTTATAATACACTATTCATTAGCTATATAATAAAAATGCATTTTGCACCAGATGTAGAACTAAATTCCAAGTCAAATTCAGTCATCTGCATATCTAGTTCGATTAAAAGCACGTTTGATTTCAAAAGGCTTTGTTTGGGGGAAATTGTTCAAGAAATTATTCTAAATATCTTTTACAATGTTGTTTACAGGAGGGGGAAGGGGTACCTATTATTCACTGGATAGGTTCATAAAATCTTTTCTTGCGGTCGCAGCCAGAATAAAGTAATAAAATTTGAAAGTGGTTTAATTATAATTCAAGTCTTTTTCAGTATGTTATCTTACTTATTTTTTCTTCATTTATGAGACAACATACTGTCCTAATATGGGGGAGGGATAACAAAGCCAGGGAAAAGGATGGTATAAACAGACACTTGCTTAATATTCTGATTAAAACTTGCTATGCAATATATTGAGCAAACGCCTGTTGGTACAGTCATCCACAAAATACGCCATGTAAAATACATAATAATGCATCAGTATGAGGTATCAATATGAAATGGTGAACTCTGAGGGTGACTTCCTGTTCTCTCTGTAATTTTCTGCTTTTTGCCGTTTGATTCTATGAAATGCTGACCTCCTCATAACATAAATGCATAATATATTTTTAGCAACACCAGTCATAGTAAGCGGGGAACATTGACATTTTCTTTTCGGGGGGGGGGGGGGGGGGGGGCTGCTGTCGGGAGGTTTTTAATTGAAAATAAACAGTTTCAATGTTCTTTGTTTCTATCGCACGTAGAACTAATATTTTAGTATACTTTGTTCCTGAGTAAATCATCCAAATGTTGATATAAGTAATGTGACAACTTAATTGTTATTGAAAAAGGTGTTACTTATTCGTTTGAACGTTCCCTTGTGTTGATTTTCGTCATCATTTCCCTGGTAATAGGTCATGTTCGCCACTGTGCTGACGCGGAATTTAGGAGCAAATCCGCAGAATTAAGCAAACATGTATCAAAAATAGATTATCCACAAAATATTGTTTTCTTCTTGACTGATACTTAAACTAGTTTGGTTTTTTTTATCGAAGTATCTTGAATTTAAACAAGATACCTCAAGGCATTATCGGTCACCTGAATACTAGTGAAAAAGTATCACTACTCCCAAGGGCTATGATAAATCTAGAAAAAAAATCCTGTTCTGAATATCTAAGCTAAATTCTAATGTTCAGCAACAGTATAAAACCAAAAATATGTTCATAAAACTTCACTGCCCTTAAAAGTGCATACACTGATGAAAGGCTTTACATAATATAATGGGTGTATTAACATTAAAACATCAAAAGATATGACTCATTTGGACCCATCTTGAAGTCAAAACCCTGGGTTGTGAAATTCATAATTTTTTGAACATCCTTGTCTGCTATTCCTAAGTATGCATTTAGATTTTATACAGTATCAGCAAACTTACACATATGAACATTACATACTAAGTTTGGCCCCATCCTGGGGGTCAGAACCCCTACTCTGGGGGTCCTCAAATTTACATTTTTGGTAAAAGACTACCTGTTCTTTCTAGATATCCATTTAGTTTCAATTTAGTATCAAGAACACTTAAAAGAAGGTGTTATTTAAGTGTTTTACACATAGAGACTATATAGTAAGTTTTGCCCCACCCTGGGGTCAGAACCGCTTCTCCGGTTATCATGAAATTTACAATTTTGGTAGAGGCCTTCCTGGTAGAGGTCATCACTATGCATTCAGAATTACTTAAACATGTGCGGTTCTAGAAAAGGAGATTTTTGAAAATAAATTGGTAAATTTGGGGCACTTTTTGCTCCGCCCCTAAGGCTCCAGGGATGCAAGCATCCTGATATTTACTATTTAAGTCCCCCCTTGTTCTAAAAATGATCCATATCAAATTTGAAAACAATTGGGGCAATGGTTATCAAGAAGATAAAATGTCTATTGTTGACACATTTGATAACTGACTATTTTGGCAACACCCTGATACCAAAATCCCTACCCCTGGGATCATGAAATTTAAAAATTTGGTAGAGGCCTCCCTGCTCTACATCACTATGGATTTAGTTTTTTCTTACACGTGTGGAGTTCTTGAGAAGATTTTTGAAAATTGGTCAATTTGGGGCACTATTTGTCCTGCCCCTACGACCCCAGGGGTGCAGGAGTCCTGAAATTTACAATTTATGTTTCCCTTGTTCTAAAGATGCTTCATACCAAATTTGAAAAAAAATTGGAATGATAGTTATCAGGAAGAAGTTTAAAAATTGCTATTGTTTACACATTTTTAAAAATAACTGACAACTTTGACCTCACCTTGATACCAAAAACCCCTATCCCAGGGAGCATCAGATTTACAGTTTTAGTAAAGGACGACCTGCTCTTTCTAAATATCTATTTAGTTTCAATTTAGTATCAATAGCACTAGCATGCTGGAGTCTTGAATTTTACAACCGATGTCCCCCTTGCCCCGATAATGCTTCATACCAAGTTTGAAAAGAATTTAAAACTGTTCAATTGTTAATGTTCGACGGACGACGACCGACGACAACCAATTGCAATAGGTCACCTGAGAATAAAAAAGATAAACTAAATTTTTTTAATAGCACATTGACATATCTTTACATCAATGTCCCATAATTGTATCAATTTATGAATTCAACAAGAGGCTAGGGGACCACAATCCTCATCCCGAGTCACAATGACATTATTATTCTTCATCAGACGAGTTTTATTAGGACTCCGTTTTATTCCCACAGGGTTATGCTTTACCTATAAAGTAGAATCAATACAACGTAAAGATAAATATCTTACAATATTGCTAACATGATCTCGCTGTTGTGTTCTGTCGGAGAGGATTTTTTAAAAATATTACTTTTATCTATACCCAATCATGTACTATTCAAACGCATTGAAGTGAGGGGGGGGGGGGGGAGCCTCTCCGAACTTTTATTTTCATATGCAAATAAATATATTTTGGATGACTGTAACCTGTTTTTGATACTACCAGTGAATGAGAAGAATGTAAACTTTTAAACTGAATCCAGGTAACGACGAACCTGATATCGAAGCCTGGCCAAACAATTTGTAAGTAGGGCTCTTTTATAAAGACTTTAATATTCTCTATCCCTCTCTTCTCACGATTTAGAATGTTGAAAATCCTTTTTTTCCTTCCCATTCAAACATTTAGAAAAGTCAGCTTTCAACTACTACTTCAGCTATAGCAACTTCCACATCTACCAAGCGCTATGTTGACCTTAATTGACTGTCTGACGCGCGAGTTCCGAATTACCATGCGGGAACGAACGTTTTGCGCGAACGATCGGTTTTAGATGGGAACGAAAGGCAGAAAGACACAAGACATTTCCATATAGATTGTCTTTTTTTTTCCGGGATGACCTACCCCATCTCCAAACCTCCGCAATGGTCTAGAGCTTAGAGCCTTCGCCTCGCATGCGGAAGGTAGGGATTTGAATCCCGGCTGCGACATACCTAAGTCGTAAACACAGTTATTGACAGTTCCATCGCCAAACGCTCGGCATCAGGCGCGAATGTCACGGGTCCTCGGCTATGACCTAAACAACAGATGTCCCGTGCCACTGTAGGTGTGGCACGCTAAAAACTTTTACTGTCCAATGGCCGTTGGCGCCGAGTAAAGGCCTAAATTTGAAGCTCCTCAGCGGTCTTGGTGACGTCTCCATATGAGTGAAAAATTCCCAAGAGAGACGTTAAAGAAGATACAATCCAGCAATCCCATCTTCAGAACAACCGAAAAGGTTTACATAAGATTGCTAAAATATACGAGAAAAAAGTATCGAAATTGCATTAAATCTACGAATGTCTTTACCCTGTCTTTGTTTTGGGCTTGCTAATCAATGTTTTACACAGAGCGAATTAGGACACGTCCTATTTGTTCAATGGTCTGATCCACAATGTATCAACTAGCAATGATAAACTTCAATTATTTCATGTGGGACAACATAAGAGGGTGACGATGTAGAGTAGCTCCTTAAAGGTATATGTGCCGTATCAAAAAGTAATTTGCTTGCTGTTAGAAACAGGATCAACGTTTTGTAAGTATGATAGACTATGAAAAATAATACGTTTTTATAATTTCGACAAATTATACCCAGTTATTAAAAAATTACTGGCCTACAGAATGGAAGGAGAAAATGATTTTCTAGTGCATATTTATAAAGGAGTGACGTTTACGGTGTTTGTGCCGAAGCGAGCGAGAAAAATATTAGAAACATAATGAGTTACGGTATATAGTAGTACTGAATGGGGATCCATGTTAAACATAAACTTGAACTCTACTCTAATCTATTGTTCAAAGTGGTTCTCTCTCTCCTGTTATCCGTGTGATTGTTTGTATTGTATTTTGATATCACAAGGGTTTCAACGGTCCTTTTAATGCAAGTATTTCACAAATTCTATGTTCGATTTGCTACAACAATCTAACATGGGGCCAAATGCTGTCAACATGTTTCATACCAATTGCTAGGCCGTTCTTTGCACATTAAGTTTGACTACGGATTATTCCGTTTACCAGAACAGGATATAGAACTCACGGCGGGTGTAACAGGCAGATGCAAACAAAGAATGCTTACTCATCCTGGGCACTTTATTCCACCCTGATATGTCCAGGTGTTTGTGTTTGCCCTACTGATATTTTTTTATTATAGGAGTTATGTAAATGACCACTGTTCGTTATCTTCACCTCTACGTAGATATATTTGCATTTAAAATTTTCATCCCTATTGTGGCCCCAAATCTACCTCCGGGGACAATGATTTGAACAACCTTAGATCTGAACTATGTCATGAAACTTCCATGTAAATTTCAACTTTTATGGCCCTGTAGTAGAACATTTTAAAAGAGTGTTCCCTACACAACCGCATGTTAAACGTTATTCCCCACTGTTACCTGAAACTGTCCCTACTTTGGGGGGGGGGGGGGGGGGGGGATGTACTCGATGTCACGAAATTTTCATATAAATTACAACTTCTCTGGCTCAGTGGTTCTTGATATTTTTTTTTAAATGATCTTAGCTACTCTTTAATCCAATTAACCCACTGATAATTTGTTCTATGCCTGTTTCATATTGTTCCAGTGTTTGTGAAGAAGAAAAGAGAAATTTGAAAAGTCAATAATAAAAACAAATGCCGGACAAATTTGATTAGAAAAGCCCACTTGAATCTTTGGTTCAGGTGTCTTAAAAATCCACCAAAATCAGTTTCAAAGTTGGAATGTGACAGTAGAACAACGACACGGACAAATGATGGGACATCCTCATACAGCCTACCTGGTTATTACAACAGTATCCAGGGATATTATTTCGAATTATTTTAGACGTTAGGGATATTAAGATGAATTGATTGGCTTTCAAGTTAGTGATCCATGTGTACTTTATAAAAAGAGCAATGCTGTTAATTATTTTAAAGTATATCTTACCTGAAAGGGGTGTTTTCCATACACTGTAGTCACCAAGTATAAGCTCTAATTCTGAAATGAATTATAAACATACATTGATAAGTGCACGCAACAATTAGTAAGAATACCCCGGCAGTAGAGTTATTTTGATACAGTATTAAAGATCAGATATACTGGGATAATTTCAATGCATTGTAAACGGTTTGAACTTCATTGTTTTTGTCAATGTACAATATTTCATCAGATTAAAACTTACAGACAATTGGAGGGTGGATGTTTGTCACTGTTAAATTCGTTACGAACAACTTCCTTGTTGATCGCCGATATTATCATCTTTATCAATCAGACTATTACGATTCCTATATCGTTTTGTGTTGGATTACACTTCTTATTATAAACGATAAGCGTTATGTTGTATTTAATTTTGCAACGAAAACTTGCCTTTTTCTTGCTTTTCTTAATTTGATATAATTTGTATTCAAAGGGTCCTTATTGAATAATTATACCACATGCGTGTTTGTAGTGTTTTCGTTGTTTTGTAAATAATGATTCCTTATTAAAGTTTAGAATTTATTCAAGTCCAAAAAGTACAAAATTAAAAACTGCATTTTAACACAAAAATTTGTAAGAGTCAAAAGTAAAAGTAAAAAGTAAAAAGAGAGTGAATAACAGACAAACTCACGCATGTCTCATCTTTGACAACTCCTCCCACTTTTCATTAAATGAACCAATGAAACAAATTTAAAAACGGTACTAAAATTAGGGAAAAGCTCAATGACATTAATTTACAGGACAGGAAACATTTAGAGTAAGCATAACAAATTCAAAGAAACACCAGTCTTAGATCTGACCAAAAATCTGATAACAATTTCAAGCGAATAGCATCGATACCGTGGGACGGGGAGAAAGATGTCAAGTTTGAGAAATTACAAACACGTACAGCAATGTTCTTTCTAATGATCAAATAAAACAATTAAATTTCAATTATAGATTTCTAACAATTAATCAAAAACATTTAAACAATGCCTAAATCATTTTAAGTAAATCTAAGAAACTAACAAATTGTCTTTATCAAATAAAATATATATACGCATGTATATAACATGTTTTAGTGTGCACTATGTGTGTTAGATTGTGTCTGCATTATTAAGGATTGCCTATGGTGGTGCGTCATAGACGTATGTTTGGATGGATGAATTACAAGATAAGGCCACCGTGACCTACTTTTGAGTCACGACACACATTATTTACATTTCCAGCAAACGTTTTAATGAAAGTACATATGAAATGTTTGATCTGGCGACAGAGAATGCTACCCATCGTTGTATGTTTGTTTGTTTTACATTCCGTTGAACATTTTTCATTCATATTTCTACCTCGCCAGCTCTAGGCAATCTAATTCAAATTAGATCCTATGACCTGTTCATCTACTAATTGCTACACATCGGATCTAATTTTAATTTGATTGCAGCTGTACGTAAAGTACCACAATTTTAGACCCATGCTGAGGGACATACCGGTGATGGTTCTATAACGTGCCAATGCCTGCCGCGATACGGACACCACGTTTTTACCATTTTACGATGGGAATATAGTATAGAATAGTATAGATTACAAACAACAACGGCGACAATGGTTAATGAAAAATGGCATGAGATGTATTCGAGGTACACGGAATATCAAGTGTTTTACAAACTGTCTGTCGTGTTTTATGGGATTGTAGAATAACGTAATACTTAAACCTCTGGCCTTGAACTTTGATTTTGTATATTTCTTTTGAAATCATTCTGGAAACCTCAGGAAAATATTGTGAGAAATGTGTCTTTTGTTCCTAAGTTTTAACCTATACGTTTTTGTTGACCCCACCCTGCTCTATCCACATGCACAACTAATTTTGAAGTGATGGTTTTATATTTTTATTTGACACCAAAAACGCATCTTTTTTAAAATAATTTTTGAAAATATATGAGGTCATGAGCTGTGTCGTTTTACGTCAGCATACTTCATGAATCACCGTGGGTCGTCGTGAAAAAATATGCTGGTGTGAAGTGTTCGCAGTTCATGTCCTCATGTATTACCAAAATGATTTGTTTTTCAATTTGCATTCTACATTCATTTGCTTTGGCCTTTAAAATAGACCTAGATGTACTATATCTATCAATATTCATATTGGTCACGGCTGCATAACATTTATATTGGACTTGCTATCATTACAGTTGGTAAAGATATTGAAGGCAAAATATTGGAAATGTAAATATTCTCTTTTAACATCGGGAAATGAATTTATGTTTTCAATGAAATAGCTTCGATGTCATTGTTGCAATGTTGAGATATTCAATGTAAGAAATTCAAAAGTTGTTATCTGTTTCAATGACAAAATTCCGACATTAATTTTAGTTCCACAAAGTGAGGTTCGTCTTTCACAAAATTATATACATGTAGCATTTATCATTAATTAATGAAACTGTTAAATACCCACGCATCCATCACATAATAAATATCTACTTCACAATTTTTTAAAAACAAAATCACGAATTTCTGAGTAATCAGATACTGGGTTTTCACTGTATAAATAAAAATTAACACATTTTACTCATTCCTTGAACATCATCGTAAAATGAATAATTCCCTGCAAGATCTCCGTCACATTGATAAAATTATACACACAGATCGGATCACATCTTATGGAATGCCGTTTTTATATTTATTACTCTCTAAAGATATCATCAATGTTATAAGATATCTTTAAAAATTTATAAGATGTCTTAAATTTTTTTATGAGATTTCTTATGTCCTGTCATAACGAATAGTGTTATCTTCACCTTCCATCCTTTATAAGATTTCTTATAAAATATGAGATATATTATTTTCCTTATAAGATATCTCATTGAACATAGGATATATCTTATAGAGTATATAATATATGTCATAAACTTTATAAGATATAATACCATGTATCTTGTAACCTTCATAAGAAAAGCGTATATATCATATATTGTATGATATATCTCATAAACTGTATGATATGACTAGTTGAATATACAAGATAACTGATAAAGGTGAAATTTGTTATATAGTTCATACTTTAAAAAGTATCATTTGAGTTTACTTTTGTAAGATATCTAACAAAACATATTAAATACTTTGTTTATTTTATAAGACGCCTCATATAGTTGACGAGACATCTTATAAATATTCATTATCTTATAAAATATCTTATAAAGTTGATGAGATATCTTACAAAAGATAAAACATATGTTATATGCTTTACATGATATCTTCTAAAAAGAAATTTATCAGATATCTTCATTTTTATAAGATATCTAATGGACTTTATAACATATAGTACTTAATATACAATATATCGTCTAAAGTTTAGGAATATCTTATATAGTTTATAACATACCATATACATCTTTTGAGATAACATACAAACTGTACCTTACACAAGATATCTTATAAATTTGATATTGATCAGATACCTTATAAAAGATAGAAGATATCTCATAAATCATATAATATAGCTTTATAGAGGAATATTATAAATAAGCCTGTCATACGTCTCATTATTTTCTGTCGCATGCCAGATAGAATTAAGTGTATTAATACTCCTGACATTGAGAAATCTCCAGAAATATTCCGAAGAAGAGTGAAGCAAAATGAATCCAGTTAGAGATATCTAAAAATGTGAACCATCCCGCGTATCATGTGATGAATTAAAATATCTCATTAACCAAAATCAGATGCTTCTTAAATGATACAATTTACATTCACATCAAAAGTTAAAACAGAAACGTGCAAAATAAGCATATTTGAAGACTATCTGGATTGCACCAAAACTCAAGTTGGTTTTGAGCTTTTGTTTAAAGATCTTATCAATCGTTGAATGAATGTAAGGATATCATTAATGTAACAACAGAGTAAACAAGAGGTCAGTGGGCCAAATCGCTCACCTTAGTCACATTGCCCAATATTTAAAGAATTATCTCTATATATTCGCGTGTAAGACTTTGATCCCTAACGTGTCCCCAACTTACCCCCGGGGGCCATGATTCTACAAACTTAAATCTGAACTATGTCTGATAGCTTTCATATAAATGTAAACTTTCCTGGCTCAGTAGTTTTTGAAAGAAGATTGTTAAAGACTTCCTCAAACATTTGTATCTAAATGTTGATCCCCTAGTGTGGCCCCATCCTAGACCCTGGGACCATGATATTTATAGATTTGAATATGCACTACGTCATGAATCTATCATATATATATAAACTTGTCTGGCAGAGTGGTTCTTAAGGAAAAGTTTTAAAGATTTCCCTAATATACATGTATATGTATGTAAAACTTTGATTCCCTTTATTAGTGGTCCAACCCTACCCCCTGGGGGCCATGCTTTGAACAAACTTGTATCTGCTTTTGTCAGTAAGCTGTTATGTGAATTTAAACTTTTCTGGTCGAGTGGTTCTTGAGAAATTTTTTGAAGATTTTCCAGATATTTTTATATGCAAAATTTTGATTCCTTATTATGGCTCAATCTTTCCGCGGAGGTTATGATTTTAACAAACTTGAATCTGCACTATGTCAGGAAGCTTTCAAATAAATTTGTACTTTTCTGACTCAGTGGTTCTTGATACGATTTTTTAAAAACAGTTTCACTATATGTGCATGTAAATCCATTATCCCCTATTGCGGCCCAACCCTAACCCCAAGGACCATGATTTTAATCTGCACTATGTAAGGAAGCTGTCAAATGAGTTTCAACTCTTTTGACTCAGTGGTTCTTAAATAACCTCACCCTATTTTTGCATTTTTGTGATTATCTTTTCTTTGAAAGGGACATGAACCCTCATTTGAATAAACTTGAAAGCACTTTCTCCAAGGATACTTTTTGCCAAGTGTAGTTGAAATTGGCTCAGTCGTTCTAGAGAAGAAGTAAAAAATATGAAAAGTTTACCGACAGTCGACGAACAACAGCTCATTAGAAAAGCTCCGTTGGGTAGATGACCTAAAGAGTGTCATGTCACAATTTTGTCCTTATATGATGCAGGGGAAATTCGAATTAGATTATCCAAAAGTATATCTGGTATGTTCTGAACTTACTGACGAGCGAGCCTTTTTCTCTAGTATACCAGGGAAAAGGACAAAGCCTGTTAGGAGCACCTTTTTTGCTTATCTTACGTTATACTGTATTTGAAGAATTAAACTATACAATGTACTAATTTTAGATTTATGTTTTTTTCAATATGTTTGTATGGGTATGTTAAACGTATTCAATTATCTCAATGAGGGAGTCAGTTAAAGTGTCAGTAAGTATAAATATGATGTGTGGAATATTGTTTTGCAAAGTTTAGCGGTGTTGATGCAGTTTGATTAAAATGTATGTGTGACAGACATAACAAAAGAACATGGTAGTAGATTAATTAGGAATTGAATCCATGTACCGAAAGATGAGCACTGTCCCCCTTCCTTACACCCATATATATGATTTTAGAAATCAAAGCCTTGGGAAAACCTTTTCAGGTAATGTTCCCAATGACGTATTCAAATTCTCCCTTCCTACAGTTTAAGATATTGGAGATCGAGCTATTTTAGGGGGTATCAATAAATCTAGACAAGTCAACTTTAATTCTTCTCAAATACACCAACCCCTTCCCTTGAGAGACGATGTTACGTGCCTAGATTGGGAGACGATCAAGTAGCAGTGGTGTGGCGACTTCATTGATCAGGAAGGATGGTGAATACATCATAACAATTTACGTTCTTGTAATTATGTTCCCCAAACAAAGTTTGGGAACATATTGGTTTTACTCTGTTTCTTATTATGTTCCCCAAACGAAGTTTGGGAACATATTGGTTTTACTCTGTTTCTTCTTATTATTTTTCTTTCTTTCTTCTTGGGACTTTTTTGTCCACGAATGTTCTCAGAAACTACTCAAGGGATCAATATGAAATCTTTTTAGGATGATAGTATAGCATATGTAGATGTGCGGAACGAATGTCATTTTGTCTGAAAATGCATGCATGTGCATGCACGTGCATTGGATTTTTTGTTTACCAACTTTGGAATGAGTCTAACTTTTTTATTTTTCAATGAAATCGTTTGCTATTTATATCGTAGGTATAACAAGGGACCCTTAACTGTTTGGCATCGTCAAAATTTCAATTCTGCACGCGCATGCACGTGTGCTTCAATTTGATTGGATAATACAAAACCGTTTATATCATTCATGCCAATCAAGGAAATTTAATGATATTTACAGGATAAGTAGACATGTCAAATATTTAAAGATTGATGTAATAAAAATTGCAAACGCGCATGCGCACGCACGTGCATTGTCTTTTGAAGGTTCAATTCTTTCAATGACCATAACTTTTTTTGTTTTTTGTCCAAATCTTTTCAAACTTGTATTGTATATGTATCTTGATATTCTTAACAAAAGTGTACAGTCATAATTACCATCCGGCACGTGCATGCACGTGTGCTAAATTCTGATTGGACGATTTTCAAATCGCCATAACTTTCTTATAAATGATGGAAACAATATGAAATTTATACTGTAAGTATATCTATCAAATGTCTATTGAATGACATCAACATTGATGCTGAGTCAAACTCACGTGCCCGTGTATGCACGTGCATAGCTTTTCTTTCATTTTTCAGGTACTAAAATGGTCATAACTATTGAATTAAAAACTGAAATGAATTCAAATTTACCCTGAGGATCTATGATATGAATGTCTGTGAAATGGTCTCAACAAATTTTCCATTATCAAAATCGCGTGCGCGTGAATGCGCGTGCATTGTAATTTTTGACATCTAAATTTGAGTATTGGTCTATAACATTTTGAGATTGCAATGAATAGGTTTGAAAATTAGGTTGCAGGTATGTTTTGGGCCTGTCAATTTATTAATAGTCTCAAAATCACTTCCCTGCACGCGCATGCACGTGCGCTTAATTCTGATTGGACGATTTTGAAATCCCAATAACTTTCTTAAGAGTGAAGCGATCGATACCAAATTCATATAGTAAGTATATTGTTCAAATGTCTATTGAATAGCATCAACAAAATTCTTGTGTGGTACTCACGCGCACGTGTATGCACATGCATTGCTCTCGGTCTTTGTAGTTTTGAGTTGCCGTTAATTTCTCGTTTTTCATTGAACAGTTGTGAAACTTCTCTTCTACTCATATAGTAAGACTTCTAATGTATCGAGATGGTCGAATTATGTATATGCATGTGCATGCACGTACGTGCACGTGCACAAAACTCTCAGATCTTTATAACTGATTTGTATTAGCATGAAATGGACTGAACGATATAAAAGAGTTCTATATTCACATGTTTCACAGTTTGCAATGGTCAAAACCACTTGTACTGAAATAAATGACACCACTTGCTAAATGGGGGAATGTTTGGGGAACATCTGTAACGGTCCCCGTTACAATAAGTACTAGTTATTATGTTCCCCAAACGAAGTTTGGGAACATATTGGTTTTACTCTGTTTCTTATTATGTTCCCCAAACGAAGTTTGGGAACATATTGGTTTTACTCTGTTTCTTATTATTATGTTCCCCAAACAAAGTTTGGGAACATATTGGTTTTACTCTGTTTCTTATTAGGGTCTTCCGTCTTCAGCGGAAGACCCTTCTATTATTCTATTGTTGATTTTTCACTTTTCTTATTATTATTATTATTATTCTTTTTTTTTTCTCCTTACCGATTTTTGTGCAGAAGATTTCTCGGAGATGGCTGGATCGATTTGCTTCAAATTTTCAGGATTGATGCGTTGCCATTTGAAGTTTGTACCGCCGTTTCAATTTTTGAAAAATCACTTCCGGTTGGAAGTTATCCCCCTTTTATCGATTTTCAGATGACCATTTTGTCCAGACAAAAACTCAAAAACGATAAAAGCTAGAGTGCTGAAATTTTCAGTGATGTTAGACGACATGTTGTAGTTGTGCACCTGGGTTTTCAAAATTTCCGGAAGTGCCTAGTACGGAAGCTCGGTAGGGGTCGAAAATGGAGTTTTAAAAAGTGTCCAATTTTTTTTCACGTTTTGAATGATAACTTTTTACTCGTAAATATTTTGTTTAGACATATATAACAAAACTTGTACAGTTTATTGAGATCTTTTGTGCCATATCAAGAAATGGGCCCATGGGCCTCATGGCTCGCCTGAACCATTGAATTTCTGTTACAATGATTAACTTTTTTCTCACGAAACTTTTGATAAGACATGTAGAATAAAAGTTGTTCAGTTTTGCAAGTTCTATCTATTGATATCTAAAAATAGGCCTCCGGGCGTCATGGCTCGCCTGAACAGTCGAATTTGTATCGCAATTAATAAAATTAATAACTTTTTCCTCGAGAAACTTTTGACAAGACATGTAGAACAAAAGTTGTTCAGTTTCGTAAGCGTTAACTAACGATGTTAAGAAATAGGCCTTCGGGTCTCATGGCTCACCTGAACAGTTGG
Source organism: Ostrea edulis (assembly GCF_947568905.1). Taxonomy (NCBI): domain Eukaryota; kingdom Metazoa; phylum Mollusca; class Bivalvia; order Ostreida; family Ostreidae; genus Ostrea; species Ostrea edulis. Next base: position 75,663,340 of record NC_079166.1, on the reverse strand, counting down.
GTTATTGTTGCAATCTATAACATTTTTGTCAAGAAACTTTTAATAAGATATCTATAACAAAAGTTGTTGAGATTTGCAAGATCTTTCGAACAACATTATGAAAAAGGCCAACGGGCCTCATAGCTCGCCTGAAGAGTTTGATTAGTGTCACAATCAATAACTTTTTTCTGGAGAAACTTTTGATAAGACATGTAGAACAAAAGTTGTTCAGTTTCGCAAGCGTTAACTAACAATGTTAAGAAATAGGCCTGCGGGTCTCATGGCTCACCTGAACAGTTGGGTTATTGTTGCAATCTATAACATTTTTGTCGAGAAACTTTTAATAAGACATCTAGAACAAAAGTTGTTCAGTTTTGCAAGATCTTTCCAACAACATCATGAAAAAGGCCAACGGACCTCATGGCTCGCCTGAACAGTTTGTTAGTGTCACAATTACTAACTTTTTTCTCGAGAATCTTTTGATAAGACATGTGGAACAAAAGTTGTTCAGTTTTGCAAGATCTTTCAAACGATATCAAGAAAAAGGCCCACGGGCCTTATGACTCGCCTTAACAGTCTGATAAATGTCGCATAACTTTATACTCGTAAATATTTTGTTTAGAGATATATAACAAAAGTTGTATAGTTTATTGAGGTCTTCCGTGCCGTATCCAGAAATGGGCCTATGGGTCTCATGGCTCGCCTGAACCATTGAATTTCTGTTACAATGATTAACTTTTTCCTCACGAAACTTTGATAAAACATGTAGAATAAAAGTTGTTCAGTTTTGCAAGTTCTATCTATAGATATAAAAAAAGGCCTCCGTGCGTCATGGCTCGACTGAACAGTGGAATTTGTATCACAATTAATAACATTAATAACTTTTTTCTCGAGAAACTTTTGACAAGACATGTAGAACAAAAGTTTCGCAAGCGTTAACTAACGATGTTAAGAAATAGGCCTGCGGGTCTCATGGCTCACCTGAACAGTTGGGTTATTGTTGCAATCTATAACATTTTAGTCAAGAAACTTTTAATGAGACATCAAGAAAAAGGCCCACGGGCCTTATGACTCGCCTTAACAATCTGATAAATGTCGCAATCAATAACTTTTTTCTCAAGAGAATTTTGATAGGACATGTAGAGCAAAATTTGTTCAGTTTTGCGAGATATATCTAGCATTATATATAAAAAAAAAAAGATAGGCCTCCGGGCGACATGACTCGCCTGATCAGTCGAATTTGTATCGCAGTAAATAAAATTATTAACTTTTTTCTCGAAAAAAGGCTGACCTCTCTAATTAGTGCCCGAGAGGGGCAGAGAGTCTTTAATTTATAACACTTAAATGATTAATATTTGTAAAACATTACTGAAGCTAAATTCTACGTTTAGAAAATATATTTGTATCATTATTTATGAACGAAAATCTCAGTCAAATTCTTATCTCATCACATCTAAAATTGGACGGAAGACCCACTCGTTGCTCGCAACGAGATCGCATCTAGTTATTATTATTATTATTATTATTATTATTCTTTCTTTCTTCTTGGGACTTTTTTGTCCACGAGTGTTCTCAGAAACTACTCAAGGGATCAATATGAAACCTTTTTAGGATGATAGTATAGCATATGTAGATGTGCGGAACGAATGTCATTTTGTCTGAAAATGCATGCATGTGCATGCACGTGCATTGGATTTTTTGTTTACAAACTTTGGAATGAGTCTTAACTTTTTTATTTTTCAATGAAATCGTTTGCTATTTATATCGTAGGTATAACTTGGGACCCCTAACTGTTTGGCATCGCCAAAATTTCAATTCTGCACGCGCATGCACGTGTGCTTCAATTTGATTGGATAATACAAAACCGTTTATAACATTCATACCAATTAAGGAAATTTAATGATATTTACAGGATAGGTAGACATGCAAAATATCTACAGACCGATGTAATAAAAATTGCAAACGCGCATGCGCACGCACGTGCATTGTCTTTTGAAGGTTCAATTCTTTCAATGACCCTAACTTTTTTGTTTTTTGTCAAAATCTTTTTAAACTTGTATATGTATCTTGATATTCTTAACAAAAGTGTATAGCATAATTACCATCTGGCACGTGCATGCACGTGTGCTAAATTCTGATTGGACGATTTTCAAATCGCCATAACTTTCTTATAAATGATGGAAACAATATGAAATTTATACTGAAAGTATATCTATCAAATGTCTATTGAATTACATCAACACTGATGCTGAGTCCTACTCACGTGCCCGTGTATGCACGTGCATAGCTTTTCTTTCATTTTTTCGGGTACTAAAATAGTTATAACTATTGAATTAAAAACTGAAATGAATTCAAATTTACCCTGAGGATCTATGATATGAATGTCTATGAAATGGTGTCAACAAATTTTCCATTATCAAAATCGCGTGCGCGTGAATGCGCGTGCATTGTAATTCTTGACGTCTAAATTTAAGTATTGGTCTATAACATTTTGAGATTGCAATGAATAGGTTTGAAATTTAGGTTGCAGGTATGTTTTGGGCCTGTCAATTTATTAATAGTCTCAAAATCACTTCCCTGCACGCGCATGCACGTGCGCTTAATTCTGATTGGACGATTTTGAAATCCCAATAACTTTCTTATGAGTGAAGCGATCGATACCAAATTCATATAGTAAGTATATTGTTCAAATGTCTATTGAATAGCATCAACAAAATTGTTGTATGGTACTCACGCGCACGTGTATCCACGTGCATTGATCTCGGTCTTTGCAGTTTTGAGTTGTTAATTTCTCGATTTTCATTGAACAGTTGTGAAACTTCTCTTGTACTCATATAGTAAGACTTCTAATGTATCGAGATGGTCAAATTACTTATCAGCACGTGCATGCACGTACGTGCACGTGCACAAAATTCTCAGATCTTTATAACTGATTTGTACTAGCATGAAATGGATTGTACGCTATGAAATAGTTATATATTCACATGCTAGACAGTTTGCCATGGTCAAAACCACTTGTACTGAAATAAATGGCACCGCTTGCTAAATTGGGGAATGTTTGGGGAACATCTGTAACGGTCCCCGTTACAATAAGTACTAGTTAGGTCTTTCCACCTTTCTGTGGAAAGACCTTTTGTTATTGTTCTGTTTTTTATTATTATTATTATTATTATTTGTCTTCTTTTCTTTCCGCCGCGAGAAGATCTTGACGTTTTAAGACTTATCGAAAAACAATTTAGACCATCATATTTGACATCTCGAAACATGCTCAGATCTCACCCTGCGTATTTGATCTTTGACCCCTAACGAACTTATGGGACTTTACGCAAAAAACCCTTGTTATCGGTTCACCTCGAAAACTGTAAATGATAAGAGCATGAAACTTTCACTAAATTCTTTAGTCGATCAAGCTGAAGCGTTGTCGTGTTTACTTTTAAGTTTTCGGTGATCCCTAAAGGGAGTTAATGGCCCTGAAAGTTTCCGATTTTTACGGAAAAATTCAAAACTCCTGCAATATAAGTCGTAGAAAGACGGAACCAACTGGAATGGAATACATGACCTTTGACCTTGAAAATTAGGTCAAGGTCAAAGGTCAAGGTCATCTAGAAACTTTGAAAATAAGCAATTTTCATACCGTCTAAAGCATATAAAGTACAGATAAGGTATACTATGCACAAGTAGTCAAGAACCAACTTAAGTCAACGCATGTCATTACCATTCTGAACTTTGACCTTTGTTCGATTTACAGTGACTTGCGTAAAAACCATTGTTATCACTATAGTATGGAAACCGTAAATGGTACGAACACGAAATGTTCACTAAACTTATTGCCTGACCAATTGTAAAAGATGACTTCCGTTTTTGATGGTTTCTCGATCCATAACAGGAATTAATGCCCTTGAAAGTTTTCGATTTCGCGTAGAAATTTACAACTCCTAAAGTATTTGTCGTAGGAAGACAGGACCAACTGAAGTGACATCCCTGACCTTTGACCTTGAAAATTAGGTCAAGGTCAAAGGTCAAGGTCATATAGAAACTTTTAAAATAAGCACTTTTCACACCGTCTAAAGCATATAAAGTACAGATTAGGTATAATATGCACAATAAGTCAAGAACCAACTTAAGTCAATGCATTGCATTACGACTCTGAACTTTGACCTTTCTTCGATTTACAGCGACTTGCGTAAAAACCATTGTTATCACTACAGTATGGAAACCGTAAATGGGATGAACATGAAATGTTGACTAAACTTATTGCCTGATCAATTGTAAAAGATGACTTCCTGTTTTTGATGATTGGTTGATCCCTAACGGGAATTAATGCCCTTGAAAGTTTTCGATTTCGCGTAGAAATTTAGAACTCCTAAAGTATTTGTTGTAGGAAGACAGGACCAACTGAAGTGACATCCCTGACCTTTGACCTTGAAAATTAGGTCAAGGTCAAAGGTCAAGGTCATCTAGAAACTTTGAAAATAAGCAATTTTCACACCGTCTAAAGCATATAAAGTACAGATAAGGTATAATATGCACAATAAGTCAAGAACCAACTTAAGTCAATGCATTGCATTACGACTCTGAACTTTGACCTTTCTTCGATTTACAGCGACTTGCGTAAAAACCATTGTTATCACTACAGTATTGAAACCGTAAATGGGACGAACACGAAATGTTGACTAAACTTATTGCCTGATCAATTGTAAAAGATGACTTCCTGTTTTTGATGATTGGTTGATCCCTAACGGGAATTAATGCCCTTAAAAATTTTAAATTTAGCGTAGAAATTTACAACTCCTAAAGTATTTGTTGTAGGAAGACAGGACCAACTGAAGTGACATCCCTGACCTTTGACCTTGAAAATTAGGTCAGGGTCAAAGGTCAAGGTCATCTAGAAACTTTGAAAATAAGCAATTTTTATACCGTCTAAAGCATATAAAGTACACATTTTTTTGTATTCAAAGACATTGTTTGAATGTCTGAAAAGGTGGAAAGACCTCTAATTGTTCGCGAACAATTAGGATTACTAGTTATTATTATTATTATTATTATTATTATTTTTCCTCCACGTGATTTTGAGTTTCAAGATTTATCGAAAAGATTTATAGTCCATAAGAATGTACTCCTTAAAATATTTTGGCAGTTCACCCTGCATATATGAACTTTGACCCCTCAAGGAGTTATTGCCCCTTTTGCAATAAAAGCTTGTTATCGCTACTCCTCCGAAACCGAACACCGTAAAGATACCAAACCTTCACTAATGTCTTCGACTAGTCAAGGAGACTCTTCAATCTATTCATTGCGAAATGATTCTTCGATCCCTTTTATGAGTTATTGCCCCTGAAAATTTTTGATTTTTACAAATAATTGAAAAAATTTAAAACCATTTATCCTAGAGACATGGGACTAACTGCATTAGAATCTTCATCCTTTGACCTTTTGATTTATATCAAGGTCAAAGGTCAAGGTCATCCAAATTATGAGAAATTTAGCTCATTTTATATCTCTTTTGTCTTTCAACATATACTACATATCATTGCATCTTTAGTATGTCCTTTTAAATCTATTTTAAAGATTTAATTTCTGTACCTTAAGACTGACCCTTTTAAAAGTTATTGCCCCTTAGAGTATTAACCTTGTTATCGCTACTCCTCCGAAACCGTACACCGTAAAGATACCAAACCTTCACCAATGTCTTCGACTAGTGAAGGAGACTCTTCAATCTATCATTGCAAAAAGATTCTTCGACCCCTTTTATGAGTTATTGCCCCTGAAAGTTTTTGATTTTTACAAATAATTGAAAAAAATTAAAACCATTTATCTTAGAGACATGGGACTAACTGCATTAGAATCTTCATCGTTTGACCTTTTAATTTATGTCAAGGTCAAAGGTCAAGGTCATTCAAAATATGAGAAATTTAGCTCTTTTTAGATCTCTTTTGTCTTTCAACATATACTACATATCATTGCATCTTTAGTATGTCGTTTTAAATCTATTTTAAAGATTTAATTCCTGTACCCTAAGATTGACCCCCTTAAAAGTTATTGCCCTTTACAGTATTAACCTTGTTATCGCTACTCCTCTGAAACCATAGACCGTAGAGACACCAAACCTTCACCAATGTCTTCAACTATTCAAGGAGACTCTTCAATCTATTCATTGCGAAAATATTCTTCGACCCCTTTTATGAGTTATCGCCCCTGAAAGTTTTTGATTTTTACAAAAAATTAAAAAAAATTAAAATCATTTATCCTAAAGACATGGGACCAACTGCATTAGAATATCCATTTTTTGACCTTTTAATTTATGTCAAGGTCAAAGGTCAAGGTCATTCAAAATTTGAGAAATGTAGCTCTTTTTAGATCTCTTTTGTCTTTCAACATATACCATATATAATTGAATCTTTAGTATGTCCTTTTAAATCCATTTCAAAGATTTGATACCTGTACTCTAAGACTGAACCCTCTAAAAGTTATTGCCCCTTACATTATTGACCTTGTTATCGCTACCCCTTTGAAACCATAGACCATAGAGACACCAAACCTTCACCAATGTCTTCGGTTTCTCAAAGCACAACTTCAACATATTCAGTGTGAAAGGATCCGCTGACCCCTTATATGAGTTATTGCCCTTTTATGTGTTTGTGCTAATCGTTAACTTTTAAACGGATAATCATAGAAACATGGGACCAACTGCAATGTGATCATTGACCTCTGACCCTGAATATTAGGTAAAGGTCAAAGGTCAAAGTTACTTCAAATATTGAGAATTTAGCTCTTTTTATATCTCTTTTCTCTTTCAACATACATCATTTTTCATTTCATCATTAGTATGTTCTTTTAAAACCAGTTAAAACATCTTTCTTGGCCCTTAAGCCGGGCTCCTTTAAAAATTATTGCCCATCTTACAAATAAAGCTTGTTATCACTAGTCCTTCGAAACCGTTACCCCTGGAGATACCAAACCTTAATCATTAATGTTTTGTAATGATTTAGTAGACTCTTCAATCTATTCAGTGCGAAAAGATTCACCAACCCCTTTAAATAGTTATGGCCCCTGAAAGTTTTCCAAGTTTACATTGACTTGAAAGTTTTTTGGCCTCATTTGACCTACTGAAGAATGGATCAAGATTGAAGGTCAAGAAACAAATCCAGAAAAGGTGGAAAGACCTCTAATTGTTCGCGAACAATTAGGATTACTAGTTATTATTATTATTCTTTCTTTCTTCTTGGGACTTTTTTGTCCACGAGTGTTCTAAGAAACTACTCAAGGGATCAATATGAAATCTTTTTAGGATGATAGTATAGCATATGTAGATGTGCGGAACGAATGTCATTTTGTCTGAAAATGCATGCATGTGCATGCACGTGCATTGGATTTTTTGTTTACAAACTTTGGAATGAGTCTAACTTTTTTATTTTTCAATGAAATCGTTTGCTATTTATATCGTAGGTATAACAAGGGACCCTTAACTGTTTGGCATCGTCAAAATTTCAATTCTGCACGCTCATGCACGTGTGCTTCAATTTGATTGGATAATACAAAACCGTTTATAACATTCATACCAATTAAGGAAATTTAATGATATTTACAGGATAGGTAGACATGCCAAATATCTACAGCTCGATGTAATAAAAATTGCAAATGCGCATGCGCACGCACATGCATTGTGTTTTGAAGGTTCAATTCTTTCAATGACCATAACTTTTTATTTTTTTGTCAAAATCTTTTCAAACATGTATTGTATATGTATCTTAATATTCTTAACAAAAGTGTACAGTCATAATTACCATCCGGCACGTGCATGCACGTGTGCTAACTTCTGATTGGACGATTTTCAAATCGCCATAACTTTCTTATAAATGATGGAAACAATATGAAATTTATACTGTAAGTATATCTATCAAATGTCTATTGAATGACATCAACATTGATGCTGAGTCATACTCACGTGCGCGTGTATGCACGTGCATAGCTTTTCTTTCATTTTTCGGGTACTAAAATGGTCATAACTATTGAATTAAAAACTGAAATGAATTCAAATTTACCCTGAGGATCTATGATATGAATGTCTATGAAATGATGTCAACAAATTTTCCATTATCAAAATCGGGTGCGCGTGAATGCGCGTGCATTGTAATTTTTTATGTCTAAATTTCAGTATTGGTCTATAACATTTTGAGATTGCAATGAATAGGTTTGAAAATTAGGTTGCAGGTATGTTTTGGGCCTCTCAATTTATTAATAGTCTCAAAATCACTTCCCTGCACGCTGATGCACGTGCGTTTAATTCTGATTGGACGATTTTGAAATCCCAATAACTTTCTTATGAGTGAAGCAATCGATACCAAATTCATATAGCAAGTATATTGTTCAAATGTCTATTGAATAGCATCAACAAAATTGCTGTGTGGTACTCACGCGCACGTGTATGCACGTGCATTGATTTCGGTCTTTGTAGTTTTGAGTTGCCGTTAATTTCTCGGTTTTCATTGAACAGTTGTGAAACTTCTCTTGTACTCATATAGTAAGACTTCTAATGTATCGAGATGGTCGAATTATTTATATGCACGTGCATGCACGTACGTACACGTGCACAAAACTCTCAGATCTTTATAACTGATTTGAACTAGTTTGAAATGGACTGAACGTTATAAGATAGTTATATATTCACATGCTACACAGTTTGCAATGATCAAAACAACGTGTACTGAAATAAATGTCACCACTTACTAAATGGGGGAATGTTTGGGAACATCTGTAACGGTCCCCGTTACAATAAGTACTAGTTAAGGTCTTCTGTTTTCAACGGAAGACCTTCTAGTGATTCTACTGTTTATTATTATTATTATTATTTTTTTTTTTTTTTTCCCTTTCGTCTCCTAGACCGTTGGATGGATTTTCCTGAAACTTTCACAGGTTATAGAGAACAATGGTACCTCGAGGCATTTTTTTCATTTTTTTCAAAATTCACTTCCAGTCGCAAGATATGTCCAATTTTCGTCTTTTTACAAGATATTTTGTCCAGCGTTTTTCTCAGAAACGGTAAAAGATAGAGTCACCAAATTTTCAGAGTTAATAGATCTCACTTTGTAGGCGTGCAGTAGGGGGTTAAGAATGTCGGCCGTCACTTCCGGTCGTCACCGGAAGTGATTAAAGGAAACAGGAATTTCAAACTTTTTTCTTTCAAATTGAAACCTATTTCGGTTTACTATATCTCGTTCTAATTCTCAAAAAATGTTGACCCCACCGGAAGTTGAATCTTCAACTTCCGGTTATATCAAAGAAAGCCTATTCATTCTCTCATTTTTCAGTGCCATAAATCTCGGTCATGAAAGTAGTTAATGAGTTGAGTTTTAAATATATAATAGTCACTATAAATGTCTAAAGTCACGTCAAATAATTTTGTAAAATTTACTTCCGGTCGGCAAATACGGCTTATTAGCTGTTTTCGTTGTCCAGCGTTTTTCTCAGAAACGGTAAAAGATAGAGTCACCAAATTTTCAGAGTTAATAGATCTCAAATTGTAGGCGTGCAGTAGGGGGTTAAGAATGTCGGCCGTCACTTCCGGTCGTCACCGGAAGTGATTAAATGAAACATATATTTCAAACTTTTTTCTTTCAAACTGAAACCTATATCGGTTTACTAGGTCTGGTTCTAATTCTCAAAAAAATGTTGACCCCACCGGAAGTTGAAACTCGAACTTCCGGTTATATCAAAGAAAGATTATTCATTCGCTCATTTTTCAGTGCCATAAATCTCGGTCATAAAACAAGTTAATGATTTGAATTTTACATATGTTATAGACATTATAAATGTCTAGAGTAAATTTAAATATTTTTGAAAAAATTCACTTCCGGTCGTGAGATATAGGGTGGACATATTCAAACCTTGTTTTTTCAGTTTCTCAACAATGAATATAGATAGACGCTTGAAACTTGTAGAGTTGATCAACTGGCATTAGTCCATTGTACACATACATTCAATTTTTTTGTCCGTCACTTCCGGTCTATACCGAAAGTATTTGAAAAAATGTCGATTTTCCGATTTCTTCGAGTGATTTCTCAGAGATGGCTGAAATTTTCAGGAATAATGTCTTATGAAATGACCTTGCTATAATTATTTTTGTTTTTACAAAATTCACTTCCGGTCGGAAAATATGGCCGATTTTCTGTTTTTCAAAAGGAATTTTGTCCAGCATTTTTCTTGGAAAAGGTAAAATATAGGTTCATCAAATATTCCGGGATGATCAATCTCCGTTTGTAGGCGTCCAGAAGGGGTTTGAACATGTCGAACGTCACTTCCTGTCGTCACCGGAAGTGATGGAAAGAATCGCAAATTTCAAACTTTTTCCTTTAAATTGAAACCTATACTAGTTTATTAAGTCTCCTTCAAAGTGTCAAAAGAATATTGACTCTGTCAGTAGTCAAAACGACTACTTCCGGTTTCTTGATAAAATACCTTTTTAATTTTCGTCTCTTTGTCCCCATAAATCTCGCTTGTATTTGAAGTCTTTCATATGATTTTCACATGTCTTAATAAAAGTATCAACTTGTAAAGTTTTGATCATTTTGTTTTTCAAAATTGACTTCCGGTCGGTAGTAACCTACTACTTTTTCTTTCTTAGGTTTACTTTTTTTTTTGAGAACTCTTTCAGATAAAGACGTGAAATTTTCAGGGAATATAGACAGTAAAGAGTCGCTGTCATTTATAGGAAAACGCATCTGAATAGTACTTCCGGTCGTCACCGGAAGTTACGAGAAAGGAGTAAAAAATTCGATAATACATTTCTCATTCATTGTTAAGGCACATTTTCTGATACATTTAAATGGTTTTTGTAGGAACAGAAAGTTCTTTACCGGAAGTGGTCTAACGGAAGACCTACTCATTACTAGTAATGAGTTTCTAGTTATTATTATTATTATTCTTTCTTTATTCTTGTCACCCTTTTTTGTCCACGAGTGTTCTCAGAAACTACTGAAGGGATCAAGACGAAACCTTTTTAGGATGATAGAATACTCTTTGTAGATGTGCGGAACGAACGTCATTTTGTCTGAAAATGCATGCATGTGCATGCACGTGCATTGGATTTTTTGTTTACAAACTTTGGAATGCATCTAACTTTTTTATTTTTCAATGAAATCGTTTGATATTTATATTCCAGGTATAACTTGAGACCCTTAACCGTTTGGCATCGTCAAAATTTCAATTCTGCACGCGCATGCACGTGTGCTTCAATTTGATTGGATAAGACAAAACCGTTTATAACTTTCAAGTAAATTAAGACAATTTAATGATATTTGTAGGATAGGTAAATATTATAAATATCTACAAATCTATGTTATAAAATTTGAAAATGCGCATGCGCACGCACGTGCATTTACATTTGAATATTCAATTCTTTCAATGACCATAACTTTTTTGTTTTTTGTCAAAATCTTTTCAAACTTGTATTGTATATGTATCTTGATATTCTTAACAAACGAAAACAGTCAAAATAACTATCCGGCACGTGCATGCACGTGTACTTAATTCTGATTGGACGATTTTCAAATCGCCATAACTTTCTTATAAATGATGGAAACAATATGAAATTCATACTGTAAGTATATCTATCAAATGTCTATTGAACGACATCAACATTGATGCTCAGTCATACTCACGTGCCCGTGTATGCACGTGCATATCTTTTCTTTCATTTTTCGGGTACTAAAATGGTCATAACTATTGAATTAAAAACTGAAATGAATTCAAATTTACCCTGAGGATCTATGATATGAATGTCTATGAAATGGTGTCAACAAATTCTCCATTATCAAAATTGCGTGCGCGTGAATGCGCGTCCATTGTAATTTTTGACGTCTAAATTTAATTATTGGTGTATAACATTTTGAGATTGCAATGAATAGGTTTGAAAATTAGGTTGCAGGTATGTTTCGGGCCTCTCAATTTATTAATAGTCTCAAAATCACTTCCCTGCACGCGCATGCACGTGTGCTTAATTCTGATTGGACGATTTTGAAATCCCAATAACTTTCTTATGAGTGAAGCAATTGATACCAAATTCATATAGTAAGTATATTGTTCAAATGTCTATTGAATAGCATCAACAAAATTGCTGTGTGGTACTCACGCGCACGTGTATGCACGTGCATTGATCTCGGTCTTTGTAGTTTTGAGTTGCCGTTAATTTCTCCTTTTTCATTGAACAGTTGTGAAACTTCTCTTCTACACATATAGTATGACTTCTGATGTATCGAGATGGTCGAATTATTTATATGCACGTACGTGCACGTGCATAAAACTCTCAGATCTTTATAACTGATTTGTATTAGCATGAAATGGACTGAACGTTATGAAATTGTTATATATTCACATGTTTCAGTTTGCAATGGTAAAAACCACTTGTACTGAAATAAATGACACCACTTGCTGAATGGGGGAATGTTTGGGGAACATCTGTAACGGTCCCCGTTACAATAAGTACTAGTTTTATGTGAAATGGGGAACACTTGTTTTTATATGGTTACAACAGGGTTAACGTTGCAAGCTACTTTGGTGAATGTTGCTTTCAATGTTGCATTACAGACAAAGTAATTTGGGCCATAACTACGTTATAATTTTATTATATATGGGGTCATAGTTTCATAGTTGTTGCATGCTATTTATAGATAGTATCTTATGTACATGTACATCAGATACCACGTCCTATATACCTTAGTCCTTTTACCGAGTTTTACATTGGCAAATATTAGGAATTATGAAATGAATTTCTATTGACAATCTATATGGCAAACATACAAAGTGCTACCATTAAATACATAGATTCGAAATTATGCATGGATTTAATCATGAGTGACAACACCTTACTACAGAAAAATTAAACTTCGATTTTTCTTCTGTGTTTTTAGAACAGTGATTCTGGAGGTTGTAATGAATATAAACTTTAAAATATATTCCCCTTTTTCTTATCAGTTTTTCAGTTTTACTTATAGTGGGAGTTTGTGAATATTCTTTTATCCCTATAATTGAGGTTCCGCGTCGTGAGTCCAAATCTGTATTGATAAACCTTTCAAGTCCATGTGACATTTCTAAAAAATCACAATCCGTATACATGTGTTCGTTAACCTATACAAGAGGCTCATGGGCCACATCGCTCACCTGAGTTACCTTGACCCATATCTGAAGGCTTTCCATAAACATTTGCATGTAAAACCTTAGTCCGTATTGTGGCCTCAACCTACCCCTGGACGTCATGATTTTTACAAACTTGAAACTGCACTCTGTCAGGAAGCTTTCATGTAAATCTCAGCTCCTCTGGCTCATTGGTTCTTGAGAAGATAATTTTTAAAGATTTTCTTTATGTAGTATCATGTAAAATTTCCATCCCCTATTGTGGCCCCGACCAACCCTCGGGGGCCTTGATTTGAACAAACTTGAATCTGCACTATGTCAGGAAGCTTTTATGTAATTCTTAGCTCTTCTGGCTAATTGGCTCTTGACAAGACTTTTTTAAAGATTTTCCCTATATATGTCTATGTAAAATTTTGATCCCCTTTTGTGGCCCCATTCTATCCCCGGGGACCATGGTTTGAACAAATTTGAATCTGCACTATGTCATGAAGCTTTCATATAAATTCCAGCTCTTCTGCTTCATTGGTTTTTGAGAAGAATATTTTTAAAGACATTCCGTTGAACATTTTTCATTCATATTTCTACCTCGCCAGCTCTAGGCAATCTAATTCAAATTAGATCCTATGACCTGTTCATCTACTAATTGCTACACATCGGATCTAATTTTAATTTGATTGCAGCTGTACGTAAAGTACCACAAATTTAGACCCATGCTGAGGGACATAACGGTGATGGTTCTATAACGTGCCAATGCCTGCCGCGATACGGACACCACGTTTTTACCATTTTACGATGGGAATATAGTATAGAATAGTGTAGATTACAAACAACAACGGCGACAATGGTTAATGAAAAATGGCATGAGATGTATTCGAGGTACACGGAATATCAAGTGTTTTACAAACTGTCTGTCGTGTTTTATGGGATTGTAGAATAACGTAATACTTAAACCTCTGGCCTTGAACTTTGATTTTGTATATTTCTTTTGAAATCATTCTGGAAACCTCAGGAAAATATTGTGAGAAATGTGTCTTTTGTTCCTAAGTTTTAACCTATAAGTTTTTGTTGACCCCACCCTGCTCTATCCACATGCACAACTAATTTTGAAGTGATGGTTTTATATTTTTATTTGACACCAAAAACGCATCTTTTTTAAAATAATTTTTGAAAATATATGAGGTCATGAGCTGTGTCGTTTTACGTCAGCATACTTCATGAATCACCGTGGGTCGTCGTGAAAAAATATGCTGGTGTGAAGTGTTCGCAGTTCATGTCCTCATGTATTACCAAAATGATTTGTTTTTCAATTTGCATTCTACATTCATTTGCTTTGGCCTTTAAAATAGACCTAGATGTACTATATCTATCAATATTCATACGCGCATTGGTCACGGCTGCATAACATTTATATTGGACTTGCTATCATTACAGTTGGTAAAGATATTGAAGGCAAAATATTGGAAATGTAAATATTCTCTTTTAATATCGGGAAATGAATTTATGTTTTCAATGAAATAGCTTCGATGTCATTGTTGCAATGTTGAGATATTCAATGTAAGAAATTCAAAAGTTGTCTGTTTCAATGACAAAATTCCGACATTAATTTTAGTTCCACAAAGTGAGGTTCGTCTTTCACAAAATTATATACAATTTTAAAAGAGTGTTCCCTACACAACCGCATGTTAAACATTATCCCCCACTGTTACCTGAAACTGTCCCTACTTGGGGGGGGGGGGGGGGGGGGGGAATGTACTCGATGTCACGAAATTTTCATATAAATTACAACTTCTCTGGCTCAGTGGTTCTTGATATTTTTTTTTACATGACCTTAGCTACTCTTTAATCCAATTAACCCACTGATAATTTGTTCTATGCCTGTTTCATATTGTTCCAGTGTTTGTGAAGAAGAAAAGAGAAATTTGAAAAGTCAATAATAAAAACAAATGCCGGACAAATTTGATTACAAAAGCCCACTTGAATCTTTGGTTCAGGTGTCTTAAAAATCCACCAAAATCAGTTTCAAAGTTAGAATGTGACAGTAGAACAACTACACGGACAAATGATGGGACATCCTCATACAGCCTACCTGGTTATTACAACAGTATCCAGGGATATTATTTCGAATTATTTTAGACGTTAGGGATATTAAGATGAATTGATTGGCTTTCAAGTTAGTGATCCATGTGTACTTTATAAAAAGAGCAATGCTGTTAATTATTTTAAAGTATATCTTACCTGAAAGGGGTGTTTTCCATACACTGTAATCTGAAATGAATTATAAACATACATTGATAAGTGCACGCAACAATTAGTAAGAATACCCCGGCAGTAGAGTTATTTTGATACAGTATTAAAGATCAGATATACTGGGATAATGTCAATGCATTGTAAACGGTTTGAACTTCATTGTTTTTGTCAATGTACAATATTTCATCAGATTAAAACTTACAGACAATTGGAGGGTGGATGTTTGTCACTGTTAAATTCGTTACGAACAACTTCCTTGTTGATCGCCGATATTATCATCTTTATTAATCAAACTATTACGATTCCTATATCGTTTTGTGTTGGATTACACTTCTTATTATAAACGATAAGCGTTATGTTGTATTTAATTTTGCAACGAAAACTTGCCTTTTTCTTGCTTTTCTTAATTTGATATAATTTGTATTCAAAGGGCCCTTATTGAATAATTATACCACATGCGTGTTTGTAGTGTTTTCGTTGTTTTGTAAATAATGATTCCTTATTAAAGTTTAGAATTTATTCAAGTCCAAAAAGTACAAAATTAAAAACTGCATTTTAACACAAAAATTTGTAAGAGTCAAAAGTAAAAGTAAAAAGTAAAAAGAGAGTGAATAACAGACAAACTCACGCATGTCTCATCTTTGACAACTCCTCCCACTTTTCATTAAATGAACCAATGAAACAAATTTAAAAACGGTACTAAAATTAGGGAAAAGCTCAATGACATTAATTTACAGGACAGGAAACATTTAGAGTAAGCATAACAAATTCAAAGAAACACCAGTCTTAGATCTGACCAAAAATCTGATAACAATTTCAAGCGAATAGCATCGATACCGTTGGACGGGGAGAAAGATGTCAAGTTTGAGAAATTACAAACACGTACAGCAATGTTCTTTCTAATGATCAAATAAAACAATTAAATTTCAATTATAGATTTCTAACAATTAATCAAAAACATTTAAACAATGCCTAAATCATTTTAAGTAAATCTAAGAAACTAACAAATTGTCTTTATCAAATAAAATATATATATACGCATGTATATAACATGTTTTAGTGTGCACTATGTGTGTTAGATTGTGTCTGCTTTATTAAGGATTGCCTATGGTGGTGCGTCATAGACGTATGTTTGGATGGATGAATTACAAGATAAGGCCACCGTGACCTACTTTTGAGTCACGACACACATTATTTACATTTCCAGCAAACGTTTTAATGAAAGTACATATGAAATGTTTGATCTGGCGACAGAGAATGCTACCCATCGTTGTATGTTTGTTTGTTTTACATTCCGTTGAACATTTTTCATTCATATTTCTACCTCGCCAGCTCTAGGCAATCTAATTCAAATTAGATCCTATGACCTGTTCATCTACTAATTGCTACACATCGGATCTAATTTTAATTTGATTGCAGCTGTACGTAAAGTACCACAAATTTAGACCCATGCTGAGGGACATAACGGTGATGGTTCTATAACGTGCCAATGCCTGCCGCGATACGGACACCACGTTTTTACCATTTTACGATGGGAATATAGTATAGAATAGTGTAGATTACAAACAACAACGGCGACAATGGTTAATGAAAAATGGCATGAGATGTATTCGAGGTACACGGAATATCAAGTGTTTTACAAACTGTCTGTCGTGTTTTATGGGATTGTAGAATAACGTAATACTTAAACCTCTGGCCTTGAACTTTGATTTTGTATATTTCTTTTGAAATCATTCTGGAAACCTCAGGAAAATATTGTGAGAAATGTGTCTTTTGTTCCTAAGTTTTAACCTATAAGTTTTTGTTGACCCCACCCTGCTCTATCCACATGCACAACTAATTTTGAAGTGATGGTTTTATATTTTTATTTGACACCAAAAACGCATCTTTTTTAAAATAATTTTTGAAAATATATGAGGTCATGAGCTGTGTCGTTTTACGTCAGCATACTTCATGAATCACCGTGGGTCGTCGTGAAAAAATATGCTGGTGTGAAGTGTTCGCAGTTCATGTCCTCATGTATTACCAAAATGATTTGTTTTTCAATTTGCATTCTACATTCATTTGCTTTGGCCTTTAAAATAGACCTAGATGTACTATATCTATCAATATTCATATTGGTCACGGCTGCATAACATTTATATTGGACTTGCTATCATTACAGTTGGTAAAGATATTGAAGGCAAAATATTGGAAATGTAAATATTCTCTTTTAACATCGGGAAATGAATTTATGTTTTCAATGAAATAGCTTCGATGTCATTGTTGCAATGTTGAGATATTCAATGTAAGAAATTCAAAAGTTGTTATCTGTTTCAATGACAAAATTCCGACATTAATTTTAGTTCCACAAAGTGAGGTTCGTCTTTCACAAAATTATATACATGTAGCATTTATCATTAATTAATGAAACTGTTAAATACGCACGTATCCATCACATAATAAATATCTACTTCACAACTTTTTTAAAACAAAATCACGAATTTCTGAGTAATCAGATACTGGGTTTTCACTGTATAAATAAAAATTAACACATTTTACTCATTCCTTGAACATCATCGTAAAATGAATAATTCCCTGCAAGATCTCCGTCACATTGATAAAATTATACACACAGATCGGATCACATCTTATGGTATGCCGTTTTTATATTTATTACTCTCTAAAGATATCATCAATGTTATAAGATATCTTTAAAAATTTATAAGATGTCTTAAATTTTTTTATGAGATTTCTTATGTCCTGTCATAACGAATAGTGTTATCTTCACCTTCCATCCTTTATAAGATTTCTTATAAAATATGAGATATATTATTTTCCTTATAAGATATCTCATTGAACATAGGATATATCTTATAGAGTATATAATATATGTCATAAACTTTATAAGATATAATACCATGTATCTTGTAACCTTCATAAGAAAAGCGTATATATCATATATTGTATGATATATCTCATAAACTGTATGATATGACTAGTTGAATATACAATATAACTGATAAAGGTGAAATTTGTTATATAGTTCATACTTTAAAAAAGTATCATTTGAGTTTACTTTTGTAAGATATCTAACAAAACATATTAAATACTTTGTTTATTTTATAAGACGCCTCATATAGTTGACGAGACATCTTATAAATATTCATTATCTTATAAAATATCTTAAAAATTTGGTGAGATATCTTACAAAAGATAAAATATATGTTATATGCTTTACATGATATCTTCTAAAAAGAAATTTATCAGATATCTTCATTTTTTATAAGATATCTAATGGATTTTATAACGTATAGTACTTAATATACAATATATCGTCTAAAGTTTAGGAATATCTTATATAGTTTATAACATACCATATACATCTTTTGAGATAACATACAAACTGTACCTTACACAAGATATCTTATAAAATTGATATTGATCAGATACCTTATAAAAGATAGAAGATATCTCATAAATCATATAATATAGCTTTATAGAGGAATATTATAAATAAGCCTGTCATACGTCTCATCATTTTCTGTCGCATGCCAGATAGAATTAAGTGTATGAATACTCCTGACATTGAGCGATATCCAGAAATATTCCGAAGAAGTGAGAAGCAAAATGAATCCAGTTAGAAATATCTAAAACTGTGAACCATCTCGCGTATCACGTGATTTACATTAACCAAAATCTATGTTTCTTGAATGATACAAGTTACATTCACATCCTAAGTTAAAACAGAAACGTGCAAGATAAGCATATTTGAAGACTATCTGGATTGCATCAAAACACAAGTTGGTTTTGAGCTTTTGTTTAAAGATCTTATCAATCGTTGAATGAATGCAAGGATACCAATAATGTATCATCGGGGTAAACAAGAGGTCCGTGGGCCAAATCGTTCACTTGAGTCACATTGACCCATATCTAAAGAATTATCTCTGCGTATTCGCATGTAAGACTTTGTTCCATAATGTGTCCCCAACTTACCACCGGGGGCCATGATTCTACAAACTTGAATCTGCACTATGTCTGAAAGCTTTCATATACATGTAAACTCCCCTGGCTCAGTAGTTTGTGAAAGAAGAAATTTTAAGACTTCCTCACACATTTGTATGTAAAACGTTGATCCCCTAGTGTGGCCCCATCCTAGCCCCGGGGACCATGATTTTTATAGATTTAAATCTGCACTACGTCAGGAATATATCATATAGATATAAACTTGTCTGGCAGAGTGGTTCTTAAGGAAAAGTTTTAAAGATTTCCCTAATCTACATGTATATGTATGCAAAACTTTGATTCCCTTTAATGGTGGTCCCACCCTACCCCCTGGGGGCCATGCTTTGAACACACTTGTATCTGCTCTATGTCAGGAAGTTGTTATGTGAATATATACTTTTCTGGTCGAATGGTTCTTAAGAAATTTTTTGAAGATTTTCCAGATATTTTTATATGCCAAATTTTGATTCCTTATGGCTCAATCCTTCCCTGGGGGTTATGATTTTAACAAACTTGAATCTGCATTATGTCAGGAAGCTTTCAAATAAATTTGTACTTTTCTGGTTCAGTGGTTCTTGATACGATTTTTTAAAACATTTTCACTATATGTGCATGCAAATCTATTATCCCCTATTGCGGCCTAAGCCTAACCCCAGGGACTATGATTTTAACACACTTTAATCTACACTATGTAAGAAAACTGTCATATGAGTTTCAACTCTTTTGACTCAGTGGTTCTTAAATAACCTCACCCTATTTTTGTGATTATCTTCTCTTTGAAAGGGACATGAACCCTCATTTAAATAAAACTGAAAGCACTTTACCCAAGGATACTTTTTGCCAAGTGTAGTTGAAATTGGCTCAATTGTTCTGGAGAAGTAAAAAATAAGAGAAGTTAACAGACAGTCAATGAACAACAGCTCATTAGAAAAACTCAGTTGGGTAGATGACCTAAAGAGTGCCATGTCTCAATTTTGTCCTTATATGATGCAGGGAAAATTCGAATTAGATTAGCCAAAAGTACATCTGGTATGTTCTGAACTTACTTACGAGCCAGCCTTTTTCTTTAGTATGCCAGAGAAAAGGACAAAGCCTGTTAGGAGCACCTTTTTTGCTTATCTTACCTTATACTGCATTTAAAGAATTAACCTATAGAATGTACTAATTTTAGATTTATGTTTTTTCTCTATGTTTGTATGGGTATGGTAAATGTATTGAATTATCTCAATGAGGGAGTCAGTTAAAGTGTCAGTAAGTATAAAAATGGTGTGTGGAATATTGTTTTGCAAAGTTTAGCAGTGTTGATGCAGTTTGATTAAAATGTCTGCGTGACAGACATATAATAGATTAATTAGGAATTGAATTCATGTACCGAAAGATGAGCATTGTCCCCCTTCCATAAACACACATATATGATTTAAGAAATCAAAGCCTTGGGAAAACCTTTTCAGGTAATATTCCCAATGAACTATCCAAATTCTTTCTCCCTACAGTTCAAGATATTGGAAATCGAGCAATTTTAGGGGGTATCAACAAATTTAGACAAGTCAACCTTAATTCTTCTCACCAACACCAACCCCTTCCCTTGAGAGACGATGCTATATGTCTAGATTGGGTCACGATCAAGTAGCAGTGGTGTGCCGACTTCATTGATCAGGAAGGATGGTAAACACACCATAATTTATTTTCTTGTAACACTGTAGATTTATGTGAAATGGGGAACACTTGTTTTTATATGGTTACAACAAGGTTACCGATGCAAGTTACTTTGGTGAATCTTGCCTTCAATGTTGCATTACAGACAAAGTAATTTGGGCCATAACTACGTTATAATTTTATTATATATGGGGTCATAGTTACATAGATGCTGCATGCTATTTATAGATAATATTTGATGTACATGTATATCAGATACCACGTCCTATATACTTTAGTCCTTTTACCGAGTTTTACATTGGCAATATTAGGAATTATGAAATGAATTTCTATTGACAATATATATGGTAAACATACACAGTGCTACCATTAAATATATAGCTTCGAAATTATGCATGGATTTAATCATGAGTGACAACACCTTACTACAGAAAAATTGGGCTTCGATTTTTCTTCTGTGTTTTTAGAACACTGATTCTGGAGGTTGTAATGAATATAGATTTTTAAATATATTCCCCTTTTCCTTATCAGTTTTTCAGTTTTACTTATAGTGGGAGTTTGTGAATATTCTTTTATACCTATCGTTAAGGTGCTGCTTCGTGAGTCCGTATCTGCATTGATAAACCTTTCAGGTTCATATGACATTACTGAAAAAGAAATTTTAAAAAAATCACAATCTGTATACCTGTGTTCCTTAACCTATACAAGAGGCTCATGGACCACATCGCTCATCTGAGTTACCTTGACCCATATCTGAAGACTTTCCATAAATATTTGCATGTAAAACTTTAGTCCGTATTGTGGCCTCAACCTACCCCTGGACGTCATTATTTTTACAAACTTGAATCTGCACTATGTCAGGAAGCTTTCATGTAAATCTGAGCTTCTTTGACTAATTGGTTCTTGAGAAGATAATTTTTAAAGATCGTCTTTATGTAGTATCGTGTAAAATTTCGATCCCCTATTGTGGCTCCAACCTACCCCCGGGGGCCTTGATTTGAACAAACTTGAATCTGCACTATGTCAGGAAGCTTTTGTGTAATTCTCAGCTCTTCTGGCTAATTGGCTCTTGAGAAGAATTTTTTAAAGATTGTCCCTATATATTTGTATGTAAAATTTTGATCCTCTATTGTGGCCCCATCCTATCCCTGGGGGCCATGGTTTGAACAAACCTGAATCTGCACTATGTCAGGAAGCTGTCATATAAATTTTAGCTCTTCTGACTCATTGGTTCTTGAGAAGAAGATTTTTAAAGGTTTCCCCTATATATTTCAATATAAAATTTTGATCCCCTGTTGTGGCTCAATCTACCCCCGGGGGCCATATTTTGAACAAACTTAAATCTGCACTATGCCAGGAAGTGTGGATGAAAAATTCTGCTCCTTTGGCCCAGTAATTCTTGAGAAGATTTTTAAATAGCTCCACCCTATGTTTGCATTTTTGTGATTATATCCCCTTTGAACACTGCCCTTCATTTGAAAAAAAACAACTTGAAACCATTTACCAAAGGATGCTTTTCACCAAGTTTGGTTATAATTGACCCAGTGGTTTTTAAAATGATGAAAATGTGAAAAATTACGATGCCGACGACACCTACGACGACAGACAACATACACATTTTGATCAGAAAAGCTCACTTGAGCCTTCGGTTCAGGTGAGCTAAAAAGCTATCATTCGATGTGCATCCGTTATCTTAAAACATGTCATGTTATTACATTTCCCATCTCACAAGTCTCAGGATGAATTGCTAATGAAACTGTATTTATAAGTATTCTGGAAAATGCAGTGGTTGGGAAGAACACTTAGTTCTTTTGGTTAACATCCAATTATGTACTTGGTTCTAGTGATGTCTCTAGTTGACACACAGTTACAACATTTCAAACAATAATGCAGTGTATCTGACATGATCACAAGAATTTATGAATTGCCGAGTGATTACAATGAATTCAGTGCATAAGCAACGGAAAATCATACACATAAATTTCTATCACGGAGTTCAAATTATCCAAACACAGCATCGTCTGAACATGGAATAATATCAATGGCATGTATTTCATTCCTTTAAAACATGCAAGTAATGTTTCTTGTTTTGATAGTGGTACCGGTGTCAAAAACAAAATCTTTTTTTTTAGATGAATATAAAACTTATCAAGATATGTACTTGAGACATTTTTAATGCACTCGAAATTTTCATGTAAATTGCAACTTTTCTGGCACAGTGGTTCTTGCTTTTTTCTTTTACATGACCTTAGCTATTCTTTAATCCAATTAACCCGCTGATAATTTATGCTATGCCTGATTAATATTGTTCCAGTGTGTGTGGAGAAGATAATGGAAATTCGAAAACTTAACGACGACAACAGATGCCGGACACATTTGATTAGAAAAGCTGACTTGAGTCTTTGGTTCGGTTGCCTAAAATCCACGAAAATCATTTTCAAAATTAGAATGTGACAGTAGAACAACGGCACGGACATATGATTGGACACGTAAACCTACCAAAAAATACCAGGTTATTATAACAGTATCCAGTGAGAGTATTTTTAAGTGAACTTATTTCGAGTTATTCTGGACTTTAGGGGTATTAAGATGAATCGGCTCGCTTTCAAATTAGTAATCCGTGTGTATTTTATAAAAAGAGCAATACTACTAATTATTTGAGCATATATCTTACCTGATGATGGTTTTTTCAATAGACTGTAATCCCCAAATCCAGGTTCTATTTCTAAAATGAATTATTAAAATACAGTTATAAGTACATGCAGCAATTAGTAAGAATATTCCAGCTGTAGAATGGTTTGATACCGCATTGAAAGTTGGATATACGGGGAATAATCCAATACATTTCTAATACATTGTAAATGGCTTGAACTTTATTAGTTTTGTGAATGTACGATATCTTATCAGATACATAGCTAACTCACAATTGATGGATGGACGTTTGTCACTGTTAAATTCGTTACGAACAACTTCCTTGTTGATCGTCGATATTAACATCTTTCTCAATTGGACCATTACGGTCCCTATCTCATTTTGTGTTGGATTACACTTCTCATTATAAACGATAAGCGTTGTGTTGTATTTAATTATGCAACGAAAAGTTGGACATATTTGCTATTTTCTTACTTTTCTTAATTTGATATACTTTGTATTCAAAGGACCTTTATTGAATACTTATACCGCATGCATGTTTTATTGAGCACTATGTGTGTTAAATTTTGTTTTCATCATTAAGGATTGCCTACGGTGGTGTGTCATGGATGTATGTTTGGACGGATGAAAGGTGAAGATAACAAACAGTGATTAATCCCATAACTCCTACAAGCAATACAGTGGATGAATTGCAAGATGAGCCCACGGTGACCTACTTTTGAGTCACGACATACATTTACATTTCCAGCTAACGTTTTAATGAAAGTACATATGAAATGTTTGATCTGGCGACAGAGACTGCTACCCATCGTTGTTTGAATGTTTGTTTTACATCCCACCCAAGACCTATGCTGAGGGTTATAACAGTGATGGTTCTATAACGTACCAATGTCTGCCGCGACACGGACACTCCTTTTTTAACCATTTTACGGTGGGTATATAGTATAGAATAGTACATATTACAAACAACGGCGACAAAGGTTAATGAAAAATGGCATGAAATGTATTAGAGGTACACGGAATATCAAGTGTTTTACAAACTGTCTGTCGTGTTTTATAGGATTGTAGAATAACGAAATACTTAAACCTCTGGCCTTGAAATTTGTTTTTGTATATTTCTTTTGAAATCATTCTGGAAACCTCAGAAAAATATTGTGAGAAATGTGTCTTTTGTTCCTAAGTTTTAACCTATAAGTTTTTGTTGACCACACCCTGTTCTATCCACATGCACAACTAATTTTAAAGTGATGGTTTTACATTTTCATTTGACACCAAAACGTATCTTTTTTTAAAACAATTTTCGATAATGCATGAGGTCATGAACTGTGTTGTTTTACGTCAGCATACTTCATGAATCACCGTGGGTCGTCGTGAAAAAATATGCTGGCGTGAAGTGTTCGCAGTTCATGTCCTCATGTCCTCATGTATTATCAAAATGATTTTTTTTTCTATTTACATTCTACATTCATTTGCTTCGGCCTTTAAAATAGACCTAGATGTACCTATATCTATCAATATTCATACGCACATTGTTCACGGCTGCATAACATTTCTATTGGACTTGCTATCATTACAGTTGGTAAAGATGTTGAAGGCAAAATATTGGAAATGTAAATATTCTCTTTTAACAACGGGAAATGAATTTATGTTTTTAATAAAATAGGTTCGATGTCATTGTTGCAATGTTGAGATATTCAATGGAAGAAATTCAAAAGTTGTTATCTGTTTCAATGACAAAATTCCGACATTAATTTTAGTTCCACTTAGTGAGGTTCGTCTATCAAAAAATTATATACACGTAGCATTTATCATTAATTAATGAAACTGCTAAATACGCTCGTATCTCTCAAACAATAAATATCTACTTCACAACTGTTTTGAAAAAAAACCACGAATTGCTGAGTAATCATATACTGGGTTTTCACTGTATAATTAAAAATCAACACATTTTACTCATTTCTTGAACATCATCGTAAAATGAATAATTCCCTGCAAAATCTCCGTCACATTGATAAAATTATACACACAGATCGGATCACCTCCTATGGTACGCCGTTTTCATATTTATTACTCTCTAAAAATATCATCAATGTTATAAGATATCTTTAAAATTTTATAAGATGACTTAAAAATTTATGAGATTCTTATGTCCTTTCATCACTATTCGTTATCTACTCCTTTCATCCTTTATAACATTTCCTATAAAAATATGAGATATATTATTTTCCTTATAAGATATATCATTGAACATAGGATATAACTTATAGAGTATATAATTTATCTCATAAACTTTATAAGATATAATATAATATATATTGTAACCTATATTTTATGATATATCTCATAAACTGTAAGATATGACGAGTTGAATATACAAGATAACTGATCAAGGTGAAATTTGTTATATAGTTCATACTTTATCAAGTATCATTTGAGTTTACTTTTGTAAGATATCTAACAAAACATATTAAATACTTTGTTTATTTTATAAGACGCCTCATATAGTTGACGAGACATCTTATAAATATTCATTATCTTATAAAATATCTTATAAATTTGGTGAGATATCTTACAAAAGATAAAATATATGTTATATGCTTTACATGATATCTTCTAAAAAGAAATTTATAAGATATCTTCATTTTTTTTAATAAGATATCCAATAGACTTTATAACGTATAGTACATAATATACAATATATTGCGTAAAGTTTAGGAATGTCGTATATAGTTTATAACATACCATATACATCTTTTGAGATAACATACAAACTGTACCTTACACAAGATATCTTATAAAATTGATATTGATCAGATATCTTATGAAAGATAGAAGATATCTCATAAATCATACAATATAGCTTTATAGAGGAATATTATAAATAAGCGTGTCATACATCTCATTATTTTCTGTCGCATTGCCAGATAGAATTAAGTGTATTAATACTCCTGACATTGAGAAGTCTCCAGAAATATTCCGAAGAAGTGAGAAGCAAAATGAATCCAGTTAGAAATATCTAAAAATGTGAACCATCCAGCGTATCATGTGATGAATTAGAATATTACATTAACCAAAATCAGATGCTTCTTAAATGATACAAGTTACATTCACATCAAAAGTTAAAACAGAAACGTGCAAAATAAGCATATTTGAAGACTATCTGGATTGCACCAAAACTCAAGTTGGTTTTGAGCTTTTGTTTAAAGATCTTATCAATCGTTGAATGAATGTAAGGATATCATTAATGTAACAACAGAGTAAACAAGAGGTCAGTGGGCCAAATCGCTCACCTGAGTCACATTGCCTAATATTTAAAGAATTATCTCTATATATTCGCGTGTAAGACTTTGATCCCTAACGTGTCCCCAACTTACCCCCGGGGGCCATGATTCTACAAACTTAAATCTGCACTATGTCTGACAGCTTTCATATAAATGTAAACTTTCCTGGCTCAGTAGTTTTTGAAAGAAGATTTTTAAAGACTTCCTCAAACATTTGTATCTAAATGTTGATCCCCTAGTGTGGCCCCATCCTAGACCCTGGGACTATGATATTTATAGATTTGAATATGCACTACATCATGAATCTATCATATAGATATAAACTTGTCTGGCAGAGTGGTTCTTAAGGAAAAGTTTTAAAGATTTCCCTAATATACATGTATATGTATGTAAAACTTTGATTCCCTTTATTAGTGGTCCAACCCTACCCCCTGGGGGCCATGCTTTGAACAAACTTGTATCTGCTTTTGTCAGTAAGCTGTTATGTGAATATAAACTTTTCTGGTCGAGTGGTTCTTGAGAAATTTTTTGAAGATTTTCCAGATATTTTTATATGCAAAATTTTGATTCCTTATTATGGCTCAATCTTTCCGCGGAGGTTATGATTTTAACAAACTTGAATCTGCACTATGTCAGGAAGCTTTCAAATAAATTTGTACTTTTCTGACTCAGTGGTTCTTGATACGATTTTTTAAAAACAGTTTCACTATATGTGCATGTAAATCCATTATCCCCTATTGCGGCCCAACCCTAACCCCAGGGACCATGATTTTAATCTGCACTATGTAAGGAAGCTGTCAAATGAGTTTCAACTCTTTTGACTCAGTGGTTCTTAAATAACCTCACCCTATTTCTGCATTTTTGTGATTATCTTTTCTTTGAAAGGGACATGAACCCTCATTTGAATAAACTTGAAAGCACTTTCTCCAAGGATACTTTTTGCCAAGTGTAGTTGAAATTGGCTCAGTCGTTCTAGAGAAGAAGTAAAAAATATGAAAAGTTTACCGACAGTCGACGAACAACAGCTCATTAGAAAAGCTCCGTTGGGTAGATGACCTAAAGAGTGTCATGTCACAATTTTGTCCTTATATGATGCAGGGGAAATTCGAATTAGATTATCCAAAAGTATATCTGGTATGTTCTGAACTTACTGACGAGCGAGACTTTTTCTCTAGTATACCAGGGAAAAGGACAAAGCCTGTTAGGAGCACCTTTTTTGCTTATCTTACGTTATACTGTATTTGAAGAATTCAACTATACAATGTACTAATTTTAGATTTATGTTTTTTTCAATATGTTTGTATGGGTATGTTAAACGTATTGAATTATCTCAATGAGGGAGTCAGTTAAAGTGTCAGTAAGTATAAATATGATGTGTGGAATATTGTTTTGCAAAGTTTAGCGGTGTTGATGCAGTTTGATTAAAATGTATGTGTGACAGACATAACAAAAGAACATGGTAGTAGATTAATTAGGAATTGAATCCATGTACCAAAAGATGAGCACTGTCCCCCTTCCATACACCCATATATATGATTTTAGAAATCAAAGCCTTGGGAAAACCTTTTCAGGTAATGTTCCCAATGACGTATCCAAATTCTCCCTCCCTACAGTTTAAGATATTGGAGATCGAGCTATTTTAGGGGGTATCAATAAATCTAGACAAGTCAACTTTAATTCTTCTCAAATACACCAACCCCTTCCCTTGAGAGACGATGTTACGTGCCTAGATTGGGAGACGATCAAGTAGCAGTGGTGTGGCGACTTCATTGATCAGGAAGGATGGTGAATACATCATAACAATTTATGTTCTTGTAATTTTATGTGAAATGGGAAACACTTGTTTTTATATGGTTACAACAGGGTTAACGTTGCAAGCTACTTTGGTGAATGTTGCTTTCAATGTTGCATTACAGACAAAGTAATTTGGGCCATAACTACGTTATAATTTTATTATATATGGGGTCATAGTTTCATAGTTGTTGCATGCTATTTATAGATAGTATCTTATGTACATGTACATCAGATACCACGTCCTATATACCTTAGTCCTTTTACCGAGTTTTACATTGGCAAATATTAGGAATTATGAAATGAATTTCTATTGACAATCTATATGGCAAACATACAAAGTGCTACCATTAAATACATAGATTCGAAATTATGCATGGATTTAATCATGAGTGACAACACCTTACTACAGAAAAATTAAACTTCGATTTTTCTTCTGTGTTTTTAGAACAGTGATTCTGGAGGTTGTAATGAATATAAACTTTAAAATATATTCCCCTTTTTCTTATCAGTTTTTCAGTTTTACTTATAGTGGGAGTTTGTGAATATTCTTTTATCCCTATAATTGAGGTTCCGCGTCGTGAGTCCAAATCTGTATTGATAAACCTTTCAAGTCCATGTGACATTTCTAAAAAATCACAATCCGTATACATGTGTTCGTTAACCTATACAAGAGGCTCATGGGCCACATCGCTCACCTGAGTTACCTTGACCCATATCTGAAGGCTTTCCATAAACATTTGCATGTAAAACCTTAGTCCGTATTGTGGCCTCAACCTACCCCTGGACGCCATGATTTTTACAAACTTGAATCTGCACTCTGTCAGGAAGCTTTCTTGTAAATCTCAGCTCCTCTGGCTCATTGGTTCTTGAGAAGATAATTTTTAAAGATTTTCTTTATGTAGTATCATGTAAAACTTCCATCCCCTATTGTGGCCCCGACCCACCCTCGGGGGCCTTGATTTGAACAAACTTGAATCTGCACTATGTCAGGAAGCTTTTATGTAATTCTTAGCTCTTCTGGCTAATTGGCTCTTGAGAAGACTTTTTTAAAGATTTTCCCTATATATGTCTATGTAAAATTTTGATCCCCTTTTGTGGCCCCATTCTATCCCCGGGGACCATGGTTTGAACAAATTTGAATCTGCACTATGTCATGAAGCTTTCATATAAATTTCAGCTCTTCTGCTTCATTGGTTCTTGAGAAGAATATTTTTAAAGATTTTCCCTATATATTTCTATGTAAAAATTTGATCTCCTATTGTAGCCCCAATCTACACTTGGGGGCCAGGATCTGAACAAACTTAAATCTGCACTATGTCAGAAAGCTGCCATATAAATTTTAGCTCTTCTGAATCATTGGTTCTTGAGAAGAAGATTTTTAAAGATTTCCCCTATATATTTCATTATAAAAGTTTAATCCCCAATTGTGGCTCAATCTACCCCCAGGGGCCATAATTTGAACAAACTTAAATCTGCACTATGTCAGGAAGCGTGCATAAAAAATTCAGCTCCTCTGGCCCAGTAGTTCTTGAGAAGAAGATTTTTAAATAGCTCCACCCTATGTTTGCATTTTTGTTACTACATGTATATCCCCTTTGAAGAGGGAATGGCCCTTCATTTGAAAAAAAACTTTAAACCCTTTACCAAAGGATGCTTTTGACCAAGTTTGGTTAAAATTGGCCCAGTGGTTTTTGAGAAGATGAAAATGTGAAAAAGAAGAGGTACTGTGAGCAATGCTCACTAAGAATAACCCCCGCTTACCCCAATCTCCCAAAGGATGTTGGTGATAGGTATAAACTACCTCTTTTCTGAGTGTAAAAAAGAAATGGCATGACAAACCCAACCATATTGCTACTTCGATGTCCAGTGCGCGTGACCTTTGACCTGCTGACCCCAAAATCGATAGGGAACATCTTCATCCCATGGGTAGTTCATATATATGATATGGTGACGGTAGGTGGAAAGGATAATGATTTAGAGCCCGGAAACCATTGCGTCTACAGACAGACGGACGGACAGACGGACAACCCGATTCCAGTATACCCCCCCCCCCCCCACAACTTGTTGCGGGGGTATAATTACGATGCCAACGACGCCGACAGACAACAGACATATTTTGATCAGAAAAGCTCACTTGAGCCTTCAGTTCAGGTGAGCTAAAAAGCTATCATTCGATGTGCATCCGTTATCTTAAAACATGCCATTTTATTACAATTCCCATCTCACAAGTCCCATGATTAATTGCTAATGAAACTGTATTTATAAGTATTCTGGAAAATGCAGTGGTTGGGAAGAAAACTTAGTTCTTTTGGTTAACATCCAATTATGTACTTGGTTCTAGTGATGTCTCTAGTTGACACACAATTACAACATTTCAAACAATAATGCAGCGTATCTGACATGATCACAAGAATTTATGAATTGCCGAGTGATTACAATGAATTCAGTGCATAAGCAACGGAAAATCATACACATAAATTTCACGGAGTTCAAATTATCCAAACACAGCATCGTCTGAACATGGGATAATATCAATGACATGTATCTCATTCCTCTAAAACATGCAAGTAACGTTTCTTATTTTGATAGTGGTGTCAAAAACAAAATCTTTTTTAGATGAATATAAAACTTATCAAGATATGTACTTCAGACATTTTTAATGCACTCGATGTCACGAAATGTTCATGTAAATTACAACTTTTCTGGCACAGTGCTTCTTGATTTTTTCTTTTACATGACCTTAGCTATTCTTTAATCCAATTAACCCGCTGATAATTTGTTTTATGCCTGATTAGTATTGTTCCAGTGTTTGTAGAAAAGAAAAATGGAAATTCCAAAACTTAACGACGACAGCATATGACGGACACATTTGATTAGAAAAGCTGACTTGAGTCTTTGGTTCGGGTGCCTAAAATCCACGAAAATCATTTTAAAAATTAGAATATGACAGTAGAACATTATTTGAATGTATATCTTACCTGATAAATGTTTTCCCCACATACGGTAATTCCTTAATTGAGGTGCTATTCCTAAAATGAATTAATAAAATACATTTATAAGTACATGCACCAATTAGTAAGAATATTCCGGCTGTAGAATGGTTTGATAATGTATTGAATATTGGATATACGGGGAATAATCCAATACATTTCCAATACATTGTAAATGGCTTGAACTTTATTAGTTTTGTGAATGTACGATATTTTATCAGATACATAGCTAACTCACAATTGGTCGATGGATGTCTGTCACTGTTAAATTCGTTACGAACAACTTCCTTGTTGATCGTCGATATTAACATCTTTCTCAATTGGACCATTACGGTCCCTATTTCGTTTTGTGTTGGATTTCACTTCTTATTATAAACGATAAGCGTCATGTTGTATTTAATTTTGCAACCAAAAGTTGGACATATTTGCTTTTTTCTTACTTTTCTTAATTTGATAATTTGTATTCAAAGGACCTTTATTGAATAATTATACCGCATGCATGTTTTATTGAGCACTATGTGTGTTAAATTGTGTCTTCGTCATTAAGGATTGCCTACGGTGGTGGGTCATGGATGTATATTTGGAGGAATGACAGGTGAAGGTAACAAACAGTGATTAATCCCATAAGTCCTACAAACAATACAGTGGATGAATTGCAAGATGAGCCCATGGTGACCTACTTTTGAGTCACACACACATATCCATTTCAGGCAAACGTTTTAATAAAAGTACATATGAAATGTTTAATCCAGCGACAGATAATGCTACCCACCGTTGTTTGAATGATTGTTTGTTTTACATCCCGTCGAAGATTTGTCAATCATATTTAGATCTCGCCAGCTCTAGGCAATCTAATAAGAATTAGATCCCAGGACCCGCTCATCTACTATCGCTACAAATATGATCTAATTTTAATTTGATTGCAGCTGTACGTAAAGTACCACAAATTTAGACCCATGCTGAGAGACATAACGGTGATGGTTCTATAACGTGCCAATGCCTGCCGCGATACGGACACCCCTTTTTACCATTTTACGGCGGGTATATAGTATAGAATAGTATAGATTACAAACAACAACGGCGACAATGGTTAATGAAAATTGGCATGAGAAGTATTAGAGGTACACGGAATATCAAGTGTTTTACAGACTGTCTGTCGTGTTTTATAGGATTGTAGAATAACGTAATACTTAAACCTCTGGCCTTGAAATTTGTTTTTGTATATTTCTTTTGAAATCATTTTGGAAACCTCACAAAAATATTGTGAGAAATGTGTCCTTTGTTCCCTAGTTTTAACCTATAAGTTTTTGTTGACCCCACCCTGTTCTATCCACATGTACAACTAATTTTGAAGTAATGGTATTACATTTTCATTTAACACCAAAACGTATTTTTTTAAAAATAATTTTTGAAAATACATAAGGTCATGAACTGTGTCGTTTTACGTCAGCATACTTCATGAATCACCGTGGGTCGTCGTGAAAAGAATATGTTGCTGTGAGGTGTCCGCAGTTCATGTCCTCATATATTATCAAAATGACATTCTTTTTTATATTTACATTCTACATTCATTTGCTTCGGCCTTTAAAATAGACCTAGATGTACTATATCTATCAATATTCATACCCACATTGTTCACGGCTGCATAACATTTCTATTGGACTTGCTATCATTACAGTTGGTAAAGATATTGAAGGCAAAATATTGGAAATGTAAATATTCTCTTTTAACATCGGGAAATGAATTTATGTTTTTAATAAAATAGGTTCGATGTCACTATTGCAATGTTGAGATATTCAATGGAAGAAATTCAAAAGTTGTTATCTGTTTCAATGACAAAATTCCGACATTAATTTTAGTTCCACTAAGTGAGGTTCGTCTTTCACAAAACTATATACATGTAGCATTTATCATTAATTAATGAAACTGCTAAATACACAGGTATCTATCTCTAAAACAATAAGTATCTACTTCATAACTATTTTGAAAAAAAAAACCACGAATTGCTGAGTAATCATATACTGGTTTTCACTGTATAAATAAAAATCAACACATTATACTTATCTCTTGAACATCATCGTAAAATGAATAATTCCCTACAAAATCTCCGTCACATTGATAAAATTATACACACAGATCGGGTCACCTCCTATGGTACGCCGTTTTCATATTTATTACTCCCTAAAAATATCATCAATGTTATAAGATATCTTTAAAAATTTATAAGGTGACTTAAAAAATTTGAGATTTCTTATGTCCTGTCATCACTATTCGTTATCTTCACCTTTCATCCTTTATAAGATTTCTTAGAAAAATATGAGATATATTATATTCCTTACAAGATATCTCATTGAACATAGGATATATCTGATAGAGAATATATCTCATAAACTTTATAAGATATAATACAATATATCTTCTAACCTTCATAAAAAAAGCGTATAAGATATCTCAAATATTTCATGATATATCTCATAAACTGTAAAGAGCTACTCTTCCAGACAAGTTTATATCTATATGATAGATTCCTAACGTAGTACATATTTAAATTTATAAACATCATGGTTCCGGGGGCTAGGATGGGAACACACTAGGGGATCAACGTTTTACATACAAATGTGTAGGGAAATCTTTTAAAAATCTACTTTCAAAAACTACTGAGCCAGGGAAGTTTACATTTATATGAAAGCTGTCAGACATAGTGCAGATTCAAGTTTGTAGAATCATGGC
Source organism: Ostrea edulis (assembly GCF_947568905.1). Classification (NCBI taxonomy): domain Eukaryota; kingdom Metazoa; phylum Mollusca; class Bivalvia; order Ostreida; family Ostreidae; genus Ostrea; species Ostrea edulis. The sequence continues at coordinate 75,628,899 of NC_079166.1, read as the reverse complement.
CCCCGGGGGTAAGTTGGGGACACATTAGAGATCAGAATCTTACACGCGAATATATAGAGATAATTCTTTAAATATTGGTCAATGTGACTCAGGTGAGCGATTTGGCCCACGGACCCCTTGTTTATCCTGTTGATACATTAATGATATCCTTGCATTCATTCAACGATTGATAAGATCTTTAAACAAAAGCTCAAAACCAACTTCAGCTTTGGTGCAATCCAGATAGTCTTCAAATATGCTTATTTTGCACGTTTCTGTTTTAACTTTTGATATGAATGTAACTTGTATCATTTAAGAAGCATCTGCATTTGGTTAATGTGATATTCTAATTCATCACATGATACGCGGGATGGTTCACATTTTTAGATATTTCTAACTGGATTCATTTTGCTTCTCACTTCTTCGGAATATTTCTGGAGATTACGCAATGTCAGGAGTATTAATACACTTAATTCTATCTGGCATGCGACAGAAAATAATGAGATGTATGACACGCTTATTTATAATATTCCTCTATAAAGCTATATTGTATGATTTATGAGATATATTCTATCTTCCATAAGATATCTGATCAAATTGTGCCTGGATTTAATCATGGGTGACAACACGTTAGTATAGAAAAAAATGGATTTCGCTTTTTCTTCTGAAATATTTTGTGGTTTTAGAACTTTGTTTTTGGAGGTAGTAATCAATATCAATTTTTCAATATGGTCCTCTTTTTCTTATTAGTTATCAGTTTTACTTACTGGAAGTTTGTAAATATATTATTTTATACCTATCGGTGAAGTGCTGCGTCGTATGTCCGTATCTGCATTGATAAACCTTTCAAGTTCATTTGAAATTTCTGAAAAAGAAATTTTGAAAACATCATAATCTGAATACATGTAGTCGTTAACATTTAAGAGATATCGCTCGATGTGTATCCGTTATCTTAAAGCATGTAATTCTACTTCAATTACCGTATCACAAGTCTCAGGATCAATTGCTAATGATGCTGTATTTATAAGTATTCTGGAAAATACAGTGCTTTTTTGTCAGAAAACTTGGTTCTTTTGGTTAGCATCCAATTACTTAGTTCTAGTGATGTCTCTAGTTGGCACCCACTTACACTATTTCAAACAATAATGCAGTGTAACTGATGTAATGAAAAGAACTTCTGAATTGCCGAGTGATTACAATGAATTCAGTGGATAAGCAACCGAAAATAATACACAACAATTTCTATCAAGGAGTTCAAATTATCCAAACACAGCATCATCTGAACATGAAATAATATCAATGGCATGTATTTCATTCCTGTAAAACATGCAAGTAATGTTTCTTGTTTTGATAGTGGTGTCAAGAACGAAATCATTGGATGAATATACACCTTATCAAGACATGTACTTCAGACAATTTTGTTGTAATTTGTAGATGAATAAGGCTTTGTACCTTCTTCGCTTTGTCCATCTTTTCTAGCTCTGTTCCTTTGCCTCAAACGGACTATCCAAAATAGAAAGATTGCAAGAACAAGAACGAGGACTCCAGCAAAACTGCCTGTTAGTATTGTCTTCAGGACATTGTCATCAGACTGAATGGCTGTGTTCATGGTAGAATTAAAGGTTGTGTCTGTGATATTCGATAGATTTCTGGGTGTTGAAGTGAACGTCTCATTCGAGAAAGTCGTTGTCTCCCTGTTTTATGTAGTGAAAGCAATATTTTAATTTCATATAACAAGAACATAACAGGATTCTTTTCTATTTAAAACAGAAACGATAGACTTATCTTTATAATATGTTTGTTGATTTAACCTCTTTCTGTTTCTTACCATCTTTCTTAACTTACATATTTGGACAGGTTGGATCTTCATAATAGCATCGATCTTGGGTATTAATTTGATGACAGGCTGGATCTGAAAAAGAGAAAAGGTAGCCTGAAATATTTACACTCTGCGTGATATCTGTAAATCCACAACACATAAAGATCGCATATGGAATTTTACAAAGAGTGCAACCGCATGTTCAGAATAAAATGTAAATGCAAGGATTTTATTGTCAAACATATCTAACTCTGTGTTGTTTTTTTAAAGCATTAAACCTACCATTGAAACATATAACTTACTTTCTATGCTTGATATGTAATGTATTTACCATACTTAGAGGGGTAGAAAAGTTCATTTTGCTGATTTTGTTTCTTCATCTAAAATCATCTTATTTCCTTCTAATATTATTTTTAAAAAGATAAATTAATGAAATTTATCAACTTTGAAATGATCCACTGTGCGTCAAAATTTACATTAGGTGCCAACTTATATAACAGATTGATTTTTTTTTCCAACAAGCAAAAATTGAGGGATGTAGGAATATTATAATTGTTTTAAATTTGGAAATAAGTGCAGATAAATACATGGAATTGTTATTAATTACAAAAGTGACGTGTTTAGTCAAATGGACTCATTTCAATTATTTAAATAAAACGACCTTTACTATCCCTTTAACAATGGCTACCTTGTATTTTCTGATCTTTTGTATCTAATTAAAATTTACAATGACTTTTCATACAAATGTGATTTATTTACAATAGTTAACAATACATCATTATATTTCTCTATAAACATATTCTATTGATTATAATTTAATTTTTTTTTTTACTTACGCTGTGATAAAACATAACATAATTAATGGAATCATGTATTAAATTTTGATTTTACAACATGCATGTATGTAAAACTTGTACGTGACCAATTTTGATGTATCAGATACACATAGCGACACATAATGTCTCTTCAGTGATGCTCAAGCAGAAATTTTGGAAATTCGAAATAACAATAAACTTGTGAGAGCTAAAAGGACAAGATGCCCATGGGCCACATCGCTCACCTGAGACACCTTGGCCCATATCTGAAGACTTTCCATATATATTTCCATGTAAAACCTTAGTCCCTATTATGGCCCAAACTACCCTTTGCAAACTTGAATCTACACTGTCAGAAAGCTTTCATGTATATGTCAACTTCTTTGGCCCAATGATTCTTGAGAAGAAGACTTTTAAAGCTTTCTCCTATATTTGTATGTAAAACTTTGACCCCCCCCCCCCCCCCCCCCCCCCACCACCTCACTTGTGGCCCCATCCTACCCCTCGGGAGCCATGATTTCAACAAACTTGAATCTGCACTATGTCAGAAAGTTTTCTTGTAAATATCAGCTTTTCTGACTCAGTGGTTATTGAGAAAAAGATTTTAACTGTATATTTGTATGTAAAACTTTGATCCCCCGTGTGGCCCCATCCTACCCCCGGGGGCTATGATTTGAACAAACGTGAATCTGCATTATGTCAGAAAGCTTTCATGTAAATTTCAGCTTTTCTGGCTTAGTAGTTCTTGAGAAGAAGATTTTTAAAGTTTTTCCCTAAATATTTGTATGTAGGGGATACTTACTCCTCCTAGGCACCTGATCCCACCTCTGGTGTGTCCAGGGGTTCGTGTTTGCCCAACTATCTAATTTGTATTGCTTGTAGGAGTTATGAGATTGATCACTGTTCGTTATCTTCACCTTGCATGTAAAACTTTGATCCCCCCCTTCTGGCACCATCCTATCCCCGGGGGCCATGATTTGAACAAACTTGAATCTGTATTATGTCAGGAAGTTTACATCTAAATATCAGCTTTCCTGGCTCAGTGGTTCTTGAGAAGAAGATTTTAAAAGATTTTTCGTATATATTTGTATGTAAAATTTTGATCCCCTATTGTGGCACCATCCAACCCCTGGGGTCCATGATTTGAACAAACTTGAAACTGCATTATGTCAGGATGCTTTCATCTAAATCTCAGCTTTTCTGGCTCAGTGGATCTTGAGAAGAAGATTTTTAAAGATTTTTCCTATATATTTGTATGTAAAACTTTGATCCCCTATTGTGGCCCCATCCAACCCCCGGGGCCCATGATTTGAACAAACTTGAATCTGCATTATGTCAGGAAGCTTCCATGTAAATCTCAGCTTTTCTAAATTAGTGGTTCTTGAGGAGAAGATTTTTTAAAGTTTTTCCCTATATATTTGTATGTAAAACTTTTATCCCCTAGTGTGGCCCAATCCTAGCCCCGGGGGCCATGATTTGAACAAACTTGAATTTGCACTATGTCAGAAAGTTTTCATGTTAAAATCAGCTTTTCTGGCTCAGTGGTTCTTGAGAGGAAGATTTTTAAAGATTTTTCCTATATATTCGTTTGTAAAACTTTGATCCCCTATTGTGGCCCCATCCAATCCCATGGGCCCATGATTTGAACAAACTTGAATCTGCATTATGTCAGGAAGCTTCCATGTAAATCTCAGCTTTTCTAAATTAGTGGTTCTTGAGAAGAAGGTTTTTAAAGATTTTTCCTATATATTTGTATAAAAAAATTTGATCCCCTATTGTGGCTCCATCCTACTCCCGGGGGCCATGATTTGAACAAACTTGAATTTGCATTATGTCAGAAAGCTTTCATGTTAAAATCAGCTTTTCTGGCTCAGTGGTTCTTGAGAAGAACATTTTTAAAGTTTTTCCCTATATATTTGTATGTAAAACTTTGATCACCTATTGTGGCACCATCCTACCCCCGGGGGCCATGATTTGAACAAACTTGAATTTGCACTATGTCAGGAAGCTTTCAGGTTAATTTCAGCTCTTCTGGCCTAGTGGTTCTTGAGAAGATTTTTAAATGACCCCACCCTATTTTTGCATTTTTGTGATTATCTCCCCTTTGACAGGGACATGGCCCTTCATTTGAACAAACTTGAAAGGCCTTCACCCAAGGATGCTTTTGGCCATGCTTGGTTGAAATTGGCGCAGTGGTTCTGGAGAAGAAGTCGAAAATGTGAAAAGTTTAACAGACAGACGGACAGACAGACAGACAAACAGACGACGGACAAAAAGCGATCAGAAAAGCTCACTTGAGCTTTCAGCTCAGGTGAGCTATAAACTAGAGTGTCACTAGAATGTATGCATAACCATTATTTAAATCAATATAGTGTACTTACATTTATACAGATTAGCACTATTGAAGTAATCCGTTGTACAGCCCTTCTTAAAGTTGGTACAGCTAACTGCGTCATAACTTCCATCATTGTATACTTTCAAACAGGTGCCTGGTTGGAGAGCAAGTGGTTACAGTATCAATATCAATAAGTAAAGGAAGTGTCGGATACAAAATATCCGTACAGAACTGAGTATTACTTAACGTATCGATCACTAGGCCACCTGGGTTATCAGATGTATCAAAGATTTCCTGTTCTATAAATGTAAGTTCAATTCTAATATCCAGCAACAGTATAAAACAATATGTGTTTTTAAAACTTACATACCCCCGAAAGTGCCTATACTGATAAAAGACTTAATGATATATGTAACATTAACACGGTCTGACTAATGTGAACCCGTCCTAGAGTAAAACAAGATGTGTTTGTGAAATAAATGCCCCCGATAATGGCCAAGGTCACAATGAAGGATGAATATATTGCTACTAGTAGAAAGATCTTGTCACAAGAAATCCTCATGTGCAATATGAAAACTCTAATATTTACCATTTAGAAGTTATGACCAATGTCATTTTTTTAAAAGTAGGTCAAATGTAAAGGTCAAAAGGTTTAGTACCCACGGAAAGTTCTTGTCACAAGGAATATTCCTGTAAAATATCAAAGCTCTATCATTTACTTAAGTTATTAGCAAGGTTAAGTTTTCAAAAAGTAGGTCAAACTGCAAGGTCACCAGCCCTTACTGGTCAAAAGTTATTAGTAAGGTTAAAGTTTCAGACAGAATGACAGACAGGACAAAAACAATATACCCCCCCCCCCCCCCCCCCCCCCCCCGGATCTTCCATCTCGGGGGCATAAACAAATCAAAGTGTTGGTATACCCTTTTCTGCATTTCCTAAATATGCATTTACCTTTTATACCCTAATTGTAGTAAACTTAAAGAAGCCCTTTAAATGATAAGGACAATAATGACAATATTTTTATTCCACTTTAGAAGCGAGTTACTGTACATGGATTTACCTTTCCTTACAGTTGTCATGGTTGTGGAGAAAATGTTTGAACATTTGTCATTATTTGGCAGTTTTACTGACCCCTTTGGCCATACCCTAATAACAAAGCCTCTACCACTGAGGCCATGAAATTTACAAATTTAGTAAAGGGCTACATGCTGCTTTTGAATATCTATTTAGCTTGAATTTATAATCAATAGCATTTAGAATATGAATTGTATGTTTTATACATAAACACTGCATACTAAATTTTAACTAGGCCTGAAGTGTAAACCCTATCCTAGGAATCATGAAATATACATCGCTGGTAAAGGCATTCCTGCTCTACGTGCTCTACATCATTGTGCAGTAAGTTTTTCTTACACATCTACGGTTGTAAAGAATATGATTTTTTTAACATCAGACAAGGACAATTTGGCGATGTCTAAGGCATACTACCTGGATTTTGAAGTCCCACAGTGCCACTGTAGCAATATTCAACAATAGCCGTCCGTTGCGCATTCGGAGCACAGACATACTGACTGTTTCTATATTGATCCACACCACAGTTCAGTCTCCTAGCAGCTGCTCTCTGTTCCGTCTCATTTACAGGACAGGAGTCCACAATGTAGCCAAAGCCATGGTAGTTCATACCTGTTGATACCAGAGTAGAAAGAAGAAAGTGTCAAGACGGAACAAAAGTTAAAAATTGGAGAAAGTGTTAATGCATTGTACACACTAAGTCTTTGTATGATATTGTAAGAAATCTGAAAAATCAGCTGATGAGGATAGTATTTTGAAAGGATTCAAAAGTGATTGAATTTGAAAACTTAACTTTATTTTAAATAAAATACATTTAAGAAATGGTTTTTTCTCCTACTGTACAATTACCTTATCTGAATGTAAAGCAATGCAGAATATTGAAACTAAAACAAATTGGAGCTCTTCAGCAAAAGAAGTTACAAAAAATTTTCGTTTCAGGAACTCTTGTATACAAATTAGTGATGATTGACTACAATTCACTTCCGATGCAACAATAGCTGCTTGATTTAAAGATCACGTTTTTAGAATGTTGCAATCAAATAACTTAGTACCAAGACATGTGTTTTTATGTTTGGTAGCAGAATGCGACTCAACAATAAGTCACAGGATTGTGTATTTTATCCACCGCATGTAGATGTTTAATCGGTGTATTAGATTTTCTCGGGTTATTGCATATAACAATCAACCGTTAAGCAATGACAATGTAAATAATTACATTTGTTTTGTGCATTAATCTCCAAGATTGTAGCAACAGGGGATACTTACCGGCCGTCGATACTGCACGGAAATCATTATACTTACCGGTTGTTGTCACCCCACAAAAACCACTTAAAGACTGTTGTTATTCCACAAAGACCATTATACTTACCGGCTGTTGTTACTCCACAGAAAGCATTATACTTACCGGCTGTTGTCATTCCACAGAAATCATTATACTTACCGGCTGTTGTCACTACACAGAAACCGTTATACTTACCGGCTGTTGTTACTCCACATAAATCGTACAAACTATAATCTGTAATGTGTGGTGCCCGCTGCCCCACGGTCTCTGTATATCAAATATCCCATGATGCACTGACCTAAAAACGGACCACAAAATAACATTCAATATATTGTACTTTTGATGTCAGTGTGATACATACAAAACAACATTGAATATATTGTACTTTTGATATCAGTGTGATATACACATATATATAGAATAAAACACTGGCATATATAAGTTTTATTCCAAATGAGTGAGTTCACGTCCCCAACATTGATTATTACTTATATCGCACCTAGTAGTGAACACAGGCGCTCGGGTCAGGGATAATACAAATAAAGACTTTACATATAAAGCTATCGAGGAAATTCGAACCATGTCATTTCTAATATGATTACGGTGTGACCGTTGGGGCGAGCGCAGCATATCTGAATACATTTTCAAAAAAATTATATTGAAAGCAAGGGAAACTGATCTGGTTCACTGTCAATACGCTCTTCTCGCCAATGTAGGAACCAGTTTAGCGGGAAATGCAACGAGCGTGTTGTGACGTAGCCTGGTAGTTGTGACGTGACTGTTTACATTTCTTTAGACAATATTTTAAAAAGAAAAAGAAAGGGGGAAGAATATGATTGGCATCCTTTCCTTTCAAATAAGAAAGGTTTGTAATACTTCAAAGATTTTTTTTTTTTTTATTATTATTTGAACCATCCGCCATTTTGTACGAGGGACTTCTGGGATTGGCGTCAAAAAAAAATTCTTGTTAGAGATTGAGATTTAGCTCGGATTATTTCCCGCGCTCTAGTCATTAGAGCTCGCAGTACGAGCCAGCGCGGAGCGCTGGCTCGCTGCGCTCGCTATTATTTCCAACAACTTTTGACTCAGATGTTCAAAAATTCGCTTTACCAATCACGGACGTTTAACTACATCTGAACCGATATCGACCGTTCCGGATTGAAATGCCAGAGGATACCGAATGTGCACCAAGCAATATTAATGGTCATTTTCAAATATGAACAAGCCCTGCTCCCCCAGTTTGAAAAAAAAACGATGCTACGTGCCAGCTTGAGATGAAAAAATGAATATATTTAAGAATGTTGAGATAAGCATGCGTTAGTGTTTGTATCCAGTGTTTTAGTGGTTATTAATAGTGCAAAGTTTTCAGTTGGGTTGTTTAATATCAAGAGTTAGATGAACTCGAACGGAACAGATAGTTTACCTGTGTCCAGGTATTAGGAAATTGGAGGCATTTGCTGCTCTACCTGCAATATAACCCCCGCCTCCTAATGTTTTAATTTTTCTTATTGTAAAATGTCGAGTAACGATCGAAGTGATGAACGTGTACAAATGTTTATTATATATGCAATAAATAATAAGCTGTTGCACTAACACAGGCGAGCCATTTCCTATAAACGTGTTTCAGTTTTTAATTTAAAAATAATTTATGTTTGGTTGAACATAATTAATGTCACAACAGTGACAACGCTCTGTCATACGATTACGGCATGTCAAACGTTGCAAAATTTGATCTTTTTCATTTTGTATTGTATGATTTTCCATTTGTATTCTATATTTTCTATTTTTATTATGTATTAGCCATTTGTATTCTATTTTTCCCATCTGTATTGTATATTTTTTCCTTTGCATTGTATATTTTCTATTCATAATGTATAATTTTCCATTTGTAATTTACATTTTCCATTTGTATCATATAATTTGTATTTGCATTGTATAATTTCCATTCGTTTTGTAAAAAAAAATCTCTTTTGTATTGTATCCGATTTTGATTTGCAACGAAGGATGTCCTTCGATAATTTTTCACTTATACTAGTGAGACATCCCCAGATGTAGGTGAAGTGTCCCAGATAGACCTATCCTTAGCGCATAGTGCCATAGCAGTGGGGGAGCGGGTTCTTTAACGACATGTGTCGCAACACGGGATTTCTGCTCTTAAGGTTGTATCCGAAAGACCCGTGATTCTCACTTCTAAATACCGAGCGTTTGGCGAAGGTGAAATCACTACATATGTTTGATGCAGTCACGGCACGAGTAGAGCTCGAACTCACCACTTCACGGTCATGAGAAAAAATATATCACTGAGCTACCGCAACCAGTTCCGTGTAGGACTAACTGAACACGGAGCTAGCAATGGAGAATCCAGCAGCGGTCAAACACACACCCCCACCTCCCTCAAAAATATGATTTCTCTTTTATGAAATTGTCAAAAAAGCATGTACGTTTTATTTTGTCAGAACCCAGTAGTTTCAAGGAACCTAATCTCCCCTGGGGCCCCCACCAAAGCTTTGCCCTGGACTCACTAGGGGTCTCAAGCCAGCCCTTAGACATCCTGCCGTTTACTGCATCTTTTCATTCGGAAATTTATAAATCCGCCACTGGTTAAGCACGAGGTTGATAAGCGAGGAAAAGCTTGAATGCGCTGATCAAAATAGACGCATAAAAGCGATTAATTGAATTTTCGAGAGGGGGGGGTTTCATACGCAGTTGCATTTAGCAAATATGGTACATGTGTTTTCCTGCGAAACAAGGCTCCTGAACTTGACCTTGTGTAAACCATCTTAACACCTCGCGCATTACCAAATTCAATAAACGACAATTTAATCAAAATCAAATGTTAGATCCGCTCACATACTCGCTACACAAACTTAGATGTTTGTGTAACGAGTATGTGAGCGGATCTAACATGTAATTTTAATTAAATTAGATTAACGATAACTTAAGATTATTCCAATGAAATCCTTTGTAACAAACCAAAATAAACAATCCCTCGGATGCAATACAAATTAAACAAAAGGCCCATCGGCCACATCGCTCACCTGAGTCACCTTGGCCCATATCTGAGGACTTTCCAAATATATTTGCATGCAAAACCTTAGTCCCTATTATGGCTCCAACTACCCCTGGAGGCCACGATTTTTGCAAACTTGAATCTACACTACGTCAGAAAGCTTTCATGTAAATGTCAACTTCTTTAGCCCAATGGTTCTTGAGAAGATTTTTAAAGATTTTCCCTATATTTGTATGTAAAACTTTGACTCCCCTCCCCACTTGTGGGCCCATCCTACCCCCCTCCCTCCCCCCGGGGACCATGTTTTGAACAAACTTGAATCTGCACTACGTCAGAAAGTTTTCTTGTAAATATCAGCTTTTCTGACTCAGTGGTTCTTGAGAAGAAGATTTTTAAAGATGTTTCTTATATATTTGTATGTAAAACTTTGATCCCCTATTGTGGCCTCATCCAACCTCCGGGGCCCATGATTTGAACAAACTTGAATCTGCATTATATCAGGAAGCTTTCATGTAAATCTCATCCTTTCTGACTTAGTGGTTCTTGAGAAGAAGATTTTTAAACTTTATCCCTATATATTTGTATGTAAAACTTTGATCCCCCTTGTGGCCCCATCCTACCCCCGGGGGCCATGATTTGAACAAACTTGAATCTGCACTATGTCAGAAAATGTTCATGTAAAAATCAGCTTTTCTGGCTCAGTGGTTCTTGAGAAGAAGATTTTTAAAGATGTCCCCTATATGTGTTCGTATGTAAAAGTTTGATCCCCTATTGTGGTCCCATCCAAACCCCGGGACCCATGATTTGAACAGACTGGAATCAGTATTATGTCAGGAAGCTTTCATGTAAATCTCAGCTTTTCTGGCTTAGTGGTTCTTGAGAAGATTTCTAAAGTTTTTCCTTGATACATTGTATTTGTATGTAAAACTTTGATTCCCCCTTGCGGCCCCATCCTACCCCCGGGGGCCATGGTTTGAACAAATTGAATCTGCACTATGTCAGAAAGTTTTCATGTAAAAATCAGCTTTTCTGGCTCAGTGGTTCTTGAGAAGAAGATTTTTAAAGATTTGTCCTAAATATTTGTATTTAAAACTTTGATCCCCTATTGTGGCCCCATCCAACCCTCAGGGCCCATGATTTGAACAAACTTGAATCTACAATATGTCAGGAAGCTTTCGGGTAAATTTCAGCTCTTCTGTCTCAGTGGTTCTTGAGAAGAAGGTTTTTAAATGACCTCACCCTATTTTTGCATTTTTGTGATTATCTCCCCTTTGAAAGGGACCTGACCCTTCATTTGAACAAACTTGAAAGCTCTTCACCCAAGGATGCCTTTGGCCAAGTTTGGTTGAAATTGGCCTAGTGGTTCTGGACAAGAAGTCAAAAATGTGAAACGTTTACAGACGGACAGACAGACGGACGACGAAAAAAATGTGATCAGAAAAGCTCACTTGAACCTTCGGTTCAGGTGAGCTAAAAATTTACAATGCAAATGGAAATTACATGTATACAATACAAATGGAAAATGGCATAATTATGTGCATCTACGTAATACTAGTCGTATATTATGGTTGATAATAAACATGTCACTATATCCATATGAACGTTTTTAAATTTTGTTTCATTTTTGCTTCTTGGACACTAATGTCCAACAATTCGAGTCAAACATGAATAAGAAAATTGCAGTTCCTTTAGTGTGACGTCACATGTACCGAACAGACAGATATCCAATCTTCAATTCAAATGATTATCACTGCATAAAAGCGTTGTTAAACTTCAACATCCATTACATAATTATTCATAGTCGGGTTCACAATTCATAAAACTGTTTTTAAAATATTTCATGTGTACATACATTGCAGAAGGATAATACGTACCCTCAAGTAGGACCCAGGGTCACCCCTATTTTAGTATGACCCCGGGTCACCCTATTTTCAATACACTTTATATTAATGCGCTATAAGAATAGTCCTATATTAAAGTACATGCCGACAATGTATAATACACACTACCAAAGGAAAATGAATATTGAGCTAGTCAATAGCAATTATTTACATGTCATCATTTTAAGCTAAAAATAGTCTAATTTTTAAAATGATAATTCACTGTTATCTGCATACCCCCAGAAATCCCAGAAAGTGATATGTACCTAGCTTATGATAAATACAATACCGTGAAATCCCAGAATGTGATATGTACCTAGCTTATAATAAATACAATACAGTGCAAGAGAAATGAGCTTGGGATATCATCCTTTCAGTTGTGTATTTCTTATCAATTTATTTACAGGTAATTATAAGATAATGTTGCACCTGGAAGGGGGGGGGGGGTGATATGATGATATCTGGTCACCTTCTGATTTCAGACATGAAAATTAAATTATGTTACTATGGATTATATTTTAATGATGCTACAACAGTGTCAAGGTGAAATGTTTTGCTCACCTGAGCTTAAGATTAAATTGAGCCTTTTTCATTTTCATGTGTATGTTTGTATTTTGTATTTATTTTTTTTAATCTACTGAGTATATTTTCACGAAACCTTAACTAAGGGTTGTCCAAAGTTATGTACACATGATCCAAGGGTATGTCATGTTCTGACTTTGTAATTAGAATTGTTGTAAATAGAAATCATAACATAACGGGAAGTATGAATTTCGGACATAGCAGGAGATTGGTCATGTGGTCACTCTACCTGTTACTTGGCTATGGATTTCAAATATAGATATTTAAACAAGGGTGACCTAAGGTCATTAATGCAATGAAATGTCTGTTACCTCAGGACACCTTTCTATGATGTGAAATTATACATTATATACAATAAGGTATACCAAAGGTAACCGTTTTATAACTAGTGCAGCTATGGGTAACCAAATGTTTCTTTAAATAGATATTACATCAATGGGTGACATTGATGTAAATATCATATAAGGTTACTTCTGGTGACCTGGTCACCCATTGATGTAATGCTCATATAATAAGGGTTACTCTGGTCATCCATTTATGTAAATATCATAAAAACGTTACCTCTGCTCACCCAATAATGTAATGGTCATGTAAGGGTTACTTTTAGGGTGACCAGAGGTATCCCGAATATGACATTACATCAATAGGTGACCAGAGGAAACCCTTATATGACATTTACATCAATGGGTGACCAGAAGTAACCTTGTTATAACCACGGCTTCTATGGGTGATAAACGGTTACCCTTACATGATTATATCTACATGTATGGTGACAAGAAGTAACTCTTTATGACCATTACATCAATGGGTGACCAGAGGAAACCCTTGTATGACCATTAAATCAATGGGTGATTAGTGGCAACCCATATATAATCATTACATTATAATGGTGACCACGGGTAACCTTTGTAGAACCATTAATCACTAGTTGGGAACGATTCCTATATCAACACGGTCCCACTACAGCATATTTCTTTAGATTCTATATAATGAAGGCTGTTAATATATCATAATAAGCATTGAAACAAAAACAACAACACCTCTTTGGGTAAATGAATATAAAATGATAACAACAATAGTAATATACATAAGAAAAACACAAGAAAGTGGAAAGACCTAATGAAAGGATTCATAACAGAATGTAAATTGGAGCATTACATACGTACCTGCCGAAAAATTTGTGTTTTGGACAATGACAAAGCCATGCAGAAAGTAGACACATTTACTCTTCTAACAGATAAGAGTTTCACTTGTATTTATCATTACGAGCATTTACTTCGAAATACGGTTTGAGGGTACGAATTTCATTTATCAAATACGCGCATTTACTTCGAGATACGGGTGACTCCGGGTCCTATTTGAGGGTACGAATTTCATTTATCAAATACGCGCATTTACTTCGAGATACGGGTGACTCCGGGTCCTATTTGAGGGTACGAATTTCATAAAGGCCTAGCCTACATTTCCACGTAACTACATTGTATGAGAACATGTTCAAAGCGAAAGTACTCCCCGCATTATTTTTCATCTAACACAAGCATAGCATGTGTAGTTCATAACCTCTATACCTGATATAGCTCCACCAGGAATGCTTCGTACAGGTTCTAATGTGTAGTTGTCGGACGGGTGTTGGACCCCTCCCTCCTATTAAATCTATAGAGTGCTATACAGTCATGGCGGCTGTTTGCAATGACCTTCACTTTGCTGTCGATCTATTTTTACCTCAGCTAGGCCTAAATCAGGTATGGCCGTTTTACGATAGGGGAATGCATTGTGATTTAAAATAAGGTTTATTCAGAAAACCAACCATGTTATATATCGGTTTGCAAGGTGTGATTAAGAAAATGCAAAGACGTGGCGTCACAACAGTGACTGTAGCAGATGGTGGATGGACAAGTTTTTAAATCAACAAACAAAAAATAACAAATATATGAACGTGCATGCATCTAACTATTCCTAATATATCAATTACCAGTGGCGGATTTAAGGGGGGCGCCCCCGGCGCCCCCCCCACTCCCCCCCCCCTAAAATTTTCAAACTTAAGGTAAATCGTGGTATCTTGTTTAGAAAAATATACTAAACAATGTAAGAAGCAAGAATTTCTTCCACTCCCGGAGAAATAAATGACAAAATCTATTGATTTCTTGAATTACTTTATTGGGAGAACTTTCCCTTAAAATTTGCGTCATTTTATTAATTTCACCTCATAAAAAAAATGATAAAAAATAGTACAAAAGACTAAATAGGAGATGTATTTCAAGCCCTATAAAATCTGTAAAATCAAGGAGCTTCCAGGGGCTTCGCCCCCTGGGCCCCCACCAGACCCCCTGCCTCATAAAGTGCCCCCCCCCCCCCGTAACCGCAATTCCTGGATCCGCCCCTGATTACCATTTCTCTTAAACGTATTTGTCAACAATTTCCCTAACGTTCGTAATTCTTTCACATTATTCGTACTTAGTAATTGTATAAGTTTGAAAGTTGAGGGTTTGGACCAGTAATATTTTTTCAAAAATCAGAATATATCAATCTCTTCAAAACAAAATTATATCCATCTTCTAATTTAGTACAGTGTGCGCATGTCCGTTCACCTTTTGGTATATTTAATTAAGTGCCTACCTTTTTTCGATGTTTTTGTTTGCTTTTTTGTTGTTGTTTTTTTTTTCTTTTGTGTGTGTGTGTGTGTGTGTGTGTGTGTGTGTGTGTGTGTGCGTGTGATTCTGCCATATTGGGGACCTGCTACAGATACGCAAGTCTTAAAATGGGGGCCTCAAAAAGTTTGGGGACTTGACTTAGGTCCCCAATCTTTTTTATCGTTCAAAACAAATAAATAACATGTCTACTTTCTAGAAAAATAAAAAAAATAACGTGTCCCACTTTCGGGGTTTCATCAAACACATGATTACACAGATACTGTGTGGATTGAAGTTGCCATCTTCGTTTACGCACCTCTGACGATACACACATGTAATATGCGCATGTGTAAAGAGAACGGAAGTATAAATGTTTTGAGGCGGGAGCACAGGGGCATCTTATCCGCTCTGTTCTCTATCACACATATATAAATACACAAGGGAAGAATCGAAAGTAGCACACGATTTGTAAACAAAGTCATAAAACACCTTACTTGAAAAAAGTTACACAAATCCTCGTATGTACTAATTGCAAATGATGTCCTAGAACTTATCCAGACTCAAATATTCCAAATATTCCCAATGTAAATAGTTTTTATCCACATAAAATCCCAGCTTGCTGCACAGTTTTGAACTCTTAGGCCAAGAAAAGATAACTCTACTTCAGACGACAACTTCCGGTTTTTGGGTTATATTTATCAATTTTTGAAAAAAAAAATATCTATCTTATTGTAAGCATGGAGTTGACATACTTTTATTGTAATTCAATTAGCGTAATTCATTGCACAATTGTTGGTAAACAGTCCGGGTTTAATAAAAAAAAAAAAATGGGGGGAGGGGGGATAAAATATAAGAAAAGAATTTGACTTTATATTACAATGAAAAAAAAAAAAAGTAATAATAATAAAAATACAAAATAAATAAATAAAAATACTAGTTTCTTTAATTTGTATAAATTTCAATATATTCATTTATATAAAATTTATATATATAATAAGAATATATTGTTTTGAAATTAAATACTTATATGTAACTCCTGAAACTAGACAAGTATGCTCAGTCGGCTTTGTGATATTTTTATTATGCTACTAACTTGTAGGCCTATATATTTTTCTATACTTATTTCTGGATTATATATATATATATATATATAACATATATTCATTTCAAGTTCTTGTCCATATTTGAATTTTTTTATTCAATGTGAAGGAAAATTATTTTAATTGCTCATCTGTTTCTCACATGTTATGGTAATTAAATGAATGACCCAGTTATTATATATTCATACTAACCATATAAGGGTATAATACCATTTAATTCGGGGGGGGGGGGGGGGGGGCTGGGGGGGGGGCTGACAATTTTTAAAGTTAGATTATTCATTTATTCTCATGCCGTTAAAAGGGCAAATTCTTCATTTCCACGATGATCAGAGACAAATTACCTATTTTTTTTCTTACCTTCAAAAAGGAAAATTACATAACTCAAAAACTCTTTACTTTGTGTGTGAAGGGGGGGGGGGGTGGGTGTTAAAATAGCACCAGACAGGGACAGATTACAGTTGAGGACAGATGATTTATTTTCATAATTTTTGAAGACACGTTTATACATTTCTAAAATCTGCTTTTCTTTTGTAATATAAAGTCAAGTTCCTTTCTCATATTTGGTTGTTGTTTCTTTTTTCTTATTTTTTTTTTTTTTTTAATTTATTCATTTATTTTTTGTAATTCAAAGTTAAAGGAAAATCTATTGTATAATTGCCTATTATATTACAATATTTCTTTTCAGACACTGATTTACAAATTAACGCCTCTTTACTTTATTGATCCTTTGATTTTATGCTACTCAAATATAGATTCCAAATACCGGGAAGTTGTCGTCTGAAGCACAGGGGCATCTTATCCGCTCTGTTCTCTATCACACATATATAAAATACACAAGGGAAGAATCGAAAGTAGCACACGATTTGTAAACAAAGGTCATAAAACACCTTACTTGAAAAAAGTTACACAAATCCTCGTATGCACTAATGCAAATGATGTCCTAGAACTTATCCAGACTCAAATATTCCAAATATTCCCAATGTAAATAGTTTTTATCCACATAAAATCCCAGCTTGCTGCACAGTTTTGAACTCGAACTCTTAGGCCAAGAAAAGATAACTCTACTTCAGACGACAACTTCCGGTATTTGGAATCTATATTTGAGTAGCATAAAATCAAGGATCAATAAAGTAAAGAGGCGTTAATTTGTAAATCAGTGTCTGAAAAGAAATATTGTAATATAATAGGCAATTATACAATAGATTTTCCTTTAACTTTGAATTACAAAAAATAAATGAATAAATTAAAAAAAAAAAAAAAAAAGAAAAAGAAACAACAACCAAATATGAGAAAGGAACTTGACTTTATATTACAAAAGAAAAGCAGATTTTAGAAATGTATAACGTGTCTTCAAAAATTATGAAAATAAATCATCTGTCCTCAACTGTAATCTGTCCCTGTCTGGTGCTATTTTAACCCCCCCCCCCTTCACACAAAATAAAGAGTTTTTGAGTTATGTAATTTTCCTTTTTGAAGGTAAGAAAAAATAGGTAATCTGTCTCTGATCATCGTGGAAATGAAGAATTTGCCCTTTAACGGCATGAGAATAAATGAATAATCTAACTTTAAAAATTGTCAGCCCCCCCCCCCCCATCCCCCCCGAATTAAATGGTATTATACCCTTATATGGTTAGTATGAATATATAATAACTGGGTCATTCATTTAATTACCATAACATGTGAGAAACAGATGAGCAATTAAAATAATTTTCCTTCACATTGAATAAAAAAATTCAAATATGGACAAGAACTTGAAATGAATATATGTATATATATATATATATATATATATATATATATATATATATATATATATATATATATATAATAATCCAGAAATAAGTATAGAAAAATATATAGGCCTACAAGTTAGTAGCATAATAAAAATATCACAAAGCCGACTGAGCATACTTGTCTAGTTTCAGGAGTTACATATAAGTATTTAATTTCAAAACAATATATTCTTATTATATATAAATTTTATATAAATGAATATATTGAAATTTATACAAATTAAAGAAACTAGTATTTTTATTTATTTATTTTGTATTATTATTATTATTACTTTTTTTTTTTATTATTGTAATATAAAGTCAAATTCTTTTCTTATATTTTATCCCCCCTCCCCCCCATTTTTTTTTTTATTAAACCCGACTGTTTACCAACAATTGTGCAATGAATTACGCTAATTGAATTACAATAAAAGTATGTCAACTCCATGCTTACAATAAGATAGATATTTTTTTTTCAAAAATTGATAAATATAACCAAAAACCGGAAGTTGTCGTCTGAAGTAGAGTTATCTTTTCTTGGCCTAAGAGTTCAAAACTGTGCAGCAAGCTGGGATTTTATGTGGATAAAAACTATTTACATTGGGAATATTTGGAATATTTGAGTCTGGATAAGTTCTAGGACATCATTTGCATTAGTACATACGAGGATTTGTGTAACTTTTTTCAAGTAAGGTGTTTTATGACTTTGTTTACAAATCGTGTGCTACTTTCGATTCTTCCCTTGTGTATTTATATATGTGTGATAGAGAACAGAGCGGATAAGATGCCCCTGTGGCGGGAGTCAACAAACATGACAAAAAGAAGACGTAGAAAGGCTGGGCAGGAAATTCTGGATTCTTTCAATAAGGATTCTTTCTATATCAAAGAAACGCTGGAAAAGGGTATGTTTTGTTACTTGTTTGATGAAATATGATGTGAAGAATCTTATATCTTATTTTAAAGTGCAAGTGTGAAGGGGGGGGGGGGTCATTGACGATTGCTGCATATTAGAAATTCAATTGAAATGAAAAGACAGACATATTGGTTAATATTTTCCCTTCAAATAGTACACAATGTATACTACTCGGGTAGGTTAAGGATTCCCTTATAGAATATCACAGTGCACTTTATGCCTTTACTTCTCCGAACTACCAATATATGACGTCATAATGGAAAATGACG
Organism: Ostrea edulis; assembly: GCF_947568905.1. Taxonomy (NCBI): domain Eukaryota; kingdom Metazoa; phylum Mollusca; class Bivalvia; order Ostreida; family Ostreidae; genus Ostrea; species Ostrea edulis. The sequence goes on along the minus strand of NC_079166.1, from coordinate 75,609,442 downwards.
TCAAGTCACTGCAAACTTGAGCTGTTATGACGGGGAGAGTGTCAAAAACTCTAGACCTTATTTAAAACTGCCTATAAGATGTCAGAACGCTATAGCGCGCTATTGCAAAATCCACGTGTCTGAATTGTATTTTAATATCTTGCATGTGCGAATATTTTAAAATAGTTTGTTTCATTACCCTTGGTTGAAATTCAGCGTGTTTAAACTGCTTTCGAAAAATATACTTTTGAAATATACTCTGATTTAATTATACAAGTGGTAAGAGGTTTTATGAATGACGTGTTTATAAAAAGAGTCTAGCGCAGGCAATTCATTTGAGATCTTTTACGGAAATCGTAAGATGGGTTTGTTCTCTATCCGAATCTTGCTCGGGTAAATGTGTGATGGCTTTGCTTGAATACAGATTACCCTCAAATGTGTAGGTAAGTGTGTCGGTAAGTTGAACTCTTCATGAAATACGTGTATTTTGTACGCAAGCAATACTACCATTTTCCCCAAGCACATGTCGGTACACAAGGATATGGTGAGTTCATTTATCAAACAAAAAGTTAAAAATAATTGTTAAATTTGCTGCGCTATTTTAAAGCGATTTATGTGAAACACTTCAAACAATTATAAATGACCGTCAGGTGATCAACGAAGCCATGTGATATCATAATAGATATGCTAATATATAGCCCAGAGAACCTTCTATATAAATTATCTGTATTTAAGCATATAAATTACAAGTGAAAACCAAAAACCGACCTAGCAATCCAATGCATGTTTTGAACGCATTTCAAACTCCGGGAAGCTGTATTCATTTCACAATATTTTAGAATTCAACTAATAAACGATATGAATGTGCACACATATGTGTCATAGCAATATGAGATTTTGTAAGTATTATAATAAATGAATTTGGTTCCCGTTAATTGGAGATACGGGAAAATAGTACACGTAATGTAGGTTTTTGAAGCCAAACTTGAGATCGGAGTCTATCCCCCCTTTTCTTCTTTAATTCATCTACCTATTACTATATATAGTCCTTCCTCTCACTTATTGTTACGCATGCTTAAAATAGAACATGTCATTTTGACTTGTGTCTAAAATTTGTAGACCTTATCAGGACCTTAGAAAGCAATTTCAATGGGGTAGGGGGGGGGTCTTTTTCCTGGGGGAAGGGGGGCACTACCAAACAAAAGGACAAGATAGGATCAGACCCCTCTTTGCTCTTTGTTTGTGGTGTTCCTAAGAATGATGCAATAATTCATCATTAGAAACCTGTTGCCATCCCTGTTATGAAATGAATATTGATTTTAAGTTATGGGATATCATATACAAAGGTCACATAAGGTCACAAAATATTATGCCAATATCCGATTTTTTTTTTCCATTTTTTTTCCTTCATTTTTTATGCTGCAAATTTTCATTAATTTTCAGCACATTTTGTTTCAGAAAACAAGAAATGAAAATCCAAAAGGGATTTACTTAATAAAACATCAACGTACTTCATTGTTACTCAGTTGATAACGCACTTGTTTTCTGTTGCTTAAGACTAAAATAATTGTAATAAATGTTTTCAGGTTGTTTATACTAGGGATGCTAGTGCTGCAGCAATGCATTCAATGATTTAAAAAGTGATCAAATCACTGATATAAATTATAAATAATATAGCTACAACCATTTGTTTTGCTTTTTTTCTTTTATTCTACTCAATTCCTAAGATCTTATTGTGGTCTAACTAACCTAAAGCTGTGTGTTAATATTAATTGTCTGCCATTTCATAACATTGTATTCTTTGATTATTAACAAAACGCCAATATTTTAACAAACTCTCTCAAACCGGAAAAAATCCCAAGTTCCGACATATAGAATTCTTTTTCTCATAATTATTCTTGGGATCACACGCTCAGGATGATTATAATAAGCTGCATGATGCATATTAGATGGTAACATACATTTATTAATGTTAGATTATACTTATAATATTATATTAAAAATTAAATGCTCTAGATTAACTATTTTCAAACTAATGTTAAAAGAATACTTCATAAGTCCTAAAAATTTAAATTTTCTCTGGATTTCTTTTTGTGTGGTGGTATCTAACGTAGGTCCAAGTTCCTGTGTAAACCACTGTAAACAGCTGATTGAGGTTACAAGGCATATTATGGGTGTTGAAAATGCGCATCGAGCGTTTGATTTCTTGTCATTCTGCAGTGCTGTAATCTTGTTTATACTCTCTTACATCCGTGCAATTTCTTGTCAATCGCCATAGATGTGTTAGACCATGATAAAAAAAATTATATATTCTCATCCCCGGCCGCCTCGATTTCCCCCCTATTATTGTAAAATTTCTGATTTTCTTCGTCTTGATTCTGGTCGGGATCGGTATTCACCTCCCCATTCAACTTTCATTTTAATACCCGCGTATTCTCCTTGACAGCTGACATGACAGGCTAGGCACAGGGGCTCGTCACGAAATTTTTGTCTTAATAAAATTTGACATCGTCTATTCTATATTTACACAAGGGAGGAATCCAGAATCCCAAAATTCGCTAACTAAAATTTTCATTCGTCTCCTTTTTATATTTCAAGGACGTTAAATATTACGACCCCGGTCTCGATCGATCGAGGAAAGATCATAGTTTGTAAAAATACCTAATATATGTTTGCACCGGCAATAGATATCAAGAAGCAATGCGTTTTCTGTCGTTTACGAACCACAGGAACTTTTCCTCAATCACCCAAAATAGAAAACGCGTTCTTATTGGTCAATTCATATTGTACACCAAACCCGAGCTCAAAGGCCTCTCGATCACCTGAGTATCATATCCCATACATAGACCATGTATTTAGCTTTTCTCACACGTTTGAGAGCAGAGAACATTTTTAAAGATTATTTCTTAATTAAAAAAAAAATCCCTGTGCCTGCAACACCGGCGATCAAAACATTATGACCTGATAGTACAGCATAAGAGCGTATTGAATTGACCAATGAGAACGCGTCTCTATTTTGGGTGATTCACAGGGGCATCTTATCCGCTCTGTTCTCTATCACACATATATAAATACACAAGGGAAGAATCGAAAGTAGCACACGATTTGTAAACAAAGTCATAAAACACCTTACTTGAAAAAAGTTACACAAATCCTCGTATGTACTAATGCAAATGATGTCCTAGAACTTATCCAGACTCAAATATTCCAAATATTCCCAATGTAAATAGTTTTTATCCACATAAAATCCCAGCTTGCTGCACAGTTTTGAACTCTTAGGCCAAGAAAAGATAACTCTACTTCAGACGACAACTTCCGGTTTTTGGTTATATTTATCAATTTTTGAAAAAAAAATATCTATCTTATTGTAAGCATGGAGTTGACATACTTTTATTGTAATTCAATTAGCGTAATTCATTGCACAATTGTTGGTAAACAGTCGGGTTTAATAAAAAAAAAAATGCGGGGGAGGGGGGATAAAATATAAGAAAAGAATTTGACTTTATATTACAATAATAAAAAAAAAAAAGTAATAATAATAATAATACAAAATAAATAAATAAAAATACTAGTTTCTTTAATTTGTATAAATTTCAATATATTCATTTATATAAAATTTATATATAATAAGAATATATTGTTTTGAAATTAAATACTTATATGTAACTCCTGAAACTAGACAAGTATGCTCAGTCGGCTTTGTGATATTTTTATTATGCTACTAACTTGTAGGCCTATATATTTTTCTATACTTATTTCTGGATTATTATATATATATATATATATATATATATATATATATATATATATACATATATTCATTTCAAGTTCTTGTCCATATTTGAATTTTTTTATTCAATGTGAAGGAAAATTATTTTAATTGCTCATCTGTTTCTCACATGTTATGGTAATTAAATGAATGACCCAGTTATTATATATTCATACTAACCATATAAGGGTATAATACCATTTAATTCGGGGGGGATGGGGGGGGGGGCTGACAATTTTTAAAGTTAGATTATTCATTTATTCTCATGCCGTTAAAGGGCAAATTCTTCATTTCCACGATGATCAGAGACAGATTACCTATTTTTTCTTACCTTCAAAAAGGAAAATTACATAACTCAAAAACTCTTTATTTTGTGTGAAGGGGGGGGGGGGTTAAAATAGCACCAGACAGGGACAGATTACAGTTGAGGACAGATGATTTATTTTCATAATTTTTGAAGACACGTTATACATTTCTAAAATCTGCTTTTCTTTTGTAATATAAAGTCAAGTTCCTTTCTCATATTTGGTTGTTGTTTCTTTTTCTTTTTTTTTTTTTTTTTTTAATTTATTCATTTATTTTTTGTAATTCAAAGTTAAAGGAAAATCTATTGTATAATTGCCTATTATATTACAATATTTCTTTTCAGACACTGATTTACAAATTAACGCCTCTTTACTTTATTGATCCTTGATTTTATGCTACTCAAATATAGATTCCAAATACCGGAAGTTGTCGTCTGAAGTAGAGTTATCTTTTCTTGGCCTAAGAGTTCAAAACTGTGCAGCAAGCTGGGATTTTATGTGGATAAAAACTATTTACATTGGGAATATTTGGAATATTTGAGTCTGGATAAGTTCTAGGACATCATTTGCATTAGTGCATACGAGGATTTGTGTAACTTTTTTCAAGTAAGGTGTTTTATGACTTTGTTTACAAATCGTGTGCTACTTTCGATTCTTCCCTTGTGTATTTATATATGTGTGATAGAGAACAGAGCGGATAAGATGCCCCTGTGGGTGATTGAGGAAAAGTTCCTGTGGTTCAAAAACGACAGAAAATGCATTGGTTCTTCATATTTATTGCCGGTGCAAACAGATGTTAGGTATTTTTACAAACTATGATCTTTCCTCGATCGATCGAGATAGGGCTTCTTAGATTTAACGTCCTTGAAATATAAAAAGGAGACGAATGAAAATTTGAGTTAGCGATTTTTGGGATTCTGGATTCCTCCCTTGTGTAAATATAGAATAGAGAGGGTGGCTAGGTGAAGGTATGGGTAATTTCTTGTGAAAGAATTAGATTGGTGAAGTTATGTAGTAAGAGATGTTTACATTTAAATGAACTTTAATTCGGGCATAATAGATAAATCTGCACCCATTAATGAGGTCAGCAAAAATCTGTACAATGGAGGAAATAAAAATTATAAAATAATCATTTAAGACAAAGCAGTATAAATCTTATATCATGTGAATGAAGGCATATCTTAAAATTCACAGATTAGGTCATGTCTATGTTAGTGTCCATTTTCAGCAATAAGATGCAATTAATGCTGTGCCCATAATACGCCATATTGTATGTATAAATATATTATGAATAACAAATATAAGAATATTTTTCAATGAAAACAATTAATCAGGCATATATGAAATGCCTTGTCCTGGTACAATAAGATAAGATTTATTGAGACCAATTTTAGGCCCTTGAGGGCATACAAGAAGATAGGTGGAACATTCTATCGTTAAAATGATATTGTCCTACGGACCCAGTTTAACAAAAGAATTCGTTTCCATGTATTGACAATGTAGCAAGATAAACACGGGTGTTACTCGAACTCAGTGAATTCACTATGAACAATCCCAAGAGTTCTTAATGTCAGCATGGTGTGTAAATTCGAAGGGAGAAAAACGTTGAGAAAATGAGCTGAATTTTCGTCTTTATCTGGATTACTTTTTAGGGTAAAATTCATTATTCAGCTATCCCATATTTACACAGTGTTTTAGTTTGTGTTTTTATACTGTTAGATATTCGAATCCATTTCATGTGACTTTATCAATTACATTGTTTACATTAAAACCCTTGTGATGTCACAATTGTTGATATGAAAAGGATATAAATATAATATGAGCTTTATTCACTGTAAAAAGCATGAACATATAATAATAGCAAGCGTAGCAAGGCGCAACGTGCCGCTTGCAAAGCGAGCTCAATATAGACATTCGTGTAAGAACAGGAAATTCAAACTGAAATCTATACATTAATTGTCAAGCAAATTTTTGTGTGAAACCTTCCCAAAATTCCTTTGCTACTGTACCAGCAAAGTAATTTACATTTCATAAAATACAATGTAATTGTTTAACTTAATCAAGTTCAAGTAAACACAATTTAAGTCAAATTTAACTAAATTTTGGGGTAGTGTCTTATGTGTGTTTGTAATCACATTATATGATAATTGCTTGCCTTCATGAATGCAATTAAAAAAACAAAATGTACAGGAAAACAAATATGGGAATTAGGGACCCAAACTCTTTAATGAAATTGTGCAATATAAATAATAACCATCTAAAAATTCTTACCAAAAACCTTCTCCGTTAAATGTTAATTCGTAGATGTATTTGAGATTCATTGTCATTGGGATTTTGAAAATTGTTTAGGTATTAAATTTTGATATGCCAGACACTCAGTCATATGATATCTGGTTATATTTAGACTAAGTGATCAAATTCTGTATTAGTGGCAAACAGCAGATAATCAGTAAATTAACAAAATACTCTTTTGACTTTTTCTCAAAAGCAAAATACCCATTGATTTGAAAATCGGGGGATAAATACTCTTTGTGGTAAAAAATTATCTGGAGCTCTGATTTTTATATATACATATGTAGTATGCGCTACAGTTAATTTGAACCATTAACATTATGTTGTGACCATGTAATCTCTGCGAATCTTGCTCAGTAGGGAAAGCAGGATTTAATTTGATGCTGTTATAATCGATCATTGTTTGTGAATAGTATCCTCAAAGACAAATATTTATGGTCCAAATATTATGTTTAAAGTAATTTTTTTCTGACGTAGACCTTATAAAGCTGCTCAATATGCATTTTTTGTTGCCATGACAATAACCAATTTAAATTTTATTCAGGATATAAAAACTGCTATTTTTTTAGTTTTAATATAATATAACATTTTTAAAATAACATTTTTCTACCAATTAGGATAATCTTATAGATGATACTCTTTTCAAAAATTCTACCAGCTTTTTACCCCATAAGTTTGCCTCGTGTAGTTTTTATACCACTAGTATTCCCTTTTGTACAAAGATCCCGAAAATGTAAAACATCACAAAAATAAGCCCATCTGGTCAAAAAACGACATGGGCGATTTTTTTTAAAAAGTCAATTTTTAAAAGATAAATTCCTACTGAACATACTGATATGCAACATGTCTTTGTTTGCCACATATCAAAATGTCTAAACCTTGCCTTAAGCAGGTCAAAAACTTGAACTTTTACATCCTAATTTATGTCTATTTGATATCAACTTCACAAGTTTCATGTCCAATAAACTAATCCTATCGGTCTTCTACTGAGGTGAAATTCATAAGGTAGTCAAGCAATATTATGTATACAAGTAGGGTTTCCTCATAGAATTAAAGTTCTTTTAGTGAAAAAAATTGCATACAAGTTATATGTAGGTAGCTGGTGTTTGGAATGCGACACCTTGAACATCAGCTTTTGAACCATACGTACAATACAAAAGCTAATGATCCTTAGAATTATTGAAATTTATCTTTAAAAAAAAAAACAACAAGAAAAGTCTTATTTTTATTGTACAGTATTAAAAAAGATTTTCAAAATTTTATATGAAATCTTCATGATTACATAGGAATGTCAGACTATGTCTAAAACTGTTGATCTCGTCACAAGTTTGCTACTTTCGGTTACTCAGGGCAAAGACAGGTTTGAAAACCATATTTTTATTTGTAGTATTTGTGCAAAATAATCTGCAAGATTTTTTCCAAGTTGCATCCTGTTTTCAAATCATTTCAAATACAAATGTATTTATAATTTACATGTAGTTCATACAACATGTACAAGTGAATTGTAGCTCCAGAAATCTTGCCTTTATGATATTATTTAGCAGCATCAACATTTTCCAGTGACAAAATCATAGTCATGCAAGCTAGGCTGAATTTTATGGTGCAATTTTTTTTTCATTAAGGGTTGATGCTTCACAGGAAGACGGTTCGTTTGGACGCCTGTTAAACGATGATCATCTTCATCCAAATTGTAAGCCAAAAGTCATTGAGATAGATGAGAAGCCAGTTATTTGCTTTTACTCTCTAAAACCAATACTTCCAGATACAGAACTGTTGTATGATTATGGGCCTGGTAACATGTATCCTTGGAGAAGAAAGGTAATGAAGCCATATTTGCATGCTTGTTTTTTTTTTTTGTGTGTGTGTATGTGTGATTTAAGGTGGATGAATATACACATGTAAATATTCAATCTCATCGTCGGAAACCCACGGTTGATTACACTTCGTTCCTCTCTCCATCACCCGTGGGTCCATTCATTCCTACTCGCTCGTTCTAATGAATAAATATTTTAAAATATCGTCCAATCAAAGTAATCGTTATAGTAATGGAACTCTTCTGTTTTTAAAGGTAGCACTAACTTAACTTTGCTACCACAGCAATTCTATACCGAAATTGGGGTGAAAGCGTCTTTTTGATTGGACAAATCGCTTAGGGTTTTCTATGAGCGCCCAATCAAATTGCCTCATTAATTATTCATGAGAACGAGCGAGTAGGAATGAATGGACCCATGGGTGATGGAGAGAGGAACGAATCGTAATCAACTGTGGGTTTCCGACAATGATTCAATCTAATTTCAGCTCATTTGCATTGCTATATTTCATGTTAGCTGAATCAAAAATAAGATATCGATTGCATGACTCTTTTATCTGTAGACGTCCAAAAGAAGTACAAAAAATACAAATCCATGGAAAGGTCTTATTTTTGTGCATCATGTTCTTGTTTTGTTGAAACTTATCACCAGAATTTTTTATTGAACTTAACACTCAGAGAAAAGCAAATTTATAATTTATCTATCTTCAATATGCTAACTTAAGACTATGGTTACAACCCGAGTACATCAGTTTTGAAGCAATTTACTGAAGTTCATCTTAGGGTTCATCTTTTTCTAACTTATATGAAACTTGAATGAATACATAAGACATATTCCACCAAATTAGCATAAAATGTCCGTCAATTTTTTCCCCTCCGTATTTAAAAATAAATATGCTCAAAAAGTAAAGAATGTTTTTAATTACAAACTTGAATGGACTACAGTTAATTATAAAATCAAAAATATTTTGCCACACATAAATTGTTAAAATTATTTTGGTATGTGAATGTTCAAAATATGAGAAAAATTGACAGAATTAACTCCCGTGAGAAGTAGTACCCAACTTCTCAGGTACTTTATTTCAACTTAAATAGGAAAACAAGGGGCGAAAAAGATGTAAAAAAATGTATGTACTTTTACTTAATTTTTATCAAAAAAATTGCAAACTATTTATGAAAACAAATTATACAAAAGTAAATTCAAAGTAAGCAGTTTTTGTAACTTTCGTTCTGTCAAACATATTGACGTTAGCACTAATGTACATATGTACATAGAGATGTACTGCAAAACAATTTGCTTTGATTATTTTTCTGGAATTAAGCATTAAAAGTCATAATCTAATTGTGGAACAGATTTTATTTTCTTTAAACAAAATATTTAACTTAAGAAATTACATTGATATTTGGTCTAACATCATTCTGTCAAATTCTACTCGGCACAATGTGACATTAGCACACTTCTTTACCAAACCATTGTAAGAGTTGTGGTTCTTTATTATTATTACACCTCTCCCTGCAAGGGGCGTTGTAATGGGATTTTCCAATTGAATGGCAGGTTGAGTGAATGAGGTATCCAGATTTACGTAAAACTTCAAGCGATAGACTTTCTGTCAAAATTGCTGATGTTAGCAACATGTGACGTTAGCATAAGAAATCATTCTATTTATACTAAATTGTACGTCAAACTACAGGTTTATGAATTCAAAGACTATCTTATTGCAATAAAAACTCATCATGGGAAACTACTTATACTCTATCATGATTTACATCACTGCGAAAAAGTTCTGCAAGATTTTGTTCCGTCAAACAATAACATTAGCATAAAAAAAGTTCCGTCAAAAACCGACATTAGCATTGACAGAAAATAAAAGATTCGGAGTCATTATTAAAGCACAACAAACATTGGTCTCGATGTAATGTATATAGATTACATTTAAACCTTTCATTAAGAGAGCCATGTAGTTAAATAATTTCATAACTTATTTAGTAAACAGAAGATTTATTAATTGCTAATTCATTTTCCGTCAAGTGTTCCGTCATAAAAATGTGACGTTAGCAACCGTTTTTAAAAAAATGAAATTAAAAGTGAAAGAATACTTTTATAATTTTATTTTTTACATTTTCTTCATCCTGAGTGTTAATATTTTTAGTTACCACAAAAAATTACCACAGTTTGGCACTTTGAAAAAACATTCCAAATGGGAGTCAATACAAGCCTTTTTCATGGAACATGTCATAAGCATACATGCCAACTTTTGAAAATCCCCATGGGGGATTTTGCGCGCGACGACCTTTTTTCAACGCTCAAAATTCACGACATTTTACCATGAAAATAAATATTTGTCTTTTCAAATAAAATATCAATCTAATCATTATACATGTATCATACATCAAGTGTGTTTGACCATTAACTTTAACAAAACTATATAAAAAAAAAACTTTGAAAGATATAGATAAGTATTTTATTAAAAGCATCTATTCAGCAAAAAATCCTCTCCAACAAATCACATACATATTATCAAATAATACTTAAAGTTGCATCCTTTTACACCATATATACATTGGCTGGTCTATATATCAAAATTTAAATTAAAGCACATGCATTTAGGTACGACTACAAAGGCAATCTTGCTTGTCTGTAAACAATTTCATGGGCTTGCAGAGTCTGGTGGAAATCTGCATTGCAACCAGAAAAGGAGTGATCTGCCCTGCTATGAAGTTTGCGAATGAAACCTTTGCACCCATGACATCTGAAATAATTACCAGGAAAAAACACATCAAAATATACGTTTTTACTATTAAAATATTAAAGGCTACTTGCTAATATAAAATTCAGTACAGACTTGTGCAAATTACGCATCACAAAGTCTATTGAATATTACACTATATAGACTATGTAATACATCGCTATAGACAGATAGATTCGGGTAGCCTATATTATCATAGTTGGAAAAACATATATTTTACGTACCTTTAATATTGCATATTTTGGATGCTGTCGGCGAGAGGCAAAAATCGGGAATGTCCGATTGTTTGGTGGTGACACTGCACTATTATCATTGCCATTCACGTTTGTGTAAAGGATATGTCAATTTGAAATCCGTCTTCCCGATTAATTACTATCAAAACATGCTTCGCACTGTCCAATAAGCACCCCGACACGGGCAGACCAAGTAAATTACATCACTCCGATACCATGCGACACAGGTAAACAGCAATGGCTGACTATTGTCCCGATTTCTGATTGGCCAGTTCAGAAATGACGCGGGATTTCAAATTCCGGTTGGAAATGGGGGTTTGTTGTCGTAAAATGGGAGATATTTTTAGAAAATCGGGATTTCGGGGTATTTTTGCAATCCCGATCGGGATATCGGGATTTGCCTTTTCAACTGCTTCAAATCGGGAAAATCCCGCACAAATCGGGAAAGTTGGCATGTATGCATAAGCTCAGAAGTTGTGAAATGGTCAATGTACAGTGTTTATACATACAGCAAATTTGCTGGACCTATAACGAAAAGTGTATATATTTGTTTATGGTTACCCAAACAAACCCTAATGTAATAGCTTTCTTTAGAATATATTTTATGCTGGTATGAAATTTTCACTGTTTCACTACTGCTGCAAATCACTTCTTTTTCTTTAGAGCTTTAATTTTATGTAATGACTTGAGACTGTCTGCTTACATGTATTTTTAATGTTAAGGATTATTTTCAACAATATACAGATTTCTATAAAAATTTTGTCTTGCTAATATATACTATATGACTTTCTTGCAAAAATAAGGTGTCAAAAAAAATTGGTGCTCTACAGTGTGTCAGAACTGTTGGTTAGATGGACAATCTATTGTTTACTACCTTGTGTTAAACAAAAAGTGGGTTTCACATAGTTTTTCTACTTTAGACTAAAATAGATTGGGAATTTCCCGTATTAAGAAAGGAGAAAATGTATGTCAGGACCAGGTATCGAACTGAGACTCCTGCATCACTAGTGCAGGTGCTCTACCAACTGACCTATCCAGGCAAATATACATGGTCCAAACCATTACATTCCAAAGTGATGTAATTGGTTCATTCTTGTCATCCAATGAAATACCTCATTTCTTGCTACGTTAGGCTATGACTTTAGCATATGTAAACAAACTTGCTGAAATGGCAAATTTTGCTAACTCAAATGGGAAAAGTACATGCAAATTAAGTTTTTAATTACTCTATCATGGACTAATATAGTGTTTAGAATGCTTGAATTAATCTTTATAAATTATGTAATAGAATGCAGATTGCAAATTATTCTATTTTATATCAAATGGTGGATCGGTCGAGCTACACAAAAGTACCCTGAAATTAGTGTTCAGTGTAGAGAGGGTCATTAAACATGTTAAAGCAAAGTGATTTTCATTCCGTTTCGTTGTAAACCATGTTGACAACTTAACAATATAAATTACGTTTATGAGAGCAAAATGGTCAGTCCTTGGTATTTTGCTAAAGGGATGTTTTACTGTACATGTATTTATTCACCCTGTGGAAGTTTGATATGTATACTTTCTATACTTACAGTGTTTTAATGTAGAATTATGACCACAGCATTTCTTTTATCTTGGCAGTACTAACTGTTAAAATTAATATTATTATACCCCCCCCCCCCCGCAACTTGTTGCGGGGGGTATACTGGAATCGGGTTGTCCGTCTGTCTGTCTGTAGACGCAATGGTTTCCGGGCTCTAAAGTATTATCCTTTCCACCTACTGTCACCATATCATATATATGGACTACCCATGGGATGAAGATGTTCCCTATCGATTTTGGGGTCAAAGGTCAAGCGCACTGGACATCGAAGTAGCAATATGGTTTCCGGGCTCTAAAGCGTTATCCTTTCCACCTACAGTCACCATATCATACATATGGACTACCCATGGGATGAAGATGTTCCCTATCGATTTTGGGGTCAAAAGGTCAAAGGTCACGCGCACTAGACATCGAAGTAGCAATATGGTTCGGTTTGTCATGCCATTTGTTTTTTACACTCAGAAAAGAGGTAGTTTATACCTATTACCAACACCCTTTGGGAGATTGGGGTAAGATGGGGGTATTCTTAGTGAGCATTGCTCACAGTACCTCTTGTTTTTCATTACTAATGCCATAAAATCAGGGATCCAAGGCCTATGATAATTGTTCTAACTTAAAACAAAAAGGTGGTGGCTCATACCTCACATTACAAAGGTTTTAACCTATGAATATGTGTGCCTATCATAAAATGGCACTTTCTATTCTGGTTTATATATTTGTGTTTTTAAAATTAAGTTGCAAATTTTTCCAGAGGAAGTAAAGGATATTGATGCCAGTTCTTGTGTGGATGATGAGGATCAGAGTGAGGAGGAAATAGATGACAGTCAAGACAACCAGAATTTCCAAACTGTGACTCCAGGTACTGTATACACACTGCATGAAACAATTTTGAGCATCAAGTTTCTTTACTTGGTATTGTAAGCATAATCCCAACATGGACTACATACATGGAAATGTGTAGTTCTCAAGACTTGAAATGGAGTTTGTGAATGGCAGTCAGGATGATTATACTCAAGAATAGAGCAAGGTTTAGTTCAGGACACAAGTTATTTGCATTGAGTGAACTTTGCCAGTATGAAAAACATTGTACTTCACACAAAAGTCTTCTGAATGGAGATGGGGGAGCTGAGATTAAATTCCTAGTAGAACAAAGTATATAATTTTGTGCATAGTTAACCACTCAAGTACACAGACCATTCAATTAATGAAAGATAAATATGTAAACAATCACTCTCCTAAATCGCATTCATATGATAAAAATCACTTCACTCTTCTCAAAATATTTAGCCAGTCATGATGTACCACTTTCTGAGCAATTTGCAATATCTATACACATACCATACTACCAACCAAAATTATAGTCTGAAAACTTGATTTTAGGGAAGAGGGAGGCAGTATCTGATAGCGGATGCTCCAGAGAAATAGATGAGTCTTCATCCAAGCGACAGAAGTTACAGAAAAAGCCATGGACTTCATCTGAAATGAACTCCATTCACAAACATTTTTCACACTTTATTACCATGTTGAAGGTACCTGGGAAAAATGATGTAACAAACGTTTTGAAAAAAGATAAAAACCTTTCAAAAAGAACTTGGAGAAATGTAAGAGACCAAGTCTACAATCTAATTAAAAAACAGAGAAAATGTTGATTTTGATACTACTTTGATTGTTCACTAGAATTGATGGTATCTGTATGAAAAATGATATTTTTGTTTACAGTTCTTACAATTTACATAAATTGCACATAAAAGAATTTGTTGAATCATTATCAAAATAGATTTTGACAAATTTCAGCTTTTTAGCTCATATGAGCCAAAGGCTCAAGTGAGCCTTTCTGATCAAAATTTGTCTGTTGTCTGTCATTGTTGTGACCGGAAGGTCAGATGTTCGAATCCCTGCTGTGACTTGACCTGAGTCAATAAGAAATAGGTAGCAACTGTTCCATGGCCAAGCGCTCAACACATTGAAATAATAGTTTCAGGTCTTTCAGATGAGACCTTAAAAACTGAGGTTCCGTGTCATGGCAGGTGTTGACATGATAAAGATCCCTCACTGCTCGATGGCCCTAAGTTCTGAGTAAAGGTCTAAATTTGAAGCCCTTCGCTGGTATATGGTGAGGTCTCTATATGACTGAAAATCTCAAACGGGATGTAAAACAACATACAATCAATCTATCAATCAGTCATTGTCAACTTTTTACAATATCATCTTCTTCTCCAGAACCACTGGGCCAGTTTCAACCAGACTTGGCACAAATTAGGAATTCAAGTTTGTGCAAATGAAGGGCCTTTCAAGGTCTTTCAAGGGAAAATAATTAAGAAAAAGTAAAATTGGGTGTTGTCATTCAAAAATCTTCTTCTCAAGAATCTTTGGGTCAGTAAAGATGAAACTTAAATGAAAGCTTTCTGACAAAGTGTAAATTCAATTTATTCAAATCATGACCCCGGGGTATTGGTGGAGCCATTATGGGCAATCAAAGTTTTACATAGGAATACATAGGAAAAATCTTTAAAATCTTCTTCTTAAGAACAGCAGAGTCATAATCAGTCACATTTATATGGAAGCATCGTCAGGTAGTGTAGATTCAAGTTTGTTCAAATCATGACCCCTGGGAGTAGGGTGGGGCCATTATGAACAATCAATACCTAGGAATACATAGGAAAAATCCTTAAAATCTATTTCTCAAGAACAGCATAGCCATGATAATTCATTTTATATGGAGGTATCCTCAGGTAGTGTAGAATCAAGTTTGGTCCAATTGTGGCCCTGAGGTACGGTGGGACAACTATGGACGGTCAAATTTTTTACACAGGAATACATAGCAAAATTCTTTAAAACTATTTTCCCCATGAATAAAAAAGTAATGATTAGTCACATATATATAGAAGCATCCTATGGTAAGCATAGATTCAAGTTTGCTCTAGTCATGAATCCCCCCCCCTCCCCCCTCCCACTACCTCCTGGGCTACAATGAGTAATCAAATAAAAGTTTTTCATAGGAATATGTGGGGGAAAAAATCTTCTGATTAAAAACAAGAATGGTCATAATTACTCAGGTGAGCATTGTGGCCCATGGGCACATTGTTTAATCAAAATGCAGAGAATATGTTAATTTGCATATTACATGTACATGTAATATTGATCAGTTGGTCATGTGGTATAATTTTATATCTGAAATTAAATGATGACAATTGTATGAATGATGATGAGTTTAAAGTCAGATTCTTTAACACATGTATTTTCAAGAAAAAAATTATCTGGAGGTATTTTGGAAATTTACTTTTTATAGTATTGTAATAAATGTTTGTTTTCATGCTATGTTGAAGGTCGAGTATCTACGAACACAACTGACTTGAATGAACATCAGAAGTATTAGATAATGTATTTACAACTGAAACTGTAATTGAATTTTATCAATTGAATTTGTGAAATTAATTTGATTATAAATTCTGATTTTTTACCTAAATTTAAACATTTTGTTGCTTAGTAGATCAGACAACATTTAAATCATAAGATTTAAACATGATACCCATAGGCCATTTTACTTAAACTGTTTGTGTTGACTGAATTGTTCAGTACTTTTTTGTCAGTCAATAACTTAATACCTCAGTATGTGAGCAGTTCCGGGAGAATGGTGTCTGGTGTGAATAAGGGACATGCAGTCAATTTGTAGCTCATGGATCTAAAAGAGGAATAAATATGATATACGCTCTGTATTTGAGTCATAGTTAGCACTGTCCCAGGGTGAAGTTTTTGCAGCAGATCTATCACTATGTAAATACATACTTTGCATAGAAGGAACTCGCATGATTGAACAGTGCTTCACAAGCCTTGCATGACGTGTGTAGCAAACATTGAAGGTGTTGTAGGAAGTTTTACAATGATTTGATTTTACATGAAAAAATTCCAAAGTATCACATACTTTTCTTAAAGTAAAAAAGGTGCAATTAAGTTTGATTAAGTCTCCAATTTTAATTAATAACCATATCCTTGTATGAGATCCTCATTTTACTGTACTTTTATCAAGTGCATGTACTGTAATATGTCCTAAATTGAATATAAGTTTATTATTTTCAAGTACCCAAATTTTTCAGTGTAAATAAGGTCCGCGGTTTCTGTTTAAACCATATTATTTAATGTAAGTCCCCAAACTTGTACCCTGTGTATAAGGTCCTCAGTTTCTATATAAACCCTTCTCTTGTGTAAGTCCCCAAACTTTTACCATGTGTATAAGGTCCTCAGTTTCTAAATATACCCTTATCTTGCGTAAGTCCTCAATTTCTATTTATACCCTTATATTGTGCAAGTCCTCAAAATTTTACCGTGTGTATAAGGTCCTCAGTTTCTCTACCCTTGTGTAGGTCCCCAAACTTTTACTTTGTGTATGAAGTCCTCAGTTTCTGTAGGCACCTTTACCATATGTAGGTCCCCAAACTTTTACCGTGCGTATAAGGTCCTTAGTTTCTATACCCTTATTTTGTGTAAGTCCCCAAACTTTTATTTGTGTATAAAGTCCTCAGTTTCTGTAGGTACCCTTACCATATGTAGGTCCCCAAACTTTTACCGTGCGTATAAAGTCCTCAGTTTCTGTAGGTACCCTTATCATGTGCAAGTCCCCAAACTTTTACCGTGTGTATAAGGTCCTTAGTTTCTATACCCTTATTTTGTGTAAGTCCCCAAACTTTTATTTGTGTATAAAGTCCTCAGTTTCTGTAGGTACCCTTACCATATGTAGGTCCCCAAACTTTTACCGTGCGTATAAAGTCCTCAGTTTCTGTAGGTACCCTTATCATGTGTAAGTCCCCAAACTTTTACCTTGTGTATAAAGTCCTCAGTTTCTGTAGGTAACCTTACCATGTGTAAGTCCCCAAACTTTTACCTTGTGTTAAAGGTCCTCAGTTTTCTATATATACCCTTGTCTTGTGTAAGTCTTCAAACTTTCATTGGTTATACATGTATATCGTCTTCAGTTTCTATATCTTTATCTTGTGTAATTCCCCTTAAACGTGTACAAGGTCCAAGTTTCTGAACCTCTTATTTTGTGTAAGTGTACAATGTGTATAAGGTCCTCAGGTTAATGTACGTTTTTCTTATTCAAGTACACAACATTAATTACGATACCGGGTGCTACAAACATGGCCGTAGAAACCCAAGGGGCCGTGCCCCAATAATCTTGCCGATATATAGTATACTAGAGAAAAACTTAGCTCCTTGATGCTTGTGCCCCCACAACAATAGTGTCAGATTACCTTTTTTTCTTTTCTTTTTTCTCGTCAAGAAATTTTTGCTTGGTAGTTTCTGAAAATATTTGGTTGCTCCCCCCCCCCCCCAAAAAAAAACCCACCTGCTTCCTACGGGGTGTCAAATATGTTTTGATAATATATGAAGGTTTTGTTTAATATTCACATGAAATATTTGACTTGAATACTTATTTATTTTTCAACGATCATGCGAATGCCCTATGATATATATACACTATTAAGCTACCTGCCTTGTAATACTATTTTAACATTTTTGACCCTTCAAAAATTATGGTACTCATAATGGCTGAGTGAAATCAAGGGAATTTTTTAGCTCACCTCAACGAAGTGGGGGAAAAGATTTTTAAACAGTTTATTTCCAAGTAACTCTCTGCCCTAGATGCATGGATGATACCTCTCGGGTTTAACTGTACCAGTCAAGTGTCAAAATATTTTCTAAATGTATGAGCAGATTAAAGTTCCGGGATTGTGTCTTATTCCCAATATATAATTGTATAGGCCCTACCTGAATCAAACTCAGTTGCATGGATGATGTTTCATGGGATAAAAATACCAGACCATGCTTCTGATTCTGTACGATACCCATAATTTTGTGATAGTGAAATTTTTGAAGCAGGTCTTATGCCGGAAAAATAGAGCCATACTTAACTATTTTTCATGAATAAGTCTGATTGGAAAAAAAAAAAAACCCGTAACAATATCACAATCTTATAATTATTTAAAGGGAATACGTCAGAAAACAGTGTGTGTATGAATTATTACTATTATAGTATCGCACAATTTGGTACATAATAGAAATTTGGTTTTACTTTTATGTAACCCTTTTTTTAACTGACGACATTTCTAGGAATGCACAGAGTATTCATTTAAAATAAAAATCAGGGTTCATTATTCTTCAAACATTCAGTTTTAACTGTCAACTGTCATTTTTTGTGTCAAAATAAAATCATCGCTGATTCTCAGGAGCTTCCCCAGGAACTTTGACATATAACAGTGCCACTTCTACCCCCACCTCCCCCCTCCCACCGTTCCAACGCAAATTCCTGCTGGATCCACATTTATAGTCAAATTTTCTGTATACAATCTGACCATTGGCTTGTTAATTTTTCATCATAGTACAGTTTAAACATATATTTGTAGCATAAATTTACGATTTCGTTTTGTGGACATAAAAAAGCTTTGCCTTGAATGAAATCAATCTACAATACACATAGAGAAGAAAAAGACCTATTTCGCCATGCACAGACCATGTACCTGTGTACGATGAAGTACAACTAAAAGTGTAGCTGTACTGTATCCATAGTTATGAATAAGCAAAATGACCAACTTTTTTTTTTTTTTTTTTTGTTTGGCTGCTTCTTTTTTTTTTTTTACTCTCAATCTGTTTTCGAATCTCAACGTCAAAACCAAATGGAAGCTTCTCGGAGTATTAAACAGATTCGGCTTTGGCTACCATATACGCATCCAAGTCATGATCAGGATTCTCGCCATTTTTGTTTTTGATGTTAAATTCATCGGACCCCTAGCAAAATCTTTTGTCATACCTATAAAAATTATTTCTGAAATAAATCTGAACTAAAATAGTTTAACATTTCTGATGAAATCGTAATTGTTGTACAGCTCATTGAGCTATTGTACCTCAGTCGATGAGATATTGGAGATCTATGACTTTTTTTCCGACACACTGTAGGCGGGATAAGTTATTATCTAATCAACGATCGCAAACATGTAAACCATCACAAGATATGATAAAATAAAAAGGTATGACAACAAATTGTTTGACTATGTTCTCGGACAAAACGTGTTTTGTCCTTCGAACCAAACTGTTTGCCTTAACAACCCCAAGCAAACAGTTTGGTTCATGGGTCCGACAAACCACATGTTGCCCTAGAACCCAGTCAATAAAATTAATGACATGTATGATTCATAGGTCCATGCTACCCCAAAATTGTAATTCATGAATAGGTCCCCATTTCTCTCTGTGTATGAACGACTGAGGTTAGGTCCTCAATTCCGTTTGCTTATGAGGAATTGGGTCCCCTAATTTTACACAGAAGTCCTCAGATTGGCACTTCCGAGTCCCCATTTTCTAAATTCATGGAAATATCAGTCCAGCTCAAAGACTCACTCTTTTTACTTAAATCAGGATACCTACAGAGTAAAATGAGTTGAACAATGCCAAATATGTCATGAAATCTCTCAGTCCCCATTTTAAGATGTTATGACAGAGTCCCCAGATCGGAGTCGATACACGTATGTGTGTGTGTGTGTGTGTTTTGCTGTTGATTTTTTAAGATATTTTATTGTAACTGAATTTACAAAGGGATAGAGCACAAGTTCTTAAAACTTAGAACTTAGAACGCTCTCTCCCATATACATGTATAAATATAACAATCTAATTTAGAATGCATGGTAAGACAGTCATTGTAAATGTCCACTGTAGATATAATCTACAGCATGCTGATCGGTTAAAGAAAAACAAAGTAATGAGATGTACTGATTAATCAAAACGACCATTATGTTTGATAAAAGCTTGTATGATAGTAAATAAATATTTGTTTTCACTATTACTAGGGGAATTGTCGCCCCAAAGAAGATCATGATAATTGACAACATGCAAGTTGCTAATTCCAAACATGCCATTAAAAAGAATATTTCTGGCTTCTTTATACCTAGGCCTAGGACATGTAAAAAAAAAAAACCAACAAAAAGACAAAAAACAAAAAAAAACACAAAAAAAAAACAAACAAGTAATGATATTCATCTTCAACTTTTCCACAAGTATATGAAGGAATATTGAGGATGTTACAGCGGGATAAATCTTTTGTTTGATATACAATTGTGCCTAAGCTTTGCATGAGGAATATTGAACGACGGTTGTCACATGTGAGATAAAGAGGTGAATGTTCTTTCTGTTTCAAAATTTAAATACTAAATATTCCCAGAGATTCACTTCATTTGATTTCATTAGGCAGGGAATTCCACTCATTTTTAACAGTTAGTACAAATGAAGTTTACATTTAGGTACATTGTAATTTAGTATATTTCTTGTGTTGTAGTGTATAGTTTTGCCAGGAAAAATGCCTTTTTTAAAAAAAAAAAAAATAGTTTGGAGTCAAACTATTGTCCACTTTATACATTGTTTTTAATCGTGATGTTTTCCGCCTAATGTGAAGCGGTTCCCAACCAGGGGCGGATCCAGGAATTGTGGTTACGGAGGTCGCCACTTTATGAAGCAGTGGGTCCAGGATTTTACAGATTTTATGGGGCTTGAAATATTTTTCCTATTAAGTCGTTTGTACTATTTTCTATCATTTTAATAATGTGAAATTAATAAAATGATCCAAATTTTAAGGGGTTTTTTTGGAAAAAATTAAGTTCTCCCAATAAAGTAATTCAAGAAATCAAAGGTTTTTGTCATTTATTTCTCCGGGAGTGGAAAAAATTATTGCTTGTTTTATCGTTTAGTACTTTTTCCGAATCAAGATACCGCGATTTACCTTAAATTTGAGAATGCGCCCCCTCTAAATCCGCCACTGCCAACCTGTTCCCAAATAAAGAGATTCTCCTAATGCTAATAACGTTAATCCTGTACCCATTCTTGCTTTCCTATTTTTAAAGAGCTTAGGTTAGCTTACTCATAACTTTCTTTAATTTGTTCTATAGAAAGTTATTTCTTAAGTAAAGCTGACGTATAAAATTGTCAGTCAGATATTTATAGATATAACATTTAGATGATTCAATTATAATTCCCCTTTATTTCTCGCAAAAATTATTTCTTAACCTAGACTTGAATTCTTTTAAAAAGTGTACTTCATTCAAAATGTTTTTTATTTCCCATACACTCATTTTCTCCTTCCTGTTACAATTGGTGCCAGTGACCACCCCTGGACTTAAGGAGGAAGATATGTAGCGGTCAGACGTGATTGATCTCCCGGGGGGGGGGGGGGGGGGGGGGGGGGGCAGATAACTCTGTAGATAATGTACCGCCTAGAGATTCAGGGGGCCCGGGTTAGAATCCTGTGGCCCTATTCACAAAATATCTTACGACTAAGATCAATATTTACGAACACTGTAATTTTCTTTATTTTGTATTTCTTGTAGATAGTCTAAATCAATATGTAAAGTACATCCATGATTTATGAAACTTGAATACATACTTATGATCTTGTGGTCGGAATTTGATTATCAGACAGAATTATTATTTTTAGCTTAGTCGTAAGATATTTCGTGAATAGGGCCACAGGTCTGGTCCGTTACATTTCCTCCCTTCCTGTTACACTTGTAAGCATAATGTATGATATTTGCACAATAAGAGAATTATGAATTATTAAATGGTGGTGTTAATATAAGCTTTACCAAAACCACGGGACGAGAACTAAATTGTCAATTAAGTGAGTGCGGCGTCTAAGAAAATTCAATTTGAAAAAGGTTGACTTGTATCTGAAGAATAAATTTGAAATTTGCCTTTAGATTGTAAGGATTTACATCGTACTTTGAATTTATTGCTGTACCTTTTTGCATCTGACTACAGTCACCGATTTAAAACAATGGTCACTCAATGTTAAGTTGTTAATATATACGGAAGCCGATAGGTGCCAGGGTATAGAATTAATATTTATTTAACTGGCGGCCGCCACTTATTATCTGGCGGCCGCCAGTTTTAAAATTTATATGGCGGCCGCCAGTTAATTTATATGGCGGCCGCCAGTTATTTTAACTGGCGGCCGCCATATAAATTAAGTGGCGGTCGCCACTTAATTTATATGGCGGCCGAGACTCAAATTAAATCATTTATATGGCTGTCACCAGTTATTCAATTCCTCTCTCTTTCTCAAAATGAAAGGGGTGCAATCCCTCCCAATGCTTAGTAATATGTATGTGATATATATATATATATATATATATATATATATATATATATATATATATATACACAATTAAGAGCATTAAATTATTGTTTTTCGATTGTACTGTTAAATACGTATTACCACGGGGCTGACCCTCCATTTTTTTGACAACGTTCAATTTCTATTATTTTCACATGCAAACTATAATTATTTTCACATGTGAAATAAGATTAATTGGCGGATTGGCCCACACCCCACTCTTTAGGTGGTAGTAATGAATGGTAAAAATGTAATAATGAATGAACTGATCAATTGAAGAATGAACGGAGCCCCCTCCCTCCAATTTAGGAGTACGAAGTTTGGACAAAAGAGACATTTTAGGTTCCTTTTTTGTTTGTCAACAATTGTAGAAGACAATTTCTCCTCCGACTGTCCCTATACACTTTGAAAAACGATGCTGCATGTTTGCGTACTATTCTAAATCTTTCCAAAATAATCCCTCAGCGATATGAATTACATTGTTTTTGCAATTGGCAGCCGCCATATATGAATTAAGTGGCGGCCCCAGATAAAATAACTGGCGGCCGCCAGTTAATTATATGGTGGCCGCCAGTTAATTTATATGGCGGCCGCCAGTTAAATAGATATTAATTCTATACCCTGGCACCTATCGGCTTCCGTAAATATAAACGTGACGTCTGGATATTTGTCTACATATAGACCACATTGAAATGTACATTGTATATGCATTCTGCGACATGGCATGTCTTCTGTTGACGGTGTATACGAAATTCGAGATTGAAAGTTAAAGCCATTTCCAGTTGGGGTTTTTTCTTACATTTACGTTGTGAGTGTCATGTTGTTTGCAGATCCGGCGATGAACTTGCTTTGTACATACCCTGGAAAACAAAACATTTCCGTTAAGGTTTCCCGTCTTGTGGCGGTTTTCCTTTAATCAGATTCTCTCTCTTCATCAGGCAAGACCCCTGTCTGTAAGGTAAGTTTTAAAATAATTTTTTGTCATTTATTTATGATTCTGTAGAGGGTTTTTTTTTTGTTTTTGTTTCTTTGCAATTTTTATTTACAAATATAACATAAAATTTACTGTACAAAGCTTACGTATTTTTCTTTTCTTTTTATGGTATCTTATAACAACAAAATGTGATGGGAAAGTAAATGTATAAATGCAAAATTGCAATGTTATACTTATCTTAAAATAACTTCTTTTTTTATGTACACACAACACTGTAATATTTTTATATGGTTATTTTTGCGTTTGGAGAATATCAAGTGGGTTTTTGTTTGTTTGTTTTTTTTGTTTTGTTTTTTTTTATCTTTATTTCCTGTTAGAATGATGCAATGTGATTTTTATTGTATATTGTCCCTGCATTCCTCATCAATACAATAATTCTTATGACGACAACAAGCAGTGAAAAACATACATAACTAGAACTGATTATATGTACAATCTGAATCAAAGTTTACATGCATTCTTCAACGGAAACGCATTTTCCGTCACTACAAAAATTCTCTTCATTTACATTTCCGCTTCCGTTGTATAGCTCAGCCAACCAGTTAGGTTATGACTAGATGGTATCCCTCAAAAGCAGGTGACCCACGAGTTACTTGCCCCTGATCATAGATAGAAAGATAAGTCGTACGTCGAATAATTTCGTAAAGAAATGTGTTTACGATAAAGAAGGCAAAGAAAATTCTTGGGATTTTTTTACTAATTAAGATTACTAATTAAACTCTAATTAGCTGAACTATTAAAAATGTAAGAAATAAATAAAGCAATGAACGCAATATGGAGAGAAATACGATTTGATAGAAAGTATACAGAGTATTATTTAAATAACATAATTAATCAAACCCTAATTCTCTCAGATGTTAAAAACAGTAAGAAATTTGATATAAAAAACTGTAAGGGGCGAGATCAACAGATTGATTTCGGATAAAAATCTAAATTCAAATAGTTAGGGGGAGGAGGGGGGGGGGTGTTAAAACTTCTGTAAGTTTCTCTCATCCGACATTGATTACACATTAGTCGAAAAAGGAGAAAGACAAGTGACTGTTAAAACTACATGACGATATTACATTTTAATGAACATTTGATAGTTTTAATCTACACTTTCATTTGTGAATAAACAGAAGATAGGGTATACAGAGTTATTTATACTCGTTTGTTCTTACTTGTTAATCGATTATAGTTTAAACACTCATCATATCTAGTTTAGGGGGTCGTTGTGGGGGCGGATAGGGGGGGGGGGGACGTAAAAACTATGTGAATTTAGTTTTTTTTGTCAGACATTGAACTTTCGATCTCGCCCCTAGGAAGTAGATAAAACAGCGAATGCAACATGGAAAAAAATAATATTTAATAAGAAGTCTTATTAAAAGCAAAACTGATGATATCTAGCGGTGGTCAAAGTAACATATCTTTAGAAATTATTTTTGAAAGTACAGAAGGGTATTTTTGATCAAAAGTTAATCATAGAAATTATTTTAATTACCCCCCCCCCTCATCCAGTACACAAAATCAACTCAAAACTTTCATTCAACATTATAACTCACTAAAAAGACCATTCCTCAAAACCTGCTTTTGGATATCGAGTTAATTATTAAGACCAAACTAACTCAAGATCCAGGGCGATATAAACACCTACTTTTGAGGGATACCAGATAAGCTTTGCCACCCAGCGAGGCCTATGCTAGCCCTGCCTTTCAGGGATACCAAGTTACTTAATAAGGCTCAACTAGCCCAGGTTCCCGGGAGATCTAAACACCTACTTTTGAGGGATACCAGATAAGCTTTGCCACCCAGCGAGCCCTATGCTAGACCTGCCTTTCAGGGATACCGAGTTAATTATCAAGGCTCAACTAGCCCGGGTTCCCGGGCCCTAAAGTCACCTACTTTTGAGAGATACCAGATAAGCTTTACCACCCAGCGAGCCCTATGCTAGACCTGCCTTTCAGGGATACCGAGTTAATTATCAAGGCTCAACTAGCCCGGGTAACCGGGCGATCTACACACCTACTTTTGAGGGATACCAGATAAGCTTTACCACCCAGCGAGCCCTATGCTAGACCTGCCTTTCAGGGATACCGAGTTAATTATCAAGGCTCAACTAGCCCGGGTAACCGGTCGATCTAAACACTTACTTTTGAGGGATACCAGATAAGCTTTACCACCCAGCGAGCCCTATGCTAGACCTGCCTTTCAGGGATACCGAGTTAATTATCAAGGCTCAACTAGCCCGGGTAACCGGGCCCTAAAGTCACCTACTTTTGAGGGATACCAGATAAGTTTTACCATCCAGCGAGCCCTATGCTAGACCTGCCTTTCAGGGATACCAAGTTAATTATCAAGGCTCAACTAGCCCGGGTAACCGGGCGATCTAAACACCTACTTTTGAGGGATACCAGATAAGCTTTACCACCCAGCGAGCCCTATGCTAGACCTGCCTTTCAGGGATACCAAGTTAATTATCAAGGCTCAACTAGCCCGGGTAACCGGGCGATCTAAACACCTACTTTTGAGGGATACCAGATAAGCTTTACCACCCAGCGAGCCCTATGCTAGACCTGCCTTTCAGGGATTCCGAGTTAATTATCAAGACTCAACTAGCCCGGGTTCCTGAGCCCTAAAATCACCTACTTTTGAGGGATACCAGATAAGCTTTACCACCCAGCGAGCCCTATGCTAGACCTGCCTTTCAGGGATACCAAGTTAATTATCAAGGCTCAACTAGCCCGGGTTCCCGGGCCCTAAAGTCACCTACTTTTGAGGGATACCAGATAAGCTTTACCACTCAGCGAGCCCTATCCCAGACCTGCCTTTCAGGGATACTAAGTTCATTAATAGGGCTCAACTAGCCCGGGTTCCCGGGCGATCTAAACACCTACTTTTGAGGGATACCAGATAAGCTTTACCACCCAGCGAGCCCTATCCCAGACCTGCCTTTCATGGATACGAAGTTCATTAATAGGGCTCAACTAGCCCGGGTTCCCGGGCGATCTAAACACCTACTTTTGAGGGATACCAGATAAGCTTTACCACCCAGCGAGCCCTATCCCAGACCTGCCTTTCATGGATACGAAGTTCATTAATAGGGCTCAACTAGCCCGGGTTCCCGGGCGATCTAAACACCTACTTTTGAGGGATACCAGATAAGCTTTACCACCCAGCGAGCCCTATCCCAGACCTGCCTTTCAGGGATACTAAGTTCATTAATAGGGCTCAACTAGCCCGGGTTCCCGGGCGATCTAAACACCTACTTTTGAGGGATTCCAGATAAGTTTTATCACCCTGCGAGCCCTATGCTAGACCTGCCTTTCAAGGATACCAAGTTAATTATCAAGGCTCAACTAGCCCGGGTTCCTGGGCCCTAAAATCACCTACTTTTGAGGGATACCAGATAAGCTTTACCACCCAGCGAGCCCTATGCTAGACCTGCCTTTCAGGGATACCGAGTTAATTATCAAGGCTCAACTAGCCCGGGTAACCGGTCGATCTAAACACCTACTTTTGAGAGATACCAGATAAGCTTTACCCTAATTATGGTGTTCTTAAACCTAACCCTAGTTGCCCGCCTAATTAAAATATCAAGTCCCGTGGGTAGAGTAATTAAGGTGTGGGCACGGCGTGGGTGTTAGATCCTGCGGAAATCGCCAAGTTTTAACGTGCCCCAACCCCCGGGACGCTAGGGTTTTTTTTGGACAAAGTTATGGCAAAATCCCTAAAAAGGCGAAAAATGCCCTTAAACTCTGATTTCCCATAAAGGATTAGATAAAACTAACTAGGGGTTGAATAGGGGGTCAAAATTAAGGGCTAACCCTGTGGGAAGGGATAGCCCAGCACCCCTAGAAATATGGCTCCAAGGGACCCAGGAATGAGGATGGTCTGAGGGGTATAACCAACTTACCCTATAATAATGTCTAAGTACAAAAGTACTTCATTTTTTGGGGTTAATAGTATGTTTTTCTTTTTCCTTGGATTTTTACTTGGATTTTTACCCTGGTCCGAGTGACAATGGTTGAAAACCTACCCTCCCAAAATTGCAGCCCGATCCCCAACTTGGGGGCTGGGGATGGACTTTGAAGTTTTTTTTTTGAAGCCAAGACTGGGCCTAACATCTCATATCGGTGGCCAGTTCGAGCCTTTTTTCAACCCCCACCCCGGGTGCTAAGCGCCCCCTCAGAGATTTTTTCTGGGTGGGGTAATAAAGAGTGGACCCTGCCCTACGGATCTGGCAAGTTTCGCGCCTGAAATCAGCCTGGAAAGGGGATAGGATGATGTTTTACTAAGGTAGCCACTTGCCCTTAAAGTGTAGGGCTCGCTCTAAAAGGGTTTTTTCAGGGTTGTGCCCCTTTAGAAAAGGGGGTTAGACCCCTTCTTTCGACCCCAAAGGACCCCCAACATTTCAGATCGGCTCCTAAAAGGATATTACAGAAGAAGTCAAAGGCGACGAGTGACACTCCAGTTACTTCCCGGAGGCCTTGGGTAGTGGTCTTGGCCCCTAGCCCCTATTTTCAACCATGGGGCAATAGAGTGGGGCCAGGTCATGTTTGGGTGCTAAGGGGTCTTCGGTAGCCCCAAAGACTTGGGCTCAGTGAAGAATCAAAGTCGCCGACTCGCCCCAAAAGGGTGGGGCTAGGGTGGGGGTCAGACAGATCCTTTGCCCTTGACCCAGGCACCTGCTTTTTGGGTCCTGAATTGCACAATCCTTTCTATGTTGGCCCTGTAAAGGGCAACAAGATCCCTCAACGGATCTTGGAGATAGCGTCTTTCAAAAATTGCCCATTTTCACCAGTTTGGCCATTGGGGGACTTCAGTCCTGACCCCATATCTCCGCTACCCTGTACGACGCTGTTGTTTTGGGATCTCATAGGGGAGGTTTGGGGTCCCATCTCACGTGAATGTCGATTCCCTAGCACTAAGGCTTCTAGGACTTCCGGCCCTTCAAAAATGTAGAAAAAAGTGAAAAAATCGACTTGGGCCCCACTTGACCCCTGATTTCAAGGGGCTAAATTTCCCCCGTGGGAGTCGAGGGCTGTCCCTTAAGAGGTTCCTCGCGAAAATTGGAACCCTCCAACCCCCTCGACCTTAGGGCAACGACTCTTAGAAAAAAGGTCGAAAATGGAAACATGGGGTCCATTGGGGAGTTGTTGTCAACAAACCTTTTGAGGATAGACAATGCCTCTCTAGGATTGGGTAAAACATAGATGGGGCTCAAACGCACTCAAAAATGACCCAAAATTCGAAGGTTACCATATGGGCCCTTCGACCCCAAGGGGCAACAGACCCCATGAGGGGCGACTACCATCCCTATTAAGGGTCCTCCGGTAATTTGAGCTCTCTAGCCCCATCAGTTCCGGACCCGCGAAAAAATGATTTTGAGGTGATGACCGGGAAGGGACAAAATTCCGACTTTTCAAAAAAAAGGGGGCTCACTGGCCCCGGACCTGTTGGGGTCGCGTCCCCGAAGGGCCCTTCAGCTCATACTAGACCCGGAAGCCCAAACACCCCCAAAAAGTTATTCAAAAAGGAATATCACTCGTGCGAACAATGCTTGCATGGGGCAAATTGGCCCCATGGGGTCCGAGAGGCACCCCATGGAAGGGGCCTCGAACCGATTGGGGGCCCATTGCCCCATCCGTTCCAGAGCACCAAACCTTAAAAGAAAAGGAGTACTCCCCATGGGATTCCCGATGACCGGAGGGGCCATGTCACCCCATGAGGATTTCGGATCGCCCCCTTCCGAGGGTCCCTCTGTCGAATTGGGGACCCTTTGCCTCACTTCTGTCAGGTAGCCATTTTGGCCCTAAAACACTTAGACAATTTTCCAGGACCCAGTAGCCATTTCTGCCCTCCAAGTAGCCAAGTAGCCCTATAAAAATCACCCCTCTTTCCAGCAAGCACGGTGACCATACCTCGGGACCTAGGGACCCCATTTTCCGCACAGGAACTCCCAGAAAGGGGCTCTGCTGACCCCTAGAAGGGCAACTCCCAACAAGGGTCGAAAGTGGATTGGGGTCACCCCTTTAGAAGGGTGTGGTCAGGGTGGGTATTTAGCCCTCTAGCCCCAATACGGCCCCATGGGGCCACAGAGTGTGACCCCAACATTTCTCGCACAGAAAGGGGTCTGGTTTGGCCCCATCCAGTAGGTCTCAGTCCTGACTATAAAAATGTTGGCCCCATCCCTGATGGCCCCTGACCCCACTGGGGCCCTGGGACCCCACAGGGATCGAGATCGCCCCCTTCCAAGAACCCTTTTCCAAATTGGAGTATCCTAGCCTCATCGACCCCGGACCTACAGGTCTTGCACTAGAGGGTGATCACTCAGGAAAATCCTGCCCCAGGGGGCAAACTGGACCCATGGGGCATCAAGGGGGCCCCATCCAAGGTCCTTGTCCCAATTTCAGTTCCGTAGCCCCTTCCACTCCGGAGCTACAAAATTTGAAAAAAGGGTCCAAAAGAGAAAAAGGGGCTATTTCGGAGGGTTCATATCTCGGTACCCGAAGTATTTGGGGACCCTATTTTTTGCCCCCCCCCCGACCCCTCGAGGGGTTCTCTTACGATCCCTGGAAAGGCAGGTCCCTAAAGGGACCAACAATAGTTTGGGGCCACCCTCTTAAAAGGGTCATGTCAGGTAACATTTATGGCCCTTAGCCCCAAATGGATCCCACGTGGGCACAGAGTTGGGCCCCACTAATCTTCAAAACAAATAGGGTTAGGTCTGACCCCATCATGAGGGGCTTGACCAGTGGTTAAAAAATTCTAGCCCCACCCATGGGGACTGATGACCCCAAGGGGACCCATTTGCCCCACAGGGACCGAGAACGGACCTCTCTTAAGCCCCATCCTAAATTGGGGCCCGCTAACCCATCGATCCCAGCGCTACACGTCTACAGTGAAGGGTGACCCATTTTTCAACCCCGGCCACAAGGGGCAAACTGGCCCCAGAACCCTCGAAGGTGACCCCTCTCAAGGTCTCTCCCGAACTTTGAGTCTTCTGGCCCCACAAGTTTGGCAGTGACCCCTCTTTTAAAAAGGCTGTTATTCAGGTAGCGAAAATGGCCCTAAAAGGTAGTCAAAATGGCACTTAAACAAAAACGTAAACAATCCCAGAAGTTTGAGAGTGAGCCATTTTTTCAGATTGCGGATCTTCCGGTAGCCAAAACGGCTATTAAAAAACGTTTAAAATCCCCAACTTTCGATTGGTCATATCTCAGGACCGAAAGTACCTAGGAACCCCATTTTTTGGCCCTGGATCACTCGAAGGGTTCTTGGTTGATCCCCGGAAGAATAGATCCCTAAAGGGGCCGGCAATAGTTTGGGGCCACCCTCTTCAAAGGGTCATGCCGGGATAAGGTTTTTAGCTCTTTGCCCAAACTCGACCCCATGGGGCCATACAGTTGGGCCCAATAATATTAGCCCCTTAAAAAATATGGGGCTGACCCCATCAAGTGGGGCTCAGTTAGCAGTCTAAAAATTCTTAACCACCCTTTGGTGACCCCTGACCCCAAGGGGGCAAATTTGCCCCACAAGATTAGGGAACGGACCCCTCTTATCCCCCAGTCCCAAATGGGGTCCTCTAGCCCCATCGACCCTAGAGCTACAAGTCCTCGAGTAAAGGGTGTCACCCTGAAACACTTGGGTCCCAAGGGGGCAAATGAGCCCCATGGGGCTCCAAGCCGCTCTCCTTGAATGCCCCTGCCCAAATTTGGATCCCCTAGCTCCACCCATTCTCGAGCCCCATAACTTGCAAAGAGGGTCGAAATCGGCAAAGTGGGGCTCTGTTGGAGGGTTTATATCTCGGGACAGGAAGTAGCTAGGGATCCCATTTTTTGGCCCTGAACCCCATGAAGGGGTTCTGTCGACACCCTGAAGAACAGGTCCTTTGAGGGGCCGGCAAAAGTTTGGAGTCACCCTCTTAAAAGGGTCATGTCGGGGTAGGGTTTTTAGCCCTTTGCCCCAAATCGACCTCACGGGGCAATGCAGTGGGGCCCCATGATATTAGCCACTCAAAAAATTGGGGGCTGACTCCATCAAATGGGGCTCAGTCGGCAGTCTAAAAGTTCTTAACCCCCCTTTGGGGACCCCTGACCCGAAGGGGAAAAATTTGCCCCCACGGGTGCCTAGACCGAACCCCTCTTAGGCCCCATCCCAAATTAGGGTCCCCTAGCCCAATCAACTTTAGAGCTAGAAGTCCTCCAGTAAAGGGTGTCACTAAAAAAACATTGGCCTTAAGGGGGCAAATGAACCCCAGGGGGCTCGAAGACGTTCCCTTTGAAGGCCCCTGCCTAAATTTGGGTCCCCTAGCCCCATCCAATCTCGAGCCCCAACACTTTGAAATCGGCAAAAGGGTGCAAATTTCTAGTCTCATATCTCGGGACCGGAAGTACCTAGGGACTCAATTTTTTAGCCCTGGACCCCTCGAAGGACTTTCTGTCGACAACCGGAAGGGCATGACCAAAAGGGGGCTTTACAATAGTTTGAGGTCACCCTCTTCAAAGGGTCATGCCGGGGTAGGGTTTTTAGCCCTTTGCCCCAAATCAACCCCAAGTGGACACAGAGTGGGGCCCCACTAGTTCTGGAAACGAATAGGGTTAGGTCTGGCCCCATCATGAGGGGCTCGACCAGTGGTTAAAAAATTCTGGGAACTGCTGACCCCAAGGGGGCCAATTTACCCAACAGGGGCCGAGAACGGACCCTTCTTACGCCCCATTCCAAATTGGGGTGCTCTAGCCCCATCGACCCCAGAGCTACACGTTTTCCAGTAAAGGGTGACCTTTCTAAAACTTCTGCCTCGTTGGGGCAAACTGGCCCCAGGGGGCTCAAGAGAGACAACACGGAAGGCCCCTCCCTAATCTTGAGTCCTCTGGCCCCACCCATTTGGCAGTGACGGGTCTTTGAAAAAAGCCATAATTCCGGTAGCCAAACCTGCCCTTAAAAGTAACCAAAATTGCCCTTAAAATGTAAAATTCTCCATTTCTCCAATGGGCCATAATTCGGTACCGGAAGTACCTAGGGACCCCATCTTCTCAAAAACTGACCCCAAATGGGGCCCTCTGATGACTCAGCGAAGGCCAGGCCTCATGAGGGGGCCAGAGTGGATTGGCATGACAACTTTAGAAAGGTAGGGTCGTGATATGTGTTTTGCCCCTTAGGACCCCATGGGGCAACAGAGTGGGGCCAGTCCTTTTGCCACTCGGGAAAAGTCCGGTCTGGCCCCATCAACTTCGGCCCAGTCGGAATTCAAAAAATGTTGGCCCCACTTTTAAGGACCCCTGACCCCAAAAGGGCCGATTTGTCCCAAAGCGACCGAGAACGGACCCCTTTTAGGCCCCATCCCAAATTGGGGTCCTCTAGCCCCATCGACCCCAGACCTACAAGTCCTCCAGTAAAGGGTGTCACCCACGTTGGCCCCACTGGGGCAAATAAGTTCCATGGGGCTCCAAGGCGCTCATCACGAAGGCCCCTCCCCAAATTTGGGTCCCCTAGCCCCACCCATTCTCGAGCCCCAAAACTTGCAAAAAGGGTCGAAATCGGCCAAGGGGGCTCTCTTTGAGGGCTCATATCTCGGTACCGGAAATACCTAGGGACCCCAGTTTTTAATCCTGGACCCCACGAAGGGTCTTCGGACGACCCCTATAAGGGCAGGTTCTTAAATGGTCTCACAATAGTTTGGGGTCACCCTCTTAAAAGGGTCATGTCGGAGTAGGGTTTTTCTTATGTATAGCAACCATTGGTGTAGCACCAATCATCGGGGAACCAGTTTAGGTTGAGACCCAATCGGAATTCCTTGAATGTCTCGCGCACTATCATTCTCTCAACAAAGGGGGCGTTACGCAAGCTTCTCTTACCAGAGGTGGCGTTACGCAAGCGTCGCTTATACCTCTGTCAACGTTTGGAATCACGTGATAATATAATCACATGATATAAACAATTATTCTCGTTTCCTTTCCCTTTAAAAGTAGCGCACAGAACACTGGGTAGAGAATGGCGCACTTTGTCGAGTGCACGAGACATTCGAGGCGTTCCGATTGGGTTGGGACCTAGGTAAACTGGTACCCTGTTGATCTCGCTTCTCTCGTGTGAAGCACCAATCAGTAGGGAACCAGTTTAGGACCTAAGGTAGTCTCGTGCAACCAGACGCTCGGCTGTCTCCAGAAATCTCCGACGAGCAGAGATTTTCGTTGCAGATTTGCCGAGACAGCCGAGTGTCTGGTTGAACGAGACTAGACCTAGGTCGGGTATGACGTAACAATGGAAGCCGGGAGCGGTATGACGTAGGAATGCAAAAGCGTACAAACTCCCCGTCGAGGCCTCACTGCGTCACCTATGTATAGACATCTCCTATGTGACGCAGTACAATATACAGATTTGTATATTGTGAGTCCGCGATTATCACGCGGGCAAATAACACTAAAGAAGTAGTTCGTAGTTAAAGCTTGAAAATATTGACATTAAGAGCATATATATAAAAGTATGGATTTTATTTTAAATATAAAATGATCAAAAGATCATTAAAGAGAAGGGAGACTGTTCAAATTATAGTGTAAAGTAATAAACTTGTTGTTTACGTTCTTGATTTGAACTATTTACGTTTGACATTATGGTTCTTTTTTCGTCATTCTACAGTGACGTCACACAGTATACAATCGCTATCCCATAATGCCTAACTGGAAGAATTTGGTTTGTGAGCAAACGAACTCTGGCGGAAGTTTGAAGAGCGATATGACGTTAAGTCGAGCATGACGTAACAATGGGAGTTATTAGCTTTACGTCGGGAAAATAACGTTAAAAAAATTGAAATAGCAGAGAACACAATGACGTAACAATTGCAGTAATATGTGATATAGGTGTAATGGTATTTTGTAGTATGGGTGGTGGTATGTGGAGTATGGGCAGTGTAATAGTATGTGGTGTATAGGTTGTAGTTGATAGTGTATGGGTGGTATACACCACATACCACCACCCATACAATCACCTATATCACCTCCTATACATACATGGTACCACTGGCACACTTATTATTAACACCTTTAAATACTACGCCGATTTGATCGATTTTTCCCTTGTCATTGCTACGTCATAGCGCTCTTGGCTTTCTCAATTTTTTCTCCGTTATCATTACAACATAGCGCTCCCAACTTCTATTGTTACGTCATATCCGACTTGACGTCACAGGTCTCTTGTATTTTTATATCATACCCTAAACTGGTTCCCCGCTGATTTGCAAGAGAAGCGAGGTCAACAGGGTACCATTTCATATCATACCCGACCTAGTTCATCCCAATCGTAACTACTCGGCTATTTCCGCAACCGCAAATGAACCTCATATGTGGATCGACGCCATCATAGTCTATTACCATGTGTACAGAAATGCAACTATGACGTCACAGGCGTATGTTACAATATGAAACGCGAGCTTTCAAATGCATTTAAGATATCATACATGTCTAAGGTATTCTACCACTATTATTTTTTACTTTTATGTTTATGTATTGGAGTGAATAAGACGTTAATGATACCAAAACTGAATCTCTGGTGAAAATATAAATAATACATTATACAAGGATTCGGTTTTGGCCTTTTAACCTAATCCACAGGCGCGCTTCCGGCGAAGAAATGCATCAATTTGATGCAATTCTTGCGTCGATCCACGTCCGAGTCTTTTTACCGGTTACGGAAAAAGGCGAGCGCGTGATCCGATTGAGTCCATCCTAATCCTACGTCATTGACATTTTACGTTATAGCGCTAATGGCTTATATTGTTACATCATCACTTGACCTTTGACCCACCTATCAATGCTGTTTATACTTACAAGGAATGTGATATTGCAGAAAAGAAGGATCAATTATACGCGTAACTCTCAATTAGATTTTTCACCCAAGATTTATAATAAATCATTTCTTTTTATGGTAATGTTGGTATATCAGTAACAATTCTGATTACATATACATGTAGTTGCAATGTCTCAAGCTCTCTCAATGCAATGATACATGCTTTTGCCCAAAATATGATGATATATCTTGAGTATATATTTGAATACAGATAAAAATATTATTATCTTACCTTCACTCAGTGGACTTATTGATTAAACTGCAAAATCAAAATAAATGAGGAGCCTTTCTTTTATACTGCAGTCGGAGAGAGAGGGGGAGAAAAAGAAAGGGAGAGAGAGAGGGATGAACAGAGAGATAAAGAGGTGAGAATGAGAGAGAGAGATAAAGAGGAGAGGGTAGAGAGTGAAGGGAGAGAGGGGAAGGGTGGTACAGAGAGAGGAGGAAGAAGACAGGAGACATGGAGAGAGAGGAGGAGGAAGGGTGGGGAGAGAGAGGGGCAAGAGAGAAAGGGAAAGACAGGCATGGAGGCATTGAGTAGGGAGAGATAGATTAGACCGAGAGTGAGTGAGAGGAAAGGTGGGAGGAGGTAGACAGACAAGAGAGCGAGAGAAAGAAAGACAAGAGAGCGAGAGAAAGAAAAACAGTAACAACTAACACCCAATATAATATGTGCACACATTCATTTACAAACTATCATAGCTGATGAGCTTAATCAGTCTATCAAAAATTAAAATTCCGTACTAAATGCTGTTTTAATTTGATCTAGTCAATGCAACATGGTGATTATTTCATAACGTTTAAGGATGTCCATGGAGATTTTTTTATCATTACAGTGTAGCGTCATTTCCATTACAGTACGAAGTGTTTCTCATTTACTAGTATTATACATCTTAGTTCCATAGTAATAACTATGCTAGGCGCGAAATACCTTATTGTAATAGCTTCATTTGTGCACAATAGTCCCCAAAGGCAGCTTAGCAAAACACCATAGGAATTGGCTTAGCTGTCCAAGGATTACTAACTCCGTATCTCTAAAAGGCAGATCTTATGAATCGATCTTTGTATAGGAAATCAAAAATACTATCCTTAAAAGGCAGATTAGTACCGTAGCCTACAAATCGTACTACACTCGTCGTTATGCGTTGCTGATTAACTCAGTATCCCTGAAAGGCAGGTTTGCCATAGGGCTCGCTGGGTGGCAAAGCTTATCTGGTATCCCTCAAAAGTAGGTGTTTAGATCGCCCGGGAACTCGGGCTAGTTAAGCCCTATTAATAAACTTGGTATGCCTGAAAGGCAGGTCTAGCATAGGGCTTGCTGGGTGGTAAAGCTTATCTGGTATCCCTCAAAAGTAGGTGACTGTAGCGCCTGGGAACTTGGGCTAGTTGAGCGTCGATAATTAACTCGGTATCCCTAAATGGCAGGTCTGATATAGGGCTCGTTGGGCGACAAAGCTTATCTGATATCCCTCAAAAGTAGGTGACTTTAGCGCCCGGGAACTTGGGCTAGTTGAGCGTCGATAATTAAATCGGTATCCCTGAAAGGCAGGTCTGATAAAGGGCTCGTTGGGTGGCAAAGCTTATCTGGTATCCCTCAAAGGTAGGTAACTTTAGCGCCTGGGAACTTGGGCTAGTTGAGCATCGATAATTTAGTCGGTATCCCTGAAAGGCAGGTCTGATATAGGGCTCGCTGGGTGGCAAAGCTTATCTGGTATCCCTCAAAAGTAGGTAACTTTAGCGCCTGGGAACTTGGGCTAGTTGAGCGTC
This sequence comes from Ostrea edulis, assembly GCF_947568905.1. NCBI lineage: Eukaryota > Metazoa > Mollusca > Bivalvia > Ostreida > Ostreidae > Ostrea > Ostrea edulis. The sequence goes on along the minus strand of NC_079166.1, from coordinate 75,571,995 downwards.
GATAATTAACTCGGTATCTCTGAAAGGCAGGTCAGATATAGGGCTCGCTGAGTGACAAAGCTTATCTGGTATCCCTCAAAAGTAGGTGACTTTAGCGCCCGGGAACTTGGGCTAGTTGAGCATCGATAATTAAGTCGGTATCCCTGAAAGGCAGGTCTGATATAGGGCTCGCTGGGTGGTAAAGCTTATCTGGTATCCCTCAAAAGTAGGTGTTTAGATCGCCCGGTTACCCGGGCTAGTTGAACCTTGATAATTAACTTGGTATCCCTGAAAGGCAGGTCTAGCATAGGGCTTGCTGGGTGGTAAAGCTTATCTGGTATCCCTCAAAAATAGGTGTTTAGATCGCTCGGTTACCCGGGCTAGTTGAGCCTTGATGATTAACTTGGTATCCCTGAAAGGCAGGTCTAGCATAGGTCTCGCTGTGTGGTAAAGCTTATCTGGTATCCCTCAAAAGTAGGTGTTTAAATCACCAGGGAACCTGGGCTAGTTGAGCCTTGATAATTAACTCGGTATCCCTGAAAGGCAGGTCTAGCATAGGGCTTGCTGGGTGGTAAAGCTTATCTGGTATCCCTCAAAAGTAAGTGTTTAGATCGTCCGGTTACCCGGGCTAGTTGAGCCTTGATAATTAACTCGGTATCCCTGAAAGGCAGGTCTAACATAGGGCTCGCAGGGTGGTAAAGCTTATATGGTATCCCTCAAAAGTAGGTGTGTAGATCGCCCGGTTACCCGGGCTAGTTGAGCCTTGATAATTAACTCGGTATCCCTGAAAGGCAGGTCTAGCATAGGGCTCACTGGGTGGCAAAGCTTATCTGGTATCCCTCAAAAGTAGGTGTTTAGATCTCCCGGGAACCTGGGCTAGTTGAGCCTTATTAAGTAACTTGGTATCCCTGAAAGGCAGGGCTAGCATAGGCCTCGCTGGGTGGCAAAGCTTATCTGGTATCCCTCAAAAGTAGGTGTTTATATCGCCCTGGATCTTGAGTTAGTTTGGTCTTAATAATTAACTCGATATCCAAAAGCAGGTTTTGAGGAATGGTCTTTTTAGTGAGTTATAATGTTGAATGAAAGTTTTGAGTTGATTTTGTGTACTGAATGAGGGGGGGGGGGGTAATTAAAATAATTTCTATGATTAACTTTTGATCAAAAATACCCTTCTGTACTTTCAAAAATAATTTCTAAAGATATGTTACTTTGACCACCGCTAGATATCATCAGTTTTGCTTTTAATAAGACTTCTTATTAAATATTATTTTTTTCCATGTTGCATTCGCTGTTTTATCTACTTCCTAGGGGCGAGATCGAAAGTTCAATGTCTGACAAAAAAACTAAATTCACATAGTTTTTACGTCCCCCCCCCTATCCGCCCCCACAACGACCCCCTAAACTAGATATGATGAGTGTTTAAACTATAATCGATTAACAAGTAAGAACAAACGAGTATAAATAACTCTGTATACCCTATCTTCTGTTTATTCACAAATGAAAGTGTAGATTAAAACTATCAAATGTTCATTAAAATGTAATATCGTCATGTAGTTTTAACAGTCACTTGTCTTTCTCCTTTTTCGACTAATGTGTAATCGATGTCGGATGAGAGAAACTTACAGAAGTTTTAACACCCCCCCTCCTCCCCCTAACTATTTGAATTTAGATTTTTATCCGAAATCAATCTGTTGATCTCGCCCCTTACAGTTTTTTATATCAAATTTCTTAAAGAATAACCGAACTAATCTATATCAACCAGAGTATAGCTCTCATTGTTAGTGTCGAAAATTTGTGTTCCAAAATTGTGATTTACTATTTCAATGACAGAATAAATAAAGTTTAAATAAACTTTTGTAATTGAAATTCGTGTTAGAATAGAGAACCTATCCAGAGGCTCTGAATGAAGCGGAATTACATTGTAACAGTTGTTTTTCCGTACAAAAATTGATTTCTATATAATGCTATACATTCAGTAGAACCGCAATCTCTGTTTTCATAACATCTCGATAAACTTAATTTTGATCACCAATGAATATATATTACATACAAAACTGTCATAAGAGCACATTTTTATAACAGAATAAAATTTTCGGAATGAGATCTTTAAGTATAAAGAAAAATGTCACTTTTTTACGGAATTATTACTTATGATGCATTCAGATACAAAGTTATAAATCAGGCCAATAGTCTGTGGCGACATTACTAGTGTTAGAGATGGTGCATAATTGTTCAAAATGACAGTCTCACACGGAATATACATGCTTGATATCGAATTCCAATTTTGAACTTCTTTGGCCTCGGGGACCCAGGCCTTACCCAGTGATGAGTCTGAGCTTTCTTCTCTCACTCATGATAATTAATTCAAATCTCATCTACAGTCACCAGACGCAAACGAAAATCATCGTTTGACCTAAAACGCTTTAACAAGGCGCTGCATATTGATGCTCTGGTTGCCATTTGCTCATCGCTAAGAGATTTGAGGACTCAACGGGCTGTTAGGTTGCGCATGCCTAAACGATCATGTAAGATTGTTGAAACGGTACCATGTGAAATGTCTAATGCCTGCGCTATTTCTTCCACCTGAATTCGCCTATCAGAGTATACATGTACCAGATCCCGAATTTTCTTACACATTTCTTCGTCGGTGGCATCCAGTGGGCATCCAGACCAGGCCTCATCTTCGAAAGACATTCTACCGCGTTTGAATTCCCCTCTCTGTGTGTTTGTTTTATGTCTGTGTGTCTATTTTCTGTCTGTGTCTCTGTTTTCTGTCTGTGTGTCTATTTCTGTCTGTGTGTCTGTTTCTGTCTGTGTGGCTATTTCTGTCTGTGTGTATCCTTTCTGTCTGTGTGTCTGTTTGCCCGAAAAAAAAAACAAAAAAACATTGATCATATCTTTTGATCGCTTAGTGCAGAAGCTTTCATATTTTACATGTGAACTACTTTGCTGTCATACGAGGTTATCAATGTTTCACCCCCCCCCCACCCCACCCCCACCCCCCCCCCCCACACACAAGATAATGATTTTTAACAAACCTGGAAAAAAAATCAGAAAATGTTTCTCTTCAAAACAAGTGGATTGAATGTGTTCAGCAGTACAAGTATCTTGATGTCTACTTCTGTAACTCGAGATCTTTTGTCTTTCCACAAAATGAATTGTATCAAAAGGCCTTGAAGACATGCTCAGAATTACAGAGGGAAATTACCTTCTTTTTATCATACCATTGCTCCTATTCTTCTGTATGGTTGTGAAATTTGGGAGGGAAGGGGGGGGGGGGGGGGGCTTTTAACCCTTTTGCTTCCTAATTTAAAGATAAAGATGTAACTATATGAACAAAATGTTTAGTAAACTGAAATGTGAAACACTACATATTAAATACTGCAAGATTATTCTTGGTGTACAGCGAAAGTCCATTAATTTTGCAGTTCTATCTGAACTTAGAATATTTTGAATCATTGTATTATCAGTGGCGGATTTAGAGGGAGGGGGCGCAGCTTGCGCCCCCCCCCCCCCTAAAATTTTCAAATTTAAGGTAAATCGCGGTATCTTGTTTCGGAAAATGTACTACACGATAAAAGAAACAATAATTTCTTCCACTCCAGGAGAAATAAATGACAAAATCTTTTGATTTCTTGATTACTCTATTGGGAGAACTTAATTTTTTTCCAAAAACCCTTAAAATTTGAGTCATTTTATTAAATTCACCTTATTAAAATGATAGAAAATAGTACAAATGACTAAATAGGAGAAATATTTCAAGCCCTATAAATTCTGTAAAATCCAGGAGCTTCCGGGGGCTTCGCCCCCTGGACGCCCACCAGGGCTTCGCCCTGGACCCACTGCCTCATAAAGTGGCGCCCCCCGTAACCGCAATTCCTGGATCCGCCTCTGATTATCAAATTATTAAAGCCATGATGAATTACTGGTTTGAATCGAAACATTACAGAATCCATCTTCAATCTTATTGAAGGAAACATATTTAGTGTCAAAAAACCTCTATCTTCAAAATAAACCATCATGGTTTGCATCTACCCAAACAATGTTGGATCACGTATCTGAACTTAAAAATATAGATTTATCAAAACTAAGTCCCTATTCGTTTAAAAACAATTGTCAAATATGATAAGACATTATTTTATAAACCTATGAGTGAAAGGAAGGGGACAACAAAACAATCTCATGCTACATTGATAAACAACGTTGTGAGAGAACACCATCTCTCTATTGTTAATAACTTCCATCACAGGAAGAGTATAACTAAACTCCGCATTTCTGCACATCAATTAGATATTGAAAAGGGAAGCTATACAGTACCTCCCCTTGAGTTAAGAGTATGCTTTCAATGTGATATGCAGGAGGTTGAAGACGAACATCACTTCTTATTTGTTTACCCAAAATATAACAATGAGAGGTTACAATTAATGGAAACCATCTCAAGAATCAACACAAACTCTGTTTTGACGCCTACCGAGAACCTACGAGTAATAGGGATTTTGAATGATGAAAGTAAAGAAATTTTATGTTTGCTTGGAAACTTTATTTTTGAAAACAGTAAAAGAAGCAATGTAAACATATGTATTTTCATGTGCATGCAGGTTGCTTTAGAAGTTTATCTTTTGTTGTTAGATGTAAACGAAAGTATAACAGTATTTCATCATCAGCACTAGAGACAATGATGCCTGGTTATAATTAAGTAATAAGCAATATTGTTGAGTTTCTATAATATATATATAAAAATATATATATATATATATATATATAGATATAGATAGAGAGAGAGAGAGAGAGAGAGAGAGAGAGAGAGAGAGAGAGAGAGAGAGAGATGTTGTCTTTACAAATTAACATTCATCACAGAGAGAGAGAGAGAGAGAGAGAGAGAGAGAGAGAGAGAGAGAGAGAATCAAGATAAGAGCTCAAGGCGGGTGTGACCGGTCTACAGGGGATGCTTACTCCTCTTAGGCACCTGATCCCACCTCTACATGGTGTGTCTGGGGGTCCGTGCCTGCACAACTATCTATTTTGTATTGCTTATAGGAGTTATAAAATTGATCACTGTTCGTTATCTTCACCTTTCATATATACACTATATCCAAGGGTACCTGTAAAGTGCGAAGCGAAATCGAAACGAAACGAAACGAAATCTACCGAAACGAAACGAAATCTACCGAAACGAAACGAAACCTACCGAAACGAAACGAAACAGATTGTATAACCCAACTCTTTTAATTATATTAATTAAAAATGGTATCTTAGGCCCCTGTGAAAGTTACCACATATAAATAAAATTCGCCTCCCCTTTGATGTTGGCTTTCGGCTTGACTGTTACAAAGTTTTAAAAGCTGGAAAGGGGGGAGTAAGCACAAAGTACATATCCATAGTTGATTAAATGCCATGTACAATTAGTTTCGGATCCATAAATTTCAGAACCGAGGGTTACAGTCTCAGAGATCTGGGGAAACACACTATACGACGGGTGGGGTCGCCGACGTTGGATCCGCCTTTGGGCATAGATACATTGTTTGAAGAAGCTGGTGTCTGAGAAAATTGAAAGCAGGAAGAGCTCTTAACCTCTTATTTTGTCTGTAACAGCTGAGGTGCAAGTACTTTCAATAATGGAAAAACTCTATACATTTTGGGTGTTGCTAAGTCGGCGAATTGAAAACGGGACGGAAAACAAATTTTTTTTAATGCAATAATGTTAGGAAGAGGTCGGCATTTTGTAAACTGAAAAGGCTTATGAACAAGGGGATTTTAAGCAGAAATCACAAAGAGAACGGGAGGACATTCACATATTCAGAATCCACCATTTGATATACTACATACAAATACACAATATCCACATATATTTAGAGCAAAAAATACTGAAACATGTATTTATGCCCAACGTTGACGACCCCATCCCTCCTGTAGTGTGTTTCCCCAGACTTCTGACCTGTGAGACTGTAACCTTCCGTTCTGAAATTTATGGATGCGAAGCAAATTGCACATGGTATCTACCCTTCCAACTTTTAAAACGTTGTATCAGTCAAGTCGAAAGCCTACATCAAAGGGGAGGCGAATTTTATTTATACGTGTAAACTTTAACAGGGGCCTAACATACCATTTTCAATTATTATAATTAAAAGAGTTCAATTATACAATCTGTTTCGTTTCGTTTCGGTAGGTTTCGTTTCGTTTCGGTGGGTTTCGTTTCGTTTCGGCAGATTTCGTTTCGTTTCGGCAGATTTCGTTTCGTTTCGGTAGATTTCGTTTCGTTTTGTTTCTATTTCGTTTCGCACTTTACAGGTACCCCTACATCCAAGGCCGCTTTCTTAATTGATGATGACTTTGCATACGATCAGGGATTCAGCATATTTTTATCGCCGCCAAGGGGTGGCTATCTGTATACTTCAACTAAAATCTACAAAACGAGCGTTTACCATTTTTACAGGGGGGGGGGGGGGGGGTTGAAGCTTATTATATGTGTTTTCAAGCAAAAGTTATAGACCCACCGCTTAAATGAAATGAATGTTGTCTGTCTCATCTTATGTATCCTTAAGCCATCTGTTTTGAATAAAGAATGGTTAATTTTTAATTTTCTTTCTTTATATTTCATTTTTTTAGTTTTAAACGCTTAAAGATGTCATCGACGTGGTCGTCTTGGGTAGAAAGTCTAATGGGCGATAGAACAAGCATGCAGCGATGTGGAATTTATGGGAACTCGAAAGGCGATACATGGGGTGTATCGGATGGAATGGAGGCAACTCCCGAGGAAGTCCAATACATAAGCAGCAACTACGACGAAAATGAGAAATTTCACACCGAAGGATGTCGCTGTGGAGGAAAAAAGTACAACTTTGTGAGAAAAGTTGAAGATGTTTTGGTGTTCAAGAGGAGTAAAATGGATCAACCCGAGCAGACCGAGACTTCCGGAACACCCAAAACAGATTTGCCCTTCCTTCTTGCTATGAATACGACAGATGGATGTCTGATAGGAATTGCAAACGGGGATGAGAAAAGCAAATCCCAGTCCATAATGCAAATGGAATTTGTCGCAAAGAAGCTCAAGGAATCTGGAAGATGAAGTTTAATAAACTAATTTGTTTATTATGTTCAATTTTCGTTTTGTGTCTGCACGAAGAAGCCTATGTTTTATTTTTGAATTACATATACTAATTATTTAATAATATTAATACAATGTAATGCATACAATGTATAAAGAATTAAATGGAACATATGTTTTGTATTTATTGTTTCCACGATCTCGAGGATTTTAGAAATGAACTTTGCTTTTGATTTGCCATCACAGGTATAACATGTTTCACCATTTTATAGCGATTACGCAATTGAGTCACGTGGTTTGCTCTTCATCAGCTGGAAAATGGTGGGGACTACCCATAATGCCTCCGGAAAAATGTCGCCGTCACTGCAGTATACTTCATTGACAACCCCATAGATAAAATAAATAAATAGTTTGGAAAGTATCACAAATGATTTTAAATTCCAAACAAGCTTTCCCATACCTTCGTACATTTTGTTGTGGATAATTGATTGGTTTGAAAGAAAAAAGTATCGCGGCTAATGATGATGTCACAATACACTGTTTACATCAACCGCGTTATATTTCCCACGTTAAATGAAATGCCAAAAGTCGTGTTGTAAGATGTCATGGGTCTTTGCTCGTCTCAACGGTCACACCGTATTCATATTAGTTATGATAGAATCTAACAATTTTAATAAACCATTATAGCCATGTCTGCGAAAATAGCCTGTACAAAAGGGGAGAGGTAAAGGTACATGCTTTTTATCTGGATTTAACATCCATCCTCAGGTGAATATATTATATTGTTCCATTGGGTTATGTATACAATGTTAATACATGCAACTTCATCCAACGGTGAATCAGTTTATAAAATGAAGCTCACGCTAAACCTCACGAGGTGTGAAATGAAGAATGTTGCGTTTTGTATTTCAAATCATCTTCAAAAGTTTACTTCAGATAAAACAAGATATATTCTCGCGATTTCGCATTAGATCAACATTAATTTATGAAATAAATTTCATCTTTAAAAATACATGAGGGTATGAACTCTGAGGCTTCACACTTGCGTGTTTCATGAAGTGCGTTCCTATCCCCATGTATAGTTAACACTCAGAAAATATAATGGTGTTCCAATGATTATTTACTGTAAGTTGTTTCCTCTAAACACTAACTAATACACCTTTTCTGTTGACTTTCGATACGACCATCTTTTTTCTCACTACCCGCCGCTGAAAATCATTGTCACACAAAGATATTTTCACTGTCCAAGAATGAACAGGGTCATTAACAACTTCGCTTTCTTATGTCTTTATTAACACATCCTCAGTTAGCTTTTGTGTGTCATATAATGCAGTTCTCATCCCATTTTGACAACTAACTTCCGTGGGCGTCCATTTCTTCTCACAATATTTTGATTTCACCAGTTGCCAATTTAAATATTTTTTCCGAATCTAATTTATTGTTGATTCCAGTCTATTTAATAAATTTTTAATAACGGATCTTTTTTTTTTTTTTTTTTTTTTTTAGTCCTCCCGGTTCACCAGAGTAAATTCACACAAAAATTCAGGTAAACTATTGCAATTGGTCAGCGCCCGTCTTCATCTGTCGAGCGTTAACAATTGAACATTTCTAACTTCTTCTTGATAACTACCATTCCAATTTTATTCAAATGGTATGAAGCATCTTTGGGACAAGGCGGACTTCGGTACTCTTGCAAGCCCTGGGCCTTAGGAGCGGGACAAAACTGTCAAAGAACATGACCCACGAACCATAAAAAATGGCCTAGCCTGGGATATTGATAATTTCTGTATATAATAATCTTCGGGATATAGGCTTTCTAGAAATGTTTTTCTTTTTTTCATATATTCTATACTTTTTTGTTAATATGACGTTGAATATTGTGGTGTTTAATGTTAAAAAATTTACATTTCGGGATGCACGTCACAACAATAAACCTCCAATGACCATGTACAATGTACATGAACCTATAAATCTCTGAATATATCAAGTTATATGCACTCAGATAGCTAGAATGGCTTATTCAATGATCATAATAAGCATTTTGGACCAAATTTGGGAAATAGAAATAAGAAATATTTTGGAAATGATGTTCAAAGCCGTGATTGTTCAACTTTACTTTCAAATTATTTTTACTTGAATTTTAAAATATTGAAATAAGTAGTCTATTTACATGGTGAAAGAAGTGAATCATTGGAACAATTCTGTTTCATATCATATTCCATAGTTTTTTAATATATTTTTTTTTTTTTTTTGGTATTAAAACGACCGAGTATCGATATCAATGGTAACGAAATAAGTTGACACCGCGTCTCGTCAAAACATGTTCAATTCGAATTTACTCGGAATTACACGTTCAACGAGCATTTCCTGTGAAACCTGATTAAAGGAAAATTACTGTAAACACCTAATAGTAAGTATCAAATGATCTTTTTTTGTTACATGTACATGTAGATTTCATAGCGTGAATAATAACAACACAACACCGATATAGGGGATCAGAGTCAGTATATTATTGACTCTGAAAATACGATTTGAGAAATGATACTGTATAAATTTTACTGTATTTATCTTGATCAATGATTGTATATTCCTATACGTATTAATCATGTAAAGATACTGAGGTCTTTTAACCAACAATTTTAAATGTTTGTGCAATACATTATTGACTGACAGAACGTAATTCATGAGCTGTGATCTAAAAATCTTTCAGGCATTAATATAGATTTGAATAGAATTACATCTAGATACATATTTGATATAGAATATATCCTAAGGCACTGTAGTTTTAAATTGTTTGGATTATATTGCATTTACATGTAATGTATACATGCTTGTAAATGCCACAGAATGAGAAATAATCTAAATTGGCCTATTTTCATAATGTTCCCAAAATAGAAGTATCATGTAGATCTAATATTTCTATACAGGAAATAACATTTACAAATCATGTTTGTCGTTTGTTATTTGCCAGTTAAGTATCATAATGATAATACTAGTAGTTTATAATAAGTAATGATTCTGCTAAAATCAAATACCCTTTTTATTGTCAACAAATACATCACTGGTAAAAAGGTTATAAAACTTTTATCTAGCACAAGTTTCCATATTCTACAGGTTTACATATGTCAGCAAGTCCTCAAAAGCAGCTTTAGGGGTTCCCAGGAGATTCTGATGCTCACTGTTAGACTTTCACTGTTGTCAAATCCAACCTTATTTTCTCTTTTCTCAAAACTTCAGCTCTCAAAAACTTGATTGATTAATTATGTCACTCCTGTTTTGTTGCACATGGTGTTGTCAGCAATAGGTTCAAGTTCTTCTATGTCTTGTTGTAGGTGATTTGTACAGAAGCAAGCCCCGGCAGGAATGATGGCCTCTTTTGAAATGAAGATTTCATGCCTTACTCCTACTGGGACTACAACTGACTTTGGACCTGGTCACTCGCAGATACAGCATGAAGTGTGCCCTCTTGATGTACATGGGAATGGGAGTGATACAGAAGGGGGACTAATTGGAAGAACTGCTGCTGCTGGTGGTGGTGCTGGACTGTCTTGAATCTGTGGCCTAACCGAGTTGATATTCTTCAGTTTAATATGGGAGCAACACACACACACTCTGGCATCTATTGCACAGAAAATCATGATCAGATGGTGCCCTCCCTATCAGAGTGGTGATCACTGTCCTATAGTTCTATGAAATCCTGGATCTGTGTTTTGGTTTTACTCTCCATGGACAATTGAAACAGAGAAAGAATTTGGGACCACTCCTTGGCATATCTGGAATATTTATGTCATATACATGTATGTAATTGATATTATACAATTTGGGTTGGATGAAAATCTTATCTTCATGTTAAAACCCATTAGCCTAGGTTATTTTTCCTAAAATCTAATTATAAATCAATTAACTTGTTAATTAATGCTTGGTGAATCAATTAATAAATTGTATTCAAAAATTTGGATTTATTTTTTTCCACTAATAAACTGAAAATGTGTATCTTCAAATGTTTTGTTGATTAATGTCAGTGTGAAATATAGAGGGGGTATGGGGTTTACAACAATGTATATTGCATGGTTAATTTATTTCTATTATGTAGTCCATGTAAATTTCTGTGGAAATGAGGAAGTTATTTATATTCGGTCTTTCCTATCCCGGGGTAGGAAAGACCAAATATAAATAACCCCCTCGTTTCCACGGAAATTAAGTCCATGAGAGCCTGAAATCTCCCAACCTGGGTCTGTTTAATGGACCCTTCCAAAGTCCTTTTTTTAAGGAAAAAGTAAACCATTTTCCTAATCCAAAAAGAAAACTGGTGCAAAAACCATGCACATCTCCATACATGAAATAATATAAATAATAGAAAAATTATCAGTAGTATTGTACATTTTCGGGGGGTGGGGGGTTTGCTGTTTCACCTTTATAGATTGCTTTTTTTTTCGTAACATTTAAAACATATCTTTTCAATATCAATTTTGTCTATAGCACAAAATAAAAATTCTAAAATCAATTAAAACATTTGATATACGTGTGTATATATAAAACGAAACGAAAGAAGAAAAAAAAACTAGGATCCACCATTAGAAAACTGTTTTCCATTTAGAGTTATTGCCCTTCAATCGAAAAAAAGTAAATATAATTAAGTGAATACTCTACATTTCAACACAAGTTATGTCAAATATTATTTAACAAGATATACTTTGATATGTATTTAAATTGACCTACTTCATTAAAAACAAACTCTTTGAGTGTTTTTGTAGGTTTCTTTCCACGTATTTACAAGGGACTTATGAATTTACGAACTTAAATAGTTAAAGTTAAAAACAAAACGGTTTATGTGTCTGCTCCGTTCGATGTATAAATATTGAGCGTTCAAATTCTTAAGTACAAATGTAAAATTGATAAAGCTAACAGCCTTGTTTGACATTGCCTTAATGTGCGGACATTTGTTAGTGTAACACGTTGCTACAACTTTACAGTTACGATTGACAGACTTCATATTTTATAAGAAACTTTGAACTTTAGCCTATAATAATTAAACGTACAACATTTGTAAAAATTGTGAGAACCAATGGACAAATTCATACGATAGAACATACTGTCTGAATATATATCGCACATCTCCATGCGTAATACATGTGTACATGCTGGGCCTGTGTAATTGAAATGTTTACTGGGGTATTCTCAGATAGAATGTTCTATCGTTAAAATGATAATGTCCTACGGACCGATTGTGGTGAGGGCCTGTCCCGAGACACGGTTAGATTATTCTAACTAGGGTATTCCGTATGGCCGTATAAGTTTGTACTGTACGTTTGATTCGAACATTCATTCTGTTTCGAACAATATCATTTTTAAAGTAAGAAAAGGTAGGGGAATCGGTACTTTTAAAGCCATCGGAACGGACTTCGGAATCAAACATACACGATAGGTGTAACCCCCCCCCCCCCCCCCCCCCCCTTATAATATAATCTTAGATTTATTCTAAAGTGTTCTTTAATTTTTCCAAATTTGGTAGGCCAAAAATGGCATATTGTGGGTCATGTTCTTTGACAATTTTTAAAAATCTTCTTTGCAACTGCATAAATGTACAAATGTAGAGTGGGAAGGCATCAACCAAAGTAGTAAATTTCACGATCTCCGGAATAGAGGTTCTGACTCAAGGGCGGGCCAAAGTTGGTATTTAATATAGTGTATTTGTGTAAAACATTTAATTAATATCTTCTTTAATGCTATTGCTACTAATTTGAAAGTAAATAGATATTTAGAAGGAAATTTACATTTTTTTTATTAACTGATTCGATACGCGAGAGCATGCTCAAGTCATTGAAATGGCTGTAACCCACTACAGGCGTTGATTTTGTACTGTTCTGTATTGAAAATGGCGGCGTTTGATGCTTTTATGGATCGAATACATTACATGTCCTTCCCTGTATCTGTTCAGTAAGTAAGCATATATGTACAGTGTCATACAAAGGTTGCTCTGGTGTTATGTACAGTGAATTCTTACCGTATACATACATAATGTGATGGGAGAATTCTGATTTCCTTACTCCGGTAGAAAAGTCACGTGGATTTGCTAATTGTTACATTTGTTATTATTTTTATTTTAAATACACAGCATTAATCTTATCGTTACAGGGTATAGGTAAAATAAAAGTATAATATTCTACGCTGAAAGTCTGTATTGTACTATATGAGGGTAAAACTCACTGAAAGGAACATTATAAAGATACAATGTACCATAATTAAATTACAAATTAAGTGTACTATTTTGTGTAACTAAACGTGGATGAGTTAATACAGTATAAGCTCTCTCTCTCTCTCTCTCTCTCTCTCTCTCTCTCTCTCTCTCTCTCTCTCTCTCTGTATGTACATGTATATATATATTGTAATTCGGAGTGTTAACTGTGCAAAACTTTCGGAACAAAATCTGCTTCACCGCTGAAACTACATGTACTACGGTGGTTTGTCCTCTAAAGAATAGTTCTCTTAGTCCGATGGAGCCACGGGAACATCACAAATCCACGGCTGAGAGGTTATACAAGGATAATTTCGCAGAAAGACGATATCATCCCACATCAGACAATCCCCAGGTCCTCCGCTGACGAGATAGGTTGCAAGAAATCCGGGATCTACAAACGAACCGTTGATCCATTTCCAGGCCATAAGTACACTATCGAATGAGGCTCCAATAAAGTATTGGTAATTCATCAACATGCCCGATGTGTAATCTGAAATAAGTAAACTCTAGTTTATTTCACAATTCTATATGCATGTAAACTGTAATACATAAATCCGGAATATATATTACACCTATATAAGTTACACCTGGACAACGATGTCCAGTGCGAAACCGTAATCCAGTTGTGAAATTAGATTTGTGAAATTATTATGGGGCATACTAATCCCCTTATTCATTTCTTAAAGCAGAAAGCTTTGTTTGTTGTATGTATTTTCAATGATTTAGTCAGTTGATAAATGTTATCTTGAACTGTGAATATCATACTCAAAAAGTCAATTTTATGGTAGATTTAAATCTTTATTGTGATAAAAATGCAATATTTCACCGTTAAATGTGAATTATTAAAGATACTCTGAATATACCATAATGAACTTTAATGAATGATAGTATGAAAAGACTGTCCATAGCTTTGTGGGGAGGAGTGCAATATATATTCCGGATTTATGTTATGTTACCGGATAGGTTTTGTATGTTACAAGCTAGTCTACATAAAATGCCAGTTCCGTTCACCAGCGCGTTCTAGTTGATGAGAACTTATTAAGTGTATAAACACAAACACAAAACATAAACTACTACGGGTTTCATCAGTTAACGCTATTTTATTCTACTTGTCTTTATTTATGTTTGACCTTTCTCATGTATAGTCAGATATACCCCTGTTAAATTTTTTTTGTCTATGAAAAAGTGAAGATAACGAACAGTGGTCGAGCTCATTAATTCCATAAAGAATACAAAATGAAGAACAGGGTACACACGGACCACTGGACAAACCAGAGGTGGGATCAGGTACATGTACAGTACCTAGGAGGAGCAACTACATGTACGCCCTGTTGACCGGTACACTCGTGATGCTCACATCTAAATGCCGAGCGTTTGGGAAGGAGCAACCACTACCTATATATAGGGAGCGGTCAATATTAATCGGGGGGTTGGGACCGGTGCAAAATGCAATAGGACACACCTTTATTTTGACTTACATACTGATAGAACTCCAACATTTTTATTGTCAACACTGATAGGACAGCAATGTTTTTTTTTTAAATTTTTTCTTTTTTTCTTTTCTTTTTTTTTTTTTTTTTTGGCAAATCTATCAGTGAACGAAAAATATTATAAAGTATTTAAAACTTTTAATTCAATATCTTACAAACAATAAACACTGAATTGTGTGCTTGATTTATTCCGTGTCCAAGTTGAATTTACTAGAGATAATTTGCAATAAAATACTATACCTTTGAAATGTTTTAATATTAAAATATGTAATTAAAAATCACAAAAGAAGTATCCAGCTGTGAATAAAATTGCAAAAATTACATGCAAGTTTTGCATGGAGTATGGATTTCAATAATAGAAAATAAAATAGTATATCATGTTCGTGATACAGATAAGAATTTAACTAAAGTCTAAACACATCTTTGATAAATTGACACTTTGTCAATACAATCTATTTGTTGTCTGACTTGTTTCATACCTATTGTTAGGCCGTTCTTGGCAAAGTGATTTTTGACTACGGATAACTCCGTTTGCCTAATCAAGATATAGGGCCCACGGAGTATGTGAACGGACGACAGGGGATGTTTACTCCTACTAGGCACCTCGTCTCACCGCTAGCTTATCCGGGGGTCCGTGTTTGCCCAAATCTCTATTTTGTATTGCTTATAGGAGTTATGAGATTGATCACTGTTCGTTATCGCCACCTTTCATAGAGAATACTGAGATGTGAAAAATATTTGTAAGTACATGAGGCAACAATTCAGTGAAACTGTAATTAAAAATATGTAAAATGTAGCACTTCAAATAACAATTTAACAAAAGAAAAAAAGAAAATGAAAATAATGAGATTTGTAACTTCACTAGACAGATTACGGAACAAACATGACAAAGTAAACAAAAGTTTCTCAGGAATTTGAATCCCTTAGCTAATATAACCATAGGGAGACAAATGTTAAGTTATAATTACTCCAGAGATTTTTAAAGTGAAGTAAAAATGTTGTTTGATCATACATATATATTTATTTATTAGATAGGACACACACTTTTTTATTACACACCTGATATAGGACAGCAACTTTATTGTATTCTTAGAAGATACAACAAAGGATTTTTTTTAAAAATTGGAAATATGGAATGCACCGATCCCACCCCCTAATAAATATTGACCGGTCCCTTACGTCTTAGGTTTGACGCGGCCATTACACGACCTGGGCTCAATCTCACGACTTCCCGGTTACGGGGCGTACGCACTACCACTTAGTTACCGCGACCGATCAGGGTATCAGTTGTTTGTCTGTTTCACGCCCCGTTGAAAATTTTTCACTTAGATGGAGACGTCACCAGCAGGTGTAGGCGTAATCCGAGATTCCTCTGACTCTTAACCCCGCTTTTATTTTGTGACTTCTGCGGGGGAGAGTCAGAGCGGACTCCATATTGAAAAGTGGGAATTCAGCGACACCAGCTGGTGTCGCTGCTTTACCTACCTCTTACAACTTTATTTCGCGGACCCATCTTCCAAGACGCGAGGATTCAGTTATCGGAAGATTATTCTACAAATACATCATGATTAATACGATGCTATCGCCGTTTAAACGGCCCTAACACCGACAAATGGAGCATCCCTTGAATTAGGTCGCCGCCTCGCCATTTGATTTCTTTGCACATGACGTCAGCACATGTAAACACAAAATTCCATCGTTTAAACGGCGATAGCATCGTATTAATCATGATGTATTTGTAGAATAATCTTCCGATAACTGAATCCTCGCGTCTTGGAAGATGGGTCCGCGAAATAAAGTTGTAAGAGGTAGGTAAAGCAGCGACACCAGCTGGTGTCGCTGAATTCCCACTTTTCAATATGGAGTTCGCTCTGACTCTCCCCCGCACATGTCAAATATAAAAGCGGGGGTAAGAGTCAGAGGAATCTCGGATTAGTGTAGGCGAAGTACAACAACTTTAGAGCTATACTTTGCGCTCGTGACCGTAGTAGTGAGGGTTTTTTAACGTGCCAGCGCCTGTCGCAACACGGGACCTCCGTTTTTAAGCTCATATTCGAAAGACCCGTGATTCTCACTTCTAAATGCAAAGCATGTGGCAAAGAAGCAGTTACTACTTATGTTAAGATTTTAACACAACTGCGACCTTGACCTTTAATCTTGAAAAGTAATAGGCATATCCCTCTTATCATGGTAATCAAATGTACCAAGTTGCAATATCTTGGATCTTATGGTTCGGTTTGTATACTGTCTGCAAGGTTTTCTTACTAAATATTACTATGACCTTGACCTTTAACTTTCGACCTTGAAAAACTATATGCACTTTTCTCTCATCATTGTGATCAAATATACCACGTTGTAATATCCTGGAGTTTACGGTTCGGTATGTATCCTCCTCACAAGGTTTGCATACTAGGTTTTCCTACTAAGTGATACTATGACTTGACCTTTGACCTCTGATCTTGAAATACATAAACATCTTGGTCTCACCATGGTGATAAAATGTATCCAGCTGTAAAATCCTGGAGCTTATAGTTCGGTCTGTATCCTATTCACAATGTCCAGACAGACGGATGACGTCATAGCAAAGACCGGCGTATAAAAATAGTAAAAATAAACAGTACAATCACTAGAATTTCCTCTGTTGGAAACGGAAGACCTTTTAAAATGACTAAATAGGAGACATATTTCAAGCCCTATAAAACCTGTTAAATCCAGGAAGTTCCGGGGGCTTTGCTCTTCGCCCCCACTGAGGGCCTCAAGGCGGACCTCAGACCCCCTGGGCGTATGAATTAATCGCGTTTTCGGATTTATTGATGTTTAAATTCTCGTTCAGCTTTATTTTTGTCCAATCAAAGCATCCTAACCGCAATTCCTGGATCCGCCCCTGGGGACCAGCCGGAGATGTTGTCTTTACAAAATTAACATTCATCACAAACAGAGAGAGAGAGAGAGAGAGAGAGAGAGAGAGAGAGAGAGAGAGAGAGAGAGAGAGAGAGAGAACTAATTTATATTGTTTTATCCAAACTTAGAAATCATAAATAGTGTGTTTGTGCAAGTGGGGGTGGGGGTGGGGAGTCTGCCCTTTACTGCGTGGGTTTAATTCATCAGTTTGAGGAACAATCAGTGAATATATATCACTGCACGTGCAACTACCTACGTTTGCATGTAAAAATAACAGGAACTGAGCAATTTAAAAAAGTGAAGGGGCTGCAACCCTCCCCAATGATTAAACGTGCCTGATTTATGGATTTATACACATACATTGCCTAAGTGTAAGTGATATGACTACGATGCGACCCATTCGAATAAGCTCCTACTTCATTTAATTACAAATGTAGCAGCAACAGACGAACGGTTTCAAAAAGTGAAACGTAACCTGCTTGGTCAGTTTTGATATGGTCCTTGTAAATTAGTGTCCAGGTAATTTTCTCTGTCCATTTCATATCTCCTTGACAGTTCACGTGTATTTGGTAACCTCTGACATTTCGATAGACCAATCCGGAACGTCCAGTATCGTTTCAGATATACAACAACTTCCATGATTGATTGGAGCCAATTTTGTACAGCAGAGTAAAAAGTTGTTGGAAACAATAGACATCTGGCTTATTTCATGTGTAGATAGTAATGCATGATTTTATTGGATTTTTTTTTTAAATTGGACACGCTTCATTTTTCTACAGATAAGCGGTTATTTTGTTGGTTTCGTGGTGATTTACATTTCGTGGGACACGGAAGGGGACTAGTTGTAAGCCGCTTCTTTTTAGGATAGGATGGGTGATGTCGATTTTCAAAAGTTTATGAAATTAAATTCTACAGCATATTGTACATTAAGCAAACTTAAATTGCCAAAAAAAAAAAAAAAAAAAAAAACCAGCAAAAGAAAAAAACAAAAAAACAAACAGCAATCCACATCGTGGAGTGGAAAAAAATGTCACGCCTATAATTCGAATTTACTCTAAATTTGATCAATTTACATCATCCATGACCAGGGCCCTTGGGTATGCAATATGTATTATATTCCTTTGGGTCCCATTAATGTTTTGTTTTTTTCAAGAAATAAATTATTCTGGTATAAACATCAATATACGGAAGAAAACGACATTTCACCATAGATCATGGATTATGGTGAGAAGCATTTCAAAACAAGAGGCCCGTGGACACATCGCTAACCCGAGTTACCTTGGTCCTGCCGTTGTTCAGCACTCGTTATAATTAATTTTTTTTCCATCAATTTTTATTCCCATGAACAATTTTGACCCCATATTATGGCCTCAACCTAGCCCCAAAGGATCACGACATAACTGAATGTGAATTCACATAACACAGAAATGCCTAAACATAAATATGACTAACATGACCTTGCTGTTCTGGCTAGGATCAAGGTCACAAAGTCATAGATCATGGTATGAATGAAAGATCTAACCATGAGAAATACATATATACAAATATGAAAGTTCTATCTTAAATGGTTCAGGATATCTTGATTAGGTCAAGATCACAAGGTCAAACAAGATTGTACTGTAGGGTTTTGTCTTAAATATATATATATATATATATATATATATATATACGAAATATGAAAGCCCTACCTTGAATAGTTCAGAAGAGAGTTGTCAGGTTATATTTTCTTATACATAGGTTAAACTACATGTATAAAATCAAAGGTCATACGTGTAGTATGAAATGAAAGGTCATACCATAAGAAATTTACATACAAATTATGAAAGATTTACTTTAAATACTTCAGGATATATCAAATAGGTAAGATTTTCAAAATGTGGGTCAAACTACAAGGTCAAGGACACAAGGTGAAACTTCACGGAATAACAAGGTCTTGCTATAAAGAATTTATATACAAAATATGAAAATCCCACCTTTTCAAATAGTTCAGGAGATATTACATAGGTAAAACTGAAAGTGACATTTGAATTGTTCTATACTAGATATTACATAATCATATACGGTATTGGACATTATTGAGTAACTCACCACTTAAAACACCATCAAGTTTTGTTGGTGTGTCTAGTATCGCAAGTCTAGCCCCGATGGATTGACAGTGTGTTTTGGCATCCTGCCATACCATAGGGTTTTCATGCACATAGTAACATAAACCGGCTGCCGAATTCCAAACAAAATTAGATGGACAAGTCGTTATCGGTGACAGGACATCTGAAAAATATAATTAGTATACATTTACTCTCGGGAAAATTATTCATCAAACATTTGTTTACATCATTTTCTTTAACTTTTGGTTTATTTTCCCCTAAAACCCATACAGCATTTTGCCCCCTGAAAACCTAGACAGCGTATGAATTACGCCTTAGAAACGTTCAGTGTATGAAGGGTGAAGATAACAAACAGTGATCAATCTCATAACTCCGATAAGCAATTCTAAATAGTGAGTTGGGTAGACACGGACCCCTGGATATACCAGATGTGGGATCAGGTGCCTAGGAGGAGTAAGCATCACCTGTCGACAGGTAACACCCGCCGTGAGCCCTATATCTTGATATGGTAAACGGAGTTATCCATAAATCACACCACGACAACGTACAGACAGCGCATAACTGGACTGCGTATAAATCACTTTCTGGAAACGTACAGGCAACGTATAAATCACTTTCTGGAAACGTATAGACAACGTATAAATCACTCTCTGGAAACGTACAGGCAACGTATCAATAACTTTCTGGAAACGTATAGACAACGTATAATCACTCTCTGGAAACGTACAGACAACGTATAAATCATCCTGAACATGTTCAGATCGTGCAATCAATGTCGTTCAAATTGTGTGATCATAGAACTGGTCACAAGCGGCCAGAATCTGACGCTGGGTGTTCCGAAATTCTCCACAATCAAGATACGTAAAATACATGTACTTATACGAATGATGATTTTAAAATCATTGACAAGATACAATAACCTGTGAGAAAAAAAAGTCAATGCACTGAATTTTTCTCCTATAAAACAGTAAATTATAACTACATTTTGTTATCATAGGGATATTGGGGTACATATTGTACAATGTAATTCCGTGTACAAAATCTTCCATGCAAGAAACTCAAAAAATGTACGTATGCAAGAGAGATACAGTAACTATTGTCAAATCAGCAAATTACAAAAGAGGTTTATCGATAGAACTTATAAGTTTTTACACCTAACACGTGGGAAGATAGCTGCAGAACTGTAGCTCTCTGGGAAATATTGAGACAGATCAGGGAGCTACAGATCCGACCCTTATAAAAGCCTTCGATTTACGGCGCAAACAAAAATGCATACGGTTGAGGCCTCATATTGTTGTAATCTTGCATTGCCGTCTCATAAATTTAAGGGGCCTCGTTGGCCGAGTGGTTAGAGCATCGCGCTCAAAATCACACGGCCTCTTGCCTCTGTCAACGCGGGTTCGAATCCCGCTCGCGCCGGTAAGTGAGAAAGTTTCCCAGTTTACTTTCAGAAGGTCGGTGGTCTCTTTCCATGTACATTGTATCTGGGTTCTCTCTTCCGCCAATAAAAACTGGGCGCCACCTGATAGCTGAAAAATTGTTGTGTGTGGCGGAAAACATCAAACAATCAATCACTCAATCATAAATTTAATATCAAAAAATTCCTAATATATTTTCCAACTATACTTGTGTCGAAACATACCTTCAAAAATATTCAATAAAGCCTCATAGGACCCAGAAACTCACAGCTTCAAATGGTTTCACTTGTTGACGTAGCCATGTCGCAAACTGCCACGTCTTGTAATCTACGTTTTAGGTCATATAGAAAAGACACGTGACTTTCACTTCCAATGCAGAGCATTTGGCGAAGAAACAGTCACTACATATACCTGTGATAAACGCACTAGCATTAAGTAACCGTATGGATTGCCGCAGCGATGTGGTCGGGAATAAAACTCCGGTCTACGATTGCAAAGCAAATCTTCTACATATAGCCAATAGGCTGTCTTATTTGAGATATTAGGGCTTTTTTTAAATTTCAAAACAAGGCACGAACCCTGTTTATCTTTACACATCACGTGCATCCATTATCAACAAGGTTGACAGCTTCAGAGAAGGGAAAAAAACTTATACAACGAAAGGTTTTAGTTCTTACTTTTTTGTGCTTGACCTCTAAATTGATCTATGTCGAAATGCTGAGTATTATTGACATCTTGGTGTTCTCAAATCTGCACGTGGTTTACACGTGTTTGTTTACAGTCCTATAGAATGTGCGCGCATTCGTTTCACTTTATATTTTTAAAACACGATTTAGGTAGCCGGGTTTTATGTAATCTGTGTAAAAATATTTGTAATCTACTTATTTTTGAAACATCATTATTTCTGTGAAGAAAACCTTTCTTTCCATGCCTCTTTACTAGGAACCAACATTATGAAATTGACTTATTTACAACCAATGCCACGTGTTCATGATACCGAGGCAGTGTTGTGAATTCCTAACTTGTACCTTGTGGTATCTCACATAAAGATGGACGATTGAGACTACACGGGAACTGATAGATCATGTCTAAGTCGTCCCACATGAAACAATCTCCCGCCATGTCTATGATATTGTAGTTCATCTTGAAGGTCTGATCCACCACCACGCCGTCCGTCCACCTCCACACTCCGCCCTGATTGTCGAAAATGGCGCCAATGAAATATTGATAATACATCAGATTCCCCATACCATAATCTGAAGCAGAGAAAGGGATATTTGTTTCATAATCAGAAGCAGAGAAAGGGATATTTGTTTCATAATCAGAAGCAGAGAAAGGGATATTTGTTTCATAATCAGAAGCAGAGAAATGGGTATTTGTTTCATAATCTGAAGCAGAGAAAGGGATATTTGTTTCATAATCAGAGGCAGAGAAAGGGATATTTGTTTCATAATCAGAAGCAGAGAAAGGGATATTTATTTCATAATCTGAAGCAGAGAAAGGGATATTTGTTTCATAATCAGAAGCAGAGAAAGGGATATTTGTTTCATAATCAGAAGCAGAGAAAGGGAAATTTGTTTCATAATCTGAAGCAGAGAAAGGGATATTTGTTTCATAATCTGAAGCAGAGAAAGTTATATTTGTTTCATAATCAGAAGCAGAGAAAGAGATATTTGTTTCATATTAAAAAGCAGAGAAATTATATTCATTTCATAATCATAGAAGTGCTATTTATTTCATTTAAGAAATTAAAACATAAACAAAATTATCTATGCATACTACAGAATAAAAGTGTATGCTATTTGCTCGCATATGCGCACACGAATGAACATCGTTTGTATGTACCCTAGGAATAATTAAGGTAGCTCGCTAGTAGAGTAATCGCATCGTAATGAGCACGTAGTTCTTTTGAATCCTGGCTTCGACCAAAAAGAGAAAAAATGCGACAACATTGCTTTTGACATTATGCTTCATTTTTCGTAAAAGGACCTTGACATCCAGAAGTTATAATGGAAGTCTTCACACGAAATTTCACTGATAAAGCTTGAATAGTATATGAAATATGATTAGCAACAATTCTTATCACATATAACCAACTGACTTTGCTTGTCTGATGACCAAACTGTTTTATCTCAAGAACACTTTCAAGAGACACAAATATGCAGTGTATATACGAATTCTGTAATATCACACCTACACCGACTCGTGCTGATCCACACCTACACCCACTCGTGCTGATCCACACCTACACCCACTCGTGCTGATCCACACCTACACCCACTCGTGCTGATCCACACCTTCACTGACTCGTGCTGATCCACACCTACACTGACTCGTGCTGATCCACACCTTCACTGACTCGTGCTGATCCACACCTTCACTGACTCGTGCTGATCCACACCTACACTGACTCCACTCGTGCTGATCCACACCTACACCCACTCGTGCTGATCCACACCTTCACTGACTCGTGCTGATCCACACCTACACTGACTCGTGCTGATCCACACCTTCACTGACTCGTGCTGATCCACACCTTCACTGACTCGTGCTGATCCACACCTTCACCCACTCGTGCTGATCCACACCTTCACTGACTCGTGCTGAGCCACACCTACACTGACTCGTACTGAGCCACACCTACACCCACTCGTGCTGAGCCACACCTACACCCACTCGTGCTGATCCACACCTACACCCACTCGTGCTGAGCCACACCTTCACCGACTCGTGCTGAAAACTGAAAACAACAGACGGCTAAGTAGTAGTGCAGTAAACAGCCGATATAGGGACAATGCATTATGGGAAACCGAAACGCTAATTTTCAGTTCATCGTTTTACAAATGTGTTGTAAATTTCGGCCGATATTCAGCACCTTGGAGTCTGATTTTACCCTAACCCGTGAATGCAACCCACAGTCACGTGATCGTTTTTAATGAAATGACTGAGAAACATTCCAGACCGAGACAAATCCATAATGTCTATTATGACAATCTCTAAAACTGCAGTTCTGGAGGCCCTATTCGATACTGTATCACGATTTAATAGATCATCACCACAATTTCTGTAACATATAGACAAATATTCATTATCACATGTGCATGTATGTATATCGTATTTGTGGCAGCAATGGCGTACAAAAGAACCCATGCCTTTGAAAGCACCATTCCGCGATTCCAAGTTTTGAAGACAGATTTAAATCAAGGAAATGTTAAATCCTTTCAGTCCCCATGAGCTATTATTTATTTTGTTGTTATTGTTGTTTTGATGTAAATATCATTTTTAATACTAATTAATTACCCTTATTTTCTTTACAGATAAAACGAAAACAGCTTGCCATTGCTGGAACTGTATTTACCGTCCAAGATGCTGTTGAGCTTTTCATTAGTATCCAATATAGCCAATCGCGCACCATATCCCAAGGCTTCACAATTCGTTTTGGCAGTTTGCCAATCCAAATTGTTTTCGTTGGCATGGTAACAAAGGTTCGCAGCCTGTTTCCACACAAATGGAAATGGACAGTTTACTGGACCTATAAAGGAATAAAATAATGGTAATTTAAACATGGTGACAATGTCCCCTTATAAACAGCGGTTGTCTAACAATACAAGAATACGGACAATACGTTATATGAATACATGTACCTAGTCTAGTAAACGTACACATAAGTGCACAGAGGTTGTTGACATATATTCTTTGTAAATGCCAAGACATTCTCAATTATCTAATTTCTATATTTAGAAACCTATGAATTTTACCGTAACTTAAAAAAATAAAGATATCCCTCTGATCATGACGTTCAAATCATAGATTAATTCGATTGTGCTTTTCCACCCTATATACACCAATGGCGTAGCTTCCATTGAGGCAACCAAGGCAGCTGCCTCGGTAAAAAACAAAACAACACCTTTTACGTTGTTAAAATGTCGATAGCTTCTGGGGGGCACAGCCCCCAGACCCCCTGCCTCGGTAATATTCGAACCCAAGCTACGCCTATGTACACTGCACTTTGGAATAGTAAAAAAGCGCTAGATATATTATTTGGACGGGATTAGGTGTGAGGCTTTGGTCTACAAGGTTTTCTACAACACACATGCCAATGGAGAAATCTGGTAAATGCGACCTTTCGCTTGGATGCTAGACAGATACATGTATGAATAGTGTGTCTTACAGTCTAACGAAAACCCCCTGATTTGTACTCAGGTACGTATGGCTGAGTTAATTGGGAGATAAATGTAAAAGGTTGAGTGAAATGTGGATTGTTGCAGACAACATAGGGTAATTGACTGGGTCCGAGCACAACAGCTGGTTTGATTGACCCGAGAACGGATCTTTGTCCGACTTCTTGTCTCTGTAAGTTCCAGTTTTATTTATCACTTCCGTGTGTCTGTCGCTCTATCTATTACATGATAAACTTTGTACCATAAGGTTATCAAACTTACATTGGAAAATAAATTTTGCGAATTTGCAAGCAAGAGACTTTCCACACCCAATGAATAGTTCAATAACGCCTTTACTATAGAGCTAAACCATATTTTAGTTAATTTATATTGAGAATTTATTCATTTTCTCTGAATATGATATGGATATATGCAGTAGATCCTATTGATAACTTAAGTGTCATTGACACTTGTTTATACTATAACAAGAAAGAGATAAAAAAAAATCGGACCATGTGCAGAACGGGATTAGAATACGGACCCTCTGAATCTCTAGTCAGGTGCTCTACCAACTGAACAATGTGGCACCGCCGATCAAACCCACCTGACAGCCACATTCCTCGGGCATTACAATTGAAGACATCAGAACATTATCTTTAAAATTCCCTGGAAGACATTTTCACCTGTCAGTCCCTAGGGCTGTTCCACACGAACTGTTACAGAAAGAGAGAACAGGCAGCGGACCAGACCTGGAATTTGAACCTGGGCCCCCTGCATCTACAGTCAGGTGCTGCACCAAAGAGGCGATCTGGCACCGGCGATTGGACACGGTTGGCCACCACAGCACAATGATGTATAAGTTGTTTTATTATATGACAAGGTGCGGTACACGCCGGCACTCAGCGTGAAACTATTACCTCTTCATTTTCCGTCCTTGATATTGCAGTTGGACTTCTTGTTTTTATTTTTCAAAATGTGTGGATCGTTCATACCATATTTTGTCTCATTCAATATTGACGTATTGGTGCGTGAACTATATCACAAAACGAAAGTTCGGGAGCTATGTAATGTGAATAAGAAATCTATCTTTAACACGAATGAATCCTTATACGATAATGTATTTCAGAATAATAGGAAGTAACTGAAATCGATGTTGTAGACTGTGTCATTGTTATAGGTTGTGTCGTTGTTGTAGGCTGTGTTGTTAAAATTGTAGGCTGTGTTGTGGATGCTGCAGGCTGTGTCGTTGTTGTTGTAGGCTGTGTCGTTGTTGTAGGCTGTGTCGTTGTTGTAGGCTGTGTTGTTGTTGTAGGCTGTGTTGTTAATATTGTTGGTTGTGTCGTTGTTGTTGTAGGCTGTGTCGTTGTTGTTGTAGGCTGTGTTGTTGTTGTAGGCTGTGTTGTTAATATTGTTGGTTGTGTCGTTGTTGTTGTAGGCTGTGTCGTTGTTGTTGTAGGCTGTGTTGTTGTAGGCTGTGTTGTTAATATTGTTGGTTGTGTCGTTGTTGTTGTAGGCTGTGTCGTTGTAGGCTGTGTCGTTGTTGTAGGCTGTGTCGTTGTTGGTGTAGGCTGTGTCGTTGATATTGTTGAAGTAGTACCAGGTTCTATGGCACTGGGTATTTCACAGAGAGCTCGATTGGCAAATATGCAATCTATCTGGGACAGGTGAGAAATGTTGTTCCATAGCATGCAGTTCCCTGCCGTCATTGTTAAGCTGTATGTCGTAAGGAAGATAGGGTCTATCGGAAACCCTCCCACCCACCGCCATTCGTTTGAACCCCAGGTAGATACCACGGAGGCCCCTATATAGTATTGATAGGTCAAGAAGTGCCCAGCCGTGTAATCTGTAAAGACAATACAAGTACCACTACATGTATATTTTATTCTCTTTTCATGGTACTCATAAAATGTTTAGTAGAGAGGTCAGATGACTAATACTTACAGTACTTTAGTAGAGAGGTCAGATGACTAATACTTTTAGTACTTTAGTAGAGAGGTCAGATGACTAATACTTTTAGTACTTTAGTAGAGAGGTCAGATGACTAATACTTTTAGTACTTTAGTAGAGAGGTCAGATGACTAATACTTTCAGTACTTTAGTAGAGAGGTCAGATGACTAATACTTTCAGTACTTTAGTAGAGAGGTCAGATGACTAATACTTTTAGTACTTTAGTAGAGAGGTCAGATGACTAATACTTTCAGTACTTTAGTAGAGAGGTCAGATGACTAATACTTTCAGTACTTTAGTAGAGAGGTCAGATGACTAATACTTTCAGTACTTTAGTAGAGAGGTCAGATGACTAATACTTTCAGTACTTTAGTAGAGAGGTCAGATGACTAATACTTTTAGTACTTTAGTAGAGAGGTCAGATGACTAATACTTTCAGTACTTTAGTAGAGAGGTCAGATGACTAATACTTTTAGTACTTTAGTAGAGAGGTCAGATGACTAATACTTTCAGTACTTTAGTAGAGAGGTCAGATGACTAATACTTTTAGTACTTTAGTAGAGAGGTCAGATGACTAATACTTTTAGTACTTTAGTAGAGAGGTCAGATGACTAATACTTTTAGTACTTTAGTAGAGAGGTCAGATGACTAATACTTTCAGTACTTTACAGGGTCATTGGCCCTCTATCTTTTCCTGATAATGACACTCCAATAGCCCTCGGTCTCGTTCTTGACATAGTTCGTATTTTGTTAAGGATTGACCACTGGCAATCTTCTTACCGAATAGCGAGTTTATTCCGCAGGTCTAAAATTTGGCGATTTGCTGGCTGAAAGATAGACTAATCATTTTAGCGGAATAATTTTTGGCGGACAGGGAAAAGTTTTCTCTTTTTCAAATACTGAAGCCACAATTGAGTGCATATTTAGCGATTGAAATTTAGGCAGAAAGCTATCTAACCGCTAAAATAAGCCAAAATTATAACATCGCGGGAAAAAACCCCGCTATACGGCATCTCTTTTCACTGTTACTTGTTTACGATTAACAGTGTATACTAGTGTACATGGGGAAATTGTTTGTCGGGACAATGCAGGAATATAAATAAGTTCCCAATAAATCCACATCTGACCATCACTCTCATACAAAGAACATACATGTATTTGAATAATCTTATTGATTCTTCAGAAACTGTAGTAAATAAAACGGTAGAATCGTACGTCAAAATCAACATTTTCATCAAGATTTAAAATTGTATGCATTCGATGATGCAATGTTTCTTTGTTATAAATAAAATAAACAAATGTTTATTCGGTATATACATACATGTACATACAAACATACATAAATACCAAGGATAACCCATGAAAGCTCGAAAGCTTATTTCCAATGGGGTCCTTTGATGCACGGATGTTTGTGCTAGGGGATCATTTCTGTGGGAGGAAACCAGAGTACCCAGAGGAAACCCACGTGTCCGAGCGGGTGACAGCCATACCCTCTCACATACAACCACTGCCGATCACGGGGACTGAACTCGGGTCGCAACGGTGAGAAGTGAGAGCGCTACCTCTGCGCTACCCTCACACCATTTGTTCCTCAAATCAAAATACAATATATCTATACCAGCAGATGCGGTGTCGAGTTTCTCTTGGGAGTCCAGTATGGCCAGCCTGGCTCCGACAGACGTACAGTACGTTTCTGCATCCTGCCACGTCATAGCGACGTCCGAGGGTTTGTAACACAGAGACACCGCAGGTCGCCACAGGAAGTCCACTGGACAAGCAGGGGAAGGATATGTCACGAGGTTCGGTATTCCTTCTGAAATAGCAATGATATAAACCTAGTGAAAATGTAATTGCAAAGGAAGTAGCCCCATTGAGAATTGTTAAATAGCGTATTAGTTCGTCGGAGAGAGTCAATTTTTGGGCAATGGTTGTCTGTCGTCCGTCTGCTTGAGTTTTCACTGTTCAACTGTTATCCCAAACAATTTAGCTAAATCAATCGCATTGGTACATACATGTAACGTTCTTAGATACGTAAACCTATTTCTGGAGGAGGGGGGTGATCAGAAAAGTAGTAAATACAATATAATCAATATAATACAAATCCTTTTCACCTAAAAAATTGATACAAGGTATAAGGATTTTGTTCTTGCCTGTTGTGGTCCCGGTGAATGCTTGGGTTGGAAAAAGTTGCGAAAGTTTTCACTTAAAGATAACGGAACTCTGACATGTCCTTTTCATATGTTAAAGGTGAAGATAACGAACAGTGACCAATCTCATAACTCCTAAAAGCCATACAAAATAGATAGTTGTGCAAACACGGACCCCTGGACATACCGGGGATGGGATCAGACGCCTATAAGGAGTAAGCATCCCCTGTCAAGAGGTCACACCCGCCGTGAGCTTTATATCCTGATCAGGTAAACGGAGTTATCCGCAGTCAAACTCAGTGTGCCAAGAACGGCCTAACAATGGGTATGAAACACGCCAGACCGCATTTGACCCAATGATAGGCTGTATTGGCATACTAGATCGTTATAACGACCATAGAATTTGCGAAATGCTGACTTCAATCGATACTGTTGAAACCCCTGTATTACATGTTGTATGTAAACATGCTGAAGTAGTAACAATGCCTTTCAGTTCCGTTTCCGGGTTTATAATTCTGTGGTCATGAATCGAATTTTATACCATTCTTTAATTTTGTTGATATTTTTTCTTTCCAAAAGGTCTCATCGCAATGTTTACGAAGCTTACCGCTAATGTCGGGTGAGCAAACATTGGCCCCACTAGATAGCTGGGTACATTTGGATTGACAGGAGGATAACTGGCATGACCCATCAGCCAGTTCCTGAAAAATAGAACACACAATTCAAATTTCACAAACAATAACTGATAAATGAATTCTAATTTATTGATAAGATGGTACGAGGAAGGTGCAGTCCTGCCCATTCCTTTGAAATGACGTAAAAGCTATGGCATATTGATTAGTCAGTACTTAGGTGATCATAACGATCAGTAAGCAATCTCATAAATCCTTTAACAAAATCGAAATCGGGGTTAACCCTGGCAACATCAGGGGTAGGATCAGGTGTCATGGGGAGTAAGTATTCCCCGTCGTGAGCCCCCTGTCTCGATCATGAGTTATTATAATACAGTTAGATTTTAATGAATATTGTATTTAAACTCAAGTTAGGCATCTATACTTGAGTAAATATAAGATACTCTAGTCCTTCACAGGGAAAATAGTTTTCCAGTTTGCTAGAACCTCGACACGTTTAAGGATTTTGTCCTCTGACCCCCACCTCCGAGCACCAGCCTTACATACTATTTACACGGACATCTCATAAAAATCTAAGATTCGGATTCACTGCTTCTCCTCAGTTCACCTAAACCTCAATTGGTGGGGCTTTTCTAGCATAAAAAATTATCCGTCGTCTGTCCGTCCGTCTGTTTGTAAGTCGTTAACTGCTCTCCTCGAAAATTTCAGGTTGAGAACTGTTTGGAAATATATGAAACAATCCTTGCATTTAGCACTCTATATGAAAGGCAATTACAAACATGTGTCATTTACGAGTGGGAAGTTGTGTTTTGTCTTTTAAAGTTTAAATACGGAAAGCATGATTGACTGATTGATTGTATATTGTTTAACGTTCCACTCGAAAAATTTTCACTCATATTGAGACATCACCATTGCCGGTGAAGGGCTGCAAAATTATGGCCTATGCTCGACGCTCATGGTCCTAGAGCAGGGAAGGATCTTTATCGTGTCACACCTGCTGTGACATGAGGTATCGGTATTTCGCGGTCTTATCCGAAGGACCGCGCTATTTAGTCACCTCTTACGACAAGCAAGGGGTATTGAGGACCTATTCTACCCTGAACCCCCATGGGACTGGAAAGCATCCATTCACTCATAGTAAACCACTGACAATAAAATATTGTTCATTATAATATGATTGCTATTCTTAGTTTGAAGTACATGTAGTTTTAAGATTCCTGATTCCAGCATTTTTCAATCTAATAACTTTTATATGTGCACATCTGTGTTGGAACTATGTAATTTACACCTGTATTTGCCAATCGTGGTACCTTCTTTTTATTTCTAGAATTTGATTAAACTAGTTCTTCGTTTGAAGAAAAGTCTGAACAAGGTATCCGTACTTATCAATATAGGAAATCAATAAGCAACGAACGTGAAATGTACCTTAAATATAAAGTCTTCCTTCGTTTTTGATATCACGTTTACCTGTTGTTAAAACTCAAGAATCGATTGCTTGTAAACTTATCGCTGAGGTGCTGAAACAAATGAACAAAAAATAAGGTTTAAGTTTAAATGAATGGCAAAAGAAAAACCGATCATGATGTTATTTGTATTTGCATTAATAGAGTCAAATTGAAATTGGGAGACGTCATGACGTCATGAAACGTCATGAAGGTCGTTTCATGACGTCTCCCAATTTCAATTTGACTCTATTAATGCAAATACAAATAACATCATGATCGGTTTTTCTTTTGCCATTCATTTAAACTTAAACCTTATTTTTTGTTCATTTGTTTCAGCACCTCAGCGATAAGTTTACAAGCACCTTTTGACAATTGTGATCTGTGATTTACTTGATATCTTTATTATGTCAAACACAATAACTGTCCAAAAAGAGTGTTTCAATAATATCAACGTGTTTTGATGGACACATTTATTTGATTTTTTAGAATGCAACACTGATGCCCGACAGGGGGCCCACCTTTGTCTTCCATTGTTTGTACCAACCCTTAACGTTCGCAAGAAAAATAGAGTAACTAAACAATGGCGTCTAATCTAATGGATATATTTGAAGCGTCCATTTCAATACAGATGCTGACACCATGCTTGAAATTTCGAAACTGAAAAAAGATATTCAAATAAAGATACATCAAATGCTGTGGCGCGAGATGTAAACAATTACGAATTAATTTTCCAGAATTACAAAGTACATTCCATGTAGAAGATAAATTTCATTGTATAATTTCTATTCAAGGGAAACCGAGCTTTGTTACAAAGCTCTCTACAAATAGCTTGGTGCCATCTTTGGCGGGAAAAAACCGCGATCTAAAGACGAATGTAAATGCAATCTCAACAGTAAAATTCAACGTGTAAGAAAAGGTTATTGGAAAACATTTACGCCTGCTAATTTTAGAAATAAATTTCATTTTTGAAAATGCACGAGGGTGTGGATTGCAACGCTTTACGGCAGCAGATTTTATGAAGCACGAAAACGTTTCAGAAAACTATGCCATTTTGAAGCCTTGCAGTTCTTACTCTCATGTATTTTCAAATATGAAACTTATTTCTCAGATTCACATTCTGATTTCCTTTCTCTCAAAATTCCAAGTCGTGAAACTAGGCGTACTGTATTTATCAATATTTAGATACTCCTTTGCATCTGCAGAGCGTTCCTACAGAGATGGCAATGGCATAAACATCGGAAATAGAAATACATGAAAAAATTTATAACATTGAATGTTTTACTAAAATCATACAGATGATTGTCCATTATCCGCATGTAGATTTATTTCTGTAGTTCTCACTAAAAGATGCGTAATCATCATCACAATTTTCATTTTCTAAATTGATTGCTTTCTTTAATGGTAATTAATGCATGTTAGACAAAACATGTTTTTCATGGCCTACTTTCTGTGAAAGGACCGTAGTATCTCATAATAGTACTCGCCTTCGAGTTCAGGGAGAAAATGTGAAAGTGTGAGGGCAAAATCAAAAACGTAAGAAACATGCAACAACAAGGCTAATAAGCGAAAAATATTGCATTTAAATTATCTATAATAATTCTTCAACTTATGACATTTATCTTTAAAGCTTTACCGTTTACAAAAATTTGAATGAAGATTGTCATATTGAAAAGAAGATGATAAACTAGTAGTAATAGTCAACCTGCGGTTGTGAAGATTTCTCCATATAGATGCATCCGGGATCCGGGAGGAGCCCCACCCCCGCGATAACTGTGGTGGGATTGAGTTGGCAAAGTAAACGTTCTCTCCAATAATTCACTGATTGACAATGCCCCCGCTGTAGACACTCGCGAACACATTGCTTCTGGCCTATAATGGTCATTATAGGTCCAGTGATGTTCAGCCGCTGTCCAGATTGAGTAATGGTCAAACTTAACCCATGAGCTTCATAAATAGCAAAAACCACGGATGTCAAAATAAATAACAAATTTTTGTATCCGTGCAGTTTAAAAGCCATTTCCATCACTTCTCTTCAGAGAAATGAGGTTCCTATGAAATGTTACCAATTTCAACATTTAATTGATTAATGATTTCCTTTTCTTTATTTAATCATTTAGTAGAAGTCAGTTAAATATTAGAGACACAAACAAACAGTCATTATGTGAGTTTATTTTGTCCTAAAATGACTTGCTATGGATCGGGTTTTTTTTTTAATCAGATACAATATTCTTTCTTCTCTTTGTTTGCATATTTGCTGGTAACAAATAATTGAAGGAAAGTTGGAATTTGCCTTTATTTGTACTACAGAGGACAAAGGCTTCAATATGCATGATCAGATATGCGATTAATTAGCCGTATTCTACGATGAAGGGTATCCGGGTAGCGCAGAGGTAGCGCTCTCGTTTCTCACCGCTGTGACCCGAGTGTGATCGGCAGTGGTTGTATGTGATAGGGTATGGCGGTCCCCCGGTCGGACACGTGGGTTACCTCCGGGTACTCCGGTTTCCTCTTACATAAATGACACCCTAGCGCAAACATTCGTGCATCAAAGGTCCCCATTAAAAATAAGCTTTCGAGTTTTCATGGATTATCCTTGGTATTTATGTTTATATGTATGTTTGTATGTTTGTATGTATGTATGTATGTATGTATATACCGAATAAACATTTTATTTATGAAGTATACATCTATTTGATAATTCACGAAGACAAATTGATTCATGAACATTTTCTAAAGCTTGAGTTGTTTAACATTTTCACACATGCTGTCTCTGTGTGACCGAAAATTTCATTTCGTTGTCAAACTTTATAGAGCTCCGCAATTTATCAATCATGACGTTTCTTTGAACGATAAGTGTAATGTCCTGATAAGTGTGATGCCCTGATAAGTGTATTGTCCCGATAAGTGTAATGTCCTGGTAAGTGTAATATCGCTCAAGATTTGCGGAAGGAAACGTGATACGAAGATGTGGAGTTTCCCCCCCTCAAAATTCAATTAATTGTACCTGAAGAAGGTAATCCATTTGTTGTGTTACAATGTATATACATGTACCTGTATCCTCTATGGTTACCAGTTATTTCCTGAAAATGATATTGACAGAAATGTTAGATATACATTTTATAAAACGATAAATTTATACAGCTTTCAGCAAAACATTTTAAAACTTTACTTTTTCAACTTCATAATGCTAAGGGTCCCATCTTAGTCCCACACGTTTCATAAGCGGAATTCAATTTAAAATAAGGACGTAATGATGATTTAGGCCCTTTTACAGTGGTGTAAATCACGTGACCGAAATAAGTATTCAATAAGTCTACATTGTGGCTTAAGAAATGAGTGTTGTAACTGCGATTGTCTCGCTTGATGAGCAAATCATAGCGAGCGGCGCGATAATGCATATTCTCCCTGAGAATCATTGTTGAACCTGTTAGGCCTAAATCGATATATTATTTATTTGACCTTTTCCCGACTCAAGTTTCAACGAGGGGTAGGTATGTTGGCGAATTATGAAATATTAAAAATTTGCATATACATTTACAGTGTGTATATGTGTTAGTATTGGTACTTCAATGCATCTTTTGAAACATGTATTATACTGAATAAAACATCGCTAACATTACTGTGTATGTATATCTGTCTTTAAGATCTTGCTTAATTCATGTAGTGTATGGAACTTCTAATTTTTTGAATGCATGCTAGTTCAAATCCATCGGATATATAAACGGTACACGTAATTCTGTCTGAGGTTTTTATTTTTCATTTATTTATTTTCACTCGGGAATTATGCTGGCCACACTCATCTACAAGATTTAAAACAATCTCTAGACACGGCGTCTCCTCAAAATACTAGTTTATCACTGCATATTTCCTTCGAAGTGGATACTCCACATTGCACAGGCAGTGAGACGATGCGGGGGGAGGGGGGGGGGTGAAGCGAGCTCATACATTTTCTATATTGACACCAGCCAGTTTCTCGCGAACTGTTAAGAGAACAAAAATCAAAATTTGGTACATTCTCGGGGCTTTTCGGGCAAACAGAAAACACCTCGAATATATAATACGGCAAACTCCATTTTTATATCAAATTACGACGATTAAAAATTATTTATTGTGTCATCTACAGAAATGTCTGCTAGAAACGCTCAGTAATTTTAAAAACTTGTTAATTACGGTCTTCCTTGCAAGACCATATACATAGTTGAAGTATTTTACAGTCTTCGGACAATGCACTTAATTCCTTTCCTTTGTGATCGGTAGATAATGCATAATACGATAATTCTAATTTATTTGATTGGTTGAAATTCTGTTAAACGCAAGGGGAATAATTTGTTGGTGATCTAATTTACGTACGACTTAACAATTTTACAAGATTTCTAATTTTAAAGTTGTATTCTACATCGTGATAATGGCTGACTTCCTATTAAAACAAGGAAGAAAATACAAATATCAGCAGTATTTGTCTATTCATTTCAAATTCCATTGCCTAGTTGAGTAGCTCAGTAGGTTAGCACGTCGACTGCTGAAATGTGGATCGCGGGTTCGAGTCCAATATCAGGGGTTTTGATTTTTTTCAGATTGCTTTAACTAACCAGGGCCGTAAATTACATGGAGGCGGAGGAGGCAGCTGCCTCCTCCAACTTTTGAGCCAAAAAAAAATTAAAATTTAAAGTTCATTAGAATTTATGTTGTTTCCAATAACTAAGAACATGATACCTCCCTTAAAAAGCATTCCAAATCTTTCTTTTAGAATGAGTTAGTCAAGTAACATCTTAGAAGGCCCTAGAATCAAGGCTTTTGCACGAAACGTGTTCAGTGTGCACAAAATGTGCTCAGCGTCTGGGGGCCTGGGCGGCCCCCAGACCCCCGCCTAATTTCCTGCCTCCTCCAAATTGAAGGTTAATTTACGGCCCTGCTAACACTGCATTTTTTGACAATATGAAGTAATTTTGAAAGTTTTAAATTTCAAAATATTGTTGTACATAATCAGGGCCGTAAATTAACCTTCAATTTGGAGGAGGCAGGAAATTAGGCGGGGGTCTGGGGGCCGCCCAGGGCCCCAGACGCTGAGCACATTTTGTGCACACTGAACACGTTTCGTGCAAAAGCCTTGATTCTAGGGCCTTCTAAGATGTTACTTGACTAACTCATTTTAAAAGAAAGATTTGGAATGCTTTTTAAGGGAGGTATCATGTTCTTAGTTATTGGAAACAACATAAATTCTAATGAACTTTAAATTTTAATTTTTTTTGGCTCAAAAGTTGGAGGAGGCAGCTGCCTCCTCCGCCTCCATGTAATTTACGGACCTTCATATCCCCCTTCTCATCCTTATCAAATTTCTATGGTGTAGCATACTCCCTTAAAAAAGAAATAAATCAAAGAAAAGAAGATTGCAATGCACTTTGCTCTTATTCATAGCAGCTATCAAAAATGTTTCTATAATTCAATAAATAACAGAAATGGTCTTTTGTATGCAATTTTTTTCGAGAAATATTTGGAAAATCTAAGCTATTTACTATATTTTGTTTTCTGCTGTGTGAATACATCAAACACACCAAACATCTATCTGTTTCACTTTTTTCTTGCGGTTCAGAAGAAACGATGCTTTCTAGTACAAATATCATGTCTACTTCAAGGTCATACTACGAAAGGTATCAAACAGTAGTTTCTAGCAGGTGATTTTACAAACGTCATCTTATGTGAGATTTACCATTGTGGCACAATAAATATCCCTCTCTGCTAAAAGGCCGTAAGGACCGAACATAGGCCTAAATTTTGCAGCCCCTCACCGGCAATGGTGACGTCTCCATATGAGTGAAAAATTCGCGAGAGGGATGTTAAACAATATTCAATCAATCAATCAACCATTATAGAAAAGTTTGATCATTTGAAAAATAAATAAATACACATACACTGTAATCTAGTGAGAGGGGTCGTAATATATATATTCCAGAGAAAACAAGATTGCAAAAATGTGCACTTAAATGACCTTTGACCCCGTAGAACTATTTGAGGTCATGGGACAACATGACAAACTTTATAATCAAAGGCCTGAAGGGCCTGAGAGTCGACTCGCACGTCCTTGTCAACAGGAATAGGTGATCTTGAAGGAGCAATATAGTAGTAATAAAGGATGACGAACATCGTGTGAGTGTGTTCGAATATGCACGCTTCTTTAACAGGATTTATACTTTAATGCATGGTGCCTGTGTAAAGTGACTAGATTTGACTAAGTCATGACCACTGCCATTTGAATTACATGTACATATCCAACATGGATATAAAGAGCCATTGCTAACTGATGATTGTGCTAAACAATCCATGATGTATAAATGCTAAGAATTGGAAGAAAATCATTAATTAGTCATATAGTACTTTATATCACAACAGAAAACCCTCAAATAAACACCACAGTGGTTGTAAGAAGATACCATCCAACTAAAAAGTTTAGCAAATGAATTCCCTGAGCTTAAACTTTAGTCAATGTTACATTGACTATGCAGTTGACATCTGTAAGAAACATCACTGGTTTTACTGTACTGACTCTCCGTGCATATTTCGAGAGTTTATTCAGCAACTAGTCATAAAATGCTACCATCAAAGCAATGAATAAAACAAAAAATGTTTGACAAACATACAACAATACTACCCCTCCCCCCCTCCCAACGTGGTGCAAAATTGAAAAGGGTTATACACATGCATCATTTAATTGGTAATAGTACCAAACCAATTCAAGTCAAGATGTTGAGTGGACAATATCTTCATATGTCCAGAATGGACTGACCCTTGGCCTTTGACCATGTGACCTAAAATAAATAGAAGTCATCTAGTCCATAAGATGTACCAGTATACCAAGTTTGGTGTCAATCAAGCTACTGATTCTAGAAATATAGGAGACAATATATTACTATGTCCAGCTTGACCCTTCATCTTTAACCATGTGACCTCAGAACCGATAGGAGTCATCTACTCCTTAGAATGTACAAGTGAACCAAGTTTGATGTCTGTCAAGCAAAGGGTTCTCAAGATATTGAACGGACAGTATATTCCTATGTCTAGAGTGGACTGACTCTTCACCTTTCGACCTAAAATAAACAGGGGTCCTCTTCTACTCACAACCAACCAACATTTGAAATATCATAACGATCAAGTGAATGGTTCCCAAGATATTGAGCAAACATATGGTCTGCCGACCCACAAGTGCAAAGCATCCCCCCTTTTTTTCCTTCTTTGAAAGGGG
Source organism: Ostrea edulis (assembly GCF_947568905.1). Lineage (NCBI taxonomy): Eukaryota > Metazoa > Mollusca > Bivalvia > Ostreida > Ostreidae > Ostrea > Ostrea edulis. Next base: position 75,533,250 of record NC_079166.1, on the reverse strand, counting down.
GCATAAATAATTGTTTAAAGAATCTTATATACACTCACATGAGTTTAGAAATACGGCTGAAATGGGTTTCCGTACTTAAAATAAAAACACGTAAATACTGACTATTACAATGACATTAATGAGCTTCCATAATTCTAGAAAAAAAAAAATGCATTTTGCTTATTAATTTACATTCGTATTTAACCAAATATGATACGCACTTTTGAATTTTTTTATGAGAAAGGACACGTACTACATATCATTAAAGGTTTTTGACTCATTTTGTTTTAGTCAATCCAATGCGCACTTAATTTTTCGCCGCGTTGTTTACCTATCTGAAAGCGTAAAATTGTTTTTAAAAAATTATCTTACACCATGTAGCTAATTATTATGAAAAGCCAATTAAAACTTATCATCGTACAATTTTTAAAACTGCCATGATATTATGATACCGTGACTAGCACATGTTTTGTGTACACGTCCTTTGTCACTTGATTTTGTCAAGATTTCTGCATGTTGCACGTTTTTCATGGGTCTGGGAATATACGATTACTTTTGAGTTTTAACTTTCCTTTTGTAGTAAACGATTGATTTACTTACCCATCTAAATGCGGCGAAATTTTAGAGAGTTATGTTTGAATTCTTCATTTAGTACCAATTAAATTACTGGCTTTGATTATTGATATTTTTATAATTACCGAGAGGGGTCGTTATATCGCACCTTGGTACGTCATTTTTCGTCACAAGCTTGGGTGAAACATTGAACGCTCGTATCGGCTATTTAATTGATATGAACTTTAAACAAAAACAAAAAAATATCGAGTCTGTTAAAACTTAATTGCTACAAACTCTCGTGCTTTGTTGAAATTATCATTATTTCCCCGAAAATACTGCTATGTAGTGTGTATAAGGACAAGATTGTCGTTTTCTTAAAAAAACAAATTTGCTACACTGTATACAAATTCTAGTGCATGCTTTTTTGAGAACCCCCATTATTTCCACAAAGATTTCTCATCAAGTTAAATGCGACTGTACACACGAACAATGGTAGGCCCTATTTCCACAATTTACAGGCCCCAAGGGGATGCGTATTAGATATATTCGGCAAAATACGGTAAATGTGTAGAATAGTCTGAAAGCGAAAAACAGAACAAACTGAACGTGCGTTCCTCGTTTCACCCGGGTAGATTCCCGCAGAAATAGTCACATGGATTAGGCTTTGACACACTTTCGAAGGGGCCTCGACGGGGAGTATGATCAATACCATTTTCAAATTCCAATCTAAGGAAGCGAGATATTACTTTCTTTACTATAAAATATTTACTTACAAGTTATTTGTTTCATGCTTACGGATCTATTTTTGTAGAACTTGATATATTTATACACACGTATGTCGCATGTTTAATGTACAATCGACTTAATTTGCTTACATCATGTATTCATGCGCAATATGTTTAGTTTCTTTAAACGTATTGAGGGGACTCATTTAAATTACATTGTTATAAGAATGTCAACATACATGTATGACAGGTCTTCAAAACCTAATGAAGTTGTTAAAAAAAGCAAATGAAAAACTTTTGAAGATCTTTGTGCGCGGTATTTATTTGCTGTCAGTGTAAGAATAAATAGAGAGTTTGTGAGCCGCGATAAATCCGCACGCCGTTGACAGCAAGGAGCATCTCGCTTCGCTAGCCGACTCAAAAAATTGTTCCCTGTCCAATTCTTAACAAAATTATGTCATATGCCTACCCAAAATCGTGATGCATGCAGATGTAAATCGATTCAAATATGTTGTCATTTAGTCTTTAAAAACCTCTAAAATGTGCCGGTAGAGAAAGGGTTAATATAAAACGCAGTGATGGGTATGGTCCTAATCCAGCGTGAAAACTAATTGTTTCGCGCTTTATCAGGTACGGCGCGAGTTCTCTAAAGGGAAATAACTCGGACGCATCTCGAAAACATGAGGTTTTTGAAGTATCAAAATATATTTCAAAGGTGCATTAAGGTCGTTCGAATTTAACGGATTGGCGATATTTAACGATAATTCCCACTGTAGATAGAATGAAAGGACTTAGAACTATGTGTTGAGGATGTATCACGTGATTGCTTTAAACTAGGCACATAGAACTGTTTACATACATGTATGGCCATACAGTGACAATCCTATCAACTAAATCTATATGTTGATAACGGACATTTTCAAACAGGTTCACAACAAATTCTTGAATGCACCGAATCATGCGAGTTGAAATCAAGGATTACGGCCTGCAACAAAAATTGTATCATTGTTTTATTCTGTTTTTATGTTCCAGTCCATTCATATGCTTCACACAAGCTTTTGATTCGGGTTCAAGGTAGCAGTATTTTTATCATATCACCTTGAACCTGTCGGGCAGCCATAATAACTCCCCGCATTGATATACAGGTGTACATAGCGATGTACGTATATTGCGTTCAGTGTACCAAAATGGCTCGTAGTTTGTGTCATTTTCGAAGGCAATAAAAATAATAGTTACCGACCACTGATGGCATGCAACATTTGTAAATGTAACTACTATGTATGTATATCAGCGCCACGTGTGCCCGGGGACGGGAATCTCGCAGTAAACAACTAGCGGACAGCACAATCTCGGCCGAGGAAAACAACTCCCACACATTTTATTTATTTACATCCACGACTATTTCCGTATTCGGTGCAGGTGCCCCTTTAACAGGTAACGAGTACATATACTACACACTTGCCATGTCCTTCGGCTTGGGCAGTTGATGTTTGCAAGTCAATCTGTTGGCTTGTTCATACTTTTTCTTTTAATTATTTTCACTGTAAATTTAGAGAAAGATGTTCAGAAAATAATGATGTAAATTGTGTTAGTAAAAAAGAAATGAAAAAAAAAAAAATGATATGAAATCTAATGTGTGGTCAAGATGTGGTTTGTATTTTTCTTATCCTCTTGTTTAAAACGCTACTTATGGACATGACTGACATTCTGGACTACCCCCAACCCCCTGGAATTGACAGCGTCCGTAATATGTCGCCACACAGCAGCTTTTTTAGCATTAGTAACCTGGTTTGTCTGTTTAGACTTGAGCAAACTTAACAGGGCCGTAAATTACATGGAGGCGGAGGAGGCAGCTGCCTCCTCCAACTTTTGAGCCAAAAAAATTAAAATTTAAAGTTCATTAGAATTTATGTTGTTTCCAATAACTAAGAACATGATACCTCCCTTAAAAAGCATTCCAAATCTTTCTTTTAAAATGAGTTAGTCAAGTAACATCTTAGAAGGCCCTAGAATCAAGGCTTTTGCACGAAACGTGTTCAGTGTGCACAAAATGTGCTCAGCGTCTGGGGGCCTGGGCGGCCCCCAGACCCCCGCCTAATTTCCTGCCTCCTCCAAATTGAAGGTTAATTTACGGCCCTGCTTAAATGTTCTTCAACTAGTTCCACTAGAAATAGTGTCTCCTCTGGTGAGAAATTCTCACTTCGTTTCTTGTTTGTGTTGGTAGCCATTATTGTTTACATATACAGACGACAGATGTTGCATTGTGGGATACTAACCACTGGTTAAAGTACTAAACCGTTGGTTAGTAAGTCCTAGGGCTAAACTCACTTTGAGCAACATAATTTTGACCAGTGTTTAGATACCCAGTGGATAGTAAATTTACCCACTGATTAGCTTAACCAGTGGTTAAATTTAACCAAGGTTTTGAGCAACTGGGTCCGGAATTGACAGTTTGTTTGATAGATGAATTCTTTCTCTTATTATGTTGATACTACATGTTCTGATTTTCCCGTATCGACTGTTGTTGCTGCTTCTACGAGTGTTTCTGCTGTTGCTGCTGCTGTTGCTTCTGTGAGTGCTTCTACTTCTGAGGTTGATGAATTTGCTGTTGTTGTTGCCAGTGTTAGTGTTGCTTCTCCTGTCGTTGTTGTTGCTTCTATTGTTTTAATTATTATCATTATTTTATTGTATTTCGTATCACCATACACATTTCACTTTAAACACCATGTTATTAAGATGTGACAAAACTTTTAACGATAATATTTCTTATCATTCTGAACTATGGCAATTTACGCCAACATGCTTCATTTTCAATAATGAAATTTATTTCTTGTATCTATATTCTTTTTATTCTGTAAAAAGTCCAAGCTGTTAGAATAGACGGACTATATTTATCAAGTAGCTCTGTATCCACACGCACAGTGTTTATAACTATACAGCTGTTTATAAAGAAATACCGATCATTTGAATTGGTAAAGATATCAAAGGCAAAAATATTGGGAATGTATATAGATGATGTAAATCAGGTGTAGACATGTTTTGATGTTTTCGTGGGTATATATAATTCGCAAAAATATTTTTCGTAAAAGTAAACTCCCCTATGTTGTCCTTTCGACGCAAAATTTAAGAACACAGAGATTAATTTACAGCAGTTTTACCCAATGCTGCAAAAACAAATTAACGCAAAAATAGTCCAAATATATAATTTCCTAGTGTATAATTTCGAAAAATACGGAAATTAATAGATTTGTAGAGCACGAGTAATTCCGTAAAGATGCGGTGGTACACTTATCGATCACTCTACCCAACACATCAGCGGAATAGGATCACCTCTGCTCATTAGAGCCGCCACAAAGCGTGCTCATCAGCGCAATCGCAAACCCTGCTCATCAGCACAATAGCAATTCTGCTCATCAGTGCAACAGGAAATTCTGTAGCAAACTTTGTGCATCAGCGCAATAGCAAACTGCACATCAGCGCAATAGCAACTCTGTTCATCAGCAAAATAGTAACTCTGTTCATCAGCGCAGTAGCAAACTCTATACTCATAAAAAAATGCCGAACTCATCTCATTATCGTAATTGCAAACTCGAATCCTTAACGCAATAACAAATTCTGCTCATCAGCGGAACATCTACGTTTGGGCTTCTCATACATTCACCATACATCAAAGTACTTAACATTTTGAGAACTTTAAACGTACGTGTAGTTCGCTAATCTTCTAGTAAGACTTAGGGGAATGTTAGAAATGCATTCTGATATATGTATTGTAATGTTGTTATACCGGTAGATATGAATATAATAGCTACATATAGAATTAATAGTACAAGTTGAAAATAGATTGTAAATTGATATTTACATATTCTCAATAATGATGGGTAAATCGGTATCCTTATTAGTAAAACTACAACTAAGCCATGTAATTTTCCTACAAAAAACAAAAATGCAACAATTTTTTTCTTTGAATTTGTGATATTATTTTGTTTATGCATCTTGTAATAGAGGCTACCTGTGAAGAAATAAAGTAATTAAAGTAAAAGTAAACAATTCTGCTTCCTAGGAGGCTGAGAAAGTTCTAGATTGATATAAGGTCTGCCGGGGTAATAATGCACTGTAAAGCGCTTTGAGCAGCATACGCTGGAAAAAGCGTTATATAAAACCAATCATTATTATTATTAATTACTACGATAGGTTAGCCGCTTGTATACATGTATACGTTTTAACGTCATCCTCAGGAATTTTTCACTCATATGGGGACGTCACCATTGCCGATGAAGAGCTGCAAAATTTAGGCCTGTTTGGTGCTTACAGTCTTTGAGCAGGGAAGGATCTTTATAGTCCCACACCTGCTGTGACACGGGGCCTCGGTTTTTTGCGGTCTCATCCGAAGGACCGTCCCATTTAGTCGTCTCTTACGACAAGCAATGAGAACTGAAAACCTATTCTAACCCGGATACCCACGGGACAGGTCTATAATATAGGTTTTTAAAACTATAATAAAGGTAAAATTGTATGCACATATAATACAGATAGAAAATATACATGTGCTTGCCTGTGTCAGATATAGATAGAAAATACAGGTACTTGGCTGGAATTATTAATGGTGAAAAATAGAGATATCCATGATGAAGATGAAAATACAAATGCACTTAATCTATGTGGTAAATATAAATGTTTATACAAAATATCGCCACCTATAATTTTATTGGAAATATTAGATACCAGTAACCTAAGTGTAAAATAAAGAAACCTGTATTAAGTACGTAATTCATGTTAAAACTTTCATCGGGCATACCAATCATTCACGGCATTCTGAAATGGTTAATAATATGACATTTTCAGATCTTATAAAACAAGTGGAAACATTAAAAAAATCCCATATCCTCCATATCGATATTGAAGACATTGACAGCATTTATCGAACACGTTTTACCGGTCTCTATAGCCGAGTGTTTCGAGACCGGAAGTCACTGGTTCCATTCCCGATCCCGGCGCCGCGTCGATTGGTCTGTTGTTCGCATTAGAGATATTAAAGGTGAAAGTCACGAGAGTTAACAAAATAAACAAGTCTTGTTGCATTGGTCAAAGTTTGAGGCACTTACATAGAGCTGGTGACGTCTCAACACAAGTGAAAACCTCCTGAATGAAATATAAAGAAAAGCACAATCGAATAAGTATCCGTGATGTAAGGGTAGGATTAACGATTTTGTTATTTTAGAGCTGAATATAAATGATGTCATATCCATTCTTCGTGTTAATAAAGCTGTAAGACCAGATTGCATCAGTGGTATATTGTTGAATTCAATAACAAGGATTATTTCAAAAACACTACCTATGCATGCTTTTTAACATGCCTTTGAATGAAAACACATTTCCCAATCATTGTCAATTAGCTAATGCGCTGTCAGATAATTTTGTTTCTAAAAGTTGGCTCATCTGTAAAACCCTATCTGAGAAATTTCACTAGACTTACGTAAGCAACATTATGGAAATAATGATATTCAAACAAGTCTATAATCATGTTCATTCAAATGACATCAGGCAGGTGTCTTACCAGATATCAGTTGCTGGATTCCAGTATTGTGAAGCATTGCTGGGGAAAATCGTGTTGTATGGTGATTTGTCAACTATCAAGGTCAATTGACAGGGTTTGGAATATTATATTCACACGGGATAGCAGGCGGTCTTTTTAACGGTTTTACAGTAAGTCAGAAAGTTATGTTTTATATAGATGTTTTCTCCTCTAGCGAATCCATTAACGCTGAGATCCTTCCAAGGTTCCATGATTTCTCCTTTGTTATTTCTAATACATGTTTAATATAAGTAAATGATGTTTCAGAAACTTGGCACTACATGTATGTAGATTACGTGCAGATGACAATTCTAAACAAAATTCCTCCTCAAATGCCGCTGGCATAGACTATGATATTAACCATAAGCTAAATGTGTCAGATGAATGGTCTAAACATTCTTCTTAAATGTTGATCCTTCAAAAAGCATCTTTATATTTAAAAACAAAATAAAGAATCGGGTTTGTTCATCTAAATGTAAACATCTTGGATTACTTTAAAAAAAAAAAAAATTTATACTGTATATCAAACAAACCTCGAACCCACATTTATACCAACGGGTATCGTAAAACTATTGCATGTGCTTTCCAGCCGACAAGTAATGGATACAAAACATGGCTTACCTCCCTTGTTTAATGGTCCAAACCTTAAATGGACCAGCAATAGTTGTCTGCCCTTTATTCATTTGATATATCATAAATTAAGTTTTTATCAAGTGAAACATCAAATACTTTTTAAAAACACAATTTTTTTTTTCCATTTTATTATTTTAAAAAATATATATGAGAATTACATCTTGAATTAATTTTGAAAATGTTGCGAACAAGAAATTATACATCCGCCTGAGAGATTGATACACTATTAGTTCGAATTCTGAAAATTAACTTTGCTGATACATGTACGTATGCAAGTTGTTTTTTTTGGGGGGGGGGGGGGGGGTCTTTTTTGTAAGATTAGGAATTTTGCTATATATTTGAATAAATCGACTTTACACACAGTATGGAAAACCTCATTTTGTAATATTTTCTGATTTCTATAATTTCTCCTGTGTTAAATGAATTCACACGATTCTGTCATCATGTTGATACAAAATCTCGAAACGGAGTTTCAAATCGATTCGCGATTTCATCGAAATTTCCGTTTAACTGTAAGCTTTAAAAAAATGTCTAGAAATTGACCAAGAACCTCTCTATTTGTACCCATTTAAGAAGTGATTAACATCGGTGTTCTTTTGAAATATTTAAAAAAAAAAAAAAATAAATATAACGTAAGTCAAATAAGATTTTATTTTTAAAAAATCCACGAAATGTTTTTCAGCGCGTCTTTAATTATGATCGAGTCTGAACAAAGTAATAAGGCTGGTTTAAAGTCTTGCGTTTTCATCTGCAAGCTAGTGCCTGCTCTGGGCCGCCTCTGTTGATGACTGACACAGAGGAAATGTAAACAAGCCGTGATTGTCGACAAGGAAGTGTCACCGGCTGACGGGGAGTTTTTCCTTCACCTGCCAAGATATACTTTTCCTCTGGTCAAAAAAGTACACACAGTCCCATAACTCTACCACTTCAAAGACAAAAGAAAATCCAATCTTGTTATGAGACCAGAATATTTACATAATAGTATACTAAACTGAAGCGTATAATTTATATTGCTGAGAAAATTAATTTAGCATACATAACGACAAGAGGGGGAGTGGAATCGCTGCTAATCAAAAATTGTGTTATAAATAAGGGATAAGAGTTTATCTGCGGGTTCGAGATAATTATAATTAAATTTCTTTGAATAATCCAATATACATTTCATATATTTCATGGTTCTCATTGGTGTCGTTCATGGTTTTTTTTTTTCTTAGTTTGCTTAAGGCTTTTGTCATAATGTAGCCCATTGCTAGTTTTGAATTCAAAGTGAAAGTATTTGTTATTGTCGAAAAAAAAAATCCTGATATGAAAAGTAAACAGTAATTAACAGCTATAAAATCAAGTATCATATTTGCAATGAAAATACAAATTTAAAGTTTGATATATATACATGCACATATACTTAGAAACACACATATCGAACATATGTTTTTCTTTTCTAATTCTCTTTTTTTTTTCTTAATTAGGAAGAAAAAGGAGATATTGATTTTCTTTTAGCTTAACCTTATATGATCTCAAAAAAACTAACATGTCTATAAAACAAAATCATATTTAAAACACCGCATTTTCTTCTCCGCAATCAGATATATATTTTTCTAAGTAAAATTATTTTGTAAATTAAGAAATATCCCCCCAACTTTAGCTAGTATTCTAATTTTCAGCAAAGTTATTTTGCTATCAGGACAAAGCTTTTAATTATATACCACATTTGACCAAATCGTGTTTGAATTGATTCCATTAATTAATATTAATCAACATTTATTTTATTAATTTTGACAAGTAAATGATCTATTTTAAAAATTCGAGGATACTTCTTTATATATAGTATAAGTATTTTGAAGTAAATATTCAAAGATGTTATTACAAATTACAGAGTTCAATAGTTCAATAGCTACAGCCTGACTATTTCTAGATACAGTAATTATTAGTCTGATGGACGAGGATGTTTTAATAACATTTTTTTTTCTTTCGTATCGAAATTACTTGCCAAAAACTTGCACTGGTGTCAGAAACTTTGTACAGTAATATGTTATACGTGTTTCATTTTAATCCATAATTTTTTTGGTTTAAGCATTTTGAAGAGAGAAAAAATTTAGACGTTCAACCACAAAAACAAAAGTTATAAATTCTCAAACATTTGTGTATGAATTCAAGGATGCTAATTAATACAAAACTGTACAGTCGTTTGGGATTAATCAGAAAAGCCTTTTTGTAAACTGAATTTTTTTTGTGTGTAGTATTCATTGAATGTTTCTTATGTGGTAAGGATATTTTGAGATTGTATAACATTTATTATGAGGGGTGTAAAACATCACAGGATTTTTAAATGTTACCCTTGTTTAGAAAATGTTACTTTAGAGGCAGTCAATGTGTCAGAAAATACGAATATGTCTGCTTTACGACGGGCGGTTGAGAGTTGTCTGCTTTACGACGGGCGGTTGAGAGTTGTCTGCTTTACGGCGTGCGGTTGAGAGTTGAGTGGATGAATATCCTCTTTTTCAAAAAGTAATGTATGAAGCCAACAAATATATTGCACATGAAGATGATAAACAGGAAACCTTTGACGAAATCTGGGAATCCCGGAACACGTTTTGTCCCCCCCCCCCTCCTCTGTCTCTCTCTCTCTCTCTCTCTCTCTCTCTCTCTCTCTCTCTCTCTCTCTCTCTCTCTCTCTCTCTCTCGTTCTCTCTCTCTTACTTTGTGAACATGCAACGCTGATGAGAAATACAATATCAGACATTTCAATTATTGAAATTTTAATTGACTGTAAGAACAATTTTGAACTCATTTACCACATAAATATATACCTCAGCTATGACAAATTCACAGGTGTTTGTTTAATTTTTTGTATGAGTAAGTGTATATGCTCTGTAATATATATATATATATATATATATATATATATATATATATATATATATATATATATAATTTCGACTGTGTTGCAAGCCTTCCTGAGTCGTATTTACTGTTTTAACAATAAAATGGTACCCGACATAATGATAAATTCTATATTTTTACATTATGTCATGTCAAAAACTCGCAAATTTCTTAAAACTATCAATTTTCACTGAAATACAATAGCATGAACGTGTTTAGGACCTCAAGATTATGTATCATGTTATTTACGCTGTTCAATAAAAGATAAAAACTGTCACATGTTTGTTTGTTATACTCCTGACAGGGGCTCTCTGGCACGTGATATTTGTTTTGATAATACGATCAAAACAACAATATTGCGGTTTTCCTTTTATTATATTGAATAGTTTTCCCCTTCTTTTCTCGTTACTGAGGTTTTAAGCGCCGCGACGGAAATCGACCCTGATTTTTGGCTGGCCCTCAGTAGATTATTTAGAAACAACAATAAAAAAATCGGCACGTAACTTGTTTACGAAATAATTTACATTCCATTGTATGCATGAGTTAAAATCCAACAAACATGGGTTTGTGTGGTTCTGTTTTGGTGTGCTATTATTTTTTTAACATCGCTAAACAAAAACATCAAATGGGCTGTCAATCTGCAACTTTAAAATGTATTTTTTTAATAACCTTCATATGGAATCACACGTTTCAATTAATTAAGATTTTAGTTTCCTGTCCTTTACATTAGCAAAAGTTAATAAACAATATGAGAAATTAAATTCTAAAACAAAAAATAAATAAAAATTCACAAAACATTCACGTTACGTAACATGAGTATTATTACAGATTTCTTATTAACAAACTAATTCAAATCTGAAATGTGAATGCACGTGCATGGTTCATTGAATCGCTTAATAAGTTGTGGGCAGGGCGAACAAATCTCTGTGTTGTATAAGTACACTACGGAACCCGTAGTCAGCTCTCGATTCAACATGCTCCCAGTCAAACAATCCCGGTCGTATCTAGTGCTCTGTGCTCTTGTGTTGATATCAGTGCGTAACGGACTCGGTTGTCGGGATTCCGTGTTTATGAACTCTTTGAGCATTATATCGGAATGTCGAAATCAGATTGGAGATATGTTATTACTAATGTGCCAAATTCCCAGCTTCATCGATCTCTTTGACAGCGGTACGTATATCGTATTATGTTTAATTTTCTTTCTTTTTGTAAATGCATATTGTAGATATACATAGTCCGTATATGCTTCAAGATATTGCATGTTCCAAAAATTATTAAAAAGAGTTTTGCAAATTAGGATATGTTTATTATCAGTGGTTTGATCTCTCCCATTGTTTCTTTATTCCTTTAATTACCTAATGTGATATTTAATAAATATCTAATTATTTAATTGGGATTTGACAATTGAATATGTTTCCATTGATGTAATCAACAGCTGTGAGCTAATCACACTATTTATTTTCACATTGATGACACGCGCCAGATCGAGGCTGGAAACACACGTGCATTTGCAGTATGGTTTTAGAATAAAACGCTTACTTTTTTTTAACTTAAGTATCAACTTAACTTCAAGGTTGAAATAAGGAATTATTATCATTAGTATCTAATAAGTACAAATTCACCCGGTGGTACATGAAATTATGATATAAGATGCAGTAATTTTGGCTTCCGTAATCTACTCGGTAAAAGAAAAATGTAGACGAAAGAGTTTTGCATAAGAAATTTAGGGATAAGATGGGTTTATTTTTTATGTAAAAAAATATTTCCCTCATTGTATAAAAATCCCTTTTCGTCTTTAGGAAGATTAAATTAAAATTTGAATTGTAACAGTTTAAGATCAGATGTATTCTTGAAATTAAATATTTCATTACATTTCTAAAGAAATAATCGAATGCTAACTCATAGCTATGACACATCAGTCAGAATCATTGTAGCATGTGCTGCTGAGCTTAACTGCAGTTTCTTTTTTTAATTTGAATCACTGCGCAGACCGTTTGCTTTTTCTGTCATTGAACTGTTTGTAAGATCAATAAATGAGAGTGAACACATGTATTATGATTTCCAGTCGAATTTGAAATAACTTTAAGTAAGTAAATAGTTTTTGTATGAAAAAATATAGTGTAAATATAGAGAAAAAAATTACACTGATGGAGACATAAATATACAATTGACTGTGTATTAAAATAACTATAAAGTATATTGAGGCCGTTGTTCTCATTATTGGTGTGGGGGATATAGACATTAATATCACATGATTTATTTCATCTGATTATGATTTACCTATTTTTTTTTTATCTACATGCATTTATGTCATAATTAGATAACAATACTTATACTTACTAACATATCTTCATAATGTCAAACGGAATTTATGAAATTATTTCGCAGTTTTTGTGTTCATTAAATTCCGTTTAATTAAAATCGTTTTGTAGTTTCTCTATTCATTCGGTTTTGTTTAATTAAAATCATTTCGCGGTTTCTGTGTTCATTAAGTTCCGTTTCATGAAAAGCGTTTCGCAGTTTCTGTGTCCGTATAATCCCATTCTATCATATTCAGTCATGGGAAAAAATGTATCAGTTTACGTTATGGGATATGGGTGCTGAAATAAGGTAGTGACTTCACGAAGAACCTTCACCACTCACAAATAAATAGGAACCCAAGCTGACCTGGGTAATTAATATGGTGTCAGGGTCAGGATAAATATACCAAAATAAAATTTTAATCCAAAGAGCCTTATCAGGCAAACTGCGGTCCAGCTTTACATCGAGGCTCTTTACTAGTAGGCTGTTTGATTTACCGTAATCAAAAGACGGAACAGAGTATTTGTTTGTTTTGAACATCCTTATTGATTAAATCAAAATATGCACCTTGGACTATAGAACTGGTCTTCCATCTCCCCATTTTTGTAATCGTCCGCTTGACTTCCGCCTCCGCCGTGTTCTCGTGCTCATTTTGTACTCATTCAGAGCTTACATCGCGCTCATTTTACTTTCACGTGGAAAATAAATAAAGCGAACACGTGCTATAGAGACTGACATTTTTGTTTTATTTGTTCCATGGTCTTATACACGTGTATCAAACATTGTACTTATTGATGCAGAGCACATACACATTGATTGATGACCCAGAGGAGATCAAATCCATTTTCACAACTAGCTCTGATGTAGATAGATAAGAAAAACATATATGATTAATTAAATTTCAAAACACTAATAATCTTTCCAAAGACAAACTTTACTGGAAATGATAATTATTTGATAATCAGATTTTTTTTTTTTTACAAATTCATCGATACATTTGTAAGTTTAAAAAAATGATGATACAATATTTATGCGAAGATATTTATTATTTCACGATATTTAAATATAAGAAATTAGTTATACTGTTGACAACATTCAAATCGTTCGCATTTCGCTCAATGACCGCTCAAAGATCGCTTTTGTGCATGGACTCGTCCATTTCTGTGAGCATTCTGTGTTCATTTTTCACTCAGGATTATCTCACCGAGAAGCCAATTTCGCTCACCACTTTCTGCATTGTCGCCACGCCATCTCTCATTCCAATCTGCTCCAGTAATCTAAAGACCAACTGAACGGCCATAGTTTTATTCCAGGCTATCGTGTATATGTATTTCTTTATTTCTAATCTTATTGTGGTCCCCCCTCCTCCCCCCCCCCCCCCCAATCTGATTTCATTTCATTTTAATGTCAAATAATTCCTAGCATCCGTTGTAAATACTCTCGCCGCTGAAGCTTTTCCCCAGTAGGTGCTTGCTTAATAAAACTTCAGACCTATGCCACTTCCATTTGAGGATCACTAATTCATGTTTCGTCTTTTGCAACTTAATCTGATATAAGTAACATGTTACATGAATCATTAACGCTCCGTTATTGCTGTTTGGAAAACGACACAAAAGCCAATACGTTAGATTAACAATTCAAATTAAAATACACCAAAGTTACATAACGAAAATGGAGTCCATTAAAGGTACAGCAACTTTCAGGAAGTTAGCAAACATATAGCTTTGTTTGAATAATTTCTTATATACGCATGACCGATTTGAAAAAATAAATTATTTTTGAAATACTATGAGCAGAAATTTCGTTTTTTGGAAATTCATTCCGAAAAATCACATTTACGCGAAATCATAAAACGTTCGTGAACTGAATAGGAGAAATTGGGAGATTATGTTAGCTTGGTCATGTCTTGACATGAATGTGAGGTAATTAATGACGTGCAATTTGCTGTAAATCGCTCAGCGTTTACTAACGGTTTGCAACACCTTTGTTAACTGTTCAAGTTCAAGTTCATATATTCACTCAAACCACATTATACATGGTACATGAGGTGCATTAAATACAGATAAATTTGAGTAAGGATAAGGCCAGAGTATGTACAAATATATACAATATACATGTAGTGAAAAAGTATCTGCAAAATATGTTAAGGAGGACAGGCTAACTCATAGATTTTTTAGGTGTTTTAATCTTACTGGTTGACATAATTTCATGAAACTTAATAACATTAGGTCTTGTGTAATACCTACTGTGTAGGTATTCTTTTCTAATATTTGACAAAGCATTGCATTCTAATATATAATGGAATTCGTCTGCAATTTTTTATTCATTACACAAAACACAAAATCTTTCATTATATGGAATACTAATCCATCTGCCAGTCTCAGCTGGAAGGCGGTGATTTGTGGTGTTCGCAACACCTTTCCTAAATATACATGTTCGCAACACCTTTGCTAACTGTTCGCAACATCTCTGCAATGCGATCACTCACAATCTAAACAGCATTAGAAATATCAAAATGTTTCAGGGAAGGAGCCGACATTTAGTAAGACATAACGGTCATCAGACTGATGCACATCCCCAACAGTAAGATTAATGCACAGACATATGTTGCGTGGTCTTTCGATAGAAATGGTACGCTGCTTAGACACCTTGTCCAGTTCATATTAAGGAGTTACACTCTACATCAGAAATTGATAAAACAAGAAACAGAATTCACAAATACAAGTTCTAAATTTGCATAGCTAGGTATAATCTGCTAACCTGACTGATTTACAATATACGACTTGTATACACTGATTATTTGATATTAATATGCAGTTCAAGCATCAAAGAAAGAGGTTTTCAATGCATAAATTATCTGAAACGCTGTAATAAATTGCATAATTTCACAATATGATGTGACGTTTCTTCCATCTTTGACATAATTTCATAAATTTGTTCCGTGCTGCCTACAAATGTGTGCTTGTGGCTAAATTAGGAACACCGTTTATTATTCCCGACCATTATTTTCGTCATTTTAAGGTCAAAGGTTAACGTGGACCTTGACTCTTTTATACGTACGGTTTTTATTTAGATCTAAACGAATGACTTATTGACAGAACTCGCAAGATATGGTAATACAATCAAACTGATTTTATCATCGTTCATCCTTTAAAAAAAATCAGCATGCATTAGCAGAATTTCTAAATTCGATGACACATTCTATGCATTTACCCTGTCTAAATCATTTGAAGTCGATCAAGAAGAAAAAAAAATGTGTAATTATGTACAAGGCGAAAGGAGCAATGAAACCGTTTGTAGCCAAATATTTATTGAAAAGGAAACAAGCAATTCATAAAGTGAAATTGTTTCACAAAGGATTTGTATTTCGTGCAAGAATCTTAATGCATGTCGGTCATTCTTCTTAATTTGATCAGGATGCAAACTTATACAAAATCATAAAAAATGCATTTCATCACCATTTGCGATTCTCAGATATAATATAGTCAATTTGAAGCGGTTCTCAGATATAGGATAGTCAATTTGACGCGGTTCTCAGATATAGGATAGTCAATTTGACGCGGTTTCTTGTAAAAGTTGTGATCCTCTTCGAACAAATTTCCTATATTTACCAAAGGTCCATCTCTCATGTAAACTAAAACGTATTTTCTGATCATTCTGTTTGTTGAAAGAGGCACTGTGTGATTTCTGACAGAAAACGAATGTTCACAAAACCGAGAATTCTGACAAAAGCACTCAACAGCTTCTTTTGGACTCCGTAAAACTCGAGATCTGTAGCGAGACTAAATCTCATATCATCAGAAACAATGACTATGATACAATTTCACATAATTTATCTCATGCATTAGCTGTCATTTTTAAGTATATTACATCAGAAATTTGCAATTTTTCAGTTTAATTCAGATATTATTAACCTGTTAATTTTCTTT
The DNA here is from genome assembly GCF_947568905.1 of Ostrea edulis. Taxonomy (NCBI): domain Eukaryota; kingdom Metazoa; phylum Mollusca; class Bivalvia; order Ostreida; family Ostreidae; genus Ostrea; species Ostrea edulis. The sequence continues at coordinate 75,516,676 of NC_079166.1, read as the reverse complement.
TATAAAACGTACCTTTAAACAAGCATTTATTATTTTATTTTTTTTATCTCTAAAGGGAAATCTATGGCATATTGTAATCTGCGCTCTCCTATGAAGTAAAATAAAATTTTGGTTCATTCTTTGAATATATCATGTACCCGTATGCATGAACCTACATGATAACTTCCGTCAGTAACCCACTACATTATAAGAGTTTTAAAAATGATACAAATGAACCCACAAATTATGAATAATCTTTGGTTTACATGTAACCCCCCCTTCCTAATCTGTTCATGAATCATCTTACATAATTAGAACAGGGAAGTAGCGGAGCGTTTTGCGGTTATTAGCTTCACCTTGTAGTGAAGGTGTTTACAGAATGCTTCACGTATGAAAAATGACATCTACTATCAGCGGAACATTAAGAGCTTCTCGCCGTCAAAGTCGTAGCTGTTATCTATTACATTTACTTACTTCTGTCCCGAAGAATGATTAAATTCTTCGCTTTTCTATTTATGTGCCGAGAGCTGATTGGTCGCCCCTCGTTTCCAAGGTTAATACTATCGCTAAATATACATACAAATATCTGAAAATATATACAATGACGGTCTCGGTTGCTAATCAAATTCAACAGAAAAACATACAAGTGCTGCGGCGGGCATAATGTGCAATAATAATGCAATATAGATTTGATGTTAAGATAAAAAAGATAATGTCTAATGCTCGATTGTGTTTTCATCCCCCCCCCTTTTTTTAAAAGGCAAATGAACAAAACTAATATTACCAAATATTACCTTCTTATTAGGTTAAGGCAACTATAAATGCTTAAAATGACAAGTCACCAAATACAACATAAAACCACTGATACATCCACCTTTTTGACAAAAAGCAAAACGAAAGTTCAGGGCGCCAAAACTACCCACGAATAGTAGTGTTCGTTAGCAAGAGAACATGCGTTGTTTTGATATTCATAAAGTACAAACAGACCACGGTCATATTTGTTGACATTAAAATTAACCTCTGTTTTCAATTTTTTTTTTTTTACAGATGCTGTTTCCGACACTCAGCCTGCTCAACATTTAACAATGGACGATTTAGTGTGCGAATGTTGCTTTAAATCATGTTTTCCCGGTGATTTTAAAAAATACTGTCATTTAACCACAAAGTGATGCACACATCTGCCACATAAGGCGTCCACACACACAAACTGTTCTCTATGCCAGATTATTATTGTTCTCTTTATGACGGTGATTGTTGATACGTTGTGCATGTTAAGTTTGACACATAAAATGCGTTTTTTAAGTTTATTTGGTTTTTGCTTATTTTCTTTTTAGGTGGATTTATTTTTTCCACAGATTGTCTGAGAATGTTATATCTGTAGTATATAAAAAGGTGAAGATAACGAACAGTGACAAATCCCATAACTCCTATAAAGGAGTGGGGCAAATTTCAAACCTTATAAAATGTGTAAATTCCAGGACCTTCCGGTGGCTTCTCCCCATTGATCCCCACCAGGGCTTTGCCCTGGACCCACTGTGAGCCTCAAGGCGCCCCCTACTCCATGTCTAAAAACAGTTGCCCTTCCAACCACAATTTATGGATCCACCCTTGATGAACTTCCAAAATTCGATGTTTTGTTATATTTGTCTCAATAAATGTTTTGATGACTTTCAAGGAAGCGTGAATGTATAATATATAAGGTGCCCTGTAATGTTTTGCAAGTTTCTTTCTGGTCTGGGGGTTATTATCGCCGAAAACCCACGGTCGGTCGCACTTCTTTTACCTCCCGTGGGACACAATGCCAATATTTTTGCATCACTCATTAAAATGTATGGCCTGACGTGACCTATCTAGGACCAATGTGAATCATGTAAGTTTTCCTAGAACTCTAAGTGTCAATGGCAATTACAATCTAACTAAAATCAGACTTCTGAGATCCGCGCCGTATACTCTGTGTAAGAAGATCTGACATAACCTGACTAGGGGTAATGTTCATATGTACTTTATTTTAACCAATCAGCACATCCTCTATGAAATCCTCGTTGTTCAAAATTCAAGGAAAATGGTTGCCATTGTTTGGATTGAAAGAAAACACATCTCAGCTAGATGTGACGTCACAATGCATTGTTTACGTCGACTGGGGTTCTATTCCTCGGGTTATTAAGTAAATCATCTTGAATACTATTCCAATCCTATTGTAGCGATTGTGAACGTATCTTGGGATGAAAGGTGAAGATAACGAACAGTGATAAATCTCATAACTCCTATAAGCAATACAAAATAGATAGTACCATCAACTTGTTTGTCAGTAGCTTGCCTCAATTTAAAAACATACTATACGCAGAACAAGCTCTTGCGTATCGAATCATTTGAGATATATAAACACCATATGCAGGTGATAATGGAATATTGCTACATAGATATGGGAAGTTGACGATGGAGAGGCTGAAATCATCCCGTTTGTCATACAGTTGAGTTGTCAGTTTGCCGTTAATGTCTACTTTCAATAAAATATCTAAGTGTGAAGCAGAAGTGGACGACTCTGTGGTGTCTTTTATTTCGAGCTCACAGGGATATATTGAATCGACATAGGATCTGATTTTAATTAGATTGCAGTAATGGAGGCGCCCATGAAAGTATGTGTTTGTTGTGCTACTATCAAATATTGGGTTTACAGGTCGTCAAAAAACTTATCTTGAATAGTATAGCTATGCTCTAGAGTGCCTCAACTATCACCCAACAGACCGATTATTTGCGTGCAGCCTTTGTACGAATGAATTAAATTGGGTATGCAAACTCAACGAGTCAATGGTAAAAAAGTAGACCAGACGAAGGAGGAAAAGATAAGTTGGTAGGTATGTTTATATTTTGAATAAGATTAATTTCAAAACAAACTGACAAAGAAGTTGTAAAGCATCTCGCTGAAAGCTTTGTAACTTGTCCAACTTAAACATAGTCAAAATCTTTGCATCGAAAGCCATGTTTTTCTATGCTTCTAAAGACTGGAAATAAATGGCTTTTTCATTGGCTGAATATCGCAATAAGGAATGGTAATGTAAAACGTATACGGTACCAATTTTGATGCACCAGATGCGCATTTCGACAAATAATATCTCTTCAGTGATGCTCAACCGAAATGTTTGAAATCCGAAATAACGATAAACTTGCTAGAGCTAATTTAGGGAAAAACAGAGTGCCCAAAAAGTGGAGTCAAATTTGTCTAAGGATAAGAGATATGCATGAGGGAGATAATCCTTAATTTGGAAAAGAATTTCTAAATTTTATAATAGCAATTAAATATACATCCGTACTTTCAAGCTAGTAACGAAGTACTTAGCTACTGGGTTGTAGAGACCCTCGGGGACTAACAGTCCACCAGCAGAGGCCTCGACCCAGGGGTCATAATGTAAAACTTTCAAATGCTTCATGAAAGGCGAATATAACGAATAACGAATGATCAATCTCATAACTTCCATAACCAACACAAAATAGATAGTTGGTGAAACACGGACCCCTGGATACACAAGACGTGGGATCAGGTGTCTAGGAGGAGTAAGCATCCCCTGTCGACCGGTCACACCCACCGTGAGTCCTATCTCCTGATCATATAGGCCGTTCTTTACACACTGATTATCCCTTCGGATTACTCGTTTACGTGATCGAGAAATGGGGCTCATGGCAAGTGTGACCAGTTGACAGGGGATTCGTATTCATCTTCGGCACCTGATCCCAAGTCTGGTTTGTCCAGGGATGTGCATTTGCTCCTCTCTTAACTTTGTTTTCGTTATCGGAGCTCTGCGATTGATCATTGTTCGCTATGTTCAACTTTTTAAAGGTGGACATACGTTAAAGGTAGACATACATTAAAGGTAGACATACGTTAAAAGATCTTTATAGTTTGTTTTGCATTGCCTCTACCAAAGTTTACAGATTTTAATATACACATGTGATATCATATAGACAGATAGTGTGTATTTGTGTGAGATAATTCGACAAGATTTAAACGATTATGAAATAGTTACCCTCATTCAAAAATCATACACCTGTATGCAAGGTGAAGATAACGAACAGTGATCAATCTCATAACTCCTACAAGCAATACAAAATAGATAGTTGGGCAAACACGGACCCCTGGACACACCAGAGGTGGGATCAGGTGCCTAGGAGGAGTAAGCATCCCCTGTTGACCGGTCACACCCGCCGTGAGCCCCATATCCTGATCAGGTAAACGGAGTTATATATATAATACAAATTCCACGCGAAAATATGTACTACTGGCTAAAGGAAAGATTTCCGGATTTCTGATTGGAAGCTCAGATATCTACGATGATAAACACATTTGAAGACAAGTGTGGGATGTTGGGTGGGCGTAGAGCGTGCGAACAGTAATAAATCTTAGACTCGAATGATTATACTTGTCATGCTCTGCATACTAGCAATACTACACTGCCAACTATATACATGCATAGCAAAACAACGTGAAAGAAACAATTAGTACAAGTAGGATGTATATATATATATATATATATATATATATATATATATATATATATATGTGTGTGTGTGTGTGTGTGTGTGTGTGTGTCCTGTGTCTTGTTTTCTAACGACCGTGTTTTATTTTCTCCGTTTGGAATCATGATAGGTGAGGAAAACGAACAGTAATTAATCTCATAACTTTTATAAAAAATGCAAAATAGCTAGTTGGGCAAACATAGATCCGTGAATATACCAGAGGTGGGATCATTTTAAATGAACGGCAAAGAATGGGGATTACTGCTTTCAATTTGGAAAAAACATATAGAGTACACTGTAACTTGATTTTCAGTACGCATGACTTTTATTGCAGAGATTGTCATTTACGTGCATTGGAACAAATAAGAAAGTGCCTTCTCTTTAAACTTTTCTACTTTTATTCTTCATTGAAGCCTTAAAACTTAATACAATATACGTAAAGTTAGGCAATTCCTGTGATAAATGACAAAGTAAGACTAGCATCAGCTGGATATGTGATTAGTTCCTAAGAATTATAGCGTAATTCCTCATTATTGTTTTTTTTAATGCACACAAGTCTTATCTTTGCATTGAACGTCTTGCTGAATGCGTACTAAGTATAGAGAATTCACGTATGTATTCTATAGTCACACATGAACTAATTGAACCAGAAAATATTAACTGTATACAATACAGTGACTTGGATGTTGGTGATCATTAGAGATTAAATGAGTTTAGCAAACTCCCTTGAAACCAAGGTTACACATATGTTTGCGTGATGATAAAGACAAATCACAAGCAATATTAGTTTCCATTTACAAAATAGATTACATGAAGCTGGGTCTAATTGCAGAGAGAGGGGGAGACCTTTATTGGTTACCGGATTCAGTGACTGCCTTTATCTGATTGCACTTATACTCAATGATGCTCAACACACGTGTACTGCACGGTGATCAGCTGTTGCTGGATAACAACCTTGACATATTTATGTAATTACAAAAATAATACCTTCTTCACAAGGGGTGAAGATTGGTTCTGGAATAGCTGCCTTCCTGTTCATCTCATTGTCAGCTTGTTTAATAAACTTATGCCTCAATACACACCAGCACACATATAATAAGCTCATTATGTATCTACGAGTTAAGTATAAAAGTGTCAACTCTATAGATTCATCAATGACCACGAATAGCATATGTGCTTCAACTGACAAAAACTCATTTGGAGCGGATCCATAACCCAAGAATATGACGTATCAACACATAGTGGAGAACATCAAGTAAACTCTGCACATGGTTGTGGTCTGACTCCACAGTTAAACGCCTTTCATTCTTTGAACCTTGTTACTTTACAAACTCTAAATCTGTCAGATATACGGAAATAAAACCATTAACTTTATCACATGGGAAACAAATTCGTTATCTATGGGTTTTTTTATCATTAGGATGTATGGGAATTCGGTCCAGACTGCAACAGCCAACAATTCTCCGTACAACCCCGAATACTCGTATAAAACAAGTGATGATAACGATCAGTGATCAATCTTATAAATCCTATAAAAGATGCAAAATTAAGAGAAGAACAAGCACTGACCTCTCGACATACCGTAGGCGGGATCAGGTGCCTAGGAGGAGTAGCATCCCATATCGACCGTTCATACCAGATGTGAACCCTATTTGTTGATCAGGTAAACGGAGTAATCAATAGTCAAAATCAGCACGTAAAGAACGGTTTAACAATTGGTATGACATAATTCAGACAGCATCCGACCCAATGGTAGCTTGTATTTGGAAATTAGATACTAATAGATAACTGATAAAGATCTCTGTAGATTACGAATATTAACACCTGTGAAACTTAAAATGTCATAATTTAATTTACTGAACGGCTGTTCCAAATGCAAATCTGAATATGTAAACACAAAGTGTACATTTCCACATTTTACCGGTGTTGGTACAAAGACTTTTGGTACAATGTCATCATCTCAAGAAACCGCATTTTTTCATCAACAATGGTAAAACCTTTCTTCATAATCATATTTCTATAGACAGATAAATATATCTTTGGTACAACGAATCAGAGGAAAGTGCGTGGGGGTGAAAACAGTTGTCATAAAGGTAACAGGTGTGCAGGACAGTTATCAATTAAAATGATTTATCTAACTGAAACACGTGCTTTATTGGGACAGGGAAGTCCTTCTTTAGACAGTTTAACAAATGCATTTGCTAGATTTCTGCAAAATTACATCATCACGGAAAGCAAACACAGAGCAGACAAATGTTACACGTGAAGTCCATATTGAGTGCATCTAACTACTTCAGAGTCCGTGCGAATTCAAATGTACGAGTATTAGTTTGTGAAAGGTCAAGTAAATGCACAGAAATAAATAAGCAGGTAGGTATATGTCGGTAGGCGGGATAAGTAATTCTTATGATTTATTCTAATTGTTTCGTAATGTCGGACAAAAAATTGCATCAGGTTATATATTCTATCGTAAATAGTTCGCTATTGTTTGAAGGAAATCACGACAGTTAAGAGATCTATTTGTAAATATGATGACGGAGGAAAAAACGTTTCTACGCAATTTTATATACAGTTGCTGTGATTTACTGGGAAGAATGCCAATAAAGAAATAAAATTTCATATAGTTTTTCTTCAAGCCGCGCAGCGGTAAAGAAATATTTAAAGAATCAATGCGCTTTCACTCTATGATCTAAAACATCGCATCCTAGCACCAGCTATCTCGACATCAGACATCCTAGCACCATGTATCCCGACATCAGACATCCTTTCACCATATATTATAACACCAGACATCCTAGCACCATGTATCCGGACACTAGAACTAGGAATTTTACGTATAAGGTTCTGCAGAAACATCTGTGTTCATCATGCTTACTCACATGGTTTGTTTGCTGAATAAAAGGTGAAGATAACGAACAGTGATCAATATCATTACTCCTATACGCAACACAAAATATAGAGTTGGGCAAACATGAACCCCTGGACACACCAGAGGTGGAATTAGGTGTCTAGGAGGAGTAATAATCCTCTGTCGACCGGTCACACCCACCGCGGGCCCAATATCCTGATTAAGTAAACGGAGTTATCTGTAGTCAAAATCAGTGTGTTTAGAACGGCCCAACAATCGGTATGAAACAAGTCAGATAGCATATGACCCAATGATAGGTTTTATTGGCAAACTAGATTGTTATAACGACTACAGAATTTGCAAATTGTACCGAATAAAGAAAAGGGTTTCCAAAGATTGCAATTGATTTCCTGAGGTTATGACCCCGCCCTAGCATAGGAGCACCAGATCCCTTGATTCATGGACCATGAATTGTATAATTATGATTGAAGTGTTTCTGTCATGACCAGTATGTTCTCGAATTGGTCGATTGTTCAATGGGTCATGAGGAAGGCTTATGAAGAAGTGACACATTTTCCTTATCTGAGCTACATGTACAATGTACAAAGCCCCGCCTTAGCACCACGACTCCTGCCTCAGGAACGAAGAATTTCACAGATAATTTATCTGTTAAATTTCCCTGACTAAAGAAAATTTTCAAAGATTGCTTCATTTTTAATGTTTTGATCCCCCGCTCTAGCACCAGAACCTCTGAAATAAGGGCCAATAATTTTTGCATTTCGGTAGAATCATTACATTTACTTTCCATGTTCTCCTTATTTATGTTTAGTTGGTCAGATATCGTTCACAAAATAATATTTCCAAAGATTTCATCCTTTTTAAGGTATTGATCCCTGTCTGAACATCAGATCTGACTCATGGTCGATAATTTCGTATGGAAGCTTTTATCAAAGGTGAATATAACAAACAGTGATCAATCTCATAACTCCTATAAGCAATACAAATTAGATAGTTAGGCAAACATGGACCCTGGATATACCAGAGGTGGGATCAGGTGCCTAGGAGGAGTAAGCAATCCCTGTAGACCGATCACACCCGCCGTGAGCCCTATATCTTGATCAGGTAAACGGAATTATCCGTAGTCAAAATCAGTGTGAAAAGAACGGCCTAACAATAGGCATGAAACACATCAGACAGCATTTGACCCAATGATAGATTGTATTTGCAAACTAGATCGCCATAACGACCATATAATTTGTGAAATGCTGATTTTAAACCGAGATTGTTGGAACCTCTGCACCATCAACCTGTTTGTCAGTAGCCTGTGCTGATTTAAAAACTGACCATACACAGAACAAGCTCTAACGTATCGAATCAGTTGAGAGATTTAAAAACAATATACAGGTGACGATGGAATATTGCTACATAAATGTGGGAAGTTGACGATGGAGAAGTTGAAATCATTCCAGTTGTCATAAAGCTGAATTGTTAGTTTGCCGTTAATATCTACTTTCAATATGATATCTAACTATGAAGCAGAATTAAACGACTCTGTAGTGTCTTATTTGGAGTTCACTGGAATGTATTTAATCGACATATGAATGAAAATTATTATTGTTAATAGATGATATATTTTCGATATATCTAAATGTCGAATTGGAGGCCACAGCAAGACATTTTTTTCTTCTCACGTAGAAGTTTTTGAATAAATTCTGCTTCATAGGAATATAAAAACAGGTCAGCTAACAAATTCGTGCCCATGGGAATTCCGACAGACTGCTGGAAGACCTGATCACCAAAGACCAAGAAGGTATTGTCATATACTTTATCAGAATATTCTTGTTTTGGTTGTTTGGAGATTTATATCGTGCATTGTATTTCGTTTCGTGAACTATAAAGGCCAGTCCTAGCACCATAACGTTTGACCCAGGGGCCATGAATTTTGGTAAAGGCGTCTTCTCTTATTGGTTCTCTGCACTCGGTGTTTATTCTTTGCTTTCCTTGTGTCAAGAGACAGATTTTAGAAATGCATTTCACTACATGAACCATAAAGCCCGCCCTAGTGCCAGAAGTCATGAATTTTAAATTCAGGTAGAAGCATCCTTCCTATTTATGACAATGCACATAGTTTGTCTACTGGATGTTCATGAGTATATAAAAATGAAATAATTTTTAAAAAGGTTTTGACCCTACACTCCTAAGGCCCCAGGTATACAGTAAGCGTGGAATTCACAATAACCCAAAGATGTGTCACACCAAATTTGATGAACAATGGCCATGTACTTTTAGAGGTGATCATGTTCAAATGTTTACACGACTACCAATCGCAATATATCAACTGGGTGACTCAGCGATCTACGAATGCATGCTACTGCAATAAAAGTAAGAGAAAAACAGAGAAAAATGAATACTTAGTTGCATTCCACAAGGAATGTGAACTTTTATAGTCAACAGAAGGTTAAAGGGAAAAAAATAATCGTTTGAACGAATAATACTGTAGCCTTTTGTTCGGACAAATTTGATTGAAATGATCTTATGAAAATGTTATGGAGGTTAAAGACATTGTGAAACTTTACATAACTAACAGGAATTTTGACCTTTTCGCACCAATCTGATCTTTAAAGAAACTCATTTAAAATTCATTTTGAAGGATTGTAAGTCAAACATTGACTTTGTGTATCTAAGTAATATGACATATTTATGAGGGTGAATGATAAAGTTCGGGGACTAGAGTCTTAATACAAATCACGTGCAGGCTACATTTATCAAAATTTGATCACATCTTCATTTACATATCTTTCACTTACAAATTTGATTAAATATTAAATGACATGTATCTCAACACAAGAGTTTTGAAATATGCTGATTTAAAGTTTTGAAGCACATTTCCATATGTTGTTCATGTTGCATATTGGTAAATATATCCAAATCAAAAAATATATCTCCACTCACCAACCCACAAAATTTGCAACCAAAAATGAAAAAAGGAAATATTTGTATTCAATGATCAGCCATCCAAACAATTACTTTGGTAAACACCATTCTAATTACACGTGCAAGTACTCTGAAGGTAAAATAAAAAAAAATATGAAAGAGTTCCTCATTGACAATATCTTCGGAGTCTTTGGTGATCAGGTCTTCCAACATTCTGTTGGAATTCCCATGGGAATGAGTTATTATCTGACCTGTTTTTTATATTCATATAAAGCAGAGTTTATTCGAAAGCTTATACATCAGAAGGAAAACCCTCTTGCTGTGGCCTTCAACTCGACATTTAGATATATCGACGACGTTTAATCTAGGAAAAATAATCGTCTTCATTCATAAGTCGATTTTATATATTCCTGTGAACTTGAGCTAAAAGACATCACAAAGTCTTCCACATCTGCATCGTACTTAGTGGTTTTATTGAAGATGGATCTTGATGGAAAAATAACAACTCAACTTTATGACAAAAGGGATGATTTCAGCTTCTCCATTGTCAAATTCCCATATCTATGTATCAATATTCCACTATCACCTGTATATGATGTTTAAATCTCTCAAATAATTCGATATGCAAGAGTTGTTTTGCGTATGATCATTTTTCAAATCGAGGCAAGCCACTGATAAACACGTTGATGATCAACAATGCCGTTTAAAGTCAACATTTAGAAACTTCTATGTTCGTTAAAATGATCTGTTAGTAATTTGCCATTACAACCTAGCACTGGGTTAAATGCTGTCTGTTTTATACCGACATAGGGTTCACAGCGGATAATCCGTAGTCAGAATAATATAAGATTAACTACGTATAACTCCGTTTACCTGATGAAGATATAGTGCTCACGGCGGGTGTCACCGGTCAGCAGGGGATGCTTACTCCTCCTAGGCACCTAATCCCACCTCTTGTGTGTCCAGGGGCTAGTGTTTGCCCAACTATCTATATCTATTTTGTAGTGCTTATGGGATTTATGAGATTGATCACTGTTCGTTATCTTCAACTTTCTTTATCATGATAGAAATTCATAAATCCACACTCTAAAATGCAATGGAAGGAAATTCACATTCCTTAAATCAGATATTTGGATATATATCGTAAATGATATTACATATGCCATAGTAGTGCCTCTAGTGTCTTAGAGATCCGAATCTTCTTTAGATACTAGTAATAAAATAATACCGAAATACATTTTCAAGATTTTTAAGCACACCTAAGTACGATGTAAGATAGATTACATACATCATGTTTTTTTTATTCATTTAATTAAATATACCATTAAAACTTCGTCCAATATTTTGAAGACAATGAAAAGGAAACAAAATTATATCTGAATTAATCACTGCACAGAATTTATGAATGCTGTCAATTCATGTCGTATATGGACATCTAAAGTTAAATCTAATTAACAAGGACAATTCAATCCTATTTTTAGCAAATTAATTTTGTTTGGTTAACATCATTTTTCAATTTATTTTGCAAGTAGATTGGTTGGTTATATATAATTGCTATCATGCTTACGTGTATTGACAAAAACGTTGTCCGCTAAACACTCAGCTGGATTCTTGCAATATGTAGCCCATCTATAATTTTCTATGCTGAAAATCTCCTTGAAAAAAGACAAATTGACAGTATGAACAGATAGCAAAATATTAATCAGAGAAATGTGCAGGACATCATGTATATATACCCGTACAACCTATGGAAAAATCACAACTGAGCACGAACTTACAAATATGGAAGGTATGTTTGAAAGCAAACCAATCTTTTTGTTTTTCATGAATGATTTATTATCATAAAAAGGAATAGATATGTGATTTTGTAAGAAAGAGGAAAGTATCATTACTACACACTTCTTTAATCAATGTTCTGTAAGATGCTTGGTTACCAAGGAAGTAATATGCGTACAATGTACTTGTTAGTCAGTGTACTAATATTCAGGGTTGGGCAATAATACCAATATTCTAGCCCTTTGATATATATACTCCAAAACAATTTTATTGAAATATGTTTCCTTCATTACTGGTATATTGTCTTCAAACAAATCATTTACAGGTAAACTTCGGTATCTCGAACACCAATATGTCGAATACCACGAATGTCTCGAAGTGAGTCGACGATCCCGGCCAGTTTTACTATATTCATGATTTAAAACAAACCGGTATCTCTAACACGAAAATTTCCAATACCTGGCTTATCTCGACGTAGATTTACTGTCCCAAGTGCTAAAATCACATGCGTTATCTCGAAGTCCAAGGAGTTTCTCGCTTCATTGACTTCACACCAGAAGTACACAATCATCCTGTTATACTAATGTTACGGTCTGTTGGATGTTTCTAGTAGTTTTAGCATGGGTTTCATGAAACCATTGCCGATAACCACGCCTTATTAGCCCCAAGCTGTTGATTTGGGAGCTTTATCTAATTATGCAGATTAGGTGTTTGGAGGTGATTATGAAATGCACACTTATATGTAAAATGACACGATAATTCAACAAGCAGCTTGGGGACGAGTAATGAAATAGGAATTTGATTTTGTCGTAATACACGTTTACACATGCTATTACAAGTCAACGCAAACTCTAAACACATCAACGTGATATAGAAATCAAGAATTAAACAATAAAAGACCTTATTTTTCAGTATAAATATTTGCACCAAAATTCAAAATCTTCAGTATCTGATAAGCAATCTACATGTAACGAAGGACCCGTATCCAACCCGGGGGATAGTTGGATTATCTAACAGTGGTATAAAAAGGACTCTTAAAGTTCATGTAAAACTTATACGGTACCAATTTTGATGCACCAGATGCGCATTTCGACAAATAATGTCTTTTCATTGATGCTCAACCGAAATGTTTGAAATCCGAAATAACAATGAAGTTTTAGAGCTATTATAGCCAAAAACAGCGTGCCAATAAAAGTGGAGTCAAATTCGTCTAAGGATAAGAGCTATGCATGAGGGAGATAATCCTTAATTTGGAAATGAATTTCTAAATTTTATCACAGCAATTAAATATACATCCGTATTTTCAAGCTAGTAACGAAGTACTTAGCTACTGGGCTGTAGAGACCCTCGGGGACTAACAGTCCACCAGCAGAGGTCTCGACCATGGAAACAAAGTTCCAGGCTATAAAAGAAGTAGAAAAAAGACACAAAATTCAATGCAACGATATTTCCGTTTCCGTCTTTATCATTATTACAGTGATCGGTTTATCATTTACAAAGCGTACAAATCCGGGTATCAGAAATACTGAACTGAACGTGAAAACTGATTATCGCTATGATAAACGACCAAAATGCGTAAAATGTAAATGTTGCCGTATCAAATAAAGTATTAGATGTACAATATACATACACATGCAAACGTATTAAAAGGAATCCCTAACTTCAAACTAAAACTTTTTCGGCTTTTAAAAGGTGTGTTTATTTACCTGTCAAATAGAGGATGCAACATATTTGCTTTGACACAGTGTTGGTGTCAAATTCGATTTCTTGAACCCTCGGATATCTCAAAGTTTTTCTGCGGCCCTAACAAGTTCGTGATATCGAAGTTTACCTGTAAATGCTTTACATGTAAAAACACCTCACTAAGGGCTATTCAATCAAACCATCACCATTGATAGTTCAAAACTTAACTTTGCTTTCATTGATTTATTTTTCCCTTCATTAAAAATGAAAAGTTAAATGTTCAAAATAGTTCGATTTTCGTATTTTTAAGCAGATTACAAATGCAATAAAAGACAAAACAAATGTAGCGTTATGAACGTTTAGAGCCAACAGACGTTTGAATACTCTAATTCAATATAGGACTCAATATCAAATTGTGTAGTGTGAATTGGTGACATAATATACAATAAGATTCAATATTTTAAAAAGCACGTAGACTTAAAAACAAAGATAGGTAGCGGTTTGAGGATATGGTCATGACTTGATAGGTACTATATTTTGTGGCGGAAGGATTATTTAATCAAAACGTTCTTACTCTGCATTATTTTACATTTTCTGTTAATAATATAAGGATCCATTTCAGATATTCATTTACTATGTTTTGCGTATAGTTAACCAGCACTTGGGAAATCTGTCAAAACAAAATTACTACATGTATATTCTATTTTATTTAGGTTTAGGAAGCCTGATGTTTGTTATTTTGTCCCTCGTTACTGCGGAGGGACGGGAACCAACAGCGACTCTGACGGTGAAGGGAGGGGACTGGGGTGTATGGGGAGATGTTGAATATTGCGCGGAGGGGAGCTTTGCTGATGGCTACAAAATGAGGGTAAGATTGTCACATTACAAAATGAGGAATGGATGTAGTAAATCAATAACTACATTATTTGATTCCAGAGGTACATGTTTGCCTCAAGGGCCCTCCGTGGCCGAGTAGTTAGTGCATCGCGCTCAAAATCACACGGCATCTCACCTCTGTCGGCGCGAGTTCGAATCCCGCTCACGCCGGTAAGTGAGAAAGTTTCCCAGTTTACTTTCGAAAGGTCGGTGGTCTCTTCCCAGGAACATTGTATTTGGGTTCTCTCTTCCACCAATAAAAAGTGGGCGCCACCAGATAACTGAAAATTTGTTGAGTGTGGCGGAAAACATCAATCAATCAATCATGTTTGCCTCACTCTCAATCTGTATTCTTTATTCATGAAATTGATCACTGTTCGCTATCTTCACCTTTTTTCACAAGAATAATAACGTGATTTTGCATACCTTTCTGTATATTTCCAGTCCTCCCGTTACATCATCGTTACAAACGCGGGCAAAATACGCTCTCGGTCTTTTATACTTTGTTCAATGCTCATAAAATCAATGACGGGTCATAAATATAATTTAACCACTGCGAGCAAAGCACAATCGGAATATGTCGTTTCATCGAACTTTGGATCTCCAATTGTAAAGTTGTGAAGTTCTTGATGATATTTTTGAGGATGAATGCAAGGTGAAGATAACGAACAGCGATCAATCTCATAACTCCTACAAGCAATACAAAATAGATAGTTGGGCAAACACAGACCCCTGGACGCACCAGGGGTGGGATCAGGTGCCTAGGATGAGTAAGCATCCCCTGTTGACCGGTCATACCCGCCGTGAGCCCCATATCCTGATCAGGTAAACGGAGTTATCCGCAGTCAAAATCAGTGTGCCAAGAACGGCTTAACAATCGGTATGAAACACGTCAGACAGCATTTGACCCAATGCGAGGTCGTATTGACTATATGAATTACATTAGGTGAAGGTAACCGTGCAATTGTCTTCTCATTCGACGGTATTGAAAGATTTCCTGATCAGTTTCTCCGATACCTTTGATCAATATACCTCAAATTATGATCACTGCATACAAGTCGTGTCGTGTGTTAAATCTGCAGGTATGGTTTCAGATTTTTTCAGAACTTTTGTAGGACCTTTACAATTTTGACAACGTATACTGATGAATTTGATCACTTTCTGTGATCAAATATGCACAGGTTGTATAGAGCGGAGTGGGTTCAGGATCATGATTTTGCGAATCTATAATTTTCAATGCGAGGTGATAACTTTACAAATGTATTGAACTTCGTTTTTAAATTACTTGTAGAGGTTTCGATAAAAATGCTAAATCCAAAAAAAAAAAAAAAAAAAAAAAAAAAAGGAAGGAGTTTAAAAATTACTTTTACATTGAATCCAGATTTGCTAAGCATCAAGCTTTAATGTGAAAAAAAAATCATATAAAAGTTCGCCAGTGGGATAGTCTTATGCATCCTGAAGACTTCTTTCAGATCGAGCCACCGCAGAAATGGGGAGATGATACGTCGCTAAACAGAGTGTCCATCACTTGCAGAGACGGAGATACATTAGAAGAGACTGGTGACGTCACCCCGCACCCCAACATTAAAGTATTTGGTTACTGGGGTTCCAAGACTTCCTGTCACGAAGGTGACTTCCTGACATCATTTGCCCTTCAGGTTGAACGTCCACAGGTAATGATTTAAAAACAATCGCAACACCATTTTTCTCTTATCCTAATTTCACAATATCATATGACCAATAGTTCTCATATTTGTTGTTATTTTTAATAACATATCAATTAATATAAAAACAAAAAACAACTATCATTAAATGTATTGAGTTTCATTGTCATTCATTTTCAACGATTAGAAGACGTGATAGTTTGGAGAAAATTTGCAGTACAAAACCATCCCTCTATCAATTGATTCAAATGTCTAAACGTATCATGAATGAAATAAAGTTTAAAAGGGTTAATATATCATAAATTTCCGACTAAACAGGGTTTTTCTCAGTATCTAGTGAAACTTCCGTCCACAAGAATAATGAAATAAAAGCGTCTTCTTAAGCCTTTGATCAATTGCTGAAGCTGTTGTAGTAGAGCTTGCCACTCCTGATGCAGCGCCTTCTTCACTTTGTCTAATGTGTGAAATGGAAGTGTCCTTCGGCGACCCATAATGTTGCATATGTGCTCAGTAGGGTTCAAATCTAGACTTCCAGCAGGTCATGGTAGTGGCATGGTAGTGTCACAATCGACTCTCAACGCGAACAATCCCGCAAAGCACGAACACGATGTGTTCTGGCATTGTCATCCATTAGCACTGGCATTGATTGAAGAGGGTGATTGTCAACATGAGGCAGAACGGTTACAGCAAGACTTTTATATTAAGGTTGCCCCCTAACTGTGAAAAGATCCAACTTATAGTCGTAAGAAAGAAAGCCTCACACAATAACTGATCCATCACTAAATGGAATCGTCTACACAATATTTCATTCCCCATTCGCAGTTCTAAGTTGCCGTCATGCCTGCATTTGTTTATCTGTGATGTGTAGCAAAAAGCGACTCTTCTCAAGAGGCTAGGCCCCAACGTTGACAACCTTGACACAACTTTAGCCTTGTGTTTGGCTGTACACATAAACACTTTATGGATCTTCTTGGACAATAGCCTCAATGAATTCAGTCGATACCGCACCGCATGGCAATCATTCCCTTTTCAAATACTTAGCTATTGATAAAAATATTTCGTCTAACCCTCCTTCTGAGTGCATTGTCCTATCAAGCAGATGTTTTACATGATCTTCCAGAACTTGCATATCTTTAACGTCATCTGGTACTTTCTGACAATTCTACAGATAGTTTTAAAGTCAGGATTTCGCAAATTCTATTGTTGTTATAACAATCTAGTTTGCTAATAAAACTATGATTTGGTCAAATGTTGTCTGACTTGTTTCATACCAATTGTTAGGCCGTTCTTGACACACTGATTCTGACTACTGATAACCTCGTTTACCTGATCAAGGTATAGGGCTCACAGCCGGTGTGACCGGTCGACAGGGGATGCTTACTCCTCCTAGACAAGTGATCCGACCTTTGATATATCCCTGGGTCCGTATTTGCCCAATTCTCTAGTTTATATTGTTTATAGGACTTATGAGATTGATCACTGTTCGTTATCTTCGCCTTTCATAGTTGAATGATGACGACCCATTTGATGACTAATTTGTCTCAATTACATATATGCTTCCCTCATTTCTATAAGCTGTCATAGAATTGCATTTGAGACTTGCAGAAGACCCAAAATTTCGATGTGCAAGAAAAGTAAACTGTACAGGTTCGATAAAGAACTAAAATATTGTATGTAAAACTTCCAATCTGTTGCAAGTGAGTGTAATAGTTGCACGGACGATTCTCTGCCAACAGAGTGGACTAAACAATTGAGTACAGAATTGTGTTACGAAACTCGAAATTATTTCAAGTAACTTTAGTGTTGCAAAAGAATTGAATACATATATATTATAAACATACTTGCGTTACTGAACTCGAAGTTACTGTTCTTCTATTTCAAAGTAACTTTGGTGTTGCAAAACTTTTTTTCCATACATACGTACATGTGTACATAGAGATTTTTAACAATGTGATTTCAAGAACACATTGCTACGATAAATGACAAATGATGCAATGGATTTCAATTCTATGTTTACAGGGAGCAGGGGATGACACTGCGGCAAACTTCGTCAAGTTCACATGTAGGAATATTACGACTGGAGAACCCTACGTGTTAGAACAGCAACCAGGGGCAGGTTACTGGGGAACGTTCGGGAAATGGAGCGACTCTTGTCCGCGTGGCTCTGCCATCTGCGGAATACAACAGAAAATCGAATCTTTCCAATCCATATGGAGAGACGATACGGAGTTAAACAACCTTCGATTTTATTGCTGTCAAAAATAAATAAATTCAAGATAATCATGCATTAAAGAAAGTCCTTCCCTTTTTTTGATATAGTATTTTTTATCGAAACTTCTACAATGAAATGTTTTCGTTGCTTCCTGTTGATTTTAACTTTCTGACAATGTTTTGTATCACACCTTTAAACAATTGTTTGTTTGTGCACATAGTGCATATTTCATGAACAACAACGATTATTGGCCAACACCTGTTGCTATTTTCAACTCATTGGTTTTTAAAAAAAAAAAAATTCTACAATTTTGGTTTTCTATGAACATTACTTATGACACTGAATATAGGAATAGCAATGAATATAGAAAATAGTTTAGTACCAAACCATTAATCATTTTTATGCTGAAGTTTCTAGTACTAAGAGATGGGTGTTCGTTTGCAGCCTCTTTACATTACTTGACGATGTTTAGCGCTTGTTAGATAAAACATAATTCTTACGGAGAAAGCTATTAACAGAACGTAATAGTGAGCGAAGCTCCCGTCGCGAAGAGCTCGCTCCAATAATTTCACAATTGAGTCACGTGGTTTGCTCTTCGTTAGCTAAAAATGATGGGGGCTACCCATAATGCTTCCGGAAAAATAATCGTACTTAAACTCCAACTGCCCTTTCAATAGACGAAATTCCTTAAAATCACGCTTCAGTTTTAGTCACATTTAGCATCCCAGTCAATGGGTCGGATGAATATGACTAACCGTGCCTATACTGGATTCCTAAACTGCACAAACACCCTTACAAACAAAGATACATTACTGGATCCTGTAAATATTCTACCAAGTCTCTATCTTTGCTCCTCACAAAAATATTAACAACTGTGAGGTAGAAATTTCAAACGTACTGTGCGACTACATATGCCAAAAGTGGTGTAAATCAAATGTGGATTCTTAAAAATTCTAAAGAACTTTTAGTAAACTTGAAATCGCAAAACTTTTCTCAAATCAACAACATCAAAACGTATGACCTTTAAACACTTTTCACGACCATTTTTGACTTCATAACATTTGCTTCTTTAACAAAAATGGCAAACGCAAATATTCCTATCTAGTGATCAGCCATCCTTAAAAAATACTTTGTTAAACACCACTCTGATTCCATGCACAAGTACTCTGAAGTTGAAATAAAAAATATTCCAGAGTTCCTCATTGACAATATCTTCGTGGTCTTTGGTGATCAGGTCATCCAACAGTCTGTTAGAATTCCCGTGGGCACGAGTTGTGCTCCTTTGTTAGCTGACCTGTTTTTATATTCCTATGAAACAGAATTTATTCAAAAACTTCTACGAAAGAAGAAAAAATCTTTTGCTTAGGTCTTCAATTCGACATTTAGATAAATCACAATCATCTTGTTTGTCAGTAGCCTGCCTCGATTTAGAAACTGATCACACGCAGAACAAGCTCTTGTGTATCGAATCAGTTGAGAGATAAAAACACCATATTCAGGCGATAATGGAATATTGCTACATAAACATGGGAAGTTGACGATGGAGTAGTTGAAATCATCCCGTTTGTCATAAAGTTGAGTTGTTAGTTTGCCGTTAATATCTATTTTCAATAAAATATCTAAGTATGAAGCAGAAGTGGACGACTCTGGTGTATGAAATGTTTCCTTACTTTATTCATTTATGTTTTACGTATAAGCTGAATTTGTTCATCTTGTTGGACAGCTATTGCGTCAGCATTATTTCATCTGTAAAATTTAAACATATTAGACATGTATTAGTTTTTGTGCACTCTGACAATGGCCATGACAGGATTGAATGACAGGTATCTTCGTTCTTTCTTCAGCCCATGGGTTCGTCATGAAAGGAGAAGATAACGAACAGTGATCAATCTCATAAAATGGTATTTACTAATGTACATTAATATCCTGCATGTAATATGAACACTTTATAGTTTTCAGAACTGTGAAAATGTTTCCCCTTTTGAATATCTGTTATAAATCTCGAGATAATTTTACTAATATTCGAATTATTTCGCATCATTATGAGATTGATCACTGTTCGTTATCTTCGCCTTGCATGCAATGCCACCAATTCCTCTTTAGTAACACATACACTTAACACATTAATATATGTTTTTAAATAGAACCTGGCAAACACAGAATTTATTTGTGTTCACCTCCTATTAATAATTGTCTCTATTGCACGCTCAGCCTTTGAAAACTAGGCGAATCTCTCCTGTAAACATATAAATGGGGGATTGGTCTAAAACGAAAATAGTATCACAGTTTAACATAGAGCAACACATATGCAAATGATAAAAAAACCTATTTCCTTAACTTATGACACCTATAAACAATTGTATGACGTAATGTTAGAACTATTAACAGTTCAGAAAATGCCCGAAAGATACATAAACCCTTGCACTTAGTTGATATTATATTTTCTACATAAGAACACTCTGAATGTGACATGATGAAGAATAGCTAAAGTCACAAAAATACACTTAATGTGCGTGATGGAAATACAAATATATTGACATCACGATTACAATCTCAAATGAAAATGTTTCTCCACCGATAAATTTATCCCTATCCATTCTAAAAAAAATTCTTAAATGGTACCATATGTAGAATTATATGCTTTGGAATCTTTTTGTGATCGCATTTACCAGCATATTTGGTACTTCACGTTAGCACTGAGCGTGCGCGACAATGTGCTTATTGGCATCAAAGGAATTATGGGCGCTTCATGTTAGTGGAGATTTGTGTTACTAAATTAAATCGTTTTCAGAAAAGTCATAAGCATATACATGGGATTTTCACCTCTACCAACATAGGGCAAATTTATAGCAGTTGTTATTAAAATAAAATATTCTTCTATCTATTCCCTTTCCTTTCCTTGTTACTGCTGCCAAAAGAAATCAAAGCCATGTGTAAATGCAATAGGTCACACGATTTTCGTTAGTAAACACTTTTAGTACTTCGATATTTAATCCCGATAGGGTCTATCAAATATAATAGACGTTATAAAATTGATCACTTCTCGTTATCTTCACCTTTCAAGAATTTGTCCAATTTCACACAATAAAATTGATCACTTTTCGTTATCTTCACCTTTCAAGAATTTGTCAGATTAATAAAGGTTGAAAAAAAAACAACCTTTAAATGTCAGTGGAAATATAAATCAACTTCAGCCTAGTTTGTTTCCGTGAAACGTTCAAATATTCAACAAAGAAATTTCTGATCAGCATTAGTAGACGCGCACATCCATGTGTCCCTACTTCCTAATAATGCTTTACGAGAGGTCAATTTCGCGCACTGCAGAAGGCCTTGAAGACCACGGATTTCTCCCAACTGTAGAGCACCTTCATTTCGTCAATGTAGTGTTGGTCAACAATCTTATACTTTTACGTGTACTTTAATGCGGTTTACTTTCGATAAAAAGTTTCACGATGCAAGTACTTACCAATAGGTAAAGAGTATAATTTTTTTGTTTGATGTCGCATCGAAAATGAAAAACTTGTCCGCTTGCAAAGGAGGAAAACACTTAGTACTTAAAAATAAAATCAAAAGGGACACACATCCATATATGTTCAAATATTTTGAGCATATGTCAAGATGGTAGAATACCAGTAATTCTGTCAAACTTTAAGAACATCTATACTAGGCAATGGACTTCCAAAACAAGAAGCTTTGAGGGAAAGATTGAATTATTCAAAATTTGAAAGATTTAATTCAAATTAACACAGTTGTTTTCAAATATTATACTTGTTTGTTCTACGAATTTGAGGGATCTGAAAGAGAAATACACGCGGACGTTTTAAAAACAAAAAGACAAATTACTCCAGCCTTCCTAAGTGAATTCACGTCAAGCCCTCAGTGACCCGTAAAAGAACAAATACCATTTTTAATGAAAGCGGTTGAGAGGTAATACAAAAACCGAAATTAAACGAATAATCTTCAATAACAAATATGAATTTTTTTCACTATACATAAAATGAAAGAGAATAAAACCAAACTTTGCAGGAAAAAAATGATAAAACATCTGATTGCACCATAAAAATATAATGTAAATTGCACCGCAAAACACGGGATATATGTAAAAATAAGTACACAGACACGTGACAAATTGGAAATATTGCTATCAAAATAAATGTTTGGGAGAGCATATATAAAAGGAAGTAAGTACTTATACTGACATGGAAAATTTCAGTTACAATTGATTACAACTGATATGAAAATATCAATATGTAATAATTATAACAACCTGCAACAGCAAAAAGAAAAACAACAAACAAAACAAGAGGCCCATGGGCCACATCGCTCACCTGAGTCACCTTGGCTCATATTTAAAGATGTTCCTATATATTCGCATGTAAAACTTTGATCCCTATTGTGGCCCCATCCTATCCTTGGGGGCCATGATTTGAACAAACTTCAATCTGCATTATGTTAGGAAGCTTTCATGTATATTTCCACTTTCTTGGCCCAGTAGTTTTAGAGAAAAAGATTTTTCCTATATATTTGTATGCAAAACTTTGATCCTCCTTGTAGTCCCATCCTACCCCCGGGGGCCATGATTTTAACAAACTTAAATCTGCAACATGTAAGGAAGATTTCACGTAAATATCAGCTTTTCTGTCTCAGTGGTTCTTAGAAGATTTTTAAAGATTTTCCTATATAATTGTATGTAAAACTTTGATCCCCTATTGTGGCCCCATTCAAAACCCGGGGACCATGATTTTAACAAACTTGAATCTGCACTATGTCAGGAAGCTTTCGGGTAAATTTTAGCTTTTCTAGCCAGTGGTTCTTGAGAAGAATTTTAAATTACCCTACCCTATTTTTTTCATTTTAGTGATTATCTCTCTTTTGAAAGGGACATGACCCTTTATTTGAACAAACTTGAAAGCCCTTCACCAAAGGATGCTTTAGGCCAAGTTTGGTTGAAATTGGCCCAGTGGTTCTGGAGAAGAAGTCGAAAATGTAAAACGTTTACAGACAGACGAACAGAGGGACGGACAGACGACGAACAACAGGCGATCAGAAATGCTCACTTGAGCTTTCAGCTCACGTGAGCTAAAAACGTACAAAATCGGGTCATATATCATATAAATTCAGTTTTCAATGCAGGACAATTGATATAGCACATATGATAATTGTTCTCTTATAAATCATAAACCAATAAAACTTATGTTTTCAAAAAGTACAATTCTTTAGAAATGCTGCTGCTAAAATGAAAAGTGATTTTTAAGTAAGGTTCATAAAGTAATTCTGTAAATTCAACCGTATTGGTAGATGTTAAATCCATGTAATATAACATTTGCAGAAAAATCTGCTTATCCTCAGACCTGCTGACTGCTAAGGTTGTAACATATCCACTCATTCCAAAATAAATATAACAACTCTTCAATAAATAAAATGTTAAGAACAGCTGACAAGACGGGGGTCGATGAAAATGGAAAAATGCATATCTAAACACTAGATTTTTCTTAATTTTGAAATAAAAAATTAATTTATTCAGGGATAAAGCATCTTAATATTTATCAAATATTCTAATAAGAGTCCTTAAAAATGTAGATTTAAAGACGTGCGTTCTGTCCACATTTAAGATATACATTTTGACGATAGAGATAAAATCTTGGATATGTGTAAATGTATAATAGTTGTTCTAAAGACACCGATTGTAAAACAATAATCGCAATATAAAGTTACATTTTCAAAACAATGTCAAATCATAAATGAATTCATCACTGACCTGATTCAGATTTAAAATGAAATATTGTATAATCTTAAATACGAATTGTTTACGACACAAAATCTTACCATCCTATATAAATTACTGCAAACGTACTTAAGTATTACTGTGTTTTTTAAGCCTTGATATGCTTATTTATGTACATCTTTCATATTGGCCTATGCATACACTTACCTACAAAATGTATATAAAATTCTAATTTGCCTTCATTCACTGCAGCGCTAATATGCACAGGACAGAAAATGCGCTAAATTTTGATTGTGCTAAAATAAGCACGTTTACAGTACAGGACTAGCCATGCACTGAAGATGGTCCAGCTGGTCAATGTCAAACGTCACTCTCCTCTAGAGGAAGATCGAACACGTCATCTGACTGCACCGAGGATAAAGGTTTTTCCGAGTCCGTGGATGGGGACGTTAAAGCACTCAAACCTTCCGCGGAATTGACACGCATGAGATGACTCTCCTCGTTTTCTCCTGTGGAACCCAAGGACTCCCGAATAGGCAGCATATTAGCAGAATGATAAACTTTTGCAGCGTCTTGCAAGTGTGCAATGTCACCCTGCTCTTGGGAACGTTTCATAATGTACATTTCTGACAGAGTTTGTAAATGAGACTCTGATTGTGAAGTTTTCAAAGTTTCATCAGAATGACCATGGATTTCCTGATATTGACATGTAGATTTTATGCGGTGAATGGGAGACTCTACAAAGTTAAAGTCATTATTGGAAATCAGTGGAGCAGTTTCAGAATCGACCTCGTCGTTGGATTGTGTTGTGTCGTCTACTGGAGGGTGGTATGCGCCTGAACCATGTGGATAACCAATCCCTGCAGCGCTGTAGTAATAATTTGGATCTTCGTATTCTGCCTGCAGTGTCTCTTCAGGAGAATGGCGTTCTGAACAACTCACAATAGGCAGCGTTGAGTTCTCTTTCTCGTCTTTGGGGGGATCTGGAACACTACCTGAATGTCCAAGATCCTTTGATATTGGGGTATTAGACTCTACGACCGCACATGTCTGAACAACATTCCCGTTACAATGTTTTACAGGAGATCCAGAAAATACTCTACTTTCGTCAACTAAATCACTTTTCCTTAACTCAGGAGATTGCTGAATTGTTTCTAACGTTGGCGGGCTTTGGAGAGACATTCGGAAGTTTTCTTTTCCTTTATCTAGATCACTTGACTGACTCAACGAGTTCAGAACACTAGACCTCTCTGACAACGTATCTGGACTCGCCAGAGGAGCCTCCACAGGATCTCTACTGTTCAGATCCAGTATCAACTTGGGCTTCTTAGAGCTAGTGACGACGAGTTGTCCGTCCGGACCCACTGATATTGTGTTTTCCTCGTCAGCTTTCTCGTATAAAAACCTAGGTAGAGTTTCCATTTCAATATTCACATTTTTCTCCGCCGTAGTTTCCGTTTTCAGTGTGTCTCCTGATGGTGATCGCTCGTCTAAAAACGCCCACCTCTCCTCTTCCGATAAAATCCTCTCGGGTTTTGGAGGAGCAACATTTATTAGTACCTACAAAATATAATTCCATTATCATTAATTTTCTATTCCCATTGTTTGTGGATTGAACAGAAATTATCTTAGTATCTACATAAAAATAATCCTAGGATAAGAACAAGATGTGTTACTAAGATGTGTTTGTGAAAGAAAATATTCCCGCTGGCAGCAAAGAAACAATGCACAAAATCAAAATCTTTGGTACCAAAAAAGAAAGGTCATATCATACGGAATTTGCAAATGAAATACGAGAACCCTATCACTCACCATTTAAAAGTTATAAGCAATACTTTTCGGAATTTGGGTCAACCTCAAAAGTCACAAGATTAAATATCATGGTATCAAATGAAAGGCCTTGTCAACTCTGTTGGTATATACTTCTGACATCTTTAAAAAAGTAGCAACATACGCATTTTCTTTGGTTTTTGATTAGATTAAGTAGTTCAGGAGATTGTCAGGATTAACTTCATCAAAAGTACGTCATAGTTGAGGGTCACAGTGTAAAACACTTTGGTACCAAAATGGTTTTGTAACAAGGAATGGATATGAAAGTCGAAGATAACGAACAGTGATCAATCTCATAACTGCTATAAGCAATACAAAATAGATAGTTGGGCAAACACGGACCCCTGGACACACCTGAGGTGGGATCAGGTGCCTTGGAGGAGTAAGCATCCCCTGTCGACCGGTCACACCCGCCGTGAGCCCTATATCCTGATCAGGTAAACGGAGTTATCCGTCGTCGCACATGTGACGTATGAGAGCCCTATTACTCCCCATTCAAAAGTTATGAACAAGGTTGACAGCCAGGGCCAAAATTAACACCCCCTTCTATCTGGGAGAGGTTGGGGGGGGGGCATGAAAAACTGTTGCGCATATAAGCAAACAAACACCAATGTACGTGCATTTACAATGCGTCAAAGTACGGAAAGTGGTGATAATTCACGTTTCATATCTTCTCATACTATGTTTCCGTCTAATTGATATTCGCACTGAAAAACAAGTGCATTCTTAGTTAATAAACACTAAAAATTAGAAATTAAATTAATTTTTTAAAATTATTTTATGAGGCGGTCGCTAATTTCAAAGCACAGGTGCATGTCTTTTTTGGGAGTTGAACTTAGTTCAACTTATTAAGTAATCGGGCACAGCATGCATTTGTGTGAACCGTGTCAAACCTTCACCTTTCTTTGATTCGTAACAGACCTACTAGGAAATAGTCACTGAAACAAATAATTCTACATTCAAAACTCAGCTCCAATACAAAAACAATTATGTCCTTTAATGTAGGCAGCATAATTTGAACATGGTAAAACAGAGATATTGATTTTTTGAATTTATTGTCAATTTATAAACAAGAAATTCTCGTGGGCATAATGAAACGGCCATCATTATTCTAACTTGCACGTCAGGCACTGTGTGGACGAGTCCATCGCTGTTTAGAAGGGTAGAAGACTAAGACACACTACATAGCATGCCTGAGTCTCTACATAATAGTAAATAGTCAATACAATCAGACTGAGTAAACAAATCAATTTATAAAATGTACCAGTGTTAAATGCGTAAATTTCGTGAAAATACACCAATAATAGATAACAATAATGATTTTTCCTAGAATGTTTGAAAAAATTTCACTCCCATACTGTTTGTTCTTGGATTATGATGAACATCAATAGCGGCAACTGTTGCTCTTTTGTCCACGCATTATATGATCTACGGTTATAATTAACGTACCTAATGACCTTCTGCTATGATTAACGATAGTTAATAATTAACAAAATGAAGATTTATATTTTCAGGTGTAGTTAGAAGATTTGGTTTTTGAAATTGACCGGTCACGATAGCTCAGTGGTAAAGTGTTCCCTTCGTGACAGGGAGGTGGTGAGTTCGAACCCCGCTCGTACCATGGCCGCGTCGATCATAACACGTTAACATACGAAATGTGTGTTCCCTCACCAATTGCAAACGCTGGAGATTGAGAAGAGAGAATCATGGGTCTTTTGGATATGACCACGAAAACGGAAGTCCCGTGTCGCGGCAGGCGTTGCCTGTCACTGTTACGGGCCGGAAAGCTAAGCATTTGTCTAAATTTCTAGTACTTCACTTGCAGCTGGAGGATTAGAAAACTCTCGACGGGACGTAAATAAACAATCAACATGAAATTAAAAAAACAACAACTTGAATTTCCTGTAAATTGAAGTCTCGGGGACTTGGTAATATTATAGTTTATCATAAACATAAGCAAATATAAACTCTAGTGTAAAGCTTCATTAATGAGATATGACCACGAAAGAGACAAATATTGGACAATTTATCTTTTAAATCACTATATATCATCACTATTCAATTGGAATTAATTGGAGCTAAGGGTTTAGGAATGAGGTTTTCAACTTCAAACAAGAAATTATGTACACGCTGATTCTAAAGGAGAAACCCCGGTAACATTAACTTGTTTGTCAGTGGTCTGCCTCGATTAAAAAACTGATCATACGAAGAACAAGCTCTTGTGTATCGAATCAGTTGAAAGACATAAATACCATATGCAAGTGATAATGGAATATTGCTACATAAATATGGGAAGTTGACGATGGAGAAGCTGAAATCATCCCGTTTGCCATAAGTTTGTATGCCGTTAATATTTATTTTGAATAAAATATTTGAGTATGAAGCAGAAGTGGACAAATCTGTGGTGTCTTTTATCTCGAGTTTACAGGGATATATCGAATCGATATATAAATGAAAATGATTATTGTTGATAAATAAAACGTCATCAATATATCTAAATGTCGAGTTGAAGGCCACAGCAAGAGATTTTTTTTCTTCTCACGTAGAAGCTTTTGAATAAACAATGCTTCATAAGAATATGGAAACATTGAATAAGTAGTCAGCTAAAGAAAATTCAAACATACATTTTCTAAGGCTTCTAAGACATAGTCAGGCATATGGTCATTAATCATGGAAGGAGACACCAAGACCTCATCGAACGAATCGTTGCTTGCCCATATAGCTTGATACACGGGTTGATGAGTCTGACAGCAGCGGAAAGATTTCCTAAAACCATAAACAAAATTCATCATCACATGTACACAATATTGCTACAGTATGCATCTATCCAAAACCATTGTTTGATGTGAAAGTATTATTTTACATGAAAAACTGTATCTCATCCTTAATGTATGAAATCTGAAGAAAGTGTGCAAGTTCTGAAATTTTCTGAAAATTTAATTAGGAAATTTAATTTTAATGCTGATGGCCTCAGAGATGAATAAAAAAGAAAGTACAATGATTCTTGATATTCGGTGTACTGTACATATAAGAATTTTTGTGAAACAAGCAACAGAGCTATGGGATGTAAAACGTCCCCGCTTAATCCAATTTTTTGAAAATATTACGTTAATCCCAATTACATTTGTTTTAGGTCGGTGTTAATTTCAAAAATACATAAATTTCCGTTCTTTTTGGCAAAAATGTGCAAATGTTTTAAAGAAATTGCAAATATTTTAGTAGTTTTTTTAATTTGCCCTAAACACGCACCAGCCCGAATTAAAAACATACAAACAATGGTATCGTTTACTTTTGTACCGAACAGTTTCTTGTCCAAGGTCAAAAAATTAATCAGCAGGGTCTAAGGGCACGGGACTGTGACACCTGGCACGAATTAACATCGAAAATGAAAACACAACCACTCAACAACTAGGTATAAATAACATCTAATGACCATCTCTGAAACACTTATCAATTACTGTCAAGTATACATATACACTTATTTTGCTTCGGTATTTTGTTTATTCATTTATTCATAATGGCCAAGAAACAGATTTACAAAAATAGATATTCAGTAATTCATATTTTCAGAAAATTGTTTTTTTTTTTATTATTATTATTATGGTTGCATAATTGCAATTTATATAGAGGTAGTGGAAATTAACGAAATATCCTGATATATTCTGCAAAATCATCTACGGTCAAAGGGTTCCACATATCACCTAGGAGATTTATTACCAAACTCTTTTCATCCGATAGAGCGTCTTTGCGCGATGAGGGATATATTTTGTCGAATGACAAACGGGTGAGAAATATATGCATGCAAACGACAACAAACGGACTACAAATTTTCTTATCCGTTAAACGTCTGTTAGCGTTATTCGGTGTGGTGTTTCTGGGGCTAAAGGGGATCGACTCTGAAACCTCCTGGTTGCAAAGTGAATACTGAGGACACCAACACCTACCGTTTACTACAGACAACATTGAAAGATGGCATTGAAACCAAACGTTTAAGACAGACGGTATTGAAACCCAGTGTTTACTACAGACGGATTTGAAACATACCGTTTTCCTGATGGATGACTTCTGACAATATGAATGATCTTTCCTGGGGGATATAAAGGTGTATGGGCAGACAGGGCTATGCCGTCATCTGAAGGATGGGCCCGGATGTCCCGCT
This sequence comes from Ostrea edulis, assembly GCF_947568905.1. Lineage (NCBI taxonomy): Eukaryota > Metazoa > Mollusca > Bivalvia > Ostreida > Ostreidae > Ostrea > Ostrea edulis. The sequence continues at coordinate 75,486,478 of NC_079166.1, read as the reverse complement.
CCATTTCAATCCGGACTTCATCTAAATTCATTTTCCTGGCTTCAGAATTTCCACAACACACGCCTCTAGCTATGATCTTCCACTGATTTAAAAATTCATATCAAATTCAGTACTTCTGCAGTAAAACAGTCATGTTCTGGATCATTATAACACATGTTCGGTTAGAATCTATCTTAAAATTCACCAACATACAACTCCATTCTAGCCCAAGATGTAGACAATCATTCACAGGAGTAAAAACCGATTTCACTCCTCATCCCCTCGTCCTCTCCCATTATTTCCATGGATTTTCATTTTTTTAAATGGCTTTTGTCCAACTGAAATTCAGGGGATATTTTTATACGCTGGACGACGGTCTACATTTCGGGTCTAAATGGAGTAAACATTTTCTATTGTGTGAATGTTTGACGGGGTGTCACCTTGGATTGACATGCAACACAATTCGTTTGAAATGTATATTTGAGTCCTTAAGCGATTGATAAACTCCACATCTCCGCTGGAACCACTGCCACATTTCACAGCCATGAACGTAAAGTGTGACAAGAGCAGGTGTTCACGTCCAGTTACATGTACTTGTTAATGGAATGACCCCTCATACCTGGGAGGTATTGCTCAAGTTTAATATACATGTATACAGAGGGATCAAAGTCTCAAACTTTACAAAAACTTTGAATACAATGTCTATTTTCTTACGCCCGTGGGGATCCGGGTCAGAATAGATCCTCAGTACTCCTTCTTTGTCTTAAGAGGCGACTAAGTGGGGCTGTCCTTCAGACGAGACTGTAAAAGTCGAGGTCCCGTGTCACAGAAAGTGTGGCACGAGAAATATCCCTCCCTGCTCAAAGACCGTAAGCGCCGAGCATAAGCCTAAATTTTGCAGCCCTTCAACAGCAATGGTCTCCATATGAGTGAAATATTCTCGAGAGGGGCGTTAAACAATATTCAATCAATCTATTTTCTTACTACTGAATAGAGAATTATGGACTTCTTGCCAGATATATTTTGGTCTTTCGGTAATCTTAAATACCACCACATGCTTGTCACGGGGGAAAAGGTTAAATTATGCCAAAAATGAATAAAACAAGTTCAAATGATTACCTTTCTTATAAAAAGCTTCTAAATATGCATACACATGCAGTTTTTACAGTAACAAATTTATGACATATTTGATGCCAATTTCATTATTCTTTCTGAACTTTTGTATGGAATACTATTCAAATACAAAGTAATTAATTATAATTCATCATAAGTGACTCATCAAAACAAATTAAAGTGCTCCTTTTTCGAAGTATGATGCCTATCATCTGACTTTCGTGCAAGAAGTAAATGAGTCTCGTATATACACAAGTATTCGCAATGAAAGAAGGGCGCAATTAATGACAACTACATTGACATGAAGCCCACAACAAATTCCATTTCCCCTGCATATAGTTTCCATGTGAACGCAAGAAAAATGAGGCATACTGACTCCAACTATGTTAATTCAAAGATTTCAAGTCTCCAAGACCGAAATAAGGTCATTCTACAAAAGCAGGATTCACTATTTGAGGACATGCTATGATAAATCAAATTGTAATCCACCTTCCACAGTTTTCTTCCAAGTTCATAAAGGGCGTCTTGGAGAACAGCCATTTAATTCGTTGATGAGTTATCATATTCAAGAAAATTAACACATCAAAGGTTGATAAAAAAAAGAGCATGGAAATATGAAAATGCACTAAATGTGCATAGCAATACAACCAAACATTGATAGGTTTCATAATTATGCCTTACCTTTGGTTCCTTGCTGTTCTTGATAACGTTTATTAAATCAGTCCTCAGCACCTCTAACTGAGACAAACCAATCCTGTATATAAATATATCAATCTAATGAATACAGCCTACATGAATCAGAGCAGAGAGGTTAGAGCGTTCGCTCCGCATGCGGAAGGCCGGGGTTCGAATCCCGGCCGCGACAGACCTAAGTCGTTAAAACAGGTAAACATCGCTAAAAGCTCGGTAAGTTTGTAAAACGCGCCCAAGATCTTTTGGTTTTGATATATCAATTTTCCACCAATATACGACAACAAATGTATCTTATTGAATTAAAAAGATTTCATTTGTATCCATTTTTTAAAAGATGTGTCAAATACTCTTACCGAGGGACGACATCCTTCCCCACCACAACTGAGGTGATGAAAGACTTGGTTTCCTGCACACAGGCCTCACTGAAAGACAGCCACACCACATACTAATAAACTACAAGTATTCTTACTGATGGAGATTCCCAATTTATCGTCAATAACCATAGCCCTACCTTAAAAGTCCACCAGGAGGTGAGAAAGCATAGCAATGCAAATTTGGGAATTCCTGTCTCAGCAGAATGGCGAGGATAGCGGCAGTGCCGGCTCCCAGTGAGTGACCTACTGACACAAGGTCATACGTTTCATCCACACCATCCTGAAATCAAAACCTTCAGATTTGTGCTTTGTTATTATCAACACCATGCCATTGCTGTAATCGTTACCACCACACCATTACTGTGATTAGTACCACCGAGTCATTGCAGCAATTAGTTACACCGAGTCATTGCAACAATTAGTAACACCGAGTCATTACTGTAATTAGTACCACCGAATCATTACTGTAATAACTACTGCAAGGTCAACCTTGTAATTATTAAAATCAACTTATTACTATAATTATTACAAATCAAACATTACTATTACTATTACAAGTCCATCATTACTATAATTATTACAAGTTAAACATTACTGTAATTGATTGATGTCTTCGCTACACTCAACAATTTTTCAGTTATCTGGTGGCGCCCAGTTTTTATTGGTGGAAGACAGAACCCACATACAATGTACCTGGGAAGAGACCACCAACCTTCCAAAAGTAAACTGGGAAACTCTCTCACTTACCGGCGCGAGGGGGATTACTATACTTATTATAAGTCAAACATTACTATAATTATTACAAATCAAACATTACTATAATTATTACAAGTCCATCATTACTATAATTATTACAAGTCCACCATTACTATAATTATTACAAGTCAACCATTACTATAATTATTACAAGTCAACCATTACTGTAATCATTACAAGTCAAATATTTCTGTAATTATTACAAGTCCATTATTCTAATTATTATTATAAGTTCATCTGTGCTAAAATTATTACAAGTCAACCATTACTATAATTATTACAAGTCCACCATTACTATAATTATTACAAGTCCCACCATTACTATAATAATTACAACTCCACCATTACTATAATTATTACAAGTCAACCATTACTATAATTATTACAAGTCAACCATTACTATAAATATTACAAGTCCACCATTACTATAATTATTACAAGTTCCACCATTACTATAATTATTACAATTCCACCATTACTATAATTATTACAAGTCCACCATTACTATAATTATTACAAGTCAACCATTACTATAAATATTACAAGTCCACCATTACTATAATTATTACAAGTCCACCATTACTATAATTATTACAAGTCCCACCATTACTATAATTATTACAAGTCCCACCATTACTATAATTATTACAATTCCACCATTACTATAATTATTACAAGTCCACCATTACTATAATTATTACAAGTCCACTATTACTATAATTATTACAAGTCAACCATTACTATAAATATTACAAGTCCACCATTACTATAATTATTACAAGTCAACCATTACTATAATTATTACAAGTTCCACCATTACTATAATTATTACAATTCCACCATTACTATAATTATTACAAGTCCACCATTACTATAATTATTACAAGTCAACCATTACTATAAATATTACAAGTCCACCATTACTATAATTATTACAAGTCCACCATTACTATAATTATTACAAGTCCCACCATTACTATAATTATTACAAGTCCACCATTACTATAATTATTACAAGTCCACCATTACTATAATTATTACAAGTCCACTATTACTATAATTATTACAAGTCAACCATTACTATAAATATTACAAGTCCACCATTACTATAATTATTACAAGTCAACCATTACTATAATTATTACAAGTCCCACCATTACTATAATTATTACAAGTCCACCATTACTATAATTATTACCAGTCCACCATTACTTTAATTATTACAATTCCACCATTACTATAATTATTACAAGTCAACCATTACTATAATTATTACAAGTCAACCAATTACTATAATTATTACAAGTCAACCATTACTATAATTATTACAAGTCCCACCATTACTATAATTATTACAAGTCCACCATTACTATAATTATTACAAGTCCACCATTACTATAATTATTACAAGTCCACTATTACTATAATTATTACAAGTCAACCATTACTATAAATATTACAAGTCCACCATTACTATAATTATTACAAGTCAACCATTACTATAATTATTACAAGTCCACCATTACTATAATTATTACACATCCATCATTACTATAATTATTACAAGTCCACCATTACTATAATTATTACAAGTCAACCATTACTATAATTATTACAAGTCCACCATTACTATAATTATTACAATTCCACCATTACTATAATTATTACAAGTCCACCATTACTATAATTATTACAATTCCACCATTACTATAATTATTACAAGTCCACCATTACTATAATTATTACAATTCCACCATTACTATAATTATTACAAGTCCACCATTACTATAATTATTACAAGTCCCACCATTACTATAATTATTACAAGTCCACCATTACTATAATTATTACCAGTCCACCATTACTTTAATTATTACAATTCCACCATTACTATAATTATTACAAGTCCACTATTACTATAATTATTACAATTCCACCATTGCTCTAATTAGTTTAAGTCATCATTACTGTTATCATTACCATCGTGCCATTACTGTAAATAATACCTTGCTGAAAGCTTTGGTCAGTAAGTTGTCTTCTTTCAGTTTATCTCTAATGTACACAGCAGCTTGCACCATACCCTACAGTGACAGAATAATAGGATGTATATCAATGGCATGGCATACCCTACAGTGACAGAATAATAGGATGTATATCAATGGCATGGCATACCCTACAGTGACAGAATAATAGGATGTATATCAATGGCATGGCATGATGTGATTTTAAAGGGACTGGTTCTCTTTTTAAAAAAATATTTTTCATTTTTGGTGTTAAGCTTTTAAAATATAACTCATTTAACGTTGAAAGTCAAACTTTTGACCTTCTGAATGCAAGAATAAGAGCAGTATTTTAGCATTGACTCTGTATTATGTAAACAAAGCAAACCAGTCAAATGTTATTTTTTTAAATCTGAAAACATCTTAGTTTTGCAAAATCACAAATTTAACTTTAAGTAGTCACATTTTACCCAACGAATACTTGTAATGTGATAGAAACAATAAACTGAAATCGATATCCATTTTTTTTTTAAAACTTCGTCAACATTAACATACTATTAAATAATCTTTGTTTACAAAACTTTTAAAACACATTAGACAGTAGATTTTGATCATTAAAAAGGTGAATAACAAATTTGGGGGAAATCGTGAACCAGTCCCTTTAAAATAAAGCTCGATACAAACCCCACAATTATAAGTTTTATTGTACCCGAGCATTCTATCGTACTGACCTGAGTCAGCATTTCATTTCTCAACAGAGTAACCGGAATGTTATACATGTACGATCATACTAATACACAAGGGAAGACAACGAATAGTGATCAATCTTATAAACCCTATAAAGTATACACAATTAAGATACAGGCAAATACGAACACGGGCTTTATAGTTTCACGAATTTAAAATCTTCTATCTGAGATGTATGCTAAATAATATTAAAAATAGTATTCAGAGTGCTAGATTGATCTAAATTTTCACGCATATACTTTCTTTCATTAATTTCCATAGGTAGGATTTATAAGCTAGTTGCATTTGAAACAGCCAAACAAAAAAGTGATTTAAAGTCATTTTGACAGGCACCTTAATTACATAATTCATGTTAATGTCGATGTGCTTGCTGCTGAAAGAATTTCCCATAGAAATATGATTACTGATGTCAGAAGACAACTCATCATTGTTAATTGTAATTCTGTGGTCAACAAGTGAAAGAAACTCGAACATGAAATCAAAAAGAATTTAACCAATGAAAATATAGATGTCCCATTAATTATTTTTAATCATATTCATGTAAATTCATTTCACCGCAAGAAATCTCCTTCACAGTACTTCAAGTACTCATTCCCAAAAAGGTAAACAAATGGAATGAAGAATTTCAATATTCACCACAAATAATACAATTTTCAAAAGCAGGCATTGTGAAGAATAGTGGGCGGAATTCTTTGGTTGGAAGCCGTCATTCATGAAATATCTCGTGACTCGTTTCTCCGACCGTTTGTTTATCCCTCTGTTACATGAACCCCGAGAGCAATGATCAGTCCGACACACAAACTAGAACTATTCATTTATCGACCGCTTTACAGATTCCGGATAGAATTAATCATATTAATATAACATAAAGATGTTACATAAACTTCCTATGTGTGAAAATTAATGATAAGATAATGCTTGTTATGAATGCCAGAAGTTTAACAGCTAGATACTTTGCATAGTGTTCTACAAAACAAAATTATCTTTCGATCTTAATATTTTATTTTGATAATTTTATAGATGCAAGACTTTATGTCATACTGTCATTTAATTGTGTTTTATTTGTTGTATTCCTCACCTCTACCACTGTAAAGCGCCTTAGAGTAATTTGATTTATATAAGGCGCTATATCAATTCTATTTAATACTATTATCATTAATAAATGGGTTATTGGTGGATAAATGCATTTGCTTGACTAATCCATCTATACTAAAGTGAATGCACTCTGCATGTAAATAATGTACCTATACGCGTAATGTTTTCTTGTGTATACTTAGAACTTGAATATACTTTAATTTTCTTATTTTGTGCATATTTCCTGGTTATCTTATGTCGGAATATTGTACAACTTACTGAAACACAATAAATCATTTTCTAATTTTTGTTATCTAATATAAAAAATAAATTTCATTTCTGAAAATACCTAAGGGTATGAACTGTAACGTTTCACGCCGGCGTATTTTTCATGAAGCGCGTTAAAATGAAGTTTATTTCTTATTATTACATCCTACTTTCATTTCCGTCGAAATTCCCAGCCGTTATAATACACGTACTATATTTGTATCCACATACAATGTTTACAACTGCAACGCATTCATGAGGAAATGACGATCATTACAATACAAGTATATCAAAGGCAAAAACATTGAAAATGTAAATACGATGGACTGGACTGTTCACTGGAATTCCCACCTACAGAGAACCGATTTTACATGTCATCATGTTTTATCATTCTAAACTTACAAATCTTTCGTTTTAACAGGTATTCATTTTGGTCGGAAGACTTTGAACCTACATCGATCGCGTTTTATTGGTCTGGTCCTACAAATAATACGATTTACCGGTCTTATCCTACAGGTATTACGTTTTACCGGTTTTACCTCTGGGTATGTACCTATAAGAGTGCGTTTTACCGGTATGTTCCTTCGGATATTACTCTTTACCAATCTGAAGGTACTCGATACGATTTACCAGTCTGATCCTTATACATTTATGTAATACAAGTCTGAACTTACAGATATCAATTTACAATTCTGAATCTCCAGATATTACGTTTACCGGTCTTGTCATACAGATATTACGTTTACCGGTTTGAATCTGCCGCCATCATGTTTTAAAACGGCCTGATCTTAGAAAGTTTACGTTCTACCAATCTGAAAACTACAGGGGTCAAGCCTTCCGGTAAAAACTACAGGGGTCGGTAAAATACTCACCTTGTGGCCTACCCAGCTCTCTATCGGCGGACTTAGAGGAAGTGTTTCAGCATCAGCTTTCAAATCTGTAAGTACGTCCTAATCAAACAAAACATGTGCACAAATTAGATGACATTTTGTAATCTTTACGTTTGTTCAAAGTACATGTACACAATTTTAAACAAATATCTATTTTTCTTAACATCAATTACATTACTTGCACACGGGACGTACAGAAAGACAGGTTCACAATTCATAATGATACTATACACAAGTGCATTTAAATGTATATATGTGATGCGCTCTGTATGAAAAAAAACAACAATATATTCAAAAACAAAAACAATTGGTACGACCCAAAATTTAGGTATCCTGAATTTAGCCGAGGTTGGCCTGATTGGTCAGATATTATTTTCAGCCAGAATATACGATTGGATGAAGATGTGAAGCACGTGGATTAGTATAGCCTACAGGTACCCGTTTCTTGACTGATGTGACCTCCAATAATGCCGAATAGCTCTACGACAAGTCTCCGAAATGTATCCATATGCCACTTGCTAATATGGACATCTTGATATGATTTCTTAACTGATAGTGACATACTAATGCAATGATTTCTTGATTAATTTAAAAACAAAACAGCTCGCATTTTGTTTACAATGCCATGAAATATTGTACTACATGTATGCGTTGGTATTGTAGGATTTTATGATCAAACTCACCGATGTTTCTTGCGTTCCGTCACAGTCTTCAACCGTACTTATTCGTGTTAAATTCATATGTACTATAATGGATCATTCAATTTTTTTGTTGATACATGTGATTTGAATTAAGTGGAAGAGTTAGTCTCATCCATGCAAGATGAAGATAACGAACAGTGATCAATCTCATAACTCCTATAAGCAATATAAAATAGATAGTTGGGCAAACACGGACCCCTGGACACACCAGAGGTGGGGTCAGGTGCCTAGGAGGAGTAAACATCCCCTTGTTGACCGGTCATACCCGCCGTGAGCCTGTGGTTAAGGGACCGTTCTAATTATTACATATTTCCCGTTTCGTTGCCCAAAAGTTCATCAATCATCAACTCATAAAAGGTTTAAAATCTTGCTACCATTAAAATTGCTCTTCGATTCCATCGTTACCTGTAATGAGGTCGTTCCTCGGACACAGATTACAACCCTCTTGTATTTATGGTCGATAGCAACATAGAAAGGTGTTTCCCCTATCTAAATGTAAAACAAGATAAAGAGAGGTAACTCGTAATTTAACCATCATACAGTCTTTTTGATAGTTCGCCAATATTACTGGTACATTTAAAAATAACAATAATTCAAATTCCTCTGAATAAAAAAACTCAGGATTTAAAAATTTTGATGGTACAATTATGGTATACGTACATCAACATGATACGTAGCATACACAATGTCACATTGGCGGAGCTGACTGAGCTTTAGAAGGGCCACAAAATTACACTGACAGCAGTTATCCTGAACAAAGTCGGATAAAGGTTTGTTTACGCAACAGCAACATCTACAACAAAATGTTATTGAAAAAGTAGGTTGCAGATTATCTGTTAGTAAAAACTGTCAGGGATTACATAAAAGATATTGTACTTGCTAGTATTCGAATGAAACCATTAAGAAAATACAGTACATATGATATCTGATTTGCATAAAAAGTCTGACTATTTCTTTTTTGTATATACATGTAATATGAATCATAATTACGTATGATACTCCTTTCAAAATAAATTCACGATATCTTTCATTTAGCGTAAGTTATACCAATATCCAATATCATAACTTTAAACATTTGTATTTCAAAAATACACAAATAAGTAGGATGCAACACGTTTCTTAAATTCAATTGTCTAAATCGATTGACGTTTTCTCCGAAATGTGAAATTTAAAAGAGTGTATAAGTCAGCTTTACCCATTTATATAATATGCAAAATAATAGAATCGGGACGAGATATTGTTCATCTACGTGGAAAAAATGGGCACCGATACTTTCCTTGAATATAATTTTTTTTTTTACATTCATATCATTTTCGTTGTTGAAATTTGACAACATACTATACCTTAGTTTAGGTAGAATACCGCAGCAGTTGGCATCCGTTTTCATCATAACGACAGCAGGCCATCCATAGGCTGCTAAAGCTAAGCGCATGTAGTGGATCACCTTGCGGTACTCCGCTAAAACATCGGGCTGGCTCAGCTGTAGGAATGACGTGGTCGGAATGATTGGAGTCCCAGAGAGGTACTCATACACATCGTTATTATCCTGAAGTGAGCGCAATTCCCAATGACTCAATATTGTTTTACGACAATAACTCAATGATACTCTACAATATCTACAATCAATGTCATTTCAACACAAAGTTTATACACGATAGAATGAAAGGCAAATCAATATTGTACAACAATTTTATTTCATGCGCCAGAGATATCTACAAAATTCGCAAGCTCCACTTTCTCGCGAATAAACAATGCATATATTCTATAATATGTTGACAAACTGATCCTTTTACACTAGGTAAAGCTAATCGGATTGAGCTAGAATCTGGTTAACTCAACCCATAATATTCAACTCGCATCACATCCACATCGTAATTCTCAGGCGAGTTAATTTTACCCACAAGGGGATGAAGAGGTTTAAATTAACCCACTTCCATAAATAAAAAGGTACCCTGTTAATTCAGCAAATACTTAAGTCTCTTTAATGACAAAAGGGATGTTATACCTACATGTACATATGTATTTTGGTGTTCAGCTAACTCTCTTTAAAAATAGATTAAATCAATCCAATGTGAACGCATTATATGTTAACCCACTTTTATCTTACTTAACCTGGATTAAGTTTGTGGTGTGAATTGTTCCTTACTGTCCAAGAGTTCATGTGCGACTAGCCAACAAAATAAATGCTTCACAAATACAGATGAATGTAAAATTACCGTGATCGTTCAGTTGCCATTCAATAAATCGACATTGTGGTTTCATACAGGTATGTGAAAAGTGAAGATAATGAACAGTTATCAATCTCATAAATCCCATAAAGAATACAAAATTTAAAGTAGGGCAAACACGAATCTCTGGTAGCACATCCTGTCGACCAATTACACCGCCGTGAGATTTCTATCTTGCGGAGTAATCTGTTGCCAAAATCAGCAAGTAAAGAACGGCCTAACAATTGGTATGAAACATGTCAGACAACATTTGACGTAACGGAAGGTTGTATTTGTAAACAACATCATTAAAACGACCACAGAATTTCCGAAATGCTAACTTAAACGATACTGTTGAATCCCCTGTAACATAATTTTTTTGTCAGTAGCTTGCCTCGATTTGAAAATTCAGCATACGCATAACATGTTCTTGCATATCGAATCAGTAAGAGGCATAAACACCATATGCAAGTGATAAGGGAATATTGCTACTTTGACGATGGGGAAGCTGAAGTCACTCAATCTGTCGTAGTTTGAGCTGATAGTTTGCCATGAAAATATATGTTTAATTTTCCCTACTTTGCAGACAGACAAGGAGGATGACAGCCTGGCCAAAATGATCTGTCCTTCTCCTTAGATCGACTGTCTCGGAGACATAAACATTCTCAAATGAAATATCCAACCCAAATTCATCAATCATAAGTATTTGTAATATTTTTGTATACATGTACTTTCAATTAAAGCTAAGCCCAGAATTACAATTAGGATCTGTTTCAAAAGCTTGAAGACTATCAATCAAGATAAAGCATGACTTCATTTGATAAGGATAGTGAAAAACAAAGCGACATGCACTAGGAAATTGTCAGTCATATCTTTATATAGAAAGCGTAAAAACTGTAATAAATTCAGTGTTAAAGAGATTGACCTATCTCCTACTTCTTAATCAAACTTTATTTTGCGGTGGAAGGTCAATAAATGTTGGTTAAATCGGGCCTTCATTGCATTACAATAAATCACGATATTATTCATTAGCGATGTAACCTGTCATTATATTCCATTGTATGTGTCAGTTAACGGTAGCTCGGTGGTTAGTGCATTCGCTTCGTGACCGTTAGGTCGCGACTTCGAGCCCCGCTCAATCCATGGCCACGTCAAACATACCGGCAGGTAGTGATTGCTCCTTCACCAAACCCCCCAGCGTGTAGACGTGAGAATCACGGGCCTTTCGGAAATGACCTAACGGAGGTCCTGTATCGCGACAGGGGTTGACACGTTAAAGAACCCTCACTGCTACTGAGCTCTAAGCATAAGTCTAGATGAAGAATGGTGACGATTTAATATGAGTGAACAATTCTAAAACGGGCACAAAACAACCCGACGATGAATAAATAGTGGTGAAATAACTGCAATTTTTCAATGTCCACACCTCTGGTGTTTCCAGGAGTCCGTGTTTGTCCTCTCCTCGATCTGGATTTATAAGATTGAACACTATTCGTCATTTTCACCTTAATCATAAAATACTTCGGTTTCTTACGAGGAATGTACAAACATTTCCTTACAGAATGGTGAAAAAATGAAATATTGCTATTATTTATACACTGTACATCTAATGTGTTGATTTCTTATGATGAGTGTACAATTGTTTTTAGATGATAATACTATTTTGTACATCTAGTGTGTTGAATACTTATGAAGGATGTTTAATTGTTTTTTAGATATACCTATTTTGTGATACATTGGTTGACTCTGTCACTTCTGTCAGATGAATGAATAATAAGCTGCAATTGTTCAAAAAGAGTAGTCCTGTCTCAGATTTCTAAAGTTTCGTACATATAAAACAACAGTCCTTACTCCATCGCAATTAATGTCCAAGACATGTATCTGTCAAAATATGAAACTCTTACTAGGTATGGAGTCACAGAACCCACCTGAGAAACCACGTGTCTCATTCGGAGACTTTGATAATGTCTCAGCAAGACAAAACCCGCTATGACGTCAGACGGCACTACATCCAAATCACGAAAAAACTCGGTGAATAACTTCGCTATTTCAGCGATGGTGTTCTGGAAATAAAGGAGAATGTCTCAAATAGGAAAAGCATATTAGTGTGAAGCACAAAATCTATCTGACAAATATCCTGTAAGTGTAAGTTGAGACATTTTGTTTCAACCTGAAACGTCAATCCATGATAAATAAATAAATGCGATCTTAATGTTCGACGAGCGGGATTCTGTTTAACCACATCGCCCCCGCCCCTCCTTAACAAGTTAACACACAACCACTCTTCCAACATTTGTTTTTAGACTTGACACATGCACTTGTTATAGTGTAGTCAACTTCCATACGGACATCCAAAGGTCCTGGTACAGTACCCTTGTTAAGATATACTTCTCTGTGATGCGTGTAAAGAATCCTAGTTCTGGATGCTGGCGTGATGTAGTACAGAGACCTATGACAAAGGTATGCTCGTAATACCCGTGATTAAGAGCAAAGTAAACGACTTTTTGTATTTTGAGAATGTTTGCAACATCAAGCTTATTCAATAAAATCAAATAGATTTAATGTTTCCAAATACTGGTATTAAGTTCTCGGTGTAATATGATCCTTGGTTAATAAACATACATGTCATAAGACGGTTTATAACCTCAAGATCTAACATACCGGTAATAAGAGATATTCCATAATACACCAACTGTGACATACTACACATACATACGCCGCAAAAAATATCAATATATTCTAAACACTTTCATAAAGATCAGATAACTTGAGATTTTTCTTGACTTTACGTAAAAGGTGTACGGCATGTACATGTATACTATAATCAAATGTCTAGTCCGTTTATATTAAGGTGGTTACTAAAACAATGGAAGCATTTATAGATAGACGATACAGAGGCAGTGTAATTGTTAGATAGACGATACAGAGGCAGTGTAATTGTTAGATAGACGATACAGAGGCAGTGTAATTGTTAGATAGACGATACAGAGGCAGTGTAATTGTTAGATAGACGATACAGAGGCAGTGTAATTGTTAGATAGACGATACAGAGGCAGTGTAATTGTTAGATAGACGATACAGAGGCAGTGTAATTGTTAGATAGACGATACAGAGGCAGTGTAATTGTTAGATAGACGATACAGAGGCAGTGTAATTGTTAGATAGACGATACAGAGGCAGTGTAATTGTTCCCTACTTATAGTGATTTCATATCTCCAGTAATTAATAAATGTACAAACAAACTAGTCTAATGCATTCCATTTCTTATATATCTACACACCTGTATTTTGTAATACATAAGCTTTGTACACACTGTTCTTGCACAGTAGTAGCTGCAGATCTGTAGCTCTCTGGGGAAAACAGTGGGACATATTTTAGTAGCAGCAGATTTGTAGCTCTCTGGGGAAAACATTGGGACATATTTTAGTAGCAGCAGCTCTGTAGCTCTCTGGGGAAAACATTGGGACATATTTTAGTAGCAACAGATCTGTAGCTCTCTGGGGAAAACATTGGGACATATTTTAGTAGCAACAGATCTGTAGCTCTCTGGGGAAAACATTGGGACATATTTTAGTAGCAGCAAATATGTAGCTCTCTGGGGAAAACATTGGGACATATTTTAGTAGCAGCAAATATGTAGCTCTCTGGGGAAAACATTGGGACATATTTTAGTAGCAGCAGATCTGTAGCTCTCTGGGGGAAAACGTTGGGACATATTTTAGTAGCAGCAGATCTGTAGCTCTCTGGGGAAAACATTGGGACATATTTTCCAAGTTACAGATCGGCAGCTATAGTAATGAAGAGAAGGATCTCATTTTAAAATGCCTTTTTTATAAAGACAGTATATGAACATGTTCCAATTTGGTATTATTCGAACCACATTAAAGATTGTCAATTTGTTGTGTAAGCAGAATGGGAAACTGTTAACTAATAATTTGTACACTGTTTAAATACACTAATGGTGTTATCCAGAAAAAATATTATTGTTGAACAAAGTTCTCGTCTAATAGATGTATTACATATTTGAATGTAAGCATCACTGATAAGCTGGTTGGAAATGAATCTGAAGGAACCTGACCTAATACTTGAAAAGGAGAAAGAGGGTGAAGATGCTAATAATTTTTTAAGGCGATGGAAATCATATCTTGAGAAGATCATTCCCCACTAAATACTTTTTTCTGACAGGACACAGATAATTTGATTATGAAAGTCGAAATACAGCTAAATTACACAAGAACTTTCAAAACCACCACTAACAGACTAGTGAATCTCTCTTAACTTCTCGACTATGTTCATGTCTCTTAACTTCTCGAAATGGGTTATAAAATCACATACAATTGAGATCACTCTTATAGGCAAAGAAATGAAAGTCAACACTCGTGTCCTCATCCTAAGCTTAAAAACGAAAGACAGTCTCAGGAAATCCTCAATCACTCTCTATGAATCAACAAAATACTTCACTATACTACTAAAGGTTAATGGCTTGAAAAATCCTATTCCCCCCATCTACTTCAGCCATAAAAATGAAATATTCAACGGTAATATACATACAGAGAGAAAATTAAGTGCTACAGAAAAGTAATCTCACACAATTTTCCACCACAACCCTCAGAAATGTTTGCTGACAAACAGAGGATTCCGAGTTGATGCTTAATTTAACAAGTATTCTTGCAATGAGAGGGTCTTGCCGGTGACAATTTGGAGGGAACATGTCAGATCGTCAGTAATGAGACACAGCAAGACATCAGTCTTGACAAAAATCTCTGAACACGAAAAGCAGGGTTAATACTGTGTAATATGTAAATAATTCCTCGTTAGTGACAAACCAAACACAAAAATCAAAGGGTTCACTTTATCGTAAATCAGATCAATTTAGGAATCGCAGTATCCGCCTTTCTACTTTTTTCATTTTTTTTTCCGCAAAGATTTGCAATGATTTTATAACTCATCGAATATAATACACTGAAGGTTGAAGAAATGATAGTTTGATGAGTTTAATGAATGCATTCCAAGACATGTACCTAGTGATAACAAAATACCGCATTTCAATCAAAGGTGTTCTTTTTTTTTTTTTTGATTTGAAGAGATCACCGCCATGGAGTGTGGCGTGACCCCAAATGGCTTAAGTCTACTACAGGGTGGTGTATCCACGTTTATTATATGATTCTCTGTAACACGCAATACAGCCAAGAAGAGAGATATTCTGACAGACCAATAAATACAAATAATGATGGCACGAATGGCCTGCCATCATCAATTCTCAATCCTTTCCCACGCACCTTACTCCAATCAATCAACCACCAAAGAATAATTGCTGTTTTGACATCAACAAATTCAATATATGGATTGTTTGAACTTCTAATACTACGAGATCCATTGCAACAGGCGGAAGTAACCTGGAACAAGTAGTGACCAACCTCAACATGTAAGGAATGTCAGGAACAGGCCATGGGGGATATTGGCATCCGGAGCTTACTTAACTGTTCACTAAGGCCAGATCTGTTTTCCCGCGGTATATCAAAAGCTTGATTAAGAAAAACGCATTACATCAAAACAACATCTCAATCCCGATGCTTTCCGCGACACGACTTGTAAACTTGGATCACAATGTGACTTGACAGACGGAGACGAACACTAACAAAAGAAGATACTTTCTGATAACATTCATAGTCATCACAGTTTTATCGAAAGTGTTATATTCCACCGTACAATGGTATATTACACCAGCATTATATAGACTTGCATGATTGTTCACCTGTTTACATGTATTTAAATATTCTAAAGTCCCGTTCACATGCGCTCATTTACCAATAGGTGTAAATTTTACATATATGCAAATTTTACTCCTGGAATGTAAATGTCATTTTTTGAGACGCGTTCACATGCAACTGCAATTGTGTGTAAATCAGTGTTAATTTAGCTATCCCTAAGCAATATGTGTTTTGAAGACAGATATCATAGACATTTCTTTATTATGTAGCTATAGGTTTTCCCATTCCTTGTTCAAATGCTATTCAAAATAATATCTGAACTTACTGACATACCAGAAGGTCGTTGCTTTCTAGTGTTGTGATGTGATTTAATAGAAAATTAAGTAATGTTTTATGGACAATTTCAATTTGCATATGTGTGTGTAAATTGTGTTATGCGTTCAATAACTTAAAATAACACAAGGATTTATATTTAAAGTTAATTACATTAAAGCTGTATGGTCCGATGTTCATCCGTCATAAATGTATAGAAATATTTTAATGCAGCTGAAATAATGTTAAAAGTTATTAACTTTCCCTTAATTATATGCTTAAAAACATCTGCGTATAAAAGAAAACAGTACCAAGATTATTTATAATGTAAATAAATGTGGTACATATATAATAAAATTTGCCGCCAGGAGGCTTCCGTGTTGGGAACTTTGCGCATGCGTATCATTTCGATGTAAACAGCGAAGCATGGAGTCCGGTAAGAGAAAACGCGGTCGTCCAAGTTTGACGGAGTCAGCACGGAAGAAAAAGAGGAAAGAATCTGAAAAACGACGCAGCCAACAAAGAATTTCTATAGGACACCATCTAGAAGAATGGAATCGGCTTCGTGTTGCACTTGGCCTACAATCAAACCCACAACTTGCAGGCGTTCTCCTCAGGCAACAGTAAGTTTGCGACCTCGGCCCATGCGATGTAAACGCTAGTTCTAGTCAGTTACAGTGTGTTGAGTGCATTGAAACGAAAAAGATATTGGCAAGATATTGAATGTGTACTACAGATGTTTTCCGTCTCTGTGATTTCGGGAAGATGAAAGCTAAATTTTCTGTAGTAAGTTGTGGGGCCCACGAAGGGATAAATTATCTCTGCGCCCCGGCTGTTAATATGTATACATTGAATAGGGCTGATTTGGTAATTATTCTTGGCATATGCATCAAATTTCGAATTTGCCAATTAGAGATTTATGAAGTTGTAATTATCATAATGCAAAAGTTGTATATTACAATTGAAAATATAAAATTAAGTTACAAAACTTTGATCTATAACCTACATATATATACGAGTGAAGATGGTAGACTACATCTTGGGAAAGGTTTAGTTTCTTTTTATAGGCCTATATGATGTGTAAACATGTTGCATTGCTGAAGTGAAATACATTAACAAAGTACATTAACAAAGATAAATTTATTTTATTCAGCAAGCACTATGAAGGCCGTACTAGACGTATGTCAACTCCTGCAAAACAGGGCTTGCCAACAGGTCCAGAATTTACAGTGTCTGAGATTTCCTGTACAGACACAGGCAGTAAAGACAGTGAAAGGTGGATATTATTAGAACTGCTTTCTCTGTTTGTCTGTTTTATGTAGTTGCATTTTACATACATGCATGTTTGGATATGATGCAAATTCTTAATTCTTGAGAAATTTCATGTAGTTTTCATGATTATATTTATCCTTAGACTGTGTAATCAAGATGATAGATATATTTTTTCATCTTTCATCTACAAACTTTTAATATTTAAATTCTTTGAAATCCGTAGCACGGAAACAGCAGTGTCAGGAATAGAAGAAATGGAAAAATCCTTTGGGGATCAGCCAACAAGCAGCCATGTTACATTTCAGAAAAAAGCACTGTCATCCTCCTTCATAGACCCATTCAGGTATTTCATTGAACATAACATGTTCTGCTATCACTCCCATCCCCTTTCCAGCTAAACTGCAAAAGTTTGATTTAAGATAGTTGAAAAAGAAGACAATGATTAGTTATCATATTCATTAATTACAAAGAATACAAAATTGAAAACAAAGCATACACATACTCTGGAAATAGTAGGTACCTAGTTGGAGTAAGCTTCCCTATTTGACCACTCACATCTAACATAAGCCCACTATATTGATATGGTAAAAGATGAATCTTTACTCAATAAGTATGGGGGAAAAAGGCCTAACAATTGGTATGAAACATGTCAAACAGCATTCAAAGTAACAACAGACTATGCAAATGAGATAATGTCTTGTCTTTTAAAAAATCAAATGTATATCCAAGTAATTTCCCTAGTTCTTCATATTTTACTGATGTGCTTTTTATGATTTCAAAGAGATCTGTCAATAATATGGAAATTTGTAATCCTTGACTTAGAATTTGAATACTTCGAATTGATGACTTATTTATTTATTATTACTTTTTGTTATACAGTTTAAGTATTAGTGTTACCAAGGATTATGACGAGGAAGAAGATATGCATGACGACGATTATGTACCAGAATTTGATGTGACCTTGGGGTATGGCAATCTATTTGAAGTTCATAAAAGTTATATAGATTAATTGTAGTGCAAATTTCACAGCTGTATGCATTGAAAAAGCCCCTATCGGTGTGAAATGTATGTAATAGAGATCTCTATGTATGTGTTTTTATATTTGTGCATGAATGTATGTCATAAGCAGATAAGCACACAATTAGCATTAGAAATCTCACAAATACTAGATGATTTATATATAAAAGTGTTGTTAGAGCTTGCCAATCAGGAGAGGTTCCTTCTTTTCAATCTCTGCTTCATATTCTTTAACCTTAGATGAAATATTTCACCTAATTATCTTGTTCAAAATTAACAGGGAAGAGAATACAGATATTGAAGATGTAGCTGGCGGTGACATGGTCCTTGATATAGAGAATACAGATATGGAAGTTGAATCAGGAGAAAACTTCACCGGCCCAGGCATCACCCAAATATCATCAATGACAGAGTCTGAATCCGTTTTGAAAGCAGATAAAGTGATTGCATATGAAGAGCAGCTTCTGCAGTTAGCTTCCACAAAGATAAATGATAAATGCATAGTGAAAGGATGCTCGGAAACATTGAAACTTTCTACAAAGTATGTCGCATCTGCCATGTACATTGTTTGGGTATGTACTTGATATTTATTCAATTATTGTTGGAATAATTTATTTTACAAGCACATGCAATTTACAGATTTTTGTCAATCAAAGTTGATTGATTTCATTGGAATTTATTATCCTTTATAAAAAAAAAAAAAAAAATAGGAGTGAATGTGATATTGAGAAAATCCTTGTTTTTACTTTTAAAGTCCTGCGCAAATGCACACATTAGACATAGATGGTGTTCTCAACCAGTGCTCAACAAAGGACTTCACAGTGGAGATTTGATGATATCAGCTGCAATTCTTTTCTCTGGGAACAATTTCAGTAAGGTGGCACTAATGGCAAAGTTCCTCGATCTTCATTTCCCCAGCCAGTCATCCTTTACACGTATACAGAGGAGTTACCTTGTTCCAGCCATTGATGAGAAGTGGGAAACACATCAAGAGAGTATAAGGGCTGATCTTGGTGACAAGAATTTAGTACTACTGGGTAAGTTACAAAATAATTTTAAGGTGGCTCACTACACCCTGAATTAGTTTCTCAAATCAGTATGAATTCATTTTTATCATAAAATATATGATGATACATAATAAGAATATATGCCAAAAAGACCGAAAATATGCAAGTTTGGATAAAAACATGATTTTCAAAAAAATATTTCAATACATAGACTCTCTCTGATTTGAACCCGAGGTCTGCGGTTCACCAGCCGAATGCTTTAACCACTGAGCTACGATGATGGACAACAAATCGATCAGGATTGGGCGGTCAAAACCGCCCTCGGTTTTAACCAGTAGTTTTAACCATCCCGGTCAATACTCCCCAAGTGGTCAATAGTGATTTGAACTGTCCATTTTCCTATTTTTGTACATTTCTTGCAAAGATAAAGATAAATTAAGTCTTTTCATTATATGGATCAATTGTTGATTAATATTTTTCATTAGATAATCAAATGTAATTTCATAAGTTTAATATATTTGGTTTGCTGAAACTGACCGAAATATCTTCAGTACCTACCAGAGGGTCACAGTTCTATAGCATAGCTTGACGATTGGAGACAGACCTTTTACTACATGTACCTGGACAGATTAAGAATGAAAGGTAGCTGGACATTACCTAAGCACAGGAAGCAGAGTTGACAGGTGTTAATAAGCATAGGCTGGGACCAGAGATGACCAGTGTGCCTGTTATTGTTATGAAAACATCACCAACACCTCCCCCCCTCAAATGTTTATTCAACAGTTAAAATGAAGATTGATGAAACAATACTTATAGGTAGTTCTTGTTAAACTATGGAATTTGAACAGAAACTTTCACATCTTCCCCAATTCAACAGAGTCATTTGTACATTATTTATCTAATATTATGACTTATAAGTATATTATATACTGATAGTGCATGTTATGAATTACAGTATTTACCATAATGGTCACTTAAACATTTAAAATAAATAACACAGACTATAATGACCAAATAATCTTCAATTGACCAGTATTGACCGGTTTTAACCAGTATGACCACCGGCCAATCAATACTCATATTGACTACTTTTTTGTCAACACTGAAATCGATCGATACAAATATTTTCACAAAACATTTAAATCGCTATCTTGTAACGTAGTGTCATAAAGAGTATAAACTTTAGGGTAGTGAACTACCTTAAATAATTGAATAGATTATACATGTTGGCTATCATTTATCAGTGGATTATTCTTGATGTACATGTAGCTACTTGTTTTCTTCTTGTAAAGGAGATGGGCGTATGGACAGTCCTGGGCATTGTGCTCAGTATTGTACCTACACAATGATGGAGAATGACAGCAAAAAGATAGTGGCCTTGGAAACTCTTGACAAGAGAGAGACTGGAAGAAAGAGTACGAATCTTGAAAAGGCCGGCTTTCAAAGAGCACTGGAAGATGTTAAACAAAGTAACCAGGTTACCGAAGTTGTTACTGATGCACATTTACAGATTGGGGCATTGATGAGTAAGTAAATGTTCCAGATACACCCACTGCTTTTCTTGAGTAATAATAATTACATGTATTTCATGTAACTAATACTGATACAGAGGACAATCCTCATCAAACTTTATTATGTATTCAGAGAGACAGTATCCTGAGATAAAGCATTCCCATGACATCTGGCATGCTGCTAAGAATTTGGGGAAGAAAATAATTGCGGTAAGGTGGTTTCAAAATGATCATAATTGTATCTTGCTATTTAGATATTGTGAATTATTTTTAAAATAAAAGTGCTACATGTATCAGTTATGTTAAATTCACATCATTGTAGGCAGGCCAAGAAAAATCGAACAAAGACTTGTTGGCATGGAGCCAAGATATTGTGAATCACTTTTGGCATTGCTGCAAAGTTGCCAGCACCTATGAAGAGTTCCTTGTAAGTGATAAATAAATTTTTCTTTTAAATCTGATTGGGCTTTTCTCAGTTTGTAAATCTTCAATGGATTGAAGAAATTATATCAAACTATTGATAGATATATTTCCATTTATGTGAGGTTATAAAGATTGTTTTCTTTCATCACAATTGTTTTTACACAGGATGTGTGGGTTGGAGTTCTGCATCATGTCCATAACGAACATGAGTGGGCATTATCCTATGGAAGTTTGGCACCGGGATCATGTTTTCATGGTGACCTTGAAGAGACAGAACGAGATAAGAAATGGCTGGACAAGGGAAGCTCTGCTCATGCTGCCTTGACAAAAGTTGTTCTAGACAAACGCTTCCTGAATAATGTCCACTACTTTCTAAATTTCAGGTATATACATGTACTGCAAAAATGCACTGCTTTTTTTATTCTTGCTAGTCATTTTCAGGTCACCTGAGTATCACAGGTGACCTATTGCTATTGTTCTGTATGTGTCGTCCGTTAACAATGAAACATTCAATTTTTCTCTCAATAACTACCCTTCCAATTATTGTTAAATTTGGTATGAAGCATCTTTGGGACAGGGAGGGGGGGGGGGGCATAGATTTTAAATTTTAGGATTCCTGCATCAAGGTGTCTTAGGGGCGTGGCAAAAATTGTCAGTAATTAACCAATTTAGAATTGTCTTCTCTACAACCACACATCTGTAAGAACAAGATTTGTTTGTGAAACACGCCCCTGGTGGCAACACAGGACTATAAACAAGGTCAAAAACTTTAAGTACTAAAACAAAAGTTGACATTGGAGTCAAACTCCAGTTCAAAGATCATGGTATTAAATGAAAGAGCACGTGAAAAGCAATCTATTTACAAAATATGAGATTCATACCTTGAACAGTTCAGAAGACATTGCCTATGTTTGTTCTTCTTAAAGTAGGTCATATTCCAAGGTCAGGGGGTTAACCTCTTTGGTACCAAAAAAAAAAGGTTGTTTCACAAGGAATGCACAAATGAAATATGAGAATTCAACAAAAGTTATGAGTACGCTTTAAGTTTTGGACAGACAGAAAAGCAAATGTTACAAAAACAATATGCTCCTCGAATAGTGGCAGGGGCATAAATCATGTATAGTAGGAAGGTGTCTACCAAAATTTCCCATGGGGAAGAGGTTCTGACGTCAGCGTTTGGCCAAACTTGGCATATAGTGGTTATGTGCAAGATATTTCAATGACATTTTCTTAAGTGCTATTAATACCAAACTGATTCGTAATGGATATAAAAAGAAGGAGATAGCTCCTCACCAAACTTTTACATGATCCCAGAGGTTGGGGTTTGGTATCATGGTGGGGACAGAAATGGTAATGAAATGTATTGATCCTTTTATTCGAAAGAGTTCTTCATTTTGGTGGTACTACATAAAAACTAATGCATAATTCGGATTGGGAATTTCGCAACCATGGTATTTGACTCCAGGGCAGGTCCAAAATAGTCACATAATGTTAGTTTTTCATATATATTACATATAATGTTGTTCATCAGTATGGGGGCATTTGTGTTTCCTTGTTGTACCATATGTTGCTGCTGAATATTAGAAATTGGATTAGATATACAGAGCAAACAAAATATAGATTTTGTATCCATTGGGGCTAGTGATACTTTTAAATAATCCCCTGTGACTAATAAGGCCTGTGGGCCTCTCTTTGTTTACCGTTTTCATATTCAGTTCAACTTCAGTATCTTGAACATATGATCAACATTTCGAATACCATTGATATGTCAAAGTGAGTTGGAGGTCCCAACTGCATTTTTTTTTCTTAATGTATTTTAACGACTATACCTCAAACTTTTGAATATCTCTCAATTTTTCCCCTGGCCCCATTGAATTCAAGATAATGAGGTTTAATGAACTATAAAGATAATCTTCCTAAATTTAATCTGAATTTTTCAACAGAAGTACATCAAACTTGGAGATTTTCAACAACCACATATTGATGTATGCAACAAAGAGAATTTCTTATTCGCCACCAGTCTATAGGGCAAGGAATGTATTGGCTGCATTAGACTACAACCATAGTGTTGATTTGCCAACAGCTACAAATAAAGATGGAAGTATCAGGTAAAGATTTTGTTAGTACTTATAAGTTTATTTCTGAAACAATTAGTTCATTATTCTATCTTATCTGGTTTAGCTTCACAAACACCCTTCCGGGCAATGTGCTTTACAATGTCATATCGAGACGATTTTATGAAAGCATAACATGTACAGGATTTCCAGCCTCTTTTTATAGCTATTTAGTGAATTTTATTGATATTATATTTAAGGAATATTCCAAGTTATTTCATAAAGGTGAAGGTCCATTTTCTGGTATATCATTCTCTAATTTTGATAACTTCGTTATTTGTGTATTGTTAATTATCAGCCTTTGCATGCATGCATTCATAGTTGTCCATACTTTTTGTGGCTCTCCCTGCAGGATTTGAATTGTAAATAACATACATGAACTTAAATCAGTGGATTCCTTATCAAGATTGAGTCTCCTTTAAATACATGTAATTCCGAAATGTGACAAAGGAGAGTCCACTTCTGATGCTTGCCATGGCAATATCTACACTGTAGCTTTAGCTTTGCACACAACTGGTCACTTAGTCTTTGATTATATTTCATATTTTCTATTTTAGATATCAAAGGACTTTTTCAAAGAAGTCGGGGAGGTGGACAACTGTGGAGCGAAAGCAAAACAAGACTTATGCCCATATTGACAAACTTTTTGAAAGAGCTCTAAAAATGCGTTTGGAGTCTGATAGAGGGATGCATCATCCTGCAGAATTATCAGCAACAGACCCTCGACGGATTTCCAAAACCATTGCCCCAAAGTCTCCACCTCCAACAGCAGAACTTGTTTCCCAGAAAAAATCAAGATTTAAGTAGATTAAATAAACGTTTTCTTTTTTGTAAAGGCAGCTAAATGTTTCAATGGATATTACACATGTAAGGCAAATCTATTTTAGTTCATCACAGTTTATTGTCATTGTACATGTATATATGATACATACGAGTCCAAATAATGAAACTGTTTAAATGTACATTGTAAACTATATTGAATGAACTGTGATATATCATTGCACATACTGTATCATTTCTTTTTTCAAATCTGTACAGATGTGATTGGTTTCCTTACCATATAAAATCATTATACATATACTTTTTTCTCTCCAAATGTGTTAAGGATGTGTTTAAGTAGATATTCTTGTCCATAGTTTTTTAAGATATGAAGAAAGAATTTCCTCGAACTAAAACTAATTCATTATGATAAACATGATCACGTGTTTCTACAAAATTATGAACATAAACTGCACCATTATTCCCATTGATAACAAACCTTATACTAGTATTCCATTGATAGTTAGCTACTCTTTATGTTGTCTTAACCAAAATGATTGACCAAAAACCAAGGAATTTGGTAGCTGCCTGTTGTTTAATATGTAGTCATTATCTGTTGGGCATTTTTAATTATTTGACTTCTCATCAGTAAGTACATACATGTAGCCATATTTCATTTAATTTGATATGAGACTTATTAAGGGTAAGGGGTTTTATAATTGTTTATTTCTTTGTCACTGCACCACTGTGGCCTGAGGGGTGTCAAATCCTAAATGTTTTAAAGATATGTTTTAAATAAGGAAATCTGTCCATTATCTATAATGAGCAAAGATTTTTGTATAAAAATTTCATGGCTCCCAATCTCCAGCACTTGGTTGGGAACCAGATTGGTATTTAGTGAAACTACATGTGTGTCAGTTTTAATTCTGTGCATGTTTGCATGGTTATAAGAAGCATGTAGCTGTTTATCAAATTTTAAAAGTCCCTACCCCATCACCAGGTGGTCAGGTTGTCAATTGGGGCTCAAATGGTACATGTGTATATAGTGAAAGTACTTTCAGATTTTTTTGATTATCTCTTACTTGCTTCTGTGTATTGTGAATAAATACTCCTGCATTATTATGAAGAGTGGGTAGCCATATGCCAAATTATGCAGTTCAATGCAAATTGTTTTCTTGTGTGCTTACAATGATGAATCTTGTATACAAGTTCGAGCTTTGCCAAGGTTAAATTTTTTTGTTGAAAATGTTCTAAGTGACACTTCCATTGAGAATTATAGGGACATTTCTGCAATCAAGATAACTTGATTACCTCATTTATGTATAATAATGCAAATACAAATTGACAATAAAGAATGGCAATGTGGGAAAGGGTTACAGATCAAGTCAAAATGGGATATACACTGGTGATATAAACTACAAAAATCTCTAAATACATGCAATATAAGCTGCAATTGTTTAAAATGGCATGAAAGCAATTACATATTATTGCTCTATAATAAACAGATTAATTTTGGTGAACTAATTTTAGTGTACAATCCATCTTGTCATTTAGGATTAAAGGTTCAGATTTTATTAATCAGTGGTGTTAATTTGATCCATTAGTGCATTGCAGTCCACAAATTCTTGTGTATTTCTCTCCATCTTCGATGCCTTTTACTATGGTTCGTATTTTGATCATTTATTTTGGAGATGTGGAAGAAAATATGTTTAGTACTTTGTAACTAATCATAATTATATGGCCAATTTCAGTGCATTGTATACCGGTAGACTGGAAAGAAATTAAGCTTACTGACATTTTTTATGAAAATGCGTCTTGTGAAATTTGATTTTTCTATATTAGCAATATGTTGATACAATAAAGTTATTTAAGGGGCAAGATCTAAGAAATTGATATAGAAAGAAAACAATTAAAATTCCTGTGGGAGGGGGTGGGTGGGGTCAAATTCCATTAATTTTATGATGGGGGGAGGGGTCAATTCTACTTTTTTAAGGTACATATACTTTTAAAGATTACATATACACGGTGTGAATAAACAGTAGAAAGGGTACATAGAATGTTATTTATACCATGCTTAGTATTTGTAATTGAAAATCAGTTTAGATACTTTAGTTTACACATGGATGTAGTAGGGTCTAAATGAAAAGTATGTGAATTTTGTTTCTTGAAAGACATTGAACATTTGATCTTGCCCCTGAATATCAATTCTAATGCACACACTGATTCGTTGTTGTTTGTTTGTTTCGTTTTTTTTACCCAAGATTAATTTAGTCTTCCTTGGACAAAACCCACATATTGTCCTGAGGGTTCTGGGTATTTGTTGCGTATTTTCCAAACACAACAGCTTGGAATGACTTTTCTATGTCCTGCTCCAAGCTTTCCATAAGTCCAAAGGATGTACTGTCTGTATGCAGAGTGCCTGTTCCCCCTGTTGTAATCATCATCAGCTGGCAAAGCTAACACATCTTCTCTATACAGGCGGGCCAGGGCAAGGACAGCCTCATCAAGACACAGAACATGGAAATCCTAAATACAATTTATATATCAATTCATACAACACTGCAAAATAAGAATCTGATCAAAAATCTAACTTGTACATAGAAGGAAGAGATGTATATTAATTTAGTGGCAAGGTACATACTGGCAAAAGGGTTGTGCACTGTTCTGGACTTCTGCCACAGCAGATCTTTTCTTCCTCTGTAGGCATGTTCCGACAGCGGTTACAGGTACACCAGGATGGTACGTCGGGTACAGATGTAAGCTGACCAGGGGCTCCAGGTCTTGACTTGTCAATTATGTCCAAAATTAGACTTGCTGATCTGGATGCTACTTCAATGAGCATTTGCTGACATGCCTCATGGGTGAGGTTCTGCACATGTCTCTACAATATATATATATATATATATATTGCATTATATATATGTATATATAATTTTATAACATATATATATAGAGAGAGAAATAGATATCGTGCATATAACGTGCACATTAATTGCATTTGCATCATGCTGTTTTGCTCAATATAATTTGATACTCGATCATTGAAATGCACAAATTTGATATTCACTACTAACCTTCGCAATTTCTGTTCTTTGCTCCGTATGTTGGAGAACTTCCTCCTCTTTTCTGTTTGACCTGCCTCTTCTTGCTGCTGGCCTTCCTCTACCACGACCACGGCCACGGCCGCGTCCTCTAGGCCTTCCTCTACCTTTTACAGGGGAATCAGCACCAGTTGAAGAAGTTGACTGGAATTGCATTCAAAGTATATCAAAAGAAAAAAAAATTTAAATACACACTTTAGAAAAGATTTACTGGCATTATAACGTTCGTATCTTGCCGTTTTGAGTATACCCCTTTGGGGCCTCTTGATATTCGCGCGATTCTATCAAACAGCAAAGTGGAAAGAACTTGGATTCTCGTTATTTAATTACCTTTATTCATATTGTTTAACACAATATTTATCATGACTGCAATCTGGATATCGTCAAATGCGATATAGTATCAGAATACACAACTTTACGCGAATCATATTACTGGTGATCTTACCTCTGTATCCATGTTTCGTTGAAGTCTGAACTAGTCACGTGATTGTCACATGATTTATCTTCTGAATATGCATAAGAAATGGCCGAGATACAGTTGTTTGTAAACATCGATTTAAAATCAAATAATTCTGGTTAAAACAGGTGAAATGATGTTTAACCTGTCGTATAGCCCCATAAATACGTACGTACGATAGTTTAAAAGTGTTTTTACAAGGTGGACAAAATTAGTCGGAATTCGGACCATACAGCTTTAAGTCTGACTGGATAAAAATTCTGCACTATGAGTAAAAATACCCCCCCCCCCCCGCTGAAAACTGATTTAGAATCAGTCGGACAAGCCTTTGTAGGGTACGGAACCTTCTGTCGCAGCAGCCCCTGGTGCGGTACCAAATCTCCATTATACCGCACATTTACATATCTTAAAATCAGCCTCGGTCTCCGCGATTCGTGAAAAACTAGATGCAAAAAAGAGTACATTGTAAGTGTCAGACTAAAAGACTTTAAACTTTTCGACTTTTACATGTATGTATCAATTAATCAACAGAACCGTAAGATGTATAAAATGTTTGTAGCGTATCATTAACTTCTACCACCAAAGAGACAGCAGATAACAAACGATACCTACACTTCACTCAGCATTGCGACGAGCATAGGCAAAGCACCTTCTTTAGCATAAACATACATTTACATGTGTTTATATATATAAAACTCTTACAAAGTATATATATATATATATATATATATATATATATATATATATATACATGTATTCTACATGCATCTAAAACCCAGTTCATATGCACCTGTTTGCACACGAGATGCATTTTTAACATGTGCAAAATTTGCCTCAATTAGCACATTGTGTCATAAGAACGCATTTTCATGTGTGAAATTATCTTACTCACAGTTTCAGATTTACTCCTAGTAAAAAAAATGCATTTAGTCCGACAAGGTACACATAACTTTTACATGTGAGTAAATTTACTCCTGGTGGGCGTGTGTTTTCAGCCATGTGAGCACATGGAAAATTTTAGACAAATTGGCAAATTGTTCACATTGTCTATAAAACAATGCATACTTTTCTTTAAGATTTCATCTTGTCCTGTATTAGAAAGAGCAGTGATATTCTGCTGTGTCAGCAAGTTCAAATATAATTTGTGAATAGCATTTGAACAAGAAATAACAAAACCTATTGCATCATCAGGAGATATGCACCTCATTCCTTGTCAAAACACATTCATATTGCTTGGAAATAACCAATACTGACTTACAAACAGCATGTTAGTGCATATTATATGAACGCATCCCAAATATTACATTTACACACTAGGGGTAAAATTTGCATATGTATAAATTTACACCTATTGGTAATATAGGTGCATGCCAATGGGACTCAAATTTTCCTTCATTTTCACACTTTAATTTCAATTATTAAAACTCTTACAAAGTATCAATATATATAAAATCTTAATGGTTATATGAAACAGCATTTTCATTAAAAATGTATGCGGGGGGGGGGGGGGGGGGGGCAGTCAAAAGGGCGGTTTTCAATTGACAACTTAACAACTAAAATATTAATCCAAAATTCTCTCAATAACAGATAGAGTTAGCGGAGGGTAATGGTGGGCATTGGCATCACTCGGGAACAGATTTCCGCTTAATGTAAAATTATACACACGTGAATAATGTATTGGATAAATCAATGGTTACCCTGTTGTTATTCTTTCTATCTACACAGCAACACAGCAGGTTAAAACGCCGGTCCCAGCTTTCTTCATAAGCCCGTATCGTCTTTCTGTAAAGAATACAGATACTAACATACTGAAAATAGTCCACGTGTTTGGAAACTGAATCTATTGGAATACACGTGTATCATTTAGCACATTCTGCATTTCACAGAATAATGGTTATTTTGTCTGCATGCGTCTATATCCAATATATTCGCCTAAGTTTTATGCGGAATTTTCGCGTGCACTATATATCCTGTTTGTATGTATGTACATATACAGTGTATCGTATGTACATAAATCATATTATGCAATGTTTGTATGTGTGTATATGTATTATATGGGGCAATCAATGTGACAATCTTTGGTTTGGAGAATATTTTAAGAAATCTGGTGTTAGCACTTTAATTCACTTTCAGCGTCTTGACTATTGGTTGAGAGACAACTGTCACAAAGACATCATTTGAAATGAAACCACGGACAATGGAGGACGACGCCTGTCTAAGACAATTCTCACCATACGCAAAATCAATTATACGCTGACCAGACAAGGATATCTATTAAATACAGAAAACCCATACCACATTAATCTCAGGCTGTTACGTGTTGTTTTGTTTTTTTAATCTGGCTGTTTATAGATATTCTGATCGCTCCTTACACAGAAATACTTCCGCTAGATCACTTGAAATAGTTGTCTTTCTGTACTGAACTAAACTTAAATTGTAATTCAAACACACTGCAGCCAATCAAATGACAAGGCAGGCAGGTTAAACCATTTAATAAATTTCGGTCTATATGAAAAGTAATAATCTCATTTTTATAACTATATGCGATTACGAGTGTCGTTCCAACACAAAATGTAAAGTCTGAGGCAGGCGAAAAGCTGGCCTCTGTCAAATTCAACTCCACTCAGTGCCTAAAGCCTACTGTCTAATAAAATATTGAATCTTCATCGCCCGTCGGCTAGACAGTTAAAATTAATACATCGCTGCCCTCATCGAACCGGACACTGAGGATTTTATTTTACTTCATCGCTATTTCTATTTTATTTCAATACACTATCACATTCATACATCAATTAGTTCATTGTTATGAAAGGATTCTGACAAATTGAAATGCGAAATTTCGCTGTTCTCAATGTCATTAAATCTTTTTTATAAATAATTTCATCTGTCACAATATAGAAGAAAGTCTTCAATGTTTTGCGTTCTGCTTTTGGGTTAAGTACTATCTGAATGAAAATAAAATTTATATCTTATTTGTGAATCAAAATAGCAGTCCACCAATGCATATTCAACCACTCTAGAGAGCGATAAAAATTATAGTGAAGACATCGATTAATGTGTAGATACATGCATAGATATACCTCACTCCATTTTCCTTTCAAATTTTACACAAAGAAAACAAGAACAAAACAAAAACGGAGATGAAAAATTCCAAACAAGTCATACATGTACAGTGTACTTTGCAAACATTTCAATAATTCAGATTCTCTGGAGGGAAAAATGTGGACATATTTTGTTCAGAACAGTTTGTACAACTGTGACGTGGACAGTGGAAGCTAGCTAGAAATCTTTTCCGTTTGTCATTCGCGGCAATTACAATTTTGTCGTTCCGCAAAACTGTTTCCGCAATTGATCCATTCCTTTTCCAACGAGATCGCACATCAGTTTAGAAAAGAGTAAATTAAATCCGAGATTATCAGAATGCTTACATGCATCCTCTATTAGTCTCTTCAAGGTTAAATAATGAAACTAATTGAGTATATTTATTGGGCGTTATAATTTTTACTATATTATTACTTGTAAAGAGAGAGAGAGAGAGAGAGAGAGAGAGAGAGAGAGAGAGAGAGAGAAAGAGAGAGATTGTGCGGAAAGATTATCTATGGAATCAGAGAAATGTTGCTGTTTTCTTTTTCTTGGGCGGGGGCGGGGGGTGTCTTGAATCTCCGGAAGCGTATAAATTTTATTCCAGACATGTTCCGCACACTACACCTGTATGTTTCTACGTATTCTAGTGATGTGTGTGTTCATGCTTGTTTCATCTACACATTTAAGAAATACAGAAAATATTCAAAGGTCGTCCAATGAGTATCCTTTCAATGAAATATACATAATTTACTATCATAATGATCTATTACATTTATAGCATGTTTACACTGTACGGCTGCATGGTACATGTACATACCAGGAATAATTCAGTTACTACAGATATTTGGTATTTCCTGTTTTATTCATCTTACGATAGTAGGTTTAAAGTGCAGTATATCTAGCAAGAAAAGCAGCAGAAAACGAAAGCAAATTCAGATCCACAAAGCACATACTTTAACTTCAATTCTGTATACCAATCAAGCAAGAATGGTACTCACCTGAACAGATACAGCAATGTTTTCCTATAGTGTTTGATAATCAAACCCTACATCTTTAAGATATATATGCGCTCTCATTCTTAAATTATATTTACATTTTAATTTGGTTTTTTGCCTTTGATATCTGTATAAATTGTAATGATAGTCATTTCCTCTTGAATGAGTTGCAGTTGTGAACTATGCGCGTATGAACCTGAATAAATGTCCCCAGATTCAACACAAGTGTTGAAACACGATTTCGTTTTGAATGGAAATCGCTCTGTGGGCGAAGATTTTTAGCAAATATCTAGAAACCAATGTGTGCACGGGTTATCAGTTAGTGAAGTTCTAAACAGTGGCAGAAATAACGGGAGGCATTGGAGAGTTTGGGGGGATATTCTCGCCAATCGTATACATTTTGTATATACATTTTCAATTTTCTCAACAAGAAATCACGTTACTGTCGCTATTGATGAGTTGGCAGGTACTGCAGTTTATGGAAATGATATCTAACCACCTGAAATTCTCTACAGCGTGAGATCGGTTCCCAGTTGGTCAGTTGGTACGGGGATTCGACGCCTTCTATGATCTATAAATATACCCAAGTTGACTTGGTTTACGAGCTTTTCTTTGATATTTGCAACATATTTTCACTGATCGTTTAAATAACAACTTGAATATGCATAATGTGTAATAAGGAAATAATATAAATACACGTAATAGTAAAGTTTTCACATTAGAAATACCGATTGTTTGATAGTATATTGTTTAACGTCTCTCTCGAGAATCTTTCACTCAGAGACATTTCCCCCCAAAATAGCTCTAGCAAGTTTATCGTTATTTCGGATTTCAAACATTTCGGTTAAGCATCACTGAAGAGACATCATTTGTCGAAATGCGCATCTGGTGCATCAAAATTGGTACCGTATAAGTTTTACACGTTACCACTGCCGGTGAAGGGCTGCAAAATTTAGGTGTTTGCTCGACGCTTACGGCCTTTGAGCAGGGAAGGGATCTTTAATATGCCACACCTGCTGTGACACGGGACCTCGGTTTTTGCGGTCTCATCCGATAAACCGCCCAATTGAGTCGCCTCTGACAATAAGCAATAGATACTGAGGACCTATTCTAATCCGGATCTCCATGAAAAACCAAAGGTTAAAGAAGTTATGCCCGAGTAGTGGAGCCTATTCCACCTACGCATGCTTCAGATAATGAGAAGGTAAAAGAAATTTAGTTTATTTGAAATTATTTGGCTCAAATAGCAAGGACTCTTATTCATAGTTTGAACACCCCCTTTCTTTGAATGAAAAAGTCACATAAAGTAGACAGATTACATATTGCCCAAAACTCCTACTCTAGGAATATTCAATAGAAAACTCCATGTTTGCTTGCTCTTGAAATACATGTAGTAATGGACCCTGAATCCAGCAGGCAAACATTTCACAATTTGAGTAGACAACTCAATTCTCGTTATATTCATGGAAATATTTTGCCTCCTTGATGTCCAGAAGTAAAAAACAAGTTTTTTCGTTTCTAAGATACTGCATTTCCAATATACATGTATCATCAATTTAGCCCCACCCTGGGGCCTGAACCCTAAACCCAGGAGTCATGATTTTCACAAACTTGTTAGAGGGCTCATTGCTTATTATGATCACACAAACGATTTGACTCCTTGATGTCCAAGAGTAAAGAAGGTTGCATTAATTTTAATGTCCCTCAGGCTCCATTAAATTAAAAACAAAAATGTTCCTCTTTACCCATAGATACTATATACCAAAATTAGTTAGAATTAAATTAGCCGTTCAAGAGAAGATGCTGAAAATGTTCGCAAGTTTACGACGGACGCACAACGACAAACAAAAACAAATGAGTACACGTGACTCAGGTGAGTTACAAATAAATGAAAAATAAAATATTATTCTAACTAGATCGAGAAAAAATTTCAAAGCATATTTGTATATTGAATGAATGGATTTGAGGTAGAATATACCGATGGAAAAGGATGCTTCGAAATATTTTTCACCGTGTAGTAATATTTCCCCTTCTTAGTCATAGATACGAAAGAAAAGCTCTTAAATGATTCTTATCTCAGATACATTACTATAGAACATCAAATGCGTCGAATCCTTATACCCACTGGGAACCAAACCCACGCCCCAACATTGTGTTGTAGAGAAAGTCGTCTTTAAGTCATCTTCACTAGCCAAGGGTTTTCGCTCCACTCCGCTCCCCATAATGGGGATGTCTAAACAGTTCCAAGTTGCTAGAATCGCAGCACCTGTCAAATCAGCGACAGCAAAAGATTTAAGGGAGAAAAATCACAAGAATATACGATTGACATGGATAACATCCCAACTGTCCACGAATGATTTCCAATTTCACGGGTTATTTCTGTCACTGACTAGCATCTATAAAAAGATTACACTACTTGACAACCCGTGCACACATTGTTTTCCAGATAATGGTTGAATTAAGGTAACTCCATACTCGCAGTTTTATCTAATACAAGTTTTAAAAGTGTATTTATTTCCATTCATTAGAGTTAAAACTAACAAATTATCAAATAAAATATATAGGTCATCAAACTTTTTAAGATGTGAAATATACATACAATGTATACAGAATCATGTATCACTTTCAGAAAATTGCAATGTTCCTTAAACAGTGTTATCAAAATTTCAAAACAACTGGTTATGACGATATGATCGCATTCATAACAATTTCATGAATCTGTTCACAAAAATATACAAAATATATGTAAAAAAAAATAAAGGAAATCTATCGCGCAATAGACTTGATAAAGAAATCAATAAAAACAGAGTTATTGCCCTTGGGTTTAATATTTTAAAACTTATCGTTGATTATTCATCGATCATTTAGACTTTTGAAGTACTTTACTTTTAACAAAATTTTTTACAATAACTATCGGAAAAGATTCCAAAAGAATTTATGTTCCTATCATGCACAAATCTAAATAAATCATTGATTTTGCAAAATCTGATGACATCGCAAGAGGGTGGAATTACTTTAAGGGAAATATTTGCTAAAATGTTCATCCGCAATGATTTCCTTTAAAAAAAAAACTCATTGCAACAAAACCGAACCCACTTACGCTGTGTTGAACCCGGTGAATATAGTAGGTCTAATTCATCGACTAGAAATTCCGATAGAAATGAAAGTACACTGTAAACATCAAAACCTTAATTTCATTGAGGTATGAACTGCAACGCCTCACGACGACATCGCTAACAAGCACGCTTCATACGCGTGAAGCATTGCAGTTCATACCCTCATGCATTTTCAAAACAAAAACATATTTCTTTAAAAACTTTGCTTTTTCATTCAAGTCCTAATTTGTTGGACTGATAGAATATGTGTCAAAATGCAGCTGAATTTCAATATTATGGAGACGTATCTGCGCATTGTATACACACGCAATTAACCTTTAAATCCAATTTGCATGTTAGTATGGGTGAGGATTTTCGCTGTTCCATCGGGCATAACTGAATGAAATTTAATGGCAATACATCCCTAAACTAAAATGTTGGTTAATTATCCTCTTCCTTTACTAGTGTTCTATACAACATCGAATTATTGTTTGTATCTAGTGTCGATTAATCAGATTAATGGGTTAAACCTCATCACGCACTCTCTCTGTATAGCAGCAATGAGTTCTGAACTTCTTATGCTTATATCTTACATGTGTGGAGAGAGAGAGAGAGAGAGAGAGAGAGAGAGAGAGAGAGGGAGCAAACGCAAAAAAGCACATCTACTACATGTCATGGCAAATTGCATATATATTAGTTGAGCCGTAAATACATACATAGTAACAAAAGTGAAACTTGTTAGATTGGAAAACTACATTCTACAGAAATGGAGTACAATGAAAACATAACATTTTAAAACTGTGCAAAATAAAAACAACGAAAAAGAGAGTACCTGTGAGTTTTGAGATAGGCTGAAAACAATCGAAGGGCACTACTCCTAAATAATAAAAAAAAAAGAACAAACTGCATCAGCTATAATGCTATGTTACAAACAAACAAGAAAAGAATATCCATTACATAAGTTCTCTGGCAGAATTTTAAGATTGAAAAGAAATAAAATCAACAATAAAATCATGTAATTTGAAAGTTGAACTAGGATATCTTTTCTTATAAACGCAATCCGCAGCCAATAAAATGAATTCTTATAAACGCAGTCCGCAGCCGATAAAATGAATTCTTATAAACGCAGTCCGCAGCCGATAAAATGAATTCAAAATAGAAACTAAACGTAGGAGCAACCTTAACGTCATTCCAAACAAGCATGCTATTCAGATGCAAGTGTTTTGACTGGATTCTTTTCCTCTCTCTCACCAAACATAAACATTGCCCTACTGGATAAGTAAAGACATTAAATACTGGAGTTCAACATATGTTTAGAACAATTTTAGTACCACTTCAGCACAAGAGTCATGCACCAGTCAAACCGAGCAGAGCTGCAGAGAACAGCACAAGAGCAATCATCATGCACAATGGTTAAAGAAAAGCCAATACTATATCTATTTCTCTTTTAATTCTTAGAATTACCACACATTTTGAATTACTAGAAACTAATACCCATTCAGTGGGCATATTTTGTGGAAGTTTTTACAAATGGTGTAAGATTAATGAATGTCCACTACATGAATGCAATATGTAGATGTAATATCTTGGAGCTATCTAATTCTAAAGTCATAACTTTCATATCATTTTTGCCATACTAAATTTTGCATAATACTCTGATCTAACAAGTTAAACATTACAGTGACCAAGATGTATTTTGTCACATTATTATCGATGATGTCTAGTATGTATAATCTTGAATTGTATATTGTATAACTTTTTTCTGAAAATCATGTATACAGTATATATATATATATATATATATATATATATATATATACATATATATGTGTGTGTGTGTGTGTGTGTGTGTATATATATATATATATATATATATATATTTGTAACATTCAAAGACTTTATACCTTTCTCCATTTTTATGTTACCAGGACAACATTTTTGCAAACTTATCGATCTACTCTGTATTCCAACTCAACATGAACAAACAATCATGTTCTGCAATATGCATACATTTGATACTACAGCTCAAATCTTGCTATGGTGTTGATAAAAGCTATATGAAATTTCATGACTCAGTTTTGGCAAAACCAGCCATTCCATTGAGTCTGCCATGAGGCAAAGAACATTTCCAGTAATGTTGTTAAATCATCATATGCATGCTAAAACGGTCAAGTGTTACTTCCAGTGACTCCCAAATCAACGCATGTCGATCTGAACTTTAGATCTGTTCACTGTGCGGAACTCTCTACCTTCTTGCAGGAGGCGGTAACCACCCAAAAAATGGTAAAATTATTTCAATAAGTCCTGCATCACTGAAAATTAATAAACATCAGATTTTTTTCTTCTTCTCATTTTCAGGTGTTTTACAAACAAGAAAATATACGCATTGATATCCGTTTTCATTTGATAACCATTTCTTTATCCTTGAAGAGGTTCTCAATAACTCCCCAAGAATACATGCATGACGTCTTTGAATATCAATCAAATAATTCATACTATCAACCATTTACATGTACATGTATATACCAAAGCAACAAAACCTTACAGTTTGGGAAATCATGTGGTTTTATTTCCAACCTTTTACTTATTCTTGGCATGATCTGATTATATAATAGTATGTCAATATAGCAGATAGTTCATTATAACCGACTTCAATATAAGTGGAGTGGACTGTATTTCTTTTACTTTCCCATTGTATATCAACAGCTCGTTACAGAACAGATATATATGTAAATTACATGTTTCAGATATGAGACAAAATTATTAATTTTTACAACAACAAAAAAATCAAACAGCAACAAAAATGATATGATCCCAAGTTTTCAAATGGCCAGATGCAAGGCTAATTAATTACAAAAAAATGGAGTGAATTTTACAATTTCTTTAGAATATTTTTCATATTCTCTTTATTTGCAGAGTTCAATGTTTCTTTATTTACTGTTAAGTAAAATCAATGTGAATTCCACATAATGTATCCTATGATAATAAAATGCAAGCTTTACTCTGTATAATTCATGGTGATCCTCACAGAGATCTTTGTATTAACCTATAAACTCTTTCTCTACAATGCCTTGTTGTTTACCACCGGTTACTCTACCAGCCTCAAACCAATATTTCAACAAATGAGATGTATTTACTGTGTCTTGCCTGAAATCGAGTATAATGTATCTGCACTATTGACACACGTCATGCAGTACAGTGCTAAGACCACACAATGATGCTGGACTAATGAAAACGCAAAAATCAGTAGAATTATAACCTCAACAAATTCTTAAAATACTCATGAACCAATAAAACGAGAAAGAGTAAAATCTTTGTTGAGTTCCAATGGTCACCAATTTGAAGCATAGACGCTCCCCATTTAATTTCATAAATGACGAATGATACGTCTACATAGGCCTACCATTGATTTTATTATGTATAGATAGGTAAACCTACATGTAGACTTATCATTCATCATCTAAGAAATTAAATGGGGAGCACCTATGAGTTCAAGTAGAGATATATACATGTAAAAAGTTCAACCCCAATGAAACATATGTAAACAGAAATCAAACCAATAGTAAGGTAGGAAATGAGAACCGTCAGGGATTTTTACACAGCAAACTCTATAATACCTCTGGCACTGCTTCATCCCTACGACAGGTGTACTATTCAAATGATGTAATACAAGTTATCAATTGTTATGTAGATACAGGTAGAGCATTGTAGTTTTGATTTTGATTAGGTATCAGCAGCAGTCATATATGATTTATGTTATTCACCCCTTTTAATTCAAAATGAACTACTCTTTCACATACAGGTGTCCATTGCAGTATTTGTTTTGGATGACCCATCATACTAACAGCCATCTAATCTGTATCCACTTACAAGATTTACAGAGCTTGATGCCCAGAACAACTGATATTGACAATGACATTCATAATCTGTGTGCACAGACTCGTGTTCATTAATGAAAATCAATTCAACACTGTAAACAGAAAATTTCTGTATCTAAGGGACACTACTTTGCTTTGAAATACCTAAATTTGTGCATTTTTTCTTCTAGAGAGAGTTTGGATATATGGAAGATTTCCTTTTGGTGACTGATGTTTTGCTTACCTCTGTCTCCAGTTTCGCCGGCCACTAGGTCTCTTGTTGCGTTTCTGCCTCTCCTTCAAGCTCTCCTGAAATCGCTTCATCTTGACCCACTTACCCCCCGCATGGTCGTACGTACACCATACACTGATTCCAATCACCAACAGTATCAACCAGTTGCAGATA
Organism: Ostrea edulis; assembly: GCF_947568905.1. Taxonomy (NCBI): domain Eukaryota; kingdom Metazoa; phylum Mollusca; class Bivalvia; order Ostreida; family Ostreidae; genus Ostrea; species Ostrea edulis. The sequence goes on along the minus strand of NC_079166.1, from coordinate 75,446,556 downwards.
TTCATAGCTGGTAAAAGAAAATCTTACAATTCAATACAAGCATGCAATACATTGTGGATATGAGGTCATCTTAAAATATACATACATGTACAAGTAACTACAGTCTCATATGTACATCACATGAATAAACAAGATGTGTTTGTGAAACACAGATGCCCCAATATTGCAACAAAGTGAATAATTTTCAAAGTAGGTCAGAGGTCAATTTGAATGTCAACAAATTTGGTACCAATGGAAAGATCTTCTCACAAGAAATGCACATGCAGCGCCTTATGGTTTAAAAGATATCGTTTATATCACAATTTTCTAAAAGTTGGTCAAGGTTAATGTAAAGGTCATCAAGTCAAAGATTGTGGTATCAATCAAAAGGACTACACATAATACAATGTAATATGAAAGCTATACCTCTTATGTTGTAGAATATATGACCAAGGTTAAAGTTTCCTTTGTAAAAGTTCCAAATCTAGATCAATGGTTAATGTCAAGAGGTCAACAAATCTGGTACCAATGGAAAGGTCCTCTCACAACAAATGCACATGCTTTATATAAAAACAGTACCTTTAATGACATGACAGATATGGTTTATATCAATTTTTTTAAAAAGTAGATCAAAGATCAGAGTTAAGGTCACCAGGTCAAATATTTTGATGTCAATGGAAATACACTTACCAAAATGAAAAGTCTTACCTCTTATGGTGTAAAAGATATGGCCAAAGTCAAAGGTTTTATGTAAATTTCCCAAAACTAGGTCAATGGCCAATGTCAAGGTTACAAGGTCAACAAATCTAGTATCATTGGAAAGCATTTCTCACAAAAAATGCACATGCTTAACATAAAAACAGTACCTCTTACAATTTCAAAGATAATGGCTCATATTCCATTTTTCTAAAAGTAGGTCAAAGGTCAATGTGAAGGTCACGAGGTAAAACAATTGTGTCAATGGAAAGGTCTTGCCATAAAGAATACACATGTATACCAAATGTGAAAGGCCTTATACCTCTTATGGTGTAAAAGATATGACCAAGGTTAAAGTTTTTTGCCGAAGACAGATGAACAGACAGACAAGACACACAGACGGACAGGCCAAAAACAGTATGTCCCCAAATCTTTGATTCAGGGGGCATAAAAATTTCAATATCACAATTTTACAATCTTGGATGTTCAATTTCATAGTACGTGCATTATGGGCGAATATAAATACATATTTGATGGACATTTAATTTGCAAAACTAGCAAAGCACTGTGTTTCCTATGTTTTATGCGTGTATCCCTCATAATACCAACAAACAAGATATTGTTCCTTATATTCATATCTTGTTATTTTCCTTCATAGATTTTATTTTTTATGTCAATTAAGTTGAATAGTCACTTGCATGTGTGTCAGAGTGTTTTAATGGAAAATTTTCAAAATACACAGCCTAGGCCTATATCACTGTCAGACAGATCAAACCTTGCAGATGTAATTTTTTTCAAATGGTCATGACTTACCAAGTGTCACTTTCTTAGGAATTTCTGATGGACAGCTTATGTAGTGCTTTGCTAACCAGACCACACCCACTACCTGCCAGGAGAGCTCGAACAGTAGAATTCCTGAGACAAAAAGAAATACCAGTGAATGAACGGAAAATGATATCAAGGAGTTATACTGTTGAAAACTATAAAGCATATCAATTATTTTATTAAAACTTTAGGCATGAAGCATTACAATGCAGCATTTTCATAGCAAAATACATTATTTCTCTTATTTCCATTGATTTACTACTGTAACATGTACGTTTCTTATTTCCATTGATTTACAACATGTATGGCTTTTCTCTGGAAATTACAACTGTGTGTTGAAATTTTCTGAAATGAAATTATTTCATAAATTCGCACCCATTGGGCCAGAAAGAATTGCAATATCATTGGAGACAAGTTTCATCACAATAGCAAACAGCTAGAACAGATGAGAATAAAACTGTTGCTATAAAACGATAAACAGGACCTGAATTAAACTTCATTTGGGAATTGGGTAAACTATACAAATTTTTGTAGGATAGAGATTATCACATCCATGTCATAATTGCTTGTGTGGAAAACCTCACTGAAATTATAGTTAACATGATTTTAAAAGTCCTCTCAACCTTTCAAAAACTGCACACACACACACACACACACACACACACATACAGTCCATTTACAGAATTGTATACAATGTACATACATTACAGGCTAAATTAATAGACTTGATGACTATATATTGTAAAAGCTTGTACCTATAAATTCCCGAGACACATCTTACATTTAGATATATACTTTAGATACATACACAATGTGAATAATACTGATTTATGCTATTGGATTGTGAGGGTTGAGTCTTTATCTTTACATTAATGTAATGCTCAGTGAGCTGACAGTATACAGCGATGCAGTTTGTACATATCGCCTTCGTACATTTAGTTTTAAATTGTAAATTTATGGATCAATTAAAAGAAGGAGCAATCAATAAACTGGAGTGTGTGTAGAGAGCAGAAAACAAACTATAGTTAGTTACCACACTAAAAACCATAATCTGCCAAGTCAAGGGTATCCTTGAACAAGTCAGCTCAGTGGGTCCTTTAAACTGTAACAACATTTTTGAAACGATAAAAATCTTATCAAGTGTGCAGATAAATGTATTTGTACACACACACACACACACACACATACGGATATATATATATATATATATATACATATATATATATATATATATATAGAGAGAGAGAGAGAGAGAGAGAGAGATTTAATTGTCCTTTTAAATTAATTATCACCCAGAAATAACGTGTGAGAAAATATATCTAAGCCTTAGAAGTCTTCATGTAAGTGACTACGGATCATGGACCACAAGTGCCTATGCTGTATGTTGATCTAGCCCTTGAAACCTTTGCACAACTAAAGGAATGTCAGTTTAAAAACAAACGCTGAATTTGTTATTCAATAAAAAGGCTGTAAAACCTGTCTGTTTTTCCCTTAGACAATCAATTTACTTCTGATATGAGATTTCATAATAAAACAAGACAGTGGTTGAGATCAATCAACAGAACAATTACATTTAATATTAGACCCCAAAAAATCCAATATAAAATATGATAGTTCTCACACCGCAAACTTTTTGTGGCCCTACATTCCCACTTCATCATTATGATTTGAGAGTCTGGATCAGTCCCATTCCGGACTTACAGTGTAAAGAAATCAATTCTTAGTTCAACATGGGCTTCACTCAATAAATGAGAAAATTACTATCAGTTGGTTTACAAAATTAATCAACGTGAACAAATTGTTATTTGCTTTCCAAGCTCGGCCAGGCACAAGTAGTACATTATAGTTATGGTAAATATTACAAGACTCATTCAATGTTTCAGGACAATACATCAATCAAATTTATAAACTGTTGTGAAAATAAATAAGTAATTAGCAGTAATTTTTTTTTTCCAATTTGGGGCCTTTAATGACAAGAAGTATTTGTGAAACATGTTTGTCCCCCACCCCCCCACCCCCCACCAATAATTGTGGCGATATCAATCTTGTTTGATACACTGTACATCACATAGATCTTAATATGAATTCTCTATCTTTTCAGCAGTTGACATATTGTTTAGAGTTGTGAATATATGCATTTACATGAAGAGAACATGCAGAAAGCTCTACCCACCCACCCCAAAAAAATTCTGACTTTAAACCAAATCTTTGAACAATCTAAATCAGTTGACAGAACCATAAGTGAAAAGTGCACCCATCATTAGTTTACCACATCCAACAAGTCAAATGGCAGTAATTCCAGCAAATCGATATTTGCTACAGAAATAAATGATACAGGGTTTATACATTTTGTAAGTCAATACCATGAAACTCCAAAAAACAAATTGAATGTAATTGGCTTCTCTCCACAAGTCTGCAAAAAACACAGATGTCATATACAGGAAAAAATGAGAAGAGGGTAATACAATGTTAGCTACAAGTCTAGAATTTAATCCTATATGTCAAGCATACATCAATTCATTGTAATCACCTATAATTTATATGATATAAAACCCCATCATCATGTCACTGTGATACTGTGTTTGAAGGGAACTTTCAATAATTGATAATTATTAAAAGCCTAGGGGAGACCTCCTCTTTTGCAGATGTGCAGTGTCTCTTACAATAGATACATGAATAATTTCTTTTGATTTGCCATGCAGGCTAAATCAATATCCCATAATGCAGCTGTTACACAGTTTCCCTGTTGATTTTGTGAGAGGTGTTACACTAGGAGATAAGACAGGGTGTACTGATTATCACTTAATGTTCCACACAGGGCAGATTCAAATCTCTGACACTTAGTACTGAGATTGAAACTTGACTCTCTCTCTCTCTCCTGACTTTCTCTCTCTCTCCTGACTTTACTTTCTTTCTCTCTCTCCTGACTTCATTCTCTCTCCTGACTTTACTCCTCTCTCTCTCTCTCTCCTGACTTTACTCTCTCTCCTGACTTTACTCTCTCTCTCTCTCTCTCTCTCCTGACTTTCTCTCTCTCTCTCTCCTGACTTTACTCTCTCTCTCTCTCTCCTGACTTTCTCTCTCTCTCCTGACTTTACTCTCTCTCTCCTGACTTTACTCTCTTTCTCTCTCTCTCTCCTGACTTTACTCTTTCTCTCTCCTGACTTTACTCTTTCTCTCTCCTGACTTTACTCTCTTTCTCTCTCTCTCTCTCTCTCTCTCTCCTGACTTTACTCTCTCTCCTGACTTTACTCTCTCTCTCTCTCTCTCTCTCTCTCTCTCTCTCTCCTGACTTTACTCTCTCTCTCTCTCTCTCCTGACTTTACTCTCTCTCCACCAGTTTACACCAGTGTTTCGAGTGTAAGCATGTATAATTTCCTTCACACTTTACACCTGTAAATAAATGTCTTTAAGGTCAAATTACAAAATCCATTTAGTACACTTTATACACCTAAGCCGCTTCATGTGAAGTATCAGTGAAAGTTTCTTGTACGTTCTATACTTACAGGCGGTATCAGATTTCAACCTAGAAATAAATTGTTTCTTGTTCCTTTATTCTGTGGTACTGATATCATTAATTGAGATTCAATCTCTGATTTCCAGTATGCTGACCAAAATTTTATCACAGCAGATTCAGAGATGCCAACTTCATACTAATTATTTCATTAACTAATCTCCTGCTGAAATCAAAGGTTTTTTTTAATTTGGTGATTCTTTCCACATATTGCTGAGATTTACCTAGTATGATATATATATATATATGATACTTCAATTATTTTTTTAAACAATGCCGCCAATTACACAAACGGGACAATTAAAATTCTGTAAAGCTAGAGCGCAAAATTAGACATTTGTTTCTATAACAAACCCATCAACAGCTCCCAGTACCTACTCAGACAAAGTGCACATAATCCATCAGTTTTCAAGGGCTTAATCAAAGGAGAATGCACTAGGCATTTGAGAAATTATACAAGAGACAAATCTGCACTCTGAACCACTTTAAAGGAATTTCAAAAACATTTGAGAAAGAGAGGTTTTAAGGAATCTGAAACTGAACCTATTGTACAAGCAACTATATGTCAGTTGATAGTTCAAAACTTCTTAAAAATGTGACAGAAAACTAAAGCAGTACATACCCAATGTACTTATCAACAAATTCATCCCTTAATAGTGAACAACAAAAGACTCCTTACCCTAACCTTTAACCCTAACCCTTTAACCCTAACCTTTAATGTTAGCCTTTAACCCTAACCCTGACGTTACATACTAGAAAATGAAATACGCAACAAACTTAAAACTATTCACGACAGTTCCTAATTGAACATTACATACAGTAAAACACAGGAACATCACCAGTTAGAATACAACAGGGGTGCAGTATGTGTGGATGGGTGGGGGATGCAGATTTCAAACCCGATATCGACCTTTAGTATAAAGTGTACGTGTATGGGTTTTACTTCCAACACAAAAACAACTTGTTGATGTAGATTTTGCCCTGATATTCTACACTTGAGGCTTGAGTGCAAAATGTTAAGATTTGTCAACGATATTTCTGGAAACAGGTTGCTACACTCAAAACATTGGTTCAAACTGATGGCTGCTGTCAGCCATTGTAACTTTCCAACCAATACATGCATCTCGATTTTCTACATATTAGTGCAATCTGCCCGTCTAATGTTGCAAACAATAGTACCCCCATCACATGTCAGCCTTTTGCAAATTCTATGGTCGTTTCAACAATCTTGTTTGCCAATACAACCTGTCATTGGGTCAAATGCTGTCTGATGTGTTTCATATATGTACCAAGTGTTAGGCCGCACTTTACACACTGATTGTGAGTATAGATTATTCCATTTGCCTGATCAAAACGGTCGACAGGGGATGCTTAATCCTCCTAGACACCCAATCCCATCTCTGGCATGTCCAAGGGTCTGTGTTTGTTAAACTCTTAATTTCGTATTCCATATAGGAGTTATGAGATTGATCATTGTTCGTTATCTTCACCTTATCATGTCAGAACAGATTTCAGTGTGTTAATCGACAGAATGATTGCAACTTAGGACATATTCACATTTCAGGTGTGGGGAAAATAACAGAAAGTGGTGTATCACTTAATATTTAACTGACTATAATAAACAGGATACTGTTATGGGTTATACTGTAAAAAGTGACTTCATTTATCCAAGCTTTCAGGTATAATTTGCAAAGTTGTTAACTACAAATACACAACATGATAACAGTAAAGAACCTGACTGGAGATTCAGGGGGCTAGGGTTAGATTCCTGGTCTGGTATGTTGCATTTTCTCCCTTCCAGTTACATATGGTGGCATTGAACACCCCTTGACTTGCAGGTGAAAGTCCTGTCAGGGGCAAAAAGAATTTGGATTGTTTCTTTCGAGAGCAAAGACAATTTAAGGAGGGAGGAATGTAGCAGTCGGACGGGTTTGATCGTCAGTGCCCAGGTATCTCAGCTGGCAGAGCACCTGACTAGAGATACGGCGGGCCCGGGTTCAAATCCCGGTCTGATCCATTACATTTTCTCCCTTCCTGTTATACAGCATTTACAGTCTCACCTAGTCTTATGTACAGGATGTATTGCACACTAACTCGTGGTGCTGGTTCCAAAATGGTCCCTCTCAAACTGACCCAGAAGAGGACCGTTTCTAAAACGAGCCCGACTGCAAGCGAGACTATGTATCCCAGGTCAAAGGATCTCAGGGATACGCTGGCGACAAAACACGAGTCGTCGTAGTCCGAGGCGGTCACACCCATTGTAATGCACAGGATCAGCAGCCTACAACACAGATACATCAATAATTAATGGTACTGCACACACAGAAGTGCTGGTCTTTACCAGTGTAAAATAAACTCTAAATATTTCATATCAATGCAAGGTTCTTCATTTGTAAAATTTTAATCATAATAATCATTTGTCCCAAGGAACGGACAGGTCGTCCTATATAGGATTTATCTAGTAGTTTGTGTTGTTGGTCAATTTTAAGTGCTTTAAATTTTAGAAATTGATTCGGTACAATTATAAATAGTTGATGAAAATCAGAATGACACATTCCATAAAAAACAATATGTTTACATATACAGCTAGGCCCGACCGCTTTCTCCATATGTCTCTATGGTTCGAGGCAGATTAAATACACAAAAATTAAGCATAAACTTTTGTATGTGTATGAACTGCCTGATGAACCATGTAGACACGAAGAAAGGATTGTTTCTTATGGAATGTGCAATTCTGATTTCCATCACCAACATACTACATATAGAGAGGTGGGAGGGAATTATCCTGCATGGATCATGTTGCAATAAAACCTATTGATAGCCTGGGAAAGTTTTTTTCTGCTGATATTTATAGGACGTACTACATTGCTAGCAGGCAGTTCATTATATACATACAAAAGTTTATTTGATCTGCCTTTGAACCAAAAAGACATATGGAGAAAGCACTACAATGCATGATAGCAGTCAACTATAACATATACAATTGCTTTTTATGGAACGTTTTATTCTGATTTTCATCAACTATTTATTTTAATTAGGAATATATATATATCTATATATATATATATTAAAAATCAATACTAATCTGACAAAACAAAGAGGAAGTAGACCCTGATCAGAGTGTTGATCTAGCTGATACAAATGAGAGTGCACAGTCTATCAATCTGCTCTGCTTCAGATGTTCTCCACTTGGATTAGCAGGCATTCTGGTGTTGGAAATTTAGTTTTGTTGTAAAATCAAGATTTACTATATTTCAGTGACAGAAAAAAATCAGGTTTATAAACTTTTCTTATTTAATATTTGGGTTAGAAAACCTATATATTAAGAGCTTGTCTACGAGAAAACCATGCAAATATATAAAAATGAAGGAAATGGTGGTCATCAATATCATTTCTAATCATTTATATCATTGGAGTATATGGTTGGAATAATTATAATTTGAGGTCAATTTATTGATAGGTCGTTTCTATTTTTAGTAACAGCACATTCTGTATTTACACGTGTATTAGTCTTTGAACACAAGAAAAATCCTTAAATATTAGGGTTTTATTTTTTCAAAAATGCAAATCAATTCTGAAGACTTATGAAAAGAATGGATTTTTTATGATATTTCCATGTAAGCCACTTATGGAGAAATCATGTTTGACATCATAAGTGTCCATATAGAGATTACATGGAGCCTGTAATTTGGCATTGTGCCAAACTTTTTCATTTTGTGTTATATGGTCAATTTTGAAATAGGTGTTGCTGCAAAAGTAACGCTTAAATTTCTTTAAAAGTGTATAATACTTAAATATCAAATCCTTGTCTGTAAAATATAAAAAATTGTACTTTGGATTTTTGGCTGTTCATTTGCAATTAAAATTTAAAAACTGACAAAAATGAATATTTTCAAGCATTTAAAATTATCTTTTAAAAGATTAAAGATTTAAAATTTGTGATATTAGATGCATAAATTGTTTGGAAATTTAATTTTATTTATAGATTTAACATTTTCTAATAAATAAATCCCAGTAATCTACTATTTTATATGAAAAAGGGGGTCTTTTAATGAAATAGACCTGTTGCTGGAATTACCTCCCCTTTGATGCACTCTTCATACGTAGAAGGTACAAAATGATAGCAATATTATGGAATATTATGATTCCAACTTGAAATGGGATTTGAGAATTTGTACATCATGTTTATGTGATATCAGTGAAAGAAATAACAGTATCTGTGAATGTAATCCAGAAATTTCTAAATATTGGCAGGGTTTAAAAAGTATCCGGTACTTCGTCCTGTTAATACTGCAAACTAGTACCAGTGCATGATCAGGCATTTTGTCATTGAAAAACTGAAAGCGTTCTTTCCTTGATAATTCATGCATTAACCGAGAATGCTTAGATGTTATATGGAGGAAATCAAAGAAAATATGCATCTATAGTCAGTCCAGATGGAGCTTGTGAGGATCTAGTGCAACAACAACAACAACCCATGTTATTAGTTTATATATATGCACTAAGTAATGAGGACAGGACAAAATAACAAAAGTGTGAAACAAAAATGCATAACGTGTTCTCAATTAAGAATGTATACTGTAACAGTTTGCTGGTATCTTTCTTTCTTCTTCAGTACTCAATGTAACAGTAAGACATACTCAATGTTTAATCATAGGTTACGCTTCAACATGCAAAAATTTACACCTTTCTCTATGTTACCAACAACAAATATATAGATATTGCAAACTGATGGTATTACGTATATGTATACATGCTAATGTAGTTTCTTAAAGTCATTGATGTAGGTAGAGTTTGGATCGTCACTATACCTTGTTCATCATGAGAAATTGATTGGGGAAAAAATTGGAAAAATCATTTATCTGACAGGGAAACCGAAGATTATTTCGATCAGGTCTCTTTAGCTAAATCAGCCCCCCCCCCCCCCCCCCCCTCTACTTTTTATGGCAATCAATAAACAATTGAAATGGAAGCTTGAACTGATGAATTAAATCCTTAGAACCCCCCCCCCCCCATTATTATCATTATCAAGGATTTTGAGCTTCGGGTTGTGTTAAAAGTAATTTTTAGGGAGGTTGGGGGGTTCTATAAAAATATTTGCCACCCACCCACACCCCCCGCCCTGGTGATGAGTGCCAACTACGGGGCCTCTCACCTGAGCTACACTGTATGTGTTTAGACAGGACAGACTATACCAGTCGGGTCAGGTATAAACAATACATTTCATTACAAATTATATTTCTAATTATTACAAGCGAACTTCTTTACTTTTGTGCGAATTCGGACGTTATTATTATCTGACTTTCATCTTCAGTGCAATTTATGTGATTACTGGTTAGGAGTGCATGGAGTGCGAATGCAAAGAATATTTCTGTATTTAGATATATTCAACATTATTGATTATTTTATGATTTTAACAAGATCATTCGCTATCTAAGAGCATTTTACCATTACCACCCCTCTCCTCTCAATATAATGTTTATAATAATTAATTTCCGGTATTGAATATGGCTGCTTCGAACCCTTTCGCATGGATTTAGAATGTAGAATAATGTAAATAATACGCTACATGTAAGAATAAAAAACAAAAGAAAGACAAGAAAAGAACATGCACATTCCTTTTAGCTTCTAAACCAAGGGGGTAGGGTTTTGATATACCCTTATTGATTCCCCATGAAGAGACCTTTGATGTGGTACCAAGACTTTCGACCTTGTGACCTTGACCTATTTTTTAAAAAAAAAAACTTCAACCTGGGCTATGTCTTTTGAACCAATAGGGATAAGGCTTTGATATATTACATATATAGATGCCTCATGAAGAGACCTTTGTTTTGGTTTGACCTAACGACCTTTACCTTGAACTTTGACGTACTGTTCAAAAACTTTATCTTGGTTACATCTTTTGAACCAAGAGTGATAGATCTTTGATGTTTCAAACATAGATGCCATTTCTTTTGTTACCAGAACTGTCAACGTCGACCTTGGACTTTGACCTATTTTTCAAAAACTTTTAACCTTTTGAACAAACGGTTAGGTACAGTCATCTGACAACTCTTGTTTATATGTCAATATTGTGACTCTCATACAACTTTTCAAAAGTTACATTGCTGTCTGGCTTAGTATTTGCGATTGAGTTTGATTATTTCAGAATGTTTTCAATAACCAGTCAGATTTAAAAAAAAAAAAAAAAAGATTTATCCTTATTGTATCCATGGGAAAAGCAAATCTATGAAGAAATATGATCCAATTGCTTGTGGTATATTTAAATCTCTGAAGGACCACAATGTAAACTAGTCATTTGTACTAATCGTGCTATCCTGTCTAAATAAAGAATTTATTATATATAACATAATATAAATTGGCATGAAATTTGTTTTTAAAAATTGCATCTTAAAAGTACACATATATCAATTTTGTTAAATTACAACTATTCATACGATGCATATTATTCTTTAAAAACGTTATTTTTTCAAATTTTGCAATCTGTCACCATGGCAACCAGGACCCATAGCAACAAAAAATGATTGATACATACTTCTGGTCATCTGATGTGAAATCATAAAATTATATAGGACTTAATAAGATAACAAGGACCATGCATGGCAAACAGGTTTAGGTGGCTACCAGAATAAAAGCTCTACAAGCAGGAAAAAATGCCCAACTTGAAGTATTAATATATTTACTATAATCGAAAGTCCAAAGACAGATTTTTGATATATCGTAAATATACTTCTTTTCTATAAGATGAAAGTAATTTTGAATAAATCAAAGCGTTACTTTTTGACTACTAGTTGATTCAAAAGTTATCATTTTCTGCAATTTATCAAAATCTGGAATCGTGCCAAATTTGTGACCTTTGTGCACTTAAACGGAAGTAAAATTTTAGAGTCCCACTAAACAATATGAATATGTATATCCAGTTGTTTTACAAACTGTGTCAATTTTTAAAAATCCATTTTCAATAACCTATTAGAATTTTTAAATAGAAAGGGTAAAATATACATAATTTTACCCTTTTGTCAGAACAAAAGTGCTATTTTTAGTAACATGGCTGCAAACCCCTGTCCAATGACTACACTCCCGAAAAAAATATGCCAAAGTATTTGATATTGATGTACTTTATTACACTCAAAATATGTTGTTGATCCGACAACCTTGCTTCCATCACATTTTGCATGGTTTTCTCGTAGACAAGCTCTTAATTCATATAAGCCTCTGAATGAAGCAAGATTACATTATTGTCATCCTATACAAAAATTGATTTCTATGTATAATGTTATATATCTAATAGATCCGAAATCTATATTTAAGTTTGATAAAACATTGAACTTAAAAGTTTTAATTTTATTAATGTTTATATGGTTATAGATATTTTACTTACAAAACTATCACAATAGCACATTTACAAATTTTTTTTTTCAGATTTAGAGCTATTAATGCTATACATACATGAAAAAAATCTCCAAAAACTATCTTGAAATATATTGGTCTTCTTCTTTATTTCAAGACCAGTTACACAGCCGAAATATTTCAAGAAAGTGTTTACAGTTTTTTCTTTTAATTTTACTCTGATAAAAGAGACTTTATATATATATATCATCTAAAATAGATAAAAAAAATTTGACCCCTTCAAGAATGTGATGCTGAGATGGCAAAACAAATATGGTGATGGTTCTTCAACTTTGACTGACAGTCAGTGTAAACTATCCATACATTCCATTACCGGACAAGAAAAACTGCACACTGAGTGGTCTGTATTATGATAAATAGCTTGCAAAGAAACCAAGAGAAAATTGAATTCATGGAAAAATTTTCTCCGCCAAATCAAATCAATATTTCAAGACAATGAAATTAACATGCGTGATCAGAGCCCACGCTGTTCTGCCAGAATCATTTTATCAGCTAGATAAACTTGGGATTTTAAAAAAAAAAATCAATACAAATCTGGGAGAACAAAGAGGAAGTAGACCCTAATCTGTCTGATGCAAATGAGAGTGTGCAGTCTATATATATATAAATATATATACTGCTTCATATTGCATCCTCCACTTGTTATTGACCTCAGTACAATAACATAATTATGATAATTCATGAAGGTTAGCAGAAGTCACAAATGAATCTGCATTGCTTGGTACACAATTAACTCCACTATATCTCCTGATATACTGCAACAGAATCGGCACAACGCAGTAATAAAACGCAATACATCACTGTCCATAAAAACAAATTACATATCATATGGCAGTATGAAGTAACTACCAATGAGAGAATGCAGCTAGCATACTCAATGTTCCAGCTGAAAATTTATCAGGGATGTGACTGAATTCCTCAGAAATCAGAGATGCATTGGTCAAAAAGGGAGGAACACACCTCACCCTACCTGGCAAAATACCGTTTTCTGTCACTTAATTTAGATCAAACTTAGAGTGTTTCATTTTTTCGAAAATTAATTTAATAAGCGAAGTATACTTTTTTTTTGTAAGTCAAGTACACTTTCCATATGTAATTTCTGTAAGGGTTGAGTCAATCAGAAGATTTCCTCTGAAAAGGGGAAAAATCACACCCCTAATTTATACAGTTACCATACTCAAAGTTCCAACTGAAAATTCATACAGCTACAAATTGTACCATACTCAATGTTCCAGCTGAAAACTCATACATGTGCCATACTCAATGTTCCAGCTGAAAACTCATACATGTGCCATACTCAATGTTCCAGCTGAAAACTCATACAGGAAGGTTGTGGGTTCATGGAACAGACTTACATGTATCGATTCATATGTACATGTTAAGAACTGCCAATTCATATGCACATGCATGAAAAGAATTTACTGTCAATTCATATATATAGGGCCTACATGTTAAGGACTGTCAATTCATATATAGGGCCTACATGTTAAGGACTGCATGTCAATTCATATATAGGGCCTACATGTTAAGGACTGTCAATTCATATATAGGGCCTACATGTTAACTTAGGACTGTCAATTCATTTAAGAAATGAACATCATGCACTTTTTAGCTGTTTATGGTCAATTGCAATATGAACGGATTTGGATTTGAGGCAAATTCTGTGAATCGACCTAGCGATTCAGAGAGAGTTTTCCTCAAATCAAAATCCGTTCATATTGACCATGAACAGCTAAAAAGTGATGTTCATTTCTTATATTCATATTGATTTACTAAAACACCGTTTGTTTATATTGCTTCTATTTTGTTGCATAAAACGAACTCCTAGCCTCTGTCATAATCGTATTGTGACGTACGTAACACATTGACATGACGTCACACTTCTTTTATCAAGATTGGGGCTAGGAGACCACAAGATTGGGATGATAATCCACGCAAGTTTACAATATTAATCCGAGGTGTGACTTGCGAGATCTTTGTAACACATGTTGTATTTTTTCAAATCATTACGCTCTCTCAGTTGCATGCTTAATTAAGCTAGTTCATATAATCCATTCATAGTCAATATGAACGGATTGTGTCGCAGGCTGAAATTGTTTGGTGCATAGAGGAAAATGAGAATTGTAATATAAATATAAGCTAGTACCTGTTAAGAACTGTCAATTCATATGTACATGTTTTAAAGAACTGTCAATTCATATGTACTGTACATGTTAAGAACTGTCAATTCATTATATGTACATTATTTAAAGAACTGTCAATTCATATTAACATGTACATGTTAAAAACTGTCAATTCATATAAACATGTTAAAAACTGTCAATTCATATAAACATGTTAAAAACTGTCAATTCATATAAACATGTTAAGAACTACCAATTCATATGAACATGTAATTCTAACCTGTCAATTCTGGGAGGTTAAATGAATGCTTATAGTCGGATGATCTGCACTCTCTTAGCATTTAATGTTATATAACTATCCTTGGTGAAAGAAGATTACTTATAAACTTGTAAAGATCTGTATAAATCTATATAATTATATGGTCATATAATTACACCATGTGAAGGAAAACAAGCTGGGCGTTATGGATGCACCTTGCCCAATAAGATAAATATATGCAAAATTCATTTATAGCTATAATGCAAAAATAATTGAAAATATTACTAAATGAATAACTGAAACCTTTAAACTCTAATGTCAGATAAAAAATATACAATGTATTTACAGAAATTAAGCTATTCAAATACAAAATGATCTTGATTTTAAATTTCGACTCTCACGATGAGCTGACCTATCACGGTTCACTGATTCTCCAATTTCACGCTTGACCGTAAATATCAAAGGAAACGTTTTAAAATCAATAAAACATGATAAATTCAACAGTTAATGAAAAGATCAATATATTGATATATCTGGACTAACAACATGCACCATTACCAGATCAAGTCTTTAAACTCATAATGCGATACAGTTTCCCACACTCATATAATCAGAGGGAGGACAATACCATAATTGAAGAGGGATGGTACATAAAAGAAAACAAAATTTGCAAATTGCATGCATCCCTTTTTACTTGGGGCTGTCTACTGAAAAACAGTTCTAGACATTGTAGGGTTGTAATTGAGCAGTACCGACTAGCAATTGGAGGCCATCATCTTGATGAATCCCTGCAGAAATCTCCAATGATCACAGACCGCAAAACACAATTTAAGCACAGACCCAGAGGTCTCGCATTTACATAACTCTGGCTGGAGTCCTAGTGCTTCTGGCATCAGAACCAAGTTAGTCAATACATATAATTTAATCATACATTGGCAACAGAAACCAACTGTAATTTGCTAGTACGATGACCTCCTCTCTACTCCCCTCATTCCTACAACTAAGAGAACGAAGATTCCAAAAATGTTCAAGTACTCCTCCAATAATCACGAAAACAACTACAGATAATGAATGCCATGGCTTCCGATTAAATTCATCATGACCTGAACCATCGGGAAATTTAGAATAAACCTGTTCCCATAAGGCGTCTATGATTCTCACTTCAAGTTAACAATGATCACATCAGAAACATTGAGCCATATTGCAGCAAAGAACAGGTGCCCATATATTGCCATACATGTAATCATTTTCAATACACTGGATCAAATATGATTTCCAAACATGTAACCAATAAAATTGTCTTAATAATTGTGATTCAGTTTGATAAAATTTTATGAAAACTCCTCTCATCTTTCAATTATAGAGACTGCATGTTATCAGATGTTGTGTCTCAAACTCCACTTCCTAATCTGGCCCCAAGAACAGACTTTAAAAGTAAAAATTTTGATTATACTTATATCTGAAGATTTATCTAGCACAGATGTTCTAAAAAAAAAAAAATGCAGGTTTATAAAATCAAATCAAATGCAAACATATACTGAAAATTTTATTGTTTATGAAAATTATTTCAAAAGAATTAGCTGGATTTGAAATTTAGACTCAAGAATATTCTCAGTTTATGATCTTAAGGCCTGCCTTCAAGTATCTAAATTAATTAAAGCTAGGCTACCAGGTGCTTTGCTATATCCTAGTAGTATAAAGTTTCAGAACTCGATCACAGTCGCTTCATGCTCAACTCAAAGAGTTTGATCAGTAGACATCTATGCACAGACACATTGATTTGTCATTTTCACCTTTCCATGCAAGCACTATATGCATGCATTTACATATTTAACAAATATGTGTTAATTAACCCAAACTGATTTATTAAATATGCTTTTGCCGATCTTTTGCCGATCCTCAGATTTGTTTTTATTGTAAGATATTGTTATCTTTTCATGTATTATTTGTTACCTTCTTTATAATTAACTCTCATTCTGGTTATGTTCTTTTTCTCTGCCCTTTATCTCTCCTTCTGCATCTCCTTTCTTATTGGCTAATTGCCATCTCCTTTCTTATTGGCTAATTGCCATCTCCTTTCTTATTGGCTAATTGTTGCCCCAAGGTACACAGAACTGTCCTTCAATGCAATTGGTTCACTTAATTTGAATCCAAAGTAATAAGATTGTAGAATCTAATTTCTCATTACTTAATTGTGATTCACATGACTCCCTCCACTTTAACGTAACCGTATGTGCTTGAGAAAGAATTAAAATAACCAGACAAGGGCAATAACTCCACCTTTATCGAAATCAAGTCACTGAAACATTAAATTTGTCCTCGACTCTACTTAAAACTTGGATTAATATTAGCTAAATATTTTTCCTTTTTTCTTCTTCCTACTTCTTTGTAGTCTTAAATTTTAATAACTAAATCATTAAAAAAAATTCTTGTGAACCATTTCTGTAACCTTAAGGTGGCTCACTACACCCAGAAATAGTTTCTGAATCAGTATGAATTCATTTAATCATAAAAGATATGATGATATACATGTATAATAAGTATATATATGCCAAAAAGGCAGAAAATATGCAAATTTGGATAAAAACATGATTTTCAAAAAAAAATATTTCAACACATATAATGAACAAAAGATTCTGGCGAATTTAAACTTGAGATCTGCAGTTCACCATGCAGTCCACTGGGTTCAGCAGTCCAATGTTTTAACCACTGAGCTACAATGTTAGACAAACAAATTGATCAATACAAATATTACTTTCACAAAACATTTAAATCGCCATCTTGTGATGTAGTGTCATAAAGAGACTGAGAGTATAAGCTTTAAATTAGTCTAGTGAGCTACCTTAAAACTGATAAATTCAAAAAATTAATTATGTATGATGTTATCACAAGCATCTAATATTTGGAGACCTGTCTAAATCCTTGTAGTCTGGCCTGTGTCACAATTTTTTCTCTTAAAAAGAAACAGCAGTGAAACCTATAGTATACAGGTCTAAGATATGAGGTTGCAGCCTCTGAAACAGTGTGATGGGAACTTAACTCCAGCTTGATCATTTCTAAGCATTTGTATTTTTACTGATTGTAATATTGGTCATGGAGTCAGCTCATTGGTAGAATTTTTCTCTTCATGACCAGGTCAAGTCCCGTTCAAGTCATAGCCGTATCAAACCTAAGAAGTAAACATAGGCAGTGATTGCCCTTCCCCAAATGCTCCGCAATTAGAAGGAAGTGAGAATTACAGGTCTTGTGGATATAATGACCTTAATTAAAAACGGAGTTCCCCTTTCATGGCACACATTGGTATGTTAAACAGCTAGTAGACTGAATTTCAAACCATAGCTCACTGCTACGGCCCTGAGCACTATATCTGCATACTACAGCTGGTGAAGTATGAGTGAAAAATTCTCAAAAAGATGTAAAACAGCTTATTGCCAATCAATTTAAGTTGCACTTCAGTTAAAATAGGCCAGATCCACATATGTATTCTGGTACATCGAAGATTAAGGGTTACTGCAATCTATTGACAAATTGTCTTGAAGCATTATGCAGTGGGTATCATATATTTGTAACCTGTGGTATGCAGGGTGCTTAATACTGTTAAACATAAGGCAAAGCCTATATCAAATGGCATTAGGATCACTGATGAATCAGGAAAAGGTGTCCAAACTAAAACCAATTTATCAGCTATAAATCAGCTATCTTTGAGCAATCAGTTAACTATGTTTCTGCCTGTAAGTAATCTACTCCTAGAGACACTAGAGAATGATAACGGTTCTATTAATTATAAGGGATAAATCATGACTGTCTCATAATTGATATGTTACATCAGCATGTATTAATTCTGCAGTACCCGGAATTAATCAACCCTTAGGATAATTAGCTATTCTTAAGCCTTATGCTCTGGGGATGAATGGAAGGAAGAAATATTCTCTCGGGAGGAAAGGCATTTCTGTAATAAGGAAAGGTCCCTGGTTAAGTGGCCATAATGCTGCTTGATTTCATTTTGCAGCACTGTATACAAACAAAGCTACAACGTGCTTTATCTCCTGGGTTATTATATGCTGTACCTACTTAGAAATGAAGGTAGCCAGTGCAGGCTGAGGGTTACAATCTTATGTTTACACGGTTTGAGTGTAAACTTCTGATGAATAAATAATCCATACTGAGCCTTCAAAATGTACCTCTCAATACAATCATTATTCTGTTAACTCCTTCCAGATTTTTTTTCCATATATTTTCTATAATTTGTAACTTGTAAGGTATTTTGGCCTACATTTCCTCACAGTCTTCAAACATTACTGTCAATTAAATTCCTGAAATTATGGTGTCAAGAGGCAAATTTTTATACTACAGGTCCTTTAGGAATAGTGCTCTTTATAGTATATATACATGTGTGTACCCTGTCTCTGTAATTGGATAACTACATATGTATATTGTTTGGTTGTATAACCCCTTGGACCTAGCTGTCCTGCTGTTACCTACAGAAATGTCCCCACCCTTCCTTCTCTAACTTTACAAAAATTTTAAAAAGTTCTATTCTTTCATCATTTAAGACAACCGCTTCAAAGTATATTCTCCGATCATTTCTTAAGCAGATAAGGGAGATCACTGGGCAGTGATTGGAAGTGTCAGGTGTGGAAGTATAGTGGTAATAACACTGGTCGTGGGACTCTGAATTAGTGAATAACTGAATATCTACAGCAGTTCCCTCATGTCTATACCCTCCATCCAGACCTCCCTGTTGCCATCTTTTCCCTTCATTAGGGTCTTTCAATCCTCCTCTTTCGTTTTGGATTCTTAGGAGGTTTTTCAAACTATTATGATTTCATATTTCTTATGCCACGTTGTATATAAGTTAGAAAATTTTACGTTGTATTTTGTTATATGCTATTTGTAATCAAATTTATGGCCAAGTTTGCTGTTTTTATTAAAATTTGTTGACAGGATAAATTCTCCATGCAGCTTGTATATATATATATATATATATATATATATATATATCTTTTTTATGCCATTACACTTAGTAAATTCATTGTGTAAATCAAAGGTTTTTAAAATTACATACGTGACATGAGCAACATTTGATATCATTCTTGCAAATGTCTACACAGCTTTCATGGTACCAGCTCAGAGGTAGGGCATTCGCTTCATATACACCGGAAGGTTATGAGTTCGAGCCCCCCGCTCGTGCAATGGCCATTTCATACCTTAAGATGTTAACATTTGTATATAGGTAACAGTGATTGCTCCTTCACATTGTGCTTACTGCTTAGCGTTTAGAATTAAGAATCATGGGTCTTTTGGATGTATGACCTTGGGAAATGGAGAATCCTTGCTATAGCAGGCATCGGCACGTTAAGGAACCATCAATGCTATGACCCTAAGCGCTATAAGCAAAGCTCTAAATTTGTGATATTTCACCTACGCTGGTGATACAAATCAAATCTTCTCGAGGGGACGTAAAAAAAAATACACAAACAAACAAAACATGCAACAGGTATTGCCACATGTGTTATTTCACATGGAGAATAAAAGTTTCTCTTGCAAATTAAATGTGAATAATACTTAATAAAACGCAGTATTAAGTCTTCCCCGGAAGACATGTGTCGCGCCTGCTAGTTCATTCTATATGTAATATATCACGTATAATGTTGAAAAAGTAATTCTAAGTCCCGGCAAACAGGAAGTTGATAAGCGACAGATTCGAAAATGTCTTACACAATACAGTTGGCCACACTGATGCTCTGTGCCAAATATCAGGGAGTTGCCCCATGTGGTTCTTGAGAAAACTGTGACAGAAATTTTTTGTAACGCCGACGCCGCCGACGCAGGACGACGGATAGTGATCCCTATATGTCGCCACTGCGTGTAACGCAGGCGACACAACAATTAACACCCAGCCCTCAATGTAGTATTCAGTGTTTACCTAGCTGTTGTCACTATATTGTGTTTTTACTGTCACTATACAATATACAAGACATGGTGGCCTATACCTACAATTTAAGTAGTGTTACGTCTTAACACTGTTTAATTGTCATTTGGGGAGAGATACCATTTCTCCCATTTTTTTTTTTCAGTCATAAGTTCAACATTTTATACTTTTTATGTCAAACGACACGCTATAGTCACATTATCTTGATTTTATTTAGAAATGATTAATCTATCGTATATGGATGAAATCAAAATTAACTTTATACCATGTTTGATATGTATCTATAACAGAGGCAAACTCATGCAATGTTAATATTGAAACAACTTCTTCAAGCTATATGTGTGAAACAGCTGAATAAGAGTGAATAAACCAATCCATCTCTCACTCATTCTCAATCCATCCTTCCCCCATGCATCCTTTTTCTTTCTCTCTCTCACTTTATCTCTCCC
Source organism: Ostrea edulis (assembly GCF_947568905.1). NCBI lineage: Eukaryota > Metazoa > Mollusca > Bivalvia > Ostreida > Ostreidae > Ostrea > Ostrea edulis. The sequence continues at coordinate 75,425,369 of NC_079166.1, read as the reverse complement.
TCTCATTTTATCTCTCCCTCCTCCATCTCTTTGCCCTTCCTACCCCCCCCCCCTTTGCCCATCCCCCTTTTTCCTTTTACAATGATGATATGTGGACCACTGTGGGCATTAACCCAGCTGGATAGAATGAATTCTATACATTCATTATTTACCTGAGATATTTATCTACATGCGAAAATATTTATACAATGATTACAGACACCCACTACAGGGTAAGACTTTAGTAGACTATGCAGGTGTTACATTCTTCAGAACTATCAAATGACTGTTGTTACCAACACTAAATACCACAACACATTACAGGTATATAAACAGTGTGTTCACGTCACAGATATATATACCAGTTTTATGAATCATAACAGGTCACCCATAAATGCAATGTTTCAGATCGCAAAACACTATACTTCATAATAAGATTTCCCATCTCAAATAATGTGGAACTCCATAAAACTAAATGCAGTTTTGTTGGTTAAGTACAAAATATTGAGACTAATTTTAAGGTAGACCTGCATTGACATGATAATGCATTAAAACAATTTAGTAAATTCTAAGAAGAAAGTTATGTATACATAAATACAAACTATAATAAATTACAACGTAAATCAATAGTCAAAGGGACAATAACCTAACTTTAATTGGTTAATGATTAATTAAAGTTATTTGATAATGAAAAAAAAAAATCATGTGAAAATCAAATCCAATTCCTGGAAAAAAAATGTTTTAAATTAACATCATTGCATGCTTAGGGGCGAGATCAAAAGATCAATGTCAGATAAAAATTTAAATTCAAATACGTAGGGGGAAGGGGAGTATAAAAAAAAATATGTATGTTTCTGCATCCGACATCGATTACACTTTAGTGGAAAAAACGGAAAACGACAAGTGACTGTTAAGAACCGCAGTATAATATTTCATTTTAGTGAACATTTAATAGTTTTAATGTACACTTTCATTTGTGAATAAACAGTAGAAAAGGAATACAGTGTTATTCATACTCATTTGTTTTTACTTGTTAATCAATTAGTTTCAACATTCATCATATATTTAGTTTTAAGGGGGTGAAAACTATGTGAATTTAGTTTTTCGTCAGACATTGAACTTTTGATCTCACCCCTTACATTGTAACCAGTGTATGGTGAACATACAGTATTGTCAACCATTTATATCTGTTAATGTTATAATACAATATTAATAGAGAATTTGGAAAATTTCAAAACTAATTATATTGAGAATGATTGATGAAATAATATAAAATATTCATTTCTAAAAATCAATTAGGTAATTCATTAATAAATAACCACATGTGTGATTGAATGCTCAATAATTGTAACACAGCCTGCACTGACATTAATTCATTGTTTTTATGTGTCTTTATCACCCTGCACACAGCAATCATTTCCATCAAATTTTTGTATTGAATGAACGAAATGGGGGTTTCAACCCCCATAAGACACACACCCCCCCCCCCCCCCCCCCCCATCAGATATTATAAACAATATAATGACAATTGATTTGTTAATTTGTTAAAACTTAAAGACGAAAAATTGAATACCTTCATTTCAACTAGCTCTATGCTTGATTTCTTGTTCATTGAATATCATTTTCTTAGTTCATGAAAAATTATTTAATAATATATTGTTTTCTGTTGTCAAAAGAAGCGGTAACCTAAAAGCCAAGCAGCACTCCAAGAAATGGGAAATACATGAATTCTTTATCACAACGTAACTAATATTTGATCCGCCACAAAGCTAAGAAAACAAACACACATGTGCTTGTAATTTAAGAAAGGTGTGAAATCGGGCTTATCAATGATCGCAATAAATAATTCCCCATGGTTGGTATATCTAGAAAATACACCATTTTATCCTCTTTCTTACGTACGTGAAATTCAATTTTTAAGCCATTGATTGAATAAGTCTATTCTATTGTGTGGATACCCACCATATTACATGCAGAATCATTAGCAATAGGGCTGGTAGAACGAAGTCATCCGATCCCGCCGACCATCTTCTTTTGAACACAACAATGCCAGGCATCTTAAATCCAGCACAAAATAATTCATTTGTGTCTTCTCTAATTTCCCCAAATAAATCCCATCACTTCGACATAACGAAAGTAGGTCTCCGCGCTACTCCATCGTCACTTTTCCCGGAGAAATCGACAGACGATGTTTGTTCATTCGGCTGGAACGTGGTCAGGCTAAATACAGGAATGCTGGGAACGTAGGTAATATGGAATAAAAATAGTAATTATCTCTTGTTGCAAAGTGTATTATTTTTTTAATGTACAGCGAGGAAAAGTTACAAAACATCAACAACCTAAAAAAGTAAGTTTTTTATGCATTTTACTCTCTCTCTTAATGCAAACACAATAAACCTTATTCCGTCGATCAGAGAAAATCGTGACTTCAAAAGAGCTACATATACAGTTTGTGTATGGAAGTTTCATTTCATAAATAATAATACACGTAATTCGTCAATTTATGAGCGTAAAACAATCACGTGCCTTTTATATGTCTTTGATTTTGCTGTTATTTGTGAGCCAGGCGGTATTGAATTCATTGTACATTCTCTTATCTTTATTTTACTTAGTGCGACTGAAACACATAAAATCATAATCTCCCTTTTCTTTCTTGAATTCAGCATTTTCAATTTTTGTTTTTCACCGACAGTCGTAGTATCCCTCCTTTTATATTAACTACACACATGGATACTTGTACATGTATTTCAAACTTACTATTTCATCACTAAATTATATCAAATTCACAATTTTGCCTCATTTTAACCAATATTTTTTTTCTTCTCTCGGTTAAGTTGGACGAGTAGCCATGCATGTCCTCAAATTCACCCCACCCCCGATTTGTCCTGTTTTATCCGGCTACATGTAGGCTTGTGGTGTAGTGCGTTAAATGTCTGTGTAGTTACATGTAGTTCTATTTTACTGGTATCTCCACTCACCTTTCATTGTATGTGTCACCTTCAAAAGTTGATCTACGTTTGATTTGAACTTGCAATATCCCTATATGTGTTTAGGTAAGAAATGAAAGATTATGTCTCTTTCCTAGGGGAGATATTCAAGAAATTGTTAAAATATATAGTGAGCCGAGGTGCTTAAAAAAAAACGCTCTGCTCAGTCAGAGATGTCAATACATGCAAACATGAGCACCCAAGCTAGGGTGGGTCATGGTCAGTGCCTTTTCTTCTTCTTCTTCTTCTTCTTCTTTCTTTCTTTCTTTCTTTCTTTCTTCCATATAGATATGAATATGGGACAATAATTATTTAAAAATCTTCTGAAGAGCAAAACAGGGGTACCGACATATACTCACAGGGTACCGACACATACTCACAGGGGTACCGACATATACTCACAGGGGTACCGACATACTCACAGTGTACCGACATATACTCACAGTGTACTGACACACTCACAGGGTACCGACACACACTCACAGTGTACCGACATACTCACAGTGTACCGACATACTCACAGTGTACCGACACATACTCACAGTGTACCGACATATACTCACAGTGTACCGACATATACTCACAGTGTACCGACACACTCAGAGGATACCGACATATACTAACAGTGTACCGACACACTCACAGTGTACCGACATACTCACAGTGTACCGATACACTCACAGGGGTACCGACATATACTCACATGGGTACCTACACACTCACAGGGTACCGACATATACTCACAGGGTACCGACATACTCACAGGGTACTGACATACACTCACAGTGTACCGACACACTCACAGTGTACCAACACACTCACAGTGTACCGACATACTCACAGTGTACCGACACACTCACAGGGGTACCGACAAATACTCACAGGGTACCGACATATACTCACAGGGGTACCGACACACTCACAGGGTACCGACATATACTCACAGGGGTACCGACATACTCACAGGGTACCGACATATACCCACAGTGTACCGACATATACTCACAGTGTACCGACACACTCACAGGGTACCGACATATACTCACAGTGTACCGACACACTCACAGGGTACCGACATATACTCACAGGGTACCGACACACTCACAGGGTACCGACACACTCACATTTTTCACACCTGCATCACATTCATGAAGAAATGGCTTAGTAACCTCATTATAATTTGTACAGAGATATCGAGGGCAAAAGCAGTGGAAATGTAAATATTACATTTAATAGAGGTTGAAGTTTTACATAAGGATGTTCAAGGGTGCGGTGTTGCAGGAAAAATGGCATTTGATAAAAATAAATTTGATTATAATATTATTATACATGAAGTTGCAAATACCACTGGAGTTCAATGCACAATTAAGTTTATCGATAAAATTCAAAATTAGATATCGAATCTAATAAAAATAAACTGTTTCAAGTTCAATGATTAAATGTCGTTTGAATTTGTTTTTAAAAGGTGTAATGGAAACTTTTAAGTAATTAGAATAAGAAAAATCGTGTTTCATGTTGAATGAAACTTTCACTGCGGTTTGCTGTGTTAAATTCCTCTTGACATCAGACATATACATCTGTATATATCTTCAATGTAGGTTGTGTATTCGTTGTATTTATGCAGGTTGTGGGAGTGACCTAAAAAAAACTATATAGCGTCTTATATATGGAGGAAATGAATACTCCCCGTCAAGACGAACTCTGGCAGAAGTTTGGAAGAAAACGTGCATTTCTCACATGATAACCATTGCCAAAATGAAATTAAAATTACTTTATTGGAGAATAACACCATCCCAAGGCCAAGCTTTGAGTTTACAAGTACTTGGATTAAAATTTTAAAAAACAAAACAAAAACATAACCATATCTTCTAATAGTTTCCAATGAGATCGCTTTGCATACGAACAACGAATTCTTTACAATTTATTTTTCTTTCTTTTCTGAATCATTTGATTTCTAAATATTGTTAATATACAAAACATTAAAACATATTTCAATATTTCACCCGTTTATATACTGGTTTCATTTTTGAATACAAGCGCATGCTATAACGCCTTAGCAAACATGGAAAATTGGCATGTCGACAAATCCATTTCTCCTGAAAAGTAAGGAAAAATCACGCACTGTAAGCCCCCAAACATATTTCATGTGATCGACAATTAGAAACAAATATAAAAGTATGTTGACGTTAGGGCGAACACAGGTACGTATGTACCTAAGAAACTCAAGAATCTTTTCCAGAGAGGGGTGGGGGGCAACCACGGGCAACATATACATTTATTTTCTACCAAGCTCAGGGGGGTGTTGTCTTAAAGCAACCTCCCCCATCCTTCTAGGTATACACGCCTAACACAGCATCTACCCTACAACAATATAAATCATGCAGTGTATTGATACATGAAATGCATCAATTAAAAGATTTTAAGACTTTAGTTTTGTGTAATGTTTTTCGCCTTGAATTTTTAATGTTTGTGAATAATGCCCCCCCCCCCCCCCAAAGGGGGGGGGGTGGTTTCTTAGGAAGATGTGGTGGTAAATATGGGTTTTAGCAATATTAAAACATTTACAAATAGTCCCATTTCCCGTGAAATAGTCTTATGGGTTTTAGCAGTATCAAATTATTTACAACTAGTCTTACAAAAAATAAATAACAATGTTGTAGGTATCCGATGTCCTCATCAAATATTTCATCATCGACATCTCTTAAATGAATGTACACGTACACTTTTTTGATTTGAATTAAACTTATTTTGTTGTATATGATATATACAAAAGGATCAGAAGCAAGTCCTTACAACTTACGAGTTCTTCTCCTTATAATCTAATACATGTTACACACTATTGTCATTGGGGAAAAAACAATATACAGAGAATACAATCGTGGTAATTATTCTTTAGATAAACAATGCAATATGATATGATCACCAGGTAAATCTTTTCGTTTCATGAATGACTTTATGTCTGAACATAATAAACAAGAGTACCCCAAACGGTACAATATACGCCCGTTGGTCAGTGAGATTTAACCTAGCTGGAAGCATAGTATGCACTCTGAATTGATACAACACACATTCTGAACAGAAAAGTCTTAAAGTGGGTCATGGTGCACCAATCCATCTGACATGTGAACTGATTATGTATTTCTCTGAGAGTGAGGTTGTGACAATATGTCGGTGCAATATTTATCTATGATGGTAAAAAGTCCAGGAAACCATTTGATTTACTTTTAACCCTAAAGTAAGTCATGGTGCACCAATTAAGTTGAAATATTTGAAATGTGAACTGATTATGTATTTCTCTGAAAGGGAGGCTGGGACTAAATTTCAGAGCAATACCTGTGACAATACCCCCCCTCCCCCCCCCCCCAAAAAATCTGGAAAACTGTTTGACCTACTTCTACCCCTAAAGTACTGTAGGACGTAGTTCGCCAATCCAGCTGAAATGTTCACTGCACTTGTCTTTCTCCGAGAGGAAGCCTTTGACTGAATAACAAGACAATATCTGTATCCGTGATGAAAAAAGTCCAGAAAACTGTTTGACCTACTTTTAGCTGAAAAGTAGGTCAAGGATGGACCAATCCAGCTGAAATGCAAACTGAAGTTGTATTCCTCCACGAGGAAGCTTTTGACTAAATTTCAGGACAATTTCTGTATCCATAATGAAAAAAGCCCGGGAAACTGTTAGTCCTAATGTAGGTCACAGACGGACGGACCAATCCAGCTGAAATGCAAACTGAACTTGCATTTCTCTGAAAGGAAGCTTATGTGTAAATTGCAGGGCAATATCTGTATCTGTAATGAAAAAAAAAAAGACCGGAAAACTGTTTGACCTACTTATAGCCCTAAAATAGGTCAAGGATGGACCAATCCATCTAAATGCAAACTCACTCTTACAATTCTTAAGGGAGATATTATGACTGAATTTTAAAGTTGTACATGCATGCATCCGTAGGGAAAAAGGTTCGGAAAACATTAACCGGGACGGACGGACGGACGCACGGACAGCGCCATAACATAATGACGGGCGTATAAAAATATAGTTATTTAATTCCGTAGATAAGACATTATCACCCCAAAGTAGAAGATGTGTATCAATAATAACCAAGTCATTTAACCTAAGCAATCTATCCATTAATGTGTATTAAATAGCAATTGAATATTTCTTACAAATAAAACAAAAAGTGGTATGCGTATTCACGCATGCCACAGGAACATAATGAAGAATCAACTATACTGCATCTATAAAGATCATTTAAGTCAAAATACAGGTGTATCTCAGTTTGGATGAATTATATTCAACAAACGAGAACCATATGGAAAGTTTACAAGGGGGTTGGGATTGTTGAGCTAAGAGCGTCTGGTACAAATAGTTTTTTGTAAACTTCAAGTCTGCAGTTTGGTACTGCATAGTCACCTCCATAACGGAGATTATTCGTGGACGTATTGTATATTTTACTAGGTATTGTTTCTTTTAGATACTGTGGAACCTCATTATTATGAATCTTGTACATGATACCTAACTAATTTAGCATTTACTCGCCGAGAAGATAGAGGTTTTTTTAAAGATTAGCAATATAATGAAGGCTAGTGGAAATGTACGCTTGTGTCCCTCCCACTTTCACAATTTAAGAATTTTGAGGTCTGAACAGATATTATTTTTATCGGTTATCAAGAAGTCTCAAACAGTTAACGTAACAAACTTATCCAGTCGCTGCATGCATACACGCACGCACGGCTGAATATTTGGACTGAAGGCACGTGCACGCACCCTTAAAAAGTGCTACGTGCCCTATACATGTACATGTATTTACGTATTTTGTACGTACACAACAAGAAGTTGTGACGTGTAATGCACATGTACATGGTATATTGTCCAGGCTCGCATTTCTTGTAACAAACGAAACGGAACCTCGTGTACATAAGATGGCCTAAATGTAGAATAATTTTCCCACCAAGTTTGAAAGTCGGATCGATATTCCCTGCTTAAATCGTGATTTTCTAACCTTGTAAATTAGCTTAGTCGTGAACTTTAATTTTCACTTTGATTGCATGATATTTTATCGCAGTGTCGCCTGCTCTTGACGTTTAAATACGCATCGTTAACAATACCTTTGTACATGTTTTTTAAACTTAAAATTAGAAAATATTTAATATCAAGAGCTATGTTTTCTTTGACTTATTTTAAAATTAAACGGTAGGTGATGGTCGCTAACGTCGCAGAAAAATGCATAATTCGCGTTACAGTGTTTGCGACCCTCATCTCCCACGCGTTTACCCAACCCCCCAAAAAGATTGACATGTTATATATTTATCTGTATTTTTATTTAAAATGCATATGAGTTGCGTCAAGCAAAAATGGACCTTCAAAAACGTCACAATCGGTTGTTGTACAGCCGATAATTGCCGGGGAAAATTATGAATGGTATCAAAGGGAAATGTTTTACTTATATAAGAAATATGTACATAGGGTTAAAATCAATTATTAAGATGAATGATATGACCAGTGATCTTTTCACATGCAATGTTGGAGTAAGATAAGGGGAGAATTCATCTCCTTTTCTGTTCGCATTATACATTAATGATCTTGACATATTTTTACAAGAGAAAGGAATATTTGGCCTTCAAAGTATTTCTGAATCAAGTGAAGAGGAATTAATGATATATCTAAAACTCTTAATTTTATTATATGCTGATGACACAATTATTTTGGCTGAATCTGCTGAAGATTCACAGCACGCGTTGAATGAATTTTCTGTGTGTATTGTACGCAGTGGAAATTGATTGTTAATGTGGAAAACACAGAAAATATTGTACGAGACCAAATGTAATGAAATTTTATGAAATCTTATCAACGAATAATGTTAAAAACCTTAAAAACCTGTGCATGTTTATCTTAAAGATATACGAATTAGTCTGTTCTCCTAACACTTAACTTCGAATTTTTGTACATATTTATGTATATATTTCACTTTGTTTATTTGCATACCTATGTACATTCCTCTGATGTTACTAATATTGATACATGAAATTTCTGTATTGTACCTCATGTGTCATTTCCATTGTGGTTTGAGCGAATAAATGAATGAATGAATGAACATCTCGAAGGCTGATCAATTTTAACAACAAATCAAGTTGCTATCCTTGAAACATGGTCATAGACATGTGTTTTGATATTCTAGGTTGAAAATAAATAATTTTTTCATTTTGAAACATGCAAATTTTTCATCCTAAGAAAATAACAAAATATGACTGTTTTTTGTTTTAGAATATTGAACTAGGGGAGAGGGTCATTAGCAGTTCCCGTCCGCCACAGCTACGAACAATCAACATTGTTGAAAAAGTGATATAAATTATGAATATGAATAATTTCCTAACTCAAACATACGAGGCAGGTTGGTCTTGTACTTCCAATAACGAATACAGCTTAATGTTGTAAAACGTTGAAAAAAAATGCAACGCGTGTCGGTGTTCAATGCATTAAGATGAACTCTTTGCAGTATTATGTCACTGTTCAAAATCATCTTACTATAATATTGGATGAGGATATTTTCATCTTCGTGGTCATTAGCCAGATAATATTTTTAAAATCACTCTCCATCTTTACAAAATTCTTACATGATTTGTTTATCATCTGATTAAAAATAACCCTTTCTTCTGTTGCTATAAATGATAACAATAATCATTCCACTGCATTGCATCTAAGGCAATATCTTTCATCATACCGCCCCCTTTCAATGTCAAGACTATGTGCTTATGTAAAAGAAAGAAAAAAAATATGTCAGACGACTCCTCTGCTTAAAATTTTAATTGATCTTGAAAAATTCTCAAAATCAAAGTTTCGTTTAAATGTAGAAAAGGAATTTAACCTTTTTATAAATCAGAATTTTGTTGAAGGTGTAAATGTCACTCTTTAAGAGGCCGTCCACGGAGATATCAGGCAGTAGCTATAATATGGCTGGCACATGCAATTCCCCAAAATTTTATTCATACCCAATAAAAGTTAAGGTCATACGCCAATTTTATCGTATGTAAAGTGAATTTCACAAAAAACATTGTTAGATGCCAAAACTTGGCCTATTTCATAAATTCGAGGACACTATATAATCTATAGAAAATGATCATTTTGTAAAGTTAAATAATACCCAATACAATAAAATTTGTCCAGAAAGTATAAACAATATTTGAAGGAAATTCCTTAATAATTAAGATGAAACAATAAAATTGCTGGGAAACAATGCTGTTGTTGAGCATTTACTGACAGAAGTAGCCAAAAAGCCAGTAATTTGAGTTACCTCCCTTGGCGTAAAAAATGTAAAATGATCCGAAACTTGCATAAATTGTAATTTTCGAAGAAAACAGTATTTATTTAGAACATTTTTCACTTATCTCGATTTTTTTATCAAGTGTAAACGTGGAATTAATTTTTTTTTTTAATTTGATGGTGAAAAATAAATATTCAGCCCGGACCTTATCAAAGTTTCGTGGGTAAACAGATATGGCTGACAAGTGATAGAAACGTGAAGTTTTTCTAGGAGTGGTCCTTATTTTAGGGACTTGTCAATCCTTAATAATTGTTCAAACGACATAAGTGGATATTCAAGATATTTTAAAGTTGGAACTGCGTGTAATATTCAACCGAGATTGACCCCCTGCTGTACAGATCGGGGTACTTCGAATTCGACGTAAAAGTTTAACTGTTTAAACTATCGTGCACGGTGCAGATGCTTACTAGTATGCCGAGGTCATTGCGATTCTTTTGGGATTTACTGGAGGCAACCACCACCAAATGTTGTTATCTACTACACAAAGGAACCTCAATGTTTCAAGGGAAATATTTGTTCCCGTTGGAAGTGGTAAGTATAAATGTCGAATTTTCTCTGTTATTTTTCTTTGAAAACTGTCTTTGATTGCTAGACAATTTTGATGCAAGTTCTCATGATGTGTCAATGCAAACAATTCATTTGATGAAATGATTCTTTTTAAAATAATAATGATTAAAATGATAAATCCCCACAGTAAAAAAAAACCATTAAATCAATCTGGGGGGGGGGGGGGGGGGGGGGGGTGTTAATGTAGGGATTTTTAAAATCTGTACTACAACACAATGTTTATCCACAAATCATTGAATTAAGAAACAATAGAATCACACAAAAACAAGATGAAAGTGGTGAAAAGTGTTTATTGTCTTGCAAGCTATGTACATATCAGCATGCATGCATAAAAAATAATATATATCAAAATTACATCATATTATTTTTGACTGATTTTTTTTTACTAGCTACTTTTCACATGTGTTTGTTTTTTGGATTCCTAGATTTAATAACTATTAAAGGATGAATGAATCAGTGTGAGAGGGTAGTATATGTACATGTATGTATGTGACAAAAACCGAATAATAAATTATATAAAAAAAATAATAATATATATTTATTCATGTAATTATGCAACTATAAGAACCATTATGTGTGTGTGTGTGTGGGGGGGGGGGGGGGTGTTACAGGTTGATGTATATCATTAATTTCTCTAAATTTAAGCTGAATGGATTATAAAATTCAGATGGTTTAACATGACACAAAATCTGATGATTTATTTGCATGCACACAGGTACTAAAGTGTATTAGTGTGACATACATGTATATACCAATTACCAAAGCTCGATAATGAATACAACGCCCATTTCATTACAGATTTGGAAAATAATTATAGTCAAATCACCCCTACTGCAAGCCAATTATCAGACTGTATCAGTGAGTATATTTATTTATTTCAAACAAAAGATTTTAAATTCAGAACATGGTACATCTGACCTTGTCATATTGTCATAATTCATAAATTATTTAAGTTTAGAACTATTACAGATATGAGCTTAATTCCACATTTGACATGTATATTTCTTGAGACAAATCCTGACCAAAGGCATCCAATGTTATGATGTCACAATCCTTTTGTTTTAACTCACTTGACAGACATACATGTAGAATATAAAAACTTTAACTTTGACAATAACATAAGAATGGTTAGAGATGGGGGTTGGATATTTCAGAAATGTGTGTTCCTTCATGTCATATGATAGTAACATTTTTACCTTACGACCTTGACCCTTCATATTGAAGTTTTATGTGATGTCACCATGCCACACACAACACATACATGCATTTTTAATTCATGACTGTTATAAAAGATTTTAACCCACTCGACAAGTTTTAAACTCTCTTCAGACAATTCTTGTTTAGATAATTTCAAATACTAGCTCATATATATATACATATATATATAAGTCAGAGGTGATGTTTTGAAATCAGAATGTGGTTTAATTTTTGAATCAATGAATATATAGTTTTTTGGTTTTTTTTTTTTAGCTCACCTGAGCTGAAGGCTAAAGAATTAGGGTATGGAGGAGATCAAAGTATGATGTGGGAATATACAGGAAATTAAAACAAATTCTTTTCAAGGTTAGCAGGGCCACACTAAATCCTTTCAAACTGCAAATGGTCCTAATTTGTGTTGATTAAATTTTCATTTCTATGCACCCATGACGGGGGGGGGGGGGGGGGGGGGGGGGGGGGGGGGGGGGGGGCAATATCTGTCTGGAACTTGCTCATGTTAGTAATAAGGCTCTCATATTTTTATTCCTTATTATTTTGGCACACTGATTTTGACTGCGGATAACTCCGTTTACCTGATCAGGATATGGGGCTCACGGCGGGTGTGACCGGTCAACCGGGGATGCTTACTCCTCCTAGGCACCTGATCCCACCTCTGGTGTGTCCAGGGGTCCGTGTTTGCCCAACTATCTATTTTGTATTGCTTGTAGGAGTTATGAGATTGATCACTGTTCGTTATCTTCACCTTGCATAATAAGACATTTCTTTTGATATCAATTTTTTTTTTTTACTTTTCTGCTTGGCCTACTTTTAACAAAATTTAACCTACAGTAGGCAATTCTCCTGAACTATATATAAGGTAGTCTAGCCTTTTATGTTTAGTATTTAGATATCTTATGGCAAGAACTTTCATTTGATACCATGCTGTTTGATATTGTGACCTTGGTTTTGAAGTTTAACCCAGATTTTATTATATTGATGTTTTACATAAAGATATACAAAATGTGTATATTCTTTATTACCAGACTTTTAATTTAGTACCTGACCTTAGTCTTTAAAATAGCATGATTTTCAAAAAATTGGTATATAGTTTCTCAGCCACTTTGGATTGGGCTTTGATATAGATTTCACATATTATAGATTACTAATGAAAAGAGCTTTACTTTTGAACTTCTGACTTTGACCATGTTGACCTACTTTTGAAAAACATTCATTATTACCAGATCTGTTATATCTTGAGGGATTAGGTATTGGCTTAGTTTGTTTCACATGAAATGCCTAATGACCAGAATTTATTTTATATCATGACCTTTGACCTTGTGACTATATCAAACATATGATCTTGACTTTCTTAGTGCATCGCTTACAGTGCTATTTAAACATGTTCATCATTTTATTTCCATTAATTTACACAACTGTTGTTATTTAGATCTCAGCTGAGTCCAAGATAGGAAGAGGCTTTGGAGAGAACACAGAATTACTACAGACAAAAGACTTGTGAAGTTATAAGGGAATTTCAGAACTCATAGCTCCACTTCAATCTAGATATGTTGACAGTTATTTCACAGAAACACTTTGCAGCTGACAAAGATAATCAAATGATGACCACTACTTTAACTCTATGGTTGCAGCATATTTCAATTTTTGAAGTGACAAATTTTATTCCTGTTTGTGAACCAATATTCAAAAGAAACACTGCTATGGCATTAGACATAAATTAGAAGAGAGTGGTGGGGTGGCAAAATAAGATTCCATACTGTGAAATGTATCAATTGTTAATATACATGTATCAATATAAATTCAGTGCCAATTTTCATAATTTCTAGGGGAAAAGTTTGTTGGTAACAAATGTCAGAAATATGCACTAGCTCTTACTTTGCAAACCATGCTACTAAGTACCAGGCATTAAGACATGATTTGTTTATTGTCATTTGTTAAACAGAGACAGAGACAGTGATTTGAAGGGGGGGGGGGGGGGGGGTGGTCCAGAAAATGATCTAAAATTCGCATTAGGTCATATCCGATGAATTGATAAAGTAAATATGTTTATTATTGATTGCTAGTTACATGTAACCTTTTATGCATCAGTTGAAGATACTTTATGAACATTTTCTGTCACTGGGTAAAATTCAACAAACATTTTGTGTATCTGGAAGTGGTCAATATATATTTCAGCATCAGAGTAAACATGCATTAAAGCAAGTCTGCCAATCTGATGGAGGCAGAAAATGGAATATGGCATGTTATTTCATGAATGCAAAGGGAAATGCTTTACAAGAGAGTCAAAAAATGTCTGGTTAATGCTAAATAACTATCTAGATGTCCCAGAGAAAAGGAGAGGGTGTTTTCTACCCCTACCCCCCCCCCCCCCCCCCCCCAACCCCCTCGGGATCTGCCAATGTCAAGTTTGTAATGTGAGTGAATGAATTTAGATTCTTCATGATAGGCAATTTATTAAAATTTGATATACTGATAATTTTAACTTCATATATGTGTGTTAATTAATTGACTATTATCGCAAATCCTGTCAGAAATGACCTCTAAAAATCAACATTGTAAAATTTTATACAATGAATTACATAGGCATTTTTTTTGCCTTTATTATATAGAATGTATACAAAGACATGAAATTTATTTCTGAATGTTCATATGTTCTAGTAATTTTTCATGAATTTTAATCATTTAATCATTGATTTGTTATATCTACTTCATATTTATTTCTATTTATGTAGTTCAACAATCATCATTTAAGTAGTTGACCTTTTTGCACTTATTGAAAATTTTGAGATTTCAGTTCAACTTTTCACCATCAAACCTTGCTTTTCCCACTGAATTTATTTTTGTAACTTGAAATACACCTCTTCAAGTTTCTGGTTATACATAATCTATTTCTTTTGAGACATTGTATTGGGTTTTGTGAGATCTTATATTTTGATCATTATTTTGTAAAATATATTGGTGTGAAATATGTGCAATTTTAACAATTAATAAATTCATTCATTGGATGAATATACACACAAAAACCCTCTTAGTTATTGCATATAGTGTATATCTAACATATAAAATATTGCTTTTCTCTATTTTTTAGTTATATGACATTTTAGAGCTGTTCAAACATAGCACTTTTTTCCAATATTTCGTGACCTTTTTGCACCGAAAATTATCTCAAAGTTGTTTTTCCATGTTGAACCCAAACTAAACATGATAGAAACTTTTTATTCGGCAAATTTCATATTGGGGTCAGTAGGAACCTGTGCACAAAGTTTCATGAAAATCTGAGAGATAGCATGTGCCGACCTCTGCCTGATATCATAATGGACACCCTCTTAAATTGACAATATTTTTGAATAACTTATTTCTTATTACACAGTTGCAGATCCAGGATTTTCGAAAGGTGTGTATGTGTGAAAGTCATCTGTCTATTGATTCATCTACAGATATATTCATCTGTAAATATTGTCATTCTAAACCTGATTCAAGCCATCCTCACTTTGAATCGGGTTTGATATTCAAATATATGAACTCAGGCATCACCAGAGGGCGTATTACGCTGCGCTATAACACCTCTGTCAACATCTGAATGTCAAGATTCTTGGCAAAACCTATTTCTACCTATTGCATTATAAAGTATGATTTTACAAGTTTTAGTGTTAAGCTTAAAATCTTACAGTAAGTTCACAAAAACAACGAATTCCATAGTTATTCTAGTATTATTGGATGAATGAATATTTATATAAAACCTTTTAATTCGCTCAGGTGTCTCATATTTACCAGCTTCTGCGTTTATAAAATTCAGACAAGTGTTTGATTTGCTTAGATATGATCATTACAGTTTGATATGCTAAGTTAGTTTTAGTACGTTTTGATATGATTTTTAGACGTTGACAGAGGTATTAGTGGAGCGTAGCGGGAACGATAACTCTGGGTAGAGATTGGGAAACACCGCGGACTCGGAGAAGGTAAAAGGTGAGAGACTTGCTGACGGTACACCTATAACTAAGATAGCAAAACCGGTGAAAGATGAAATGAAACAACATTGTTTATTTCTAAGGATGAGCCAAGCTTTATCCAAATTTGGTTCAAATCCTGGTCTGGTCTATTGCATTTTCTCCCTTCCTCTTGAATGATTTTAGGCCTGTCTGTGTAGATCATGCCATTTATATTTTCTTCTTCCATTTTGGTACATTACCGCTCTTGGCGTAAACTCATACCGGCGCATGAGGTGCAAAGACGACTGTACAGGTGCAGGTTAAAAACAACAGTTTTACAGTGCAGTTAAAAACGACCCGTAGGTTTAACGTCTGATGGTGGTGTTCTGTATCTGGAACTTGAAGCTGTCCACAGATGTCGCACATACTGCTTCGGATGGTAAAGCATTCCAGATACGAATTCCATCAGGAAAGACAGATTTCTGGTATATTAGAGTCCTTGCATACCGTACGATGAAGCTGATGTTGTTGCCTCTCAGCGAGTTCGTCGGTTCCCGGATAGGTGATGATGGTATGTCTATCAACTGGTTGACTACCCTGCGTCTGTGTGGAACTTTATCGAAGGCCTTCTAAAAGTCCAGCAGTATTAAATCTGTCTGGTTCCGGTTGTCGATGTTCATAGCAAGGTCTTGAATTGTAATTGAATTGTAAGTATGAGCTGGCTTTCACAAGATCTTCGTTTGCGGAAGCCATGCTGAGCGTCATGAAGGATGTTGTGTGTATCTAGATGTCGCATGATGCTACTGCATACTATGTGTTCCAGCATCTTACAGGTTACTGAGGTGAGGCTCACTGGGCGATCATTCTCTGTTTTACTCTTCTCCCCCTTTTTGAAGATCGGTACCACATTGGCTGTCTCCCATTCCTTTGGTAATGTTCCCTGGTCTAATGATGCTTGGAAGAAGAGTTGCAGCATGGGCGCTATTTGTTTAGCCGTCTCCTTCAGTAGTCGACATGATATCTTGTCTGGTCCAGTTGCTTTGTGTATTTGTAGGTTGGTCAAGATCTTGTAAACCTCCTCTACTCCTACACTAATGGCAGGTATGTCTTTGTGTGGACTTGGTCCCTTGTCTGGTATTGTGTGTCCTCTCGTTCATCCTTGTTAAAAACAGAGGAGAACTGAGAGTTTAGAATATCTGCCTTCTTACTGCTCTCAGACTGTGACATCCCCTTGATGTCCTTTAGGAGTGCTACTCCAGCACTGTCGGTTCGTAGGCTCTTAACAAAACTCCAGAATCTTTTTGGATTTGATGACAAGTCTGGGCTGATGATATTGGTAACGTAAGAGTTGTACGCTGTTCTGCAAGTTCTTCGTGACAGCTCTTTGAGATGTTTATGACGCTTGATGTCTTTAGCATTTCCTGTTCTTCGTGCCTTCCGAAAGCTTTTCTTTTTCCTCCTCGATACTCTCTTCACTTCTTGTGTTATCCACGGCTGTGAGAATCTAGTGGATGTAAATTTAGATGGTATGTGATGTTCTTGTATGGCCAGTAGTCGCTCTTTGATGAAAGTCCACATCGTTTCGATAGGGCTTGTGGTGTTAAATGTCGAGCAGAATTATGTGGTTAGTGCATCACTGTCCTTCTGTATGGCATCCATGTTGGCTTTATTCCATAGGAAGATTTTGCGGGCAAGTGACTTATTCCTTCGTGAGGACACACTGGCTGCAATCTGCACAATATCGTGATCTGGGGAGCATTTATCCACCAAGGTTGGGCGGTTGGTAAGGAATAGATCAAGGGTGGCGATATCTCTGGGATTTTATTTCACCAGAGAGTCTGAGAGAAATTCTTATTTCAACACACGAATTGGCAAACAAAAACAAGCTGTTTCAAATATAATTTATCATGGTAAAAATTGGTATGTCAGAAATGCAATAAATAAATGGATTGTTTTCCCCTATACACAAATAAAATTTCATGAAAAGAACTGAAGGCATTAATCATGGTCTTGTGATGAAAGTTAGGAACACCTTGAGGAATTTAAAAGCTCTTAGAAAGTGCTGAAATCACATTTTATTCACAATAACATTATTTACGTGTTATTTTGCGAGAGTAGTCATTTACGAAAATTTAGTTCTTGAGAATAAACTCTTGCACATAGAAGATTTAAGTAAGAAATATAATGATTCACAAAAGTTATGTCTGGTGAATAAACACATTGTATTCATGCATAGATAAGATTTCGTGATGATATTTGTAAGTGTATGTGTTGATATTTGTAAGTGCATGTGTTGATATTTGTAAGCGTATATGATGATATTTGTAAGTGTATGTGTGATATTTATAAGTGTATGTGTGGATATTTGTAAGTGTATGTGTGGATATTTGTAAATGTATGTGTTGATATTTGTAAGTGTATGACTTGATATTTGTAAACATACAGCTTTTTTTCCTGTTTGAAATTTGCCAATGCCATATTCTAGGATGAATATAAAATATTCAAACTTCATGTTTATTATCCTCAAGTTTTGTAATTCTGCAAGTATGTTTAACGATTTTCAGCACATTGAATGTAAATACCAGTCATTATTCAAAGCAACATCACTGTTTTTCGTCATGCTATATAGTGATCTAGTCTCAAGCCTGATATCTTTACAAGGAAATGCCAAAGAATATATCATTGTATCATCTATCTAAAAATGAAATAGGCAGACCTTTACAAAGGATGTTACAGTGAAATGTTTGATGCAATGAAGCATCTGTTTTGAAGTCAATAAATTAATTAAACAAATAGCATACTTAATATTTTCAAATGATTAGACACTTATTAAAATATCAAAAACCTGTAATTATAAAATAGGTTTACAGCATCAAAGTAATTAGTATGGACAGAATTTAAACAGTCTTCATAGGAATTTCATTTAGATGTCATTCATTTTCAATTGACAGAAATTGGGTTTTTAATTAGCTTGGGGTGTTCAGATACTTGGCATGATAACCTGTCGATAATTAATTATTCATTAGCTTGGAGTGTTAGTTTACAAGTATGTTATATGGAAAGAGAAGTAACTCTTGTAATGGATACTTTATCTCCCCCGAAGATAGTCTGGTCCCCCTTCCGTATCACACCGGTAATTTAACCAGTCGAAATGAACTCAATTGTAGTTCAATACATTTAAAAGAAATACTTTTTTTCGTGCGCAATTTTTTTCATTTCCCCATTATTGTTTTTTCTTAAATTTTGTACCCCTGATTAGGAAATTTTATCTAATATGTAGAAATAATCATTTGCTTACAGGGGAACTATATGCTGTGCGTTGATAAGACGACTTCCTGGGGCGCACACGGTTTGTTTACAAGCACATGGAAAACACGTGGATTTAAGGGTGGTCCTGTTTGCGGACAAAAAAACTTGAAAAAATGCCACGTAGGGTATCATTTTTCTGGTGTCGGTAGACGAGACAGGTAACATATAACAATCCTTGCTGAATTATTGGACACAAATTTGATAAACTGAGTTTTAATGATTTTCTTTCCTTCATAGGAACATATAGTGAAAATAATTACCGGTGTGATACCTACATTGAGGTCAGGCACTGGTTGATTGGCTGTATGACATTGCGCCATTTCAAAATGGCGGACAAAGTAAGTTTTCATCTCGAGAAAGATTACACAAATCCTCTTATCTTATTTCACCATTTCTATTTGTTAACCAAGTTTTTTTCTTTTTATTTCCTGTTTCATTTTATTTATTTTTGGCGAAATTGGCTTCAAAATCACCGAAATGAAAATTGTTTACATTTTGGACACGTGGAGGTAGTCAAAATTGACCCCCAATATTTACAATGTCTTGTACCGACATCGGAATTTTATTGTCGCATCCCGTGCATATATGACTGATCTGTGTACTGATATATAGTTTCGTTTATGTCGCTCTCCATTTAATGTAGCAGAACGACCTGAATTTTCGTTCGGGATTCAACACAATTACCTAGCTATTAACCAGACTTGTGGGTTCAAATCCCACCACTGCTGATGCTTATTAGTCAGAAGTATTGCTAATTTGGTTGGTCACCATGGTCTAATACCTGTACTAATTTGGTAGGTTACCATGCTCTAATACCTGTACTATCCTTGCATGCATACTTATCTTTTTTTTTATTTTTATGATTACCCAACCTATGTTTTGATATTATATACAGTTGGTAGTTTCATTGAATGTTGTCGAATTTACTAAATCTCTATTAGATGGTAGTAAATTTTGCAGTATTTTTCTACCAGGTACCTACATCGAAATTTTAGTGTGCCATCAAATACAAGTAGAATCAAACTTTTGATTGATGTGTTGGATTTCATTTAGTCGCATTGTGAACAATATGAAAGATAGGCCTAAATTAAAATTATTGCATTGTACTCTAACACATGTAGGAACCAACCCCTTCTCCTCAATCTATCACAGTTCATGTTAAATATTACTATCTCTCAAATCTTTTACTATAGAGAGTCGTGGGTTCAAATCCCACTACTGCTAAAAAAAATCAAAAGCAGTCAATGGTTAAGTCTCTATAAATTTCCTTAGTTCTGTCCTCTCCTTACCTTTAAAGATTCTCTCAGCTGTCTTTACATCTCATCACGAGGGGATAACAACCGAGATTCCATACAGGAAACAAACATTGATGAAATATAAAGGTCCCATAAGATGAAAAATTATAAAATATTTCAGACCCATGAAATAATTAAATATTAGATTCCCACAGACATGGTATTTGTACCCAAATGGTAGTGGCTGAAAAACAGACCACTACGCCAACAGATTAATAAGTACAGGTTGGCTAAAAACTATGGTAGTTGTAGTTTTACTTTATTACTTATTACATTTATCAAGACTTTGGGTCAAAAGATGAAAGTAGAAAGTTATTACAAGACTGTATCCTACACAAGAAATAAAGAAAAGGGATGAGAACATGAAGAATTACGGACATTTAAGATAAGATGTAAATAAATCAAGTGTCATTTAAGCAAAGAAACAGTAAAAGACATATTCACACACACACACACCTTCACAGAATATCAACGGAAGATAAAAAATTTCCAATTGATACTTTGAACGGATTTCACTGGCAACGTTTATTATGTTGCCTCCAGTATTACGTTATTTTATTGGGGGAAAATGAGAAATGTAATAATGGGGTTTCACTGTGTTATCAAAATTCATTTTTTTCTCTCTCTTTAGGCTGGTATTTGCAATATATCATGGCGGGTGTGACCAGTCAACAGGGGACGCTTACTCCTCCTAGGAACCTGATCCCACCTCTGGGGTGTCCAGGGGTCCGTGTTTGCCCAACTATCTATTTTGTATTGCTTATAGGAGTTATGAGATTGATCACTGTTCGTTGTCTTCACTTTGCATTAAGGAGAATATTAAATTCAAAATAGGACTGTAAATGTTGACTTTGCATTGTGGTTCAGAAATAATTTTTCTTAAATCAAAGCAAGTTGTAACAATCAAAATTGCTTATCAATGTTACCAACTGGCTATCCGAAGTCTTTCATATTTGGAGTTGTTCCTTCAGTGAACTTTCCATTATATAATACACAGTGCTTAGTTGTACTAATATGTCTATTGAATGATAATGAGCTATGTTGAACATATATTGTAGTAGATGAATACCACATGGTTCCACAGTGGGGAAGGAATTTAGATTTATGTTAAAAACATTTGCAATATAAAATCCATAAACTCAAACTTCATCGCTGTCTTAGTTTTAACAACCACTGTTTCTGTAAAACTTTAAAAATAAAGAATTAAAAGAAAATTAAAAAAAAAAAAGAACTGCTTCACAGCTTACTATGAGAAGGCCTGTGATTCTTAGATCATTAACTGTTCTTAAAGATGAGAATTCAAGAAAGTCCTTCTTCAACAGGGTGGAACAATAACAGACAGGGTTTGGTGGTTCAAACTGCCCCTGGTTTTCACTAGTGGTTTTCACTGGTTTTAACCGTCCTGGTCAATACTCCCCAAGTGGTCAATACTGGTCAATTGTGATTTAAATTGTCCATTTTCCTATTTTTGTAAATTCCGTGCAAAGATAAAGATAAATTAAGTCTTTTCATTATATGGATCAATTGTTGATTAATATTTTTCTTTAGATAATCAAATGTAATTTCATAATTAAGTTTAATATATTTGGTTTGCTGAAACTGATCGAAATATCTTCAGTACCTACCAAAGGGTCACGGTTCTATAGCATAGCTTGACAATTGGAGACAGACCTGTTAATACATGTACATGGACATATTAAGAATAAAAGGTAGCTGGACATTACTTGAGCACAGGAAGCAGAGTTGACAGGTGTTAAGAGCATAGGCTGGTGCCAGAGATGACCATTGTGTGTGTGTGTTATTGTTATGAAAACATCACCAACCCACCCCCTCAAATGTTTATTTAATGTAAAACTTATACGGTAACAATTTTGATGCACCAGATGCGCATTTCGACAAATAATGTCTCTTCAGTGATGCTCAACCGAAATGTTTGAAATCCGAAATAACTATGAAGTTTTAGAGCTAAATATAGCCAAAAACAGCGTGCCAAAAAGTGGAGCCAAATTCGTCCAAGGATAAGAGCTATGCATGAGGGAGATAATCCTTAATTTGAAATGAATTTCTAAATTTTGTAACAGCAATTAAATATACATCCGTATGTTCAAGCTAGTAACGAAGTACTTAGCTATTGGGCTGTAGAGACCCTCGGGGACTAACAGTCCACCAGCAGAGGCCTCGACCCAGGGGTCATAATGTAAAACTTATACGGTATCAATTTTGATGCACCAGATGCGCATTTCGACAAATAATGTCTCTTCAGTTAACAGTTAACAGTTGAAATGAAGATTTGAAACAATAGGTAGTTCTTGTTAAACTATGGAACAGATCAAAACTTTTATACTTCCCCAATTCAACAGAGTCATTTACAGTACATTATTTATTTAATATTATGACTTATAGGTATAATTTAAACTGATAGTGCATGTTATGAATTACAGTATATACCATAAGGGTAACTTAAACATGTAGAATAAATAACACAGACTATAATGACCAAATAGTTTTCAATCTACCAGTATTGACCGGTTTTAACCAGTATTGACTTGTATTGACCACCAACCCGATCAATACTCATACTGACCACTTTCTTGCCAACCCTGATAGCAGAGTCTGCTTATGATTACATTTACAAACCTGTTTTTCTTAATCCTCTAATAAATGCAAATTATTTCTTTCTTATACTCCAAGCTGAAATGATGTGCCTACAATTATCACCTCAATGTAGAGAGTACGCGAACAGAATTGTGGGAAGGGGGACCAGACTACCCCTAAGAGCACTCTTTATATTGTTTATCTCCCCTTAAGGGAGCTCTTCATATTGAAAGTCTGATAGTGTTTTTATTGATGCTGAATAAAGCATAGTCTAACATGGAGTCTGTGTGATTAAAAAGACTAATCCGCCACAGCTAACCAGCTAGTCCCCGGATCTTCCAGAAGACCCCGTCCCCATTCCCAGGGGACCCGAGGGTTGACCACCACCGACACCTCAACATAACAAAGTATAGTACTTAGGGACCCTGCTGGGCAGTCTGCACTATAAATCTCCACCAAAGTAGCTAACCACCAGTTCTGAGACATCTTCACTACAGAGATGCCTAAAAGACTCCATTTACCAGAGGAACATTTTTTTTATCTCAAAGCAAGCAAAAACTGCAATACATACATGTACATGTATATGCAGGCTGTAGGGGAGATTTTTGAAAACTGTGTTGAATTGTTACACCGAGAAATGAGCAAGATCTCGCCCTTTATCACAATGAATTTATGACATTTATGATAGAGGAGAATATTTGTCATTATTTTCAGGCTCCCAATGGACACATATTTCTGGAGTCTTTTCACCAGTTTACAGACATGCACACGATTTCTTGATCGCCATCTCAGAGGTTTGTTTCCACTTCACGAGAAGAAGAAAAACGATTCTAAAAAAAGAACAACAACTTATTAATAAAGTGCTTTTCCTTTCTACATGATCAGACATGTACTTTCTCACTGGTAAGCCAGGTCATTCAGTTTTTGAATAAGTAACAAAAGAATGTGATTGTTAGATGTATAGCTCAGATTTACAATCAAGGGAAAGAAAATCGAACAATGTACATTTTATATACAACATGTACATTGATTTCTGCATTTTAAGTTAACTCTCACATTTTATGTATTCCTCTCTAGCACTTAAAAGTTCTATGTCTTGTATTTCACGTATTTGTGACTGTTACTTTACTCTTCATAGCCCGTGTGTCGCCCGAGTTTATACAGAGTACAAGTTGTTTATTTCAGATATCCGTGACTTATATTTATTATTTACTCTTCGTAGCCCGTGTGGCGCCCAGAGTTTATACAGGAGTACAAACTGACAGCTTACGCCCTCTACTGCCTTACTAATGTATGTCTAAAATTTCGTCTGCTACAACTTCACCCTGGTCATCGGTGATGCGGAATTGTACCTACTGCTAGACGATGACGTTAGGCTTTAGCAAAAAGGTCATTCACAGGATGTATGGGCGATGAGTCGTCAAGTTGCATTAAGACCTACACACCGCACTGCCTCCGTGTCACAGCAGCCATAAGGCGTAAGTTTATGTCGGGACATCGAAGCGAGGCGTCGTTAATAACCTATTACAGAAATTTACCGAGTCAAGTGAGCGTTCAGTGAGATCATGGTTGTCAACAATTACATATCCAAATCCAAACCGTCCCTTACCTTCGTGCATT
Source organism: Ostrea edulis (assembly GCF_947568905.1). NCBI lineage: Eukaryota > Metazoa > Mollusca > Bivalvia > Ostreida > Ostreidae > Ostrea > Ostrea edulis. The sequence goes on along the minus strand of NC_079166.1, from coordinate 75,400,554 downwards.
TCCACATTTTCTGCGATGTTCAGTGCCTTCCGGAGATTCATCTGCGCTGTGTCCTCTGTCCTGTGTATAAATGATTTGCCTACACCTGACGACTGCCGCCCTGTTCTTCATGTTCCTCCACCTCAGTGTTTTCTGTTAACTCTGTAATATCCACAGAATATCTTTCAAAGTGAAAGCGCATCACAACTGTAAGTGTAAACTTGCGCGTTCCCGTTTATATCATACCCCCCCCCTAAAATTAGACATCTGGAAGAGTTTTCAATTATATACTCCCAAATATATGGATATGTATATGTTGATAAACTTGCTTTTTAGTGTCTTAATAATTAAAACAGTTCTTCATTTGATGGAACTATGTTTTGTATTTTCGTCATTTTGAACATATATGACACTTCGTTGTGTAGGTCAACAATGTGGAATACATGGAAACGTGTTGTTAACACAATTTAGCAATGTTACCGATTAAAAATGTAAATAAGGTATCATTTATATCCCGATAAATACATGATATTTCGTGATGAGTGTACTCTTGCAATGTATCAGACTATGAGATTTTTTTGTAAAAACAAAAACGAAACATTCCCGTTATTGACAGTTTCATTGCGTCGTTTTTCAGTTTCAGTTGTGGTCCACAGCAGATGACAGTATCATGTGCAGATTTACTTCTGATGCCAAGGATAAAGCAATAGGTGTGGTGTTAATCATGTATCTAACGACAGATTCATGTATCTAACGACAGACTCGTGTATCTAACGACAGATTTATGTATCTAACGACAGATTCACGTATCTAACGACAGACTCGCATATCTAACGACAGACTCACGTACCTAACGACAGACTCATGTTAACCAATAGATGGGGTGTTATCATGTATTTAACGACAGATTCACGTATCTAACGACAGACTCGCGTATCTAACGACAGACTCGCGCATCTAACGACCAACGCACGTACCTAACGACAGACTCACGTTAACCAATAGGTGTGATGTTATCATGTGCAAGGTAAAGATAACGAACAGTGGTCAATCTCATAACTCCTATAAGCAATACAAAATATATAGTTGGACAAACACGGACCCCTGGAAACACTAGAGGTGGGATCAGGTGCCTAGGAGGAGTAAGCATCCCCTGTTGAACGGTCACGGCCCTATATCCTGATCAGGTAAACGGAGTTATCCGCAGTCAAAATCAGTGTGCCAAGAACGGCTTAACAATCGGTATGAAACATGTCAGAGAGCATTTGACCCAATGCGGGGTTGTACTGACGAACTAGATCGTTATAACGACCATAGAATTTGCGAAATGCTGACTTCAATTGAGATTGTTGAAACCCCTGTACCATCAACTTGTTTGTCAGTAGCTTACCTCGATTTAAAAACTGACTATACGCGGAACAAGCTCTTCCATATCGAATCAGTTGAGATATATCCACACCATATGCAGGTGATAATGGAATATTGCTACATAAATATGAGAAGTTGACGATGGAGAAGCTGAAATCATCCCGTTTGTCATACAATTGAGTTGTCAGTTTGCCCTTAATGTGTACTTTCAATTCTTGGTGTCTAACGACATTTACGTAAACCAATAGGTGGGGTGCTATTATATGTCTAAGGACAGATTGACGTTAAGAAATAGGTTGGGTACTATCATGTATATAACGACTCACGTAAATCAATGGGTGGGCTGTTGTCATGTATCTAACGACATATTCGTGTAAACCAATAGGAGGGGTGCTCTCATGTGTCTAACCACAGATTCACGTTAACCAATAAGGTGGGGGTGCATTATATGTCTAACGACAGATTGACGTTAAGCAATAGGTTGGGTACTATCATTTATATAACGACTCGCGTAAACCAATAGCTGGGGTGTTATCATGTATCTAACAACATATTCATGTTAACCAATAGGAGGGTGCTCTCATGTGTCCAACAACAGATTCACACTAACCAAATGGAGGGGTGTTAGCATGTATCTAACGACAGATTTACGTTAGCCAATAGGAGGGGTGCTATCATGTATCTAACGACAGATTCATGTTAACCAATAGGAGGGTTGCTCTCACATGTCTAACGACAGATTCACGTTAACCATTAGGTGGGGTACTATCATGTATCTAACGACAGATTCACATGTAACACGTTTAACCTTTTCCTCTGGTTTTGGTATTTCATGCTTGAATGAAAAGCTTCCATGTGCTTCTATTTGTTCCTGTCTTGCATATTATTCATGGGTAGAACTACTTCATGGGACATTTTTTATTGAATCAAAAGAGAGTAAATTTTCAGATGTTTGACTTTCCCTAAGTGCTTCTTTACTAGCTTGAAAATACGGATGGATATCTAATTGCTGTTATAAAATTTAGAAATTCATTTCAAAATTAAGGATTATCTCCCTCACGCATAGCTCTTACCCTTAAACGAATTTGACTCCACTTTTTTGGCACACTGTGTTTGCCTATAATAGCTCTAAAATTTCACTGTTATTTCGGATTTCAAACATTTCGGTTGAGCATCACTGAAGAGACATAATTTGTCGAAATGCGCATCTGGTGCATCAAAATTGGTACCGTATAAGTTTTATATTATGACCCCTGGGTCGAGGCCTCTGCTGGTGGACTGTTAGTCCCCGGGGGTCTCTACAACCCAGTAGGTAAGTACTTCGTTACTAGCTTGAAAATATGGATGTATATTTAATTGCTGTTATAGAATTTAGAAATTCATTTCAAAATTAAGGATTTTCTCCCTCACACATAGCTCTTATCCTTAAACGAATTTGACTCCACGTTTTTGGCACACTGTTTTTGCCTATAATAGCTTTAAAACTTCATTGTTATTTCGAATTTCAAACATTTCGGTTGAGCATCATTGAAGAGACATAATTTGTCGAAATGCACAGCTGGTGCATCAAAATTGGTATCGTATAAGTTTTATATTATGACCCCTGGGTCGAGGCCTCTGCTGGTGGACTGTTAGTCCCCTAGGGTCTTTATAGCGTAGTAGCTAAGTACTTCGTCACTATAGCTTGAAAATACGGATGCATATTTAATTGCTGTTACAGAATTTAGAAATTCATTTCAAAATTAAGGATAATCTCCCTCACGCATAGCTCTTATCCTTAAACGAATTTGACTCCACTTTTTTGGCACACTGTGTTTACCTATAATAGCTCTAAAACATCATTGTTATTTCGAATTTCAAACATTTCGGTTGAGCATCACTGAAGAGACATGCTTTGTCGAAATGCGCATCTGGTGCATCAAAATTGGTACCGTATAAGTTTTACAATATTGTATATTAGAATGAGAAATTGTTTAAGCATTTAATCCCATTGTGATGTATATTTTAGGATCTTCCATCCGAATCAGTCCCTACTCAATGTTGGCCCATTCCACCAAACGTTCTTGGGAAGCAGAAAAGGTTATGGAGTGGATGCAGAGTCAGGAATGGGGAATAATGATTCTGGACGGTAAGTTTGCACTGAAGTGAGGAATCATGATTCTGAATGTTAAAGTGTATTGGAGTTAGAGATCATGATTTTGGGTGTTGGTGTATTGGAGTGAGGAATCATGATTCTGAATGTTAAAGTGTACTGGAATCATGATTTTGGGTGTTGGTGTATCGGAGTGAGGGATAATGATTCTGAATTTTAAGTTTATTGGAGTGAGGAGTCATGATTCTGAGTGTTAAGTGTATTGGAGTGAGAGATCATGATTCTGGGTGTTAAGTGTATTGGAGTGAGGAATCATGATTCGTGGTGTGAAAGGATTGGCATAAACATAGGTAGTGATTGCCCCTTCGCCAAAAGTTCGGCAATTAAAAGTGAGAATCGCAGCTCTTTTGGATATGAAATTTAAAAGGAGGTCGTGACAATTGTTGTTAATTTACATAACCCTCACTGATACACGGCCCAGGACACGATATACTAAAGTGTATAGACGTAAACGTCAGATTGAGCATTCACAGCATTGAACCATGAGAGTGTTTTGCTAAAAGTAGAGAGGGAAAAACACCATCCCATGAGGTTCCCATCCTTAACCAATTAAGAAAAACTGACGAAACAGAACCTTATATTGTCTATACCCTGAATTCTCTTCACTAATTGTAACAACTCAAAAGCAAAGGGACTATCCACAGCTCGTGCAATATGCAGGAATCTGTTATTTTAGAAAGGTTTATGATACACTAGATGGAAGTGTCATAGATGCAGTTATCACATTTGTCTTTTGCGTGTGTTGTTATATTGCTTTTTTGTACTTCGATGTGAGTTTAAATACCTGTATAATGGAAACATGCAATAGATAAAGTATATGAATTTCGCGTGAAATGATTAATATCGAGCCAAAAATATATATATAAAATATTCATACATTAATCAGTATGCTATTCCTGTGTTTGACTTGTGTTGGAAAGAGGTTTAAGTGCATCTTGTTGTATATATTAGGGACCACGGTCTACTTTTTGATGGATTAAAGAACAACCTTTAATTCGTTTTGTTGTTGTGGTACATACTTCCTTATAAAATCCGGGAGATTGTGTTGACAGAACTTTAGTATCTCATTGAATTGAGATGTATTGTTCTCCCCTATAGAGTTTTTCTTTTGTTACCCTGAATTATCTCCCCTATAGGTCTTTTCTTTTGTTACCCTGAATTGTTCTCCCCATATAGGTCTTTTCTTTTGTTACACTAAATTGTTTTCCCCTATAGGTCTTTTATTTTGTTATTCTGAATTGTTCCTTTCGAACCTGTAATTGCAAGTCTCTGATTGATGTAAGGAAATACTGACACACCGAAACAAATATGATCCTCTATAATGCTTTTAAAATTATCATCACATCTAAAAGTATAATGAATTAAAACAAGCAATCTTCTCAAAGAAAAGTATGTCCCTTTAAAAGAAATATTGATAAATAACTATTGCGATCTGTAGCCAATCTCCACTCTAACGACTTCTTATCGTCTCTTCTGTAAAATTATACAATTGTGATGAGATAAATTTAAAAAAACCCAGTTTAGTTCAATAAATAGGTTCTAATTCTGGAACTAGAACTAGTATTTTACCTTCACACCATAGCATATTTAGAAGATACCCATCCACAGAATATATGTTGTCAAACACTAGGTGCTAGACCTTTAGAACTGTTTCTCTAGTACGAAGTATCTCAGATACTGCCTCGTCATGTATAGGAACGACTTATTTTGGTCTTCTCATTTTCTGAACAATTACACCTATTTGGATATTTTCACGACGTCAGATGGGTGTTGGGTGCGAGGTATAATGGAAAATGACAACTTCGCGGTTCACATATTGAAACTTTAATGGGAACGAAAATTTCAGTGAAACCCGGAACCCAATTCAAATTATGAATTGAAAGTTACCGCCGGAATGCAAAATAGTCGGAAAGTTAATTATGCGACACCGGTCAGCAAATGACAAATAAATGCATATCTTACTTGTAAAATATGCTTCAAATTATATCATGTATACATCAGAATCTTTGAGAAATAAAGAAATCTTACGATTTGCAAAATCATCAGGTGCGAACGTAAATCCTATTTGAAAGTATCTTTCAACTGTGAAGGCAGTATTACGAGAATAAAGTAGCTTAAAGCTTCATTACAATGATGATCGTTACAGATAGTTTCCATACGCCCCATCAAGTTTCAATCGGTAATTCATTTACACTCTGTTGCTCATCATGAGTGTTTCATTTTTTAAAAATAGATTGTGCAAACGTGTTGTTAGAGACTCGTTTTGAAATCCCTGTATTTAGAACGTCCGCATACAATCGTGAAAGAGCTTTTCCATGAATTCTAATTTTAGTACCACATAGTGGGATAATATTTAAAACAATCATTCTTATATATAAAAAAGATATTATGATGCAGGGCTGGTGCACAAGTCCATGATTGATTTATAAGTATCGTACAGGCCCTGTCAGAAATTTGAATTTGCAATTACTTATGATTGAAAATAAAGAAGTCGTTATTTGAAAAATAATCTGTCCGATTCAATTCCAACATGCTCGTGTTTGCATAATTATATCATTCGTTGAGAATTTATCCTCTATACACGTAACCTTAATTTCTAGGTAATCCGATAAAATAAATTGATTATTGATTATAATTAGTGATGTCATAGTAAATTTCCAATCCATATACCCATTCCTGTAGGTGAGGAGTAAGAATAGTTTGATGTGGTATGGGTTATTGATCCACTCGTTTGTCCGGTAATCTGATAATCTAGCAGGTGTTACTATGTCAGACGAATATAGTACTGGTAGAGTGTGTGTGTCGTGACATGCTATAAATATCTCATCTTCTTTATGATTAAAACCTCATTTATCAATTAAATTTAGTTTTTAATTATTTAGGTATATCTCACAGGTAAACTACAGGTCTTTCTCTTATATAGGAGGCATTTGGTTGCATAAATACAACGTATGCCTATTGTTTTACACACTGTACTTGATTATTACAGATGTGAGGAAATTCTATCCCCTGTCGACCGGTCACACCCACCGTGAGCCCTTTATCTTGATCAGGTAAACGGAGTAATCCGTAGTCATAATCAGGGTGCCAAGAACAGTCTACCAATCGGTATGAAATATGTCAGACAGCATTTGACCCAATGATAGATTGTATTGGCAAACTAGATCGTTTTAACGACCGTAGAATTTGCGAAATACTGACTTTAAATGAGACTGTTGATAACATCCCTCCGCCTTTGTCGAGATGTGGTGAGCTAAAGTCAATGCATGATGAATGGATCTTGTAAGTCAATGGCGCATTCATGAAAACGTCATTTTCATATAACACGTTAACTTATTTTGGTTAGATGTACTCGTCATAATGCCACATTGATAATTTATTGCATTATATCAATAGTACAGTGATAAATCCGAATACCATATTGTGACACCGTCTGCAGCTATCAAGTACATTACCATTGGGTTGATGAATACTAGTCTACCAATCAAAGTGCATGTAATTGCTACACTGAAAATGAGTCTCTGACTGACACAATGAAGACTTGATTCTGTGTATATATAGCGTAAAGAACTGAATACTTGTGCGGATTCTGTGCTTTACATTTACCTAGGAATACGTCATCTAGCACTGGCGATAAAGGTAGGTGGGTTGCTGCGGAAGCACCTGCAAAATGTATTCATATTATGCTGACCAAATTTCAAAACTTTCTTAGAATCAAATTCAATTCAATTCTTTTAACACGTGTTAATGAAATGCATTGTTGACCTTGGAATGCTAAGATTTTCGTGAAAGAAAATCCTACAACGAGGCCTTAAAGGAAGTGAACATGAAAAAAAAAAATTTGTTGCATTATAAACTTGAAAGTCCTCCTGAAACTGAATAGAGAGGCCTAAATCTAATTTGTCTGTTTCCATTATGAGATTTGATCAATTAAACACTCCAAGATAAAGGTTTATGAAGGTCATCCATTATTTCCCAGCATGCATCTGTGCTCTGACATAGATGATACACATTGCTGTTGACTGGGTCACTGATATACAGCAGCAGAAGTTAGAATTGGTGGATAAGGTTTTGGAGCAAACAGAATTGAAATTAAATCTAACTACAATGATTTAAGAAAAAGAAGAAAACACTCTCACAAAATATTTTCAGCTCCTCCAACTTCTAAACTTACTCAGAAACACTGTATTCTCACAGCCAAATTGTAAATACTTCTTCAACAAAAGTTATAAAAGCATGTGTCATAAAGGTACTGTAATATAGCCATGTGATTTATATATTTTATAATAATTTATGCACATGGACCACAGATACATTTTGGAGATGCAATTTACAATTAATTATTTTCTTTATCTACATTTTAAAAAATACTTATTTAGAATCTGTATCAGAGCCTGAGATTTTAAGAAATCCTTCATAATTGCAGTGCTCTTTAGGAAATGATTCCTTAATTTATGTCACAACAAATGAGGGTAAAACTACTCTGATTTCCCCCAAAGAGTCTAACCGCGTTTGACTTAGTTGATGAACTCTCTGTAGGCCATAAATCTTGATAGCATATCTGCAACAGAATTGTTACTGTATTATATCACGTGTGTGTGTAATTGGAAACGTTTACACACAAATGTCATGTTGTGTTTAGATTTTAATACATGTGAATACAGAAGATATTTTTCATTTTCGTGTTTTTCTTACTTGTTAAACAAGTTGTTATCCAAGTCCTCTGATACCCTTCCTCTCTGGACAGGACTTCGACACACTATGTTAAAATATGGGTGTACTCAGAGAACTGCACTTTATGTGTAGATCTATTTAATCTGACACAAAATGTTTAAACTCATGACAACAAAGACACCCCTTGAATGTACATAGCTACAATTTCCACAAGCACACCAATCAAGGAAAATTCCCCTCTCATTAAAATCAACTGCTGATGAAGAAGTATTGTTCTGAGAAACAATTTCTTCCTCTGTAACATCAAGTTCAAACTGATATCCCATATTTAATTCACTTTCTATCGTTGATACTTACAATGTGTCCTACTGACGTCAGCATCAGTGCTGGTGGATGCTAAGAGATTATTCAGCAGGGAGGTAATGATTTTTTCCATATGGCAGCTTCCAAGGATTGAAAAGATTAGTTAATCTTTGTGAAATTTCTCCCTACTGAAGAAAGCTATACATCTTAGTGATTTTCAGAATTCATTATATACATCAAAATGACAAATCTGAACCCTTTCTCACATTTTCATGTTCACTTGCTTTAAATTTAAATCAAAGTCAGTATTAAGGTAGATAGATCCTCATTTAATGTCATAGGTTTCTGCAAAAATGTTTATCAAATAAAACTTTGCACATGATAGAAAATTATTTATTAGAGGAATTTTATTCACTGGATGAAATAAAAAATGTGGTAAACCATTGATAGTGAAAAAGTTAATATTTTCCTTAGATAATCAATTGCTAGTATTTACCATTAAAAAATGTTGTCAAGGGCAATAACTCCGATGCTGGTATTTCCCGAATATCCACAATTAGATTATAAGCAAGGTGAAGATAACGAACAGTGATCAATCTCATAACTCCTACAAGCAATACAAAATAAATAGTTGGGCAAACACGGATCCCTGGACACACCAGAGTTGGGATCAGGTGCCTAGGAGGAGTAAGCATCCCCTGTTGACCGGTCACACCCGCCGTGAGCCCCATATCCTGATCAGGTAAACGGAGTTATCCGCAGTCAAATCAGTGTGCCAAGAACGGCTTAACAATCGGTATGAAACACGTCAGACAGCATTTGACCCAATGCGAGGTTGTATTGACGAACTAGATCGTTATAACGACCATAGAATTTGCGAAATGCTGACTTCAATCGAGACTGTTGAAATTTCTGTACCATCAACTTGTTTGTCAGTAGCTTACCTCGATTTAAAAACTGACTAATTAGATTATAAATATCGTTAACGAGGAAGTCCATTATCTTTTTTTGATCAACTTAAGAGATATAATGCCTAGATTCAGAATGGACTCCGTCATTAACGTTAAATACGTAGGCTATGGTGAACAGGTCTTCCAATAATCTCTACCCAGAGTTGTCGTTCCTTGCTCTAACTTACACCTCTGTTAACGTCTCAATATAAGCAATGTTATTCCACACGTAAATCCACTTTTTTTTTTTTTTTTACGGCTAATGAAACTAAGAAATATTTTATAAAATATCGGGAAAATGTAGGACAAGCAACTATTTGTAGATTTTTCCCCATTACTATATATTCGTCATGTACCTATGTATAGGCCTAGTCAGGCTGGTGAAATAGAACTACCCAATATCCACGTTTCAATCCAAATCAATGCTTCTTGTGTCACGAAAACATTTGACATCTGCTCAATATTTATTTATTTACGTATATTTTTGTAACTGAAGTCTATTTGAGCATACATGCCATTTTACAAAAATCTTGTAAAACCCTTGAGACGTTGACAGAGGTGTAAGTGAGTGTAAGGAACGATAACTCTGGGTAGAGATTGGTCTTCCAACACTCTGTCGGATGACTTGTGCTCTTTTATTCGCTGATCTGGGTTTTTTTTTTGTTTACGTATCATGAGGCAGGATTGATTCAAAGGCTTCTACTTGAAAAGAATGATTTTCAATTCGGTATTTAGATATATCAATAATGTCTTATCTGTTACAACTGTAGCAATATTTACGTTCATTGATATATCGATGCAACATATCCAAATGAATTCAGTATGAAAGACACGGATTTGTCTTTAACATCTACGACATTTTACCAAGTAAACACGTGAATTGGACAGTTATAATATCATATGCTGCTTTGTTAAGACTTGTCAAGCAAAACCACACCGTTGCAGAAATGTACCTCAGTGCACATCACATGATTTTGTAATGAAAATATGTGTCAAACTTTTAGAAAATGTGTTGTGTTCTTATTTTCCACTGCTATGAATTGTTAAGCTGTGTAACGGTAATTCTGCTTGTCAAATGATTATTATGTTTCTAAGTATCTAATATCATTGTGACTTTGAAAGCATTTCTAATATGCGTTAGGCATAAGAAAGTCAATCATGTGTAAACTACAACTTGGTGGGGGGAAAGATGAAGATCGTTTGCTGATATTTTGTGTGAAACCAGGAGAGGAAACATGTACATGTATTTCTGCAAACCTCGCTGGAGGAAGATACGATTTGTTCTGGTGCTGTTGTTGTAATCAATAATCGTTTGCAAACAAATGGTCTTAAATTTGACCATGTTCGACGCTTTTACTCAAATATTAACGATGCTAGGAATTTTTATGACATGCCCTATCATTATTTCAAGTAGCGAACTTGACTACGTTTACTTTTCTAATTACTTTATAGTTCAATGCTATTAAATCAGCTTCTATAACGATCCGAGGTGTACACCAACTATCGTGTGAAATTGCACCTGAAATTTGCAAGTGTAATTGTTACGGTTAAACACAGAAAAATTGCATTTTACATATTTGATTTTTTTTTTTAGAAATATTCGAATACATTGTTTGATATCAAAAGAAAGAAGCTCAAAAAGAAAACAAACCAATGAAAACCTTTACCACCAGAATCCACTTCAAGCTGTTGCTGATTTTTTTGTTTTTTGTTTTTTGTTTGTTTTTTTTTGTTGTTTTTTTTTGTTTACCACGGGCATTTGTAAAATATTTTTTTAAATGGATGATCCCAACGAATTTCGTTTGGACACTTCATGAAATATGTTACATGTATACAGAAAGGCCAAAGAAACATTTCATTACTTTTCATCAGAAACGTCATTAACTATTCGAATATGGAATAACGTTTTTGTAGGTTTAGTAGCTGATCATGGAAAGGATTGGACAAGGAATATGTCTCTTTGCTATAATTCTCGTTTTCCAAGTCAGAAAAGTCCAGCTTGATACAGGTAATAAAATATAAGGAATGGCTTTTCTATCATGAAAAAGTGAGGATAACAAACATCGACCAATTGCATTACTTCTATGAAGAATACAAAATTAAGAGTTGGAGATATAAGGGCCCAACTATATATTTTGTATTGTTTATATGAGTTATGAGATTGATCACTGTTTGATATCTTCACTTTTCATCTAGGCTCGTTTTTTGCAAATCTTTATGATCAAGAAACAGGTTGACTAATTTGGGTAAAGTCTCCACTGATACCCCATTTTGATTCTCACCTAAAGCGTATTTGACGCATTTATAGCACAGTATTTGCAAAATTACATACATATATTATTATTACAGCAAAATAATGCTTTATCGTACAAGCATAATTTGCAATAGAGAAAAGTATTGGCTGTGATTATATTTGTAATATTTAGAAATTTGATTTCAGTGGTTTATGTGAGTAAGGCATTTTCATTCTACACACAAAAGGACATTCATTTGTTTACCCTGCACTACGCTACTAGAGGCCAAGATATCTAAAGTAGCAGGTTTCTAGATCATGCGAAGAGGAAGTTGATATTTTTACATAATATCATGAAATATCTTTAAATATTCATAGTGTACAGTGAATATGACAACCCTCTTTTAATCTTCACCTAGGGTACCACGAGCACCTACGCGTACATTTATGATACAGTAATTATAAAATCATGTATTTCATATATAATTATTTTTACAGTAAAGATATTTGCCTAATTTACAAATTGTTTGAGAAAACGAAATATGCTTTTACATGGTTTAAGATGTATAATAGTCGCAGATCAAAAGTAAAAAAAAAAAGATTATACTACAAAATACAAGCTAATTCATTCCAAAATTGAAGTGGGAGTAAGTATTCATTGTCCTCATATACTAAATAACAAAACACGCAAATATAAATTTTCGACAGCCCGCCATAGCATTTGGAATATGTCAAACATGGCGGGACCCTATTGTAGAAAACTCCCAAAATATTTATATAATATTTTACATTAATTTATTTATGCACAATAAATTCCAAGTAGAAACTTCCAAACGTTTCTCAACTGAGTCTGCGATGTGGCGATCCTTGCTACTATCCGTCTTCCAGCGCCCATGACGCTTCAAACATGTCACCCACTGACAAGCATTAACAGCTTGTGTAGCACCGCCTGGCCACATAGAATGCAAATGTAATTCTGCAGACCCCCTACCAGCTTCAAGCTTGATACCATGCTAGTTCTGGCTGCCGTGTAACTGATTTCATCAAATCTTAAAAATCCTGCAAAGCACAGCAAGATCATGGTAAAGTCTAAAACTACTAACATGTCACTGTTAGATTCCAGCATTTTACAAAGTTTTATAAGCATCTCTGGAGTGACAGAATCCTGCGTGTCTTAGGCATGGCGGATTCATTTAAGTTTTTAATGAACTGTAAAATCAATGTAACCATTCAAACCGTGCACTCACTTTATACAATAGACTGTAAAATTAACGCTATTCAATGATGCACCGGAATCTAGGAGATGTGTTATGTACAGTGCAATATGAACAGCTGAGCGGGAAGCGCGGGATGCCCATGCGCACAAAAGAAACTGTCAGCACATAATATGACCACTCGTACTTGCGGTTAAAGAATGTAAGTAGGACCCTTCTTTTACACCGCTGTCCGCAACCACATTGTTTAGAAGTTTATCGAGTTCTATTCCTGAAAAAATAAACCGAAAACTCATGTAATCTTAATGTAACAAAACATACAATTCTGAATTTTCTTTCCAAAAAGACTGTTCTTGTCTCGACCTTTATGTGTGAAATTTTCACCACTAAAGAAGATATGAACAGATACTTCAGATTTGAATTTACTGTGCCTAAAAAGCGATAGTCGAAAAAGGTCTGATTTTCAAACTGGAATGACGAGAGTGGTATGTACCTTTTCTTTGAGAATTTTTCTCAGAACCATAGTAATGAACGCTGGAGGTGGGACCAACCAATCCTTGCCACTCGACTAGCACCGTGGCATTGCAATAATGCCTGGACAACCTTCGCACCAAATTTGTGAACTGAATTTATCACATTTTCTGCAGTATGAAGATGCAAAACGGTCATAAATATGAAGGTCCCATTCCTGGTCTAACTTCTTGAGTACCAACCAACACTTTTCCTTTTGAATGTTATTTAATAAAAAATACTGTGCTATTCACATATCAAAACGAGATTATAATATATTCCAGTAAAATGTTTAAGTATGATATGTATATCACTGCGAAATGTGGTCATTTTATTAACTTATCAGTCCCATTATGAGTCATTCTAACAGTAAAGGATCGAACTAAATCGACCAACGACATGAATTGTTCATTTACTAGCTGTTTAATCCTTTCATTCTTCCATTTCATAAAAAAATCTCACTTCATCAGGAAATTCCCATATGAAATACCTTTCCATGTCCCGTTCCTTCTAGAACTGTATATATAATATCTCTAAAACTTCATTGTTATTTCGGATTTCAAACATTTCGGTTGAGCATCACTGAAGAGACATTATTTGTCGAAATGCGCATCTGGTGCATCAAATTTGGTACCGTATAAGTTTTACGTTATGACCCCTTGGTCGAGGCCTCTGCTGGTGGACTGTTAATCCCCGAGGGTCTCTACAGCCCAGTAGCTAAGTACTTCGTTACTAGCTTGAAAATACGGATGTATATTTAATTGCTGTTAAAAAAAATTGAAATTCATTTCAAAATTAAGGATTATATCCCTTACGCATAGCTCTTATCCTCAGACGAATTTGACTCCACTTTTTTGGAACACTGTTTTCCCCTAAAATAGCCCTAAAACTTCATTGTTATTTCGGATTTCAAACATTTCGGTTGAGCATCACTGAAGAGACATTATTTATCGAAATGCGCATCTGGTGCCCTTGGGCACTGCAGAGGTTTAGTCAGGTGCCTAGGAAGTGGTCACATACCCTTTTGATCGGTCGCACCCACCGTAATCCCTCTAATTTAATCAGGCAAATAAGAATAAATAGAAGGATGACAGCTATTTTGTTACTTTTCAGAAGAATTTACGTTATACATTAATACTTATGGCATCCTACATGCATATTCTTATAAATCTACTTTTGCATAATGGAATTATTTAGAAAGATAATCTGTCTTTTTGTTATTTGCCTTTCCAAATTAAAAAGTATCTGGATTTATTTAAGATTATCGAAACAATGGTTTCTATTAAATCGAAAGAGAGAATGACAGACAGAACAAGAGCGAGCGGTAATTAACGTGTTCAAGTGTCGTATACAAAAAATAAGTTACACAGTGGCAAAATTGATTTTCATATTAATTCTTAATAATTCATTATCAGGATCGTGTTAATCTACTTTTGCGTTGCTGTTGTCATATATACTTGTTTTAGATAAAGGTAATCCTGTTGATAACAATAGTCAGCTGATCCAAAAAAAAGACCCCAATTTCTTACTCATTCACCTCTGTACGTGCAAATCATCTATATTTACTGGAATCGAATCTAAGGATGTTGATTTTAGGAAGTAAAATTTCAATTCGGAAGAAACGACACTTAGTTATGTATGTAGTTTAATGTATTGGTGTAATTAATTCCATCGACAAGAATATTAAGTATAATTTATATATGTTTACATTTGGTAATTATCCCATACTGTTTATTGAAAAATCACTTTAAGTTTAAGTTTTGAATGGTAAATGAGAATGCAATTGCTATCCCTACTCATGAGACAGTGTATATGAATAGCTAATATCATTGTATGCATTCAAAACGCATAGTAAAATGTCGTATGAATTAGAAAGAAAGATAGCTGACATGTTTCTCATTCATTAAGAATGCAAATTATCACCGTCACTGACTGTTTTGTCGGTTGTTTTACGGTCCATTCAAGACCCCGTCACGTGTAAGTGAAGCGCAATAAATTTTGACATGCATTTAATAGGACATCACATCTACAGTATGTAAAACTTATACGGTACCAATTTTGATGCACCAGATGCGCATTTCGACAAATAATGTCTCTTCAGTGATGCTCAAGCCGAAATTTTGGAAATTCGAAATGACAAAAACTGCATTATATATTTGTACAAAATGGTGGCGTGCTTACGTTCACGACGAAAATAGGTCAACATTATCACTCGTTTATTGAATGATTTAAAAATAACTTCCCTAGTATTTGGTAAGGTGACTTTTTAAGTGTATTACATTTAGTAACCGTCTCGGAATGGTCTGGTA
This sequence comes from Ostrea edulis, assembly GCF_947568905.1. Classification (NCBI taxonomy): domain Eukaryota; kingdom Metazoa; phylum Mollusca; class Bivalvia; order Ostreida; family Ostreidae; genus Ostrea; species Ostrea edulis. The sequence goes on along the minus strand of NC_079166.1, from coordinate 75,384,862 downwards.
CAGGCTCTTGACATAATATGGTGTTATGTCGGTCCAGATGCGCGGGATATCATGGAAGAGATCATCTTTGTTCTCCATTCTCCCTATCCTTCCTTGAAGCTTTATATTTACAAGGAGCCACATATTTTCAATCGTGTTGATATTGTTGTAATGCTGTTTCTGTGCAAATAATTTTGAGTTGAACGCGCACGGTGTACAGGTGCATTGGCGTATTGAAAAATATAATTTCCTGTCGGAAAATGACGGATTCCATGTAAAATTGGCCAAATATTTTCGTCAAAGATTTTCTAATATTAATCAGCATTTATATTTCCATCCACAGCAGAAATAGTGCCGTCTCCCGACAATCTTGCCCCATAATCATTTGGAAAAAAATAACCTTTCTCCAGAAGTTGTCAACTGTCACTTTTCCTTTATTCTCGACACCACGACAAGCGCTTTCTCCTTTTAACTTCTCTAATTGTTAGTTTTTTCTTCGCAAACGGTCTTACAAATCCATGTTTGTGCAAATGTAATTATACAGTTCGTTTAAATATTGGTCGTTCTTAATTCCCGGTAAACTTTCTCTTATGTGAGTTTTACGAGCCTTTCTAGATAGTATCGGGCTGTCACGATATGTGTTCTGTCTCGTCTGTTTTCTATCAAACCTCGGCGTTCTACACGTTTTTAAATCTTGTGATTGTAGTCCTGGACACATCTAATGTTTCCGACACGTAGCTGATAGTTTTCCCTTCTTTTAATGATTTCCAAGCCATTTCTGTTACCTCGTTGCTCATCTCCTTGCCTTTGCGCCCCATCTTGCCTCCGCCGGTTCAGATTTGTTTACAAAACAGACAACAAAATCATGTGTTACATGAAAAGTCACATGATTAAACAATGTTACAATTAACTACCGAACTTCCTATTCTAATTATAAATTACTCCATTCCCCTATAAATATGTAGGTTGAAGTGCGAACGCAAAAAAAAAAAAAAAGGCACAAGTTTGTACGAATATGATATATTATATTGCATCATATTGTATGTTAAATAAAATTTCGAAATACGAAGCAGATGTGGAAGAATATATGGTGTCTTTTATTTCGAGTTCTTTAATGTATTTACTGATGCGCACACGATCCCGTGCTCTTCTGGTATAGCGCAGTTAAAATCCAAATTACCTTCTACATCACCTTCTCAGGAGGGCATGCAGTTCTTTCTTGGTCTTGTTGAATTGTAACGCCATATTTCGCTCAATTACAGCACTTTGTGGAGAACCGCCTAAAATTAAAGGAGCCACCATACATGCCATCATGCGTATGCCTTCTGCAGATGATGAAGAGAGCACCGTTGGTCTTTATTTTTGTGATGAAAACCCACTTGCAGGAAGCTCAACGATCACGTGTGGTCCGGACGGACGATGGGGACAATGGTCAAACAAGAACCTTTTCTGCAGGCGTTTGTATAGTTTCCTCAAAATGCAAATATCTATATGCGTTAGGGTTGATTATGGAGCGCCAAATTAACATAAACTCAAATAATTGAAGATATCTTCAATTATTTGAAGATATCATCAATTCAATTATTGCTCTCTTTAATTGAATTAATGCACGCATTAAATCAATTATTGCTCTCATCAAATGAATTAATGCGCGCTTCAATTCAATTATTGCTCTCATCAATTGAATTTATGCGCGCATCAATTCAATTGAAGAGAGCAATAATAGATTTGATGCGCGCATTAATTCAATTATTGCTCTCTTCAATTCATTTGATGAGAACATCAATTTAGTAGAAATATTGCTCGCAATAATTAATTTAGAGCTCGGTATAAATGATTTGATGATCTCTTTAATTCAATTGAAGATATCTTTAAATCATTTACAATGCTTTTGTATAAGGAATTAATGCGCGCATCAATTCTTTTAAAGAGAGCAACAATTCAATTAAAGATATCATTAATTCAATTGTGGATATGTTGAATTGAAGATATCTTTAATTATATAGTTGCTCTCTCTAAAAGAATTATTGCTCTCTTCAAATGAATTAAAGATATCATTAATTCAATTGAAGAGAGCAATAATTGAGTTAATGCGCGCATTAAATCAATTGTTGCTCTCATCAATTGAATTAATGCGCGCATCAATTCAATTATTGCTCTCATCAATTGATTTAATGCGCGCATTATATCAATTATTGCTCTCTTCAATTGAATTGTAGCGCGCATCAATTCAATTGTTGATATCATTAATTCATTTGAAGAGATCATTAATTCAATTAAAGCGCGCATCAATTCAGCTGAAGAATTAATGCTATCATCAATTCAATTAATGCGCGCAATAATTCAGAATTGAAGATATTATTAATTATTTGAAGAGATCTTTAATTCAATTGTTGCGCGCATCAAATGAATTGATGATATCTTCAAATAATTGAAGATATCTTCAATTATTTGAGTTTATGTTAATTTGGCGCTCCATAGTTGATAACATTTTAAGAAGACCAAGGGTTTAGAGGCTATACTTTCAATTCAAATTACAAGACATATTTCTATACTTTTTCGATTGTTTGAATCGTAATATGCATGATACAATGAATAGTTATTGGTTATTTGTACGGTTAGGGTAGCAATTTCCTTCTCCAGTCCCACAGCAAATGTAATACTTTATACTGTCGTCATAGCAAATCTAGAGCTTGAATGTATTCTGAAATAAATCTATTATAGAACAATAAATGTATTTACCGAATCATCAAAATACAAAGATCTTTGTTCAATAACAGCATGGCTAGAACAATAATACGTTTAGCGACGCATAAAAATGTATTATGTCGTTTTTACATAGCGTCAGAGTATCAAATATCATGATAATATGATACATCTTACTTAATTGATGTTGATTTCCAGCGTCTTGTGGACCACCACCAACAATACCGCGAGCTACGATATCTGAAGGTGAAAATCTCGAGGGCACAACAAGAACATACTCTTGTCTTCAAAACACGGTCATCAGAGGCACAACAACTATCACGTGTGGCCTGGATGGACAGTGGTCAAAGACGAATTTGCAATGCCGATGTAAATATGATATATTTAGATATACACCACAATCATTATAAGTACATTTCTATGGTCGGTATTATGATTCAATGTGCATATACAAACTTGCATATACAAGCTGTCACTGGGTCTAGTGATGTCAGACGTAATTCAGATCAGATGTTAGGCAGCTCTTTACAGACTGATTTTGACTATGGTTTACCTGGTCAAGATGTAGGGCTCGGGACAGGTGTGACCAATCAACAGATGAAGCTTACTGCTTTGAAGCACCTGATCCCAACTCTGGTATCTCCAGTGGTTCGTCTTTGGCCTTCTCGTAATGATGCATCTTTCATAGCTTCATGAGATTGATCATTGTTTGTTATTTCCACTTGTTCGAAACGAAGCAAATCAATTCACCACATCTTAGAACTTGGAATCCATTTCACTACGCTTTTTGACCCTCATTTTTATTCTTAAATTCATATTGTCATTGCTTTTACATATTCTTTATTCCGACAACCTGTGCATGCCGACAACAAATATGTTCATTTCGGAATAGACGTGTTTCACTGTCAGAATGAATAAAATCACTGGGGCAATGTGATGCCTGTACCTGCTGATACGGACACCCCAAGGTGGATGACGCAGATACGGGATAATGATATGGATATATGTAAAACTTAAATCATAGTTACTGTCCGTAACGTGACAAAGATAATGTACGTAACTTATACTATTATGAAAGGTATAGATAACGAACAGTCACCAATCTCTACTTACCTCCTACATCCCAAACATGGGGGATTATATATTTATTTTTGTCTTTTTGACCTGTAATACTGCTTGTATATTTCACTCTTTTACAGCAATATGTGGAGAACCGCCTAGAATCGAAAGAGCCACAATCTCTGCTGGAGAAAATGTAGAGGGCACCACTCGTACTTATGCCTGCAATCAAAACACAAGTACAGAAGGCAATACATTGATCAAATGTGGTCCGGACGGACAGTGGTCAAGCACGAACCTTTACTGCAGGCGTTTGTATAATTTGATTAAGATTTTAGTTGTGTTGTAAGCTGACGTAACTGTAGCAATTCTTATGCCCAGTTTGTTTTAGCAAATATCTTTCTTTTGTTTCGAGTCAGATCAAGTCTATCGCGTTTAAAGTCAGCAAAGTTTTCCAATACAACCTATCATTGGGTTAAATGCTGTTTAACGTGTTACATACCGATTGGTAGGCCGTTCGTGGCACATTGATTTTGACCACGGATAATTCTGTTTACCTGATCTAGATATAGGGCTCACGGCAGGTGTGACCGGTCGACAGCGGATACTTACTCCTCTTAGGCACCTGATCCCACCTCTGGTATATTCAGGGGTCCGCGTTTGCACAGCTCCTTATTTTTTATTGCTTAAATAGGACTTATGAGATTGATCACTGTTCCTTTTATCCGCCTCTCATGCATAGATAAGCATAATACTATAATCGCATGGTGAGATTTTGTTATACAGTAATATTGTGTTTTAAGAATGCAAAGATCTGTTGTTCAAATAACAGCTAGTAAAGTAATAGTTTTCAGTTTGCATGACATTTGAAATCATACCTTTACTGAAAAATGATACATGGTGCACAACTGATTTTAAATAACATTTATTTCCAGCGTTCTGTAGACCACCACCAAAGATATGGGGAGCTACGATCTCTAAAGGTGACAATCTCCAGGGTACAACAAGAACGTATTCTTGTCTTCAGAACACCGTCATGAAAGGTACACCAACTATTACCTGTGGCGTGGATGGACAGTGGTCAAAGACGGATTTGCATTGCCGGCGTAAGTATCATACCTCTGAATAGACATTTCTATCATTTTAAGTACACTTTTGTATCAATGAATTTAGACAAGGCCTCGGCTACTTAACATGCCCTTGTAAGGAGCATATTTGTATTCCGAGTCCGTTGAAAACACTGGGAAAAATTGTCTGATTCGAAAGTCTTCTGATTAAAGGAAAAAGAAGAAGATTCATCAAGAGCTTCATCAAGCAACTCATCCGAATCTGCAACGGGCAGCTCATCGGAAGAAGAAGACTCTTAAACAGATCTCTAACCCAGAACCATATCAGAAGGCCCTCCTTATGTCAAATGTAGAATAGTCACAGTAGTTTGTTTCCTATTACATGTACATTAAAGTAAATTCTTGTTTAAAGCATTCTCTATTTTCTGAGCTTAAAGACAGCAAATAAGGCCGCATATTTATTGCAATTATTTTATGAACCTCGTTGCATGGTTTATGATCGTTAAAATTCAAGGTTGACTCGCTATTATCGGTTATGTTCAGTGCTAAATTACGGCACGACTATTATCACTTAGTTTTAGCCTTTAGTTTCGACATTGAACCATCTAGTCATACCATTATCATATTGTTTCAGCCTTGAGTTTCCACCTTGAATTTTCAAGTCGTATTATTATTGTATTGTTTCGGATTCTTTCGTGTGTTCATGTCTTCTAAAACAGTCATTCATTCAAGTCCCTGTTTGGTTGATTACCTATTATTTGATTTATTCAGAGGTAAATATAATACGAGTTAACATGCGACTTACCTTATTCAGCTCAAGGCGGGTGTGACCGGTCAACAGAGAATACTTACTCTTCCTGGGTACCTGTTCTCACTCCTGGTATGTACACGGGTCCGTGCCTGTCCTATTCTTAATTTCGTATTTCTTAGAGGGATTATGAGATTGATCAGTGTTCATTAATTTCACATTTTCATCCATAACCACATATCTCATCATGCATATGTATTCCGGTGTTAAAAATGTTATGCATGAACAGGCTTTGACCTCTCCAACCTTTGAACGGAGGAGTTTTGCGTGAAAATAATGTAGATCGAATTGCCTACATTGGTGGGATGGATCACTGTGGGATTGCTCACTGTTCGTTACCTCCATTCTTGTATGTAAACCGTTTTCATTTACCCTGGGGAAGAGACATATTCATCTAATTGCTATGTATATGAAAGGCGAAGATATTGAACGGTGATCAATCTCATAACTTCTATAAGCAATGCAAAACCGAGAGCTAGTCATACAAGGATCCCTGGATACACCTGAGGTGGGGTCGGGTGTCTAGAAGGAGGAAACATCGTCTGTAGACCGGCCACACCTGACGTGAGCTCTATATCTTGATCAGGTTAACAGAGTTATTCATAGTCAAAATCAGTGTGCCAACAACGTCCTGGCAATCAGCATGAAACACGTCAGACAGCATTTGACCAAATGATTGGTTGTATTGGAAAACTAGATAGTTATAATGACCATTAGAATTTGCAAAATACTTTAACCAAGACTGTTGAAATCCCTGTAACATCAATGTATTCGTCAGTAACCTGTCTCGACTTAGAAACTGATCATACGCAGCACATCCTCTTTCGTATTGAATCGTTGAGAGACATGAACACCATGTGTGGGTGAAATTGGGATATTGCTACATAAATATGGGGAAGTTGACGAAAAAGAAGCTGAAGTCATCCTGTTTGTAAGGAAGTTGACTTTTAGATTTCTGTTCAATGAAGTATGAAGCAGATGTGGAAGACTCTGTTTCTTATATTTTGGGTTCACAGCGATATAGCGAATCGATATGTGAATGAAAAGGATTATTGTGAATAGATAAAACGTTGTCGATTTGTCTCAATGTCGAGTTGAAGGTCACAGAAAAATACTTTAGTCTTCTCATGTACACGTTTTTGTATAAATTCGGCCCCTAGGAATACAGAACAATTTAGCTAACAAATCGTGTCCATGGGATTCCAGCATATCGTTGAAAGATCTGATCACCAAAGACCACGACGATATTGTCGTTGAGGAACTCAAGCATACTTTTAAAATGATATGAATATTTCCTTTTTTCTATTTTTGTCGAAGAAGCAACTGTCCATGATGTCAGTCACTCTAGTCTTTAATTGATCGTGAGGAATTGTCGTGTAAACTGTTGCAAAGTCATACGTTTTGATATTGTTGATTTGAGAAAAGTTTTGTGATTTCAAATTTACTAAACAAATGTTTTCGACTCCACATTTGATTTACAAAATATTACACGTTTCCATCCATCCCTACCCAATGTTTCGCCAAAGATGTAATGAATTTCACCATTTTCGTAGAATTTTGTGTGTTCATTACAGAACGTTTTGTATCCATTTTGTCTTCAGAAATATATATATTAAACTGTCAGGGGCCTCTGTGGCAGAGTGGTTAGAGCATCGCACTCAAAATCACACGGCCTCTCACCTCTGTCGGTGCGGGTTCGAATCCCGCTCGCGCCGGTAAGTGAGAAGGTTTCCGAGTTTACTTTCGGAAGGTCGGTGGAGACCACCGACCTTCCGAAGAAACGTTCCCAGGTACATTTTATCTGGGTTCTCTCTTTCACCAATAAAAACTGGGCGCCCCCAGATAACTGAAAAATTGTTGAGTGTGGCGGAAACCATCGATCAATCAATCAATCAATTAAACTATCATCTCCTTGAATATGAAATATCACCACGAACAGCCGCGGACGGTTTTAGAAAGAGCGGAAAGAAAGAGTAAGAAAGTAAGAAAATAATAACCAAGAAAGAAAATGTCTCCAAACTGGGTTTGGGAAACTTCATTAGCTTCAATCTTTTAATTTTTTTTTAAATTCCCTGATATACATGAAATTCATAATTATAAAACACGTCAGTTTTTATATGAAATTATCAATGGTACCCTGATTTATTTAGAAACGTTATCGGAAAAACCAAAACCTCAACTTTATGACAAATAACAAATGGGATGTCTACAACTTTTCCATCAACACCTTCCTATATTTATTCAATGACATTCCATAATCACCCACATATATTGTTTATAGTGCCTGAAACGTTCTATTTTCTTACTTGAATGATGAAAATAAGATTAACGCACGGTGAATCTAAGATGTTTTCCTTGCAGTGTACTTTTGTCAAAATATGGTAAGAAAAGATATATTTGTATCTAAAAAGGTTCGCTCCTGATATTTGGAGTAATGTCAATTTTTTGGGAAGTATATTTTTGATTTCTAAATGAAAGGAGATTTGGAAAATTAAAAAGAAACACTGGGGTCGCAACACTTGTTATTAAGCCACAGTGTTCTCAACATGACCTTTTTGCACTTAAAATTCATTCAATTAAACTTGATTTGTCTGTTGGTGTCAACCAAACATAAGCATAAGCAATGCAAATCAATTATTGCATAGAATAGATACATAATCATGTCTTCTAACAATATAGATTTAAAAAGATTTAATACAAGTAGTGGAAATAAACAATGACCTTTTTGCTCTTGATATATGAAAAACTTTATGACATCAAGTTTGACAGTTCAAAAGGACATATTGGGAGTAATGTCAATTTCTAAAATTTCACACACGTTTCAAGATCTTGTCTTCAAATTTATAATTATAATATAGTGATAGTGTTTTCTTATTCACGATACAGATAAACAACAGGCATATATCTTGCATATGATTATATATAATTACCATCAAAAGTAATTAATTTTGTTTTATTCCCAATTATCACACATACGAGGAACACACTGATTGACTTCATCTTTAATTAATCATTAAAATTCCATTAACCTGATTATATTTACTAATGGACGTGTTTCCACTCTGTCCTTTTTTTAATGGTTGATTGAATAGAATATTTCCTTAATGACAAGGACAATAGTTTATTCTCAGAACTGCACATCGTAAAACTATACTGTAACAACATATAACCCCAGTGTAAACTCTCATAAAATCCTTTATTTCATTGACGATGTGGGGGCATCATTAGTCCGCATCAAATATGACAACACACGCCCTGTCCATTAGAGACAAGAATGGCAATCTTTTTCGAATAAAGCTCAATACAAACCTTAAACTATCTCACAGTTTCACTGTAATATAATCAAACAAATACACTTCCTCTCATTTGAAAGTTACTTCCAAGCGCTGACTAAAACACGAATATTTTAAAGTCTCCCGTTGCTTTTGTGGTTCTAAATCTGACCCCTTTACAACTTATTGCCATTTCGCACTAAAATTCAAATTTTAAAAGATAAACACCTACCTCTATAATTTCTTCTGCTGTGTCTATTTTCTGTAATACTTCCAAGTTCATTGTTTATTTCAAACCCCTACAAATGTATATTTTTACTTTTAATCAAAAATAACTTCATTCCAGAATTGTACCGACCATGTAATACCTACCAATATCTACCTCGACTGTTCGTGTGTATGCATCATACGTGTACCTCATCGCACTTGTACAGATGCCAAATATCAATTAAAAGAACTTTTACCTGATCATACAACCATATACATGTATTAAACACGTGACTGATCACGGACGCCACAATGGTTATTTACACCTCTCTAGATTTTTTTTTTAGTTTTGTTAAGAAACGCTTCAGTTTTGTTAAGAAGCGTTTCACAGAAACATGCACGAAATTCAAAAACATTACCCTAATTTAAACTAATTTAAAATTTGTCAAATCGTCATGAAAATAAAGACTATATCTGAAGAGATGATTGAAGTTAAACTAAACATATCTTAATATGAAAAAATAGCTTGCTGTGGTCTTCAATTTGACATTCAGATGTATCGACGACGTTTTATATATTAAGAATAATAACTTTCATTCATTTGTCGATTCGATATATGCATGTGAGCTCGAAATAAGAGACACCAAAGAGTCGTCCACTTCTTCTTTATACTTAGATATTTTATTGAAAGTAGATATTAACGGCAAACTAACAACTCAACTTTATTACAAACGAGATAATTTCAACTTCCCATATTTATGTAGCAATATTCCATTATCACCTGCATATGGTGTTCATATCGCTCAACTGATTCGATGCGCAAGGGATTGTTCTTCATATGGTCAGCTTTTTAAAATCGATGCAAGCTACTGATAAACAAGTGCATGGTACAGGGGTTTCAACAGTCTCGATTGAAGTCAGTATTTAACAAAGGCTATGGTCGTTATAACGATATAGTTCGCTAATACAACCTATCATTATGTCAAATGATGTCAGACGTGTTTCATACCGATTGTTAGGCCGTGTGTTTCAGTGTTCAACTTTTGTTGCCATGTGGCCGTGAAGTGTCATGTATGTTACCATTTTTTTCCACATGCTTCATATTGATAACATACACAACGTTAAAATCTTGTTTGCATACTACTCTTGCAAGTACGAGCCCTACGGCCCTTTTTAAGAATGATCACTAATGTTATTTTAACAGGCGAAATTATTCATTTTTATATGAAAAACAAGGTATATTTAGTGATCCTAATTTTTCTCGGGTTTTCACGATTGGACAACATAACACATCTGTTGAATTTTTTAGCTTGTTGACAACATTAACCAACTTCCCCACCCCACCCCCTTTTGAAAAAAAAAACGATGCTACGAGGCTTTGTGGTTAATCGCAAGCATTCTCAGAATAAGTATTATAAATTTTTCGTATTCTAAGTCATTTCATTTGATATTCCTTACGGCTATATGTAATATATACACAATTCTCTTATTCCAAATGATGATATAAATTTGTGTTTGATCATGTAAAGTACAAACAATATAACACCCTGTAGGTCCTAGACATAAACTTGCACAAAATAATTGATAACCGTATCATCATTATCTGACCTCAATGTTTGTCTCAAATTAAATTGAAATGTTGAATTATTAGAATTCTAATTTTGCAGTTCCAGTTCGGATAGTAGATCGGTTCTATAGACTACTTCTTACATGTTTGTACGCTACAAGTATACATGACTGTACATAGATCTATATCGAAATAAATCAAATACTATGATTATCAATGTATATTTAATCAAGAATTACAGTTGCATCAATACTAGAAACAATATGCAAGGTGAAGATAACGAACAGTGATCAATCTCATAACTCCTACAAGCAATACAAAATAGATAGTTGGGCAAACATGGACCCCTGTACACACCAGAGGTGGGAGCAGGTGCCTAGGAGGAGTAAGCATCCCCTGTTGACCGGTCACACCCGCCGTGAGCCCCATATCCTGATCAGGTAAACGGAGTTATCCGCAGTCAAAATCAGTGTGCCAAGAACGGCTTAACAATGGGTATGAAACACGTCAGACAGCATTTGACCCAATGATAGGTTGTATTGACGAACTAGATCGTTATAACGACCATATAATTTGCGAAATGCTGACTAATATCGGTATTACTCAATATATAAACAAATTTGAGTGGTGTATAACATTTTCATTTGAAAACCTCTACGAATTTACTAGACCGTACCATTGCTTGTACCCATTCAAGGAAATTAATTACATGTAATATTTTACTAAAAGTCTTCTCAGACATATGTAAATTTCAGGTTGGAACTGTCATATAATTATTTATACTACCAATGCACCCAGGATGTAAGCAAATACAACCACCAATCTAAGCTTTGTTTTGGTTTTTGCGTTTTCACGATTTTGCCTTTGAAGTTCAGGAACTTTGAGGTAGTTTTCTGTGAATTTTGACGTCGAAAGATAAGGATTATTTTCTCATGACGCCAGTATGCAAGTTTTGACAGGGCAGAGTTTTAAAAGTTTAATGCGACGTTGCGACACCGCCATGCTGCCAGGAGTCGAAGATTTTACCTATCACTGTGTTTCTCGTGGTAACTGAAAATTACTGCATGATGTAGGAATCTCAGAGGTTAATAAGGCTTTAACGAGAACTTCATTTATAATGGGTAGTCAATTGATGAATGTTAGACGTACTAATTGCTACTAATGACACATTAATAGCTCATTAGATAATCATCATAACTTGCTACAACCGATTAACGTCTGGTGACACCGTTTGCTGCCGTCCAGAAGCAAGCATATCTTTACTATTCTTTTGGTTCTAAGAATACGATCTACCAATCAAATTGGATGATGCTACAGAAATGAGACTTTCCCACTGATTGACATCTTGATGATTTGATAATGTATAAATAGTGTAAGGAACTGAGTACCTGTGTGGATTCTGTGACCTAGATTTACCTGGAACTACGTAAGAGACAAAGGTAGGTGATCTGTAGTCGAAGCAGCTGTAGAATCATGTTGCATCAAATTCAATACGCTTTATTCGTGTTAACGATACGCCTTATTGACCTAGAAATGCTAAGAAGTGTTGGATTTTCTATAGTATTTGTTTTATCCAAAATATCACATATGATGAATAACACGGTTCGTCTGGACTTTTTCCCCATTCGATAATATCCAATTACTATGACATATAGAGCTTTAATAAATGCTGGATTTTCTCATTGGCAATATCAATGAGGGCTGTAAGACAATTTTTGAGACATTTCCCCTTAACTTCTTTAAAAAAAACCTGACAAATTTATGAAATTTCACCAGAATTTAATCAAGCACATACGAAACAAATATGATAAATTTCTACTTCATAACATAAGAATTTGTAATTGTCAATTGACCCGGAACAACGAATATAATTGTTTCGACGTTATTGTCACGTAACACAAATGCTATATGTTTCTGTCAAAATTATTCGTTTTCAAAATATTCTTCATTTAAACGGACGCATTTTCATGCTTAGCCGCCAATTTTTCATCTACATTTTTGTACCAGTTGCTATCCAGGGATGTTACAAATCTTAGATTAGCTTGTTTCATTTCACTGAATTCACAGAATTTATTGCCTCACAACTCCTTTGATCTTACGTAAAACAGCTACATGTAAGTCCACCGGGACAAGGTCCGGACTGTACGGTGGATGTTGAAGCTTTTTGAATCCAAGGAGCTCGATCCAACGAGCGAATCGAACACTGCTGACATTAATTCTTCAGTGATAACTGATGGCCGTCCAGCTCCTTTTTTACTCTGATTTGAAATTATCTCTATAAATCGCCAGCGATAAACTAAAGTCCTCAACACAGATCTTCCTCACTCCGTTTGTTTTGAACGGGAATCTTATCGAGCTCTACATAGAATGTTATGAACAATCGTTGCTCCGCCTTCACCTAAAAATTCATTGTCTTATTTCAAGTCTAAGTTATATATGAATAATCAATTATATGTTTCAAAATATTGAATCTAAAGGCAATAACTATGTTTTCATTAAATTATTTGTCAAGTCCATTATGCAATATATTTTCTTTATTTTTCACCAAGATTTTGTACATTTGTTTAAAGAAAGTTTCATGAAATTGTTATGAATACTATCATATCGTTACAACCAGTTTTTGTGAAATTTTGATAATGTTGTTTAAAGAAAATTGCAATTTTTTGACGGTGGTAACAACGTCAGATTTATCAAATGTATTAATTGATAAAGGTTTTATTGATACCGTAACATACTTATCTTATCAGTTTTATTTCTTACTAAGATACATTATTTGAAGAATCACCAATCAAATAAAAGATTTTACCTATCATTCTAGAAGGTGGACTTACCTTAAATAAATCAGCCCAATAGATGCTTATTTCTGCAATTTGGTTTAAAATGTACATGTCTAATTCCATGAAGAATGAATCGAATGTAATTTGCACTACTGATGGATATAAAATGTCTCCAAATATGTAACTTTTCTTCCAACTTGAAAACGCTAGACTTCACAGTACAATTATGCAAAGAAACCCATGGTCAGTTTCCGATTATGCATTTGGACGTTTCATGAACATTACCGTAGTTTCAGAGTAACTGTTATTAACCATTAAAACATGGAATAATGTTGTTGTAGGTCCAGTAGCCCATGATGGAAAGACTCGGAAAAGTAATGTGTATCTTCGCGATAATTCACGTCAGAAGTGTCCAGTGTCAGAATGGTGGAGGTAATATGAGTAAAATATTAGTAGTAGCTTTTCTATCACATCTATATAGATAGTGAGAAAGTGGTAATATTCCTCTTCCTTATCACATACTAATACGTAAATTGTACATTGTATAATGAATTACAAAACACCTTTCCTTAGAAAATATTTAAATTTCTGAAATATAATGTAATGAGTAAGAGCTTGTTCTGTGTATGGCCAGTTTTAAAATTGAGGCAAGCTACTGACAAACAAGTTGATGGTACAGGGGTTCCAACAGTCTCGATTGAAGTCAGCAATTCGCAAAGTCGTTACAACGATCCAGTTCGTCAATACATTCTATCATTGGGTCAAATGCTATCTGACGTGTTTCATACCGATTGGTAGGCCATTATTGACACACTGATTTTGACTACGGATAACTCCGTTTACCTGATCAGGATATAGGGCTCACGGTGGGTGTGACCGGTCGATAGGGGATGCTTACTCCTCCTAGGCACCTGATTCCACCTCTGGTGTGTCCAGGGGTCCGTGTTTGCGCAACTATCTGTTTTGTATTGCTTATAGGAGTTATGAGATTGATCACAGGGATTTATGCATTTGTTTCTTTCTTTTAAGTCTATTCAATTTTTTCTCTCTGAAATTCAAATTTCGCACGTAATAGTTGAAGTGTCACAAAGTTAGACCTATGATTCGCTCTGCGGGCTGTTAGAGACAGGTTTCTCTTATGTACCAAATCCTTCGCGACACGGAATTTTTGTTTTTAAGGTTCTATTCTATTGACCCATGACCTCATTTCTTAATGGTGACCATTTGGTGAAAAGATAATCGTCATCTATCTTTACTTCTTTAATTTGACGTATCCATGACACGAACGGGACTTGAACTCACGACTTCCGATTATACATGTATACAGAACAATTTGACCACTGAGCCATAGCGACTGGTGATAGTACAACGCATATACATGCAGGATAAGAATATATACTAACGGCCTTTAAAACTGCAACACCTTTTTCTTGTTCCGTGGGGATCGGGATAGAATAGGTCCTTAGTATCCTTTGCTTGTCGCAAGAGCCGACTAAATGGCCCCGTGACACAGCAAGTGTGGCACGATAAAGTCCTTCCCTTCTCAAAGACCGTAAGCGCTGAGCGTAGGCCTAAATTTTGCAGCCCTTTACCGATGTTATCGCTAAACAGAGTCCAAAATGGGATCACACAAAATCTGGTCGACCATTGGTAACAACACAACGTTAAAAGGCCTTCTTACGGCAAAGTCACTTATGGAATATGTTTACGGCTGGCTGATGATGGCAAAGCAAGTGCGATGGTTGGGCAATGCACCGTAGAACAGGTTCCCAACCATCAAAACGTCATGGGACAAATTTGGCGTTAGTATCGTCGTGTTTGGGATTCGTTTAATACAAATGTTTGCTCCCAATTGGTCATTTTGCACGGAATCGTAACTTCTCAACGGTATATAGATGACATTCTGCAGCCTGTGTTGGCACCATTGATACAGCAGCATAGACAAGGCAACATATTAGTTTTTTCATGATGTCAATACGTGCGCACATATTGCGAGATTGACAGATAATTTTTTTAAAGAAAAATCATCAATGTCCTTGATTAGTCTGCCATGTCTCCAGACCTTATCCGATTGAAGAAATTTGAGACGAGTTTGGTAGACGTGTATGCAGCCGCAGAATCTACAAGAACTGGAAAGAGTGTTGTTGGATAGATGGCAGAATATTCCTCAAAGAACTATTCGGACCATTTGTTAGACAATGGAACGTCGCTTACTCGCCATCATAATTGCTAATGGTGGATGCACCCTGTATTAGTGAACCAAGCCAGATTTTTTTTTACCGTTTTTGACGTCATGTGTAGCCTCTTGGGAAATAGCAATGACGTCTTAGATTGGGGAATATAAGACGTTGTTTATCAACGATTATATATATCAGAAATGTCATGTTTTAAATTAATGAAATAAAAAAGACAAACAAAAAGACAAATGTTTTGTGTTACACTTGGTTCAAGGGTGTGGCTCTCTGTAAGATAAGCAGACATGGTTGAAGGGACAGGGGTAGGCTCTATCTTTTTTGCCATTGTTAAAATTAAAGCACACTTTGGGGTGTTTGTCATAGGATTTGGGACGAACGGTGGAGCGAAATGTTTGCTTGCTAAGATGAATTGTATATGCAGAAACCAACAGTTCAGAAAGAGTTCTCTGCCATGGGAGTTGATTGTATTGTCGCAATTTGCAAAAATTGTCGCCATAATGCCGCCAGACAGCGTCCCCGTAGCTAGATGCAATTTCCCTGCTAACTGAACCATATTTTAGTGAATGAGGAGTATCACGGTTTTTTTTTCAAGGTAGATGGCCATGAATTGAAAAAAAAAATGGCTGGAGTCCCTTGGTTAATGGAAATATGATATTGTGCTTTGGAATCATTTCTATTTAAAAAAACTTAATGTATTTTGCTCTATATGAATTGATACAGTGTGGTCTTTGTGCTTTGGCAAAAGTGTCCTAAATTCAATGAATTGATCAAACCAAATGTTTTGTTTGATCGTAAGGGGGATGTTGGCACCCAAAGGAATACCATCATTAAGAGAAATAGGAACACTAGACTGACAAGATTCATAGCTGTTGTTGATAGTTGATAGTTGACTTGTTGCAACAGGTGTCACTGTGGCTGCTGAGGTGGATTGTTGTGAAGAAGTGTCTTCACTGACAGTTGGAGACTGATTGAATTGGATATCTCTATCTGCATCCAAGGTGTTACTTGGTGTTGTTGGAAAACTTTGTAATGATTGGGTTTTCTAATAATTGCGTCCGCTTACAATTCGTAATTTATCACCGGTTGGTGCATGTGAGGGATCACTGCCTTCACACGTTTTGGTGCAGGTGGAGCGTTATCAAGCACTGGATTTCTTTTTGTTTTTGGGCACATATTGCACAAATGACATTAACTGAAACGAAAGGTACCGAGACATCAAATAAAATGAAATTTAAGTCTTACATACATTTGCAAATTATTATTATCAATTAAGCAAGTTAAGTGCTGATGTTATCGGTTAAGTAGACAAGCAACATCTGTCTTTAGCTTAAAAGCTTTTGATAAAACATAGTATTTAATAAATAAATACTATCTATGAGCCATTGTTTGTAATAAATAAGCAACCCATCTGATAGAGCAATGCTTAAGTGTAATCATCAAAAATTATCAACAAGCAAAATTTTGCCCATTGTATACAATGGAAAAAATAATATGTATCATAACAATAGTGACCATAAACGTGACAAAAAATGTTTTTGTCACCAGCGTGACACAAAACCGGCTAGATACCGAATAATCATAATCATGCTTTATTAAATATTTCTTCACTTAGGGCAGTTATGTTCATTTAAGAGTTCATTGCTATTTCTGTGCTTTATATATAAAATACGTTGAATGCAATGTGTATCATGTATGATCCTCTTAAAGTATACGTTAAATAACTGTATTCCATTTCCATTCTCAATGACCGTGTAGCGTGTGACAGCGTGGCGAGAATTCCATCGTCATTGAAAGCAAGTTTTTTTTAGACTTGCCTAGATGGTCGAGCGGTCTAGCGCGTTGGTTACACGCTGCTAGGATATTTGGTTCCGCAGGTCGTGAGTTCAACCCCGGGATTGGGGCGGAAGTGAGTATCCAAATAAAGTGAAATTTTCTGTGCTTTATATATATATATATATATATATATATATATATATATATATATACATATATATACCTGGACCTCTACTTTTTTTTTTACTTTACCGGTATGTTAATAATGTTTCCGAAAGAAAATTTATGTTATTGTGCAGACTATGCAGACTATAATTCTATTCAATACCGATTTAAGCATTTCACAGAAACTGAGTACGATGTCAACCATGACTTCTTCACTTTACATAAATGGACCAAACAATGACTTCTTCAGTATAGCCTCGGCAAACTAAAACCGTACTTTTGTTTTCGTCAATGAAAAGAAACAACTACCAAATTAGAAAGTTTGAAAAAGAATGAATAGCTGTTCCGATCTCTGAAACTGACCTTGAGTGATCACATAAATCTTACTCTTTATCTGTAAAAAGCATAGATCTTGTCCTTGAGGAAAACTATACAGTTCCGGGGTATTCACCAGCCGATTAAGTGTTAATCCTCTTCCCGTATAAAAGGAAACACAAAAGTTATCTTGTAACAAAGGTAAATTGTAATTGTCCTCTGTAGATTCAATATAATCCCGTAAACCTTGAATAAATGAGAGTCCCAGTACCGCCAACTTTAGACCACACGCCGTCATGCTACCCACGTTATTATTGTCAAAGCGTGGTTTTAAGTACCCACGCCGTAAAAGGCGCTGAATTTTCACAATACAAGGCACAAAATTCACAGATTAAATACACATCTTAGCATGAACAGGTAGTTTGTACTATGAATGGAATATGTAGCACTTTTTGATCTTCAATCAAAAGTGTAGAAACGTCGCTGACAAAATTCTGCCTATTTTCAAACAAATGGAAAACCTTTAAGTGACCGTATTACTGCTTTCTGATTGGTTAAGGAAAGAGGGGCACTTATAGGAAAATTTGTAACAGAGTGATATTGAGGTATTTGAAGGAAATGTTAATTAATGTATAAAATTCAGAATATAGAACAATTTAATGTTCCATTAAATATTTATGTGTAAAAGTGAATAAAAAACGAACATTGATCAATCTAAAAAAAATCTCATAAAAACAGCAACATTCAAAGTAGAGCAAATACACTTACCAGGAACTTTAAATTATCAAGGCCAAAAGAGAAATTCTCCCATGGCCTAACTACAATTCAAAAGACTTCTAGCAGTTACGCAGAATCTGTCGACATATACCATGTGAACACAGATTGACTTATTTATCAATATTGGTCCTTTGACATATCATGAAGTTGATGGTCTAATTTTTCCAATATCTGCATAATTCATTTTCAGGAAACTCCTGCATATAGATTGCGTTACCCATGGTGATTAGAACACTGGAAACAACACCAGTTCATTGTTTCCATCTTTTAATTGAGCTCAATAGTCAGTATATCACGTGCGGATGTAGCTTCTACATCTAACATCATCTGCTTATTGTGATAAATCGTGAATTATAATCGTCAATACCATCAAAAACACATCCATATTTATTAACTTTCATTTTTATTTATTCCTAAACTACATAAAAACCCTTACAAACAAAGATACATTGCTGGATCCAGTAAGTGCTCTACCAAGCCCCATATCTTTGCTCTTCACGAAAATATTAACAGCTGTGAAGGAGAAACTTCAATCTTACTGTGCGACTACATATGCCAGAAGTGGTGTTAATCAAATGTGGATTCTAAAAAATTCTAAAGAACTTTTAGTTAACTTGAAATCGCAGAATTTTTCCCAAATCAATAACATTAAAACCTATAACTTTTCAACACTATACACGATCATTCCTCACGGTAAATTAAAGACTAGATTTTTTGATATCATAGACAGTTGCTTCTTCAACAAAAATGGAAAACGGAAATATTCATATCTAGTGTTCAGTCATTCAAAAACTTACTTTGTTAAACACCACTCTGATTCCACGCACAAGTACTCTGAAGTTGAAATAAAAAATATGCTAGAGTTCCTCATTGACAATATCTCCGTGGTCTTTGGTGATAAGGTCTTCCAAAAGTCTGTTGAAATTCCCATGGGCACGAACTGTGCTCCTTTGTTAGCTGACCTGTTTCTATATTCATACGAAGCAGAATTTATTCAAAAACTTCTACGTGAGAAGAAAAAATATCTCCCTCTGGCCTTCAATTCGACATTTCGACATATCGATGACGTTTTGTCTACCAACAATAATAACTTTCATTCATATGTCGATTTGATATATTCTTGTGAGCTCCAAATAAAGGACATCACAGAGTCGTCCACTTATGCTTTATACTGAGATATTTTATTGAAAGTAGACATTAACGGCAAACTGACAACTTAGCTGTATGACAAACGGGATGATTTCAGCTTCTCCATCGTCAACTTCCCATATTTATGTAGCAATATTCCATCATCACCTGCATATGGTGTTTATATTTCTCCACTGATTCGATATGCAAGAGCTTGTTCTGCGTATAGTTAGTGTTTAAATCGAGGTAAGCTACTGACAAACAAGTTGATGGTACAGGGGTTTCAACAGTCTCGATTGAAGTCAGCATTTCGCAAATTCTATGGTCGTTATAACAATCTAGTTCGTCAATACATCCTATTATTGGGTCAAGTGCTGTCTGACGTGTTTCATACCCATTGTTAAGCCGTTCTTGGCACACTGATTATGACTGCGGATGACTCCGTTTACCCGAACAGGATATAGGACTCACGACGGGTGTGACCGGTCGACAGGGGATGCTTACTCCTAGGCACCTGATCCCACCTCTGGTGTGTCCTGGGGTCCGTGTTTGCCCAACTATCTATTTTGTTTTGCTTGTAGGAGTTATGAGATTGATCACTGTTCGTTATCTTCACCTTTCATTTATCTATCTAAAAATATCTGTATCTTTTTGGAGAAATGCTAGTTAGGGTAAATATTATATTGTATGGTCCATACTACTTGTTTGGCATTTTTGATACTGATTTTGACTAAAAGATCCTCCAAGACATATATTGGTTGTAACCGATCAGCTGGGAATAATTATATTCCTATACTTGGGCACCAGTGTTTTCAGAGGTATTGGTTCGCCATTCCTCGATTATCAACTCTTTATGGAATCAGCTATATCGATTACAGCCCGGTTTTTTTTTTATCTTTTTCATTTTAGTTAATGGAAATTGGGGGCCTTGGTCTCAGTGCTCTCAAACCTGTGGATTTGGTTTGCGATTCCGACAAAGACTTTGCGACAATCCATCACCTAAAAATATTGACAACAAATGTGTCTCAGCTATGGAAGAAGATAGGTGTAACATCGAGACCTGTAGCACAACTCCTTCTCCCAATACAAGCTCTCCAACAACACCACTAACCAGCACCACAACACCAATACCGAGTAAATCGTTAACAATATCTCTGACAATATTTGTTATAACAATTACAATGATTCAGCAAAAAGCAATAACTCAATTTAAGAATCTAAAAATCTATTGACGATTATTTACAGTAAAGCATATCGATGAAAAAATATTATTGCAAGATAATCTAAGTTCGAAAAGCAGTTTAGGTTGACCACTGCTGAACTGAATTTTCGCATGAGAATGATCATTTTTATAGCAATGTGAAAATTGGCTGTTAAACCAGTCCTCAGTAATTTAAATTACAATGTAACTGTACAGAGCCCAACTTACCACGAAATTTACAGTCTTTTTATGCTATAAAATTCTAGAAAGTTCCATTCTAACAAATTATGAATAGGTTACTTATTCATGTTTCCAAACCCCTGGTTTTAAGAATAGAACGTTGTAACATTGGGTCACAATTGTCAATAAACATCTAATACGCATGTACGTAAGTCTTAATAACGTTTGCAAACTAAATGTTCTCCTTATATATAAAATGGTTGGAATTAAACAAAGATGTTCACATTTGTTGTTTCCCGACATTTCTTTCCTTTTAATATTTTAGATGAAGAAAAAAAATATGTCAAGCAGGGCATTGTAATCAAAATTCGAAAATGCAATCATTATCTTATGTGACACTGTCGGTTGTATATCAAGTTCATCTTGCATAGTCGTCAAATATGTACTCTTTGTACACTTATTCTACAAGAAATTAAGAGTTTATTTTTCGATATGTTATGTATACGCATTATCTTTACGCACAATTCGAGTCTAAACCGCCATTTTATATTTTAAGTCCTTACCCGGTATGTAACTTTGCTGCTGCCTTGTATATTGTAGGTAAAATGTAGAGCTCCAAATATTTACTGGAAATGAAATAATAATCTCGATGAAATAACTTTCTCTAATATTAAATAAATACTTACATGTAGCTATACTTGGGTTAAATTATTTGGGTCTAATTAAAGATGCTCACATTTTCCCGTGCTCTTCGAGTATCCTAAATTTAAAACTCAAATTTTCTCTTTAATCATTTCATGGGGGATTGGGTTACAGATCACGTCTGTGTAGTTTTAACCTATAATACCCTTTTTCGTTCACTTTCAGTAATATGTGGAGAACCACCTAGAATTGAGGGAGCGACCATCTCTGCTGGAGGAAATGTGGAGGGCACCACTCGTACTTATCTCTGTAATCAAAACACAAGTACAGAAGGCAACACAACGATCACCTGTGGCCCTGACGGAAGATGGTCAAGCACGGACCTTTACTGCAGACGTTTGTATAAGTTTATCAAATATTTAGATGCATTGGGGATGCTGGATGATTTTACAACCTGGGATGCTTCATTGTTTGACATTGTAGATATACAACGTTAATTTATTGGTTATTTGAACGGTTACTGAAGCAGTTGTTGCAGTCCACACAAAGTATACTCTGTACTGTCATAGCATAATAGCATATGTAAAAGCAATAGTATAAGAAAAGTATTATCCTCAATAGATAGTCAATGCTTGAAAGCTTAGTGATGCCTGTCTCAGTATATATCATTGCTAGAAAGCTTAAAGGTTCCCATAACTATATCAACTGAATAGACAGTCAGTATTAGAAACCTTAGATGTTCCTGTAACGATAGAAGATGAGTAAATAGTCAATATTTGAATGCTTATTGAATGAAAAGGTGAAAATAACGAACAGTGATCATTCTCATAACTCCTTTAAGGAATAAAAATTAAGAGTTTGGACAAACACGGACCATTGGATATATCAGAGGTAGGATCAGGTGCCTAGGAAGAGTAAACATCCTCTGTCAACCGGAATAACCCGCCACGGGTCCTATATCTTGATCAGAACAACGGTGTAATCCGTAGTCAAAATCAATGTGTAAAGAATCCTAGGGCTGTAACAATGCAAACGGAATAGCAGATCAACATTAGAAAGCTTAAAAATTCCTCTGACGATGCGATTTGAACAAATACATGGCGTTTTAAAACGTGCTTCCATGTATTTAGCATTCCATGTAGCTGGTGGACATGTCACGCTGAACAGGAAAACATTATCACGTGCTGGATTAAATGATTTATGTTTAGTTTCTTGCTGTGGCGTTCAACTTGATACATCGACGATGTTACATCTATTAACAATTAACAACCTAATTTTGTGACATATACCGTTATACTATGAGAAGAGGACAGAAAAGCTTTTATTCCCCTACATTGAGACTGGATTAGAAGTTCCCCTTCTACAAAAACAATATGGGGGTTATAAGATTGATCATTATTCGTTATCTTCACTTTGCATGCATATCATGAAAAAATGCTTTTAATACACATCTTGCAGAACTTAACAGTGCAGTCAGTCCACTAACAGTAATTATCAGCATTTATGAGCATAAAATGACACTGGCCGTACTTTTCGCGTAAAATAGTCTACTTTACATGGGATATAGTCTTTGAATTTACCGAATGATACGTACATTAAAATGAAATTCCTTCTTACCTCCAGGTTACAAATATGGGGATTAAAGATTCCTTCTTTGTATTTTTGACCTGTAATAACATATTTCATTCTGTTACAGCAATATGTGGAGAACCGCCTAAAATCGAAAGAGCCACAATCTCTGCTGCAGAAAATGTAGAGGGCGCCACTCGTACTTATTTCTGTAATAAAAACACAAGTACAGAAGGCAACACAACGATCACGTGTGGTCCGGACGGACAATGGTCAAGCACGAACCTTTACTGCAGGCGTTTGTATATTTTATTAAAATTCCAATATGTATTTGTGTTAGATTATGGCGTAAGTGTATGCCTCTTTTACAGCAACTATGCTCTATGTTGTCGTCATACCAAATGAATAGATAAGCATTGCATTATAATCGCACAGTGAGGTTATAAAGTAGTGTTCTTAAAATGCAAATATCTGTTGTTGAAATAACAGCTAGCACAGTGGTAGTTTTCATACCTTTACTGTATTATTTTGCCTTTACTTGTAGTCGCTGTATCAAATATTCTAATGAAATGAAACATAAAGAATAACTGATTTTGATTAGCATTGACTTCTAGTGTCTTGTGGACCACCATCAACAATACCGCGAGCTACGATCTCGAAAGGTGACAATCTCCAGGGGACAACAAGAACGTATTCTTGTCTTCAGAACACCGTCATGACAGGTACACCAACTATAACATGTGGCGTGGATGGACAGTGGTCAAAGACGGATTTGCATTGCCGGCGTAAGTATCATACCTCTAAATAGTCATTACTATCATTTAAGTACACTTTTGTGTTAATGAATTTAGAGAAGTCCTCCGCTGCGTCCCATGTCCTTGTAAGCATCATATCTGTATTCCGAGTCCTTGTCCACCCGAGAAAATTGTCTGATTCGAACGTCCTCTGATTAAAGGGAAAAAAGACGATTCGTCAAGACCCTCATCAAGCAGCTCATCAGAATCTTCATCGGAAGAAGACGGTCCTTAAACAGATCTCTATCCCAGACCCAGATCAGAAGACCTTCGTTATGTCTAATGGTGTATCTTGATGTAGAACAGTCAGAATATTTTGTTTCAAATTACTTCTACATTAAAGTAAATTCTTGTTTAAAGCATTCTCTCTTTTCTGTGCTTAGAGACCGAAAATAAGGCCGCATATTTATTGTGATTATTGTATGCATCTCGTGGCATGGTTTATGAAGGAGAAGATTCAGCGTTGATTTCCTATTAAAGGATATGTTCAGTGCTAAATTAGGGTACGACTATTATCACTTCGTTTTAGCCTTGAGTTTCGACATTGAACCTTCTAGTCATACCATTATCATATTGTTTCGACCTTGAGTTTCCGCTTCGAATTTTCAAGTCGTATTATCATTGTATTGTTACGGATTCTTTCGTGTGTTCATGTCTTATAAAATAGTCATTCATTCAAGTCCCTGTTTGGTTGATTACCTTTTATTTGATTTGTTCAGTGGTAAATATGAGTTAAACATGCTCAAAGTGGGTGTGACCGATCAACAGAGGATACTTACTCTTCCTGAGTACCTGTTTCCACTACTGGTATGTACACGGGTCCGTGCTTGTCCTATTTTTCATTTTGTATTCTTTAGAGGAATTATGAGATTGATCACTGTTCGTTATTTTCACCTTTTCAACCGGAATCACATATTTCAATCTGCATATGTATTCCGATATTGAAAACTTCATGTATGGCCAGGCTTTGACCTCTCAAACCTTTGAACGGTAGAGTTGTTTGCCAAAATAACTTTCATAAAAGTGTCTAGATTTGTTATATGGATCACTGTGGAATAGTTTACTGTTCCTTACCTCCATTTTTGTATGTAACACGTTTTCGTTTACCTTGGGAAAGGGGTAGATTCATCTAATTGCTATATATATCAAAGGTGAAGATAAGAAACAGTGATCAATCTCATAACTCCTATAAGCAATACAAAATAAAGAGTTGGACAAACACAGACCCCTGGAAACACCAGAGGTGGAATCAGGTACACAGGAGGAAAAAGCATCCCCTGTCGACCGGCCACACCAGCCGTGAGCCCTACATCTTGATCACGTAAACAGAGTTATCCCTAGTCAAAATCAGTGTGCCAACAACGTCCTAAAACTCGGCATAGAACAAGTCAGACAATATTTGACCCAATGATATGCTGTATTGGCAAACTTGATAGTTATAACAATCATTAGAATTTGCGAAATACTTTAAACAAGACTGTTGAAATTCCTCTAACATCAAAATATTCATCAGTAACCTTTTTTCGATTTAGAAAATGATCATAAGCAGGACATACACTTAATGGGCATGTCGTATTGAATCGTTGAGAGATAGAAACACCATATACAATGGAATGTCCCTACATAAATATAGGAAGTTGACGATAAAGATGCTGCTGTGGTCATCCTGTTTAAATGAAGTTGAAATGTTAGATTGCCGTTTACATTTATGTTCAGTGAAATATGTAAGTATGAAGAAGATGTGGAGGACTTCATTTCTTTTATGTTGGGTTCATTGCGATATATCGATTCGACATATGAATGTATAGATCCCTATTATTGATATCACTCGCGTCATGAGAAAAGGCCCTTATGGTAAATTTTTCAGGTTTTTAGTTTTTCCTAGATTTTTACTATGTATAATTTTTTCTTCATAAAAATGCAAATTGTATGATGATATTACATTATTTAACGTTTAAATGACAATTTTGGGACACATCTGTAAAAATGATAGCAACGTTAAGGTAAAGAAATTGTAGCGTCATATGACGTCTTATATTATGCTGAAAAATTGCTTGCCAAGAAATTGATTAGTGTAATGTATTCATTCAAAACACAAATATTTGATCTTGTATTGTTTGAAAATGAAACATTTCATTGAAATGGTAAGCATTTCAATTTCCAACAATCTGGAACACTGGTAAAATCGCACAAAAATGACACATCATCAACTATACCATTCCAGATTAAGTTCACATTTACGCAATCATTTTACATATACGTTTAGAAATAACTTCGAACACAAATATACATGAATGAATAAATAAAGTTGAATAGTAAACAAATAAACATAGTTCAGTGACAATCAGCAACATTCCATTCCTCAGTCAAAGCGAGGCACGCTACATCTTTGACTGGGTCTTTAGCAAACGATCTTACCCGACGGTACCTGTAATTCTGTCTTATGAATCCTAAGATTTACAAATTCATTGCTTGAACCAATGTTGCATAATGTCAAATATCCAGCTATTTAACCTTTAGCCAAAACCAGAGGCAGTCTCCTGCAGAATAAATCAATAGTGGAATCACGTCACAATGTAATGAGCTTCTCGTCATCAGCAGAAGTCTCTTTGACAAAAGCTTGAGTGGAAATAATTGCACCAGAATGGAAATGGTGGTACTTCGAAATACTCGACAGATTACAAATCTTCTCAGAAATAAAAGTATTCCAGTCCCACCACAAGAACGTTTTGTCAGCGACGACTAAGCGGTGCTTCTCACTTTTACACTCTTCAACTATATTTTAATTCTGTTCCGCTATTAGTTAGATACACAAAAAGTCGGACGAATTTAAAGCATAAAAACTTTTGCCGTTGAGAGAGATTAATGAATGTAAGGGAATCCAGTATCAGCTAGATATGATGAAATTTTTATATGGTCCGATCAAAATGCGCCAACAAGAGTAAGACTCAATGAAAGAACAATCAATTTGTATGCACAAAGCATTATCCAACTCCAAATATATAAATATGTTCTATGTATAATGTTAATTCTATTTTGTATTGCTTATAGGAGATACGAGATTGATCACTCTTCGTTATCTTCACCTTTCATTCATTTATTAATTAATTACCGAGAAGGTATATGTGATTCAACTATTGCAAATGGATATGATATGGCATAATTACAACCTTATTAGGGCCGTGGGACAACATTTTAACCATCAACGCCGATCTCATAGTCTTCATCAATAACGTAGTGATTGCACTGCTTTGCTGCTACATATGTACTTCCATAGATGTTCTGAAAAGGTGATTTCTTCTTGATGACGTGACCTATAGAGGTTCTCTTGTCCAGAATGAATGGTCTGTGTATGAATTTGTGATGATTGATAATATTATATGATTAATGTGCCCAAGACTGTTGTTTTGAGCACGAGGGACAGTCCATCCGACGGTGCAAGTATAAGTGCTGTTTTCTCTAGGGAGATTTACACATTCACTGTAAACTTCATGTTAACTGTTGAGGTACAAAACATTTATACATCTAGTCATGAGGTTAGATTTTTCAATTTTAACAGTTTACATTCCGTTATCATGCAATAAGTTGTTTGTAATATTTGAAAACCGGTTTTCAAGCTAAGAAAAAGTCATGTGAATAAAAATAAAAAACAACATATAGACAAAGTCACACATGGTGTGGTAATTTGAATGTCTTTTGAAGCGTTTGAAGAAGTTTTTGCTTTGGTATGTGAGTGTACCTTTAAAAGTTTCCATTAAACGTATATAGTAAGTTTTTCCTCCTCTGAGACAGCGGTTACCACGCGGCGTCGATTAGATTATGTAAACATTCAAACTGAAATACAGCAAAGTCACATATGGTGTGGTAATTTGAATGTCTTTTGAAGTGTTTTTGTATACGAGACAAAGGCTACCACGCTTCATTGAATAGATTCATATTTACGATAGACATCAGATCTGAGGAAGGCGATTTCAATGTAAGAAAAAGGTAAATTGTTGACAGTCCCATCCTTCTATCATATTTTGCGGTATGGATATAGTTACAATGTTTTACAATATAACAACGTAACCACCAGTCATGCAGTGGTAAAAGGAAATACATGTACCGGTTGTGTAGGATTATGTACTGTTCACGCTTAGTGGTAATATCATAATTTGTATATCCAAACAGCATCACAACAAGTCAAGCCTAGCGACTATCATTATTCTCAGTACTTTGATTTAAAGAAATTGTTTAGATAATCACTTTTTAAAATGTGTAGAACACTACTAATATAATCATTCGAGAAAAAATGATTTAGAACAGATCTACCCCCACGGGTAGAATTGTATCTTTTACAAAATCATATATGTTCGAGGATGCTGGCAGAACTGGGGTGTGGGTTGTATATTTGACATCAGGTATTGCAGGTAGTGGCACGTTTTATTCCTCACTGTATCGGAAAATGACGTGCGTAAAGGAAAAGAGGTGTTTCGGTTTTTAACCTTTCTTGCAATGTGACTTAGAGACTGGGCCGTCAGGTTTTTATATGTTACCACATTCTTCACATGCTTCATATTGATATCATGCACAACGTTAAAATATTGTTTGCATACTACTCTTACAAGTACGAACCCTACGGCCCTTATTCAAAATGTTCATTTATGTTATTTTTACATGCAGTTATTTATTTTTACAATAAATACAAGATCTATTTAGTGACCCCATTTTTTCTCGGATTTTGACTTTTGGACGAAATAACACATCTGTTGAATTCTTTTGGCTTGTGGACAATACTAGCAAACTCCCCCACCTCACCCCTTTTGAAAAACGATACTACAAACCTTTATGGTAAATCGCAAGCATTCTAAAAATAGATTGATAATTTTACCATACAAATGAGGAACTATCAGCTTCAAGTCCTTAGCTAGCTGTGTTGATTTTCCACTGTTTTGTTTCACACAGTATATGAAACACCTTTCAATATGTAACCGCACTCTGTTGTTTTTCAGTGCTTTGTGGGTTCTATCAGACTCCCTGTGAATCCTTTCCTTGTGTGATTGCTATCAGACTTTTTCTTGATAGTTGGATCAACAGTGGCTTTCACCCTTGCAATTGTTGTTGAGTCGTTGTCCATGACTAAAGTCTGCACCTATATACAAAGCAAAAAAATCTTTTTAACAAATTTGATCATTTCATCTTAATCTTCATCGGTACTTGCAATATTTTCTTTAAAATGTTACCTTTCCACTTATTCAGACAATCAATTACACTAAAATAAGAACTTTTTATCATAAACAATTTGTTCCACCGGGTATGTTATAAATTGGATTTATTCTAATCTGAAAAATAACATACTCTCTGGTCTTGGTCAATTACATCCTGGAACATCCCACATGCCATCGCAGGTTCCATAGACTTTGCTGAACCAGACCAGTTGTGACAACAGTTGTGTTTTCTAGGAGTAATGCTTCTTTTTCGGGCAGACTCACAAATCCTGCATCTCTTGCTCATCACAGATACACCTATGCATTTTTTGGTTTTCTCGCCAATAAGGGATGCATGTCCTAAAAAGATTCAAACTATTGACTGGAAATAATCCAATTACCTCTATTAAACTTATTATACACACGCACTAACTAAATTGGCATATTTCATTGTTGAAAAAATAATGGAATGCACTTTTTCATATAGAATTTTGTTATAGTAATTTTGCAAATTCTATCCTGAATATGTATCCATGTCAAAATTTGCATTAACCTGTAAAACTGTTATAGACTAAACCAGTTCTTCTTTTCTGCCAAGCACCGTCAAATCCAGCAGTGAGGTCTCCATCACATCTACAATGGAGGATATTTGAAAATACTTTGATATTGATCTATCATGTATACATAACACTATAACAGTCTGTTATAGATAAACAAAACTATCATCAGTAATCAGATTGACCATGTGTATTATATGTCTTCAGTAATGTGAATGTTCACAATAGCTTTATAAATATTTATGAATTTCATTTTTGAAAATATACATAAGGGTATGAACTGCGATGCTTTATACCAGCATACATCATGAAGCATGTTTGCGCTTCATACCCTCACATACTTCCAAAACATGAAATTTATTTCTTATATTTATAGTTTACTTTCATTTCTGTTGGGAACATTTCCTGTCATTAAAATTAGTCGTACTATATTAGATTATTTATCAAGATTCATACACATATTGATATCAATATATAACACTTGTGCTAAGGCCTAATAAAATAATATGTCTGGTTCCGGTTCACTCCCTTGAAAAATGGGTAGTTATGTAGAGATTTTATTCTATATTTTTCATAATAATTTTTTAACGATAGATTTTAGATGAAAACACAATTTTCTTATACTTTCACTTCTTTGCATGTACCATTTATATATGGTGTGATAGATACCTATCAAAATTGGTAGGGATCACCCTAGTTTTGACAATTCTTACATATATATTTCAAAGAAAAAAATAAATACAGGGGGGTGGGAATCAATGCATTTGCCAAAATCATATTACAAAACTAGGGACAGTCGGGTAACTGGAAACACACATTTTTTTATTTGGCCTAATTGGACACAAATAGTTACATAGTGTTAATGCATTGCACTTACAATCTAATTTCCTCATCAAGATGTTTACTGCAGCTCTGGTCAACCATATCATTAAGATGAGTTGCGATTTCACGCTCTCTGGACTTCAAACTCTTCTGTGTTATTGTTGGTATATTCAAAGCAGCTAATAGACCTATAAAATTTAGTATATCTTGGTTTACCTGTGGGTCTTAGAAGAAAATAATCTGGTTTAGATATATGATGAAAAACAAAAGCCATTTTATACCAGCAGCCAATTTAGTGTTGACATCCCAAGCGCTCGTACATGTACTTGTCTTGTGCCTACTTCCAGTCGGTACATCATTCACCAGGCCACATTCTGAATAGCAACATTTCACTAACAGGATATGTGCTAGTCCAAACTTTTTCTCTCCTACACATTCCTTTAAATGGAGAGGACTGCCACACCAATGGCAAGCTTTAAGACCATCAGCAAGAACCACTGCATAGGAAACAAGAGAAATACTTATGTATGCCTAAAAGTTATCTTCACAAATGTGTCATTTTTTATTAGAAAGGTGTTTATCAATCAATGTGACTCACTACAACCAGAAATAGTTTTTCAAATCAGTATGAATTGATTTAATTATAAAAGATATGATGATATACAGTAAGTATATATGCCAAAAAGACAAAAAATATACAAATTGGATAAAAACATGATTTTCAAACAAAAAAAGGATAATTTCAACACACATGAACAAAAGATTCTGGCAGACTTGAACTCGAGATCTGCGGTTCACCAGTCCAATGCTTTAACCACTGAGCTACGATGATAGACAAACAATTCGATCGATACAAATAATTTCACATGTATGTTTAAGAGTTAGCATATATTTTAATAGTACCTGGTTGTTGCAAGTAAAAATGTAATATCAGTTCTTGCATATTTAATACAGTAGGTTGTATTTGAATTTGTAAGGCAGGTACCATTAGGTGAGCTTTAGAAATTATCCTTTGGCTTTGTACTCTGTTGGTATATATTATAAATATATAACACTGATGTTATCATTTTGGAAAAACATTATCACTCCATGGAAAGGACTGGCACGTACTGCAAGCTACACATATGCAGATGGAGATACAGAGGAAATATACACTAACCCACCCCCTTCCCCAGTAAAAATTCACAAAAAGTATACACATGCTTTCATTAAAACCTGATCTAAAATGTTTACAAATGCATTAATCATGGTGAATTAAGTTACACAATGAATATACCATCTACATGCATCAAACTTAAAGGCTTAATGTTTATCATCAAAGGGTCTTCAAAGAATATCCTAACAAGGATTCCTCTGATAAAATAAAACATCCCCAGACCCAAATGAATAGGGGCTGAAATACTGGCTTAGAAAAATCATATATGCAAAATAAAGATCAGATGTTAATCTCTGTTGCAATTAAAGGTAAATGACGGACACTTTGATAGTGTTTATGTGTCTAGTGAAGTATTAGTAACAGTCAGTAAAGGTTCAGGTTATATTGGATTGGTATTGGCTTATTTCCTGGCTATGATTGTTAGAACTTTACAAAGTCCAAGTTTTTTGTCGTTATATTTTAAATGTTTAATCATACTATGTGTAATTGTACCTACCTAACTCAACTATTCTACGTCCACATCGCCAATCTGATTCCTTTCCCTGGTCGTCTGCTTCCTGTTCGATCTCCGTTTGTTGACAAACGATGAGATCGTCGGTGCAGGTATACGTATGATCGTAGTTGGATATAGGCGTTAATCTAGTTGCGGTGGAAGAGTCTGACGCGTGTTGTTTATCCCATCGTGCGTCTCTAGCCCGAGATAAATTGTTTAAACGTTTAAGTTTCGCTTCTTTACAATATTTTCCTTGAAGTTTATGCCGCGCCATTGGCTACAGCTACAGTTGACTGCAGGATACGCTTTTTGCACGGTATAAATCAAACCGATCACGGTCAAAACGGTAAAATACGAAATGGTGAAACTGACCAATATTGGTTCCGTCTTTTACGATCGCATGTGACGTGCAGGTTGCACCACTCTATTAATTTTGCCTATATGTTCTTACCGAAATTACTCACCTTTGACCTGACCCTGCTGCCTTAAAGTAAACTTTTCAGAAGTTGTACTTTCACATCATGTAGTACAGTTCTTAATGAGCATTTTCATACCAAAAAATACATACACATCCAGCAAGGCGTGAGAGTTTGTTTACATCGAAGTCAAGCACGTGCAAAATCAGCTGGTCAAAAACCAAATCACCCACCTCTACAACAAAAATTCAAACAAATATTTAAATCCTTCTTTCATGGTTTTTACTCACAAAATTTCAAACACAATACTTGAATTTACATCTCATAAAAAATTAGAGAGCCTACCTCATAAGAAAAGTCCCATAAAACATGCAAAGTTCCAGGAATTATTTTCTTTCGGCCATGATTCGACGTGAACCTCCACATAAATAGATTGATGCAACCTGCAATAAAAATATGGTTTCTTTAAATTTCAATAAACTTCATAAAAAAGAAGTTGAATGCTATGTGTGTGTGACTGTACATTCATTTTTTTTTTTATTTCTGATCTTTATGAAGTGAAACAGGCCTTGGGTAAATGAGGTGTGTTTGGATGAAATTGAGTCCATTTTGAGCAATTCTGATAGAAAATGTGTGTGTGTGAAATTTGGATTTTTCGCCTATTTGTTTGTAATGGATGACAGTGATTTTTTTGTATATTGTTGTGGAAGGCCTTACCTTGTATATAGGAAAATTGTTGGTGATTTTGTGTGGTATACTTATATTTTATTGAGATTTGATGTGTAAAATTGCAATTGAAATGTGATGATGTTCTTGATTAAACTTATCAAATTTAATTAATGTGTTGTTCAATTCCTTTGAAATATAGTTGGTATCATGTAGAATTATCTTATCTTTAATTGTAATGGGAAGATGGGGAACATTACTCACTGCACCCAGCAAGGCATTCTGATTTTCCTGAACATGGTCAAGTTGAGCTGTCAAGGGGGGTCCTGTAGAAACAAGATAATACATATTGTCACTTTGGGAGATGTTAAGCATCCAAACATCAAACTCAATCATTAGATTTCAGATAACAGAAAGAGAAAGACAAAACTAGCATTACAGTAAAAAAATTGGTAAAAATGGAGGGAAAAAGTAAGGCAAAAAGTGGATATTTCAGAGTAAAAGATGGCCGCCGCAGGGGGTCAGCCCATGGAGGATGGGAGAGAAGGGGAAAAGAGATTAAATACACCAGGAAACAGACTCTGGAGGAAGTCAGTAAAACGGGAGCATGCATATTACAAGACCATGCAGACAGTAGGCAGCCTTTAAGCACCATCATGCAACTGTGGCCAAGGGGCACCTGTGACGAGACCAAAACTCCCTGCATCCCCGACAACGAGAAGAACACATACAGACTTTTTCACATGGGAAAACTGTGTGAAATGTTCAACTTAGCTTACCACCAGCACAAACTAGAGAGCCCAAACTGCCCAACCAACCTTCAATTTGACTACCCAGCTGAACAACAAAAGGGAGTCTGCTGGGTAGAGAGCCTAAAGTGCAAGTACTGCACTTACCACAGCCAGAGTACCAAACTCTACGAGGAAGTCGACACCGGAAAACGTGGACCCAAGCCAGCAAAGCCAAACCTATCTGTGTGGGTAGCCCTCCTGGACAATCCCATCATGGGAACTGGACTGCAGGAAATTTTCCATGCCCTCAACTGTCCAGCACCCTCAGCCAATTGTTTACAACAAAATGCAAACAAGGTTGGGCCCATGATTGTGGAAATGGTTTAGGAGGACTTACGAAGAGACAGGGCTCACCTCAAAGACCTCATCGAGAACTGTGGGTTCCCACGGGAGACACCAATACCTGTGGAAGGTGATGGGCGGTACAATAATCCTCTGTACTGGTCTCGAGACAGAAATCCTTTTCAGCCAGCAACCCAGGCATCATATACCATGTCTGAAAATGTAACGGAAGAGAAAAAAATTATTGGCTGCATCACCAAAAACAAGCTCTGCAAGAGAAGATCACACGAAATCCCATGCCCGGAACACCCTGGAAAATGCACAGCCAACCTACAACTACAGGATCCCATAGGGAGGGAAGACAAGGCAACAGAGGAAATCTGCCGGGAATTTCTCAACGATCAAGAGCCCACACTAATCAGCCACTTCACCACAGACGGGGATAGTGCTGCTTTCCGGGGCGTCGAGAGGGCCACGGCCGAGTCTGGTCTAGCGGTAGAATCCTTGAGGGATACCCGTCATCTAGCCCAGTCCCAGAAAAAAGCAGTTGACAATGCCAAGTTCAGCGAGGAAATGTTTCCTGGACGTACAGCTGCCCAAAAACTGGCCGTCAAAAGAAAATTCTCGGTGGACTTCATGAAGAGATGCACCGCAGAATACGACGTAGCAGTCAAGAAGTTCCGAGGTGACGCAGGAAAGCTGGTCAACACCCTGAGTTATGCCACGGATGCCATAATACACTGCTACTCGGGCAGATGTGGCAAGACCTGTGCCGAACACTCTCTCGTCTGTGGCGGCACACCCGAAAGACACTGGGCCAAAGACTACCTCCCAACCCATGCCAGAACACTGAACCCGACTGATGACGATGAGGAAACCTTACGCCAGCTCATCAACTTCCGATTCAGCCGGACAACACTCATAGCCACCAGATATGGAACCAACACTCAGAAGTCTGAGGGACTACATCGAGGGTATTCAAAATCCAACCCAAAGAATGTTACCTGTTCTCGGAACTTTGAGCCTCAGATCTTCTCCTCTATACACCGGATGAATCATGGACCCGGAAAATCGACTGCCCTCAAGTGTGCTGCGCTCGGTTCATCAATTCCTGAAGGCACTCGTCTTACGCGGCAACTGAAAAGAAAGCAAGAGTTGTACGAACACAGCAAACAGAGGAAAAGATCTAAGACCTATCGTACCAGGAGACAAGTCCTTGTGAGAGAAAAGTTCAAGCTATATTTCCAGAGAGGGGCCGAGACTCAAACAGGGTATCTGAAGGGCATGAGTGACCCCCCCCCCCCTTACCACAGTGTAGCCCAAGGACAAGTAACGAACACTCCTACAGTAAGCAGGAAAAAAAATAGTGTCGAGTGAAATTTGACTTACCTCGATTTAACTTTCAAAAAGACAATCTGGATATCCCGGGTGCTTCAGACAGACTTTAGGTACTAAATGTGTACATGTTTGCCTTTCGTTATTTATGTGTGGTGCTTCTAAACTTAAATGAAGTGGATTAATGCAAAGACTGTTGTGACATATGTGTGATACATGTTTATTATGTGGAATGTGTAATGCATTTGTATGTAACATGTACATGAGCCTGTGTGCCAATAAAACTTTACGTGTACCCTCTGGAAATGTTATTTTAACTCTGCCATAGATATTCCCCCTACCCCGTCTGTTTGTAGCCAAGTTAATATCATAAAAATTACACCCCAACCCATTGACCCTACTCCTATCTAGCTTCTCTAATAAAACTGCTAATTTCTCTTCTCGCCACGTGGCATCCATTGTTTTTTTTAAATATGTCTATGTAATTACCCAGACTCCCCATCTCGATTTAAAAAAGTACACCAAACACGTGTATATGTAAACATTTACCTCCCGGATTGCCTCGCTGCAGGTTGCACCACTCTATTAATTTTGCCTATATGTTCTTACCGAAATTACTCACCTTTGACCTGACCCTGCTGCCTTAAAGTAAACTTTTCAGAAGTTGTATTTTCACATCATGTAGTACAGTTCTTAATGAGCATTTTCATACCAAAAAATACATACCTATCCAGCGAGGCGTGAGAGTTTGTTTACATCGAAGTCAAGCACGTGCAAAATCAGCTTGTCAAAAGCCAAATCACCCACCTCTACAACAAAAATTCAAACAAATATTTAAATCCTTCGTTCATGGTTTTTACTCACAAAATTTCAAACACAATACTTGAATTCACATCTCATAAAAAATTGGAGAGCCTACCTCATAAGGAAAGTCCCATAAAACATGCAAAGTTCCAGGAATTATTTTCTTTCGGCCATGATTCGACGTGAACCTCCACATAAATAGAGTGATGCAACCTATAGCGAGTATGGCATTACTTTAATCATGTAAAGTACATACAAAGTTACACCATTTAGGTCCTAGACATAAGTTTCACAAAATAACTGATATCCGTATTATCATTATCTGACCTCAAATGTTTGTCTCAAATCAAATTGAAATGTTGAATTATAAGAATTCTAATTCTACAGTTCCATATATTATATCAGTATATTTGGATAATAGATCGGTTATATATATTTCTTCTTACATGTTTGTACGCTACAAGTATATATGACTGTACATAAATCTATATATGCAAGATAAATCAAATACTATAGTTATAAATATATATTCAATCTATGATTAATGTTGCATCAATAGTAGAAACAATATGCACTAAAATAATTAAACAATATCGGTATAACTAAATACATAAATAAATTTGAGTGATGTATAACATTTTCATTTGAAAACCTCTACGAATTTAGTAGACTGTGCCATTATTTGTACTCATTCAAGTAAATTAATGACATGTAATATTTAACTAGAATTCTTCTCAGGCATATATAAATTTTATGCTAGAACTGTCATATAATTATTTATACTACCAATGAACCCAGGATGTAAGCAAATACAACAAACAAGCTAAGCTTTGGTGTGGAGGGGTTTTTTTGGTGTTTTTTTTTTTAAGTTTCCGCGATTTTGATATATGAAGTTCAGGAATTTTGAGGTAGTTTTCTGTGAATTGTGACTTCGAAAGATAAGCACCCTTTTCTAATGACGCCAGTATGCAAGTTTCGACAGGACAGGGTTTTAAAAGTTTAATGCGACGTTGCGACACCGCCATGCTGTCATGAGTGAAAATGTTTACCTCTTACTGTGTTTGTCGTGGTGACTGAAAATCACTGCATGATGTAGGGATCTCAGAGGTTAATAAGGCTTTAATGAGAATTTCATTTTTAATGGGTAGTCAATTTATGAACGTTAAACGTACTCATTACCACTAATGACACATTAATAGCTCATTAGGTAATCATAATAACTTGCTACAACCGATTAACGTCTGGTGACACCGTTTGCTGCCATCCAGAAGCAAGCATATCTATACTATTCTTTTGGTTTAAAGAATACGATCTACCAATCAAATTGGATGATGCTACAGAAATGAGACTTTCCCACTGATTGACATCTTGATGATTTGATAATGTATAAATAGTGTAAGGAACTGAGTACCTGTGTGGATTCTGTGACCTAGATTTACCTGGAACAACGTTAGAGACAAAGGTAGGTGATCTGTAGTCGAAGGAGCTGTAGAATCATGTTGCATCAAATTCAATACGCTTTATTCGTGTTAACGATACGCCTTATTGACCTAGAAATGCTAAGAAGTGTTGAATTTTATATGATATTTGTTTTTATCAAAAATATCACATATGATAAATAACACGGTTCGTCTCGAGTTTTTCCCCATTCGATAATATCCAATTACTATGACACATAGAGCTTTAATAAATGCTGTGTTTTCTCGTTGACAATATCTATGAGAGCTATTTGAAAATTATTGAGACATTTTCCTTAACGTCTAAAAAAAACTGATAAATTTATGAAATTTCACCAGAATTTGATCAAGCACGTAAGAAACAAATAAGATATTTTTCTACTTCATAAGATAAGACTTTGCAATTGTCAACTGACCCGGAGCAACGAACATAAATGTTTCGACGTCATTGTAACGTAATGTAAACGTTAACTGTTTCTATAAGAATTATTCGTTTTCAAAATATTCTTCATTTAAACGGACGCATTTTCATGCTTAGCCGCCCATTTTTCATATACATTATTGTACCACTTGCTATCCAGGGATCTTACAATTTTTAGATTAGCTGGTTTCATTTCACTGAATTCACAGAATTTATTGCCACACAACTCCTTTCATATTACGTAAAACAGCTACATGTAAGTCCACCGGGACCAAGTGCGGACTGTACGGTAAATGTTAAAGCTTTTTAAATCCAAGGAGCTCGATCCAACGAGCGACTCGAACACTGCTGACATTAATTCTTCAATGATAACTGACGGCCGTCCAGCTCTTTTTTTTCACTCTGATTTGAAATTATCTCTATAAATCGCCAGCGATACACTAAAGTCCTCAACACAGATCTTCCTCACTCCGTTTGTTTTGAACGGGAATATTATCGAGCTCTACACAGAATTTTATGAACGATCGTTGCTCCGCCTTCACGTGAAAATTCATTGTCTTATTGTAAAAAATCCTGTGAACCATAAAATATTTCAAAAGTCTAAGTTATATATGAATAATCAATTATATGTTTCAAAATATCGAATCCCAAGGCAATAACTCTGTTTTCATTAAATTATTTGTCAAGTCCATTATGCGATATATTTCCTTTATTTTTCACCAAGATTTTGTACATTTTTTAAAGAAATAGT
Organism: Ostrea edulis; assembly: GCF_947568905.1. Classification (NCBI taxonomy): domain Eukaryota; kingdom Metazoa; phylum Mollusca; class Bivalvia; order Ostreida; family Ostreidae; genus Ostrea; species Ostrea edulis. Next base: position 75,345,544 of record NC_079166.1, on the reverse strand, counting down.
TTCACGAAATTGTTATGAATACTAATATATCGTTACAACCATTTTTTGTGAAATTTTGATAATGTTGTTTAAAGAAAATTGCAATTTTCTGAATTGATAACAACGTCAGATTTATCAATTGTTCTAATTGATCAAAATTTTATTGATACCGTAACATACTGATTTTATCAGTTTTATTTCTTACTAAGATACATTATTTGAAGAATCAACATTCAAATTAAAGATTTTAATCTATAATTCTAGAAGGTGAAATTACCTTAAATGAATTAACCCAATGGCTGCTTATTTCCGCAATTTATTTTAGAATTTACATGTCTAATTCCGGGAACAATGAATCTATAATTGTTATTTGCACTGCTGGTGGATATACAATGCAAGGTGAAGATAACGAACAGTGATCAATCTCATAACTCCTACAAACAATACAAAATGGACTACACAGTACAATTATGCAAAGAAACCCATGCTCAGTTTCCGATTATGCATTTGGACGCTTCATGAAATGAAGTATACAGAACAGTGTAAGAATGGTTTTTTTTTGTTTTTGTTTTTTTTTTTACATTACCGTAGTTTCAGAGTAATTGTTACTAACCATTAAAACATGGAATAATGTTGTTGTAGGTCCAGTAGCTCGTGATGGAAAGACTCGGAAAAGTAATGTGTATCTTCGCGATAATTCACGTCAGAAGTGTCCAGTGTCAGATGGATGGAGGTAATATAAAATAAAATATCAGTAGCACCTTTTTTTTATCACATCTAGATAGATAGTGAGAGGGTGGTAATATTTCTCTTTATTATCATATATTGCTTCTCTTAATTATCACATACTAATACGTAAATTGTATATTGTATAATGAATTACAAAACACCTTTGTTTAGAAAAAAAATATCCTTCTAAGATACAATGAATTAAATTCTACATGTATGAAATCCAGATATGTGCAACATAACATGTAAAAATCCCTGTAAATATTGCACGAGTTTATACACATTTTCTTCTAGTTGAAAATTGTACGTTTTTTGTTTAGAGTCATTATTTTTCATCACAATTATCAACATTTCCACGGATAATAATAAGTATGTATTCAAGGTGTTCGTATCTTACAGTTGATAGTAAAACTATATTAGAAGTGATGTCATCCAATACGCTAATCCAATGTATGCAGCATGCCTGGATGAACGTAAAATTCAGATAACGAGAATCAATGTTAAGAGAAATGACCAGGTGGACTTCTATTTTTAAGAACAAAAAACCATCCTCTAAATAAACACATGCATATATATATATATATATATATATATATATATATATATATATATATATATTATATATATACAAATAAGCAAAAAGAAAATAGATATTTGGGCAAAAACGGACCGCTAAATATACCAGAGTTGGGATCAGGTGCTTAGGAGAAGGAAGCATCCCCTGTCGACCTGCCACACCCGCCGTGAGCCGCATATATTGATCAAGTAGTGTAAATAGACATGATGAACAGGTTCCCTTATTTCCAATTTTTTAAATGACTTGAGATCGATGTTAGCACGGGTATCCAAATTTCTGAAATACAATTTAATGGACAAGAGCTTGGTCTGCCTATGGTCAGTGTTTAAATCAAGGCAAGCTACTGACAAACAAGTTGATGGTACAGGGGTTTCAACAGTCTCGATTAAAGTCAGCAATTCGCAAATTCTATGGTCGTTATAACGATCTAGTTCGTCAATACAACCTATCATTAGGTCAAATGTTGTCTGACTTGTTTTATACCGATTGTTAAGCCGTTCTTGGCACATTGATTTTGACTGCGGATAACTCCGTTTACCTGATCAGGATATAGGGCTTATGGCGGGTGTGACCGGTCGACAGGGGATGTTTACTCCTCCTAGACACCTGATCCACCTCTGGTGTGTGCAGGGGCCCGTGTTTGTCCACCTATCTATTTTGTTTTGCTTATAGGAGTTATGAGATTGATCACTGTTCGTTATCTTAACCTTTCGTGTATGCATTTGCTTGCTTCTTTTACGTCCATTCAAGATTTTGTCTTCCTGAAATTGAAACGTCGCCCGTAGGAGGTGAATTGTCACAAAGTTAGACCTATAATTCGCACTTAGGGCTGTTAGAGACAGGTTTCTTGTATGTACCAAAACTTTTGCAACACAGAAATTTGGTTTTTAAAGTCCTATTCTATTTACCCATGACCTCATTTCTTAATGGCGACCATTTGGTGAAAACATAGTCGACAACTATCTTTACGTCTTCTGTTTGGCGTAGCCATGACACAAACAGGACTTGAACCCACGACCTTCCGGTTATATAACGAAAAATGTGAGCACTACGCCATAGAGACTTGTGGCAGTACAACGCATATACATGTAGGATAAGAATATATACTAACGGACTTTAAAACTGCAGCACCTATTTGTTTCTGTTCCGTGGGGATCGAGTTAGAATAGGTTCTCAGTACCCTTTGCTTGTCACAAGAGCCGACTAAATGGGGCAGTCCTTCGGATGAGACCGCAAAAAACCGAGGCCCCGTGTCACAGCAACTGTGGCACGATAAAGGTCCCTCCCTTCTCAAAGGCCGTAAGCGCTGAGCGTAGGCCTAAATTTTGCTGCCCTTTACCGATGCTATCACTAAACGAAGTTCATAAATGATCACCCAAATTCTGTTCCACCAATTGTGACAACATAACGTTAAAAGGCCTTCATCCGTCAAAGTCACTTGTGGAATATGTTTGCGGCTGCCTGATGACGGCGAAGCAAGCGCCATTGTAGAACAGTTTCTCAATTATCAACACTTCATGGGACAGATTTGACCTTGGTATCGTCTTGTTTAGGGTTAGTTTAATATAAAAATTTTGCTTCCAATTGGCCATGTCTCCAAACCTTAATCAGATTGAACAAATTTGGGACGAGCTTGGTAGACGTGTATGCAGTCGTCAGTCTCAGCTGTAGAATTCATAACGACTGGAAAGAGCGTTGTTGTTAGGATGACAGAATATTCCTCAAAGAACCATTTGGACCATTTGTCAGACAATGGAATGTCGCCTACTCGTCATCATAATTGCTAATGGTGGATGTACCCGGTATTCGTGAACCACACCAGATGTTTTTTCTTCTTCTGCTTTTGACGTCCTTTGTAGCCTCTTGGGAAATAGCAATGATGTCTTAGAGGGGATGCTTACTCTTCCTAGGCACCGGATCCCACATCTAGTATATCCAGAGGTCCGTCTTTGCCCAACTCTCTGTTTTGCATTGCTTTTAGGAATTATGAGATTGATCACTGTTCGTTATCGTCACCTTTCATTGATGAATGCAAGACTTTTTTATCAACGATCATAGGCCAAAAATGTAGTATACTTCAAATTAATGAAATGAAAAAGACAATTAGATAAATTCAACAGTTTTGTATTTTAACGTCCCTCAGTATTTAACAATATCATAAGTATGAGAATGAGGTATGGTCGTTATAACGATCTAGTTCGTCAATACAACCTATCATTGGGTCAAATGTTGTCTGACGTGTTTCATACCGATTGTTAAGCCGTTCTTGGCATATTGATTTTGACTGTGGATAACGCCGTTTACCTGATCAGGATATAGGACTCACGACGGGTGTGACCGGTCAACAGGGGATGCTTACTCCTCCTAGGCACCTGATCCCACCTCTGGTGTGTCCAGGGGTCCGTGTTTGCCCAACTATATATTTTGTATTGCTTATAGGAGTTATGAGATTGATCACTGTTCGTTATCTTCACCTTGCATTTATATATTTGATATATTTTATATATGAAATATCTTAAAGTTAAAGTCACTAGACTTTTAATTATCAAATCAATATAGTTTGTTTTCTATTCTCAACTTTTTATTCAATTTTCAACTATATACTAGATGTGTATATTCGTGTAGCACAGAACAGGTTCCTCTTCAGACCCTTTCATAAAACAAAAAGCTGAACCTCATGGACTGTCATTATTTTGTTCAATAAATAGTTATATAACATTGAATTTAGTTTGCATTTTGTGTGTGCTGATGATTTAAATGGCATTTCTGTTTCAATATAATTTATAAACTTTTAATTTTATAAGTTGTATGGAAAGCATGCATGTCTGTATACCTACATCAGAAGAAGAGAAAGCAAACATGCCATATCCAGTGTGATCTATTATTTGTATGTATGAAAAAATATATTGATTTTTTTAAATTGTTTCTCATAATAACCTACTTTAATATTCTTCTGAAATATACTTATTTAAGAAATGAACATCACTTTTGAGCTGTTCATGGTCAGTATGAACGGATTTGGATTTGAGGCAAATTCTGTGAATCGCGCATTGCTTCTATTTTGTTGCATAAAACGAACTCCTAGCCTCTGTCACAGTAGTTATTGTGACGTACGTCAACACATAGACATGACGTCACATTTCGTCTCACCCTGCCTTTTATCAACATTGCAAGGTGCACTGTATTTTGGAGGTAGGAGACCGCAAGATTGGGATGATAATCCACGTAAGTTTACAATTTTATCCAAAGGTGTGACTTGCGAGATTTTTGTAACACATGTTGTATTTTTTTTTTCAAATCATTACGCTCTCTCAGTCGCGTGCTTTAAGCGAGTTCATAATCCGTTCATAGTCAATGTGAACAGATTGTGTCGCGCGCTGAAATTGGTTGGTTCATGGAGGAAAATACGATTTGCAATATAGATATAATGAAAACGTCTTATTGTTGCTTATAAACGTATGGGGACCAGGGTTAGAATATGTCCTCAGTACCCATGCCTGTCGCACGAAGTGACTACAAAGTGTGGTCCTTCATATGAAACCACAAAAACCGAGGCCCCGTGTCACAGCAGGAGTAGCGTGACAAAGACATCCCTACTCAAAGGCCGAGTATAGGCCTAAATTTGCATCCCCTCATCGGCAATGGTGACGTCTCCATATGATTGAAATATTCTCGAGAGGGACGTTAAACAATATTCAATCTATCGGGCGTCTGGGACGTTAAACAATCAATCAATCATGTAAACGTATGTACGTATGTATATTCAGCCTCGCATAAGCATACTACCAACTTTCATATCATACATGTATGAGTGACGGCTCCTTGGTGGATGGTCTCGAAATGGTAGATCACAAGAAGTATTCTAGCCACGTATTAACTATTCCAATTTAGTTTCCATTCACAGCTAAAGTTAGCAGTCGGCATGTGTAGTTGTTGTATTTCTCATTAACAGCTGTTTATTGTGATGAGGTGGAAAAAAAATACACTCCTAAACAAGTCCACACGCACCATTTTTCAGCATACTGGTCAATGATCTTTGATGTAAGAATTATGTTTCAGTTGATGGAGGTAGTAGCGACTTTGGACCCTGGTCTGAGTGGTCTTCCTGTAGTTCTAGCTGTATTCAAGCCAGAAAAAGACAATGTAATAAGAAAAATACATCATCAGGAAATGAAAGTGGAGGCTGTATCTCTGATACGATAGAAGCGAAAGTCTGTGATATTGATCGCTGTTCCCCATCTACCCCTCAAACTACAAAATCCCCAACAACTCGACTTCCTCCCACCACAACCACATCATCAGGTACTCTTCTGAAAATAGCTAATATAATATTTAACATTATTATATTTAACATATTTAACATTAATAATATAACATTAACGGCAAACTGACAACTCAACTGTATGACAAACGGGATGATTTCAGCTTCTCCATCGTCAACTTCCCACATTTATGTAGCAATATTCCATTATCACCTGCATATGGTGTTTATATATCTCAACCGATTCGATATGCAAGAGCTTGTTCTGGGTATAGTCAGTTTTTAAATCGAGGTAAACTACTGACAAACAAGTTGATGGTACAGGGATTTCAACAGTCTCGATTAAAGTCGGCATTTCGCAAATTCTATGGTCGTTATAACGATCTAGTTCGTCAATACAACCTCACATTGGGTCAAATGCTGTCTGACGTGTTTCATACCGATTGTTAAGCCGTTCTTGGCACACTGATTTGACTGCGGATAACTCCGTTTACCTGATCAGGATATGGGGCTCACGGCGGGTGTGACCGGTCAACAGGGGATGCTTACTCCTCCTAGGCACCTGATCCCACCTCTGGTGTGTCCAGGGGTCCGTGTTTGCCCAACTATCTATTTTGTATTGCTTGTAGGAGTTATGAGATTGATCACTGTTCGTTATCTTCGCCTTGCATTTACTAAAACGATTAAAACGATATACCGATCTAAGATGGATCTCGGAATCCCATATTGTTTATACATTCCGTGTCTGCAAAATGAAATGATTTAGCTTTTCAGATCTAATGGGAAGATAATATTTGTAGACGTTCGATATATTCTATCGTCAATTCCGACGGTGATATCAAACTAGTTCCTGGTTTGTTGTTCACTGTATATCTTTATCTTTTTATCAAATGTCAGTATACGTATACTTATTGTTTTCCCTACAAGTTAGAAGAAATAATATATTGTTGTGGCCTCCTATTCAACATTTAGATATATCGACGATGTTTTGTTTATTAACAATAATAAATTTCATTGATATATCGATTCAATATATCCCTGCAAGTTCGATTTAAAAGACAGCACAGAGTCGTTCACCTCTGCTTGATATTTAGATGTTTTATTGAAAGTAGACATTAACGGTAAACTGATAATTCAACTGTATGAAAAAGGGATGATTTCAGCTTCTCCACCGTCAACTTCCCATATTCATGTCGCAATAGTCCAAAATCACCTGCATATGGTGTTTAAATCTCTCAACTGATTCGATACATAAGAGCTTGTTCTGCGTATGGTCAGTTTTTAAATTGAGGCAAGCTACTGACAAACAAGTTGATGTCACAGGGGGTTTCAACAGTCTGGGGAAGTTTACTCCTCCTAGGCACCTGATCTCACCTCTGGTGTGTCCAGGGATCCGTGTTTGCCCAACTATATATTTTGTATTGCTCATAGGAGTCGACGCAGGCTACTGACAATCAAGTTGATGGTGCAGGGGTCCAACAGTCTCTTTTAAAATCAGCATTTCGCAAATTCTATGGTCGTTATAACGATTTAGTTTGCCAATACAACCTATCATTGGGTCAAATGCTGTCTGGCGTGTTTCGTGCCGATTCTTAGGCCGTTCGTGGCACACCGATTTTGACTACGGATAACTCCGTTTACCTGATCAAGATATAGGGCTCATGGCAGATGTGAACGGTCAACAGTGAATACTTACTCCTCCTAGACACCTGATCCCACTTCTGGTATATCCAGGGGTCCGTGTTAGCCCAACTTTTTATTTTGTATGGCTTATGGGAGTTATGAGATTGAACACTGTTCGTTATCTTCGCCTTTCAAAACAAAGTATAAAAACAAAGTTTTTTTTTCAATATTATATAAAGTGGTTATAAAGTTTTATACATGGGGTGTAGTTTTCGAATGTATTGAATGATCTTCATTTGACCCGCGTATTGTACAGTTAAAATCCTGATTACTTCGTTCTTTGTCTTTTTGAATTCTAACGCCATATTTCGCTCATTTACAGCAATTTGTGGAAAACCGCCTAAAATTGAGAGAGCCACCATCTCTGCTGGAGGAAATGTAGAGGGTGCCACTCGTACTTATGTCTGTAATCAAAACACAAGTACAGAAGGCAACACAACGATCACGTGTGGTCCGGACGGACAGTGGTCAAGCACGAACCTTTACTGCAGGCGTTTGTATAGTTTCATAAGAATTCCATTATCTCTATGCGTTGGGGAGTTTATAGGATTTTGAAAAAGATCAGGGTATTGAAGCTATATTTAGTTCAAGTTGCAAGACGTGTTTCTATGCTTTTTTAATTGTTTGAATTGTAATTGGCAAGTTATAACGTATATTTACTGGTTTCTGTACGGTTATTGTAGCCCACAATAACTCGCAATGCTTTTTACTACCGTCATAGCGAATGCAAATGTTTCAACAATGATCTTTGTTCAATAACAGCATGGCTAGAACAGAAAAACTTTTAGCAACGTATGGAAATGTGTTGTGTTACCTTTACACGGCGTCAAAGTATCAAATATGCGTCCTATTTAATTAAATTTTTTGCAATTTCTAGTGTCTTGTGGACCACCACCAACAATACCGCGAGGTGCTATCTCTAAAGGTGACAATCTCCAGGGCACAACAAGAACGTATTCTTGTCTTAATAACACCATTATGACAGTGGTCAAAGACGGATTTGCAATGTCGATGTAAGTATGGTATACATGTATTTAGACATCACTACCTCTATGGTCCATACAATAATTTATTTGTAAATACATGCACAAGCTATAATTGGATCTCATATTGTTTGACGTATTCAAACAGAGGTCCCGTGTCACTTGAGATGTGGCACGATAAAGATCCCTCCCTGCTCAAAGGCCATATATAAACGCTGAGCATAGGCCTAAATTTTGCAGCCCTTCACAGACAGTGGTGACGTCTCCATATGCGTGAAATATTCTCGAGGGGGGGGGGGGCGTTAAACACTATTCAATCAATCAATCATAGCATTTGTTATGACGCTCTTTAAATACTGATTTTAACTATGGAATACACCTTTTATCTCGGCTCGCAGCGGATTTGACCGCTCAACAGGGGATGCTTACTGCGTCGAAGCACCTGATCCCACCTTTGGTATATCTTGTATAGCTTTATGAGATTGATATCTGTTTGTTATCCTCACTTGTGCGAAAAGAATTGAATCATTTCACCACCTTTACAAAACTAGATACAGTGGAAAATGTTTAATCCAACACCTGTGCAAGTCGTTTCATTAGACATTCTGACCCTCATTTTTATTCTAAATTTCATATTTCCATTGGGTTTTTTTTTTTTTACACTATTTATTCCGACACAATTTGTATTCCGACAAAACAATTGTTTTCCAGTCGGATTAGGCAGGTTGCACTGGCAGAATGGATAAAAAGTATAAGAGGAATAAATCCATGTATCAGATACATCAAAACAAAAGTACGTACAATCTATCCTTCCCTGTTTAGTAAACCAGAAGTGATAAATGAACGATATAAGTTACATGAGAAATAAGTTTTGACTCCAGCTGAAAGAGTTTATAACAGCATTCTCATTGTTTGTAAGGCTCATTTTTACAAATGTATTTTTAAACGAATTTGACACTAATTCCACATTTGGTAGTCCCATTTATACTCCAATTTAACTGCCCTTTTAAGGTAAGGTTTGCGAGATTTTGACATGTAGTGAACAAAGTCATGTTGCATATAACTATGCTCAGTAGTAATTTATCTTATAAAAATTTACACAAACATTCCTCCAGATGAATTCAAGACTAGACATTTTGACATCGTAGGCAGTTGCTTCTTCAACAAAAAAAGGACGAAAGGAAATATTCATATCTAGTGATCAGTCATTCAAAAATTACTTTGTTAAACACCACTCTGACTCTACATAAGTACTCTGACGATGATATTAAAAATGTGTTGGATTTCTTCATTGATAATATCTTCGTAGTCTTTGGTGATCAGGTCTTCGAACGAATTGTTCTTCTTTATTAGCTGACTTCTTTTTATATCATTACGAGGCAGAATTTATTCAAAAGTTTCTACAAGAAACAACAAGAGATATTGTATAGAGCATAGAAGTTAATGACAAACTCACAGCTCAACTTAGTGACAGATGGGATGGTTTTAGCTTATCCATCGTCAACACCCTGTATGTATATAACAATATTCCATTATCACCTGCATATGGTGTTTATGTCTCTCAACTGATTCGATATGCAAGAGCTTTGTTCTGCATATGATCAGTTTTTAAATCAAAACAGGCTACTGACAAACCAGTTGGTGTTACAGGGGTTTAAACAGTCTTGTTTAAAGTCAGCATTTCGCAAATTCTATGGTCGTTATAACGATCTACGTTGCCTTGCGTTGGGTCAAATGCTGTCTGACGTATTCCACGTCAATTGTAAGGCCGTTCTTTCCATGTTGATTTTAACTGTGGTATGTGTTACCGGTCGACAGGGGATGTTTACTCCAACTAAACACCTGATCACACCTCTGGTATATTCAGGGACCCAATTTTTCACAACTCTTATTTTGTATTCCTTATAGCAAGGTGAGGATAACGAACAGGGATCAACCTCATCAACCTTTTCATATAGCAATTTCCTTGTCCAATCTATCAAACATTTACGTTTTATAGTAAGTAAGGAATTAAAAACTGTAGCATTGAATACTATAGTATAATCAAATCGTAAAATAAATCTGTTAAAAGAACCTGCCATACTTGTATTAAGAAACAGAGAACTATTGTTGAAGTAACAGCATAATAAACACTGTGATATCTTTAGTGACGTATGGAGTTATACAGTGTTGCCACTGTATCAAATATTTTTTAGAACGACATAACGGATTAACATGATTATTATTGACTTCATTACTATTGACTTCAAGTGTCTTGTGGACCACCACCAACAATACCACGAGCTATGGTTTCTGAAGGCAATACTCTCATTGGCACAACAAGAAAGTACATTTGTCTTCGAAACACCATCATGACAGGTACACCAACTATCACCTGTGGCGTGGATGGACAGTGGTCAAAGACGAATTTGCAATGCCGGCGTAAGTATCTTGTATTCAATTGAGTATGAGTACATCCCCATGTTAAGTAACGGAAGAGTGACTTCAGTTGCATATCATGCACGTTTAAAGGGGCATGGACACGATTTGAGCAGAAAATTTTCTAATCTTATTATTTTATTTTTAATGTTTAGAGTGCTTAACTAAGGTATTACTAATGATCAGCAAACTTTTGAATGTCAGTAGGCAAGGTACATGGGATATACAGAGGTCACAAGTCCTTGCTATGTAAACAAGGCTCGTGCCATGTTTTTGTTAACATAGGTTAAATAAACTAGTAAAAGTTTCGTTTAAAGCAGATTTTCTTTTAACTTAGAAATGGATTCTTAACACAATTAAATATTTTCTAGTGTTGATTTTGTTTTAAACACGCTATTTCCTATTACACAGTCTAATATAAACAAAACATGGCGCGAGCCCTGTTTACATAACAAAGAATCCCGAGGGCTAGCTGTATCTCACTTATAACTCAACAACTGATATTCAAATTGTGATTGACCATTAGAAATACTTTAGTAAAAGGACACATCTCATGTTTTCAAAGTATACAAAATTACATGCATGTTGTCTTCTTTATGCTTATAGTAATTAATTCTGATAGTTTGTTCGCAGAAATTTTGCGATAATCAACCGCAATACAGAGTTAAATGTAAGCCCCGATTTCAAAAAATCTAGTTAATTAGTTTAGTAGTCACGTGGTACAGTGACGTCACATGTACCCTTCTTCGATCAACTGATTGTGAAAGTAATGCGAGATATTATTAAAAACTCAACTTTAGAGCCTAATTTATTTACCATGAGCAACATTTAAATTGATGTTGACAAATTTTCCGAGCTTTATATGTTTTTCCCACCAGTGCATACATATAGTGATGTAAATACCCAACTATAGCAAGTAAAGAATGTATGAAATCGGCAATACTGCGAGTAAATAATGTTTATATAGGTCGCTGTCTACAAACTGTTTGGTAATGTTCCTTTATACATCTGTAATTGGTCCTGTTTTTCTAAATGAAACAGAGCAATTATTATTTATTTTTGGATTAGACAAATTATAATAAGTTATATTTTATGAAAGGTTAATAGATGTTTTCAAACCCGAAGGTACATATGACGTCACACATAATGGCGCATAAAATAGTGAAAGTAAATATGCATATCGCAAGATTTGAATTTCATCGCTTTCAAACTCGAAAACTACGCACAATATTCAAACTCGAAAACTACGCACAATATTTCATTCAAAACACATTTAAAGTAGTTTTAGGCATGAAAGAAATTAATTTTTACTGGAAAATGAAAAGTTTAGAAACATGCGTTGTGTCCTTTAAGCACTGTAAACAATAAGAATTGAAAATTTTTAGCTCCATCCGTGTCCATGCCCCTTAAAGTGTCTGTAATTTGAATCCTGATTGAATTGTGGAAATAATCTCATTAAAGTATCCTCTGCTTTAAGGGAAAAGACCAGATCCGTCAGAAACCTCGCCGGACAGCTCATCAGAAACCTCCTCAGACAGCTCATCGGACGATGACGACTAATCCTCAGATCCGTAATCCTGATCAGAAGACCATTTTTATGTCGATTTGACGCAGTGTTGCTATTCTAATGAACATCTTTTATTGAATACAATACAATTGGAGTGGATCCAAGTTTTTACCATTTAAAATATCCTCTCCATTATACAATGCAATTTATATATCAAAGGATTGCAACCCAAACACACATTGTTCAAACTCTGTTATAGATTATAATGACAATTGTTGATTCCAATACTCAGTGGGGATCCGGGTTAGAATAGATCATCAGTATACCCCTTGCTTGTCGTAAGAGGCGACTAAATGGGGCGGTCCTTCGGATGAGACCGCAAAAACCGAAGTCCCGTGCCACAGCAGGTGTGGCACGATAAAGATCCCTCCCTGCTTAATGGCCATAAGCGCCGAGCATAGTCCTAAATTGTTCAGCCCTTCGCCGGCAGTAGTGACGTCTCCATATGAGTAAAATATTCCCAAGAGGGACTTTAAACAATATTCAATCAATTAATAAATCAAATATTACCTCAAGTACTAGGTGGGGTTTGTTTGAATAAGTAGGAAATACTGTGGAATCATCATTGTTCGTGGGGGACTGATATTCGTGGATTTCGTGGGTCACTCTTACTCATGAATTTACGTGTCCTCGAACATCTTTTTAAACCAAGTAGAGTTATCTCACCTAGTGAAATCATATCGCTTACCCACGAAATTACGTCCCCACGAACCAGGACAATTTTGTATATCCACGAACATTGGCCCCCGCGAATTAAAATGATTCCACAATAGGTTGTTGTGTGTCTTGGACTAACAGTAGCTGTGAGTTTTGGTTTTGCCTTCTATGTGTCCATCCTCTTTTTGTGTGAAGATATAATACATGTAGGTAGTCCTGTACCAATGCTAGCAGCATGATTTGAAGCCCAGTAATTTGTCTTCACGTACAATAATATTGTCAAGCTCAGACCAACCTAAGTCACTAGAAAATACAATTCTAAGGTATTTGCGGGATGAAACATGTTCAACGTAACACTGTTGCAAAACTAAATTTGGTAGTTTTGTTTCTTTTCATTGACAAAAACAAAAGCACGGTTTTAGTTTGCCGAGGCTATAAAAAGTTAAGAATCTTGAATTATTAATGGACAACGACGGACGATAACCAATTGCAAGCATAGGCAATTGCAATTATAAGGAAATTCAAGAATGAAAATGCCAAAAAAAAAAAAAAAGAAAAAAAAAAAAAGAACACCCCCCCCCCCCCAGCAAAACAAACAAACAAAAAACAACAAAACACGTTGATGACGTTAAATATATTTTAATCTAACTAAGAACATTATTTCCAATTTTAAAAAAAGATATAACACAGATAATTTCGATATTGTATCCACGAGTGTTTTATTCCACTCCGAGAAACTTCAACAGTCTTCGTCGCAGTCCGTGCTTCTTTGGTTTAGGCACCTGTAATTTATACGATCTTTGTTGTAAATTCATGACATATAGAGCTATCCTAAATCCTAACAGACCAATATCCTTCCACATCATTGGAGTACAATCAAGTCGAGAAATACTCAATGCATATATTCAACTCCGACTCGGGGTGCTCTGCACATTTTACAATCCAGGCATTGACAATAAAAACGTTTACAATAATCCTTTTTTTTTTAAATTCGGCCAGCGTAATACTGGGCACACCTTTTTGTGACAGACACCTGCACTATACATTCCCAATATCTGGAAATGTGGGGATTTATATCCTCTGCATTTACAAAGTCATGACCCATCAAGAATAAGACTACATTACAATGTTATATCTCAAAGCAAACTGTGATCTGTTAGGGCGAGACAATACAATATCGATATTCCGGTGTATTGCAAGACATTATATGTATGTACTTTGTGTTCTTTTTCCTGACAGAGTTTCATATAACTGTATCAAGGACCAATGCCCTGACTTTTTACAACATAGATAATGCAGTATGCGTTTTTCCATTACAAATTATCCCTACAGTGCTACTCTCGAACTTTCTTATAATAGAATTAAACGTTTATGAATTCCTAGAAATATTTATGTTAATTCAAGTTATAAAATGAATGTAATTTGTAAGCATATTTACCAGTTTTACATGTACATTGGTGACAGGAGAACTTTGTGACATTGACGGTTTTGTGTTGTCTTCCAGTTCTTCATGATCAACAGTGTCCTTTTCTCTCTCCTGATAAAAAGCAGCTTATTATAATACATATCCTTAACACCCTAAATGACAATCGTGGTGTCACTCGTATCACAAATGCAACGAATAATAAAAATACCTGAATCGGGATCTTAAAAGTGTCGATGTTAAACATGAATAGCTTCCATGGCAGAGGCTCTTCATTGTCATCTTCACTGTCATCTTCAGTGTCATCCTCGGGTATGTTTTCCTGAACGTGGAAGTTCTATAACAGACATGAAACTTATTTCAGATTAAAACGCATACTGTCTAGTGTCACTGTTCTACTAAGTACTGTGTATCAGGAAGGGAGAAAATACAACGGACCAGACCGAGATTCGAACCCTGGCCCCCTGAATATTTAGTCAGGTGGTCTTCCATATTGAGATATCTGGCCATCGGCGATCGAACCCGGCTGACTGCTTTATTTGCATTACATTAGTTATTTACTAATGTACATTTAACATTGCCAGCTATGTTATAATACTTATAACATATGATTACTATTTAAGTTATATCACTAGCATTGCATGACTAATGTAAATTACTAGTATTACATTGCTGATAGAACATTATAGTGTTAAATTGCTAATTTTACAGTACTAATTCTATATCACTAATGTTGCTAACGTGTGGATCAAAGAAAAAGCAAAACGTCAGCCTTCAGGAATATAAAAAAGATTAGTTCAAATCTGATGAACTGGTGATGTACCTTTGTCTCCTGTTTGTGAAGGGATTGAAAATAGGCGTCTGTCGCCCAAGGTGGCAGAAACATCTGGAAATAAAGATTTACATACAGAATCTGCAATTCAATTTCACCTCATAATAACACACTGGACTGTTTATCCATTAAGCATCCAAAACTTACGTTGACGCCTGCATGTTTTTCTTTGATGATTTCAATTCTTTGGATCGTTTTCAGGATCGTTTTCCGCCCAACAAACTCACTCTGTAATAATTCATCAATACATCAGTTAGAAGATAATAACCATTTTATAAATATATATGCTAATAAATAATAATAAGAAAAGCATTTATTCCAGAAGTATAGTTCTTACCATCTCCTGTTTGTTATCGGCAGCGATGTCAAAAATGGTTGAGTCCATTTCAATGTTAATTCAATCAGTTTCAGATCTAAAATGATGGAAAAAATGAATTTAGTTGCAGAACACCCCCCCCACCCCCCACACACACCCCCCACACACAAAATGGTAGTATGTTTTTTATCTCCCATGTCAATAGTCAGCTGTTAAATTTGACACCAAGTGAAGAAAAGTAGGAGATCGCAGACTAATTTACAAATAATGCGGTCTGGATTCCCGAACTTTCGTGTGATACACTGAAAAGTCTACTCACTGCGCTTTGCCAGATATACACCTTGTTGTAGCAACAAAGGAAATGTTGTGACGTTACACTAGTATGACGTCATCCCATTGTTACGTATGGAGAATCGCGGTTTGGAACACGCGGACAGTCACGGATCACGGAACTCTCGGATTACGGGAAAAAGTCAATCTGATTACAATCAGCTCCTCGATCCGCTCCTTTGTCTTTATGTTGTCGTTATACGACTTAATTTTAATCAGATTGGGGGAAAGTATAAGAAAAATAAAGTATGAATCATTTTTACACAGAAATGCATAATTCGTTTTCTTCAAAATTCACTTTGGTATCCGTGAATTTGTTACTTAACAATCTTTCAGTGATTCATGGAACTCTTCTTTAATTTTGTATTCCTTCTATGAGATGGATCACTGTTTTAATATATTCATCTTTTCTCAGCAGATCACCATTTTATTTTAAATGATGATTATGGGTTACTCCCTTTCCAATCATCATATTCTATAGACAATCAAATTACAAATTAGACAAAAAGCTGAAAAATTATTAAATATGTGCATTATATATTAATTGAAAATATTGAATGATCGTACTATTTGGTGATATGTTTGGCAAATACACTTGTTTTTACACCAAATGGCTGTAGATAGCACAGTATATATATGTGTATGTTTTGGCTTCGAAAAAATACTTTCAACTAACTATATTATACATGCATTTCAGAATCTCCAATTTTTTACCTACATTTTCTGATCGTCATTGCTTGTTAGAATGGTCACCGCCCGATATTAAGGATACTAATACCCATTCAACATCACCAAACTACACTCGGTCAGATGAGTTACACGCTCCCTTTTTAGGCAGCCCTCAATTCTGTTTACAATCAATTCTTGAGAACTCACAAATTGTTAGTTGCAGGTTGTAAATTTATATATTACTAAGAAACATTAGATATCATTTTATTTAGGTAAAGAAAGCCAGCAAATGTTTAGAATGATCGAAAATGTTGCGGGAGTGAATCAGATTTAAGAATGTAAGCTTGAAAGTTATGAATGAAAATTACTGAACGAAGTATGAAACTAGCAAAACACTCCACCCCACCCCATTCCCACGATTTAAGACAGTGAAGATTGGGAGAAAAACTTTTTGAGGCAGACATGATAGAAGACTATCTATCCTACAAATTAGGATTTCGGAGATCGCCCAAAACACCTTGTTTTCGTTGTTTTTGCTTTTCTTTGTTAACATATTATTACAAGCAACTTCCAATTTTACTTACGACTGCCCCCCCCCCCCCCCCTCTCTCCCCCGAAACTTTGAAATACGATGAAACTTAACTGAAAAGTACAAATTTTAGATGCAGTTTAAAACCCTGTCTCGGTGACAGTCTTCGATCCCCGTTCCAGATTGTTTTTATTCAATAAAAACAGAATATATCAGAATATTTAAGTACCATTTCTCGTCATCTTAGATTCTGATAGTTGATTGATCATATTATTTTCTTATTTCGTAAAATAATATGTGAAAACTCCGGGACCTGTGAGATCGACAAATAAAAACAACGCTAAAAGCCGGTGTTGTATAGTAGCCTTTCCTACATAGTAGATTTTCCCCCGGAAAAATGGCTATATGGTAGCCTTTCCCCTAGGGGGAAACACTACTATCTAGTAGATCTTCCCCCATGGCAGGGTTACCCCCCCCCCCCCCCACCCCATTCTCTCACCAGAGGGCGCGTTACGCAAGCTTCAGAAGAGCGCACGGAACTCTGGTTAGAGAACAACAAATATTGATATTGCATAGATCTGAGTATCGAAAAGTGTATGTTGCCGATAGCTTGAATATAGATACATGTACATGTATTTTCAAATATAGACAAATATAGATACATGTATGTATCTTAGATTTAAAGTATATAACAGTATACGAAATTATAAAAAAAAAAAAAAAAAAAAAGAAAAAAAAAGATGCATTCTCATTGAAAAAATGCTCAAGGGTAGGATATCAGTATTTTCGAGTGCAATTTAGAGAATACATGTACAATATTGATTTAATTTATTGACATCTCTAATATTACATTCATGTTTGAACACATCTGATGAAAAGCGCATAAAATTATTAGATTTTTTTTTTTATTATTAATGGACAAATTATACGGGCCTCTACGAGGCGGGTCGGTATGAATACACAAGTTGTAAGAAGCTGTGCGTTTCTACTGCGCTATTTTAACACATCGTTTGTGAATTAGAAGTGTTTCTTAGCAAAGAATTTGTTCATATATTAAGAAAAAACTTATAAGTAAGAAGAAAGAAAGAAAAAACGTTTTTCTGATAATCATTGCTAACGTAAAGTCTGAACTATAGAACAAAAGGCATTATGTAAAAAAAAAAAAGATTGTATGTACATCATTATACGTACCTTTTATATTCTCATGAGGATTCATTTTCAATGTTTTGAAATGATGAATGTACAATACATTATTATTGTCTAAAACATGTTTACTTCGAATTTTTAGATGAAACAAAATGGTTTTGAGGCCGTTCTTTTCGGTACACTTTGGTCATTTTGCTTTTTCGTTTGTATGTGTTGATCATAAGGGCAACTGCAAAACCACAAAACGAAATCGAAACGACCTAGTCAGGAGTGGATCCAGGTAATATTTCCAGGGGGTCCAAATATTATAGGTATATATAAACTCAATTTTTAAAACAATCTAGTATCTTTTAGGATAGCAGATACATGTAGTTATACATGTATGAACATGTATATGTAATAAATTGAGATGGCAAAATGAATAATAGTTAAGCTTTCAGCTCAGGTGAGCTAAAAAGTTTTAGGAGTGCATGTTAAAAATCAAATATTTTCCATCAAAATAAATTCATCTTTGGAGAAATTTTGTAAACGAATATATATAAATCAAAGTACTGATTACTGATAGTACAGCTGGGAGTTACACCGCCTGGAGTAATTACGAGTATATCGATAACATGTTCACATCTATCAATCCACCAATGACCCGAGAACAGTTGGAGGGTGGGGTGGGGTGTTCCTCTCACAAACCTCTAATTCAATTGAAAAATCTCAATTTCTCCCAATGAAGTGTTAAGAATCATGTCTAGCGGGAAAGCGAGTTGATTCCTTAGTAGCAGCAATTTGGAATCAGGGGTAGACAATCAACAGAGTTGTAGAAATTAATTTTTACTCCACTATCTGTATGAAAAGCTTTTGTGTTAATCTAATGGAGAGAAACAATTTTGATTTCTCGCTACGATAAATACTTATTTGTTTAACTAAGAAATTCTGAGTTGCCTAAATAGGTGCTGTTTAACAAGTACGAAATATTCTGATTTTACATTCTAAATATATAATTGTTTTACATAACATTCGACTGAATGAAATGTTTGGTTAAATAATAAATATTTCCAAAAAAAAAAATCCTATCAAGGGAATTCGGAAATTAACTCTCCATTTAGGATAAAAATAAAAGAAATGAATAGCCAGAAAAGGATTAATTTCAGAATGGAAAAAATATGTATGGGAATGGTCCGCTGTAAACGTAACCGGAATGAAAAGAGGAGGGGGGGATCTACTATATACATGTGTAGTAGGTTTTCCTAGGGGGATAATCTGGCTATAAAAGGGGGAAATCCTACTATATAGCCACATTTCCGTGGGGGGGGGGGGGGAGATCTACTATATAGCCATTTTTCCGGGGGGGGGGAACTACTATATAGCCATTTTTCCAGGGGGAAAGATGGCTAGGGGGAAAGGCTACTATATAACACCGGTCCCGGTCTTGACATGTTCCATTTATAGCCGCTTTAATCTACCTTTTCATCAACAACAAAAAGATAAGGGTGTTATACTCATTGACATCCCTTTGTACATTATGTATAAGTATATTTCTGATTTATTGTGTATGTGTTTTTCAATTTCAGTTTACTTATTTATGTCAAAATCAAACTCAACTACGTGACAGTTTTCCCTGAATGAACCACAGGCACTTGTTTCATACATCCCCCTCTCCTTTTGAGGAGGGGGACTCATGTATGAAACAAGTGGCTGTGGAATGAACGCGTTACACATCCTAAGGATGTAGAAGAGAAATCAAATATACATGTATGTACTTATCTTGACGTATTTGTTTATAATTTATGGTTACATTTAGTTTTTAAAAATTCATTTCATTTTTTCCCATTCAGTTCAGACACCTGACCACACAGTTGATAAAATTTTCAAATCAAATGCAACAGGTTGGTGTAATTCCGAACCCAGTGTATACGGCTGACTGCCCCCCCCCCCCCCTCTCTCTCTCTCTCTCTCTCTCTCTCTCTCTCTCTCTCTCTCTCTCTCTCTCTCTCTCTCTCATTTGTGAGTGTATTGTGAGATTGTGAGAATCGCCTAAAGTCGTTTGAATTATGACGTCATATTAGTTGTTTTAATCAGTGAAGAAAAGCCTCTATGTAATCAATGAATAATGTATTTGTATCATAGTGACTCGAGTACAAACACAGGTATTCATCTACACTTCACTTGTATACAATATATTTAATGAAACAGACCTACAAATCACTTTTTAATACCAACACCCCCCCCCCCCCCGCCCATTTAATTAGAATAATGCAACGTAGTGTACACGGTACAAATTATGAGAGTTCAGATTGCACGATGTATGAAGTACTTTAGAAAATTCTGTTCATTAGTGAAATGAAAAAGCAAAACATTATTTTCCTTAGGTTTTATTGTAATTATTGAAACATGAATATATATAATTATTGTTGATAGCGATTCAAAATTAAAAGTGCACTCTTATCTACACAACCCCCCCCCCCTTTCCCCCCAGAAAAATTCTAAATACCAATACAAAATAATGCTTTTAAAAAGCAAATGTTTAATTTCATTTTGATGCCCCCATAATCGGAGACTCGGGACGCATATACTTTTTAGTCCGTCCGTCTGTTTGTCAGCAAAAACTTTAACCATAACTTTTGAATGAATGTTGATAGGGCTTTCACATTTCACAATTGTGTATTCCTTGTGACAATACCTTTCTTTACGCGCAAATATGTTTGACTTTGTGATCTTCACCTTAAAATTTGACCTACTTTTAATTTTTTTAACCTTGGCCATAATTTTGAGTGGTTACTAAAAATATAAGGGTATGGACTGAATTGCTTCACGCAGGCGTACTTCTCATGAAGCGCTAATAGTGTAAATTTGTATTTTCAAAACTGAAATTTATTTTTTGAATGAATGTACATGTATGTCTTGCATATTTATGAATGTAGATTTCGTTATATGTAAATTTGTCTGTTTATGTCAAATCTATGCATTTTGAAAATATAAGATATTTTGAAAATAGGCAATAAACAGTTTTTGTGCAGCATACGTTTGTAAATAAAATTACAAATGTTCACAATGAATAGATATACCGCATACTATTCAAGTAAAAACATACTATAGATTGTTTGAAGTTCAGATCTTCTGCATGTGTAAGCATACAAATTCCGACATTTTTGGTGAACATGTGCTTTATGTATGACACATGCACTTTTTATAGTTATAAATATATTGTGTGTAAAAAAATAAACTAAAAGTACTCTTGATAGCTACTGGTAGTAATGTTCCAATTCTTTTAAATTTGGTATGAAGTGCTCATCTTTTGGACATGGGGACATTAATTGTAAATTTCAGGACTACTGAAGGCTTAAGAGCGGGGCTATAACTGCGAAAATTGACCAATTTTCAAAACTCCTCTTTACAACCGCACATCTGTAAGGAAAACTAAATGCTAGTTACGTAGAAGAGGAACTCCAGTCAATTTTTTTTAGCTGCTTGGTCTTCCTCTCCTACATAACTAGCATTAAGTTTTTCTTATAAATGTGAGGTTGTAGAGAAGATATTGAAAATTGGTCAATTGTGGCAGTTTTGGCCCCGCTCTTAGGCCTCAGAATGCAGGAGTCCTGAAATCTACAATTCATTCCCCCATGTCCAAGATGCTTCATACCAAATCAAAAGAATTGGAATATCAGTACTTGTAGCTATCAAGAACAAAGTTAAGAATGCTCAATCATTAATGGACAACGACGGACGCTGACCAATTGCAAGCATGGCTTAGTGCAATTATAAGGAAGTTCAAAAATACCCCCCACCCACCCACCCCCCCCCCCCGAACAAAAACAGCAAAACAAACAAAAAACAAGAAAACACGTTGATGACGTTAACATATTTAATCTAACTGAGAACATTATTTCGAGACGTTTTAGATATAACACAGAACATTTAGAAAAGATTTGTATTGTATCCATGTTAATTCACGAGTATTTCATTTCATTCCGAGAAACTTCAACAGTCTTCGTCGCAGTCCGTGCTTCTTTGGTTTAGGCACCTGTAATTTATACGATCTTTGTTGTAAATTCATGACATATAGAGCTGTCCTAAATCCCAACAGACCAATATCCTCCCACAGCACTGGCGTACACTCAACTCGAGAAATACTCAATGCATATTCAACTCCGACTCGGAGTGCTCTGCACATCTTACAATCCAGGCATGAACAATATGTTGTCTCTTCAGCAAAACTTTTACAGTAATCTTTTTTTTTTTTTTCTTTTTTTTTTTACTTCGTCCAGTACTCGAGTAATACTGGGCACACCTTTTTGTGACAGACACATGTACAATACACTCCCAATATCTGGAACGGTTTGTATTTATATCCTCTGCATTTACAAAGTCATGACCCATCAAGAATATGCCTACATTACAATGTTATATCTCAAAGCAAACTGTGATCTGTTAGGGCTAGACAATACAATATCGATATTCCGGTGTATTGCAAGACATTATATGGATGTACTTTGTGTTCTTTTTCCTGACAGAGTTTCATATAAATGTACCAAGGACCAATGTCCCGACTTTGTACAACTTAGATAATGCATTACAAATTATCCCTACAGTGCTACTCCCGAACTTTCATATATAGAATTTAACGTTTATGAATTCCTAGAAATGTTTACGTTAATTCAAGTTATAAAAATTAATGTCATTTGTAAGCATATTTACCAGTTCTACATGTGCATTGGTGACAGGAGAACTTTGTGACATTGACGGTTCTGTGTTGTCTTCCAGTTCTTCATGATCAGCAGTGTCCTTTTCTGTCTCCTTATAAAAAGCAGCTTATTATAATACATAAGATAAGATAAGTTTATTCCAATTTTGGGACCAGAGGGCATAACAGTCAGACAGTTTATAAAGAAGGAAATTCAAAAAAGAAAGAAAGTTTACAACATTAACTACAGGTTACATAGACTGCAAACTGCATGTGGATGCAACATGTTGGGGAAACAAGTAACAATACATATCCTTAACACCCTAAATGACAATCGTGGTGTCACTCGTATCACAAATGCAACGAATAATAAAAATACCTGCATCGGGATCTTAAAAGTGTCGATGTTAAACATGAATAGCTTCCATGGCAGAGGCTCTTCACTGTCATCTCCATTGTTATCTTCAGTGTCATCTTCAGTGTCATCCTCGGGTATGTTTTCCTGCACGTGGAAGTTCTGTAACAGAAATGAAACTTATTTCAGATTAAAACGCATGCTGTCTAGTGTCACTGTTCTACTTAGTATTGTGTATCAGGAAGGGAGAAAATACAACGGACCAGACCGAGATTCGAACTCCGCCCCCCCTGAATATTTAGTCAGGTGGTCTTCCATATTGGGCTATCTGGCCACCGGCGATCGAAGCCGGCTGACCTCTTCATTTGCATTACATTACTAATGTACATTTAACATTGCCAGCTATGTTATAATACTTATAATACATGTATATGATTACTAAAGTTATATCACTAACATTGCATGACTAATGTAAATTACTAGTATTACATTGCTGATAGAACATTATAGTGTTAAATTGCTATAATTTTACAGTACTAATTCTGTATCACTAACGTTGTTAACGTGTGGATCAAAGAAAAAGCAAAACGTCAGCCTTCAGGAATAAAAAGAAATGTTAAAGATTTTTTCTTTCTTTCTAAAATTGTAGATGAACATGCAGATTAGTTCAAATCTGATTAACTGGTGGTGTACCTTTGTCTCCTGTTTGTGAAGGGATTGAAAATAGGCGTCTGTCGCCCAAGGTGGCAGAAACATCTGGAAATAGAGATTTACATACAGAATCTGCAATTCAATTTCACTTCATAATAACACACTGCACAGTTTACCCACCGAGCGTCTAAAACTTACGTTGACGCCTGCGTACTTTTCTTTGATGATTTCAATTCTTTGGATCGTTTTACGGATCTTCTTCCGCCCAACAAACTCACTCTGTAATAATTCATCAATACATCAATTAGAAAATAATATCCATTTTAATATGATAATAAATATTAATAAGAAGAAAAACATTTATTCCAGAAGTATAGTTCTTACCATCTCCTGTTTGTTATCGGCAGCGATGTCAAAAATGGTTGAGTCCATTTCAATGTTAATTCAATCAGTTTCAGATCTAAAATGATGGAAAAAATGAATTTAGTTGCAGAACACCCCTCTCACAAACACATGTACACAGACAAACAATTGCAGTATCTTCCATATCAATAGAGTTAGCTGTTAAATTTGGCACTAAGTGAACAAAAGTAGGAAATCACAGACTTAACTTCAAATAATGCGGTCTGGATCCCCGAGCTTTAAATTCGTGTGATACACAATTTTTAAAAGGAGAAAAGTCTACTCACTGCGCTTTGCCAGATACACCTTGTTGTAGCAACAGAGGAAATGTGACGTTAGACTAGTATGACGTCATCCCATTGTTACGTATGGAGAGAATCGCGGTTTGCAAAACACGGACAGTCACGGGTCTGGAAAATCACGGATTACGGGAAAAAGTCAATCTGATTAAAATCAGCTCCTTAATCCGCTCCTTTATTTTAATTTTGTCGTATAGGGATTGGGGAAAGTATGTATATATATATATATATATATATATATATATATATATATATATATAAAGACAAAAAGAAAAAAAAAAAAAAAAAAAAAAAAAACCAACCAACCAAACAAAACAAAAAAGGGATCATTTTTACACGGAAATGTATAATCCTTGTTTTTTTTTGTTTTTTTTTATTATAAATTCTTCAAAATTCACGGATACCCAGTCAGTGAACTTAACAATCTGTCCGCGATCCTTGGAACCTGTTTTGTTCACTTTCTGTGATTGTGTTTTGTTAACCTCCAGAAAGTAATGCATGTTACAAGTCATATTAACCGATAATGTGTCTGAAACATAAAGGTGCAGTTTTCCCTTCTCTTTTAGGTTATTTTAGAACTGCAAGAATTTAAATTAGTATAGAGATGATAAAAAGAGAAAAAAATCTATATTCAAGATCATATAATGTAAGTCTAACATTATTTTTTTTCTTAATGTACAGCGGAGCTCAAGGGCGGATCCAGGAATTGCAGTTACAGGGGGGGGGGGGGGGGTATGAGGCAGGGGGTCTGGGGGCGCCTTTAGGCCCCCAGTGGGTCCAGAGCAAAGCTCCTGGATTTTACAGATTTTATAGGGCTTGAAATATGTCTCCTATTTAGTCATATATACTATTTTCTCTCATTTTTTATAAGATGAAATTAATGAAATGACGCAAATATTATGGGTTTTTGGAAAAAATTAAGTTATCCCATCAAAGTAATTCAAGAAATCAAAAGATTTTGTCATTTATTTCTCAGTGAGTGGAAGAAATTATTGCTTCTTATATCATTTAATACATTTTTCTGAACAAGATACAACGATTTACCTTAAATTTGAAGATTTTAGCCCCCCCCCCCCTTAAATCCGCCACTGGAGCAAATGCCCGTGAATTAATATCACAATCCGGATCATCAAATCGTACTCGGTTTTAACATTTACTTATTTTTTTCGTACCTTTAGGAAAAGAAGAGTTCTACTGCATGAATTGAGAGATTTATCAAGTGATTACTGTTAATGTCGGATATCATCGTTTATTTTCCGTGATGTAGTTCCAATTGCTATCTTATTTCAAAAGTAAGTTGATATATTCACATACACTTGAGTGTGGTTGAAACGTCGGTTATTTTCCTCGGAAGGTCAAGGACTTCAAGAATGATTACAGCTGAGTTGTGATTCTTGTGCAGATTTAGACACGCTTTCAGATATTTTCAATCATTTACAGCTTTGATAGACAAATTTTCCTTAAATATGCTATATCATTATCAATTTATTTTAGTTATAGGCTCTTGAATTCAATATTAAACTAGAATCTATTAACTAAATAAACCCTTTTCTTCCATAATCTAGATACTAGTACAGTAGATCTACTCTAGTATTTATGGTTTAAATAGTGTATAAACTGTTTTGGGGGGCAAGTATTTCACTAATCTAATAATCCGAGATTCCTCTGATTCTTTTCCCCTGCATTATCAGTGATTTTTCAACAGGGTCCTGTGGCTTTCGAATTGGGAAAAATTGTCAACATTTTGTTCAAATTGAGAAAACCTAGACATTGTAAACATGCTAAATTTATCAAACAAGAAATCAAACACGAATTGATGTCATTCTTCCTTTCATTTTACATATTTAACTTTCTTTTCTTGAAACTTTTAATTTTTTTTTACTATTCTTTCTAAGTAATGTAGAATTGATACGTTTTTGTCATGTCATACATAAACAATTCACATTGAACTTATATGATTTAACAAACATGCTTTTCACCAATTTTTATTATTGGGAAAAGTGCAAGTTAAATTGGGAAGAAAATGTTAACTTTTGGGAGGGGAAAGGGCTGATATTTGGACCTGGGGAGTCGGAGCAGAATCCATACTCAAAAGTGGGAATTCAATGACACCAACTGGTCTGCTTTGTCTACCTAACTTTCAAGACAAGGATTCGGTAATCATTTAATCATAACTGACAAAAATTGTAAATGTCCGACAAAAGTTCAGTATAGGGCTGAAACGATTCGGTTCAATTTTCGATTCTTAGGCCACAATTCGATTATTTTTTATTCAATTCAATAGTTGTCAAAAACTCTAATAAACAATAAAAAATACACAACTTTCATGTTTTTATTTCATTTTCCCCCTGAAAATCATCGTTTTCAACAACAGAATATGGTCTTTATTATATCACTTGCTATAAAATTGCCAAGAGCATTGATAATTTATTTCTGTGAAACAAATTCTACATACTGCCGCAGTTACGTTCTCTTTAAAACCAAAATGTTTCCATACAGGGGACCTTAGATTTGCCGGAGAGTTTTTAATCACGATTCCCGAGTTAGCGTCCGCCATTAAATTGTAAGGTAAAAAACCAAATCCGTGTTGAATTCTTTATTTCCGGAAAAAAATGTAAACATGAACCGAATCGAAATGTGAAGATGTTGAACCGAATGCCGTGAATCGCGGTTTGAGTGAACCGCGATTAATTGTTTCAGCCCTAGTTCAGTAGTAGCTGGGCTTCATGTCTGACATTAGAAAAGTAACATATCAATATTTTTTTTTCTCTCTAAAATCATGGTTTGTCAATGTAAGGGCAGTCTAGGAAAAGTCATTTGAAGTAGCCCGACTGGTCTCGTGCTAAAAAAGAAAGTAAATGTCAAACCCTTTTCATTTATTGTTTTTCTTTGTATATGGGGCCTCGTTATTATTATCCTATGTCAAAATGTTGAATGCTTTTGACACACTTTTCAGAAACTTTAGTGTTTTTACCTGTCAACACGTGTGGTTTCTTGGATGATGAGAAATATTTGTTCACAATCCAATGAAGTGTGTGCACATTTGTCTCACATTCTCTACACAGTGTCGTGTGCTACTCGCACTACACCTCTGTTAACAGCTTTTCACAGAAATCTAGTAAAAGTTTCTAAGATCCAACATTTATGTTTTTCTAAGATCCAACATTTTATGATTTATGTTTTAAACTAAATATTTAGTCATATTATGAAATGCTTTTGGTGCAGTTAAATTAATGCTCAACTGTTAATTGTTTAATATCCCTGTTTTCTGATCCTAAATTTGGAACGACTTCGTACTATATGTAGGGCATTCACGTGGTGGTGATTTAAATGTAAACATGGAATCAAAAGTAAGAAAGGCTGTAAAATATACAATAAAACTTGTAAAATAGGAGACAAACAGCTAAATGGTAAATATATATGGGCTATGAAAAGAGCCTGATGTATCACCTGTTGCCAGAACTTTTAAAGGGAGAGGAAATGAGAATGATTGTTTATTTCATGTGATTATATTTTCACGTGATTCCAAGTGTTGACAGAGGTGTAAGTGAAGCTTGCGTAACACGCCCTCTGGTGAGAGACTGATTCGCCCTCTGGTGAGAGACTGATTCGCCCTCTGATGAGAGACTGATTCGTTTCACTGTCTACATAAACAAACACCATGTTTACAAATGTGATTTCAGGTGTCCTGTTTTAAGTAAATATAAAATGTAACCTGGTTTGGATTTCTCAAAAAAAATTCGCACTTCAGTTTGAGTTTTCTTTTATTTGAAAAGTCAAAATTTGAGTAAAATCAGAATTAAGTCCAAGTGTTGACTTCAGATTGTTTCGAGAAATCCAGGCCTGCATGGGTAGAAATATTTTTGGTCCATTTATCTATGAAATATATATTTCTATCACTAGCTGATATCAGGAAATTGGTCCAGGGATCCTAAATCTTGTCTGTGCCCCTTAGGCAACAATTATTTCTTAAATTCACTTGAAGTACAAGCTGTGAGGTACATGTGTAACCAATTTTTTAAAGCATTTAAAAGATGTAGATGTGAAATCCAAACCCAGCTGTTGTTTCAATACATTCAGTTATCAGAGAGTGTTGCTTTTATCAATATATGCCTCTCTGTTGAGTATGTATAGATGGACCTGTTGGGGGTAGGGATGATAAATGAATTTATATGATAGCAAAAAAGAATGGGAGTGTCTTAAATACTGGGAAAAGGTTATTCCATTTTTAGAGTGTATATGGATAGGTTAAACAATGTTAAAGCAGTTTAGCACTCAATAAGGGTACAAGACATGTATGTTTTCTGATATCCTCGTATATTAATATACATCAATGATCAATCGTTTCAAAAGTTTGTGATTTATTTTCAGTTGTTCTGCATTGTTACTGGGTTTTGATTAGATTTGTGGACCGACCATAGCCAACATCAACGAGAATTATTACACTAACGAGCCTTCATGATACCAGAGGACCACAACATGGCTTTTCGTAATCCCCTGGAAAATAACAGCATGTCCTCTGGCATAGGACAGTAAGTACTTCTTTTTCCAGAATAATCATATTAATGAAATATATATGTATATAAATTTTTTATCAATTGAATCATTTTAATTATTAAATTATAACTGAATATCATAGTCATACTTCTAATTTGTCAGTTTTCTCCTTCTCAAATGTTCATGATGAATAAATTTTAAAATTTGTTTTTCCCAAAACAATATTCCGTCTTTACCTGAAAGGGTTAAATAACCTTATAAGATAATTTTTTGTGTCGTAAATTCTCAAGAAATGATTTCTATATTGAAAATTTCCAGATTATGCATTAAAAAAAAAACTCCCAAGAAGTACCCTGTATATTTTACGTAGCTAAGTATTCGGCAAGCATCATGAAAATGATATACTTCTTACCTACTCTACACTTCTATTTATTCAATTCTTTGAATACAGAGAGGATCACATTTTGTGTTTCTGGAAAACAAGACTTTATTTTTCATCAGGTGTGAACTATTTTTGAGGCTTAAACTGACTGACATGAACACATCTTACTAATATTTGTATGAAATATCAAAGGCTTTTAAAGAATGGTGTCTCAAATTCTCCAACAAATCCAGACTCTGCAGTAATGATATTCTGGTTTATTTAGAAGGTTTATGACCGACCAATTATCTTGGAACACACAGTGAGTACATTCAGCCCGTTCAGTTTGATTCTGTCACAGTTACACAGGTGGCCCAGCTTCTTACAATGTCCCATTAACCTTTTCACATGTTAGTTACTGGAACGTAATATGCTGTAAGGAAAATTGCTACAAACAAATAGTTGGATAGATGGGTTGATGTATCGTTTTATTGGCTTATTTTGGTTGTAATTAGTATATTAACTATTAAATTCCTGAAATATTAGGAACTTGTATAATTGTTATGATGTTCAGAAATTGTGATATATTGCCCCTCCCTATGTGTGTGAAACTCTCTAAACGTTTTCCAATGGTATTGGACATAATTGAGAAATTTTGGTCAAGAATGAAATCCCAAGTGGTGAAATGTATTCATTTTCCTTATGCAGGGTAACATAACTTTGAAATTCATTTTCATCGTTTTTGGAAAATAAGGTTTGTTTGTAGCAAGTATCAAGTCTTAATGCATTAAGTGTAAGTTTTTGAATAAACTGTTTCTTACTGAAATATACATGAGGCCTGTAAAACCTAAAAATGACCAACTCTAAAGTTCATGAAATGATGTTAAAATTAACAATGTTTTTTAAGGATATTTTTAATTCAATTTAATGATGTTGTGAAGAAGTTTAAACCTGTAATTTGTGTTTTTTAACTAAAACAAGTTAGGAGATGATGCTGTGTACCTGTACATGTTATCAAATCATTACCAAACTGACTAAAACAGCTTTGCAGTACATAAAAATCACCTATGCCATATTAGAAATTTTTAATTTCAAATGTAACATCTTGAATGTAATCTTTTGTTGTAATTTTTATGTTAGAATTTCTTTCTTTTTATTTAATTAAAAAAAGAATGGTAGAAGCATTTTTGTACTTAAGTAAATAATTGCGGAGACATTTTATAAAAAAAATTCATAAAATTCGATTGAAGGTCGCTATTTTTCACTCTCGGATTTATTTCGCTTCATTTTTAAACACATTTCAACAATAAATTAAATCACGGTTCAGAATTTTAAAGTTTTTGTCCAAGTTGACAGCTTATGCCCCTTTTAGCATACTTGACTACATTGAAAGTTCCTAAACTTTTTTATTATGTCTGACTATTCTCTGACTTTACAGGAAAACTTTACCATGCAAGTTTAGGTGAAGTACTTTTTGAAACTATTGAAACAGTGGGGAGTAATGATTAATTAATTGGTCTATTTTATCAAATGTAGGCTTGCTTAACAACAGATGTTTAACATGTTCAATGTTCATATTAACATCAAATGACCACCAAATATATAGATGATGGAACTGTGCTCACAAGAATATGGAAAAAATAAATTTTACTACTTGCGGTCAACGAAAACTGTCTTAAGATTGGCAGCAATTTGTTTATAAACTGGACCCTTTATGCGAATCACCTACTACAAATAGCACACATTCTGTGCATGTGTAAAGCTTTGTTTCAGTTAAGAAATATATTTCATTTTTGAAAATGGATGACGACACGAACAGCGAGCTTCATGCCAACATAGGCGCTTCATGAAAAGTACGCCGGCGTGAAGCACTGCAGTTCATAGTGTCGTGCCGGCGTGAAGCACTGCAGTTCATAGTGTCGTGTATTTCAAACACATTGTGTGAAGCTTCTGTCAGAAATCCCAATCGTAAAAATAAATGCACTATTTTTATTGGCATTCATACGCGCATTGTTTAAAACTGCAATGTATTTATGAGGAAATGGTTATCAATACAATCTGCAGAGATAGCAAAGGCTAAATCATTTGATATATAAATATAGGTTAGATATTGCAAGAGTCATTCATGCAAATGTGAAGTATATTTTACTCTACATCTTTAAAAGCACAGCAGTTGCATATGCATGCGGTCATCAAAAAGTTTATAAACACTATTAGAATCTGTGACAATTTCAAACTTGGATTTAGGCAAGAGAATCGAGCTTTTATCCAGTGAAGCATGACCTCATCATGTTCATTTTCATTGCATGCAGAATGGCATTTGTGTCATCTTTCATTGAATGGTTTTTGCAAGGGAATGAAATCCTGCTCATCAGACCTTAACTTGTCATGAATTGCGCTGTCTGCATTCTTTTATTCATACCTTGTCAATCCCTTAAATTCAGTCCTTTTTTTTTTTTTGGTCTGTTGGTTAATGTCTGATCCAGTTGATTTGTTGTTGTTCATGTTACATTTGTATCATGTTTACCCAAATGTGTATAGTATACATGTATTTATGTTATGTGCATTTGTATCTATTGTTTTATTTCATTTGCACCATGTTTGATTGCAGCAAAACCAGACTTGGATGTAAAAGCAAGATTCGACTATCTTTTGTGATATATAATCATACATGTATCTTACACCAACTTCTTGTAACCTAGCATTACGTAGTGTCCAATTCAAAAGTTTCATTATGAAAGGGGATATATAATATTGGGCCAGTTTGTGCATGATTGTATGAGTATGTTTAAGTGTCACACTGAGCTTGCAGACACTCTACAGGCCACAGTTTTTGCTCCATTGATTTCCTGCTTCATTTATCAAGAAAGGAAGACCTATATTGATTTTTGGGTTCAAAAGGTCAAGGTCACTACAGGACTGCATTGAAAACACTTGTTGATACTTAACAGATGACGGTTTTGCTAAATTGATTTGATATAGCATTGTTATCAAGTGTTATGAAGTTATGAAGCACCCTATTGATTTTAGGGTCAAAAGGTCAAGGTCACCACAAATTTTATAGAAAAAAACTTATTTACTGATTGCCTACATTCCAAAACATAGTTGTAGCTTGGGTTCGAATATTACCGAGGCAAGGGGGTCTGGGGGGCTGTGTCCCCCAGAAGCTATTGACATTTTAACAACGTAAAAGGTGGTTTTTTTACCGAGGCAGCTGCCTCGGTTGCCTCAATGGAAGCTACGCCACTGCATAAGGAGGACCCCCTTTTTTGTTTGTTTTCTATCAGAATGTACATGACTCATTTTATTACTGGGGTCTTTTCATTTTAATCTAACTTAAAAAGCAACCAAATGTCCATATTAGTACTATGTCACTGATGCACAACAAAAACAATTTCATCTATTTAAGTTTTGCAGATTTGTTTCAAAGAATAAGATTCAAAGTTCGCATTTGATTTCATCGTATCAAACATCTATCGTGTTTATAGGCATAAGATATCATGTGCATGTATAAAGTAGTATAAATTTCAGATGATTTACAGTTTTGATTAAGGTAGTACTCTACATCGTCATAATGGCTGACTTCCTTTAAAAACATGGGTGAAAAAATCGATATCAGCAATATTTTACTTTTCCTTTTCCATTTAGATACCTAGTCGAGTAGCTCAGTAGGTTAGAATACCGACTACTGAACTGTAGGTCGCAGGTTCGGGTACAGCAGGGGTTTTAAATTCTTTTCAGATTACCTTCTAATAAAACTGTATTTTTTGACAAAATAAAGTAAATTTGAAAATTTTCAACTTCAAAATATTTTTGTACATATCTTCCACTTTTCATCTACATCAAATTTCTCTGGTGTAGCACACCTCCTTAAAGATCATCTAAGATGATGTTTTTGAAAAAGAAAACAAATGAAAATAGGGAGACTTGATTTTAATGCAGTGATATGGTACATGAATTATACTGTTATTTTGTAGTCTAAAGACTTTCATCACCATTGAAATTCAAAAGTACCTGTTACCAGCTGGTTATAGTTCTAGTTTTACTATTAAGATTTAGATTTTCCCTACAATATTTTAGTGACAGTATTTATCACGGGCTAGTCACCACCAAGAGCCAATGTAGTTATAGTGAATCTGACATGTCTGAAATCATTGATAAAAACCTTTGTATTGCTAATTTACCCATACATGTATGTGTTAAAACTATTTACAAGAATTAGCGAAGTTAAATATATTAATTGTACTTTAAATTTATACAACTCCAAAGAAAACTACGATTATGCACATGTCTGGCAGTTTTATGCTGGTACCGAACACATGCATCATGGGGATATTGTTTTTGGTCGTTCTGTTTGCATTTAACTTGAAGCTGGACATATTCTCAACTATAGCCCATTATTTTTGTGTGGTGTAAGTTGACTTGTTACAGGCATGCATACCTAGCAAAGATTACACGAATTGAAAAAAACAAACCATATTTTTTGTATGCATCTTGAGTACTAATGTACAGAAATCCAGATCTCATTAGTCCAAACGTCTTTTCCCCGCTCTTCTATTACTGGGATCACTAGCAGTCAGGAGAGGGTGACTGGGTAACTGTAAGGATACCCACCATAGTCAATTATTGTGCTACCAGTTGAAACAGGAATTCATTCCCACATATAAGTATACGAAATAACCTGCTTTGGATTCAAAAGGAAGAAAATTCGGATATACATGAAGATGGTATATGCAGAGAAATACCACCCTTAATATTATGCTCCCGAGATCTAAGGGGGGGGGGGGGGTCATATTGTTCATTCTGACCAAAACTTTAACCTCATAATTTTTATATTGTGAAGGTTAGGACTCAAGTATTTCATATGTGCATTCCCTTTGACAAAACCTCTCTTTTGACTTTGTTACCCTGACCTTGGAGTTTGACCTACTTTTAAGAAAAGTTAACCCAGGCAATATCTGCTGAGTATAAAGAAAACATTAGTCTAGAAAGCAATAATTAGTACTGGATATGTAATGACTTATCTCTGTATATTTCAGATACGGCTTGGGCCGAAAGGGGACGGGGGAATTATCCCCTGGGTCGAGAAAGATTCTGGGTCAGCAGATGCCCCCTGGGCCGCCAAAACAAAATGTAAAATATCACAACTTTATTCTATCACAAAACAAAATGTAAAATATCACAACTTTATTCTATCACAAAACAAAATGTAAAATATCACAACTTTATTCTATCACAAAACAAAATGTAAAGTATCACAACTTTATTCTATCACAAAACAAAACGTAAAGTATCACAACTTTATTCTATCACAAAACAAAACGTAAAATATCACAACTTTATTCTATCACAAAACAAAATGTAAAATATCACAACTTTATTCTATCACAAAACAAAATGTAAAATATCACAACTTTATTCTATCACAAAACAAAATGTAAAATATCACAACTTTATTCTATCACAAAACAAAATGTAAAATATCACAACTTTATTCTATCATAAAAGAGATTAGACGTCTTTAAAATTTTCTGAATATTCCAGGTAATGGCACAAAATGAAGGCCTTTTTCCATGAATTCTTGTAGATTCTTTCTCTGAACTTAGAAGATGACAGTGAACTAGATCTTGGACAGGGTGCCATGTCAAATTCTGCCAAAGTGTTTCGACCAGATAGAGACGTAAGTTTATAAGTGTCTAGAGTTTTTCTAAGATTCCTGTTTTGCATTTGGAATTTGAAATGAAGGGGATCATATTCAGTGCATTATGATACATACCCAGTGTATTCTCCACAGCAGTAAGTTGATGTATTGATATCTCTTGGAGAGCATTTACATTATGATTTAAAATATTGAAAACTTCAGAGAACCTTTTTTGTTAGATTTAAAACATCTACAATTAGATTTTTTTCTGATGCTGAATGAACACTTTTTCTACATAGATGATGTCACAGTCTCCCTCACAACTCTCGACATTTGGAGTATCCAACTTTTACTCACAAGGTCAAATTACAATTAATATACTTAGGAATCATTTTCTTCGTCTTCAAGCTAATCTTTGATCATGTTGATATTGCTTAAAAATGTGGGAAATTGTATTGCTTAAGTTATGAAGAAAATTACAATGTAAGGGAAGTAACTTCTCATGTTGATATGCATAATCATGCAAAGAATTAAATGAATGAAGAATTATGAATGAATTCAAAATATATCAATTGGAAGCAAAGAGCATTAGGTCATATTCTGCTTTATGACAATGTTAGTCTTTATGTTGCCGTGATAGGCGGAAGTTCGGGACTTGGAACAAATGCGAGTTTGGCAGGAAACTTTGCAGCCCTGCCTCAGAGAGGGGCTGTGTCTGGGCCCCAGTTCAGGGGAAATAACTCCACACCCACAAGTATGAACCTTCCCTATAACCTACAGCAACCCCAACAACAGCCCTCACCTAGCAGGTAATGCCAGTCAATCAGAATAATGTAATGCCAGTCAATCAGAATAATGTAATGCCAGTCAATCAGAATAATGTAATCCAGTCAATCAGAATAAGGTAACATCAGTCGATTACAATAATGTAATATCAGTTAATTACATTAATGTAATGTCAGTCTATTGCAATAGATAAGGTATTGTCAGTCAATTACAATAATGTTGTAACATCACAGTCAATTACAATAAGGTAATGTCAGTCAATTACAATAATGTCATAATATCAGTTAATTACAATAATGTTGTAATATCAGTTAATCTAAATAGTAAGGTAAGGTCCAAATAATCTAGTAAGGCAATTAGGTCAATTAATTACTATAGCAGGGTAAGGTCAGTTAATTTCAATAGTACGATAATGTCAGTTAATTTCAATAGTTCGATAATGTCAGTTAATATTATCAGTTAATTTCAATAGTACGATAATGTCAGTTAATATTATCAGTTAATTTCAATAGTACGATAATGTCAGTTAATTTCAATAGTAAGATAATGTCAGTTAATTTCAATAGTAAGATAATGTCAGTCGATTGCAATAATAATGTAATGCTGTTATATTTACACTGTATGTTATTACATTAATGATTCATATATTTCTGATGTTGTATTTCTATGTCATTGTTTTTATTTTTAGGAACATGATATCTGCTATTGGAGGTCAGAGAATCTCCCAGAACCAGACAAGTCAGTCCATGACCAAATTACAAAACAGGTAAAAGTTCAGGTGTAGATTTAGTCTAAAATTGTTCATTCTATATATATATGAAAAGATTGTGTTAAAGAAATGATCTCCATGAAACATGTTTTAATTATGTTTTATCTGAGAACCTTCAGTGAATAAGTCTAGTATAGTGACACAATGTCTTTGAGAGTCTCTAGTGAATACATCTAGTACAGGGCTCGAAATTAACATATGCCCGTCAGTCTGTGACTGGTTAAAAGTCTGGCGGACTGACTGACATTTGTTTTAGTCAGTCCGGTGGGACTGGTTAATTTTCTAAAGCATATACTTATGAAATCTTATACACACATTTGGCATGCTTTGATCTGTAGATATCAGACGAATCTGATTCGTAAATATAAATCCCACATTTAAGTGTTACAATATTGTCTGAGACATATTGAGCTAAATTTCATTTTGATAACATTAACGAAATTAAATATGTTTAATTATTTCTGGAAAACTCTGTTGGACTGGTAAATTTTTCTGCGGACTGGTTGAAATTATACCCCATCAGTCTGGCTGGACTGGTGACATAAAAAGTTAGCTTCAAGCCCTGTAGTATAGTGACACGGTGTCTCTAAGAGTCTCTAGTGAATATGTCTAGTATAGTAAAAGATGTCTTTGAGAGACTCTAGTGAATGTCTAGTGACATGATGTCTCTGAGAGTCTCTAGTGAATATGTCTGGTATAGTAATATGATGTCTATCAGAGTCTCTAGTGATTAAGTCTAGTATGGTGACATGATGTGTTTTGTTGATTTTAGTGGTCCAATGTCCAGTATTAACAACAACTTTGTGTTTGGGCAAAGTAATCGCCAGAGCAAGTACTCCACGGTATACAACACTCCAGAACAGAAGTTCATGAATATGCGTAAGTATTAAGTAGAAGTTCATGAATATGCATAAGTATTAAGTAACAAGTTCATTTGACGCAGTGTTCGAAATTAACCATAGATTGATAGACTGAGTCTAGGTCAGATGACACTAGTCTATGCCAATTGTATTGTGATTGAGATGGACCAAATTTTCTATACCGTTTTTCTAGGTTTAAAGCAATAGAATTATCCCAAACGTCGACGTCTGATCAACATAAAGTTATCCCAAATACCCTGGTCAGTCGTCGTCTGATAAATGTTATGAGGAAAGGAGGATGTTGTTATGGAAATAGAAAGAAAATATGCTTTCTAAGTACATTATAAGTAGATAACAATGTTTTAAATTAATTTTGTGTTATTTTTTTTCAATGTTGTGGTCTATGCCAATACAATAAAGTCTATGTCATCTTGTTTTGGCATAGACCCGTGGTCTTTACCAAGTTTTAAACCAATTTCGAACACTGTAGACGTGATAAGATGTTCATGTGTCACCAGCTATTCCCCAAGGCACATGGCATGAAAACTCCCACCAAATTGTATATTGTACCACCTTAATGTTGGACTTACAAGTGCAACAGACACAATGTTTTGATATTTGGCATTTATGGATGGAAGATAATTCATTATCAAGTTTTCATATACCATCCACATTTTTTTTTTATTTTGCATGATCAGAAAGAGATATTTGCCCTTTAAATGCAGATTTAAAGGTCACAGACTTAGTTTTAGCGGTGACACATACATGTAAGCATTGATAAAAAAGGAGATACATATTGAAATTCTTTTCATTCAAATGTAATTCTATCTATTAAGAAAATCTCGTTTTATACGACACAGAATATTTACATTCGACATTATTTTTCTGTATTAGCTACCTGTTCTACTTCTTCAGTTACAGGATATTTTGAAAGATTATAGCCCAGGCAACATATTTTACATATCCTACTTGCTATATAATCATAATGAATTAAACATAGTATAGCATTTGTTCTGGAATGTATATGATCATGATGATGCTAGATGTACATGTCAATCTCTTCTTTCTGTTTTTATTTTCTGTTTGTAAATGTTACTTTCACTTTCTGTTTGACAGTATTCGGAACAGATGCCGATCAGCCCGGTTTGGACCTATCTGAATTCCCTACCCTAGGAAATAGAAACCTTCCATCCACACCAATCTCCTCTGTCAGAAATTATGGTCAGTGTAGGGTTTGATTTTACTTTATATGGCAAACGTCTACATACGTGCTCACCTGAACAATTGCATATTGGCATATTTGAATTTTACAGTGGGCATGGTGAGTAAACCAGTCACGGAGACAGCGCCTGAGTTTCAGATCCAGCAGGAAGACTTCCCGGCTCTTCCTGGAGCACAGAGTAAGACAGACATTGTCCTGTATGATTCATCAACTTCCTTATTTTTTCAGTTTCGTATCAAAAAATTAAAATACAAGTAAAATATAAATGTAAAACTGTAAAATGCAACTTTCTCTTCCTTCAAGACACATTAACATATATGATACGGACAAATAAAACGCATCGTGAACTTCCTTCAAATGACTAGAGGTAACATACTTTTGTGTTACATACTATAGCTGTCGGGACAGATTCAGATGTACATGTACGTTGTTTATTTGTAGATCCACCAACAAGCGTAGCTAATGATGCAGCCAGGAAAACGGTGAGTTCTTTTCTCGTCAGACCTCGGTTATGTGAAGGTTATTGATATGCTCATTCCAACATGTTTTACTTCACAAAGTCCTCAAAATCCCAGGGAGTCTATAGAACAACAACATCAGCGTAATTTCACAATGCCAAAATGCAAATTACATTTGTTGTCACATTGCATATCAAATCAGTTACATGCGAGAGAATAGCTAATTAAAAGTTTGATTCAGATTGTCTGCACATGCATTCCATATTATACATGTAACACACTAGATAAAAAAAAATCAATATCTACATATGCAACTGTTTTCTCTGTGATAACCCTTTGAAGCTCCAAGTGTGTTAATTTCCCCATATTCACTAATATATACTACATATAAATTCTTACCGACATACAAATGAGCAATCTTATATGTCACCAGTGAGCGGGTACTTAAAAATTAACATGGAATGCTCCATGTACATGTATAATTATGTATTTCAATTTGTATTAAGTAGCATTTTTGATAGGTATATTTTATGTACATTGAAACCTGTCTAATTCGACATGCACTGGGAGACATTTTTTGTCAGAATACACATTGTGCTGAATAAACAGTGTAAAAAAACAATGAAAATATGAAATTGAGAATGAAAATAAGGGTGAGAATGCCCAGTGAAACAAATTGCACAAGTGTCGGATTAGGCAGTTTTCAATGAACACTTTTTTTTCGAATACTTTGCAATGTGAAACAGACCCAATGAAATGTTTTCTCACTTCCCAGCTTGTCTTATCACCATTTGTAATATTAGCAATTCTGTTACTTTCTTGGGCCCTTAAACCTCTGCATAGAATTTGTATCGATTTTGAAGATGAATGCATAAGGCGCGAGATCAGAAGTTCAATGTCTGACAAAAACTAAATTTCACAGAGTTTTTACCAAGACCATCCCCCCACACCCACCCACCTACCCCCCATTCCTCTTAAAACTAAATATGATGACTGTTGAAACTAATTGATTAACAAGTAAAAACATACGATTATAGATAACACTCTGTATACCTTTTTTTACGGTTTATTCACAAATGAAAGTGTACAATAAAACTATTAGATGTTCACTAAAGTAACCCCATATTCGCAGTTTTATCTGACACAAGTTTAAAAAGTGCATTTATTTCCATTTATTAGAGTTAAAACTAACAAATTATCAAATAAAATGTATAGGTCATCACACTTTTTAAGATGCGAGACATACATAAACAGAATCATATATCAAAATTTCATAAAAACTGGTTATGACGATACCATAGCATTCATAACAATTTCATGAAACCGTTTCATCACAAAAATATACAAAATGTCAGTAAAAAATAAAGGAAACCTATCGTATAATAGACTTGATAAAGAAATCAATGGAAACAGAGTAATTGCCCTTGGATTTAATATTTTGAAACATATCATTGATTATTCATATATAACATAGACCTTTAAATTAGTTTATTTTTAAAAAGCTTTTTTTACAATAATTACAACAAAATTGATGTTCATAATGTGCATAAATCTATTAAATAATTGATTTTACAAAAGCTGATAACATCACAGGAGGGTGGAATTACTTTAAAATGTAATATTATGTGGTTTTTAAACAGTTGCTTGTTTTTTTTGTTTGTTTTTTTTTTCATTTTCCACGTGAGTGTAATCGATGTTGTATGACAGAAACTTTCCTGAATTTCATCCCCCTTCCCCCTAACTATTCGAATTAAGATTTTTATCCGACATCGCTCTTTTGATCTCACCCCTAAAGACACCTAAGTCAAAATGCCAGACATTGATAGTGTACTTTGCATTCATTCACTTAACTAAAGCAGATGTGGAGGTTTGTGAAACTGTTTGAACACAGTTTAATAGACTGATAAGGATATCCATTGTCAATTGATATCCATTTACTTGAGCTATCATTGATATATTGAAGTGATACTTTGGATAGGAACCTGATTGAATTGTATTTATTTGGTTTAATGTAAGATCAGTATTTTTTATTTTACTCTTCTGCAGCCAACAAGTGTTTCATCATCGTCATCAAACGAACAAATTCTGAAAGACGGAAAATTTCCCGGGGATAAGACGAACCTGGCAAAGCGGGGCATACAGACCCATGCAGATGGTTAGTCCAGCTTCATGCATGGTGGATTTCAAACAATGACAAAAAAAATTATCTGTGTTTTCTCTCAGAATTCACTTGAAGTAGCAGTCCATTTAAAAATCATGCAGCATAGAGAATGGGTTACTTATCCAAAAAGCCTACAAAAGAATATTTTTAATGTTTTACAATACTAGGAGTGTAAGTTACAGTGTATATGCTTATAAAATAATTGACAGAAAAATTGTATCACTTTTTAGGTCACTCGAGTCTTACAGGTGACCTATTGCTATTGGTCTGTGCCTATCCTCATGTGTTAACAATTGAACATTTTTAACATCTTGATTCTTTTCAAATTTGGTATGAAGCATATTTTGGATAATGGGGACATAAATTGTAAATTTCAGGACTCCTGTACCCCTGGGCCTTAGGTGCGGGACAAAAATTGACCAGTTTTCAAAAATCTTCTCTATGACTGCATGTCTGTAGGGCAGGATGCCTTCTACCCAAATTGTATATTTCGTGATCCCTGGGGTATAGGATCTGACTCCAGAGTGGGGCCAAACTCAGCATGTAGTGTTTGTGTAAAATATAAAGTTAGCATTCTCTTGAATGCTGTTGATACTAAATTGAAATAAATTTGATATTTAGAAGAAGCAGGTACGTAGTTCTATACCAAAAATGAAAATTTCCTGATCACAGGGGTATGGTTATGTTGCCAGGGTGGACCGAAATGGTCACATTGATTGCATGTCTTTATCATTTGAAACATATCTTTAATTTTGTTGATACTATATAAAAACTACACACATATTTAGGAATATCAGAAAGGGATGTACCAAAATTGTGAATTTCGCAACCCCGGGGGTATGGATACCAAATCAAGGGTGAGGTCAATGTGATAAAAAACCATTGTAGACTTTGTAGCCCTTGGGGCTAGTGATACCTTTAACTGTGAGCCTTTTGTTTTATGTGTATTTTTAATAGAAATACATAGTTATCTGCCTTTAAGAAAACAGGTAAATTTTGTACAATTCTTTA
This sequence comes from Ostrea edulis, assembly GCF_947568905.1. Taxonomy (NCBI): domain Eukaryota; kingdom Metazoa; phylum Mollusca; class Bivalvia; order Ostreida; family Ostreidae; genus Ostrea; species Ostrea edulis. The sequence continues at coordinate 75,303,297 of NC_079166.1, read as the reverse complement.
TGTTTTTCACATGGACTGCTACTGAGTTGGAGATAAAGAATATTGTATAATACCCAAATTTTTGATAAGGAATTCATTATAGGGAAATGTCTGTACAGGGTTTTCATGCAAGGAAATGTGCGTTATTCTTGATATCTATTTCATTATGATTTTATTCCGCACATGGAATTTTTAAAGGAATTGTTCTGAATCAATGTTTTTCAAAGACAATGTGTCAAAAGTTTACATTGTAAGAAATATGCAACATTGAAATTTTTTCTGAAATTCATTCATTCATCCACAGGCATGGTGTCGAATATTCCCTCGGGGATGGTGACTGACCAGTTCGGGATCGCAGGTCTGTTAACGTTCATAAGGGCAGCCAATGAAAATGACCACAATCTGATAGCATTAGCACCAGGGATAGATCTCACCACACTAGGCCTAAATCTCAATTCTCCAGAGTAAGTGAACAGAACGACTGAACTGCTTGTACTTGAACATTTCTAATAGTGATGTGTTTTAGCTTTTCATGAGAATATTTTCCGTCGGTTAATAAATCACAATATTGGTACGTGAACACACTATTATTCATCTGTCAGGTTGTTTTCTTAAGTTTTGCCTATAGAATTGTTATTAGTGATTTAGTTTACATTCAGGAGGTAAATGTGTAAAACGGGAGTACTAATTAACTTCATGAAATATAGCATATATATTATGTGTGACATGTATAACAAGGTTGTCGCATTTTTTTTTTTTAGTTTAAATATCCAACAATATTGTACGGGAGCATGATATTGTGATGATCAATCATTTTAACAGTCATCAAAATGTTTTCTTTTCAGTGATTTGATGAACATTTGATTATTTTAAAAGCTAAAACCACATGACCTTGTTCGCATGTTGATGAAATTGATCATACTGTCATAAAAAAAAAAAATCAATAATTAATTCAATTTTTTAAAAAAAATGCAATTATCGCATATAGTGATCTTAATGGTAATGTGGTAATTTTTCAGCAATTTGTACAGTACGTTTCAATCTCCGTGGGTTGACTCGCCTTGTCGACCTCAAGACATAGGTAGATTTTATTTCCTGTGTGTTCTACCCAGAGCAGACATTGAGACTTAACAACTGTCTGCTCTGTGGAGGCAGCACTATTTTTTAACCTTGTATCCTGCAGCTTTATTATTCATGGTTGGTTGGTCTCTTTCTGTATTATTCATCACTGTGTGCAGACTTACTTTGATACCGTTTGTGCTCTGTCAATCACTTACACTGTATATTCCTGAGACTTTATTTCTGCAATTTTTCCTTGTGAATTATCTGCAAGACAGTTTTTGTAACGTACATCAATATATTGTTCTCTTTTGATCTTTTTAAGTTCACAATTTTTAAAAGTAATCTCTCAGTCCAGTATTTTACCCTTACATAAATGAGCAGATTTACTCTCAAGCTCTGGGAGGAGACTTTAGATTTTGTTACTTGTAATTCTTTAGAATCCCGAAGAGCTACTGGTCATGGTAGCACAGTGGTAGAGCGTTCGCTTCGTAATTGGGAGGTCATGAGTTCGAGTCCCGCTTGTGCCATGACTGTGACAAACTTAAGAAGTTAACATAGGTAGCGATTGCTTCTTCGCCAAACACTTGGCATTCAGACGTAAGAATCTCGCGATCTTTCAGATATGACCTTAAAAACAAAGGTCACAGAATGTGGCAGATGTTGGCACATTAAAGAACACATAGGTCTAAATTTGTGGTACTTCATGTACAAATGGGGATGTCTGGATATGAGTGAACATTTTTCTATGAGATGTAATTCTAACAAGCAACCTCAGAGAGCTGATGGTTTACTCATGGAGTCTGTAGCTTGTGACCTAATTAGCACTGTGTTGACCTTATTTGTGAGAAACCCATTGGATGAAAATAGATAAGTACAATATTTGTTAAATGATACTTCTACAAAAAGTAAAACTATTTAAAAACATTTTGTTGACTTTAATATCCGATTTTCAGTCAAAAATTTCTTCTTTTTTTAGCTCTTCTGAGCTGAAGGCTTAAAGAGCAAATCATATGGCCATATGTCTGGCGTGCGGTGTGCGTCAACTTTTTGGAAAAGGGGCTATATCTCAAGAACCCCTTGGCCAATTTTTGTCAAATTTGTCACAGGGTATCCTTGGCCCAAGGGCTTTTATTTATACTAAAACTAGGGTTGTGACCCTTTAATAAGGGGAGATAATTAGGAAAATGCAAACAAAAGTAGTGGTTGCTAAAAAATCTTCTCAAGAACCACTGGTCAAATTATCACCAAGGATGAGGATAGGTTGTAGATAAAAAAAAATGTTCAAGGCATCATTCTGGGGCAAAGGGTGTGGTCTCAAGGTCACTTCAAAATTGACCTTAAATTTTGTTTTCTTAAAACTTTGATATTTTGCTTAGTATAAGGACTAGGATCATCAAATTTTGTCAGTTGATGCATCTTCGGACTTAATATCATGTTGTCTCAAAAGTAGGTCATGGTGACCTACTTTTTGAATTTCGCAGGTAATTAATATTAAATGGATTTTGATGCATATCTTGGACAGTTTTGAGCCTATGATCATCAAAAGTTGTCAATTGATGGATCATGGGACCTTAAAGTGTGTCATGTAAAAAGTATGTCACCATGACCTTCTTTCTTAATTTTATGGCTAATCATTTATGAATACATTTTAGGTTGTTATTTCAGATACTGAGAGGTTTAGAATCATCAAACCTTGTAAGTTGATGCATCTAGAGGCCTCAAAACATATTTATAAAAAAAAAGTAGGTCACAGTGACCTACTTTTTGAATTTTGCAGACATTCAAATTTCACATTTTCAATTTTAGATGCATATTTTGGACACTATGAAAGTTAGGATCATCAAACTTTGTCAGTTGATGCATCTTGAGTCTTCGTAGTTTTTTGACCAAAAAGTAGGTCACCGTGACCTACTTTTGGAATTTGACGGCTATATTTTAATATTTCAGATACTATTTGACTTACAATTATCAAACTTTGACAGTTGATGCATGTTGAGTCTTCAGAGTGTGTTGACTAAAAAGTAGGTCACCGTGACTTATTTTTGGATTTTGACGACTATATTTGAATATTTCAGATACTATTTGACTTACAATCATCAAACTTTGTCAGTTGATGGGTCTTGAGTCTTCAGAGTGTGTCGACCGAAAAGTAGGTCATTGTGACCTACTTTTGGAATTTGACGTTTATATCTGAATATTTCAGATACTATTTGACTTCAATTATCAAACTTTGTCAGTTGATGCATCTTGAGTCTTTGGAGTGTGTCGATCAAAAAGTAGGTCACTGTGGCCTTCTTTTGGAATTTGACAGCTATATTTGAATACTATTTGACTTGTCAGTTGATGCATCTTGAGTATTCAGTGTGTCGACCAAAAATAGGTCACTGTGACCTACTTTTGGACAGTTACATTTAAATTTTCAGGTACTATTTGACTTATTAACATAATCAAACTTTGTTAATTGATGAATCTTGGTTAGTGAGAATTTTGCCTGTTCTACAATGTATCAGAAGAGCGATTCTAGTCCCATGGGCCTCTTGTTTTACCTATGACCACAAGGGGTTTCCCTTTAATAAAATAGTTTTTGAGAATAAAAAGGGACCAATCTCGTTTTTGTTGAGTACAGTGTAGAATGGGAGAAATCAAGAGGGAAATATCCATGATTGTTAAATGTATGACTGTCACACTGCATGGTTCAATAATGTCTTTAAATTTTGAAAGATTGACATAAACAGAAAGAGACCAACTCAATCTCCTTGTGCAATACCTTGTATTGCTTGCGTATGATCTAAAGCTTTCTTGTACTTTTGCAGAAATCTGTACAGCACATTTCAATCGCCTTGGGCAGATTCTCCCTGTCGACCCCAAGATATAGGTCTGAGTTCACTTCTTGTGTAGTGTTGTATGGTGCATATCTTAGCATTTCTTTTGCCATGCTAGACATTTTACCAAATCAAATATTTACCTGTTCTTTTTAGGTGAAAAAAAAGAAAGTAGGTGTGTTTTCGATTATATCTTGAAAAAAATATAGGGTCGGGGTTCGGCAAATTTTTTATTTATTTATTTTTAAATTCAGTAAATATTGCCTTGTATCACTGGGGAAGAAACTTGTACATGATACATACATTTGTTTGTGAGTACCGACATGCAGCATCAAGTGTTCATTATTGGGTAAAATAAACCAAAAAATGACATTTTGACAACTGATTTTACCCTATTTTAATACATGATTGCATATATATCTGTGTAAATCTTGAAAATCAAGCCCAAACTTATTACATTTTTTTTTTATTTTAGAAATGAAGTGTGTAAATTAAGGACTGGAATTTGTTTGGAAAATTAGAATTGGGAGAAAAATTTAGGGTCGGTCAGGTAACCGGAAACACACCTATTAGGTTTTTTGGCCTTATTGAAGAAAATTTACAATTTCACCAAGTACTCTCCCACTTACAAACATGGCTTCTCCTCTGTGATTGATAGTTTGATTTTGTCTCTAACTTTTAATTTTCTATATTTTATGTGTTTGTTTAGTTATGACTATTTTCAAGCATGATGAAATTTTTTTATATCTTTTAACATCTGAAGTTTGCTGGTAGTGTTTTAGAAATATTGATATGTTTCAATTTGAGTAACTTTTCTCTTTCTTCTTTGTCAATGTTACTGAGTCTTTTGTTCACCTGAGGCACTCAAATACAAAAATACACCACTGACAACATTTAGTTTTCAAAGAAAAGGTTTATTCTGAATCCACATTATGCTAAAAGAGAATTGAGAGTCTTTCTTTGCAATAAATGGGGTTAAGTTTTGTGAATGCATGAAAGAGAAGGAATAAACAAAATATAATGTATACTTCCTGAATGACCTTGCCATTTAATGATTTATTTATAGCTGAGCTATAAGTTACTTAATTTTTGGACTTTTGTCCCTATCAAATATCCCTATCTTGTACAATAAGGACACATTTAGAGTACAATTGCAAAATCACAATTTTAAAAAGGCCCAAAAAGAAATATGTTGGTTTCCTCTTTCACCTAAAAAAAAAATTAAAGGATTGGTGGGTAAGTAATTTGTTTTTTTTGGGTTTTTTTTTTTATACTAGGTTGAATTATTTTTTAATGATTTAGTATTCTACTATGCATAAAATATAGTGATTGTCTAGTTATCAAATAAAAGTTATCTGATGAATCAAAATATTTCTTCCACTGTACTGTAAACAAAAACTGTTTCTGTGTTTTGGAATCTGTTAGTGCTCTGTTTTGAAATCTGTTAGTGCATAATAAATACAGGGGTGTGAGTTTTCCTCTTTTCAGAGGAAATCCTCTGATTTGCTCAATTTTCGAAGAAGAAAAAATGAAACGCTCTGGATTTGATCTAAAGTGGCAGAAAATGATATTTTTCCAGGTAGGATGAGGTGTTTTCCTCCCTTTTTGACCAGTTTTCCTCTTTAATAGCTTAATAATTAATTAAATAGCTTAATAAGTCAATAAATATACTCTTGTTGTAGTGATGACATTCGCAAAATCTGTGAGAATGGAAAAAAATGTGTTAGGGTCGGCAGAAATTTTTAGGATCGGTCGGGTTAGTGGAAACCAACATAATTTTTTTTTTTTGGCCGAAGGGAAGGTAGCCATTGTGGGTATGAACACTGTCCCAACAGTATGGAAAGGCAAAACAATGATTTAAATTTGTGGATTAAAACATTCATAAATAGCTGCATTTGTTAATTATTCATGATGTGGTCTGTGACAGTTGTGATATTTTTGTGTGTAACACAGTAATTATATATAACTATTAAAGCCCATGACCCCCTTATCTCTGAAAATAATATTTTGAATTTGAATGTACAAATGTACCTGTTCCTGCCTTTCACCACTTTGTACCACTTTTAAATTATAACGTGTTTCCTTGATTTTCAAAACTGAAACCAACTGTTACATTCTCCGACACATTAATGCCCGGTCTGTACCATAAAAAACTGTGTTGCTAATTCCATAATTAACAGTGAAGGATTGTGACTGTACCCTATTATAACAAATTAGTCTGCAGGGACAATGGCAACACAAATCTCCAGTGTTAGCTCACCTGAGCCAAAATAGACTCAAGTTAGGTTCTGAAATAAACTTTTGTCATGTATAAACTTGTCCGACTCATTTTCTTCTCCATTACAAGAAGCACAAGGCCATCTTCAATAGAATTAAAATAAAGGGGATTCCTGATTGTTCAGGTGAAAGGTCACATTGCCAACAACATTAAGAATCAGTCAATAAGGGAAATATTGATTACCACTGATCTGGAAATCTAATGTAGATTATGTGTAGATTCAAGTTTGTGCAAATACAGGTAAACTTCGGTATCTCGAACTCAGATATGTCGAATACCACAGATGTCTCGAAGCGAGTCGATGACCCCAGCCGGTTTTTACTATATTCATGTTTTGAAAAACCCCGATATCTCAAACAAGGAAATCTCGAATACCTGGCCGATCTCGAAGTAGATTTACGGTCCCAAGTGCTAAAATACATGCGTTATCTCGAAGTCCAAGAATTTCTCCCTCCAATGAATTCACACCTGAAGTACACAATCATCCCGTTATGCTAATTTACGATAACTTGGAAGTTTTCATTAGGTCTAACACGGGCTTTGTGGGACTATTCCTGATAATCACGCCTTATCAACCCCAAGCTGTTAATTTGGGAGCTTTATCTGATTATGCAGAATGGATGTTTGGAGGTGATAAAGAAATGTACATTTATACGTAATATGTCCCGATAATTAAACAAGCAACTGAGAACGATCACTGATATTTTGTCGTAATGCACGCTTACACATGCTATTACAGATCAATGTTAACCCTGAACACATCAAAGTGATATGGACATCAAGAAATTGAACAATTTATAGACCTCTTTTGTTATGAATATCAGCTCCAAAATTCTAAATTTTCAGTACACATCATGTCTGATAAACAATCTAACGAAGGATCCGGTATCCAACCCGGGGGAGAGTTGGATTACCTGATAGTGATGTGAAAAGGAAACAAGGTTCATACAATCGAAACAAATTCATCATAATAACTGTAGTGCTTTTGTTTACTAACAATTTTCATAAATTACTGTATAACGATATTTCCCGTCTCCATCTTCATAATGATTACAGTGATCGGTTTATCATTTACAAAGCTTAACACAAATCCGGGTATCAGAAATACTAAACTGATCGTGATAAAGGTGATTATCGCTATGAAAAATGGCCGAAATTCGTACAATGTAAGCTTTGCAGCATCAAATAAAGTAATAGATACTCAGTATATATGAAAATGCAAGTATACATATTTTTAGAAAATCCCTAATCTCAAACTAAAACTTTTACCGCTTAAAGTGTGTTTATTTACCTGTCAAATAGAACAACATAAAACATTACACAATATTGGTGTCAATTTCATTAACTTCGATTTCTCGAACCCTCAGATATCTCGAAGTTTTTCTTCAGTCCTATCAAGTGTGAGATATCAAAGTTTACCTGTAATGGGAAACGTGATCAATGGGAATATATGGGGAAATATCTTGAAATTGTCTTGTCAAAAACAAGGATATAATTCATCAAATTTACATGACAGCTTTCTTAGGTAGACCCAGAGTGGTATTGAGTTTGTTCAATATGTGAGCCCGAAAGGGGGAGGGGTTAGTATGGGACCAGAAAATAAGGGGTCAGAGTTTTACCCAAAACTGTATAATTATATGTGTATGAAAATACATTAGAGTCATCTTCAAGAAAATAATAAGTATAAAATTTGTTAAAGACATCCTCATGCCGAGTTTACTAAGATATAAAGTGAAATGGGCTGCTTTAAGACTTGCTGAAGTTTTAAACATCAAAACTGCAGAATGCTCATCCCAAAGCCAAATTTCTTTTATCCAGTCAGTTTACTTTAATTTTTTGATTTATAGAAAGAAAGGTGAAAGATTTACATTAAACAGAATTATGTACAAAAGTGATGATTTTTTATATGCCTCATGAAAATTGTGAAAATGTGAATTAACATTATATACTTTTACTTATACATGTGTGTATAAATCTTTCTTCAGATTATCATGTGCCGGTTGAGTATTTAACGAACATTTTCCTGAGAGACAAGGTATGAATTTTATGATTACAATCATTTAGAAATGTTTTATAATGTTGTATTTGAGATTACAGTGGTGTTGTCATGGTTACAAGTAAATAATCACTTTTATATACAGCACTGAATTAGACTATAGTTAAATTATGATACTTTATTCCCACTGTAGTTAGAATGACACATCCTGATTGGTTAAATAACTTTATTTTGATTGGCCATTTATCGGGGGGGGGGGGGGGGGGGGGGGGGGAATTAACCATGCCAGGTGTACAACAGGTGTGACATGGTTTTGAAATGCGTGATGCCACAATGGCTTTTTCCTCGCACACATTTATTTTTTAATGTCACAAATATAACCTGTTTCCTTACGGACACTGGTTTATTTTACTGGATAAAAATCGGTTACATACAAGGAAGTTAATAAGTTATTCTGGGGACACAGGAACTTAGATAATCATCTAGTATATGTAATTAGGATATACAGAATTTAAAGCCTTCAGGGATTTATCCCTCATTCTAATGCAATATACACTAAAGTTTTGAAGAATGTATCCCAGTAAACAAGGCCTTTAAGATTTTATTTTGAGTTGTATTTGTTTTGATGTTAAAGTGCATCGAGTACACCCCGGGTAACTTCCTATACAATTCCCTCATTAGTCCCCAAAAACGTAACTAATATGTTATCGAGTACACCCTGGGTGACTTCCTATACAATCCCCTGATTAGTCCCCAATAACTTAATCTAATGTGAGTACACCCCGGGTAACTCCCCATATAAGTCCCCTATTAGTCCCCAATAATTTAATCTAATGTTATCGAGTACACCCCAGGTAATTTCCTATCGAATACACTTGGGTAACTTCCTTTACAATTCCCTGATAAATCCCCCATAACCTCATCTAATGTTACTTGTCTAGACCAGTTACCATACCAGAGACAAACACAATACATGCAGTATTTAAGTGTCGGTGCGAGTGTACTTTTACCTGTAACTGTGTTGTAGGTCAGGAATGATTTTAAGAAATCATAAATTAGTGCTATTGGTGCAGCTCTATGGTAGATGCTTGTAGACTGATATTTTGGGGTTGATCATAATTTAGACTAGAATGTCAAAAGTACTAAAAGCAAATTGGAAAGTACAGTGTCTGTTAAAAAATCATTTCCTGATCTTATCAAAGATGAATGATCTACACCGTACACAAACATCCTGTTAAACAAATTATCAGTGTGTGCACATCCTGTACAAAGAGTGCATTGACTTTTCTCTTTAAATGTGTTACAAAAACCGTTATATTAACACTTTTGTAATATGATTACAGTTCCACTTTCTCACTACTACCAGTACTTGACCTGTGTCAAGTCTTCCACTAAGTCACATTCTGTAGGCTAGTGTGTCACTTGTGTTCAGTCTTCCACTAAGTCACATTCTGTATGCTTGTGTGTCACTTGTGTCAAGTCTTCCACTAAGTCACATTCTGTAGGCTAGTGTGTCACTTGTGTTCAGTCTTCCACTAAGTCACATTCTGTAGGCTAGTGTGTCACTTGTGTCCAGTCTTCCACTAAGTCACATTCTGTAGGCTAGTGTGTCACTTGTGTCCAGTCTTCCACTAAGTCACATTCTGTAGGCTAGTGTGTCACTTGTGTCCAGTCTTCCACTAAGTCACATTCTGTAGGCTAGTGTGTCACTTGTGTCCAGTCTTCCACTAAGTCACATTCTGTAGGCTAGTGTGTCACTTGTGTCCAGTCTTCCACTAAGTCACATTCTGTAGGCTAGTGTGTCACTTGTGTTCAGTCTTCCACTAAGTCACATTCTGTAGGCTAGTGTGTCACATGTGTCCAGTCTTACACTAAGTCACATTCTGTAGGCTAGTGTGTCACTTGTGTTAACTTCAGTCTTCCACTAAGTCACATTCTGTAGGCTAGTGTGTCACTTGTGTCCAGTCTTACACTAAGTCACATTCTGTAGGCTAGTGTGTCACTTGTGTTCAGTCTTCCACTAAGTCACATTCTGTATGCTTGTGTGTCACTTGTGTCCAGTCTTCCAATAAGTCACATTCTGTAGGCTAGTGTGTCACTTGTGTTCAGTCTTCCACTAAGTCACATTCTGTAGAAATGTTTAACTCATTGGCCTCCACTATTACATGTACATGTATAAGGCCTCAGTCTTGATAGTGTTTCGAGTGATAAGGCTTAGTATAGCTATTTTACAGTTATATGCTTTTTTGATGAAATACAACAACATTCAGTACGTATATTTGAATCTATAAAAATACCGTTTTACCACTTTTTTTTACCCTGAGAGAATCTATCTGACTGAAAAGGAATCCATTCTTCCTTTTCAAGAATTCATGTATTGATATTGACAGTGAACCTATTATTTTAATGGATTATTGATCAGTTTTTTGCTCCCTATCATATCTAATGACATTGTCGCAAACCACAGGTTATTGTTTCATTCTATTTCACATCGTAGCAAACCACAGGTTATTGTTTCATTCTATTTCACACCGTAGCAAACCACGAGTTATTGTTTCATTCAGAGAATGAAACAATAACCCGTGGTTTGCGACGATGATCTGATGATCAGTTACAACAAATTTTCCGACTACTCACTACCACTGTAAGTTTCTCAATACTTACACTGACCACATCTCTTTCTCCTTTCAGCTGGCTCCGATCAAACTGAATCGCTATGGAGAAGATGTGCTATTCTTTCTTTTCTACATGAATGGTAATGATTTCATACAGTTAGCGGCAGCAGCTGAGCTGTAAGTTTCACATTTTATTTATTATAACAATGTTGTTTCTAAGGATCAGGTTAAAGCAATTCACACTTCCTGTTTGGAGAAAAAGTTGAATTTAACAGTTATAAATTCTGTTAAAGTATTCAGATGTTTAAAAGAGAAGAATTTGAAGGGATATTTAAATTACCCTTCCCTGTATGCACATGTTGAGGTTAGATTTAATTTATGATTTTTTTCTTGAAATGTACATTTAGGTACACTAGAGACTGGCGATATCACAAGGAGGAGCGGGTGTGGATCACGAGAGCACCGGGGGTGGAACCATTGATGAAATCAGCCACGTACGAACGAGGAACCTACTATTTCTTTGACGTACAAAACTGGAGAAGGGTTGCAAAGGAATTCCATTTGGAGTATGATAAATTAGAGGAGCGACCGACCCTTCCCAATACAATGCACCACAATGCTAGCCAGCAGTAGCTCATGTGAGAGGAAGTGAATCCAATCATGTGACAGGAAGTGAACTGTGACCCTTTTAGTCAACAGCACAGAAAAATGTCAGAATCTGTTGCTGATGAATTTTTCACCTCTGCCAGCTTTGGCCTGAACTATCATTTGGATATTTAACACAACCGACTTCATCTGAAAGGCAATGAAAAGAATGAAAATTCTGAGACTCCAGACTTGTCATTTATGAATATTTCCAAAAATGTTAAAATACTGTTTTATTCAGTGCATGTTTTTAAGAAATTTTTTTAAAATACTAACAAGCACCAGAAAAAAAAATTCAAGATAAAACATTTGTTAAGCAGTAATAAATTTCCTAAAAACCCTGTGAATGTTGTGTATTTGGGTCAAAGTACTCACTCTGGTCAAGTGCAATCTATCATTGTAAATAAAACATTGTCATTGTAAAGTACCAAGTCTTAATGTCTTAGTGTTTAATGCAAAGTGCTTTGAAGTGTATTATATTATTTATATCTCATGTTCACCACATCTGAGAGGAAAAGGGAAGAATGTTCTTCCTATACATGTATAATGAGGAAGGTGAACATGACATTAAATTACTTTGATTTAATATGTAGGTGTTGCTGGTGCATGACATGGCTGATTTTAATCTGCCTCAAATATTCCTTAGGTAAAGGAGGTTCAGGTTTGTTCAAATAATGGGAACATTCCTGTGGAGAATGATAATTTAATAGAAAACCTAAACTGGAAAAGCCAAAGCTTGTTTGAAAGTTTGCTTTTATCATTATTGAAACTTCATATCTACTCCATAATTCCCAGGACAAGGCTGAGAATGGGGTGTCTAGAACCACAGTGGTACTAGGGGCGGATCCAGAAAATTTCAAGTCTCTACTTTTTCTGCCCAAGAAAGGGGGTGGGGGATGAAGACTGAAAAATGGCCAAAAATATTACCCTTTTTTCTTGAATGTTCAAATTGGGTAGGGGAGAGGGTTGCAACTTTTGATGAAGACTGAAAATGGCCAAAAAATCACCTTTTTTTCTTGAATGTTCAAATTGGATGGGGGAGGGGATTGCAACTTTTGATAATTAATAAAAACCCACGGACACATGTACGATTTGTGAAAAGAATATGCAACTTTCATTTATTGTACCGGTAAGTCATTCATGACCCCTCAAAGTATACATAGCAATCTGAAGACAAATTCCTGTAAAACCTCTTGAGCTCCACAAGTACATACTCGGACATTATGAAGATATGAGGGCTTGGATACAAATTTTCTACATTAGGCTTTAGTATATATATCTATCTATATACACGTATATATATATATACATGTACAAATATACAAATGTCTGAGTGGGTGGGTGGGTGTGATGTCGGGGATTTGTGTGGATTTTAAGTTTGTACTGGCTTGGTTACGTTGGTTGGATATAGATTTACCCAGTCTAACAAAAAGTTTCATCCACAGCGATAAAAATTCTGGTAGTAGTCTACTCATTAGATCTCGGGAGTACAAGCACACTGACAATGTCACGTGATTGCCAAACTGATACATGGAAGAAGATAATTCAACATTATTCCAGTTTTAATCAAAAACCCCATAGCGTGCATAGAACTACGGGCATTATTTCAATTTCAGAGGTGAGATCAAAAGTTCAATGTCTGACATTATTTCAATTTCAGGGACGAGATCAAAAGTTTGATGTCTGACTAATAACTAAATTCACAGTTTTCACCAAGACACCCCACCCCCTTAAATATGATGAATGTTGAAACTGATAAAGTAAAAACATACGATTATAAATAACGCTTAATAATTTATCATGTCCGTGTTATCCAGGAATAGACATCTAAGAGATACACTTATATTAAGTACTAGTACGGGCACACGATCTGTTCTAAATACGAAGAATTGGACTTCCTGTAGTGTTTCCAAAACAAACTTTTACTCCTTTATGACAATTAATGTGTAATGCAATACAATTTTTCTTGAACCTTCTTAAAATATTCTTTACCGTTGGTAACGAACATTCAACGTTCTTGTATATAACGATGTGTGACAAAATCGCTTGCCATGCGTCATCACTGAATTCGGTCATAAAGTAGTATTTTCAAACTCCATTAATGCAACAGAATAACTATATATATATATATATATATATTATATTATATATATATATATATATGAAAGGTGAAGATAACGAACAGTGATCAATGTCATAACTCCTTTAAGCAATACATAGATAGTTGGGCAAACACGGACCCCTGGACACTGGATCACTATTCAGATGCCTAGGAGGAGTAAGCATCCCCTGTCGACCGGTCACACTCGCCGTATATATATTTGAATTGCATGTGTAATAAGAGCACTTGCCTATTTATTTCCGAAAGTAAACAGAAACGTTCTCACTTACCGGCGCGAGCGGGATTCGAACCCGCGCTGATCAGATCTTTCGGAAGGTCGGTGGTCTCTTCCTAGGTACATTGTATCTGGGTTCTTTCTTCCACCAATAAAAAATGGGCGCCACCAGACAACTGAAAAAATTGTTGAGTGTGGCGGAAAACAGCTAAACAATCAATCAATCAATAATGTAGACACATACAAGGGTAATTTTAATATGAAATATATGGCGTCCTTGAAAAAAAAATCTTTGGCTCGGCTTGCGCCTTACCCATCTTTGAAATGGAAAAGTTGTGACCTTAAACTAACCTTGACACAGTTTTAAAACAAGAAGAGTGATATTCATGTTTATGAGTCAAAAAATATAATCATACATGTACTCTGTAGATGTCTGTTGCAAAATACCACATTTCAACACAAAGCATCGAAAATCATGTCACAAATCTTCCTAATTGCAAATATATATATATATATAACAATTTATTTTCATGGTATAATGAGAACAAATAACAATTATGAAAGTTACATTCATGTAAGTGTTTGACAGAATGATTCTTTTGATAGATTAAAGTCTTATGGACTGTTTTCAACATGCGACTGTGTGCTATAAATAGGTGTACAATTCCATCAATCACGGGAACAACACATCTGTTTTGGTTTGACAAAAATGCTGAAACAAATGGCTTTGACCTCCTTTCTAAAGGTCAAATCAAAATACCCGTATAGAAATGGATTGACAATGTTATTGATTAGATGTATCCTTGGGAGAGACAAAATTAGATTATAACTCTCAAAGTCAGAATCACTTATGAAATATTTTCGAAATCTAGTACTCTCCATATACGCGTACAAAAATATAAAGGTCGGCAAATTTGTGAGTGCATAAACTATCACAACAACCAAAAACATTATCGTGAAACGATTCTTGGCATTGTTCCAAGCTTTGTGTTTACGACCACGTTGTTTGCGAACTTGAATCTGATCATTGGACCCCACTATGTCGGTACTTTGGACGGCGCTTTCGTCATTTGACGCTGTTTCGGTGGTAGCGGTGTTTGTTGCTGTGTTGGTTCCTTTGTCGGTGAACACACCCGCCGGATACGTCATTGATCGTGAGTCTTTGTTTTGCCGGTATTTCTCATATATCAATTTCCCCATCGGCACGTACAGAAAAATCATAGCAACTATGTTTCCAAATTGTACAAGAAAAAGAAAGTTGTAGAAAAACTTCCACAATGAATTGTTGTATTTTGCCGTTGCACATTGATGATAAGTAAGGGTCTTGTTTTTCAAATGTGTCGGAAGGTCTAAAACATCGGCAAATTCCGTCGTGTTGACTTGTCCATGACGTACTCCCGAAAAATGCAAAAAGGGCGTACAGGATACCACAGAAACAACTGTAATAATAATCAGAGAAGCCCGTTTCCAAAACAGCGTCATCTGCTGGTGAAGAGGGCGACATATTTTCAGGTAACGGTTCACCGAGATTACCAGCAGCATCAAAACCGACACTGCGTTAGTCGACCATGCAGAAAAAGTCGACAGTCGACACCCTATATCTGACGTAAATGTCACTCGATGGAAATCGAAATACAAAAACACGAAACATCCAACAACGCAGGCAATGAGATCTGCCAGGGCCAAATGAGGCATGAAATAGCGGCCTTTCAGCTGTTTGCTCTTCCGTTTATATAGTTTCCAGTACGCTGCAAGAACGAAGGTATTCCCAATTACACCAATGACAATGATAGCAATTGTTACAGCGGACGTCTGCGAGCCTCTTTTGGCAAACAGAGTATTCAGATCTCTCAACATTTGATCATGTGAATGGTTTCCTGAGCCCATGATGTCGGCCAAAGTCTAGAATACTAGTATCATGAAAGTTTAAATCGTACTTCTGAACTTCGTCGCAGGCTGTGCAGATCATAAATGAACTGGTGTTAGCATGTGAATTCATCCTCATGAACCGGGAAGTGAGACTCTGATCCGCAATAAACGGTTTTCTTCCTGGTATGCTCTAGAAGCGCTGGGGGAAATGTCAGCCTCTTCATAGATTGACAGACCGTTTTTCCAGTGTCACATGTTCTGGATTGTTATAACTTTAAGACTCTTACAAGTGTCATGATATTTACAAGGAATAGAACAGGGTGTGCTGTACCGGACACCATAGACTAGATTCATTCAGAAAACAGTGAAACGTCGAGCAAAGTATGTACCAGATGTCACTTAGAAGTCTATCACTTAAGTGTAGCGGATCTGAAAAGAAAAATCTTGGCAGGAATATGAATTATTTCCAATCAGGAAGAGTAACCGCAGGCAAAATCACTGTTTTTGTCAAAATAAAAATTGATATAACGGATGGGATGGGATGTTATAATTCAAAATTCGGTCACGATTAAATTAACAAAAACATCCAAGTTGCATGTTGGTTATTTCTCACAGTAAGGCAACCAACACGAGACAAAGTTAACTCGCTGTGGTCTAATTTGGTCAGTCCAAAATATGGTTTAACGAGCGGCTAGATAGATAGAAATCTGAATGTCTGACAATAGCAATCACTACATCCATAGTTAACACTAGAGCAATAGAAATCTGAATGTCTGACAATAGCAATCACTGCATCCATAGTAAACAGTAGCTTATGGTACTAATATAATAACTTTACAAATCACCA
Organism: Ostrea edulis; assembly: GCF_947568905.1. NCBI lineage: Eukaryota > Metazoa > Mollusca > Bivalvia > Ostreida > Ostreidae > Ostrea > Ostrea edulis. Next base: position 75,286,848 of record NC_079166.1, on the reverse strand, counting down.
TTGTGCTACACCGTGCGTTTCCCATGTCTGAACTGTTTAATAATAATAATAATGCTTTTTGTCAACACAGTGTGTGCTAGTTTGGTGGATCTGAATGACAAAAGCTTGTTGATGTGAAAAATGTCATTTATTAATGTAAATGACAGGTAATATGCAATGGTAAAAATACAACCAATAATAAACAAGATATACATGATGAAACATCACAATCAACATACATTTAATATCCACAATTATATGGCCCACCAAAGATGGAGAGCTTAACACCCCCCATATCAAAAATTAACTAGCTTCAACATCATCTTCAAGTTTTCATCGATCAACTGCCAACTAGACTATTAGCATATCTACCCCCCCCCCCCCACCACCACCACCACATTAACAAATTATGCATCAGGGTGGGAGGTGGGGAAATTTTGTTTACTCTGGACTTGTCCAGCCATTAATTTAAGAAATTTCTAGAATGCGCCTATATGCGCCCTCTATATGCAAAGTTGCGTGACTCAACAATCAAAATTACCTCCCCTTGCGCTAAACATGAACAGTACAAGAGAGATAACTCTAATAAGATATACAAGCCTACAGTTTGCCAAAAATTAGTTTATTTCATAAACTCTATTTTATTTAGAGAAGGTAGCCCGATTAGTACATAGTACTATTCTTTCCCATGGCCATCTGAAATGCAAACAATATGCTCATAATGATACGTACAATCAAAGATATGAATAAAATGATAGGTCACATGATCACAAGAACCAAAGCATAACACTCGTATAAAGGTTGGGTGGGAGGGGAAAACACCGATAACTATCATCGTTATAGATACATGATGACACGAGATGATGTATACAAAATATCGTTATTGCACACGAGGAGGTGGAGCCTCTCAAATGTGTAATGAAGAAACGATATCTTGTATAATTCATCGAGCTGTCAATCATGTAACTAATTTATCACATGATCTTGTCACAGACCCCTTCCCATATTTGGCATTTTTTGCATCCGCTAATGAAATGTGAAGATAACGAACAGCGATCAATCTCATAAATCACACAAGCAATACAAATTAGAAAGTTGGGCAAATTCAGACCCCTGAACGTACCAGAGATGGGCTCATGTCCCTTGGAGAAGTTAGCATTCCCTGTCGACTGATCACACCCGCCGTGAATCCTATATTTAAAGGTAAACGGAACCACCCGTAGTCAAAATTACTGTGTCAAGAACGGCCGAACAATCGGTATGAAACAAGTCAGACAGCATTAGACCCAATGATAAGTTGCACTGGCAAACTACATCGTTAAAATGACCATAGAATTTGCGAAAAATATTGACTTTAAATGAAACTGTTGAAACTCCTGCACCATCAACTTGTTTGTCAGTAGCCTCCGTCGATTGCAAAACAAAACTGCATATACGCAGAACAAGCTCTTGCGTATCGAATCACTTAGGAGATATAAACACCATATGCAGGTGATAATGGAATATTGCTACATAGATGTGGAAAGTTAACGATGGAGAAGTTAAAATCATCCCATTTATCATAAAGTTGAGTTGTTAGTTTACCGTTAATACCTATTTTGAATAAAATATCTCAATATGAAGCAGATGTGGTCGATTCTGTGATTACTTTTATCTCGAGTTCACAGGGATATATATCGAATATACATATGAATGGAAATTAGAATTGTCAATAGATAAAACGTCGTCGATATATCTAAATGTCGCATTGAAGGCCACAGCAACATATTTTTTCTTCTCACGTAGAAGTTTTTGAATAATTTCTGCTTCATATCAATATGTAAAGAGGTGAGCAAACAAAGAAGCACAATTTGTGTCCATGGGAATTCCAACAGACTGTTAGAAGGCCTGATAACCAAAGTCCACGAAGATGTCAATGATGAAGTACAGCATATTTTTAAAATTTCAACTTCAGAGTACTTGTGCGTGAATTCAGAATGGTGTTTAACAAAGTAATTTTTGGATGACTGATCACTAGATATGAATATTTCCGTTTTCCATTTTTGTTCAAGAAGCAACTGTCTATAAGGTCTCAAAGTCTTGTAGTTTTCGTGAGGAATGGTCATGTAAAGTGTAGAAAAGTCGTACGTTTTGATGTTGTTGATTTGAGAAAAGCTTTGCAATTTCAAGTTTACTGAAAGATCTTAAGAATTCTTTAAAATTCACATTGTATTTGCTTCACTTATGGCATATTTAGTGGCACAGTACGTTTGAAGTTTCTCCTTCACATCTCTTAATATTTTCGTGAGGAGCAAAGATAAAGGCTTGGTAGAACACTTACTGGATCCAGCAATAAATCTTTGTAAGGGTTTTTTATGAAGTTTAGAAACCCAGTATAGGTAAGGTAACTCATATTCAACTGACCCATTAACTGAGATATTAGATGTGTCTAAAAATGAAGTATGGTTTTGAAGAATTTTATGTTTTGAAAGGGCAGTTGGAGTATAACTACAAATAATACACAGGTGCTGTTATATGAAAAAGTTTGTAAACAAATGGAAAAGGGTCAGAAGAAATTCTTTCCATCTTTTATTTTATTGAATTTGCAAAAAGACAAACTATGTTCATACCTGGTGTTTATGCAGTGAATTAGGAATAAATGATGAGAAATCAATAGTTATTAATACATTCAAAGTCTGCGTGGCGTTAGCTTTGTGGTTACTGTTTAAGTAAAGCGTTTGTCTCGTAACCGGGAGCTGTGCTCGTGCCATAACAACGTCTAACATACGACTAAAACCAGGTAGTGGTTTGCTCCTTCGCCAAACGCTCGGCAATCACGGGTCTTCGGATAAATGGAGATCCTGTGTTGCGACAGGCGTTTTTATCAACACAATAAAGAACTATCACTGTTAAGGCCCTGAACGTCAAGCATAAGATGAAGTTTTGGATACGTCACTTGCAGCTGGTGAGATCTGAATATGAGTGAAGAATTTTCAAAGACGAAACAAAAACTGCTCTAGTGGAATATCTTGAAGTTTCTTTGGTATGTTGAAGTTGTGACCTTCAACAAACCTTGACACAAAACTAAGAATAGCGATCCTCATTCTTATTGATGCAAAAGAAATACATGTCTATGTGTAAACTCTGTACACGGTACATGCTAAGGAACACGTCCTATTAGTTAACGTCCTTGAAAATCACGACACAGAACATCCTCATTGCAAGGGGACATTTATTTTCATGGTAAAATGAAACCATACAGATGATAACAAAAACGATCATAAACTTACATACAAGAAAACTGAAGATAACGAACAGTGATCAATCTCATAATTCCTATAAGTAATACAAAATATAGAGTTGGGCAAACACGGACCCCTGGTTTTACCAGAGGTGGGATCAGGTGCCTACGAGGAGTAAGCATCTCCTGTCGACCGGTACACGGAGTTATCCGTAGTCGAAATCAGTGTGCCAAGAACAGCCTGACAATTAGTATGAAACAAGCCAGACAGCATTTGACCCAATTTTTTGAAAGGTTGTCATAACGAAAATTACATTGCAGTGAACAGATGATAGAATTTCAAAACATGGGAGAAGGATTATGAATGAATTGACATTGACTAAATAATGTGAGACAAAAATGACAGTTAACAAATACTGAACAAAAATGTATGAACTTTTCACCGTGGGGTGAGACGACATGGCTCGAGGTTATCAGTATGTATGTTTATAGTTTGTTTACAAGATCACAGAGGGTGAAATCGATTTCGTCACATGGCAAAGATGTATCCAATCGAGTCGTAGGATATGTGAGTAAGCAGAGGTCAAAGAATTGTATATATTATCTACAAGAAGTAAAGAAATAAAAATTATCCTAAAAAGTTTAATAGACTGGTTCACGATTTCTTAATTTGAAAATTTCGTAAACAATAACATACTGCAATCTTTGTTTACAAAACAAATAATAAACTCTCTAAAATGAGCTTCTGTGATAATGTATAACCTTAATTTTTATGTGAACTCTTTTAAACACATTAGATAGTAGATTTTGATCATTAAAAGTGAAAAAGAATGTTTTTGGGAAAATCGTGAATCAGTCCCTTTAAAAGTGAAGTTGGATGTGTGATGGGAAATTTAAGGTTTTTGAAGGAAATAACTGTTATTATTGAATTCGAATTAAAATTCAATATCAATTGTGCAATTTCTAAAGATATATATATATATATATATATATATATATATATATATATATAAAGCACTAAATAATCACAACTAGGTACTGAAAATTATATATATATATATATATATATATATATATATATATATATATATATATATATATATAACAAATATGGTAAAAAAAATTAGGGGATGTACGGAAGTTTAAATGCCGGCAACAGGGACAGAGTTCAGTAGCCGAGACAGAATTTTTGGCAACTTCCCTTAACCTGGGAAGAAAGTTGGTGGACAGATTCATTAGTCATTGCAGTTTTAAATCTTTGAACTACTTCCAGGAACAGGACAGTGGTTTCAATATTCCCCACAGCCTATATCCTCTCACTAGAGGAAAGGCACACAGAGATCGCGGGAATTACTTCTATATGATTATATGCATGTCACATTTTGTGCCATATCTGACTTGAAAATACTTCTTCCATCAGCAATTCACAAATGTAGAAGTACAAGTCAGTTTTTGGTTAGAAATTTGATATGATGTATGTAAACCTTTGGAGGAGTGATGTTTTATGGTGAGCTGTTTTTAATACGTGACCGCGTCCTATAAATAGGTGTACAATTCTATGCACCACGGGAACAACACACCTGTTTTGTTTTAAAGAAAATGCTGAAACAAATGGCTTTCATCTCCCTTCTAAAGGCCAAGTCAAAATACCCGTATAGAAAAGGATTCACGATGTTGTTGATTAGACGTATCCTTAAGAGAGACAAAATTAGATTATAACTCTCAAAGTCAGAATCAAAAATAAAATATTTTCGAAATCTAGCACTCTCCATAATAGAGTACATATATATAAATGTCGGTAAATTTGTGATGACGTAAACTATCACAATAACCATAAACATTAACGTGAAACGATTTTTGGCATTGTTCCAAGCTTTGTGATTACGACCACGTTGTTTGCGAACTTGAATCTGATCACTGGACCCCACTATATCGGTACTTTGGACGGCGCTTTCGTCATTTGACGCTGTTTCGGTGGTAGCGGTGTTTGTTGCTGTGTTGGTTCTTTTGTCGGTGGACACACCCGCCGGATACGTCATTGATCGTGAGTCTTTGTTTTGCCGGTATTTCTCATATATCAATTTTCCCATCTGCACGTACAGAAAAATCATAGCAACTATGTTTCCAAATTGTCCAAGAAGAAAAAAGTTGTAGTAAAGCTTCCACAATAAATTGTTGTACTTTGTCATTTCACATTGATGATAAGTAAGGGTCTTGTTTTTCAAATGTGTCGGAAGGTCTAAAACATCGGCAAATTCCGTCGTGTTGACTTGTCCATGACGTACTCCCGAAAAATGCAAAAGGGGCGTACAGGATACCACAGAAACAACTGTAATAATAATCAGAGAAGCCCGTTTCCAAAACAGCGCCATCTGCTGGTGAAGAGGGCGACATATTTTCAGGTAACGGTTCACCGAGAATATCAGCAGCATCAAAACCGACATTGTGTTAGTCGAAAGTGCAGTAAAAGTGGACAGTCGACACCCTATGTCTGACGTAAATATCAATCGATGGAAATCGAAATACAAATACACGAAACATCCAACAACGCAGGAAATGAGATCTGCTAAGGTCAAATGAAGCATGAAATAGCGGCCTTTCAGCTGTTTGCTCTTGTGTTTATATAGCTTCCAGTACGCTGCAAGAACGAAGGTATTCCCAATTACACCAATGACAATGATAGCAATTGTTACAGCGGACGTCTGCGAGCCTCTTTTGGCAAACAGAGTATTCAGATCCCTCAACATTTGATCATGTGAATGGTTCCCTGAGCCCATGATGTCGGCCAAAGTCTAGAATACTAGTATCATCTTGTCTCCTAACTTCGTCGCAGGCTGTAGAGATTACAAATTAACTTGTGTGAGCATGTGAATTCATCTTCATGAGCTGGGAAATGAAGCCTTGTTCTAGAATGGAAGGGTAAAAAATCCTGAAAGCGCGAGGAGGAGTTAGACTCTAAGTGAAAAATTTACACTGTTTTTGCAGTGTTATATGGTCTGGATTGTTATAACTTTAAGGGTCGTACAAGAGTCATGGTAATTTCAAAGACGATAAACGGATATGTCGTACTGAGCACAATAGTTTTAATTCGTTCAGAAAACAGAGTGAAACGTCAAATAAGTATGTAACAGGTGTCACTTAAAAGTATATCGCTAAAGTGTAGTAGATACGGAAAGATAAATCTTTGCATGGTTATCAATTATTTCCTTTCTGGGGGAAGAACTGCATGCAAAATAACTATTTGTGTAAAAAACAAAACAAACATTAAGTGGCGGAAATTGTTATACTTCAAAAATTGTCAAATTGATTGAATTGACAATTATAATAATCAATTTATTTTGGGTTATTTCACAAATGGTACGACCACATCGAGTCAACGAACAATCAACTTAATTAACTCGCTGTTGTGTAATTTGTTTTGTGCTTAATTAGATTTCGCTTACGACTTGTTTTGTTACCTTATCCTCGGTGGTACCTACAGTACTCAGATCAAGTTAAGTTTGTGGGCGTAAAAGACTTTTCATAGAGAAATCTGAAGGTATGACAATACAAGTAATAATCACTGCATCCATAGTAAACAGTAGCCTATGATACTAGTAACTACACAAATCGTCATTATGCTGTACTTTGGCGTTTACTATGGAGTATTCATGACTGGCCTGTTTCCCAAGAACCAAAATATAACACTGATAAAACCACCGATCATCATCATCCCCTTAATGCATGTTATCTACAACCAAGCATGTGTGTCTAATGGATGACTGATAATTCACACGTACTTCCGCTCGGATATTAACCAGTGAGGCTAAATCCCTTTACTAATTGTCCTATTCTCAATGATGAATATACCCAAGCAGTCGTATCATGTTAAGACTCCACAGATTATCAATCATCTTACATCCACTCAATGAATCGAGAGAGAAAAATCCCAACTTTCTTCCAGTGCTCAAAACAGTAATACAAGTAATGAAAAAAGGTGAAAATAACGATTAGTGATCAATCTCATAAGTCCTATAAAAAATATAGAATTAAGAGTAGGGCAAAGACGGCCCCTGGGTAATTAAAGTTGAGATACACGTGTTGTATTTCCATGTATTTGATAACATGCAAATAGATTCTCCATTGCAGGCTGTCCACTTCATCAGGGTTAAATCACAATTAAGTCAAATTTGGATTAAAATTCCACCGATCTGCAAAATTATGATCACCAATCATAATCTGATAAACACTGCGATACAACCAAAGCCAATTACATCTAAAGCCAATCACAACCAAAGCCAATCACATCCAAAGCCAATCACATCCAAAGCCAATCACAACCAAAGCCAATCACAACCAAAGCCAATCACATCCAAAGCCAATCACATCCAAAGGAAAAAATCATTTGACCGTAATCCACTTGATAAAGCATTAACGCATCAGTATCTCCCACTCCCAGACTGCAAAACAAAAGAACTCATCCAACGTACTAAAATTAGAAATGTAAACACTATGATGTGACGTCACAGAGAGAGCGGAAAATTCCACCAAATCTCTGCTATGAAGAATACAACCCCAATTTCCAAGTAATAAATCAAAACAATGTTCCATTCATAATAAAGAAACCCAAACATCATTACTAGCACTGTGTATATCAACCAGTGAGGCTAATCGGTAAACGAAAGACCCACATAATGTCTCTTTTCCGGATAAAACTTGTCCCAATCGGGAAATGCACGTGTAGCTGCTTACCGCCTCGAACACGCTCAAATATTATTATTAAAAGCAATTTATTTTCCGCCACTAAAGCAAATTGAATACCCCTCAATGCTTCACCTATATGTAGTAAATACGTCACTAAGATGTAAACAAATATCTATACCACCTAGCCTTAAAGGGACTGATTCACGATTTTCCCCAAAATTTTGTTTTTCACGTTTGATGATCAAAATCTACTGTCTATTGTGTTTGAAATATTTCACATGAAAATTAAGGTTAAATATTATCACAGAAGCTTACTTTAGAGAGTTTATTATTTGTTTTGTAAACAAAGATTGTGGTATGCTATTGTTTACAACATTTTCAAAAGAAATGGATATGGATCTAAGTTTATTATACCTTTCACATTTCATGCATTTTTGGAGTAAAATGTGTCATCTAAAAATCAAAATTTGTGACTATGCAAAATTAAGATGCATTATATTACAAAATCAATATTTCACTTGTTTGTTTGTTTAAATAAAAAGACTCGAGTCTTTGTTTACATAACACAGATTTAAGGCTAAAATATTGCTTTTATTCTGGCATTTAGAAGGTCAAAAGTATGGCTGTCAACATTAAATGAGTTATATTTTTAAAGCTTAACATCAAAAATGAAAAATATTTTTTATCAAAAATCGTGAACCAGTCCCTTTAAAGGAACCACCAAGGTACATTGCTTTTCAGCAAATGTCTCCGAGGAATAAACATTGTAACAGTGCATTGCAATATTAGTCTGAGTAGGCATTCAATGCTTTAATGTTTTCGACAATAAAATCAGGCTGTTTGCTCAGTAGAAAAATCCTGTCAGTGTGACATCATCGGGTCCTGAGACTTCAAGTACATCTAGCAGATTACATATTACCTGTCATTTTAATAGATTTGCAAACCAGGCATGATTAGCATACCTAGAAGTATTAAAATTAGAAGATGCTGAAATAAATGTCTTTGATGACGATGAGAAGGAGTCTTTCGATGATCCTCAATCGCACGGAAATGAGAGATGTGAAGAGAATTAGTCTATTATTGGTCCTAATGATGACATTGGTGTCTAGAGGGGATATGTAGGTCAACTGGCAACAGAGCTTACCTAAATGTCTCTTTAGAGGACAAGAGGCCTAAAGCATAGAATATGCATCCATGCGTCAAAGCGGTTTACAGTAAAGTTTCTAAGAATAGACCTCCATTAGAGGGATCAACAATATACAACCATTTACAAGCCTTGATGAATGTAGACAAGGAATGGCAGATATGTGGCAAGATTCGAGCTTTCAAAGCAAAGAACGATGACATATATATTGTGTCTTTAGAATTTTGCTAAGCTTGCATAGTAAACAAGGTTTTACAGAAGGTAAGGATCATTCGAGGAAGAGGTCTGCTTAAGGATCTGAAGGGCGGTTTCGTTTTAACGATAAAAACAGTGCTTCATGAAAGGTAAAAATAACGAAAGTGATCCATCCCATAACTCCTATAAGCAATACAATATAGATAGTTGGACAAACGCGGACCCCTGGACACACCAGAGGTGGAATCAGGTGCCTAGAAGGAGTAAACATCCCCTGTCGACCGGTCACACCCATCGTGATCCCTATATCCTAATCCAAAGTTTCATAAAGTAGATATGAGCATTAGACTCTTGCTAGCTGTGACAAATCTCTTTGGCTTACTGATCACGTTCTACTCATTGCAATCAGATACGAATAGGACTGGCACTTGTACGATTGTTTAATCAGATGGCGGATATGACTTCTAGAGTTATCATGGCATCTATCGAAACTTATAAGACTAGTTGCAAAACGTTTCAACTGTTGCCTCTTATCTCTTTCTTGGAAAGTATATATAGATTCTGCATTCAAGCGCAGTGATTATAAACGATGCAAAAGAAACCCAACATCTACAGGGTAGAGAATTTTTTGCGACATCCAAGTAAAGGCAATTTAGTGAGACTGCATGCAGTGATACAAAAGACACCAGTCTACAGTCCCAAAGAAGATGACGAATAAGGATACAGGGTATAGAAACTTCAAACAAAGGTTACAGGAGAGAAACTCAACTTCCTCTAAGAGGTCAGATGAACGTCAGTTGTGTTTCGAGTCCAAAAGTACCAAATATGAAAATTTATTTAAAGAGCTCTTGTACACAAAGCAAGTTGCTTGCCAAGATATTAATTCCTACCCAGATAGAAGCATGATTAGTAAATTCTGTGGATAGTTGGAAATGGATAACCAACGCCAAAGGGCAATAAGTAAAATCTAGGCGGGATTGTGTATTCAATTAAAACATTTTCCGGAAGACAGCAAAACAAAAATTACAGTAACCAGATTTGAAGAAACAACATTTTATATTACTAGAGGATCACAGCCTATTGGGGGAAAATACAGTTCCGTCAAACCTGATACATGTAGGTAACGGATTTTACAGCTCCATGTTCAATTCTGAATTAAAGAGTTCTGAATACATACTGGAGATACCTCAGTTCACAATGGAGACTTTGGGGTCTATGATTCAGGCTTGGCACTATATTTGGATATAAAGGAGGTGGAAATCGATTGGGCACGTCTTGAAAAAAGATTAAGACCACACTAAGACAGTCCTTCTCTGGACACCAGAAGGAAGGCGCAGAGGTAGACCCACGGTAACATGGTGTCGTATCAGTTAGTCGGAAATGAGCCAACTTAACCACTCACGGGGAAGCCTACAAAATATGGCCAAGGACAGACAGAAGTTTGTTGCTGTCCCAGGGTAATGGAGAGTAAGTAAGTAAACAACCATAGAATTTGCGAACATGTTTCCCATTGCACATCCTTGCAATTCTATTGTCACCATAACTTCGTACATAGATTTTGATGAATCTGTATTGAACAAGAATATGTGCATAATGTTTAGAATGTGTGATGTTGAAAATCTGTAATGTTGAAAATGTGTTATGTTCAAAATCTGTAATGTTCAGAATGTGTGGTGTTCAGAATGTGTGATGTTCAAAATCTGTTTTTGTTCGAAATCTGTAATATTGAAAATCTCTAATATTCAAAATATGTGATGTTCAGTATCTGTGATGTTCAAAAGCTGTGATGTTCAGAATGTGTGATGTTCAAAATCTGTGATGTTCAGAATGTGTGATGTTCAAAATCTGTGCAACATTGAAAATTTCTAATGTTTAAAATCAGTAATGTTCAGTATATGTGATGTTCAGAATCTGTAATGTTCAGTATCTGTGATGTTCAAAGTCTGTGATGTTCAGAATTTGTATTGTTCAGAATTTGTATTATTCAGAATTTGTATTGTTCGGAACCTGTACTGTTCAGAAATGTCAAAATCAAGTGTTAATGAATCTAATACTACATGTAGTACCTAATCATCTTATCAATTAAAGCGCACTATTCATGCAATATCAGACTGAAGTGATGTGGGAACGTGGTCGCACTAGCTGAGCAGGAAATATGTGACTGAACTGATGTCGTACCATGGTCCCACTAGCTGAACAGGAAATATGTATGCGGGAAAATGGAGAGCAAGACTGTGAAAACATGAAGTAAATGGTAATATTAACACCAACAAAAATTCTCATTTGCCGATGGTTATAAGATTAGCCCTCTCATTTATATTGCCTATAGAAAGCTCAAAACATTTAAAATCACATTCATAGTGTGGTTGTTTTATTTTTGTTGGTTTTTTCTCCTTTCTTTTTCCAATTTGGAAATGAAAGCGAGGAGTTTAACAGTTTGTTCCTTACAGCGGGTGCGGGGTAACGCCTTCGTTGCATTTGGTCCCCTTGGACAATTAAATTAAGTCCCCTGAAAAACTTTGGAAAATGAAGTAACCACATTGGACGGATCATTTTGTATGGGTGATGGGAAGATTTAATACCATGAAACAATCTCTCTCTGTTTCTCTCTTGCGTGTGTTCTATGCTTTAGTTATCAACCTCTCCTATGAAGGGCGAATATAACGAACAGTGATGAATTTCATAGCTCCTATAAGGAATACAAAATAAAGAGTTGGGCAAACATGGAACTCTGGACATAACAGAGGTGGGAGAAAGTGTCAAAGAGGAGTAAGCATCCCATGTCGACCGGTCACACCCGCCATAAGCCCCATGTCTTGATAAGGTAAACAGAGTATCAGCTGGTGTGCCAAGAACGGCATAACAATCGGTATAAAACACGTCAAAAAGCATTTGACCCAATGATAGGTTATATTGGCAAAATATATCACTATAACGACCATAAAATTAAACCCCTTAACATCAATTTGTTTGTCAGTAGCCAGCTGCCTCGATTTAAAAACTGATTATACGCAGAACAAGCTCTTGTGTAACGTCCCATTGACTGGGGTATTAAAAGTGTCTAAAATTGAGGCATGGATTTGAAGAATTTCATCTTTTGAGAGGGAAGTTGGAGTATAAGTACGATTACTAAATGTGGATTTACTACCATGTTCGTTTAGAATACAGTTGTAATAATGTTACGAACGAACAAAATAATGTTAAAGTGCAAGTGGCTATATAGACCAACATTCTCTATGGATAAATATTTCTCTTTATATCAGAGAATAAAAAATAACTACAATTATAGGCAATAAATCAAATCACGGTACTGATGAATGCTAAGAAAATGTCTATTCATATATTGTAATTGTAATTAAAAGATTTATATAGCGCCCTATCAACATTAGTTCTCCAAAGCACTTTACAAATGTGAGAGAAAAGATAATATAAAATCGATGTGCACATACATGTGAATAAAATATTCATAGTGTCAGAATTAAAATGCATAATTATTATTATGATTAATATATAGTGCCTAATGAAATGATATAATTACCCTAATAACATATAAAACAATTTAAAACAACCCTTAGGAATAATTATATACAAAGAAAGGACACTAGTATATTAACAAACTACAGGACAAATAGCAACTGAAGGGGTTTTTTTGTTTGTTTTTTTCTTTTTTTTTTCTTTTTCTTTTTTTTGGTAATAAAAAAAATTTAACAGCACTATAAGAGCTGCAATGTAAGTATGTATTTCACAAATTAAAAGCTAATCTAAAAAGATGCGTTTTGGAGTCAGCTTTAAAACTAGACAGTGAAGTATATTGTCTGAGTTTAAAAGGCAGAGTGTTCTTGAGACTTATCCAAACGTCGATCCCCTTGTTTTCGCACGTGTCCGAGGTACCTGGAGAAGATGCAGAGATTCGGATCTTAGTGATCCTGTGGGATTGTAAACTGTACGGATATCCTTTATGTAAACTGGAGATAAGTTGTTGAGAGATTTGAAGTATAAAGAAGGATCTTATATTGAATTCTGTATTCAACTGGGAGCCAGTGAAGATATATTAGAACAGGAGAACTGTGGTCGGATTTTTTTTTTGAGCGTGTTATTAATCTTGCTGCCGTACGCGCGTGTTTTGTACCCTCTGAAATTTGCTGGTGTGTTGAGAATGAACACCATAAAGCAATGCATTTCCGTAATCTAATCTGGATGTAACTAACGAGTTTACTAGAGTTTTACATGCTTCATCATTGATAAATGAACGGATACAGCCAATTCTGCGAATGTTCACATATGCTGAGCGGGAAATAGAAAGACAGTGTTTTTCAATGGTAAGGGATTTGAGTGTTGTTCATCAGAATTTAGAAATTTAATTTCACATAAAGTCTCACTAAAATCTATCCAATTAAATAATTGGTTGACATTTACACTCATACACAACATCGCATGTCAATCAACACCAGGTTATGTGCACTTTGACCGGATGCTCTCACATGAAGATGCCTTAAGTACGTTCGGGTCAAATAAAGACGAATATTTGTAAAGAGTGTTTAATTTATACACATATCTAGAAAAACTTTTTAACAGCTTGCTTTCATCTCGAAAATTTGTTGACTTTCAGCCAATCAGAAAGCTTATGTAAAGGATTTTTGTATATATTTATGAATCAATAATATCTCGGTGATAACATAAAGTCCAAAGGTGTATTGAAATTTGTGGGCATTTTAAAATTTTAACACAAATGAATATTAAATTTCATACATCTAATTTCATACAAAGTTCACTGTTAAGCCCTGAATTCATTCAGGACTACTAAAATATGCATTTTACATGTATCAAATCAGTTTAATTTCTTTGCTGAGAAGGGTTAATTAAGTAGCGGCCAGAGGAGTCTGGTTAAACAAAACTACGTACACCTGATCAAAAGCCATATTGGAATTCAGATCACTTCAAAGAGTACTTTTTATACTTGTACAGAACTACAGAAGGAACATATGCAGCAACTCTGAAGAAGATTAAATACTTAATTCTTTCAAAAGATTCCTGTCAGTTCTGCATAGTGAAAACTGGTCAAGTTTAGCCTCATGCTCAAGGCTCCAGGAATGGACAAATAAAATTAAAGCTGGTCCAAAATTGACTACTGTTTATTTTTTAGGGGGTGGGCTGAGGGAATTCCTACTTTGTATAGATGTGCGTCTCGTTTTTATAGTAAACTTTGGGAATGGAATAGAGCTTAGAACAGATAGGAAAAACCCATGGAAGTGTTTTATTCTTGGCACACTGATTTTGACTACGTATAACTCCGTTTACATGATCAAGATATAGGGCTTACGTGGAGTGTGACCGGTCGACAGGGATGCTTACTCCTCATAGGCACCTGATCCCATCTCCGATATATCCAGGGGTCCGTGCTTGCCCAACTATCTATTTTGTACTGCTTTAAAGGAGTTACGAGATTCATCACTGTTCGTCATCTTCACCTTTCATAAAAGCTTCTTGAGGGCATTCAAGACGGCATACTTCACAGCCACTAAAACAGGCGTACTATATTCATTGAGATTCATACGCACAATGTTCACAACTGCATCACGTTCATGAGGAAATGGCTATCATTCAATTGGTAAAAAATATGGAAGGCAAAAACATTGGAAATGTAAAAATTAGGAATGGGCACTTGCCAAAGGTAGCTGTAGAACTGTAAAATGTTTACAGGTTTACACTGTCTACACTGTCAACTTAATCTTTTCGGAAAGCTACAGTTCTGCAGTTAGCACCAGATTTGTGAGCTCTGTACACCCTTTTTCCAATCCTGTGCAAGATTTATCACTATTTGATACAGCCATATTTCTATATAATAATTTGGCAATTGTGAATTTTCTTTTCTTTTTTTTTCTTTCAAGTTTCTAATTGTTAAATTAGGCAAAAATTGCCATCATATTAATTTTCACATTGATTTCAGATTTCATCAAGATACAGATTACAACAAACAATGAAATGAAAACTCCACTGACAATGTATTCTTTATGTTGGTAGGCACTACTATTTGAAGACATATATATATGCATGAATAAAAATAAAAATATGTTAATATTTTCAACATTTTTATTACATGGAGTGATTTCCCTTTGACAAGATACACCACTTTCAGCATTTCTAAGAACACCAAGCAGTTTCCAATTCTTTCAATATTACAATCGTCTCCGCAGTTTATGTACAAAAATTATAACGAGATACACATTAATTAACTAGATTCTGGTTTTAATAGTCCCTCCTCGTCAGGGGGAATACCCAGCTCTTCATCTGTCCACTTGGAGGCATCAGGGAGTTTATGATGGCCACCCTGAAATTGACATCACAAATTGCTGACAAAAGAATCAATGTCAAAGGAATGATTTCAACATAACTGGTTGTACCTGGAACTGAGTTTATATACCCACCCCCCCCCCCCTCCCTGTTAGGAACCCCTGCATTCAATGACAGGTGATCTCACTACACAGCTACCGAGACTGACATTGTTTAAATCACCATTATTCTGTATGTATATGCTGATAGATACAAATGGTATTCAACTACATTTTCTAACACATGACCACTGTCTATATATTTACCTACAGTTCTAACTCTTTCATGTCTCTCTGAGGGCCATTGGATGGAAATAAAATAAAATTTCCTCATGTACCATGTAATCACCAATTTGAAACCAACATTACCTATCAAGGGATGTGAGATTTCCTATCATACACTGTGTGACATCATTAATTAGGACATCATACATTTTCTTATTATTTACATCACATGGTGTAGTAAAATGCAGGTACTTTGCATTCAATTTGATGTACCTTGATGGGGGGACAGCCTGGGTTTTTCCTTTAATTTTACACTCTTTCTGATTGTCTAATCAGTTTAAATTGAAATGAGGATTTAAAATTTTTTTTATTTTCTCAAAGCTCATAAATTATGCACAAAACTGTGGATAAAATGCGAGACTAAATGTGCAACATGACTGCCCCCTCCCCCTTCCACCAAAGGACACTAATCCAACCTGATCCATATAAGTAGTATTCTCTTGATACATCTAAATCCTAAATTTCAATTTAAAATGTCCATGTACATCTATGACTGAGATAATGATAATTGTTTGAATTTTTCTAAGTCCAAGGGGCATAACTCTGTAATAAATAATTTAAAAGAACCAAATAAGAACTTGACCTGTATATTATAATTCCCATGATGTATTTATATACCAAATTTCACTTTATTCCCCTAGAAGATCTCAGTTGAATATCTGCATCCATAGCAGAGATAATGAACAGATATCAAATTACAACAGAATACATGAAATGTAGGGCAGAAAAGAGTAACACTATATATATACTATATAGCTAGGATATAGCAGGGGCATAACAAATAATCCTTCATTAGTACCAGTTTGGGATAGGGGAGTCCCACCTCAGAACCAAGATTTATTGTCTAGGAGTTTGCAAAGCCTGTCCTAGACTGAAAATCTCATCCCCTCAGTGGAATTTCCTAATCCAATAGTTGTACTAATGAGGGATTCTGTAAGTACTGTATTGTGCATGTAATGATATCCGAGGGCCATTCATATGCCAACTCCATGTACTACAGGTAATACTGTAAAAACATCTACCGAAGAAACCTTTATTGGATATAGTGTAGAAGGAACATCATCATCAATCCAGTTCTGTTCAACAATCAATAGAGACTTTCCAGGATTAAAATTTTGAAATTTTTTATTTATACACGTATTATAAATTCTATTCCATACCGTCCAATGATCAAAATGTGCCATCATGAAGTAGGAGAGCCTAGTAAAGCCAGCCAGTGCTAACACAGTTCCACAGATCCACACAACATTGTCAGGTGGCGGTCTGCCAACGGTCACCTTGTAGGTTCTGTCTCTGTTAAAAACAAGAGAGGTAATGTCATTGTAGACAATCAAATTATGTCTACAGGTAGATAGAATATTCTAAGTTCTGCAATGAAGACTTGCTATTGTGACTGAACTAGTAAAGGGGGGAAATGCTGAGGACAAGATAGCTGGAGGGAGGGAGGGGTTAGTCAATCCTCTTATTGTGAATATGTTCGTAATTCTGATGTACTCTCTATAGTGGAGAGCTTGTGGACTTCACCTGTAGTTTGCAAAGATGGTCAATCCTACGATGACAAAGCTTTGTTAAAAGAAATTTAAATGATCTTTTAGAACTTTTACTTTTTAGTAGGTAGTTTCAGTAATTAAGCTCAAAACCATCTACAATTTCAAAACCAGCTACGAAAATAAAAATTTAAATTACTGTCATCATTTGAATTTCAACTGAATAACTTGTTCTGTCAAAATGCAAGCTGGGATTTGAGTATTCAACTGAGTAATTGAATGCTAAGAAATACACTGGCACAGTATATCAACCGTTGTAGAGGTACTCAAGTTCAATACTTGACCACAAAAAAGTGGTAATTCTTATAAAAAAAACTATCTACATATATTCACTAGTGGGATTCAATACATCTTTAGTTAGAGTCACCCTTTTTTTAACAGTGTTGTGAGACCCGAGATATATTACTTGCCAAAAAATGTAAATCTCTTAAAGGGACTGATTCACGATTTTCCTTCAAATTTTGTATTTCACTTTAAAGGCATAGGGTCTAAGATATTAGTGAAATTTTGCATGTTCCAAAAGGTGGCAAAATTTAAGATCATAACTAAAAAATCACAAAAAGTTCTTCAGAATGTTTACAAACACATTGGATACGATAGTAATTACAAAATAATTCCCTGTTCTAATTTGCCTAAACTGGTACCCTGTTGACTTCGCATCTCTTATGTTTGTGTGTAGCCACCAATCTGCGGGGTACCAGTTTAATATATTGTCCTCCAGACAAAATTTTATTAAGGGCTAAAACGTCAAAATGACTTCAATTTCAAAGCACTGCAGATATAGATAACTCATAATTAATACTACAAATTTGTTTTTTTGGAGTTCTTCTTGCAAAATATTGTGATGTCATTTTTGAGATAAAAGATAGACCCTATGCCTTTAAATAATCAAAATCTACAGTCTAATATGTTTTAGAAAGTTTCATAAATTTTTTTAGGTTATTTGTCATGACAGAAGCTCATTATAGTTTTGAAAACAAAGATTGGGGTGTGTTACTGTTTACGAGTTTTCAAAATAAATGGATATTGATTCATGTCACATTTCAAGTATGCTTTAGGTAAAATGTGTCATTTAGAAGTTAAAATTTGTAATTGTACAAAATACAGATGCTTTGAATTACAAAATGAACGTTTCACTGGTCATGCTGGTTTGTTTGTTTACATAAAAAGACTCGAGTCTTTGTTTACATAACACAGAATCAAAGCTAAAATATTGCTCTTATCCTTACATTTAGACGGTCAAAATTTTGGTTGTCACATTAAATGAGCTATATTTTTTAAAAAAATTCAACATTGCAAATGAAAAATATTTCTTTCGAAAAACGTGAACCAGTCCCTTTAAATCTGAAGTACAAGCCAAGAAAAAGTATCGAAAAAGATATTAAATGATGATCCAATGTTTGATCTTTCAAATATATCAACATATTATTCGTTTACACCATTTTATTTCATTGGATGCAAATATATGAATACTATCATACATGTAGCTCTGCACTTAAGAAAGAAAGTTAAATATAAATTACAAATTTTAGTTAAAATGATCTTTTGAGTATTTCTGACTTTTATTCAAATTAGAAGCCTTTTAAGACTTCAAGAATAATAATGCAATTAAAAGTACAAGAGGTCCAAGGGCCACATCACTCACCTGAGTTACCTTGGCCCATATCTGAAGACTTTCCATATATATTTGCATGTAAAACCTTAGTTCGTATTGTGGCCCCAACCTACCCCTGGAGGCCATGATTTTTACAAACTTGAATCTGCACTATGTCAGGAAACTTTCATGTAAATTTCAGCTCTTCTGGCCCATTGGTTCTTGAGAAAATGATTTTTAAGTTACCCCAGCCGATTTTTGAATTTTTGTAATTATCTCCCCTTTGAAGGGGACATGGCCCTTCATTTGAACAAGCTTGAAAGCCCTTTACCCAAGGATGCTTTTGGCCAAGTTTGGTTATAATTGGCCCAGTGGTTCTTGAGAAGATGAAAATGTGAAAAGTTTACGCCAAAAACGTCGACAGACAATGGACAAATTTTGATAAGAAAAGCTCACTTGAGCCTTCGGCTCAGGTGAGCTAAAGACTGTTGAATGTAAGATTCACAATTCTACTTGATAGAGAAATACTATACCAAGTAAGTTAGCCAGGTTAATATTGAAACACATATATATAAAATATAATAATTTACATAATATTAAAGGGACTGGTTCACGATTTTTGAGAAAAATATTTTTCATTTTTGATGTTAAACATTAAAAATATAACTCATTCAATGTTGACAGCCAAAATTTTGACCTTCTAAATGCAAGAATAAAAGAAATATTTTAGCCTTAAATCTGTGTTGTGTAAACAAAGACTGAGTCTTTTTATGTAAACAAACAAACCAGTGAAATATTAATTTTGTAATATAAAGCATCATAATTTTGCATATTCACAAATTTTAACTTTTAGATGTCACATTTTACCCAATGAATGCTTGAAGTGTGAAAGATATGATAAACTTGGATGGATATCCATTTCTTTTGAAAAATTCGTAAACAATAACATACCACAATCTTTGTTTACAAAACAAATGATAAACTCTCTAAAATGAGCTTCTATGATAATGTATAACATTAATTTTCATATGAAATCTTTTAAACACCTTAGACAGTAGATTTTGATCATTAAAAGTGAAAAACAAAATTTTGGGGAAAATCGTGAACCAGTCCCTTTAAAAGCATCTCACAAGTAGTAATCTCAAAATCTTAGAGAAAGTGGAAATTAACTTAGCATTCCAAGCAACTAGTGAAGGCAATTGGCAGGGAAATTACTTATTTCGGAAAAATTATTGTTTCAATATTTACTTCTTCATTGAATAGAGAGAGAGAGAGAGTTGATGACAAGTTAACCGTTTGTTAAAGTTGACTGTTAACTGTCATGCAACTGGGCCCTGAGCTGAGGGTTACACAGTTTCATGTATATAGGTCTACAGTTGTGATCCTTCACCTATACAGCTAGTAACGAGTCGATATGAATAAAAAATTCTGAAAGGACATTACACAAACAGACAAAGCAATATCTTTTAACGCTGTGGTCATCTTATTTGTCGTAGGTCTATCCCTATAGAAATACTATACAGACAGTGCTAAAAAATGTCCTGGAAAGAAGAAAGTCTAATATTAATGAGATATCCCATCTTTGAGGTTCATTTCGCACAGTGTCAGTGTAATGGACAAAGAACAAGGTACGATTGTGTGTACACAAAAAGGCCCCAAAAATTTCTCCGTTTTAAAATGTGTCTTGAATAAAGCTTAGTACGTGTTTTAAGCAAGTTAAATATATGCCAAGTATACACTGTATACTACATGTATCTAAACTTAAATCAAATAGACAATTTATTAATTAGATAGTGTATATGCCAAGTATACCATCTCAACTTAAATCAAAGTTGTTGCTTATTTGATAGCATTATGACAAGCCTTTTTCACGCCTTTCTTCAGAAAAGAGCCTGATAACTGTTAAATTTCATGCAGATTATTGCTTAGGAAAAGGTGTGCCCATCTGTCGAGCAAAATGAAATTAATATATATTGTGTGTCAATAGAAGATGAAAAATGTATTTTTAATATGACTTTGCTCAGCGCATGGGCTGTATGTTTTCTGAAAGGAAAACCCCCTGAATTTATGAATTTTTTTCATTGATTTTGGCATTTTTGCAATTTTATACCAACTTCACGCTCCTTTCATATAACAAAATGCAATTTTTTAATCAAATTAAACATATTCTGGGTTCGCCTGAATATATTCCTTATTTGAACAGGTTGGGAACACTTCCCCTATAGCATGTTATTCTTGTTAAAACGCGATTATCCCTCTTTAGCGAGAAATAAACATTACCATAACCAGGTGTTTTCAGTGTCTATTGATTCAGAAATAATGGCAAATTCCGTGCATTGCTGAATAAGTGCGACACACACTCAACATGATGTGAATTGTTTCTATGAAATTGACAACATAGTCCAGAAATTGCATACCAAAGTTGCTGCGTAAGAGGGAAGCAGTCTGAAAACCAAAACACATCGTGAGTGTTTTTGTTTTGATTAATATAATTGCAGAAGTATCAGAGATTTTAGCACTTTTTCTTCTTTTCATGTGAAACACGAAGAGATGTACTCCACGGGTGTTTTTCTCGATTGTACAGGATATATTTACTCTCGCTAGAGAGGGATAATCGCGTTTTAGCGAGAATATCTCGCTATAGGGGAAGTGTTCCCAACCTGTTGAATGCCAGATTTAGAGACTCCTACTGAAATCATCAATTCTCTGGGCCGATGACTGTAGAAACTGTACCTGCTTCTTTCAAATGGGTCATACTAAAGGTTTTCAACATGTAACAAAAACTGGACTGTATCTGTCTGACGTACATCACAACATGCAGAAGAATGGTACAACAAACAGAGGAAATTCGAGTACCTCCCCCCCCCCCCTTTTCCACTAAAATATGCTTACGCGAGGGGAATCCCACGAGGATGCCCTCCCCCATTACGAATGGAGGTTGTGTGAATATTTCTGCGGGAACATCGCACACAAAGCTGGGCCAAATTTGGCACCAGTCGCCGCGACATCATTAATTTCTTCTTCACGAGACTTGCAAGGACACTGTTGTTTAGTTCCCTAATATTAGGAGAACTAGTACATGTGTGTGTAAACTCATGTTTCGGATAAAATTGGAAACTGGTATTTATAATGAGTAAATTGTAATAATAATAATAATAATAAGATTTTCAGTAGATGTTTGCATTTGAATTTTTGATAAACTTGCAGTTTCTTTAAACATCTGTGCTAGATACATCTGAAGATATAGGTAAACAAAATTTAGTCTATTCTCAGTTTATGGCCTCGGGACCTGATTTTTTTTTTTTTTTTTTTTTTTTTTTTTTTTTTTTTTTTTTTTTTTTTTACGATTTACTCTTATTCGTTTATGAAAATATTATTTCAAACGTTGGGGTATTTTATAAAGACACAACATGGGATACTATCTTTCAGTGCTTTATTATTATTTTTTTTATCTGAAGGTCCTAATATTAAAATACAATGTACGGTATATCGCCTATTTTGATTCAATTTCATAATCAATTAATTTATTCTCACAAGTCAAAAAATATGACTTAGAAAAATACGTACTTGTACATGTATATATAATCACAGTAAATTTGATATATATATGCGTGTTGAGGGACATATGTACACGTGTATACAAGAATGAAGATTACAGATTCTGATGGTGACCGTTTTATTTGTAAGACACGACTCCTATTGAGTACCAGCCATATCTTTTCATGGATAACTTGTTTTTACGGGACGGGTCCACCCATAAGCTAACCCTCAAAAATGAAAACTGAATTGGCATATCGATAGCACTGTTTAATTGCTAGAACTATACATACTTTTATCATGTTCCGGCCACTATTACATGTAATTAAAAATACCAGTGTCTATTGAAATAAGTTCTCGAATATGGAGTGTTATACATTTATTACTAAACCCTCAACGAATTGATTGTTAATTCCATAATCATTATAATACAATGTACTCTGATTTTAGTCCAACATGCCTATCATCGATGGTCATTATTAAGGTCTTCCGTAGCAACGGAAGACCTTCTACTTATTGTGCTGGTTAAGATTATTCTTATTATTCTTTTCTTTTTTTTCCCTAGACGCTAACTTTGAAGCTTCATATCTCGCTCATTCCTCAACCGATTTTGCTCAAATTTTCAGCTTTAATACATTTTACTAAAGACTTTCAAAATACTTTTAAACATTTTGGATATTCTCTTCCGCTTGCGAGTTATTTCCCTTTTAGTGAAATTTTAAGGGCTTTGGTTTCCAGATAAAGGCTCCGAGACTATAATAATTGGAGCAGAACACTGAATTGGTAAAGTAGAAGCATTGTAGTTGTGCACATCATATTTTGTTTTTTGATTTCGCCATTTAAAATGGCGATAGAGAGGGGTCAAAAATCAGGACGCCTGAAAGAGCGAAAATTTGCACATAATTTCCTTTGTATCTTTTAAACTAAAAATATTTTGTTAAGACATGTAGAATAAAAGTTGTGTAGAATTTCAAGAGCTTTTATTTGACACCAGTAAAAAGGGGCTGACCCCTTAAATTAGGGATCTACGGCCCCTAAAAGTTTTCGCTTTATAGCTCAAAAACGGCAAAGAATTCGATATGGCTTCCGATGGAAAAGTTGTTCTTTAACATCTTATTTATCTCATGAAATTATTATTTTGTTCGAATCTTGTGTTATATTAGAGTAAAAAGCTATACCCGTAAACAAGTAGCCATTTTCATTTGGCAAGTGAGCGAGAACTCTTCATGCGTATAACTGAAATAAACTTGCTAAAAATAACATACCTGACTACAATAGATACTAATATTCATTTTAAATAAGGTTTTTAACATGCTCTGTGGTTCAAATACAAATTATTTAATGATACATTTCTCTTTTTCTTTCGTTTTAACATAAACAAACCTTCAACAACAACAAAAGGAGAGAGATAAATTATCTTTTATTTGTTTCATATTAGAATTAAAATAAGTAATATACATAAAAATAAAACGTTCAAACGTAAAATAAATCATGGTCAATAACTGCAAGCTGTTTACATTCTTCACGGTCAGCGTTTTTTATACAGTTATGTAACCCAACTCTCGCCTCGCTCGCAGGTGGCCAGAGTGACAAGCTTGCATAATCAAAACAAAAACATCGAAGCTAACTCGGCTTTCGTCCATCGCATAAATAAACACATCAATTACTGGAAAATTATGTTTGAAATCATTTTGAATCCTTTTACATTATATCATACTTAATTAACAATTATATTATGTTTTATTTCAATTATAAAGTAATTGTAAAGATGCTACCGCAAACATTTCGAGTTAGTGATCAATGGACCTCATAATATTTGTGTCAAGTTATACATACATTTAAAAAAACCTACACAATTTTCCTGATTATTTATCGGGTTGTCATTTTCCTCACAATAAGTTTACGGTAAGGGTATGTGACGTTTCTAATTGTCAGAAAAAATCGTACAAAATAAAATGAAGTAGTTTTAAGTTTTATTAACTTATAATTGTCTGCATACAGAAGGATTTATTTGTCGGTTCATTTCATTTCATCTAAATACAATCATGCGTGCAAGTAAATGCGGTTTTTATAAGTGAAATGAAAAAGGCAAGAGCGCCCCAAATATATATATACATCTCAAGCGTCTTATTGTGTTAAATTTTGGAGATTCATCACATGTGGACAAGCAATCTGTGATTTAACTCTACTTTAGCCAGTTGATACACAAGCTTTCTGCATTCTCTACAAAGTGAAAAAAATGGATCCTTTTTGTAAGCATAACAAATAATTTATAAACTTAATTTTTTAAATCACGGGTTCTTATCATGATTATACCAAATCTAAACATGTATAAAAAATCATCAGAAATCCACATCGAATCAGTCTCATTTCATTCAGTCATTAACTGCAAGCATTTTACATACACACCGGGGTTTGTTCTTGTTTACAATTACGTAACCCATGGCTCGATTGCCCGAGTTCGGAGCCATCGCATGTGTACCAGCGATCAGCGGCAATACATGTACACACAAAAACATTACCGTTTTAATGTAATTTGCAAACACAACGATTTACAGAAAATTATGTTTTTAATAAAATCGGATTTTTCAAATGATTGGTGGAAAAACAGGAAGTTCCAGTTCCCACCCTCCAATATTTTTGCCAACATATGCTTGACAGTATACAATACAGATCGTTAATTTACGGTCATGCCCTTTCCAGGCACGTAAAACCCGGGGGGGGGGGGCAGGAAACCTAACGTTTTACTGTTAATTTACTATGAAAATGGTCATTGGAAGGCCTGTTGCCCCCCCCCCCCCCGCCCCCCCCCCCCCACTTTTGTAGTGAAATGCGCTAATGTTATGTAAAGAACAAATTTTTTGGTGTACAGAAAAGTTGGAACCTACCCCACCCCACCCCACCCCCCACCCCCCGAAATAGGATTTTTGACTTTGGGAAATTGTCCGTTTTCTTTCTTTCTTTTTTTTTTTTTTTTGCTTGTCAAAGATTTTTTGGTAAGTGGAATTTTTTTTTCTGGCTGCCCCCCCCCCCCCTTTCAAAAACGATGTTACGTGCCTGCTTTCAATCTGCCTTATGTTTACCTCTTTTGTTTTTACCTATTGAGGATTTTCTGTTTGGTTGCCTGCCTCTAACTATATTGCTTTATACGGACTTGACTCGTGACTCTTATAATGATAGTACGCTGATGAAAATGTCTTTGCGCGTTCATTTCGGTGTTGAAAATGAATACACTTGCCGGTCAATGGAAGGTTTGGATTTAGATTTTTTAGAAATAAAAATTGAGATAGGACTTTAAATTGATACATCATTTTATATATGAAAAAACCTTATTAAGATTTACTTATTAAAGAATTGATTAATCATATTTTCCTGTTGAAACATGAAAATTTGAACACAGATTCTGAATTGCATACATGTATTACTTTAATTTATAGTAATTCAAAAAACCTGCTTCCTGGGCTTCGAGATTCAAGGCCTTTCTTCTTATAAAGATTATTAATGACAATAACATAAATAATCTTGATGTAAGGTCATTTGCACCATTTTTAAAGGTTTAAAAGTTAAAAATTGATTAGAGTCTTAATAGATCTAACTAATGGCAAATTTTGATTAATACTGAAAGAAAAGTTTCCATATGATCAAAGAAAGTGTCCTGGCCTTGACCCATGCTCATATTGTCAAGTTCACTTTTTTGAAAATACAAACCCTGTCCTGACCATATGCTGTAATGAAGAAACATTTAGATTTCATACTTACAACAGATTTTCATGTTAATTGAGGCTGCATTAGGACCTGACCCAAGGACATATGGTCAAGTTCAAGGTTTTTATGTCACACAGCTCCGACGGAAGACCTCTCGTTGCTTTGCAACGAGCTTTGCTCTAGTTGTTCTTTATATTTCATCTATGTCGTTCGGCTGTACCAGACTAAACCATCTGTATATATATATAGAACTTCTTTTTTAATGCTATTGATACTAAATTGATAATATTTAGAAGGAGCAGGTGACCCTGTAAATTTCACGACCCCAGGGATAGAGACATTTTATTGACCAAGTTATGAATAATGCAAATATGATGTCAGAGACACTTTAAATATAATTGTCAATGCAGATATGATGAGAGACTTTTGATATAATTGTTTGTTTTGTTTTGAACATATTTTATTGATGAAATCAAAAGGACTGGGAACAAGTTCTAACAACTTTCAAGTCCATCTCTTAAAATATTACATTGTCATGCAGGGTGATAATTAACAAGTAAAATGTACAATGATTAAACCATTCTACAAGTTTAATTCTTCTATAGATTTATGAACAACTGAAAAAAAATGTTTATATTAGTTTGCAGAGGCAAATTGACATCACCGCAGAATAACAATTTTGTATCAATATTGACCAAGTCAAGCATAAAAAGTCGATTTAAAAGATTATTTCTAGCTCTAGAGTAATTTTTACAAGCGAAAAAGAGATGCTATACATCTTCGTAAATATATCCACATGCACAAAACGGAGAATTTGTAATATTTCGTTTATAAAGATTATAATTAAGTATACAGTTGTGTCTTAGTTTTGTATGAATATAATGTTGATGTATCGTTTTCCAAAAGAGTAATATGATGGTGGTCTTGTAATGTCTGTTATTATATTTTGGAGGATTGAATTTATTGAGATGGCTTCTCTGCTCTACATTGAATAAATTCCACTGTTTTACAGAGTCAGCTACAAATTATTTTTTGAATAACTCTAATCTGCATTTTGGAATACTAGTATATAATTGATCTTTGTTTCTAGTATTATAAAGGAATATATTTTCCTGTTTATGTGAAATAATTTCATTTAAATAATCAGGGGAGCTACCATTGCAAATTTTAAACATGGTAGCCATTTTGCGATATATAATGTCTATTTTGTAAAGTTTGCCGGCGTGTTTCTGAATGAATGGATTCACTAGATGCAAAAATAGGAAGACCAGTAACAATTCTACTGCATATAATTGTACTTTTTCAAGCTTATCAGTATCGTGAACAGAACAGCCATCCCAAACAATCTAAGCATATTCAAGAGTAGGTCTAATAAATGCTATGTACAATTTTGACAGATCTTTTCTACCAATTTTGAACTTTAGCTTTTTTCAAAGACCTAATTTAAAAAAAAAAAAGATTTATCAACTATGGAATCAATGTATAAAGACCAACTGAGATGATGTGACAATAATAAGCCTAGATGACGATGGACTGGAACACACTCCAGTCTATCACCTTGAAAAAATAGTTCGGTAGAACAGAGTTATATTTTTTTCCGAAAAATAAACAGTTTTATAATTAGTCTTGGATAAATTGAATTTTAGTAGCCACTTATTTGACCATTTTTCTAATATATGTAAATCATACTTAAGTTTATATTCAATTTCTAGCATATTACAGTATATATGAGGATTGCTGGAGTGAGTTGTCATCAGCAAATGATCTACACATTGATAGTATATTTACAGCAACATCATTAACATAAATCAGAAAATAGTAAAGGTCCTAAAACAGAACCTTGGGGTACATCAACAAATATATCAAGTTTTGACGATAAGTCCTTATACATTACTTTTTGTGATCTGTGACTTAATTAAGTAGCTTCTGAACCAATGTGAAAGACTACCAGATATACCATACGTTTGCAATTTAGAAATGAGACCATTATGCCATACTCTATCAAATGCTTTTGATAGGTCACAAAATGTCATACATGATTTCCCTTCACCAATACTTTGAACAATACTATGATAAGTTTCTAATAATTGATAAACTAGGATGTCCTGGTAAAAACCCAGCTTGATATCGATAAGATAGATCATTACTATGAAAATAATTATATACAATCTTGAAAATAATTTTCTCCATAATTTTACTAACACATGATAATAGCGAAACAGGTCTATAATTACATACTATTGAAGGGTCTTCCTCTTAAAAAAAAGGGGGGGGGGTGACGTGAGCAATTTTCCAAAAAAAAGATGGGGAAATATGATCTGTTGAATAACATAGTAAATGGTTTGACAATGGTGGTTTTAGTTGATTTCAACAATTTATGGCTAATACAATCTGGGCCAACATCTTTATTAATATAATATAATTGTCAATGTTATATGAAAGATAATCGCGGACATAAGTTGAAATAAATTATACCAACCCTCAGAATATCAAAATTGCTAGAAGAGTATGTAACTTTAACACAACTATATGTGTATACTGTTTCATTTTCATCGTTATTTTTATTGTATGATATCTATTTCTATATGCCAATGTATGAATGCTGCTGTCGATAAATTGAATTAAGGAAAGGCCGTGCTTTTACGTATCCGGTTTTAAATTTTAAACACTGACTAGAAAGTTCCGGTTATAACTTCTTTGTCTAATGTTTGTAGTTTACGAGAACTGTACGAGTCAAATTTAGCATTCAATTCTGAATCTTCAGATATATTTACCATGAATTATTATAGTGTCAAGTCTTCACTAGCTCCAATGGTACAAAGCAATATAATATCTACACTGATCTCTAAAAGGCTCAATATATAGCTTATAATCTAAGCCTGAACAAGTTAAAAATAATACATAGGCATGACTCTCACAGTGGAATTCAAACTGTTTTTAGTGAGTTTGTGTTTGGTTCAAAGAAACCCAGAATTATAAAGCCTCAGAAAATCATCAACAAAGTTGTTTAATATTTGAACTCTTCTTCATACGTACTTTCAAGAAACAAAATATTTTGTACATGAGCTGTAGCTGCTAGAATCTACATGAATTTATTTTTTCTATAAGTATGAGATAGCATGTATGTATTTTTATGTATGATATGATTGATAGCCAAATAAAAAAAAAGGGGGGGAAGAAAAATAACACACACACACAATTGTGAGAAAAAGGAAGCCCCCCCCCCCCCCCCCCCCCCCCACTCCTCGTGTTCTAATTGTCTGGTAGGACAAAATTTTCAATATGTTTTACATATATATATATTGTTATATTCTGTTAATCTTGATTTTAAGACTGTATTTGCTGTTACAATTTACTATTTTCAAAGTGTGCAAAGAATAATTGTAAAACTTAAATTTAAAAATGGGGGGGGGGGGGGGGGGGTTACGTATTCAAGAGAGCATTCTGCAAAATATCTCTGGTCAACTATAGTAAAATATGGTTTTTTGTTAACCTTAGATATAATTCTAAATATTTTTAAAGAAAAACTGGCATGTAAACATTTTAGATTTTGAGAATTTTTGAAAATTGCAATATTCTGTGATTTTTTTCTGAAGGATGTGAGCAGATTAAACAGCAGTTGTGTATGTTTTCAATTGAATATCTTTAAAAATTCTCTCAGTAAATGAATATCTATTCGTTTTTATATATTATAGCTTAATATGATGTGCTTTGGTACATGAATTAATAAAACATGGGATCATGCATCCTTGTGTTAAAATTTGGCTTTTGCATTTGGGGGTATATGTGCTCTGTAGCTTATGAGTTGGTAAAGTTATTTAACTGAAAAAATATTTTGATTGACAGAAATTTCTAATAGTATTTACCTACCTTAAATCAAATTCGAAAGAGATTGAAAGAGCGACAACTCCAATTTTTTTCTAATTGCCAATTTTATCCGTTCGCACTTTTCAGGCCATGTTTTCAAATTGGTTTTTAAAAAAGTAACAAATAATATTCAAAGGACATTTTGTTTCACAAATTGATATGTTGTACAAGAAATTGTTATTTCAAAACAAAAATTATGATGTGACAATGCTCCTATAACTTACAGATGATTATTCGAAACTGCGGTTTATTTACCAATTAATCAAAATATGGCATCCTTGGCAACAGTAGGCCTAGGTGCTTTGTAAACTGAGATGAAGTATCTCCTTGATTGATATGGATTCAACCACGTTTTGAGGTAGAGTTTTGAATTTCCAATTTGCCAGAGTAGGAAATATGATATTTATTTTGATAAATAAACTTCTTATTAAAAGAGAATCGCGATGTGAAATGCAACATGACCACATTTTGTTTGGTATACTGTATCATGACATCATGTTCTTTGCCGACTTTGTACAGTTGATTTCCAGTAAAAAAGAGGCTTTCGTGTGAAAGATAATTCTGCTACAAGTTTAGGTGTTGATAATACACCAAAATCAGATGTTCGATGTACTACGTGCACACGATTGTTAAATGATTAATTACATATTAATTAGGCCTATACATGTAGATCAGTACATATACTAGGCTTTCATGATTAGAAATGAATAATATAATACTGTTATGCAACTAACGTCTTTGGATATCTTAGAAAACACTTTCATTGCAAGATGGAGAATTCGCCTTACCATATTTGATTTTTGCCATGTATCATGTGTTATTATGAGAGGGAGAGCCAGAGATTGAGAGTGCTAAATTTTTTACTGTTATACCATTAAACTTTGGTGTATTGAATCTAGATATAAAAACTATAACATAAAGAAAATTTATAACTCATTTCATTATATGCATGCATT
Organism: Ostrea edulis; assembly: GCF_947568905.1. Taxonomy (NCBI): domain Eukaryota; kingdom Metazoa; phylum Mollusca; class Bivalvia; order Ostreida; family Ostreidae; genus Ostrea; species Ostrea edulis. The sequence goes on along the minus strand of NC_079166.1, from coordinate 75,255,807 downwards.
GTACCTGATATACTTCTTCATATCCCAATCTAATTAATGTAATTATACCTCATTTTAAAACACTATATCCATGCACTGATTATGAATATATGCTTTGTGTGTGGTTGTGAGTGTCTTTTGAGTTGTTTTACTGATTTAGGTGCTATTTAAGCAAGATTCATGCCAATTCCAAAAGACTAACCCAACAACACTCGTACCCGGACTGATCGAGTGACTATATTATATATATATATTATCATCATATCAAAGAAACTAAGTTTTACTACAGTTTCTATTTTTCCGAGTTTATGGTAAGAGTTTGAATTTACTCTATTGGTAAATATTTATCTATTACATTAATTTATAAATATTTTGAAATCATTATTTTAATATAACTAAAAGTGTGAATGATAGAGTGAGAGAGTACTTAATTATTTTACATATTTTTTTTAGATCCTCCTCCAGAAATAGGATATAATAAAGAACTTGAAGAACCCGAACCACCAGTGTGTTTTCATTAAATAGTCATGATGGTAACAATCATTTTTACTTTGTTTTGCAGAAATTGTGCCATAAAGTTTTGTATACCCGTAGTCATCTCCAAAATGGCGGTTCCTCTGATCCCAAAACTCAAGGGCATTCCTACCATCTTTGGCGAGGTCCTAGAGAGGAATGTCACATTTTGTGTGGACACCTCAGGCAGTATGTATAAAGGTCTGGATGTAGTTAAAGAACATTTAGTGGAAACATTACTGAAGCAGGCCAACAAGTCTGTTAGCTGCATGTTCAACATTATTGAGTTTAACTCTGAAGTTACCCAGTGGGCCGACAAGATGGTGAAATGTACCCCAGAAACTGTGGCAGTGGCAACCAACTGGGTGAAAAACCTCAGTGCTAAAACTGGAACAAATACCCAGGGTGCTTTGCTAACAGCTCTGTCTGACAATCACTGTGAAGCAGTATACTTAGTAACGGATGGTCTTCCTGACCAGCATCCGGCAGACATTTTGGATCATGTCGGATTATCTGGCCACAACCGGCCGATCCACTGTATTTATCTGTGTTCTGAGGACTCCACAGATCAGGCATCTGTAGAATTTCTGGAGGACCTCGCAGTGGAATCATTTGGATCTTTTCATATAATCACGCTCACAGTCCACGGATGTGTGGAGCGCATCACCCCTATTTACCGTTCCGATCATGCTCACGAGAGAATCATTAGAACAGTGAATGGAACAATCCACAATTCCACCAAAAATTGTGGAGTATCCACCACACTTATGGTGGACCCAGAAGAAAGTCTACGACTAACCCCCCGCGTGTCCCTCCTAGGTCGTCAGCTCCCTTTTATGGACCCCCTGGGCCATCCCTACATGGACACCTGGAAGCACTGGTTCCTTCAGCCCTACAGGTATTACTACCCCCATGGATGGAGTCGATACAGGCCAGCGAAAGGATGGCTGAAGGCCCAGGATCTAATGCTAAACTCCACGGAATCTTCCCCCGTGTGTCCAGCGGCAGGGGCCCTGCTGATCGGAAAGAGAGTTCTAGCTCGGAGAATTGACGATGGGTATTTCTACATGGGCACTGTTCAAAGCCAGGTAAGTTTTCTCTTACAGTGTTTATTGTAGCTTAGAGGTTGATCTAAGTGCTGGATCATTGTTGAGAATTTGTGTACAGCATTTAGTGTGGGCATTAATTGTTCTAATGTCAGTACTGATTTTGATTGATTGTTCTCAAATTGACTCTTTGTACTATAACTTTTGTACTATTACTTTTCATACTCCCATGATCTAAGATACACACACACACATGTATAGATGTAGGGGAGGATTATGTTGTTTTTGTTCTGTTTATATATCTGTCTGCAACAATAGCCTTTTATGCCATACATGCAATTTTCGAGCTACACAATATAAAAACATCATACTTAGGTGAATAGAAAGGACCAGGTTTGGGTGGGTGGGGGTGGGGGGGGGGTGATTGATTAAGTCAAGGTCATTTACCTCAATAGATGCCAGTGGGCATATCATGTTTTACAAACAGATTTGTTTTACTTTCATCTCTGGATTTTAAGTATAAATGCATAACTCATGCATACAATATCATATTCAATTTACTTCAAATACCTTCAGTGGTAATTTTGACTGTGTGAAGTAAGTTCGATCAATATTAGAGTTTGAGAGGGTTTGCCATTTTATGTACTAGCATATTGGTAGACGGAATTGAATTTTCCTTCTTGTTATCAATAAATAATGGTTCAAGGTAGACTGCATGGAGTTTTGTGTATTAATGGAGAAAATAAAAAGATACATAATTTTAAATATTTTTTTTATCATTAATAAACTTACTTCTTCCATAGATTTTAATCGCATGAGTTCTTAATTTAATATTATAATGTCACAGAACTCAATCCAGCCTGAGACTTGTGACAATCGTCTCGAGATGTGGCTGAACATCCAGCCTGAGACTTGTGACAATCGTCTCGAGATGTGGCTGAACATATAAACGCTGATTAATGTTCTCGTAACCAGAGTGCTGTGTTTATACACTCCGTATCTTCACTCTGTAATCTAAGTCCGGCTTATTAAAGATTTATGATAAAACCACCACAATCCATATACAGCTCTGTCTTGGCCCATAAAGCTTTATCTCAATGGCCCTATATGGAGGGTACTTTAGTGAAAGTCAATTATTAAAGGGATTATCCTAAGGTGTAAACAAGTTTACAGAAATAATTACCAATGTAGATGATTTATATATATTATATTGTAAATGGCCCTATCAAATCTTGTCTGGATTTAATTACATAATGTACATGTAATGGCTCATTTACTAAGGGTTACTATGTTAATATTAATTACAATTTTGCTTTAGTTAATTTATAGAACTAAAACTGAAAAGACTTTCATTTAAAACAAAAAAACAATAGTTATACTGTTGTAATTAAAAGTGAAAGTATATATGTGCAGATGTGATGTTTAATATCAGTGATTATAATTAGTCACTATAGTCAGTAGAAAGTCACAATAAATATACTGATATAAATACAGCTGTATGATTCAAACTGACAGCAGCCATCATTGTCTCCAACCGCATGCAATTCTGTAAAAAAGTAAATGTATATTCGTGTTTTCATCAATCTAATAGATCCGTGCTGTACACTCTACATACGATTATACAGCGCAGATCAAAAAAGCCCGATTCGAATTACATTGTGTTTTCATTAGTCTAAAATTGCTTTTCCTGTCCGATTTACTTAATCAAATATTGATTGATTAATTTTATGTATGTCAGAGATCTAGGGGAGAGAGAGAGAGAGAGAGAGAGAGAGAGAGAGAGAGAGAGAGAGAGAGAACAACCAGAGACAGAAGTCAGGAGAGAGAGAGAGAGAGAGAGAGAGAGAGAGAGACTTTGCAATTACTATGACAACTAGACAGAGAAATCATGCTGTTGTCAAGGTTACCTCTTTAACCATGGACAGTGAAAAACATGATTTTGTATCAAACATTATATATGTTAGGGTCATATTGTCTGAACTCTATGGAAACACAAGGTTATCTAAAAGAGAAATATATTGATCTCCATTAATGTAATTACTAGATCGAGGAACACAATTTTTTGAATTGAATTATTTAACTGAACAATGATGTGTGAAATTTATCAGATCTTCCATGTTTGTATGCCAAGTGTCAGATTTGCTTATTCTTATGAGATTAGAATGCTCGATCAATGCAGGAAGATGCAGATCTTCAGAAGAAATGTACATTAAAAAATCCCTAATGAAAACACTTTGTGAATTATATTATACCAGTGAAAATGTATCTTTATAGTTGTTGTAATATGAAAAATGCATTTAAAGCTAATTAATCAAGAGTTACATAGCATGATTTTAACTAAATAAATACACGTACTAAGAGTTTGATGACTATGAAAAGGTGTCCATAATGAGACCGAAGAAAACCTTCATTTATTAAAACCAAATTTGACTAGATTTTTATGAATATATATAATGCAGTTCATTCTTGCTGGAAATTCGAAAAAGTTTTAATGGAAAAAAAATCCTGAACATTCTGATACATCTGTAACATCACCATTAATCACGGAGATTGCATGCTGTTGTGTTAGCTTTATGTTTCTGTGTTACGCTTTTATCAAATAAAATTCAATAAATTTTATAAATTAAATAACAATCAGCAAAAATTTTGTTTTTGTTCATGCAGGAACCATTTTCAAAAAAGGAGAGAAAAAATCCTGTCGCTACATGTAAATTTGTTTTGTAGGAGAAAGGTATTAATGTAAGTTCTGATTGCACACACAAGCATTGAAGACCAGGGTTCTGGGACTCTATATAACTTGTAATATGCTGCGAAATTAAATCTAGAGCTCTCTTTTTTACCTAAAATAATAGGCTTTTCCCATCAAATAACAGTCTCTTTCTTAGAACTTGCCCAGACACAAAAAGTGAGTAGAATTATAGATCTTTGTCTCTACAGGAAAAAAACCTAAAACATGCATGTACTAACATACAAATATCATAACGTATGTACAATGTATGTACAGCACATGTACAAAAAATGTACCAAATCTCCATATATCCATTGCACACAAAATAATATTATACTATCATCAATCTAGGAATCTCAGAAACAGGCAGAGATGAAGGTAATGTTTATGTGTATACTGCACATGTTACTTACTAATATTAATCAACATTCATGCAAATATATACTGCGCTAGTAATTCATATATATCCGTACAATGTATTATAACTGCTTAACAGTCATACTCTTGGACTGATAAGAATTGCTAGGAACCCTGCATGATGCTCAGTTATTGAAGATTTGAATGATAATGACATCCCACAGAACTTTATGCCAGGGAAGTGTTCATTGGAATTAGATTTCATTAAATATTATGTTAAGCTGAATGTCTAAAGTTACATTCCTCACTATAATCAGGCCAGCATATATTCATGTGGTTGCTAAATGCATAAAGGGAAGCAACTTTTGTCATGAAATAATTAATATAGTTCCGCCTGATACTGTTAGGGAAGTGACCCAGGAAGTATCCAGGTATATCTGTGTGTGTGTATGCTGGTATATCTCTAAATATTTCAGATTTGTTATTTGTTAATTTCTATTGTTTGATGTACATGTTTAAAAAGTTTTGATTTTGACAGCTATTAGAATTTGAAGGATGAAAAAATGGTTAGAATTACAATCAATAGTCATAATTCATTGTAATCTTTCTATTTCAGATTCTGTCTGACAAATTTCTGGTGGCGTTTGGTCCATGCAAACACGGGAAATACAAAGACACTAAATACCAGGACACGTTTATCTATGACATCATAGATTACGAGGATGCCAAACGTCACACAATTCAGACTGGGGACAAAGTACTGGCCCCTTGGGAACCTGAGGGAGAAAGGTTCTGCCCCGGGGTGATCATTGAGGGTCAAGAGAAACGACAAGTGAATGGTAAGGGGATTTAATACTTGAAATAAGTAATGGGGTGTTGGCATGCATGTATCATATTTTCCAAGTGACTGCATGTGACCTTTGACCAGACTATTTTAAACTCCGCTCTGCAATATTTGAAGAAAAAAAATTAATTTTGATTTTTAATATATATTTTTACTTTTTGAATTAAAATTTCTTTTTGGATATGTTTATACTAAAGTCCATGTGGTAAAATCTGAATGTATGACCACATGGTTTTGAAGTTAAAGTTTAGAATTAAATGTATGGAATCTTTTTAGTTTTGGTGGATTTAACATGTACATCTACTCATTGTGGATCCAGACTAGCTCTTATAACCAGTTCTTATTCATTGTGAATAAATTCTCCTGTCTATATAGCAGAAAAAGGGCTTAAGCATTGATTTTCTGAGTTTATAAAAATGTACCATTGGAGAAATGTTTACCTTAGTGTTTTCTTGTCAGTGTGTTTCATTGGTCAATATTTGCCGATATCTGGCACATATTTGTTTTGTAGACATACCCCTACAATCCATCACACTGTTTTTAGCGACAGTTTTTAAACATCTAGTTAGAAACGACTTCTCTTTCCCCACTGACAGGAAAAAGAATACTCCTTGTCGTGATCTCTATCTTCATTTTAAAGTGGGTTTAAAAAATGTCTACCGATTGAAATACTTGTGTAATGCCAACATCATTATAGTCAGATCACAGCCACTTAGATTAATATAAAGAAACATTGTTTCCTTCTTTACATTAGTGATGTTAACAAATCGACTGAATGCAGTATGATTTATACAGATATAAAGTATCATTAAAACCTTGAAGACTGCATGTTCATTCACACACTTGGAATATTCACTGTATTTACACTCAAAATCTAATTAGTCAAGATCTTTCAATAACTGTCAGGATTCTCAGAGACCACCTTAACTGCACAAAGTCTGCCATTGCAAAAAGGTCTCAATGAAGATTTTATCTGACTGTTTAAACTTCAAAATTTTCAATGTGCATGGAAGTTCTTAACACTGCAGTGTCTCAAAAATTATTTTAAATTCCAAAGGTTCACGGCAGTTTGGTGGGACATTATTAAAGATGCCTTTGGAATCATTCTTTGCTGAGCTCAGAAAACATTTTTGGTCTACATTGTATGCACTCTTTGCACATTTGCAGTATAAAGTTTTATAATGCATGCCGTCTGTTTGTTTTTCTTCTTATCAGCCGACTGGGACTTCTCCTTTTTGACACATGATCAAAAAGATATTGATTTTTATTATGATGAGATTAAATTTTGTAGATTAGTCTTAATCTTCTCCTAAGCAATTGATTGAGGAATTAAATAAATAAAGCTGCAATAGGTATCCGTGCTCTGTGAAAGCATTTTCATGAACCAGAGTTTGACTTCATAATAGTATTTTTGAAAGAGAAAGAAATATTTTTAATTCTTCAGATTTGATATGAGTTTGGTTTAAATGAATGCAAGTGTATTCAGACATGGATAAAGTTTTGTTAGATCTGAGATCATGTAATGATGCATGTCCAAAATTTTTGGATAATATGCTCGTCTCTTCAGAGTCACCAGGCCCTGATTACATATGTTATAAAGATTGACAAGTTTACCCTGGTAATCATGCAAGGAGTAGAAATCTAATAATTTACAAAGGTATATAAAAATGTCATGAATAATTGAAATCAAATGTTGTGGTATTAGAAATTCAAAATCATAATGGCCTCCTGTAGTTAAAAATTGCAAATTTTGTGTAAAATCACCCATTTAGAATAAAATTAATAACGCCAAATGGGACTTCAATGAACACACTCATGATAGGCTATATCAATGCTAGCATGATCGCCTTAATCCATTGAGCCAGACGAGTTTTAAGGTGGCTTGACATATTGAACCAAACTTTTATTTCATGACTTGTTTAAGCACTTTTAAATTATATGAAGTATGATTTCACCATCAAAAGTGTATACTATAACAAGCTATCAATTATTTTATGTGGATTTTTTGTATTTTTTTTCCCAGATTGATAATAAAGGTGTTTTATGTTTGCAAATTTATAAGAGATTTTAAAATCCAAACTTCGATTTAATTTGATGCATCATATAAATATCTGATAAAACTTGCCAAGATGACTCATGTAGATGTTCTAATTTTTTTTAACAAAAGAGCATGTATCACATACTCTTTTGACGGTGAAAGTATACTTCATATGAGATATGTTTTAACGATCGAGCCATAAATGAAATTTCGGTGTACATTATGAGCCGGCCACCTTAAAGAATATATTTGCTATTGATAATGCACTGCAGCAGTCAGTTGCAGATATCAATTTAGATGATTATTACAAATCTATAGTGATTGAAATCCTTGAATGCCATGAACAAACAAATAAAGATAACTCTTAACCCAGATCAAGATCAATGCAGTACCTCCAAATCATATTTCATGTTTGTCTGTTTTTGTGCAAGATCATTTTGTGGTGACTTGGAATCCTGAATAATGAACCATGATCCTGGCAAAATAGCTTTTTGAGCAGATATTATACCATCAGTTATGAATTATGTTCTGAAAGAGCAAGGAAAAATCACAATTCTGCACAAATCCCCACCACTTAATTGGTACAATTGTAATTCCGCATTGCTGACAAATTTGAAACTTATATCAATTATAATTTTGTATTTTAAAGGGCCTGATGACAGACAAATCACTGTAACTTTTGCCAATGGCAAAACAGAAAAAGTTCCTATGGATGTTGCCATATGGACCCCTGAACAAGTCTATGAACGACTGACCTTGGAGTTGAAAATGCCCAAAGAGGCCAGGCTCTCCCTTCAAAACCAGGAGCCCAATTACCCCAAGGAGAATTTGGAGGGGTACCCCACATCTGGTCCCAGTGCTGAGCCCTCAGAGTACCCTCTCCCCAATCCATTCCATTTTCAACATGATCCGGTTTTCTTGGATAGTTTACCGTGGGGAAATGGCTATATCCCTGCTTATCCACCAGCCCAGAGACAACCACAACCATGTGAAGTGAGGTTACAAACTAAGTCATCAGTGAAGAGTGAGGATATCAATAAACTTGTTCCAGGTTCGCAATCTAAAATGAAAATAAATGAATCTTCCAGGACGACCATATACAGATTGATGGGCAGTGGTACATTTAAAAGATGGTCATCTATAATTGTGCATGTTTAAAAATTATTTGGATCTTTTAACAAATTTGAATCACATTTTTAAAGACCTATAGTGTATCAAACTCCATTTCCACGATATTTTTAAACTGGGAAAATGAAAATCAAAATTTGAATGTTCATTGACCGCCTAAGTTATAACTGATCACTCACTTTTCACATTTGTCACAGACAATATGAATATCTTTTCAGGCACCAATGTTACGCAAAAAGAATTGGATGACAAAGTTGTGTCTCAGCTGGTGGAGCACAAACTTCTCCTAGATGAGAGACAGACAGAAAAAGACAACAAGGAAGTAGAGAGAGAGGAAGAATTAAAGAGAAGAGAGGAGGAAAGAAGGATGAGGGAAGAAAAAATGAGGATGATGGAAGAAGAGAGAAGGAAGAGAGAGGTGGACATGAGGCTGCGAGAGGAGGTGGAAAAAAGGAGAGCTGAGGAGGAGGAGATGGCTCAGAGAGTTAGGGATGAGTATGAAGCCCATAGAAGAGCCGCAGAGGAGGAATATCAGAAGAGGAGAGAGGAGGAAATCAAAAGGATGAAGGAGGCAGAGGAATCAGCAAGGATTAAACAGGAGAGAGATGCCTGTGTGGAGGAAAACGTGGAAGATACTCTGAATTACAGAGAAGTAGAATGTTTGACACGAGAAAAGGAAGATACGGAAAGATCAGTTCTTGAAGAAAGACAGAGAATGTTAGAAAGAGAAAGAGACAAGCACAGGATGCGTCTGGAGGAAATTGAACGGGAGATTGAAATAGAGAGGTCAAGGTTGTTGAGAAAAAGAGACAAGCAGGAGGAGAATTTATTAAGAAAGTCTGTCACATTTGAGGACCAGCTGAATGAGCATGACCTTGAGATAGATGGTGACAACAGGGTACAGTTTCAGTCGCGACCTCTGTCTGATGATGAAGGTCAGTGAAATTTAAATATTGCACTGAAAATTTCAAAATAGCAATCATCTCTGTATCTTCACCATAAAAGTAATGAAAATTGATAATTTGGTGTAGTAGTTGTTTTTTTACAAAAGCATTTTGTATTCTCATGATGGTGAAAATTAAGGTAATTTACTGTTTTGTCCACTATATATAGAAAAAGTTTAATATCCTAATTTAAGATATCATATAAAGTTTTCATTTTCATGTATTTCAAGATTAGTATATGTATATATGTATAAATATATATATATGCATCAATTCCTTGTAGAAAAATACCGAGAGGAGTTCAATTTCGACAAATTTTTAAAAGAGAAGGGCTACAGATGCAATAGAACCAGCTTTAATCCACCGAGAAATTCAGCCAATTTCATGAGGCGACGACCACGATCAGCTGATTCTCGGAAACCTGAGTGGCAAAAATACTGGTCAATGAACAGCATCCCTGATATCATAGACCCACCCAACCATGGAGCTTTCCGGGAGACAGCACTTCAGGCTCCATTGGAAGCCAGGGATCTCCGCAGATATCCTTATGCCTGTAGGTTTAAGTGGGTTTTTTTTTTCATGTTAAGAAGGAATAACACCCCATGGAAATCCAGTATGGATGGAAAGTGGTGGATATGTACAATATCATTTTGAAATTGAAAACTTTCAAATTTACATCATTATTGAATGCCACAATTGTGTAAGTACATGTATACATAAAATAAACAACACTGTCAGGTAAAAATCACCTACATTTTTCAATGAAATACATTTTTGACCTAGGTGAGTGGACAACTCCAGTGTACACTTATGTAGATCCATTTGCCAAGAGTAAATGTACCTCGACGGTGGAACAATTGATGAGGACCCCCAAACCCCCAGAGGGGGGATACCAGCCCGCTCCACCCGTGGAAATCAGGGGGACAAGACCCGTGTCTGCTGATTCCAAGGAAGCTGCACGAAGGGAGTATAGGTTTGATTCCTACTTATTTTACACTTATTGTTAACAAAATAACATTATATTAATTTCTATGTAGAAAAAACTGTATTGTGACTATATATAATTGAAGAGTTTTACACACACGTATAAACATAATAAAGGCTCATGTCTATTTATAATAGGAGGGTAAAAGTATCTCAGAGAAATAAGAAATGGAATGAACGCATCCGCAATGAACAATTAATGAAGGACATCATGCAAGACAACCACCGGGAGCGGATCGTAGCACAAATGGAGCGTGACCGCCAGCGACTCAGAAAAGAGCAGGAAACAGTGGAACAAGCTCAAAAGGCAAAGAAGTACGTGTCAGCAGAGCTTCGCGCCAAAATGGAGAAACGCGAGCTAGAGAACAAGAAGAAGGAACAGAACAGAATCGAAGCTATGCGTCAGAGGAGAGAACAGCGAGAGTCAGCAGCAGCTAAAAAACTGGCAGAGGAGGAAAAAATCACCGAGATGAGAAAAGTAAGCACTGAATCTTGTCATGATTGTACATTCAGAAGACCCCAGAATTTTCTGTATGATGGCAAGATTTAAGGGGATTTTGTCATTCTTCTCTGTTTTGGGTTTGGGCTGTTCATATGTGTATGGACGGCAATTCCATGTTGTAAAAATAAAATTGAGTTAAACACTGACAACAAACATGATGTGTTGGTAACGAAGTGCCATCATATTGACCTTTGACCTCTGAACATGACCTTAACCTGATGTGATTACAAATTAAATTACCTCAGCATGTTTTAATGGGCTGTAGAGAAACACCATAATGAAGGGGACGTATAAACTGGTCTGGCTTAAACACAAGATCAATACCCTCTCCAATTTTAGTCCCTTGGACATCAGAATTGATTGAAAAAAATCTAAATATCCTTTGTAGGGGGTCAGAATTCAGCGATCTCAACAGAGGTGGGACAATGTCCACAGTCGACTGCAGCAAGAGGAGGCGGAGAACCAAGTTCAGGGGGAGAGAGTTCGCAACGCAAAAATCAACCGGATAGAGCACTTCCAAAAGTTAGAGGAGGAGGGGCAACAGCGGAAAGATATCCGCATCAAAGTGTCCGATCAGCACCTAGCTTTATTAAGGTCACAGGTGTTCCCCTGAAGGAAGATGCATATATCTAAAGATCCTGGGTTTGATTAAAATAGATAAAATTTTGTGTTTTTTTTTATCATCGAATTTAATATCATTTAGAAAAAACTGACAAGTTTGAATTGTTAATGCAAGAACCATGTCAAATTGATAAAAGTTTATTTTTTTATATACAGAATTTGAAAGTTACATCAAAATGAAATGTGAATCAAAATACACGTAGAATCATGTTTTGAGTTTTTGTTAAAATCAATTGAAAGATTTAAACGACAAGAAATAATTAAGAAATTCGAACTGATGCACCTTGTGAAACCCAGTGTACCTTTTTTGTTGTTTTGGTATGTGAGATATGATGAATCAATTGATATAAGCATGAATGTAAGTAACAAATCTACTACAGTATATTGTTATACATGTATGAGGCATGTCTATGGGGCACAGGAAAAATAAAATGTCATTCTCACAAGGGTTTGTAAACATATCTGAAATTTGTAGAGAAACGGACATACTTTATTTTATGAAATCAGCTGGAGTACAGTTAATCAATGCTGTGTGATATATTTAACAATTCGCAATACATGTATTAGTATTTTGACATTTATGTAAACATGCACTGGACTTAAAAGAAAATACGAAGACCTTTGTGACAAGTTAGCGAGACTTTTCACCGACACAGACGTGATGAGAATTTAATAAAAATGAAATGATTAAAATAAAAATTAGCTAAATAGTTTGAATTTAAGTAAATGTGTATTCTAGATAGACTGTTGACTATGTTATTCTCCAAAATCTACTTGGTTATTTAATACTTCTTGTTCCTATGTATAACCTACAATAGCTTGTTACTGTTTTATTGAAATGTATAGAACTTGGAGTAGGGCTTTTTATACATGTATTTTATGATAGTTTGAATATCAATGAATGACCCAAGTGTTTATGCAATGAGCTAGTCTATAGGTAATAAAGAAAATGCACGTGATGTACAGTGATGCGTATTCAAAAGACTGATGTCAGATTGAATTTGATGTTATTAAGATTTACATACATATATATAAATATTATATAGTTTTCACTTTTTTCAAATCATCTGTGTGATGTACAACCATAGTTTCTCAAGTATAGTTGCAACCATATTGAAAATAAATGTCAAAGATTTTTTTGTTGAAAATATTAGTGTATATTAATTGTTTAAAATAAGAGAATAAAAGGAATAGACTCAGAATATAAAGGGGAAGAACTCTTAAGTTAGTAGTTACAAATGTAGTAATCTTGTTGGAGAAGGCGTTTCATATACATGTATAGTCAAAGGAAAGTTTCAGTATTATTGTATAACTGTTACGATCAAACTTCTTGCTCAAGCTTTGATTCTATTAACCCTAGAATGTACTATATGAAATAATTATGAATACAATTTTTAGATTGATATGCAAGACTTTTTATCTTAATATGATGAAAAATACACAAAGCAATATGAAATACATGTATATAGTTGATTTTAGAAAGCTTAAGTATATTGCTGCAATTAATCAGGTTATAGAAAACAGGAATTTGTACAGCTTTGATAAATAGTGGATTCATCGAATACATGTACGAATACTTGAATTTTAATGAACTTGACCACCTAAGCTCAATTTTTCAACAGGTCTGAGGACTTTTTTCTCGGTTTTTTTGTACAATACTAATTAGATTTCTAACTTTTCCTGCCAGTTAGTATCCTACCAGTTAGTATAACTCTTGTCCATTTTGTCGGTCTGTCAGTAGACATTGTGTTCTGTTAAAGCTGTGATAACCATTATCTTCTGTTGTTGAATCTGTTTTTTAGTCGAGGAATCGTGTAGATTTGTTTGCGATGAGGTATATTAATATTTTGCTTTAATTAGCTGTTGAAGAGGAGATCAATAAATTCAAGGTAGAAATATTTATGTGTTGTTTTCTTGGTAAACACTTAATTGTCACATGTATGTTTTGTCTCCCCTCTTTCAGGGGGAGACATTGTTTTTGTACTTTCTGTCCATCCGTCTGTCTGTCACAAAATTTTGTGAACCTTTCTCCTCCTATATGGCTCATCGGATAGACTTCAAACTTTGTACAATGCTTAATTGCTATTTGTAGATGTGCATATTGGTTGGACAGGAGGATCCAATTAATTTCCTAAAAGTTACAGTGGATCTAAGAGGGGTGGAGGATGTTAAAATAGCTTGTAAATGCTTCTCCTCCTATATGGCTTTTCCGATAGACTTGAAATTTTGTACAATACTTCAATGCCATTTGCAGATATGCATATTGCAGGTACAGGAGGATCTAATTGTTGTCCTTAACATTATAGTGGATCTGAGGGGTGGAGGGTGTAAAATAGTTTGTGAACACTTCTCTCATGTGGCTTATCTGAGTTCATAATGTCTATGTTCCTACTCATGCTTTCTCCTCCACACCATGCAGTACATTAAGGGGAGGAGGTTTCATTTCGAACACCTCCAATTTGGGGAGCTCAGGGGAGCCATTTGTTTTTCATAAAAACAATCTTTAGTTATTATTTAAGTGTTGCCACTCACTTTTATTTCAAGAAACCTTATTTCCGTGCATGTGTATAATGATGTATTTATTGATGAGCCATAACTTTCGCAAGTCTGTTATATTCTCTAAATTTTCGCTGATGGCTAGTCCTGGGAAATTATGTGCAAGACCTGTAATCATGAAATTTGATTTACAGGAATTTTGTCACACACTCTTTTTCATCAGTGTTTTTGAGCTACACTGTAATATATCATTACTTTAAAATCTTTAACACACCTTGCATCCGAAAGTTGAGGTCACCTAATTACGCATTGTAAAAGTGACCAAAAGTTGAGGTCACGTAATTACGCATTGTAAAAGTGACCAAAAGTTGAGGTCACCTAAATACACATTGTAAAAGTGACCAAAAGTTGAGGTCACCTAAATACACATTGTAAAAGTGACCAAAAGTTGAGGTCACCGAAGTACACATTGTAAAAGTGACCAAAAGTTGAGGTCACCTAATTACGCATTGTAAAAGTGACCAAAAGTTGAGGTCACCTAAATACACATTGTAAAAGTGACCAAAAGTTGAGGTCACCGAAGTACACATTGTAAAAGTGACCAAAAGTTGAGGTCACTTAAATACACAATGTAAAAGTGACCAAAAGTTGAGGTCACCTAAATACACATTGTACTGCAACATTTAAAATCTCTCCCTCCTTATGGTGCTCGAGTTGCAAGGTCAAACAACTTGTGTGGCCACGAGGCTACTAGAGAACCATTTTATTCTCAAAACAATGTTCTATAAATAGTGTGTATGCTAAAAGTTACTTTTCAATTTACATTTAGTACACACCTCGTTGCATGTCCAACAAAAACACATTAGGTGGGAGAAGTTTATTTGTAGATATCTGCATGCATCCAAACTCTATGGGAATGTGGGGATCCAGGTTAGCAGCAATAATGTAACCCTCTCCAATTTTCTCTCTCCCGAAAACGTCAGAATAAAACAAACCGGAGAGAGCTACATTATCGCAGCTAGAATAGGTCCTCAGTACCCCCTTGCTTGTCATAAGAGACAACTAAATGAGGCAGTCCTTCGGATGAGACTGCAAAAACCGAGGCCTTGTATCACAGCAGGTGTGGCACGATAAAGATCCCTCTCTGCATGCATAAGCGCCAAACATATAGGCCTAACTTTTTCTGCCCTAACTCACCGGCAATGGTGGCTTCTCCGGTGAAATATTCTCGAGAGGGACGTTAAACAATATCAATGAATATACACCCAACCAACAAAACTCGATGGGAGGAAATCAAAGCACAGAAGGAAAACCCGTGTCCGAGTGGATGACCACATTACCCTCACACAGAAAGGAAAGCCTGTGTCTGGGTGGATGACCACTACATTACCCTCACATAGAAAGGAAAGCCATTTGCATTAATATTGAGTATCAAACTTGGGATTTAAGCCAAAAGAGAAGCCCGAGTGATACATCCAAGACATGTATATGCTACCCAGGCTCAAAATAGGAGCATCCAACCAGTGATGACATTCAATGGCGATGGTCTTCCTTTAACAATTAACATTACTAAGACCGGTTCACGAGTTTATAAAATATATGGGAAGAATATAAAGAACATATACAAAGAAAGGATATTGTCTATTATATTTCCCCTCCATACATGAAAATGAAATGTTTACCATTATTTTTATCCTAAAATGTCCCTTACTGACCACGAGATCATGGACACTACAATCTAGACTATATAAATTCATTGGATATGGATATACATGTAGCTACAGATCTGTAGTTCTCTGTAAAAATTTCTGGGACAGACCGGTCTCTCCAATATTTTCCAGAGAGCTACAGATCTGCATGGTAGCTGTAATATGGATATTACAAAATTTAACATCATTTTGTGTACTCAGTGAGTAACATAAAAAAACAACAACCCCAAAACAAAAGTGTAATTCTTATATTGCATAAATAACATCTTTAACAACAACAAATGCAGTGGTGTTTTGTACATAAAAGATGCAAAAAGATATACAAGATAATCAAAATGTATTGAAACTCTGAGTGCATGTACAGGCCTCTGGTAATAAAACTAAAACTAAATTAATAATAGCAACAAGTTTTACATCTTCAACACAACTAATTTCTGGTAAGTGACTTATCATTGCAAAACTTTCTATAGTTTAATTCTTGCTAGTTTTTTTGTTGGTCAATACTAAAAAAAAAAAGGTACTGGAAATGGGACATAATACACCCATCACAAGCTATGTTGGGTGTTAAATGGGATATAATACGCCCATCACAAGCTATGTTGGGTGTTAAATGGGACATAATACACCCATCACAAGCTATGTTGGGTGTTAAATGGGATATAATACGCCCATCACAAGCTATGTTGGGTGTTAAATGGGATATAATACGCCCATCACAAGCTATGTTGGGTGTTAAATGGGATATAATACGCCCATCACAAGCTATGTTGGATGATAAATGTTGTAGAACTTTACTGAAGGTAGTATCAGTCATCACAAGTTGTGGCATACTTTACTATACTTTTTTTTTCTTTTACTACAAATGTACATGTAATACTTTCTTTAGCATTGTTATAATGAATACATGTATATAGGTCCAGGCTTAAAACCTCCGACAGGAAGTATTAATAGACAAACCAAGAGCTCTTACTGTTAAAAATAATTTCCCCAAAGTTCAACAACCTGTAATATTTCCAATCAAAATAGAGACTTTGGCTTGTTTAGAATTAAAAATCCTTACAATATATGCACATCTTCAAGTTGTTTATAAAGGCCTTAGCTTGACAACTGTGAAAAGAGCGGGACCGAAGAACCATTGTACTCACTCTGTAATATTTCCTCTAGAGTGAGCAGGTTAAACAACCTGTAATTTTTTCAAATACATGTAATGAAGAAAATCAAAACCCTCGCCACATGGAATAGAAACCCTGTGTAGATGGACATACAGATATCACTGTTGCACAAGGTCTCCTCTAAAGAGGAATGTGTACAACCCAGAAATTATGCTGTCAATTTAATAGCTCCAATACACATTGGACATAATTAAAATCTATTGATTTATAACTGCATGCATGAAAATACTTTGAATCATGAGGTCATGATCAAATGGGGAAAAAAAAAAATAATGAAAAGGAATCATACATTTTAATTCGTAAAAGAAAAGGATTTCATACAGATTTAAATATATTAAAAAAACTGCAATGAGAGTTACCCATGCAAATCTGCATCACTCAGATGCTCTAGATATTGAGAAATACAATGTACGTAGGAATGGGTGCTTAAAAGAACCTTTAATCTGGTCAATCATCCAGAAAACGTAGATCAGATGCAGCATTCAGAGTATCAATTGTTCTTTACATCCTAGATACACCATCTATGTAAGTATGAATTAAGTAGAATAGTTTCTTGAAAACCGACCACTTGAAAAAATATATCATTTGTTCTCATACTCCTTACCGGTATACGTCCTTAGTAATAAACAATTAAATGCCTTTAACTGTTACCCGAGTATTAGTTCACAGTGTCTCTAGCCCCAGGGTTATGCATGACTTCTATAATTTTCCTGTTCTGCATATCTATAATTAAGCTTAATTCAACAGCAGTAAAACAAGATGTGTTCTTATTAAACACAAATGCCCCTGAAAGTGCCCATACTGATGAAAGATTTTATGTGATACAATATACTAAATCAACACTATGACTAATTTGGACCTGCTCTAGTCAGAAACCAAAGGTTCCGAAATTAGCAATTTTGATATACCCCTTCTTTATAATGATGAAGACAATAATCGCTATGATAATTTTGGCACCCTGGAACCAAAACCACTACCTCTGGGATCATGAAATTAACAATTTTGGTAAAGGGCTACCTGCTCCTTTTACAATCTTTTTTGTTTCATATTTTTTTTTTTTTTTTTTTTTTTTTTTTTTTACACAATCATAAACACTATTGCAAAGTTTGGCCCCGCCCTTGCGTCAGAAACTCTACCCCATGGATCAAGAAATTTATAATTTTGGTACAGGCCTTCCTGCTCTACGAGACTCTGCATTTACAGACGCACGATTGTTGAAAATTGGTAAATATTTGCCCCACCCTTAAGGCCCTAGGGGTGCAGGAGTCCTGAAATATACAATATATGTCCCCATTGTCCCAAAGTTACTTTATACCACATTTGCAAAAAATTGGAATGTATATTTTATCAAGAAGTTAAAGAAATTCAATTGTTAACACATGTGAGACGACAGCGGACACAGACCAATAACAATAGATCACCTGAGTGACTCCGGTGAGACGACAGCGGACACAGACCAATAACAATAGATCACCTGAGTGACTCCGGTGAGACGACAGCGGACACAGACCAATAACAATAGATCACCTGAGTGACTCCGGTGAGACGACAGCAGACACAGACCAATAACAATAGATCACCTGAATGACTCCGGTGAGACGAATTTGTAAAACAAGGTAAGATGTGTTTATAATGCAGTTCAACATTAAAAAAAAATCCAAAAGCCATAATGTCAGCAACTGATTTTCACTGGACATTTTAACAAGTGTCAATTTCATTGTACAACTAGTAGTCATTGTGTAAAGTGAAAGCATGCAATATTTTTCAAAATAGTCCATATAAACATGTTTAATCACATTAATAATAGTGAGCACTGTACACGTGCACACAAGCACATGCATGCATCTACACACACACACATATGTACAAGTTAAGTATTGGACAGTTGACTTGATCAAAATGGAAATGACAAACTTCATTGAACACAGGTGTGGTATAATTTCAACAGGTAGGATTTATAACAAACGTGAAAACAACCATGGAGGACAAACAAAAATATTCTAAATTTACACTGAACTATATAATTTTTGTTCTCATTTGAACACAGTGGAAAACATATTCTGATAATTTGATGAAATGTCTCCCATTTTCTGATACCCTAAACTACATGTTACTCTCATTCTACTTCTTTGTTCATAATTATCAGGATTTTATAGTTACAATGGGTTTAGGATTCTTGGAAAGTGAATCCTTTTTAAAATAATAAATACACTGTTATTCCTTTCATGGAAATGTACAAGCATTTTAAATCAGACTCTATAGTTTTAAAAAGATTAATATTGAAAAGAGTATGCTTATTTTGTCTGTCCTTAAGTAATAATCGCATAAAATCGGTACCTATAGTCAAATCAAGGACAGTCACATGAGATAGATCTCTATAATACTGGTAACTATAGTGAAAACAAGGCCTGTCACATGAGATAGATCTCTATAATACCGGTCCCTATAGTGAAAACAAGGCCTGTCACATGAGATAGATCTCTATAAGACCGGTACCTATAGTGAAATCAAGGCCTGTCACATGAGATAGATCTATATAATACCGGTACCTATAGTGAAATCAAGGCCTGTCACATGAGATAGATCTCTATAAGACCGGTACCTATAGTGAAATCAAGGCCTGTCACATGAGATAGATCTATATAATACCGGTACCTATAGTGAAAACAAGGCCTGCCACATGAGATAGATCTCTATAATACCAGTACCTAGTGAAAACAAGGCCTGTCACATGAGATAGATCTCTATAATACCAGTACCTAGTGAAAACAAGGCCTGTCACATGAGATAGATCTCTATAATACCAGTACCTATAGTGAAAACAAGGCCTGTCACATGAGATAGATCTATATAATACCGGTACCTATAGTGAAAACAAGGCCTGTCACATGAGATAGATCTCTATAATACCGGTACCTATAGTGAAAACAAGGCCTGTCACATGAGATAGATCTCTATAATACCAGTACCTAGTGAAAACAAGGCCTGCCACATGAGATAGATCTCTATAATACCGGTACCTATAGTGAGAACAAGGCCTGTCACATGAGATAGATCTCTATAATACCAGTACCTAGTGAAAACAAGGCCTGCCACATGAGATAGATCTCTATAATACCGGTACCTATAGTGAGAACAAGGCCTGTCACATGAGATAGATCTCTATAATACCAGTACCTAGTGAAAACAAGGCCTGTCACATGAGATAGATCTCTATAATACTGGTAACTATAGTGAAAACAAGGCCTGTCACATGAGATAGATCTCTATAATACCGGTAACTATAGTGAAAACAAGGTCTGTCACATGAGATAGATCTCTATAATACCGGTAACTATAGTGAAAACAAGGCCTGTCACATGAGATAGATCTCTATAATACTGGTAACTATAGTGAAAACAAGGCCTGTCACATGAAATAGATCTCTATTATCAGGACTGGAAAGCTTCATCATCTAATATCTTAAAATCTTTCAGTTATTGAGACATAGTCAACATACAAAAATAAAAAAAAAATGCCCTTCTATCTGAAGGCAACTCTCAGTAACATGCACAAGCCTTATACATGATATTTGTTTACAACCGACAACATTTTGATTAAAACAATTTGATAAAAACAACCATCATCGTTATTTGGGTACAGTAAAACACAGCTATAGTGAAAAGCCAGAAATGCTGTGTTATAACCCGAGTTTTGTTAAATCCGCTGAGCTATTCAGTCATTCATTATAATCAGTCAGTCATTATAATTAGTCAATCATTATAATTAGTCAGTCATTATAATCAGTCAGTCACTATAATCAGTCATTCATTATAATCAGTCAGTCATTATAATCAGTCATTCGTTACAATAAGTCTTGTACATTAATCAGTCATTCATTATAATCAGTCAGTCATTATTATAATGACTGACTGATTATAATGAATTATAATAAGCATGTTCACTATAACCATGTTTTGCTGTGTATCCTATCTTATATATCTAACAATGTAATATACATATATATATACACTGCCCAATTCCCTTCAAATGCAGAAATGATGTAGACACTACTCTAAAGGCATAATTAAAATTCAATTCAATACCAAATTATTATGCATATGTATTTCAAAATAACAACAGTCTTCACCAATATTGGTTTCCTCATTAACAAAATCGATAGACTCTGTCCAATAACACTGTACAAATATGGAAACAAACATCACAATATTTCAAATAAAAAACCAACGCATCTTCTCAAACCTTTAAAATACAATACAACCATAAAATATTATAATAAAATCATCTAAAATGCTTTAGGTTGATACTATAAGATTATAGAAAATTCAGAAGTTTTAGAAGAAATTAACCACACACTGTTAAAGCAGAATTTTCAGTGTGGATTTAATTTTGGCATTCTTAGCAAGGGTGTTGACCTTGTTAGAATTGAATATCGCTAACAATTAATTCCGCATACTTATCTTTCTTGGAATTATAAAGTCACTAAAATTAGCTCTCGCTAAATATACAATATATATAGTACCCATTTTTATGAGAAAATCGCTAAATCGCTAAAGTACCCTCTTATATGGTCTCTGTTAAAACTGTACATCTACAGGTATTTAAAAATTTAAGTCATCTAGACTTGCATTTAGATGATTGCATATTAACATCTGACAGGAGCTTGATGGTGACTGAATGAGAGAAAAACACAGGAAAACATACACAACAGGTGCAGTTACATAAAACACAGGAAAACATACACAACAGGTGCAGTTACATAAAACACAAGAAAACACACAACAGGTGCAGTTACATAACACAACAGGAAAACATACACAACTGTTACAGGTGCAGTTACATAAAACACAGGAAAACACACACAACTGTTACAGGTGCAGTTACATAAAACACAGGAAAACATACACAACAGGTGCAGTTACATAAAACACAAGAAAACACACAACAGGTGCAGTTACATAACACAACAGGAAAACATACACAACTGTTACAGGTGCAGTTACATAAAACACAGGAAAACACACACAACTGTTACAGGTGCAGTTACATAAAACACAGGAAAACATACACAACAGGTGCAGTTACATAACACAACAGGAAAACATACACAACTGTTACAGGTGCAGTTACATAAAACACAGGAAAACATACACAACAGGTGCAGTTACATAAAACACAAGAAAACACACAACAGGTGCAGTTACATAACACAACAGGAAGGAGTGCCCCGATAGAAAATAAACACTGCTGAGGTCTTGGTAAACACATACAAGGTGTGTGAGAAGGCCCTCCTCCATGAACAACAAATTAATTCAATATCTTGAATTACAAACGAAAGAAAAATTCAACAAAAATTTGAACAAAACATGGTGCATCGTCGGAAACCCACGGTTGATTACGCTTCGTTCCTCTCTCCATCACCCGTGGGTCCATTCATACCTATTCGCTCGTTCTCATGAATAATATCTAAAAATATTGTCCAATCAAAGTAATCGTTATAATAACGGAACTCTTCTGTTTTTAAAGGTAGCATTACTTAACTGCTACCACAGCAAATATGGCCGCGCCTGTAAAATATTGCGTGCTTTGCCAAAAGACCATCACTGACCGATCATACAGGTCTCTATCGTCAGCCACGAGTCAGGAACAGTACAAGGATGTGTACAAACTTATGTGCGTTCCAAGCATAAAAGGATTTGCATGTAATTCCTGTGCCAACAAGCTCAACCGCGTTCAAAAGCTCAACAACGATCTGAAAACTAAATTAATTAGCATAAAAGACGAACGAGATAAGCTGTTATCCACGTTGAAAGATATGACAGGTGTTCGAAGTCTTAAAGACAAACTGTCAACGCCTAAAGGGACAAAACGAGTGTTAAGTTCATTAAAACTCACCCCAACTCCAAAATCAAAAGTAAAAGCGTCTTTTTGATTGGACGAATTCGCTCAGGGTATACGTAAAGCGCCCAATGAAATTGCCTCATGAATTATTCATGAGAACGAGCGAATAGGTATGAATGGACCCACGGGTGATGGAGAGAGGAACGAAGCGTAATCAACCGTGGGTTTCCGACGATGAACATGGTGATCGATGATTTAACCTTGTTGAACAGAGTATAACACACATGGACTGATCAGAAACAACAGGTCTAAGTCCTTCCACTGTGACCCAGAAGTTAAAAAAGGCTATAGATGCAAGGATGCTGGCCTTCTGCTCCTCTGTTAAACTAGCACCAGGTCAGCCATCACAATCACCATTATATGCCCTCAGTCATCATCATCATCATCTATGATGATGATAGCCTCAGCCTCTTTTTGGTTTTGTAGCCCCGCATTCCTATTTACAGTGTTCACTTCCTCCTTCACTGTCACCACGGCATCTGAGGGAACTATGTCAACGTCACAACCCACTCTATCATTCAGCATCACAAGATCTTCAACACTCTGGTCATGTGACTTGGAATTTCCCTCCTGATTTGAAGAGTCAGGACTTACCATACAGGTTCGATTTAATGTCGTTACATGCATTTGACTGACATTAGGCTTTATGTCCGGAATTTGGTGGTTTTCTACTGATGAAGGAAGTCTTCTCTCAGCTGTTGATAAGACTTGCTTTGCATTTGATAATAGGAAGTTGACATTTTCCTCCTTAGAATTGCCTAAGGCAGACAATTGATTTAGAAGTAAGTGTAGAGTTTCCACAGCTGTTGTAGGCTGGGTATTTGGGGTGGACTTGTCACTCCTGGAAGAACTATTTTTTGCCTCTTTTTCACTACGCAAAGGCGTGATCTCTTTCCCTGTCTCGCAAACCTCTGGGTCATCAATTCTCGAGTACTCAGCCTCAGTCTTCAAACTGTCCTCACCCTCAAGGTTTTCGATATGAACTAATGGGGGAGGAAACTCACCACTTTCCTCCACATCATCTTCAATAATCACATCATCCAGTCCATCACTCATTTCAACATCACCCTCTTTCTGCAGAGTCATTATTCCACTTTCCTCTTCAATTTCTCCATCTTCCAGCTCATTATCTGGAAACTTTTCCACATCGATCACCAACTGATCACTATTTTTCTTACTCAACGATTTTTTATGGGAGTCGTGCTCCTCCTCTGTTTTTCTTTTCGATGTATCCACATTTCCATTAAAAGATCCTTCTTTCAAATTGGGACGCTGATTACCTTTTGTACTCGTTGCTTGATTATGCTCATTTTTTGCTTCCATTCGCTTTCGATGAGCAAAGCGTATAATTTTTGGTGGATGGTTTGATTGTGGTAAAGATGATGGTAGTTTACTGAGCACGACTACTGGCGTGTTAACTCGTGGGGAGCACGCACTGGCAGTCCTACCATCTTCTGCATTGATGACAACTTCATCATCGGAATACTCGTCTGTGCTTGAGGTCGATAAATATTCCCTCGAAACATTTTTGTGAGACTTTGCCTTTGAAACTTTCTTGCTCGAATTAGGACCTACAATTGATTTAGAACAATTCTTTGTTGGCTGCGAAGATCCTGATTCTCTTTTTCTCCCTGCTGGTGTTTGTTCATTAGCTGTGGAAGACACATCACTTTCTCCATCTGAGTACTCCGATTCGCTCTTACTTTGTGAATCCTCACTCCTGTTTAAAAGACCTTTGCTTCCTGGAGAAAACTTCTGGCCTTTAAACAAGAACCTTAAACCATTGGATGACACTACATTTTGTCTTACAGTTTTTGATGTCCCAGGCTGTTGAACACAATGTTTTGTTGATCCAGAATCAACATTTTCTGGTTTAATTTTTTGATTCACTTCTGCAGGCTTTTTTCTCGATTGTGGTTTGGGTGGAATGTAAGGCATAAAATCTGGCTTGGATCTCAGACGTTTGCCCTCAATGATGGCACTCTCTTCTATTCCGTACAGTGTTTTGTTGGAAGATGAAGCGGAGGTGTGGCGGCTTAATCCTGCTTTAGACTCGTCTTTCTTTACACTAACTTCCCTCTTATTCTCACGTTTGTCTCTGGTAGTCACTGAGAAAACAATCAAAACATTATCAAACTACCAGTATATCACATAAGAAATGTAGAGCTTAGCAACTGCATGCATATCAAACTTAACGTGTCAAAACAACATGACTGAATGCTCTCATCATTAGCAATGATAAATTACCATGTCAGTTGTAACATTAAACTTAGAGAGAGAGAGAGAGAGAGAGAGAGAGAGAGAGAGAGAGAGAGAGAGAGAGAGAGAGAGAGAAGCAGCTTCCTGGTCATACAGGAGGTAAAACTCTAGAACATTAATTTTTTATGAACATATACAGTAACTAGACACTCATTACTAGTAATGAGTAGGTCTTCCGTTAGACCACTTCCGGTAAAGAGCTTTCTATTTCTACGAAAACCATTTAAATGTATCAGAAAATGTGCCTTCACAATGTATGAGAAATGTATTATCGAATTTTTTACTTCTTTCTCGTAACTTCCGGAGACGACCGGAAGTACTATTCAGATGCGTTTTCCTATAAATGACAGCGACTCTTTACTGTCTATATTCCCTGAAAATTTCACGTCTCTATCTGAAAGAGTTCTCAACAAAAAGAAGTAGACTAAACAAAGAAAAATAACTAGGTTACTACCGACCGGAAGTCAATTTTGAAAAAGAAAATTATCAAAACTTTAGAAGTTGATACTTTTATTAAGACATGTGAAAATCAAATGAAAGACTTCAAATATAAGCGAGATTTATGGGGACAAAGAGACGAAAAGTAAAAAGGTATTTTATCAAGAAACCGGAAGTAGTCGTTTTGACTACCGACAGAGTCAATATTCTTTTGACACTTTGAAAAAGAGTTAATAAACTAGTATAGGTTTCAATTTAAAAGAAAAAGATTGAAATTTAAGATTATTTCAATCACTTCCGGTGACAACAGGAAGTGACAGTCGACATGCTCAACACCCTATTGCATGCTTACAAACAGAGATTGATCATCCCTGAATGTTTGATGAACTTATATTTTACCTTTTCCAAGAAAAATGTTGGACAAAATTCCTTTTTAGAAACAGAAAATCGGCCATATTTTCCGACCGGAAGTGAATTTTCTAAAAACAAAAATAATTATAGCAAGGTCATTTCATAAGACATTATTCCTGAAAATTTCAGCCATCTCTGAGAAATCACTCGAAGAAATCGGAAAATCGACATTTTTTCAAATACTTCCGGTATAGACCGGAAGTGACGGACGAAAAAATTGAATGTATGTGTACAATGGACTAATGTTAGTTGATCAACTCTACAAGTTTCAAGCGTCTATCTATATTCATTATTGAGAAACTGAAAAAACAAGGTTTGAATATGTCCACCCTATATCTCACGACCGGAAGTGAATTTTTTCAAAAATATTTAAATTTACTCTAGACATTTATAGTGTCTATAACATACGTAAAATTCAAATCATTAACTTGTTTTATGACCGAGATTTATGGCACTTAAAAATGAGAGAATGAATAGTCTTTCTTTGATATAACCGGAAGTTGGAGTTTCAACTTCCGGTGGGGTCAACATTTTTTTGAGAATTAGAACCAGACCTAGTAAACCGATATAGGTTTCAGTTTGAAAGAAAAAAGTTTGAAATATAGGATTCATTTAATCACTTCCGGTGACGACCGGAAGTGACGGCTGACATTCTTAACCCCCTACTGCACGCCTACAAAGTGAGATCTATTAACTCTGAAATTTTGGTGACTCTATCTTTTACCGTTTCTGAGAAAAACGCTGGACAACGAAAACAGCTAATAAGCCGTATTTGCCGACCGGAAGTAAATTTTACAAAAATATTTGACGTTACTCTAGACATTTATAGTGACTATTATATATTTAAAACTCAACTCATTAACTAGTTTCATGACCGAGATTTATGGCACTGAAAAATGAGAGAATGAATAGGCTTTCTTTGATATAACCGGAAGTTGAAGATTCAACTTCCGGTGGGGTCAACATTTTTTGAGAATTAGAACGAGATATAGTAAACCAAAATAGGTTTCAATTTGAAAGAAAAAAGTTTGAAATTCATGTTTCCTTTAATGACTTCCGGTGACGACCGGAAGTGACGGCCGACATTCTCAACCCCCTACTGCACGCCTACAAAGTGAGATCTATTAACTCTGAAAATTTGGTGACTCTATCTTTTACCGTTTCTGAGAAAAACGCTGGACAAAATATCTTGTAAAAAGACGAAAATTGGACATATCTTGTGACCGGAAGTGAATTTTGAAAAAATGAAAAAAATGCCTCGAGGTACCATCGTTCTCTATAACCTGTGAAAGTTTCAGGAAAATCCATCCAACGGTCTCGGAGACGAAAGGGAAAAAAAAATAAAATAATAATAATAATAATAATAAACAGTAGAATCACTAGAAGGTCTTCCGTTGAAAACGGAAGACCTTAATTATTGTAATCCAAGGCAATTCAAATACAAAGGCTTAATTTCCGGCTTTTCTTATTCACATGAAACAATGATATTAACCATACCTATAATTCATTTAATACAATTGTTTGATGACAGTCAAAATCCCTCTTAGATTTAAGATAAGAATTTATGTTTGAACTTGAGTTATCTGGTACTCAGGCTTGTGGAACTGTTACATACATGTATATACATAGTACTCAGGCTTGTGGAACTGTTACATACATGTATGTATTGACATGGTACTCAGGCTTGTGGAACTGTTAAGTAAATGTATATACATGGTACTCAGGCTTGTGGAACTGTTAAGTAAATGTATATACATGGTACTCAGGCTTGTGGAACTGTTATATACATGTATTTACGTGTACTGAGTCCTGTACTCAGTCCTCTCAGGTCACTGTCACTGATTTTCAGGGATTAACATTCTGCTGACCACTCTTGATGTGTTCCATGAAAGTCAAAGCCTTAGGGTTTGTGCGATAATCAACAGGTAACCCCCAAAAAATGTAAATAAGAAAACCCACAGGGTCCAAGCTTTTTTTGACAAGTGTTTTATGCATTTGGTGACCTTAAATCACTCATGTTTATCTGTGAATTCCAATTTTTGGGGTGTTACAATGAAACCAGTCCAATCATGGCTGTTTTCAGTATATAATTACAAGATAGGCCTGGAATAACACAGGTGTTCTATCTCATTTCTACCAAAAAACAAGGGTAATTTACTATGTCTGTTTTAGAGTTAGCATATTTTGATAGATCCTGGTTGTTGCAAGCAAAATGTAAAGTCGGGTCTTATGTATAACAGTAAGTTGTATAAATGGACATTACTGTAGCAAAGAAAAAGAGAAAAATATTTAGAATAATTGGGTATCGAACCCAGGACTTTTGCATTACTAGTCAGGTGATCTAACCACAACCTAAATAAAATTAGATCTTCCATCCGCTCCCTGGTTTTTGATACGTCGAAAACTGGAGAGTGGATGGAAGATCTAACTTTAATTAGATTCATCTAACCACTGAGCTACCCAGGCTGATGAACAAAGCATAGTAATATCAAAACAAAAGAAAATTTAAACCTATTTTGAAAATCATACAAGAACTCTTCATGTCGTGGAGATAAAAATATAATTTTGAGAAAATGTCAGAAACATCGCATAGTATTAAAAGTATATTCAAAATGTACAATTGTTTAGAGCTGTTACCAGATGTTTTGGATGGCCTCGGCTTTACGTGAGATTTCATTTCTAAAGTTTGCATCCAGACGAGTAGCTTAGCATACTGCTGGCGTTTCATGGACACTTGGGATAAAACACTCTGAATAGCTGATTTGGCATCATTGAGTACTGCAATAGTGAAATCAACATTTATGTTATCAATATCAATAGTGCAGCATTTTAATGAATCATATAAAAATATCGGCGTTGTGTTCTATGGGAGGTAAAAGAAGTGTGACCGACCATGGGTTTCTGACAATGCACTGACATATGTAGATGTACAGGTGACTCTCGATGGCTCGAACTTCGAGAGATCGAAGTTCTCGGTCTCTCGAAGTGAAATCATGGTCCCGATTTTTCTCTCTATATAACAAAGCAAATTTACTATCGATCTCTCGAACGTTTGATCTCTCGAAGTTCTCTATCTCTCGAAGTGAAGTTGGGTCCCGTAAAACATATTTCATTGTTTTTCACTCTCGATCTCTCAAAGTGGTGGTAGCGTATACCCACCGTTACCCAAGCGTGTAATAATTTCCCCCTCGGACCTTACCTGGATTTTGTGGAATGTTGGAGGATAGTGTGGCTGTGGTAATTAGGTGTTTACAAAGGTGAAACATCACCTGTGCTTCCTTGTGGAGGTGACACACTTGAGTATATGATGGCTAATTGGTCAGTTTACACAGGGGTCTTGTGATGATTAGAATATTATACATGTATATAATCTGGCTATGAATAAAATCTATAATTTGTGTTGACTTGACAACGAGAGAGTAAGTTTTATACATTAATTTAGAGATCTAAAAACTGTTAAATTTCTCAAGATTGTTCTTTGTGTAAAGTTACTCTGAAATTTCGTTTTACTCATTCGTTTGAATTTTTGCTTTGTGTAAAGCGACATAACGGTGTGCTCTGTTTAGTTAGTGATAGTAAAACTTTACCAGAACTTGGTTTTGTATGCCTACGTTAGCATGATTAAAGAGCAAAGAAATACATAAACTTTGAAATCTTTTTATTAATGCAAAATAAGGTTCTTTATTCTTATATTAAATTAACTACCTGACAAAGATGAAGGAAAACATGTCAAAACGATATGATCTTGTTGGTAAACTTTTCCGGTTACTGTAAAATCTGAACCATATCGGCGGATCTTCAGTTTCCGAATTTTGATCTCTCGAACTCTCGATTTCTCAAAGTTTTATCAAGGTCCCTCGAACTTTGAGTTATCGAGAGTCACCTGTATATAACATTCTGAGATTCCACAGACTCTAATAAACAGTTGCGACAGAGGACCTGTGGCCGGTGTGGAGTAGTAGTGTTTTACTCACTATTATGAGGTGTAGTTTACATTTTTAGGTGACATTCTTATTGACAAATGAAGAATTTTCTAAAACCTTTGAATATTTTATACTAAATCATGCAAGCTTTTAAATAAAACAAACATGAAAATTGGTGCACCAGCGAAAATCTGTGGTGCACATGGTGTGAAGTGGGGGATGGGGGGGTTGGCACAAAATAACATAAACAGGTTATAATTAACAACTAAAAATACCCTGTTCAATCTACTATTGAAAGGAAAGAGTACCAAACTGTAATTGGTGACCCTAACTAATTTATAATATACATTTATACAATATACAGGTGTTTGTTGATCACAGACTCTCTGCATTTCACGATAAAAAAAAAATGTTTTTCCTGTGAATAAATTATTCATGTGAATAGTTTGTTCACAGGAAAAATGTTTTAAATTGATATAAATCTAAAACACTGAGAGCCTGTACTGTTGATGTACCTGTAATTCTCTGCTTCCTCGTGTTTTCAACAATGCTTAAATTGTTGACAGACAACATGTGAGCTCTGTCACTCGGCATCTGAGTTACCAGTTTTCGTAGCTTCCCCTTGTTTTTAAGTATTTCAGCAGATTTCCACTTTTTCTTTGGTAGCCATTTGCCTTTCTTATCTCGGAATCCATAATGAGGGATTATCTTTAATATGTCTGGGGAAGTAGATTTGGAGTTCGCTGCAGTAAGTTTCTCCACTGAAGTTACTGTTCTATCATTTGCTGGTTTATGCTCCTTTTGAAATCTGAAACAAGAGGTGTTTATAAAATACATATACCCCCCATGGTGCAAAATTGAAAAGGGTTATACACATGCATCATTTAATTGACAGTAGTATCACCAATTCAAAATACAGTAAAACTCGAATATAGCGAACACGGATATAGCGAAATTACGGCTATAGCGAAGTGAAAACGATTTCCTCGGCAAATTCTTTATATATTCTATATAAAAATCTGCGTTTATAACGAACACGGATATAGCGAATTTACGGATATAACGAAGTGAATTCCTATTCCCCTTGAATTAAAAATGAACATAAAAATCACCTTTTATAACGACTTTATTTTTTTCATTTTAATCTCTTTGTGATTTTAACAATCGCTTTCCATTGACATAAAGGATCCACACTTATTGCAAAATTTGTGTTTGTATTTTTTTTTAAAAAGGTTGTTAACGCAAAACAATACTTACACATACGTTTAGGAAATATATTGTCGGTATTGTTTACTATTCTCGTTCATTAAATTTGAAGTTTGATTGCATTTATTTTATCGTACACTCCTTTACAAGTAAATGTCAATTGCAACAGACTGTACATGTATGTATTGTGCAAAATTTTGTTGACATTTCTCTTTTGACATGTTCTTGCATGACTTAATAATCCATCAAGATAAATTATCATATATAAATCAACGTGTATATTTCTTGTATAAAAATATTTCTTCTCGAAAATATATATAGGCTTCATTTCTTTTAAAGACAATGCAAACGCAAGTATATCGATTGCTGCTTTCTTAGAGAACTGATATACATGTAGAACAAATCAGTTTTATAATGAATTCGAATTCGTTATATTTGAATTAAGAATTCGCTATAAACGTATAGCGAATTACGCTTATAGCGAATTTTTATAGAGGATCCCCAGAAATTCGCTATATCAGAGTTTTACTGTATTGAGCAGCACATATCTTCCTATGTCAGGAGTGGACCTAAAATTCAATAGAGGGTCATCTACTCTTTATGCTGTACCAGTGTACCAAGTTTGGTTTCAATCAAACAAATAATTCTTAAAATACAGGAGATAATATATTACTATGTCCAGTTTAACCCTTGACCTTTGACCATCTGACCTCAAAATCAATAAGGGTCATCTTCTCCTGAAGATGTACCAGTGTACCAAGTTTGATGTCTGTCAAGCAAAGGATTCTTTAGACATTGAGCGGTT
Source organism: Ostrea edulis (assembly GCF_947568905.1). Taxonomy (NCBI): domain Eukaryota; kingdom Metazoa; phylum Mollusca; class Bivalvia; order Ostreida; family Ostreidae; genus Ostrea; species Ostrea edulis. Next base: position 75,223,803 of record NC_079166.1, on the reverse strand, counting down.
AGTATACTCCTATGTGAAGTTTGACCCTTGACCATGTGACCTCAATATCGATCACCTACTCCTTAAGGGTGTATGAGTGTACCAAGTTTGATGTCTGTCATGTAAAGGGTTCTCAAGATATTGAGCAGACAGTGTCTTCCTACAATGTATGTCCAGAGTAGATTGACCCTTGACCTTTGACCTGAAAAACACTAGGGGTCCTCTTCTACTCATAACTAACCGACTTAAGAAATATCATTATGATCAAGTGAATTGTTCTCAAGATATTGAGCGGAAAACATGTGGTCAACCGACCGACCGACAGGTGCAAAGCAATATGCCCCTCTTTGAAGGGATCGAGGCATAAAAATCAAATCTGACTTACTGTATACAGGATAATATTTGCCCCCCTCCCCCCATTTTATGTTCGCTCCTTTGTTCTTATTGTCAACTGGTGAATTCAAGACTGGGCAAAACTGTTTTCTCTCTTTTAACACAACTGTGTCTGGGTAAATTAAAAATGAGGCGAAACCATCTACAAGTGTAGTGAAAGACAAAAACAAGGAGGCAAAAATTACCCTGCATATGGTAATGATAAAATCTATCATTAACAGCACGATGCAGATACTCTGCACAGCACAAAGTTGACATAGCCATCATTTATCTTTTGTGCAGGGCTATAACCACAAATATTGTTAGAGTATTAAACACGACTTAATTTCATCCTCCATAAACAGGGAACTGAGTATACACGTGCAATGACAAATTACACAACATAAGATAAACATATATACTCGTACAATACAAAGTCAATTTTGTCAATACAGGATCCACTTGATTGCACATAAACATATTCAAGGGTCCACTGAAAAGTTGATAACTGCACTGATATGCTTAATATTAGGTAATTTTGGTGCACACTGACAGGAATTGTCTTTTCTTGGTGGATGAAAAAAAAATCACCAAAAATGAAAGCATTAAAATTCCTATTCATGTAAATGATATATATACATTTGTAATATCAATGTTAAATGAAATTGTGACATAAGAAAAATATAGCATTACCATATCAAAATACTTTTCAGAGAAAATCTGCTAAAATATTCCTAATAACAAACTGCCTGATAAACAGAAAATCCATTTCATTATCTCTTATCTATAAAATCCTTCCTTTGTGTGCCTACTCCCCAAAATACAAGTTGGTGAAAGTCAAAATTGTCTCATGTTGGGGAGGAGCTATTTCATTTACTGGTTTGAGTATATGGTATAGGGTTCTTTTGTAAACAATGCAGACCTGTACCTTTTCTTCAGGAGATCGTCAACAGATGCTACAAATGAAATGGCTTTGGCAATCTTTTCTGGTTCTCCACGAGTCAGGTGATACACAAGGGGAAAGAACTGTGGTTTGACTGTGCGAACTTCCTTTACTCCTTCATAGTTTACCAGAATCTGTTCAATGTATCAAAAGACCATGGTTCTATACATAGCTGCCAAATAAACCCAACATACACAAAAAAAAAAAACCCAACTTGAAATAAATAATTTAAAAGTACACCACTAAGGTACATGATATACTTGTCTGGAACCACATGTACATAATGTATTTATATGTATAGCTATGTATGTTTGCATACTTCAAAATCCATCAGCAGACCAGGTTTGATGGAGCTAGGCCTAGCTTACAGAGTGCAAAATATGCTGAAAACAATCAGGCTATGCACAGCCATAAAATTACTAAATGAGGACACAATGACCTATTTTTGGGTCATAACAACACCCACCCACCCATCCCCAAGATACATCATGTGAACAATTCTAATGGTCCTAGGTCTCAGTGTTCAAGACATGATCCAAAAACAACTTGAATATACAGTCTTAAGTCTTTAAAATCAGTACAAAGCATTCAATTTCAGACCAAAAAAAATACCCCAAAAAACTCAGATACACCAACCTACTCTAAAAAGCAGAATCCCAAGTGATCATAAGGAATAGTCGTTACTGTCTAGATAAATACTTGTAACATTTTTATCACTGTCTTTATAGTCAAGAGACCTTCGTAATAACTAAATGTCTTCCACTATGCACTTTGTATGATTTCTGATGACCATGATTGAAGAAGATTTTAGAGCAATTATGAATTTTCAATGTATGAGCCCCCCCCCCCCCCCCCCCCCCCCCTTCCAGCACTGTTAACAATGGATTCTGAATTTCACAACTGAGACAGACACCTCCAGGTCCATCATCGTCTGCTATATGTCCCAAAGAATCATCAACGATTTTAAACCATTTCCTCCCCCAAGTTTTGAACCTACCTGAGGCCACTGAGCCTCCAGGGAGCCAAGGGCCACAAAACTCAGAATTTTCATTGTCCTTGCATTATAAACCATACTATATATATACCAAATTTGCTAGCATTTGAGGAGAAAATGAAAATGTTTAAATGTTAATGCACTATGGACGACGAGGCAGATAAAAAAACCGGATAATCTAGGTCATCTAAGTGACCCAGGTGACCTAGTACTGAGTACAAAATATGGTATAGCGGTTTTTTTCCATGGGGTTATAATTTTGGCTTATCTTAGCGGTTAGACAGCTATCCGCCAAAATTTCACTCGCCAAATATGCACGCAATTGCGACTTCAGTATGTAAAGGAGAGACAACTCTTTCCTGTCTGTGAAAATTTATTCCAGTTTAAATTATTAGCATATCCTTTGAACCAGCAAATCGCCAAATTTTAGATCTGCGGAATAACCTGCTATATGGTAGAATGAAAAAAAAAGAGTCAACAAATGAAAGATCACATACGTAAAATGAATAGCTAAAGTCACTAAAATGTTTTAAATCAAGCATCACAGAACTTGGATGTAAAATGGCTGACCTCTAAAGTGGCATCCAGCGGCCAGGTGGTCCCTTTATGAAACTGAGTTTTGCCTTCGGTGATAGAGTCCTCAGATAATTCCTCACTGTCCGACTCCTCCTGAAAAATCACACAGAAAATTCACACAAACACTCTTAGGATGTGTTGCATACAATGTACATTCAAATATTTCTGAAATCTAACATACTAATAGAAAGCTTTCATCAAACTTAAAAGGAGTTACTCTTGGGTTGCTTTATTTGTTTTATGCCTTTCACTGATTTAGAGATTGTCACCAGCTGTTAGTGAGATGCCATAAATTCAGACCTAGCTATGACACTCAGTGCCATAGCAGTGAATGCTCTTAATGATGCTGACGCTTACTGATACAAAGTATTTTTTAGGTTTCATCTAAAAGCCCGAAACTTGAAGTTTCTCTGCCAATATTGAAAATTATATATTAAAAAAAAAAAAAAAAAAAAAAAAAAAAACCTACCTACATGTATGTTCAGGGATTTTTTACCCCTTCAATCCAGGGGCCAGGGCTTTCAATGTTGGGGAAAATAGCGATATTTGATTAAAATTGGGAAATTTGTTTCATGCAAAAAATAAGAAAACAAGCTAAAAGTATAACCATTTAATATTTTATTATCAATGTGGATGGCTTAAACAAGCTTTAAATTCTGGTCTTTGGCAGAGAAAAAACTGTCACAAATTTTTTGCAACAGTGGCACTAATGTTGGATGGCCCCTCATGGCATATTCTCATCAAAGCATTCATCATTTGGGAATTTTTAGGTATCATTTGAGAAAAACACCTGCTTTTGAGCTTTGGGAATGGAGCCAAATTTCGGCCCTCTACAGACCCTAAAAAATCTCTGATGTTTAATGCGCCACACCATGTTTTCCACCCAGAACTTCTGCAACGTGAGCATCTTAGCCACTAGGTTATCATAGGTACTCCTGCTTTATACTGTAGACCACTTTCATTTAGCAAGACCTTATTTTTACATCACCGTGGAAACATCAAGATGTATTTGTTCACGAGACATAACTTTCACAAGCTATTATTCATTGATTAATATGTCTTCTACAGGGGTCAACATTTACGTTTGTCCGCTTGTCCGGTACCAGTGGAAAAACATTTCGGACAAGTGAATATTGATGGGCACTTGTCCGATTGGACAAGTGCTTTTTTATGTAAAGAAGTCTCCAAACAATTTTGTGAAAAGTTTATCGGTAGTTCAGAGTCAGAAGTACATGGAAAATGAAGTTCGATCGCTATGAAAACTAGCTGAGTCAAACTCAATCGGGATTGGTGTTCACTTATTGCGTACTACTTTCAATCATCCATGGCAATCTCTCACCAGAGGGCGTTACGCTACGCTCCACAATGTAGCGCGCCCTCTGGTGAGAGAATGCATCCATGGATCTTATGAAGTCATTGATTCAAGATGGGAAGTCTAGATAAAATTTTGTTTTATGCGTTTGTTGTTTTTATCAAGAGAATAAGATTTTAAAAAAATCAATCAAGCAGGTATAAAAATAGATTATATATTAAGTAAATTAAATACAGTTTTCAAGTTGACGATATTAGATCCATTTTAGAAATTTTTTCGGACAAGTGAAGTTGAAGTTCGGACAAGTAAATATCTTTGTCTCTTGTCCGAATGGACAAGTAGGAAAAAAAGTTAATGTTGAGCCCTGTTCTATGTGTAAGAGATTATTCACGATAACTTAATTTTCACGAATGGCTAATCTCACAAAATAACACATAAATATAATGTTCTCACAAATAAAATGTGTTTTACAGTAGTCCTATGGCTTAACTGTACATCCATCAAAGATTAACAACTACAGATAACATATAGGATCAATTCTAATTATTTCTGATGGTAATTTTCAGTCCTATGGCAATGATAAACTGAGAGACAAAAAAGATGTACCAGTATATATATGTTCATCAGCTACACATATCTTACCCTCTACATAAGTCGCCTGTATCATACTAGGTATTGTGAGTTTATTTGGTAGATGAATTTAAGAGATACATTGTAAATAAAAGTTTGTATTTAATTCTGTCATCAATTTATAAATTTGGCGATTTAAATGATAGTACATGTATATATGTAAATGAAAATCCATGGGCATAAATTCAAAAGATATTTTCCTGGGGCCTAGGAGACTATTATGAAATATACCAAATTTTGAGATCTCTTCAAAATAACACACAATACCTACTAATACAGTATTTGAAGTAGAAATCGTCTAGACTAAAGAAAATTTAAGTATATATAAAACCTGATTCATTTTCTTTTTCTTTGCCATGTCCAGTGTCTGGGATAGACTTTTTCTCTTCCTCTGCTGAGTCTTCTTGTTCTTGCCTGAGGGAGTGTTCTCTTCAGCACTATCCTGCTCCATTTCTGATGCCTTTGTACGAGCCATGATCAAGGCATTCTCTGCGAATCTAAAGCGACAAATTTGGCTTTTCAATGAGATATCATTAAGCAATATTTGAAGTTTGGCATTTATATAAATTAAGTTTGTATTTTTGATATAAGATTGCAGTTCTTTCAACAATATTTATCTCGTATTTAGACGCTGTGTTTGTAGTTACAATGTAGTAAAAATGTTCTTTAATCTTCTCCATCATTACAATCCTGCCATAAGCAAAGTAACAGATCGATTATGAAGAACAAATCCAATTTGTATAGAAATAACATTACGTAAAGTGAATCAAAACAGATACCTCAGATGTTAGAGTTTGGAAAAACTGTTGAAAGTGAAACTAAAATATATGTCTGTATCGTTTAAACGTTTTGAAATCTAATGGAATCAGTGGGTCGAAGTTAAAGCGTTTTCTTAACGTAGAAATCTTGTAAAACACATCATGATGCTGTCCGCTTCAGTCAGAGGCACAGCATCGTTATTTAGAAGGACTACCCTATTGAACGTCATAGGTACAAAGAAAATGACATCCAAACGGCGACACAGAGAGGTAAAATTCAACAGTCATTCGCTGTATACCCTGTTCAGTCAGCCGCAACGTAGTCTCTGACACGAGTATTAAAGGAGCTAAAAACCCGATAGGGTCTATATGGACCATGAAACAGACGAAATGATAATAGACCCTTGAATTTTAATATAGTATGTCTCACGGCTTGGCCGTTTTTGAGGGCGAACAGCAAAAATTATTGATATTATTAGTATTTATATACATAACTGGATAATTCCTAAGTTATCTAGACGTGTGCTAACAGTTGAGTGGCCAAAAGTATTGCAACAAACATGGCTGACGTCATTACAATGTAAATAAAAGCTGCATGGAAAAAACCAACTTTAAAGTTGTATGACCCGATGTTCATGTATTATTTTTGTACATAATTACTTTAAAGCAGATTAATTACTTTATAAAGTTATTAACTTTCCCTTAATTACATGCTTGAAAACATCTGCATGTAAAAGAAAACAGTGCGAATATTATTTAGAAAGCAAATACAGTGGCTACATATATAAATCATCCCATAATAAACATCTATAAATAGACCCACGCGCGTCAGGGGAATCCCAACATGATGTATTAACTCATATGCAAATGTCTAGTTTTAAGGCTGAAAGAGCGTAAAACAACGAATTACTAAGAGTTATTTGATATTTTTATTTCTATTAAACTTATGGTACGGTACTGTTATAACAAAATACACAACTTTACACAGATAAGACCACCGATGATCTGAAAGTTTGAACTGGTCACGTGACTGTCACTTGAAATGGCAGAGTGACGCGGTTATTTGTAAACATCGATTTAAAATCAAATTATTTGGGTTAAAACAGGTGAAATAATTTATGATATGTCGTACAGTCTCATAACTACATACGTGCGATGATTTAATAGCGTTTTTACGAGATGGAAAAAAAATATTGTAATTCGGACCGTACAGCTTTAAATGAAATAAACATTATCTATTTACCATTTTTTTTCTAGTATTTTGTTGCAAAGCCTTTCTGAATAATAACTTGTCGTAGTCTTGAATATATTGAAGCATGAAAGCGACGGATATATGTTTGAAAGAGGCCATTCCAAATTCTTGTCACTGCAGCCATTAGGTCATCCTGGTTTTTAATATCATCAAACTCATGGGACAATTTGATTTTGATACAACACCAGACATTTTCAATGACATTAAGGTCCGGGGACTGTGCAGGCCAGTTTAATTTTGGAATACTGTTTTCTTGTTTCCAAGTATTGGTCTATCTAGAGGAGTGGGGGTGGCATTATGGTCTTGGAAAATAAATTGCTGATTTCCAAAAACTTTGACAACAACAGGCCATAAGTGATTACCAGCAATTCAATATACTTTGCTGTTTAGATTTCTATCAACAGGTACACGAACACCAATACCATCATAGGTAATATAACCCCAAAACATACAACTTACTCTCACGGGCGTTTTGCGTTGGTTCAGACGGTAAAGCTTCCGCTTCTCGGACGATTTTCTCCACAAACTTACAGTCATTTTGTCCAATGACTACCTGTATTTTGTCTGAGAAAATAACTTTCTACCACTGTTCAGGTTTCCAATGTCTTTTCCTCGGCACCAAAAAATTTGGCGTTGTTTGTTGACTTTAGCGATTGTAAGCGTTTTCTGAATTTTGCGGGTCCTGTATCCTTCCTGGTTTAACCTACGACGAACAGTTTTCCTGGACACATTTGTACCTTCATTCGTATTAAAAGTTGATGTAAGGTCTTGAAGAGATTGTCTTCCAACTTCTGTTAGTTTTCAGATTGCGATAAAGTTTCCGACCACCCCTCTCATCTATCACTCGGGGCCTTCCACTCTGGGGATCGTTTTCAACACTTTCTTTTTGACGAAATTTTTTCAAAACTCTTCCAATAGTGCCTCAATGGATTCCCAATGATTCACTAATTTTGTTGTCATTAAATCCCTTTGAATTTAGAATTACAATCCTTTCCTTTAGGTCCATTGACAATTCTCTCTCATTCTTCGACATTGTTTTCATTCGATACCTTACCGGAAATCGTCTGCTACTTTGAAGTACAAACGGTCCCCCATATAATCCGTACCCTCGTTAATTCGCATACCTGACATCACGACCCAAGCTTACTTTGTTACGCGTCAGCAATAAAAATAAAATTTGAAGCGAGTAAAATTGTGATGATATTAGCCATATTTGGGCACTCAGTGTAGAATAATTCATGACTCGGGACAGGTCCTCACCATGTTAAACTGGCTCCATAGGACATTATCACACAAACGATTGAACATTCTACTTAGTGTATGGACAGCTGTTAAAGCATCTTACACGATTTCAGACATTTGATCCGCTTATTCATTGAAGGCCGGAAATATAACACAATTGATGTAAAAAATGCATTATGATGTCATATTTAACATTGACATTTAGCAACTTTACAAACATAGGAGACCTGGTACAATACAGAACTTTCGGGATGTGCTGGAATGACAGATTAGAATTGACTTTTTGTATGAATGATTGTAGTGATTCCTTTCTTTGAAAGTAGCATTGTAATGCAGGAATTTTATATCAATTGAAGTGTTCCATGCTTGTTTACTTAGTTGTTATTGTAATCATAATCATAAAACATAAAAAAATTATATAGTACATTGTATATCTTAAGGTAAGGTTTGCGACATTTAGACATGTAGCAAACAAAGTTATGTTGCATATCAGTATCTTCTGTAGGAATTTATCTTTTAAAAATTGACTTTTTAAAGAAAAATGCTTGTGTCGATTTTTTGATCAGATGGGCTTATTTTTGTGATGTTTTACATTTTCGGGATCTTTGTACAAAGGGGAATACTAGTGGTATAAAAACTACATGAGGCAAACTTATGGGGTAAAAAGCTGGTAGAATTTTTAAAAAGAGTATTACCTATAAGATTATATACTAATTGATAGAAAAATTGTATTTTAAAACACCAAAAATTTAAATTGGTTGCCATGGCAACAAAAAATGCATATTGAGCAGCTTTACAAAGTTAACATTTAAAAAGATTTCACTTTAAACATAATATTTGGACCATAAACATTTAAAGGACACATCTCGTGTTTTTAAACTTTTTAATTTTTTCAGCAAAATTAATTCATTTCATGCCTAAAACTACTTTACATGTGTTTTAAAAGAAACAGTTTGCGTAGTTTTCGAGTTTGATTGCGATGAAATTCAAATCTTGCGATATGCATATTTTCTTCGATATTTTACGCGCCATTATCTGTGACGTCATATGCGACCTCGAGCGAGAAGATTTGAAAACATTTGTTAGCCATTTCATAAACAGATTAGATTTAATTGACAAACAAACAATTATCACATTAACGGCTTGTAAATAACACTGCATTGGGGTGTTGTGTGCCGTTTAAGGGTGTACTTGCTGTCAGTAGAGATGATTTGGACTGTGTTTTTTTCAATTTTCGAAGGAAGGTATGAGGGACAAGACGTGAATATTTTTTGTTGGCACAACGACTTTGCCATAAAAAAAAACCCAGCAGAATTTGTCCCTATACTTTTTCAAACAAGCTCTTGGACAAAGACGTATATAAACTGCGAGAAAATGGTTCTATCGAAGCTTCGCACTGTTACATATAGGCCTACCGCATATGCTTTCCGTTCTGCTCTCAAATTCAATACACACTCGCACCAACTGACCTTAACCTTGTAACACCATATAGGCAGAACTTTGCTAGCAGTGTCTACCAACTGGTAGTTTTAAAAAAGAAATTTAAAGATAAAAGATAATAGAACTTTCAATTATAAATAATAAAATATGATATTTCCCAACTTTGAATTGAATTATAATGCTTTCATTTTTTTTAAAGGAACGCGTACGTGTTTACAACAACAGCACGCCGCGCTCCCACTTCCTAAGTAACAATGTGTAGATAACAAAAAATAATGATTAATAAAATTGAGCTTGAATAAAATAATTTAAAAATATTGTGATTTTCACAATAACTTTGATAATTTTTATTATATTTTTTTTCCCGAAATGCACCCGTGACGGTAGGCCTAGTTGTCAATGCTACATGTACGTAATCGTATTATAATTTAGGCCTATCTAACTTCTCCAAAAATAAATTTAATAATAATTGCTCTGTTTATTTTAGAAAAGCAACAACGCTAATTACAGTTGTTTACAGAAATGGCATTACCAAATAGTGTTTAGACAGTGATCCCATGTAAACATTATTTACTCGCAAATTTATGCAGATTTCATACTCGCTTTCCTCGCTACATTTGGGTCGCTATTTGTAAGCACTGGTGGCTAAAAGATATAAGACTCGGGAAATTTGTCAACATCGAAATAAATGTTATCCATGGTAAATAAATTAGGCCCCTAAAACCCGAGTTTTAAAAAATATCTAACACTACTATTACAACAAGTTGATCGACGAAGGTCGCATATGACGTCACTGTACCACGTGAGATTTCTGGTCGTTTCGGCCTTTTTTCAGTTCGGCCCCAAGTTTTTTCGGCCGTTAGTAGTTTCGGCCTAATGTCGTTTCGGCCATAGTCGTTTCGGCCTAATGTCGTTTCGGCCCTAGTCGTTTCGGCCTAACTTTTAAATACCTTTGTAATACCAATACATTAAGTCTTTTTTCTCATCTTACTTACTATATCAAAATTGATATTTCTGTATAGGATATATATAAGCCAAAAACTGTCCATTCTGTGAGAGAAAGAACTGGGTGAGGCCCGTAGGGCCGAGATCAGTTCTTTCTCTCGCAAAATGGAAAGTTTGAGGTTTATATCCTACTTAAAACATTACATCTTTTGTTCTAAGAATGGACAGGCTCAGGTAAACCCATTGACAATGATAATTATGAATAAAGTTATTTTTTTAATAATCTGACAATATAACCAGTCTTGCGTAGAAGTCTGTTTCTTTTGTTCACTTATTGGAGCCATAGGCGTAGCTTGGGTTCGAATATTACCGAGGCAGGGGGTCAGAAGCTATCGACATTTTAACAACGTAAAAGGTTGCCACTGGGAGCCAAATTTTGATCTGAAAAGCATTGTGATTTCGAATATTTGGATGAGGAAATAATTAACGCCAGCCAAAAGAACCCAATGTGCCCATCTCGTGAAATGAAATTATTCATGAAAGCGAAAATAATAATTCAGAATTATGATATGCTAATAAAGAAAACACCCCCCCCCCCCCAAAGCGTTGTGAAGAAGTTTTGGATTGTGCCTCTGAATCCAGCGAAATTCAAATACAGTATGGAAATATGTCTTTCAAATTTAAGTTTTGATGCGACATCATAATGGCCAATGGAATTTAAAAAAATGTGAATCTTACGAGTTGAAGCAGAGAATTCTACTCAGAGAAAATATCGTTTTAAGTGTTTCAGTGATTTTTCCGATATCTGTTTTGATTCTTACTTGTAAGGAATTTAAAATTGAATTTGTATCTCCATGACACACGTATTGTCTTTCTTATTTTCAGTCTACCTGTAGATTGGGTTTATCTGACACTGTCCAATAAGTTGACAATTGCTGTCCATTATTTTTAAGAACGGACAGTATAAATTTATCCATTCTTAAAAATAAAGGACACCTACATGTATAACCTTTTCACTACAAGTGGACTTTCTTGTATACAAAAGTCTAAAAAGACAAAGGATTGCAAAACAAAAATGTTTAATTGTTGTGTAAACTGTTATAATTGTCTATGGTGTAAACAAGGAAGTCCACACCATCAAAGAAAATGATATTCCATTTACAGATTACATAAGCTTGTATTTTAAAAGCAAAAATGTCAAAACACATTATGATGCTGATTAATTATAAACCGGTACCATCTGATGCAGTGAAAATATGAAAATAAGCCTTCAAAATATATATCCGGCTTTGAGAGACGTGCAGTGCGACGACCTAACATAGAAAGATTACAATATTCATTGGAGTTTGAGATTAAGATTGTGTTTTTAAGCCTAATCAACATGTATTTTTGCACAATATTTCTGAATTGTCAGTATACATTAGGTCCATATATCCGATTTTTACAGTCCAGCAGATAGAGAAGCTCTATATATCGTCTGCTTTCTTTGGTGAACAATTAAAAAGTTGTTGCAGATAATTTTTTTTCTTGTTTTAATGTCGTTCTTGACAGATCTATAACGTTATATGCACTTCACTTCAAATATTCAACATTTCTCGAAAGAGAATACCCTAACGTCAAGTATTATTTCCAAACATCGACTTGACACAATCAATAATCCCCCCCCCCCCCTCTCAATACAATCGTCTTGCATACCCATAAAGTCCAAAATAATTCAAAATAAGCCCTTTAAAAAAATAATACCCTCACCGGTTATTATAACAGAACTTATAATAATCAGTGAGGGTATTTTTCTAAAGGGCTTATTTTGAATTACATGTATTTTGGACTTTATGGGTATGCAAGACGTTGTTGACATGCATTAGTAATATTTTCAACAAAAATTAATTAAATCAACTCATGTAGCTTATTCGAGGGGGGGGGGGGGGGGGGGGGTCCTGAACCCAAGCACCTGTGAGATCATCAAAGATGTGCATGTGGTAGATCTTAGGAATAAATAGGTTGATGCATTCCTAGCAAACAGTTAATTACTGCACTAATGCGAAGGGGGGGATGTGAAAAAAGTTTTTTTCCCCCCGAAATTCGCGACTCAACCAAGTCATAAAGACTATGTAAACTGTGGATCCATCATGTGCGTAATGACAAGTTGAGGTTCAAGACATTTGTATGAAGAAACGTTTACCGACTGCCTGATCTGCGACTTGACTGAATGTCTTCTTTTCTCAATAATAATAATATATGTGTGTATTATCTTCTACACATTGTGAGGACGTCCTCACACTTCATAAGTTTGGTCGGCTAGAAAGGAGAGAGAGAGAGAGAGAGAGATCAAGATCAATCACATCGGTTATCATTGAATATTTTAAACCCTTATAAATAGTATTACAAAATTCTACAGCAAATGTTGTTGGGTATCCTATGTCCTTAAATTGAAAATTGACGCACAGCTAATTGTGTGGTCAATCATTAATTTACAAAACCGAAGAATTGGACATACAATGTACATGTACAACAATTTTGTAACATATTTCCATGCGTAAAAGTGTGAATCAGCTTCCCGGGAGGCCGTGACCGAATTTCAAGCATTCAAGCACGCGGACCTCGTGCACATTACAATCAAGTTTTTAGTTCTCTGTGTCAGTTTAGTATGGTTAAATAATTTTCCATGATACTTGACTCATTAATATTCATCAAAACTTGTAAATAAGATTTTAGAATTAATCACTCGTGTTTCTGTTGATCGACTTCTTTATTTGTATACAAAGTTGAACACGTTACATTTATGGTAAAAAATAATTCATAATATGAATGTCTGATAGATATTCCCGGCTGGGAAAGAAAGAAATTATTGCTTTTTTAATCGTTTATTACATTTTTTCTAAACAAGATACCACGATTTACCTTAAATTTGAAAATTTATGGGGGGTGGGACGCCGGCTGCCCCCCTTAAATTCGCCACTGATCTCACGGTGGGTATCAGGGACTAACTTTTTAGACAAGGCAGTCTTCTTGTGTATTCGAAATACACATACATCGTGTTCACGGACATTTTACACCGTGTGTTGGGGAATACTCGTGGTCTGTACTGTAGATTTTATTATCAACATTGTATTCACCCGTAAAATTACTAACTGAACCTAACATACACTAACTACGCAAATAACACATCAGTTTACAGGAACAGTACCTGGCCATGAGTCATAATTGTTTATTTTTTCACTAAATATATTTCATTGAAAAAATGCCTTTTTGAATAAGCTTAGTGTAGTATCACTTAAATTGTAGCTAATTTTTATAAATATACTAACAAAAAATACACAGTTGTTTGTAGTTTCTTCACATGATTTCAAAGTGATTTTTAATATCTATAGGTTTTGCGGTGAAATCACATGTCAAATGCTAAATTGAAATTTTACGGCACAAAGTTAAGAAATCATTATATTTCGATGTTAAAAAGTTTGCCTTGATGATTTCAAAAGCTATTCACAATCATCATGGTATCACAATTTGCTAAGCATCATGGAAAAGAAAATTTGAACAATTTTGCATATATTTCATAATCTTTTCTAACACTAGGCCTACCTCCAATTATTTCCTCATCATACAAAATTTCCTCTTCATTAAAGTCTCAAAAGCTTACACTCGAACAGCTTCCATTCAACAAACAACAATAGCATAAATTCATTACACATCTATATTAACAAAAAAACAACATCACATTGTCGGTATTTTGTCGCTTACGAAACTTGGGCCGAAACGACTAGGTATCTGAGGCCGAAACGACAAGAGGCCGAAAAAACTTGAGGCCGAACGAACCTAGGGCCGAACTGTAAAAAGGCCGAAACAACTTGCATCGCCACGTGACTACCTATCTAATTAACTAGGCATTTTGAAATCGGGGCTTAGATTTAAATCCATATTGTGGCTAATTATCGCAATACTTCAGTGAACAAACTATTACAATTAATTTCTATAAGCATAAGGGAGACAAAATGCATATAATTCTGTATACTTTGAAAACACGAGATGTGTCCTTTAAGAAAGCATATAAAATTACTACCCACGGCACCGGGCTTTGTTTCCATGGTAACAGATTGAAAAGAATTATTTCATTTATGTGAATATTCACTTTGTTTTATAATTGTACAACTTTTGAAGAGTGCTTTGACCATTTTCATGAACAAAATACAATTCCAGCCCAAAAATGATATTTATATTTATATGTCAAGTATTGTAGTATCACATTTATTAGAAATTAAGATGTTTTTTCTTCTTCTAAATTCAATATAATATCTTCAATATTCCGGCGGGTTTTCCACGGTCCCGCTTCCTCATAAATTCCGTGTTTCATTAGTCCAAACCTGTCTTATATACTACTACATCTTTGAAATTTTAAATTCCCTCTTCTTGTTCCATTACTTGATGTTTGTTTACATTGATGTTTGTTTACATAGTTGAACATACAACTGTAACCTTCATGACAATATAAAGCCCGGTCAGTGGGGGACCTAGAAGGGGGGGGGGGGAAGGGAGGGGGGGGGGGGGGGTAATGTAAAATTAGTAAAAATGACACTAATAAATATGTCAACAAGATCTATCCCTTTATACAGATGTTCCTCAGACAAAATTAGAATATTTTGAAATATACTAGAGAAGACACCTTTTTATTTCTTACGTGATCATATCAGTCACGTTTTCTACATTTCAAAGTTCATGCGATAAATCGCTCTGTCGGCCCAAGTAGATTTCATAGCATTGAAATATAAAGTGCATGCAACTAGAGAGGTAAAACATTGACAGGTTTATTTTTTTTAAAAATGCTTGTGAATGTCATAAAAATTCCTATCTTTGTTATTGTCGAATCTTGTCTTTGAGGATACTATTCACAAACAATGATCGATTAATAACAGCATCAAAATAAATCCTACTTTCCCTAGCAAGATTCGCAGAGATTACATGTGAACATCTCATGGTTTCACACAAAATATCAGCAACCGGTACCGATCATCATCTTTTACTAGAGCCATGCCGTTGTTTACAAACAACTTTCTCCATGTATTTCAAATGCTGATGCCCATTAGAGGCAATTTCAAGGTCACAACATAATTTTAATGGAAATTAACCGTAGCGCATACTACATATATGTATGTATAAAAAAATTGTAGACTTTTATAATATCAAAGAAAATAACTTATAAATGATCATTTGAAAAAAATAATTATTTTGTCTTAGAGATTTACACATACGCCGCTTGACACTTGACAGCGGTAGTAGATAGCAAGTATATATTATGACATTTTTCCTCGATACAACTATGACATTGCGCATTTTTCATTATGACGTCAGAAAGCGCAAAGTGCACTGAGGTATGTCAAGAGTTATCTCCCTGTTGTTGCAGACCTTACCTTAAATCCCTGTCAAAATATTTATTTTTTGTAGATTGTACAGGATGAAGAAATGCGAGTGTTCTCTGGCATACAGCCAACGGGCATCCCCCACCTGGGTAACTACCTTGGGGCCATTAAGTTGTGGAGGAAACTCCAGGAAGATTATCACGATGTTATGTATAGTGTTGTCGACCTCCACGCAATCACAGTCAGACAGGATCCGAAGGAGTTCAGGTTCACAGTCTAAATAGAAATACCGGCATACTAATCCTGTGATATTCAGAATTCACATATTTTGTTTCAGTTCTGCCTTATAGCTCTGTCTTTCTCTTTGTCTGTCTAAAACTTTAAACCTTGATCATGACTTTTGAAATATACAAGGTAGATACTGCATATTTGCTAAATGGAAAGGTCAATGTCAAATTTATTTGTCCTAATGACAAAAAAAGGTCAAGGATCATTGAGTAAGATCAAGGTCAAATTTGACACAATTGAACATGGCTATACACTATTGGTTGTAGTGTTTCAAAGACACATCTTGTTCTTTGACTTTCTGGTTTGTTGTTTGTGGTCATAGTCCATTTTCGAATCAAACACTTTTAGAGACATCACCACAATCTTTGACCTATGCTAGGATCTCTGGTCCATTTCTAAGTGAAAGAAAGTGGAGGAAAATCTAGCAGACAATGAGACAATTTGTTTATCAGGTTCTATAGTTTGCTCATATCACTTGGGAAAAAATTACTGGGGACCAAAGATGGACTGGCATGTTTTAAGAACTCTGTCATTTAGCAGTGAGCTCCAGGTTCTTTATCATGCAAACACTTAAGGTGACACAGGGTCTAGCTCTTTTAAAAGGTATCTTCCAAAATATCTACAGTTCTGGTAATAGGTCAAACACTTGCCAAAGAAACAATGAGTCTAGGCCTAAAGAAGGTAGTTCTAGTTCTTTTTGAAATGTATCAATAGTCTATATCTACCGAATGTCAAATTTAATAATGCTGCTAAGATGTTACCGTAATTATATCCATGATAAAAACTTACAAATTCCGGCTCAGTTTGTGTGTTACCTATGTCTGCAGTACTGTATCTGTGTAATATTTTTGTGAAATATCAATATTAAAACATGAATGAAAACAAATGACTTGGAAATATTACACTAAACCTAAAACGTTTTGTATGTGACTGTCATTGTCTTTAGTAATTTTAGAAAGTCTGATATCTCGATCAATATACAGTTTAGCAACTACAACTCAATGAGTAAAGATTGCAATATTATTTTTGCAATATTATTCTTCAGCTTGCAAATGTTTTATTTGAACATATTTCATTAGATTTTAAATGAAATAGGATTAAACACATATTCTAGAACAAAGGAAGTCCTAATCTATTCATGAATGTTGGCTTGCTCAATTTATGTTTACCATGTAGTTGTTATGTAGGGACATTGAGCATTGTAATGTTTTCCAGTGGCAATTCAATAGGCAGTTACAGAAAACCAACAGCAAGGAATTGTTTTCTTTGCATGCAGTAACAGTCCTAATAACGACTGTATCGTAGACCTCATTGCACCTCAATTTAAAAAAGAGAACACATCCATTGTGGCCACTTTAATTTTGCATACATGTCTCTTTTTATGAATCAATTCTCGGGAGTGATGAATTACAGGGCCTAGATTCCCTTGGGGATCCAAGTTGGAATAGGTCCTCGGTACCCCTTGCTTGTCGTAAGAGGCGACTAAATGGGGGCGGTCCTTCAAATGAGACTGCAAAAACCGAGGTCTGGTGTCACAGCAGGTGTGGCACGACAAAGATCCCTCCCTGCTCAAAGGCTGTAAGCGCCAGGCATAGGCCTAAATTTTGCAGCCCTTCACCGGCAGTGGTGACGTCTCCATATGAGTGAAATATTCTCGAGAGGGACGTAAAACAATATACAATCAATCGATCAGGGCCTAGATAGAAAATTCACAGTTGATTGCCAGAACCAAAAACCTCAATTCGCAATTTCTATAAACTACTCTCAGTTTCTATCATCAAAAACTTTTAATATATATGTAACTGTGTTACAACTCTTGCATCAAGTGTAGCAATGAAAAACACACTGTTTATTTGAATATTTAAACTGAAAACATTGCAGTAATTGTTCATTGATAATATTATCTCCTCTCCCATATAGTCATAGTTTTCATGGACGGTGGGTGAAATTAGATTTGCTTAGAAGAAGCATAAATATCATCACTGCAACTGTCTTATTTCTCGTAATCACTCACGACCTTTGATTGTTTATAAACTGTCGTAATATTAACATTTGCCATATGCTGATAATGATTTTAAAATGTGACTGGAAATGTAAGTAACTATTATGATGCTAGAAGCTAAATCTGAGACAAGATTTTTTTCCGAGTTACATGTAAGTTATAATGATGAATTAAATATCAACTCTCAAGTTCTTGTTAGTTACCGAATTTAATTTGCAATTTAAATATTTGAACTCACGTTTTGTAAATCTTACATGGGGAACTCTGAACCTAGCTGGGACTAATTTACAAACAGAAGAAGCGTGTATGATATTACAGTGATTAATAAGTACATGTACATGGTTGTGTGAAATTGTATTTCATGTATATTTCTATTCAACATTTTTTATCGGCTGTGTTTGGTTTTTTTTTAAAGGGAGAACATTTATAAGATGGTAGCCTGTTTGCTGGCCTGTGGAATAGACCCAGAGAAGTCCGTTCTATTTTTACAGTCACAGGTGAAGTTTAAGCTTCCTTAATTGTCCTGTATTGATTAGAATAGCAATATAAAAAAAGATTAGAAATTGACACAAAACGAATATTACATTTGAGAAATAAATTTCATGTTTGAAAATATGTGAGGGTATAAACCGCAACACTTCAGGCCGGCATACTTTATGAAGTGTGTTAGCGCTTCATGAAAAGTGTGCAAACTTGGATTTCTCAAAAAATCTCAAACTTATGAGAAAGGTAGACCCAGTGTGAACCGTTGCAGTTCATACCCTGTTATATTTCAAAAATGAAGTTTATACCTTACATCTACATTCTACTTTCATTTTTGTCTAAACTGCCAGTTGTTAAGGTAGACATACTATATTTATCAAGAATCATATGTGCCTTGTTTACAGCTAAAACACATTCACGAGGAAATGGCTATCAATAAAGTTTGTAGAGATATCAAAGGCAAAAACATTGGAAATTCCCAAGTGGACAGTCGATGAAGAATTTTCGGACATATTTCAGCAATATAAAGATAAAAGCGACTAATCTTATTTTAGTAGTCGTGATTCTCACTAAGTTATGAAATAATAATACTTTATTTCAAGAAGGTGACCTGATTAGTGCACGCACTATTCTTCCCCTGGGTCTTCCACTTGATACATACAATTATATACAAGAATAATCACTTAAAACAGAGTCTCAAACACATAGACACAAGGTTATGTAACAAGGTTATATTTTACTAGTCATGCCTCTCACTGAGTTATGCTTTGATAAATTTTTCACACATCTTTTAACTATCGACAGTTTGACTGACTCTTTACGAACGAAAAGCAATTATTTTCAGTAGTGTATATTGATAAGTTCCATGGTTGCTGATTCTAATGACAGTTCAGATTCAAGGTTTTAAAAGCCTTGTATTGATATATATATATGCACCAGTAATAATACATGCATGTGCCCATCTTTGCTAGCCAAGGGTTTTCGGTCCACTCCGCTCCCCATGGAAGGGGAGTGGACCAAAAACCCTTGGCTAGCGAAGATGGCATGTGCCATCTCTGACACAGTAAGGATAAATGCAAAATATTTGCATTTTTAAATCAATACAAGACTTGCATCCATTCTCTTTCAAATTACAGAATATTAAGACAAGATGTGAAATTCAGGTTTTTTTTATCCATTTTCAGGTCCAACAGCACACAGAACTTTGCTGGATTTTAAGTTGTATCACAACCAGTGCCAGACTACAGCATCTACCACAATGGCAGGTCAGCCAATCAAATTCATCGTTATATAAGTGGGGAATCCATAGATGATAACTCTGGATCTTCACAACTTTTCATTTTCTGTTTTCTCTGATGTACGTATGTGTTGTAGAGCAGTGTAACAGTGGAAGAGAAGAGACCCCAAGGTTTCGTTGCACCAGTTGATGTTTTTGATAAACTGCCTAATTTAATTGTAACGGTTGATATGTTGTTCATTTAAGCTGTGTATATTTGTGATAGTGTGACTATCATTTATATGAACATGCCCTGTATTATTGTAATGTGATGTCTAATTCCATGACATTATAATGTATATCTAATTCTCTGTGTTTGTCTAATTCTGTGTGTTTGTCTAATTCTGTGTGTTTGTCTAATTCTGTGTGTTTGTCGAATTCTGTGTGCTTGTCTAATTCCATGTATTTGTCTAATTCCATGTGTTTGTCTAATTCTGTGTGATTGTCTAATTCTGTGTGTTTGTCTAATTCCATGTGTTTGTCTAATTCCATGTGTTTGTCTAATTCCATGTGCTTGTCTAATTCTATGTGTTTGTCTAATTCTGTGTGTTTGTCTAATTCCATGTGTTTGTCTAATTCCGCATGTTTGTCAAATTCCATGTGATTGTAATGCAATGTCTAATTCCATGTGTTTGTCTAATTTGGCGTGTTTGTCTAATTCCATGTGTTTGTCTAATTCCGTGTGTTTGTCTAATTCCATGTGTTTGTCTAATTCTGCGTGTTTGTCTAATTCTGTGTGCTTGTCTAATTTGGCGTGTTTGTCTAATTCTGTGTGTTTGTCTAATTCTGTGTGTTTGTCTAATTCCGTGTGTTTGTCTAATTCTGTGTGTTTGTCTAATTCCATGTGTTTGTCTAATTCTGTGTGCTTGTCTAATTCCGTGTGTTTGTCTAATTCTGTGTGTTTGTCTAATTCCATGTGTTTGTCTAATTCCATGTGTTTGTCTAATTCTGTGTGTTTGTCTAATTTCATGTGTTTGTCTAATTCCATGTGTGTGTCTAATTCCATGTGTTTGTTTAATTCCGTGTGTTTATCTAATTCTGTGTGTTTGTCTAATTCTCTGTGTTTGTCTAATTCTGTGTGTTTGTCTAATTTCGTGTGTTTGTCTAATTCCATGTGTTTATTTAATTCCGTGTGATTGTAATGTAATGTCTAATTCCGCATGTTTGTCTAATTTTGTGTGATTGTACATGTAATTTAATGTCTAATTTCATGTGTTTATCTAATTTTGAGTGATTTTAATGTAATGATTAATCGTGAGAAAGGTTTATTTTTTGGAATGGTTTTTTTATAATCTGATGATTCGTTGTTGTGATTTCAGGAGAAGTCTAACATAAAGAGCCCCAATGTAGGTTTGTTTACTTATCCAATTCTTCAGGCAGCTGATATTCTCTTGTACAAGTAAGATTTTTAATTATGAACATCTGCAGTGTGAATACATATACATTTGTCTATCGTCACTATCTACCTTCCAATATGGGAAACATTTTTGAGTAGCTGAATTTAAAATTAACATATAAATACAACTAATTAAATTGTTCAGAATTGAATTTTGTATCTTTATAGAAAACATTTATCATCATCAGTAAAATGTTTTGTGCAAACACAACAATTTATGATATTGTATTATACATGTATACAAATTGGCATCAAAGTTGATCGTGCCTAATTATCTCCCTTTGAAAAGCATTTTTGGATGTATTTGTAGGTCAACCTTAATTCCCATTGGTGAGGACCAAAGGCAGCACCTCGATCTGTGTGAGGATCTAGCCATATCGTTCAATAATAAATTCGGAAAAGTTTTTCGAGTCCCCAAAATGTTATTAGGCAAGTGTTTACACATATTTGATATTTCATCTGCAAGCAGGATTGTTTCAAATTACTGTACATGTATTTCAATACTTTGCAGGCACTCGAAGGTTAACTTCAGAAAGTTTTCTTTCATACACGATTTCTATTTTAGATGTACAACACGATTTTACTTTGTAATAATACAATTATCATCTGTTATCCTACTAAATGATTTCTATTGATGTTCAAAACTCATGTATTTTGCTTGTGTTGCCTGGCATTGCGGATTGGACATGCTAGGATGACTTTGGTTGGTTTCCTTAGTCGAGAAACACTATAATCCCCCCACCTGTCTGAATAAGGCTATACCAGGCATACACTGTGCATCTGTGTCCAGTTAACGTGCTAATTAGTGCGTGGAAAGAACTCGTACATTTATGTAGAACTTGTTTCTGACCCAGACCTTTTGATTCCATAGAATATATTGATATTAGAAATTAGTACAATTTTTACCAAGAGCCTCCCGATCATGAACAGTCGGGATAATTATGCACAATTTTTGTTGCTCCAATAACCTTAAGGTAGATCGATCCTCGTGTGATGTCATACGTTGTAGGTTTTTGTAAAAAAAAAATTAATTAAATTAAAATTTTTGCATGGTAGAAATATATCTTTCAGAGGGATTTAATTCACTGGATGAAAACTAATTGGTTGTGAAAAAGTTTATATTTTCCATATATCAGTATATTTATTATACCCCCCGCAACAAGTTGTGGGGGGGTATACTGGAATCGGGCTGTCCGTCCGTCCGTCTGTAGACGCAATGGTTTCCGGGCTCTAAAGCATTATCCTTTCCACCTACCGTCACCATATCATATATATGGACTACCCATGGGATGAAGATGTTCCCTATCGATTTTGGGGTCAAAAGGTCAAAGGTCAAGCACACTGGACATCGAAGTAGCAATATGGTTTCCGGGCTCTAAAGCATTATCCTTTCCACCTACGGTCACCATATCATACATATGGACTACCCATGGGATGAAGATGTTTCCTATCGATTTTGGAGTCAAAAGGTCAAAGGTCAAGCACACTGGACATCGAAGTAGCAATATGGTTTCCGGGCTCTAAAGCATTATCCTTTCCACCTACAGTCACCATATCATACATATGGACTACCCATGGGATGAAGATGTTTCCTATCGATTTTGGGGTCAAAAGGTCAAAGGTCACGTGCACTGGACATCGAAGTACCAATATGGTTCGGTTTGTCATGCCATTTGTTTTTTACACTCAGAAAAGAGGTAGTTTATACCTATTACCAACACCCTTTGGGAGATTGGGGTAAGCGGGGGGTATTCTTAGTGAGCATTGCTCACAGTACCTCTTGTTTATATTAAAGTAGACCTATACAAAGCCTACGTCACAATCAAATGTAAATGCAGAACCACGTATCCGTTTTCCGAAATGTGTTATTTTAAAGATATCAGTTTGATTTTTACATGGCAATATGATTGTCCGATATTGATTCCTTCCAAGGTGTTCTTATCAGCGGCGGTCAAATTTTGTATTTAAAAAGGGGGAGGGGGCTAAAGATGATTCAAGCTTTAGATAAAAATCGGTTAGAGAACAGACAACATTTTAGCGGATGAGGGCGTCCGTGAGATACATTGACTATTCATGTATGTAAAAGTTTTACAATGATCCATGTCCAACATATGGAATTACGCGATTATATCTTTTGTGAGGATCCGGGTTTAAGCAGGTCCTCAGTACCCTATGCTTGTCGCAAGAGGCGACTAAATGGGACGGTCCTTCGGATGAGACAACAAAAACAGAGGTCCCGTGTCACAGCAGGTGTGGCACGCTAAAAATCCCTACTCAAAGACCGTCGGCGTCGAGCATAGGCCTAAGTTTTGCAGCCCTTCACTGGCAATGGTGACGTCTCCATATGAGTAAAAAATTCTCAAGCGTAATAATTGCTAATTCAAAACTATGCAGCTGTTGAATCCAAATTATCATGAACAAATACATGGTAATCTTGTGTAAAAATAAAAGTTCACACTTCGCTGCTCCAGTGACCACAGATATCGTAGTTGTGTTCGCTGCTCCAATGTTGCAGATATTGACGCAAGCTTCAAAGAACGGCTGCAAATAATTTGTTTTATTTCACCGACTGTCTATCATTTTTAGCTCACCTGAGCTGAAATCTCAAGTGAGCTTTTCTGATCACCCGTATTCCGACGTCCGTCCGTCTGTCCGTCTGTCTGTAAACTTTTCACATTTTCAACTTCTTCTCAACAACCACTGGGCCAATTTCAACCAAAGTTGGCACAAAACATCCTTAGGTAAAGGGAATTCTAAATTGTTAAAATAAAGGGCCAGGCCACCTTCCAAGGGGAGATAATCAAGAAAAGGTAAAAATAGGGTAGGGTCATTAAAAAATCTTCTTCTCAAGAACCACTGGGCCAGAAAAGATAAAATTTATATGAAAGCTTCCTTATATAATGCAGATTCTAAATTGTTAAAATCATGGCCCCCGGGGGTCAGATGGGGCCACAATAAGGGATCAAAGTTTTACATACAAATATATAGGGAAAATCTTCTTCTCAAGAACCACTGATCCAGAAAAGCTGAGATTTATATGAAAGCTTCCTTATATAATGCAGATTCTAAATTGTTAAAATCATGGCACCCGGGGGT
Source organism: Ostrea edulis (assembly GCF_947568905.1). Taxonomy (NCBI): domain Eukaryota; kingdom Metazoa; phylum Mollusca; class Bivalvia; order Ostreida; family Ostreidae; genus Ostrea; species Ostrea edulis. The sequence continues at coordinate 75,199,465 of NC_079166.1, read as the reverse complement.
CGGATGGGGCCACAATAGGGGATCAAAGTTTTACATACAAATATATAGGGAAAATCTTTAAAAATCTTCTTCTCAAGAACCACTGATCCAGAAAAGCTGAGATTTATATGAAAGCTTCCTTATATAATGCAGATTCTAAATTGTTAAAATCATGGCCCCCGGGGGTCGGATGGAGCCACAATAGGGGGTCAAAGTTTTACATACAAATATTTAGGGAAAATCTTTAAAAATCTTCTTCTCAAGAACCACTGATCCAGAAAAGCTATGATTTATATGAAAGCTTCCTGATATAATGCAGATTCTAAATTGTTAAAATCACGGCCCCCGGGGGTCGGATGGGGCCACAATAGGGGGTCAAAGTTTTACATACAAATATATAGGAAAAATCTTTAAAAATCTTCATCTCAAGAACCACTAAGCCAGAAAAGCTGAGGTTTATAGGAAAGCTTCCTGATATAGTACAGATTCTAAATTGTTAAAATCATGGCCCCCGGGCGTCGGATGGGGCCACAATAGGGGATCAAAGTTTTACATACAAATATATAGGAAAAATCTTTAAAAATCTTCATCTCAAGAACCACTAAGCCAGAAAAGCTGAGGTTTATAGGAAAGCTTCCTGATATAGTACAGATTCTAAATTGTTAAAATCATGGCCCCCGGGCGTCGGATGGGGCCACAATAGGGGATCAAAGTTTTACATACAAATATATAGGGAAAATCTTTAAAAATCTTCTTCTCAAGAACCACTGATCCAGAAAAGCTGAGATTTATATGAAGGCTTCCTTATATAATGCAGATTCTAAATTGTTAAAATCACGGCCCCCGGGGGTCGGATGGGGCCACAATAGGGGGTCAGAGTTTTTTTTTTTGTTGTTTGTTTTTTTTTTTTGGTTTTTTTTTGTTTTGATATAGTTCAGATTCAAGTTTGTTAAAATCATGGACCCCGGGGATTGGATGGGACCTCAAGGGGGTCATCAAAGTTTTACATACAAATTTATAGGAAAAATCTTTTAAAATCTTCTTCTCAAGAACCACTGAGCCAGAAAAGCTGAGGTTTATATGAAAGCTTCCTGATATAGTGCAGATTATAAATTGTTAAGATCATGGCCCCTGGGGGTGGGATGGGGCCACAATAGGGGGTCAAAGTTTTACATACAAATATATAGGAAAAATCTTTAAAAATCTTCTTCCCAGAACCACTGAGCCAGAAAAGCTGAGATTTATATGAAAGCTTTCTGATATAGTGCAGATTCAGGTTTGTTAAAATCATGCCCCCCTGGGGTAGGATGGGGCCACAATAGGGGATCAAAGTTTTACATACAAATATATAGGGAAAATCTTTAAAAATCTTCTTCTCAAGAACCATTAGGCCAAAGAAGTGCACATTTACATGAAAGCTTTCTGACATAGTGTAGATTCTAGTTTGCAAAAACCATGGCCTCCAGGGGAAGGTTTGGGCCATAATAGGGACTACGGTTTTACATGCAAATAGATATGGAAAATCTTCTGATATGGACCAAGGTGACTCAGGTGAGCGATGTGGCCCATGGGCCTCTTGTTTCCTCATCCCCTCTCCTTTTTTTCAAAATTATTGGGGCGGCATCTATATAACACGATTACAACTGTAGTTATTTATTGAGATTGCATCTACAAAGATTGGCGTAAGTGGTGTACATGTACGTATATCCAATTTATGTACATGCAAATGATTCCATGATGAAAGATATAACACACATTACACACATGCATTAATCATAATAGCAAACCTATCAAAATTCAGTTTGTTACTTTCGTTTTACATTCACATTGTGAATACCCTCTTCTAGAATGATTTGTTTTCAGATAAAATGTAAAATCTAATTGTAAACCACATGTATCTATAATACTTATAGTTTAACATAGTTAAAATCATTATCCAATGTTGTGAATATACTTAAATTTTACATGTCGTATGAAAATATGATAATGTTTAATTCAAGATTTGGGGGGGGGGGGGTGTACTTGTTATAGAGCTTATAGCTTTTAAAATGATACGTCAACATATGATTTTCTTACGCAAATCCTTTTTCTGAGATGATAATCTGTAAATTAAAAACAATTTATTCAAGGTTTAGTCCATAAAAATTGGGGGGAAAGACCAATATTGGGCTCACAAAGTGTACATTATGAAAATAGTTATTCAAATTTATTAAAATAAATGATTACATATCATTAAATAATGGGTATATAGTCTATGTTGCTTATTACAGCCCATTTGTTTTGGAAAAATAATAATTATTAAGAAAAATAAGAAGGAGGAATACATTTTCATTAATGCTAATTCTATGTCGATAGGGTACTTACTTTTGAGAAGCAATAACAATGAAATTAGCATGTTGACATATATATTTTTCAATGTTTATCCATTACTGGAATATTATCTATTTTATAAAGGCAATTTTTTCATGATTGAGTCCATTTAAGGCCGAGTATAGGTCTACCTTAATCATTTACTGTAAAAAAAAAAAATGTTTTCAAGGGCAATAACTCCTATGCTGGTATTTCCTCTACTGTATGTCTATATTATGCGATGATTTCCATAATATATATTTCATAAATCAGCAGTTTTTCCAAACTGTTAACATTAAAAGTTTGTCATTTTATCAAGTTTTTATCTACTGTATTTTTATTATTCTGTTTTACGAAAATGTTTGATTTTCTTATGTTGACCTATACTTCTGTTTTTGTATGTCTTGACATCTTAAAAAAAAGTGGCAACATACCAATTTCCTTTGATTATTGGTTAAATTAATGTATATTGATTGGACTTTAATACATTTTTCCACTTTCAACTATTACTATTGATTAGTCACACGAGGGTGGAGCTACCTTAATTGTGCTTTGATAGATGTTGTTTTACCATCCCTGTGTAATGCCATTGACTTGAACATGCAGGTTAGATATGCATGTGCCTTGCTAGTCATGTGTTAGAAGTAATTATTTGAAAAGAAAGTCTGAAAATCAGATACAAAAGTATAGAAAGAGGGATTAACAGTGTATTGACCATCTTTTTGATCAAAATTCAGTCACAAATGTAGAAAACCCTAAATGTCATTAAAAATCTACATGTTTCAATAGAACATTGATCAATACATAAACATTGAGTCAGTTGTGTATGTTGGGTGATTTTTGTTAAATCATTTCAACACTTCACTATTTTGTAGGAAATACTGCCAGGATTAAGAGCCTCAAATTTCCTGAGAACAAGATGAGTAAATCGGATAAAAGTTCCAAGGGACGGATTGACTTAACAGACTCTAATGATGTCATAGCATCTAAAATCAAAACGGCAGTCACGGACTTCACTTCACAAATCTCTTATGACAAGGAAAATCGTCCAGGCGTGACCAATCTTATTGATATTCATGCAGCTTGCACAGGGGAAACTCCAGATGACATATGTGAAACATATGCCTCTTTGTCAACTGCAGAATATAAAAAGCTTCTAGCAGACATTGTGATCACTGAAATTCAGCCAATCAGGGAAAGGATTGTTTGGTTACTAAGTGACAAGTCACATCTTCAAAGCGTTTTAAGCCAAGGACAGGAAGTTGCATCAGTGATAGCTGAAGACACAATGACTGATGTCAGAAAACTTGTAGGATTCACCTGATTATTATCAAGTTTAGATGTGACTTTTTAATAAAGATTTTTTGTGATCTGATTTGAAAGAATTTTTTAAAAACTTACATTTTATTATTTGACAGGAAGTTTGGGAGAAATTATTTTTCATATACAGATACATGTACATGTTGCTTTTGATTGAGAGGGAGGGAGAGAAACAGAGTGTGAGAAAGCTACATTATTAATCTATAAAATTTGCATCCTCATTGTTTTTATGGGCAAATTTTAAAAGCATTGGATCCGGGTTAGAATAGGTCCTCAGTACCCCATTGCTTGTCATAAGAAGTGACTAAATGGGGCGGTCCTTCTGATGAGACCGCAAATATCGAGGTCCCGTGTCACAGCAGGTGTGGCACGATAAAGATCCCTCCCTGCTCAATGGCCGTAAGCGCGGAGCATAGGCCTAAATTTTGCAGCCCTTCACCGGCAGTCTCCATATGAGTAAAATATTCTTGATTGGGACGTTAAACAATATTCAATCAATCAATCAAAGCAATGGCATAAATTGATTAATCACAGATTGCATTTAAATCATTAGTTATTATGCATGGTAATTCAGCTAGCTTATTTTAACCAGAGTTTATTTTTAAGTTACCATACGCTAAGAAGTGATGCCTTTCAGTTACATGTACTCCGATGTACAGTGTACACCAACATGTACTCTGATGTACTGTGTACACCAACATTTACTCCAATTAACAGTGTACACCAACATGTACTCCGATGTACAGTGTACACCAACATTTACTCCAATTAACAGTGTACACCAACATGTACTCCGATGTACAGTGTACACCAACATTTACTCCGATGTACAATATACACCAACATTTACTCCAATGTACAGTGTACACCAACATTTACTCCGATATACAATATACACCAACATTTACTCCGATGTACAGTGTACACCAACATTTACTCCGATGTACAATATACACCAACATTTACTCCGATGTACAATATACACCAACATTTACTCCGATGTACAGTGTACACCAACATTTACTCCGATGTACAGTGTACACCAACATTTACTCCGATGTACAATATACACCAACATTTACTCCGGTGTACAGTGTACACCAACATTTACTCCAATTAACAGTGTACACCAACATTTACTCCGATGTACAATATACAGCAACATTTACTCCGGTGTACAGTGTACACCAACATTTACAGTGTACACCAACATGTACTCCGATGTACAGTGTACACCAACATTTACTCCGGTGTACAGTGTACACCAGCATTTACTCCGATGTACAATATACACCATAATTTACTCCGATGTACAGTGTACACCAACATTTACTCCGATATACAGTGTACACCAACATTTACTCCAATTAACAGTGTACACCAACATGTACTCCGATGTAGAGTGTACACCAACATTTACTCCGGTGTACAGTGTACACCAACATTTACTCCGGTGTACAGTGTACACCAACACATACTCCGATGTACAGTGTACAACAACAAACGTCTTACTTTTCAGAGTAATGATAGATGGGGTGTGTCTCAACTCATCATTTCAATATGTACGTTAATGATAAATCTATTTAGGGAGCAAATACGAATAAGAGAGAACAGAAATTTTTTGATGTAAAAGTATGATGCGTCACATTCGAATTGTTAGACGAACTTTACATACTGATTTTGACTATGGGTTGTCTGTTTGTCTGACCTGTGACCGGTCAACAGGGTATGCTTACTCCTCCAAATTGCATCAAGGCTTGAAGTCATGACCTCCCAGTTAGGACGTGAACGCTTCTACCATGGAACCAGAGTGATTAATGATTGCTGTTCATTGGAAATTCCAATATTCTTTGTTTCATATTTGATAATTTCAGTAAATGTGATTTCTTTCGTTTGAGGAACGAATTGGACAGAAATCAATTTCTACTTGGCAATTATAATGAATGGATTATTCCGGATATTTCAAGTTTTCAATTCGAATACCTGTATAGGTATGTTCAGTCATGCGGTTCAATAGAACCAGTTTTAATCGAGTAACGATGTAAAATCAGTTTAGAACGACACGTAGAGCAGACAACACATTTAAATTCTATACTAATACTAATTTGCATTTACATTTATGTAATTATAGTACGTTGTATTGTTACAACATTAAAAGCTGCTGGGTGTCGTTGCTAGTCCATTTAGTGTGTTATGTTGTTTTTATTACTGATCTTATATCAGAAATGAATGGGTTTTAAAGAAGAAAACTTGTTGGGGTGCTATAACTCTTGATAGATATTTCATATTGCAAAGAGATGCCCCGCTCTGCAGAACTGTTGCTTTTATGAGACTTCCCCATGCTCTAGCTTGCAACGAATATCCAACAATGATAACGGTCATAATAAAACAGTGGAACACGTCCGGTTCAGTTGACCAATAAGGATTAGAAACACCCGGTATATCACGCTAATAACTGTTTGGATGTCGTTTAATTTCCTTCAGCCCTCGGGCTGATATTGGGTCCCTCGGGCTGATATGACATGCACTGATGAATTTTGGCATGTAATATTCTATTTATCATATACATTTGTACTGCACTTTTTTTATACTTAAAAATTTCATAGGACGGAATAGTATTTTTGATGTGTTTTTTTTTAAATTTGATACGGAGTCCGAAAGCTGATTTTATCAAATAATATTCTTGTTATCACGCGTGAGGTGCGTTTTAGCATTTGAAAGGCAGATCAAGGAATATTTGATACAGTTCTTTTCTATGGTAAAAACCTAGATACAATGGTTTAGGCCAACTCTAGTATAAAACTTTGGTACATTAAATTACTCCGATACATTGATTAACTATGGTGCACGTAATTGATTTTTGCACGCCGGTCTGATATGAAATGTACGGTAAAGGGTGCTGATACAGGGTGTGTGTTGAAGGGTGCGTGCCAGTGTTAATATCAGACATGCAACAATCCTGTATTATACAACAAATATATAACAAATCATAATATTAAACTGCAGTAATACATGTAAACTCCTTTTCCTGAATTTGCATTAAATAAGGACACTGTACATGAAGCAGCTGGTTTTGAACTCTTGTTACTCGTATGATAGTCCAACTTTGAATAAAGATTACTTACTTACATGTACTAGCAACTGATGAATAAAACAGTTCTCCTTCCCGGGAATCCGGACATGGTAAATCTACTAGATAGCCCCAAGACGACTTTTGTATGTGTGTAACCCATGAAGTCTTTACAATGCATTACTGTGCTGCTTGGGTAGGGGGGGGTGCTCATTTTTGCGGAACCCATGTTATGAAAAGGAAATTATGCAGGTAGTTAAGTGACATTGATATGAAGTCACAGTTGGTGTGAAACGGTATATGCTATTGATTGAAATTAAACACGATTTCACTCATTTTAGGAGGAAAAATCTGTGGGATTAGCCAAATCGTAGATGACGGGACTAATCAGGCACCTCGCCTGTAGAGATCGCGAATCTTTAACACGTGGGGCAGATTTTAATTGGAAACATCCCCGATAATTAAATGCTTTGATAATTTCCAACACGACAGAGATCTTTGCTACGTTTTTGCATTGCATCATTATAAACGAGTCTTATCGATCATATTTATAATAACGTGCACATGAGTTATACAAAGTGCGAATTCGATTTAAAAACAATGTATCGGTAACCACAAAAATAGTGAATATTGATAGCAGTTTTATCAAAGTATACTAATCGATTTATATGGAATTTATCGAGGGTCAATGAAATCTATTTTTTCTATTTCATACGAGTTTCACGTCATTGTTTAAACAATCATTTATTTTTCTACAAAATAATGGTTTTGTTGTATTTAATATGTAATTTGATTATTTCATTTCCACATCAAGTAGTTCATTTGCGAAGAAATGCCTATACCACGGGCACCAATCGATCTACTGCACGACCGAAAGTTGTGAAAGAAAAATCGCATGATCGACATCCGGTTGTGCTGTAGAACCCCCCCCCCCCCCCCCTCCCGATTCAGTTGTGTCGGGGATAAGTTGATCCGTGCAAATTAGATTGGGCCTTATATCGAAAAAAAAAGAAGAAGAATCTGATGCTCTGGGCAATTTGATATCCCATGATTTCGTAGTAAGCAGTACACTCTGATGGCTCGTTTGATGTTTGAATCGTTGACGGGCGGGTCGGTATTGAGTTTTTATACGCCCGTCTTAAGACGGGACGTATTATGGTATGGCGTTCATGTCTGTCCGTCTGTCTGTCTGTCCGTCCGTCTGTTAGCTTTTTCGTGTCCGACCCGTAACTTAAATACTACAAGGCCTAGAATCATCAAACTTTGTCTGTAGATACATCTTGGGTAGAAGGTGTGTCGCACATTAAAACCAGGTCACTATGACTTTTCGTTAAGAAGATATCCGTCTGTCCGTCCGTCTGTTAGCTTTTTCGTGTCCGACCCGTAACTTAAATACTACAAGGCCTAGAATCATCAAACTTTGTCTGCAGATACATCTTGGGTAGAAGGTGTGTCGCACATTAAAACCAGGTCACTGTGACTTTTCATTAAGAAAATATGGCCATATATGGCAAAAACTTGTCCGGCTCATAACTTGAAAACTATTAGACCTAGAATCACCAAAATTGGTCAACTAATGCATCTTAGGTAGAAGGTGTGTCTCATCCTACTTTAAAGTCACTGTGACATTTAATTAAGTTGATATAAAAAAAAAATGTTTTAATGGGTACAATCTATACTGTTAACAATATGTGACGGGCGTATCATGTGCCGTGGCGGTGCACTTTATTACCAAAGAAGTTGAACTTTTGAATGAAAAACGGTATCATCTTGTTCTTTATAAGATTGGAAATAAAATACACTCAACACCGCCCTTTCCAATCATGTCTTGTAAAGGGTGACAGGAATTGTCATTTGTTTTTCCAAGAAATTTGATATTTAAAATCAAATGATTGTACAGAGAAGATCGTTCGTTTGCACAGGAGATTTTGGGTTATGCAGTAGATGGGCCAAATTAAAACATGCACTGAGAATAATGTGAAAAACTTATATATTCTTACTACTGCATATTGGAAATCGATAGTTCGTCGCCTCCACAGTATTTGGGATCATACACTTTTTAGAGTTTTTGTTGAAATGTTGCATCACACGATCATATGATCGAGAAATTATGTCATTGGGTATTTTTGTATGCACATTTTATGAATATGATATTGAGTGAGAACACAATCAGCAGATATTCATTATTAAGGTAGTTTGATACCCACATTGATGTCTCGGGGTGAATTATGATAAATATAGTTAATTTTGATTGTTAAAAGCGGTAACATTTTTTATTACTATGTACATAATGTGAGTCGCTTCATTTATTTTTAATTACTTAATTTTCCAGCCCATCAGATTTACAGTAATTAGTAAAATAGATATCGATAGATAAAATAAAGAACTTGTATGTACATGCGTACCTTTCATGAAGCATGCACTTTTTACCTGCCTGCTTTGTGTAAATAATCGCGTTCAAGGTTTTTTTTTCCAGTTAATAATTTGATCGCCTTTAGATAAATAAACAAATAAGAATGACTTGACACAAAACGATGTGTTCTGGTACATCAGTGACGGATTTAGAGGGACACCCCCCCCCCCCTCCTTTTCGCGTTACTGTCATGTATAGATGAAAACTCGAGATGGCTGAGTATTTTTGATAATACTTGACTTTCACATGTGGACCCCCACCCCTTTGGAAATCCTGGATCAGCCACTGTACCTCGTGTAGAATGTTTCACGTATAAAAGTAATAAAAATATTACCTTTTTAAAAAGTTGAAATTAAACTTAACAATGTGAATTCGACACTACCTCCATAACACCAACATGCGCATTAGAATGCGTACATTATGTGCTATAACTATGCTGAATACAAACACGACCAGTGTGACCCGGGCGTAGGTTGGAGTAATGCACAGTAGGGGCTCACCGTTTTTGTTAAATTCAGGGGTAGGGCGGGGCTACAATAGATCAAACTTTTATATGGAAATGTACAAGAACTGATTATCTAGAACAAATTTTTCAACAGCAACAGGACCACAATTAAGTATATTAAAATGCGAACGTTTCTAAGTTGGATGGATTCAAGTTTTTTCTTGAGGTTGGTTAGGGTGGATGAAATTGAACACTGATTTACAAGGAACAAATCTCCAGAATAGCAAGATCATATTAGTCCTATTAGTATTGAAACATACTCATGTTGTGTGAATTCAAATTCCGTTATGTCATGACCCTCTAGGGCTAGGTTGGTGCCGTAATTTGGGATCAATTTTGTTTATGAGACCGGAGTATATAATGGGGAAAAAATCACCACAGCTGAACAAGATCATGGCAAAGATGACTTGGTGAGTGATGTGGTCTACTGGTCTATTATTATTTCAGTGAGTTAAACATATGCATTGAGCATAATAGATGGACCTTATGATGAATATATACAGATGGGGCAGGGAAGGGAGGGGTTCCTGTCCACAAGCACCTGTGGTGCAGAACAAAAGGAATGGTTATGGATATGTTCAATGCAAAATAATTCCGTGGGGATACGGGTTAGAATAGGTCCTCAGTACCCCCTTGCTTGTCGTAAGAGGCAACTAAATGGGGACCGAGGTCTTTCAGATAAGCCGCAAAAATCGAGGTCCCGTGTCACGATAAAGATCCCACCTGGTGAAAGTCCGTGGGTGCCGAACATAGGCTTAAATTTTGCAGCCCTCCGGCGGCAACGATGACATCTCCATATGAGTGAAAGATTCTCAAGAAGGACGTTTAACAATATATCCATATGCAATCAATCAATCGATGAAAAATATGACACATAATGCATATAACTATTGGTGAAAAACGTAACTTATATATTTTAAAAAACAAACAAAGAAGCATGTGGTCACTGACAATACCGGTGTCATTACCCCTGTACTTCCCTACGTAACCTGGCGTACACTAAAGTCAAAGTTTGTCCATCATTTGTGCTTTAAAGATATCTTCCAGCATCTTCCTATTAACAGACAGTTGATCATTTAGTTGATTTCTTCGGGCGACAATTGACGGAAACATCAATGTTGTGTTGTATCTATTGGTGCATGATTTGTATGTATTGTAGGTTTATAAACTTTTATAAAAATTTGAATTTGTACTTTTTATGATACAAAATGTATCATTACTTACATGACAAAGTTATTGTGATAGTTTATTGGAGAAGTTTTCCACCTCAAGGGAAGAAAAGGGTGAAAAACTCATTTTAGCGATTTATGGAATTATTGTGTTGCCATGGCTACCATAACAGAAAATGGAACTACATGATTTATAACTTGCTTTACATAGTGTATATCACTGGTCAATACGTGGGAAGAGAAGGATGAAAACAACAACAGCCAAAATGATCTCTCCCCAAATACAAAAAAAAAAAAAACAAAAAAAAAAAAACCCCAAAAAAAACAACCCAAAACAAGCAACCTGATTTTGTTATTCATGGGCTCATTTAGTTGTCATGGTAAATGTGAAAATTCGGTACACTGCATAATTAAAGACGTGTTTTTTTTTTTTTTTTTTAAGTTTTATAAGTTATTTTATAAAAAATGTGCCTAAAGAATGTTTTAATTTTTATTTGATTTTTTTTCGTCAGTTTGGAAGGAATTAAAATAAAATACAGGTAATCAAATGTAACTTATCGTATCTAATACGTCAATAGCTGCAAAACTGTAGCTCTCTGAAAGAAACTATTTGGACAGATCAGATCTCTGATCTGTCCAAATATTTTTTCAGAGAGATAGAGTTCTGCAGCTAGTACTTCAATGTCTATGTACATATATTTACAATGAATAACATTGTGTATGCTATACATGTATATGCATACAATGAAATAATCCTAAAATGTATTTTTAGAAGTGATGACAGATAAACATTCATTTTGTGTGTTTTATGTGACGAAAATGGTGACAAAACGCATTTATTTTTGTGATTCGTGGGCAAATGTCTTATTCATAGCAAGTGTTACACAATATTTGAGCGCAAAATTAGAAAGGGTTCCGTTACACAAAATGGACATATAAGTAAAAAATGAAACTCGTCTCCAATTTCATCTAATTCACCTCCAAATGTATCTCACGTTTTCTAGATTGTAATGTCTGTCCATTCTTTAGATAGAGATCACGTGGCCCCTGGTCTCCAGTAGTAACGTTCTCCAGTAAGATTCAATTACAGTATATTTATTTACATGTATGCAGAGAAGGGGCTCGTCCACAAATATTGAAATATACTCAATCCACCCTTGAGAGGTCCAGTAACTGCCTTCTATATATACATTTGTTAGATCTAGTGAAACATTTCATTGACATTTAACGTGTAAAGTCCCCTAAAAGTGTATGTGACCACAGAAAATCGAAACAGATTGTTTAATTTCAGCAACCGGGCCTAGTTTTTATCCTTTGTGCAAATAAAGTTTTTACAATAGATAAATAAAACATTTTTATAAAAAAGGCTTTGAGAACACAGTCACCTACACAGCAAGAGAAGTGGGGACACGAGATTCAGCATACAATTTCCTGTCTCAAAACGAGTTCTAATTTTCAAGGACAACATGTGCTTAATCCAATATATTTCCAAAGTTGATTAAGGTAGCGAAAATAGATAAATGGATAATTAAATACACGCTTGAATTGAAAATAAATAAAACCAATACGAATGTTTCATACCCAAGATAAAAGGCAAAAAATCTCCTTGTCTGTTTTACATTGTTATTAAGGTGGAAATGCGTTGCTTTTGGAAACAAAACAGCTAAATTGACAACACAGCAAAGTTTAAAAAAAAAAAAAAAAAACCGCTGTAAAGTCTCAATTAGCCAGTGAGGCAAGGGCTATTGCATGATAGCATATCCAGTTTTGTTAATATTAAGACAAGTCCTTTTTCAACGCATTATGCAACTAATTTATATTAATCAAAACCTGCCAAAATTCCAATACTAGTCTAGCGTTGTTTACTGATTTTGTCTGTTAGTCATATTTATTATGTAATTATAAGGACTCCATTGGAAATAAGCACATTTCAGCTTTCACGGCTTGTGCTTAGGTATAGGTTCTGTTATCCATGGTACAATGTACTTGTTCTTTAATTGTTATAATTACGTAGATTATGTCAGGTTTCAATTTGCTATTCTAAATTTATAATCCTGAAATTCTTTGATATTTGAAACACACTATGGGGTATTAGGTTATTCTTTTTAGTACAGGACGTTCATTATCATTCTGATTAATTAAATCATAATTAACGATTCTCCTGGAAGTTATCAAATCTTTAGTTGTTTTTTTTTATACGATAAAGTCAAATCTTTAGGGGTAGTCTTTCGGCTCTTCTCACAAAAAAGAGTGAATGAATAAAAATTAAGATTGAAAAATGTCATTCATTAGAGGTAAAAAAAAATAAAAAAAAATCACGCTCTTAGGGTTTACCCGATGTATCTTGTTTAACGTCCCTCTAGATAATTTCTCACTCATATGGAGACGTCAGCACTGCCGATGAAGGGCAGCGAAGTTTATGCCTATGCTCGGCGCTTGCGGCCTTTGAGCAGGGAGGAATCTAATTATCGTGTCAAACCTGCTACGGTACGGGTCTTTATATACTATAATATACTGGTGGGTAACAATTCATCACTACCGCCTTTGACATCATTTCTTGTCTCTCGGGGAATAACAATGACGTTTTAAATTGATAGATATAAGATTTTATTTATCAAAGGTTACATATACCTGAAATAAGATATGTTTCAAATGAATGAAATAAACAATAAGACATAACATTTACAAATGGCACCTGCTCACGCCATGCACTTTTAAACAGTGTTGAGATGTTTTAGCATCGATGCCAGTGATGGAGAGGCAATTCAAATGCCAACAAATTCATGAAAATATGCATAGGCTTCTACATTAAAACAAGAGTCTTTTATCAAATTATATCAGTTTTTATTTCTATGAACATACGAAAACACCTTTATTACCACATGTGGTAATACTGTTGAAAAATAGGGAAGAAATACACAAATTTATGTATATTGTTAAGGTTTAGAACACGATTAATACTTTCATTCTCCTTTGCGACCAATCAGTTTGCCCTGCAGGTACCGGTAAGCATAATTAATGTACGGTATTCGCTACGTACGGGTGTAAGTAAGGGGATGTCAAAAAGGGTAATATTCATCGAGCACCTCTATTTTATAATCATATGATTCATGTTGGTGGGAAAAGTTTTTTTTAATAAACAACTCTTTGACAGTAATATTAAACACATAAATGATATTATTGAAGAAGATGGTATTTTTTTTAGGTATGAAACTTTTTGTGATACTTATCCGAATGTGAAAATCATTTTTTTAGAATATGCAAGCATCATTCATGCAATAAAGACATGGATTAAAAAGTCTTCCAAAAATATAAGTTTTAAAAAGTTGGCAAATCCATTCATCATGTCAAACATATACAATGTACTGAAATGTAGAAAGTCCAAATGCTTTTATGAACTTCTCAACAAAAACTCCTCTGTGACAACAGGCAAAACAAAATGGAGTGAACTCTTAGAAATAGATGATACTGAGTGGAAAATAATCCACAAAATACCTTTCATAATAACAAAAACTAGTAAACTTCAATGGTTCCAATATAGAATACTTAATAAAATTTTATCAAGAAACTCTTTTTTATTTAAAATAAAAAAAGTGAACTCAAAAATGTGTACCTTTTGTCACAATGAGAAGGAAAGAATAGAACATATAATATGGGAATGTAATTGTGTTCAATCATTTCTATCTGGTTTTGAAGTTTATTTATAACAGAGAACAAATCGTTAACTAGTCTTTACAAAAAAGTCTTTTATAGTAGGCATCCTTGAGAAAAACAAGGGTATACAAAATATTCTCATCCTTTGGTTAAAGTATTATATTTATACAGCAAGGTGTACAGAGAAAAATTTGAGTGTGCGCTCTGCAATATCATTTTTAAAGTTATTCTATGAAACACAAAAATTCATTTCTTATAAAAATGGTGATACTGAAAATTTTGATGCCCTTTGGGACAGATGGAACCAAATATTTTCATAGCTCTCTCTCTCTCCTTCCTTCTTTCTTTCTCTCTCTCTCTCTAAAAGAAATAAACACTTCTGCAATTCTATATTATATGTATATATTATGAAGATATACCATGAACTATGTACAGAATGTTGAAAAATAATAATAATAATAATAAAAAAAATAAATATTCATCGAGCACATGTACACCTCTATCTTTATACATGTTAAGCTTTCAATAAAAAAACCCCCACATTATATCAGTTCAATGAATATTCTAGGAAATTGGGGCGTCGAATCGTAAACTAATTTTTTTTTTTTTTTGAGAGGTAACAATGAATTATTTTGAGTTGGGGCATTTCTCCAGGTAGATTGAGAAGGACGGAAGAAACAGAAACATATTTGGGCCTGCGAGCTACGGTTTTCTTCCAAAACACTTTTAGGGGTGTCGAAGTAGCATTTTCACCACTTTTAAAGGCTTGTAACTTTCCCAACCATGCCACCCCATGACGTTGGTTCCACTGGAGCCGTAGGTCGCCGTCAATTTCGTGCGCAGGCAACTCAGGTTCCACCAGGCTGTTTTATAATCCACCGCGCAATTTCCGGCATTCGTGTCATGATCGACATCTTTGGCAGAGAACGGGGCGTTATTGTGATATGTCATACTGTCACCTAATGAAGAAGAATGGTGAATTAATCGATAAATCAAGAATCAATCAGTCACGACAGAGGGTGTTAGTCTATAAGATTATGTAAAAAGTTATACATGTATCAATCATACATGAATTTTACGGTAATCCCATCAATAATTATTTCAGTAACATGTTTGTTAATTTGTACCTGCATTGCCAGTGTAACCGGACACAGTCATCAGATAATTGGTTGTGGCTGACTGGACATTAAAACTACTGTACTCGGCATAGCGAGTGTTCGAGGAGAAATCTTCAAATTCAAATCTTAGCACGGTGTTACCTCCAGTAGTCAGCAAATGAATGTACTTGTTTCCTACAATAGTAAACACTCTCCATAATGTAAGACACACCATCATTATTCATTCATTTCAGTATGTTAGTTATCTCAGAAACATTCTACCCCCTCTTTGTACGTCGACAATGAAAAATGTTCAGTGATTATATAAGTGTCTGTCTCTCTGTCTCTCTCTCTCTGTCTCTCTCTCTCTCTGTCTCTCTCTCTCTCTCTATGTCTGTCTGTCTGTCTCTCTCTCTCTCTCTCTCTCTCTCTCTCTCTCTCTCTCTGACTCGTCTCTTAATCTCCCCTTACCTATCCAGGTTTCTGTTGATGGACTGCCGAATCCGACCTCATAGTCAGAATACGTCCTGTAGAAATCCACGCTTCCGTCATTCCTGTCCATAATTACCTGGAAAAGGAATATTTTACAATAACAAACATGGACGCTATCGCATTGAAAGGAATAACAAAATTACTTGCACGATCGCATGATCTTCCTTACTTAACGTTATATTACTATCGCAATATCTATAATGCGAAACGTAATTACAGCTACACCAGTTACAAATTGCTTGGATATTGTTAGTGTGGCTACAGTTAATTAAGACAGTTAGAAACTGTTTGGATATTGTTAGTGTGGCTACAGTTAATTAAGACAGTTAGAAACTGTGTGGATATTGTTAGTGTGGCTACAGTTAACTTAGACAGTTACAAACTGTGTGATATTATTAGAGTGTGGCTACAGTTAACTAAGACAGTTACAAATTGTTTGGATATTATTAGTGTGTGGCTAGAGTTAACTAAGACAGTTACAAACTGTGTGGTATTATTAGAGTGTGGCTACAGTTAACTAAGACAGTTACAAACTGTTTGGATATTATTAGTGTGTGGCTACAGTTAACTAAGACAGTTACAAACTGTTTGGATATTATTAGAGTGTGGCTACAGTTAACTAAGACAGTTACAAACTGTTTGGATATTATTAGAGTGTGGCTACAGTTAACTAAGACAGTTACAAACTGTTTGGATATTGTCAGTGTGACTACAGTTAAACAACTCCGTCAAAATACTACTTGGATCTTACATGTTTTAATGCAGTATTGTGAATTTTGTTTATTTACAAAGGTCAAGTACAACAAATGAATGGAATATCTTTTATAGCCATGCTCCACACTACTAATGAGGTCCCTGACCTTTTAAACCTTCCCAGGATCCTGTTGTTGTCATAACTAATGCATTAATTTATACCCGTCCGTGACAAATCAACAAATGAAGAATCATCAACCGAATCTGTTTGGATATATACGAGTATAATACAGCGGCTGATTAAAGGAAAACGCTCACGTTTTACTAGTGTTGTCAACTTTTTAAAATCTGTTTTGTTTTCTATCTATTGCCGGATACTGTGAGATATATAATTGATTATCTATATATATATAATATACCAAGCAACCTTTCGTCATAACGCATGCTTTCCATTTTTGTTTTTAATTTTGGAGAGAAATATGTTTTATATCATGATATGCATGTACAGAATTTCAATATATTCTGCTAATCATTCTGTTATAATAATATCCTAACCTGAATTTACTTAAAACCCTACAAAGGGTGAATTAGAACCCCCCCATTGGTTGTGAAGACACTTGGAGGTGACGGGAAAGTCCCTGCAGAGGCTCAGTACAAGCAGTACGTTGTGACGGGATGTTATATTATTTTCAATGAATCAGACAGTTTCCTCATATCATGCGCAATGTTATAAAAACAAGGAAACTTGATGCAGTCTCTGAAATGTGATGTTAGGTCGAGGACAGAAGGAAGAGCTATTGATGATATGTTTGGTATGCTGGAATGCTGGCAGATGAAACGGACTTAGGGTGCACAGTGGTCAAAGGAGAAGCGAGTGGTCGGATACCCAACATGGCGGGCATTGAATACACGAAGCATTTATAAACGACTGCATGTGCTGTTCACCCAATTCTGAAATATCCACCTCCCTCCCTTACAAAATGTACAAAGCAACAAGAATAAGTAAACTTACAGAACGATGCCTTTGTGGAAATTTAAAGTGGAAGCGTTCAGTTACATGTAGAAGTCATACCGTGTATGCATATCCATTCTTCATAACGCACTGAACGTCCACTAGGCCTCCGTCTAGAGTTATCGAGTACATCCCGCTTACACTCGATGACAGAGCGACACATGCGCAGTCAGAACATCCTGTGTTAAAGAAAAATAAATCTGGCATGATAATTCATAGGTATTTGAATAATAATAAAGAAATTTACTGAAACTGGGGTATTATAACATACATGTAGGTAGTGGTATATTCAATGGGTGGTTTATCATTTCATATGCAAGTGCCTTTGAGGTCAACTATTGAACTTTGTATGATATTCAAGAAATAAAGTACCAGTTTTTGTGGATGAGGCAGGATACGTTTTCATATTTCAAACAACACTTCGTGGATGAGGCAAGATAACTCCCGAAGTCGAGAAATGCTGTTTAAAATAATCATGCCGGTATGCTTTTCCATAAAGCGCTACCATGATTGATGAAATATGCCGTGTCACAGTTGATACCCTTATGAATTTTCAGAAATGAAATGCATTTTTTAAATGTAATATCAATCAATACCAAGGCATGACAATATGACACCACGGTCTATAACTACAGGTTTTGACAAATGCTTCAAAGGCGGATCTAGATGATGATATTGTTTTGTGCAACAGAAAATACAAGTGTCTGGGTTTTCCTCATCTAATTAAATTAACAACCCGACGGATTGAGTTTCTAGAATTCAGTCTTTGGTATACTCGAGCTGATGATTTAAAACCTTTATTTACCCGTCTTTTTTTCAATGAAACATACTCAGCATTTCCATTGGTGGGGGTATCCTGTAATTGCGCATATAACAAGGACGGTGACCCCCCCCCCCCCCTCCACCAAGCTTGGTAAGAAAAAGAGTTCTAATCTGCTTATTCTTAATCACCATAGTTGTAAAACACTAAGTGTTAGTTCCGAGTATGGATTGGACTGGAGTGAAATCACTTGGAAAAAAGGTTCTGGATTCCCTCATGCATATGTATTGTTCTGCGCTCCCTCTAGCGGTAGCTAACATTCACACTATCAACATATCATGGCCTAGTTCGATCATCAACTATAGTAACTAAAGTTGAACCAAAGTAATTTCGATCATCAACTATGGTAGTTGTTTAGTCGACTTCCGAAACTTCATTGCGCATGCCTAGCTTGCTTCCGGACCTTCAGTGCGCATGTCTGGTTACTAAAGTTCAACCACTCTGCAAGGAAATGTTGCTGTGTGGTAGACCAGACATGTGTAGAGACACCCCTTCCGGTTTCGACCAAAGGCAGTTCGATTGTACTTTGTTTCAACTCTAGTTACTATAGTTGATGATCGAACTAGGTCCATCATTTCACCTGTACAGTACAGACATGTAATACTACATTGTCTGGAAGAGAGCACAAGCTACCAAAGTCAGATAACCCAGAGTTCCGGAACCTGTACATAACACTACCGTCACCAACATACGCGTATGTAGGGTGTTTTTATGAAGATACATGTTTTCTTTTTTTTTTTTACATTTATTAGCAAACATGGCAAACATGCCACAAGGTATAATATATAAGAGGTATCAGCATAGAAACTATGACAACCCGTAAATAGACAAACAAAGAACTCTGTGTGTAAAATATTTTCTCTAAAATTTGACTAAGTTCTAAAACCTGTACTTTCTTCAAACATCAAAGAAAATTAAGAAAATGTTGGGAATTAAAATCCTTGTGATACGCACTCAACAAGGTCTTGGTATGAAAACTGTGAAAGGACATCGATTAACAAACCGTGTACTCTCTATGTACATAAAACATATCCTCAAAACTGACTAAGTTCAACAACCTGCTGTTTTCTCCCAAACTGAAGAAAATCAAAATTATTCAATAAGCATATTTTCAATATTCATGCAAACACTGTAAAATAAGAAGTCCCTAACTTGACAACTATGAGAGATGGACGGACAGACATGGACTATGTAATATTTGCTCATAATGACCAAGTCCAACAACGTGCAATTTTCTCATAAATTGAAGAAAATCAAAATCATTTTGATATCCACGTCTTCAAGACCCACGCAAACATTGTAAAATAAGAGGTCCCTGGCTATAAAACTATGAATAGAGTTAGATGAACAAACCATGTGTAATATTTCCACATAAACATCTCTGATACTGATACATGTACAAACACTTCGTAAGATGAGAAGGTCATGACTCGAAAACGTTGGAAAGAAGTTATCGGATATCCCATTCACCCTCCTCATATAACATTAAATTTCAAATAAAGGAGTGAAACTCCTGCAAGAAAAGTCCACGGGATCAAAATTGTAACACGAGCTATGATAACCCACAAAGACGCTAAAAAGCAAGTTTCAGGTATATGTGACAGAGAAATGAAAAAGAAACAGAAAACCCCCGAACGGACGGACCTACAGACATCCCTGTACCATAAAACATGTACAACTATGTCTAAAGACAGGTGTATAAAAACAAACTTTCGTTGTTATCCGAATAAAAGCTGAAATGATATCGAAGGAAAGTTTGATTGGAAAACACAGATGTTTGTGTAATCACTTCTGTTCTCCAATTATCACATGGGTAATTACTAATTCAGATAATATTTACATTTCTAATGTTAGAAATATTTTTGCCTGATAGCCATTTCCTCGTGAATACCAAAAAAAAAAAGAGAGTTGTGATAAATTCCAACAGGCATGCAAGTAGAATGTGAATATACAAAAAAAAAAAAAAAAAAAAAAAAAAAAAAAAAAAAAAAAAATAAAACAACAAATTTCAGTTTTAAAAATACATGAGGCCATGATGATCGAGGACATGCACTGCATCGCTTCACACCAGCGTACTTTTTATGAACGCGCATCATGAAGTATGCTGAGGTTAATCATCGCAGTTCATGCCCCATGCATTTTCAAACCTGAAATTAATTTCTAAAATTGATCGTAACAATGGCATACCTGAATAAATCCCTGCTACATGCCCCTGTACATTTAAGGCCTGACACACGCCGGTCAGTTTATTGGGCACCATTCCAGTTCCACAGGCATGATTCTAGAAATATGCATGCAATAAACATCTTGATTATTTGATTTTTAAAGAAATCAGATTTAAGATATTTTGATGCGTTGTGTTGCTGCCTGAAACAGCGACAGAACAGACGGGTACACAAATAAACTGCGTAATTTCAATATATTTTTAAAAGTCAAAATGCGTGAATTACATGACATATTGCCCACTCTGGTATTTCAAAGTTACAGGTACTGTCAATTTAAAAATCATTTCCATGGTCATTACAGCAATCTTAAATGTAATTGATGGGAGGATTACGTGATTCCTTGTTAATTCTGTTGTTGTGGTTAATTAAAGTTTGTCATTAAAGTTGACATTCTTTAAAAATTCAAATATTCACTCTACTGGTCCAAGAGAACCTTAGTTTTATTTTAATCCTAGTGTGAGTCCACTATGAACAAATAACAATTGCGAAATTAATTCATTGCTAAAGGTTTAATGCAATATTCTCCTATGTCAGCACACTTTTCATATATGTACTTTTAAATATATAATCGATATCATTTCCTTGTTTTCCACATATACATAATGTACACTGGGATTATTAATGCAAAGAAATCAACTACAATGAATGATTTGAACATAGGCTAAGTTCTTATTCTTTAATGAACAAAACAAATATCAGATTATTTTGCCCACATCTTACTGCTTTGTTTAGAGGCAAGATTAGGAAGAGTTTGGGATCACAGTACTGTGCATGGAGTGCTTCATCATTTCCAAACATGTTTGAATGCTTTGCTTATCTTCAAAATATTTATATATACATTGTATATGTACACATCATTGCATATACATGTATCAGCATTTTATC
The DNA here is from genome assembly GCF_947568905.1 of Ostrea edulis. NCBI lineage: Eukaryota > Metazoa > Mollusca > Bivalvia > Ostreida > Ostreidae > Ostrea > Ostrea edulis. The sequence continues at coordinate 75,177,782 of NC_079166.1, read as the reverse complement.
TATCATAAGGATTCGTCTACACTTACTTCGTTTTGTTTGAAAGTGCATGAATTTATTACTAAAATTTATTTCTTTTTCTTTTATTTCAAAACGTTGCTTATTCTTTCCTATTCAATGTTATAAGCGAACAATATGTATTAGAATACTTATAGATATCATTGAATTTAAAGGATTCCTGTATGGTTATTGCTTTCTATACTTCTGAATACATTTACATGTACTACAAAGACATTTTGTACTTTCAACTGAGTTTGCTTTTCATAACTTCGAAAAATAAGAAAAGGAAAAGATTTCCCATTTGATGATCAGCACATGCTCGCTATATCCCACACTGGGTTACACATACATATCACCTGGATCTATCGTATCTCAGCATTGTATGACATATCAAAGATGAAGATAACGAATAGTGTTCAATCTCACAACTCCTATAAAGATTTCAAGGACAAACAACGGCCATGGGAAACACCAGACGTGGGAACAGGTGCCTAGGAGAAGTAAGTATTTCCTGTTGACTGGTCGCACCTGCCGTGAATCCTCTACCTTGATCAGGTAAACGGAGTAACCCTTAGTCAAAATCATTATGTAAACCCTCTTTGGCTTATCAGAATATTGGGAAAAGTCTGACCTCGAAAATGCTTCAATGAAAAAAAAGCAATGTTTCTTTCTTATTTGTTGCGAGAAATGATTATGTATTCGATACAATCATCTTATAATACATACATATAGATTTATTGATTGTATATTGTTTAAAATCCCGCTAGAGAATTTTTCACTCAGATGGAGACGTCACCATTGCCGGTGAAGGGCTGCAAAATTTAGGTCTATGCTCGGCGCTTATGTCCTTTGAGCTAAAAAGGATTTTTATCGTGCCACACCTGCTGTGACATGGGACCTCGATTTTTACGATCTCATCCGAAGAACCACCCCATTTAATCGGCTCTTACGACAAACAGCGGGTACTGAGGACCTTTTCTAACCCGCTTCCCCACGTGGACGTACATGTACATGTAGAAATGAGAACCCACTAAACAGTCATAAGTAATACAAATGCAAAATATAATGTGGAATAAATATCACACCTCCACCTCTCAAGATAAATTGATAATAAAGATAATAATGATATTAATAATAACAATGATAATAGCGTATAGGGGTTTTTTCCGCGGGGTTATAAATTTGGCTTATTTTAGCGGTTAGATAGCTTTCCGCCAAAATTTCACTCGCGAAATATGCACCCAATTACGACGTCAGTATTTGAAAGAGATATAACTCTTCCTTGTCCGCGAAAATTTATTCCGCTAAAATTATTAGCATAAATTTGAGCCAGTAAATCGCCAAATCTTAGACCCGCGGAAAAGCCCTGCTATACGGTAATACATGTAATGATAATGATAATATAGAAAACAAAGGAAAAAGAAAACCAAACAACCAACAAATAAAACCAACAAGTAACAAGCAACCCATCCCATTATGCACCGTTAAATCCTAATATTCCCATGATATATAATGCTTGTTGGAATAAATTTTATTCCCCCAAAGTCAAAATCGGTCGACTTTCGACTCTTTCGTCTGAAATGAATATTTTTGTTGTTGATAGAAATGCCTGACTCAACCAAATAAGTAATTAAATATACAGAAAAAACAATTAGTGATATATAACAAGAGTCTACAATGATAATGTGTTCAGTACTTTGATTTACTCAACTCATAAAACTGTAACGCTTTGACCATAGTGTGAAAAAAAAGTTTCCAGAAAAAATTGAAAATAAATCTAGGGACTTTTAGGTAACAGGTGTATTTACTGTAATAAAATCTTGAATAGAATGGCTATAAGAAACCCTTATTACCAAAAAAGAAGAGGAAAAATAAACCTTCGATACTATTGATACTTTTGAGATTTCTATACTGTAAACTGCTACTAATTTAGATTTTCATAGCATTTCTGTGTTGTAATACCCCAATAAGAAAAACAAGATGCATTTCCAAAACCTTACATGTATTTAATTAATTCCGTAATCAACTTAAATTTGCAGTTTTGCAAAAAAAAAAAAAAAAAAAAAAAAAAAAAAAAAAAATTAGCATATTTGTTTGTAGAAAATCTTGAATCCAAGAGTAACAGTTCAAAGACCCAACTCTCACCATGTAATAATGCTTGCAGATTTCACCGGCTGTAAAATCAAAAGATCCCATCGCAACTCCATTGGTCAAGCGGCATATCTCATTTCCACCTGACAGGGTACACAGTTCGAATCCATAACACGCTAGGTCACGGAAGCAATTTCGGGAGCAGAATCCCACAATATCTCCTAGAAGCGGGGCGGACAGCTCCGTCCTCACGTGACTCGTGTTACTGTAAAAACTATTCCCAATGTACGTGAAAGTATCTTGAGAAAGCAATGGGGCAGCAGGAATTTTGGACAACGAAAATAAGAACATTAAAATAGTAAACTCTGTATATGCAGATTTCATTATCAGTTCGTTTATGCTATTCCTTGTAAGGGATTAACGTGAAATAATTCAAACTTCTAGGTAAGACTAAATTGTCTGGTGCCTCATTACATTTGGAGTATTTGTAGAAACAAAACAAATTAAATATTGATAGACACCTTCAGAAAGTCAATTAAGTGTGTTATAAGTATAACGATAATCGATATAAACTGTTTAGAAAACACCCCCTTGTTTCCAGCCGTATCATGTTTTGCAAAATAAACCCATTAATATTCAAAGTTGGAAAGGCAATGGTCTATAGCCATTTTAAATGAGCACAACACTTCGACCACATATTATTTCAAAATTGTGCAATTTGATACCAACAATCATTGATTGGACTGGTAATGTTTATTTGCTAACACGGTGATATGCAACATTTTTTCTTCTTCAAATTATAAACACATCTGAGTTGCTAAACAAAATACATATGTCCAGCAACAAGTTTATGTTACAGGGGATTCAACAGCCTCGTTCAAAATCAGCATTTTGCAAATTCTATGGTCGTTATAATGATAACCTTTGCCAATACAACCTGTCATTGGGTCAGATGCTGTCTGACGCGTTTCATGCCAATTTTTAGCTGTTCTTGGCAGACTGATTTTAACAACGGATTGCTTTGTTTACCTGATCAAGATATCGGGCTCACGGTGGGTGTGACCGGTCAACAGATAATGCTTATCCCCCTAGACACCTGATCCCTGCTCTAGTATGTACAGGGGTTTGTGTTTGTCCACATTTTTAAAAATTATATTCCTTATGAAAGGTGAAGACAACGAACTGACAACTCATGTAAACAAAACAAAATAGAGAATTGGGCAAACACGGAGGTGGGATCAGGTGCCTAGGAGGAGTATGCATCCCCTGTCGACCGGTCACACCCACCGTGAGCCCAATATATTGATCAGGTAAATGGAATTATCCGTACTCAAAATCAGTGAACCAAGAACGACCCAAAAATCGGTAGGAAAACGTCAAACAGCATTTGACCCAATGATAGTTTGTATTGGTAAACTCGATCGTTATAACGACCATATAATCTGCAAAATGCTGACTTTAAACGAGACTGTTGGAATCCCTGTACCATCCACTTATTTGTCAGTAGCCTGCTTCGATTTAGAACCTGATCAAAATCAGAACAAGCTCGTGTGTATCCAATCAGTTGAGAGATATAGACACCATATGCAGGTTATAATATAATATTGCTACATAAGCATGGGAAGTTCACGATGGAGAATCTGAAATCATCCCGTTTGTAATAAAGTTGAGTTGTTAGTTTGTGGTTAACATTTACTTTCAATAAAATATCTAAATATGAAGCAGGAGTGGACGACTTTGTGATGTCTTTTATTTCGAGTTCTCTAGGATATATCAAATCGACTTAAGAATGAAAATTGTTATTGTTATGAGACAATGCGTCGTCGACATATCTAAATGTTGAATTGAAGACCACAGCAAAAGATTTTTTCTTCTCACGTAGAAGTTTTTTTTAATATATTCTGCTGCATAGGAATATGAAAAACAGATCATCTAACAAAGGAGCACAATTCCTGCCCATGGGGATTCTAACAGACTGTTGGAAGACATGACCACCAAAGATCACGAAGAAAATGTCAAAGAGAAACTACAGTATCTTTTTTATTTCAACTTCAGAGTAATTGTGCGTGGAATCAGATTGGCGTTTAACGAAGTAAATATTTGGATGACTGGTCACTAGATAGAAATATTTGCGTTTTCCATTTTTGGTGAGGAAGCAACTATCTATGATGTCAAAAAGTCTAGTCCTTAGTTTATCGTGAGGAATGGTTATGCAAAGTGTTGAAACGTCGTACGTTTTGATGTTGATTTATAAGACTTTAATTAACGTCGTACGTTTTGATGTTGATTTATAAGACTTTGATTAACGTCGTACGTTTTGATGTTGATTTATAAGACTTTGATTAACGTCGTACGTTTTGATGTTGATTTATAAGACTTTGATTACTGTTCGTTACTTTTACCTTTTTCATCAGGAAGATTGATCGTGTAAAGCGTTAAAGAGACATACGTTTTGATGCTGTTGATTTTAGAAAAAGTTAATTTAGGATAGTGTTAAAAATTTTGGACTTGCTGAATTCCACGAATCAAGACTATATGCTTCGCCCATAACCGTAGCAGTGAGACCTCTGTTGTGCAATCACCTGCCGTGGCATGACACGTCAGTTTGTAAAGTCTCATTTGGAAGACTTAAAATGCGAAGACATAGTCACAACTTCATCTTAAGTTGATGTGTCTTAGGTACGGACGTGTTTGTACCCCTGTCCTTTCAGTCAAATACCGATGTTGTTAACAAAGATCCTTCCTTTCTCTTCTAACCCTTTGTCAATATCGTCTCATGGTTAAATTATTTCTTATTCTTCATATTATGTAAGTATGAATGGAAAGGTGAAGATAACAAACAGTGATCAATCTCATAAATCCTATAAAGAATTATACAAAATTAAGAGTAGGGCAAACCCGTACTCCTGGACATACCAAAGGTGGAATCAGGCGCCTAGGCGGAGTAATCATCCCTTGTCGATCGGGTAAACGGAGAAATCCGTAGTCAAAGCCAGCGTGTAAACAACGGCTTCATTTTGTATGAAACATGTCAGACAGCATCTTGGCCAATGACAGGTTGTATTGGTAATATTAGATAGTTATAACAAAGATAAAATTGCGAAATGCTAACTTTAAACAAGACTACTGAAACCTCTATAACATCAACTTATTTTTCAGTATCTTGCCTTGATTTATAAAATGACCATACACAGAACAAGCTCTTACATATCGAATCAGTTGAGAAACATAAACACCACACGCGGGTGATAATAGAATATTGCTTCGCAAATGAGGAAGGTCAACGATGAAGAAGGCTTCGTCATTCTGTTTGTCATAAAGTTTAGTTCTTAGTTTCTCGTTGATATTTTTGTTGTTCAATACAATATATAAGCACGAAGCAGATTTGGAAGACTTTGTAGTGTATTTTATTTGGATTTCACTGGGATGTATCGAATCGATATATGAATGAAATTGGCTATTGTTAATAGCAGCTCATAATGAATAAGACATTGTCATACAACATGCACTGTTTATGTAATGTCTCTCACAGAAACGTGATGTTTCATTGTTGATGATATCTGTTCAACGTTAACCACATAAACCATTATGCTTTGTTTTGTGAAGACTATATAAACAATAAAAAGAATAAAGAAAATCTATTTCCGTTGACCTAAGTAATGCTTGAAACATTCACTGAACATCAGAATATGACACGTCAACGAGGCAATTAAGTTAACTGTAAATATAAAAGAAATGTATATCATATTTCATATGCAAGAAAGTTTGTTTTCAGTGTCGCATTACAGCATTATTTGAATTAACATGCTCATCTCGTCATAAACATCTCAAGTCTTGTATGTCCTCCTTTGACATTCGTTTACAATATTTCAAGTTGAAATCAAGTTTTGATTTTTTACATAGTCTAAAATTAATCGGTATAATTTTGAATAGGGGCACTGTGGATGTTTTGCATTATATTCAGATGATACAGCATTGGAATGAAATGTTTGTGGTTTCTTATGTCCAATTTGATAATTTGTTACTTATGTACATCTCTTCTTCTTCTTCTTAATCCACTTCGTCCCATGGGGGACATAGGGCAACCACAGTAGCTTTCCACTTTTTTTTTGTCTTGGGCTATTTTTTTGGTTTCTCCCCATGTTTTATTGATGGCCTGTAACTCTGCATTGATCCCTCTACGCCAAGTGTTTTTCGGTCTGCCCCTCTTACGTTTGCCTTGTGGATTCCATTCTAGAGCTTGTTTAGTTATGCTGGTGTTAGGTTTTCTTAATGTGTGTCCAATCCACTTCCATCTTCTTGTTCTAATTGTTATCTCAATTGGTTCTTGTTTGGTTCTTTTCCACAGTTCTTTGTTGTTAATCGTATCTGGCCATCTCACACCAAGGATGTTTCTTAGGCAGCGGTTTACATACTTCATCTTAATTTGTCATGTATACAATAAGATACTTTTCCCCCAATGCTTTCCAATAAGATATCTGTTCTTATTACTGGAAACCTAGACTAGAAAAAATAAAATAAAGATTATAGAAGTTTATATCAAATGAACTCTAAATATAACTACTGGAGAAGTAACAACCAATTAACAATTAATGGCAACAGTCAAAAATATATCTAATAGCATAATATATGTAAATATTCGAATTTGACAATCGTTCACACAAAGGAAGACTAGTCGAGTTGTCGCTCTTTGAACAATTTCCAACAGGTGCTTGAAATAAAGTCCACGATGTCCTCTAAACTTTGGAAAATAGTACCGGATAAAATCATTAATCTCAATTGGGATTTGTATTTTTACTGATAGTATATACGCGACATATCTATCAAGTAATTCAACGTTACGATATAAATAAGTTGAACTCGGTATACATCTAAGTTTTCATTACCTGATATTGTTTCATAAATGAAGCATAATACACCAATGCGCCGAATGCAAAGGAATGGCCCTTGGTTTTGTTATCGTATCACACCTAGATTTTCCTCAACCAGTATACAATATACATAGACTACAAATTGGAGGATGAAAAAAGGAGGATGAAAGGTGAAGATAACGAACAGTGATCAATCTCATAACTCCTAAAAGGAATACAAAATAGATAGTTAGGCAAACACGGACCCCTGGGCACACCAGAGGTGGGATCAGGTGCCTAGGAGGAGGATTAAGCATCCCCTGTCGAGCGGTCACACCCGCCGTGAGCCCTATATCCTGATCAGGATATCGTTTATTGTACTGGGAAACAATTTACGATAACGGGAAGTATTATTCCGACGACATTTAAAAAATGCAAAATTGATATTAGAGAAACACAGGTCCAGAAAAAACCAGAAGAGTGATCAGGTGTATACGAGGAGTAAGCATCCCCTGTTAACCTGTCACTATTCTGTGAACTCTCTTTCTTGTTCAGGTAAACGGATCGATTTGCCGTCCGAATCAGTATGCCAGGAACAACCTAAGAATTGACATGGCGCCCGTTAGATTGGATATTAATCAATAACAGGTTGTATTTGCAAATAAGATGATTATAATTACCCTAGAAATCTCAAAATACTGACTTTATACTGGACTGTTGAAACCCATTTAGTATCAAGCTATGTGTCAATAATCTGCATTTCTTCAGAAAAATGACCATTCACAGAACCATCTCATGCGTATCGAATTAAATGAGAATCGCATAGGACAGTCTACAGCGCGGAACTAAGAAGTTTGATTTTATAATTAGATTGTGAGGAACGCCAGTATGTTTTAAATTGTAATGTTTTATGGCTTAATCACAAGTATCAGTCTGGGATGATAAAAAATAATATATCTTTGATAATATCGAAAGGAATACATAAAGTAGTATGTAATGATGCTGTTTATTAGATAAATATTTGGATTTCAAATTTGATAAAATTATGAAAAAAAAATTCAGAATGTACATTTTATTTACACCACTTTTCAAATATGTCAAGGCACAATATGTCTGGATTTCTCAACTATATATTAGCATATACTCACCGACGCTGGATATGACATTCCATACAAATGAAGAAACCAAAAAATACCAACTTTTCATTTCAGATAATAAATGTTTAGTTTATGTACCATTTATCATTTTTGTAGACTGTAAAATTGAAGTTGATGAATCAACCGATGAATGAATATCATAATGATTATCAATTTATGGTTTCTTTCACATGACGTGAACTAAACCCAATAAGGCTACATGATTTTAATGAATATATCTGATCAACACTTTGTAACAAATAAAGGAGAAGATATATAGCCCTTAGTACTAATACATATAACACCAATATCCCTTCTTACGTGTCTTTAGTCCTGCTGTCAAATTGTGTCAAACAAACAGCAAAGCGACGTAGGGGAGGGTGAAAGAGATGCAATCAAAATATATCGTACTACTACCAGATATATAATCTCTCAAATAAATCTATATATTTCATTAGTGCACTGTAGAATACTACGTTGACAATGTGTTTTCCCCATTTCATACCAATATATAGAGTCAGTACTACATGCAGCCACTAAATACAATTACTGATGATGCATCAAATCCTCAAATAAATGTTAATGAGCTATACATCAATTAATTCAGCTTGCATTTTGTTAAGGCAATTTTATTTATGATACTTATTATGAAAACATGCAAAGTATGTCCTAAATCTGTATATACTTATTTTCTTTATTTAAACAATATCTTATGTAAAACATAATGATTAGAGAGCAGACTGGGGATATCTAATCCTTTTCATTGAAAATAACAATGCAAAATAACATTCACATCAGACTATAAGAAGAAAAAGTGAACAGTAACGAACAATTTCCCTATCCAGAATACAAATTAAGAGGAAAACACGGAACCCTGGACACACCAGAGGGGGGCTCAACTGCCTTGAGGGAGTAAGCATCCCCTGTCGAACGGTTACACCCACCGTAAGCCTTTTATCTTGATCATGAAAGGTGAATATAACCAACAGTGATCAATCTCATAACTCCTATAAGCAATACAAAGTAGAAAGAATCAATACCCTTTCACAATTCCAGATGAAATTCAGTTTGTTTACATCAACATTAGTGACGATAATATTCAGGACAATTACGTAAGATAACGCACACGATTTCCTAAACAACATAGTCTATCTGTTTTGGAACATAAACTGTACGTCTTTTTGTATTCTGTTTTCATTTTGAATTTAAAAACTATTTGTAAAAACCAGTTTTTATAACTATTTTACACAAACAATTGAATTTCGGGCTCTTTTTTGCAATTTCTTGCCCTTTTAACGACTTTACCGATCGAACACGTAATCGTATGTATATATCCCAAAATTATCGCGCTAGAATAAGTGCCGCCGAACAGCCTTCGGCGGCACTTATTTTAGCGCGATAATTTTGGGACCGGTATACTAAAAGTGAATTTGAGTAAATCGAAAAATTTCCTTCATATACAAAATAAACCAAAGTAAACAAAACAGAAATGACGACAAATGGAGGGGGTGGGGGTACCGATTCATCACTATTAAATAGCTGTCAAAGGGTCAATAAGAAAATTCATGACCAGATGTAAAGCTAACAAATACACAAAATTGAAAAGCAAAGACATTGGTTTGCACATCCAGTACATACATGTATCACGATACATACACTGTAGATATGTTTAATGTATTTCTTCCAAAATTGAATTGAGCATAATAATAATGAAATATTGCATTCGAAGTAAAATGTTAAAAAAAAACCCCACTAACTGTGATTGAACAGACACAGTACATTAAATGTTCATTAAAGCAAAATGAAATATTTCTTAATTAGGCATTGAATGTAAGTTCCCCTGTGCATCACATTATATTCAAAATTTGATTATCGAAGAAAAATCTCAGTCAAGGTGACTTTAAATAATCGACGTAAACGGATATTGGATATTGTAATCTGCAGACTTTAAAAGACATAACCTGGTAAATATATCTAAAAATAGTGATGCTTACGATATTACACGAATCAGTATATGCACATTATTCAAAGTTAGGCATTTATCTGAGTTAGGCATTTATGTGACGCTCAGGTTGGCATTTAGTAACTTTACACTTAAATAGTCTTTTAGTCGCATGGCATTGCATTAATAGAAACGGCCTTTGTTTTAAGGAAATCGGTTTTGTACAATCATCAAGGTAGTGCTGAAAATAGAATTTCACCAATTAGAAAGGTAACCCTGCATATGAGGTTATAGCACCATGAGTAAAGTTCACTAAAATGAAGTTCTGTCGTACTATACAGTAACAAAGATTAGTAAAAACCACAGAAAGAAGCACATTTCAGAGAGAGAGAGAGAGAGAGAGAGAGAGAGAGAGAGAGAGAGAGAGAGAGGTTCCAAGGTTGTTTTTTTATTTAAAAAGCATTCTAGTGTTTGTCCTGATTTTTGGTAGATTTCTTGTTTTTGTTCGGCTAAAATACTTTTGCTTTGCATATAGATGTTGGAGTATATATCTCCCTCATGCATAGCTCTTATCCTTGGATGAATTTGGCTCCACTTGTTTGGCACGCTGTTTTTGGCTATATTTAGATCTAAAACTTCATAGTTATTTCGGATTTCAAACATTTCGGTTGAGCATCACTAAAGAAACATTATTTGTCGAAATGCACATCTGGTGCATCAAAATTGGTACCGTATAAGTTTTACATCTGCCATATCTGTATTTTGAATCCAATGTAAAATGAAAGGAAATTCAGTAGTCATATTTGTATGTTAATTCTGTTAAATAGTATATTGTTCGACATGGAGCGGATTTGGTCCCTTTCAAAGCTTTCAATATTACTTTATTTTCCTGCCTTTTCTCTCCGTTGTATTTACAGGTGCAGCGTGGATTATATGACTATAACGATTGCATGTTTACCCTTATGTAAGTACCACCCCCTTCCCTTGTCTTATTACAAGCTAATGAACCGTAAATGGAACAATTTAATTTGAATTGGCACTTAGTTTTGATCCATTTGCCTTAGTTGTATAATTGTAAATCGAGAGGTCCAAATGCAGTTCTTTTTCTTTAAAAATTCATCTCGATTTCATCATTTGTTATTATTTCCTCAACGACTTTTACCTCTTTTGGGGTAAATGTAAAAGCCATTTACATGTAGCTAACATTATTTTTGTACATTTGGTTCGTCAGAAGACACTTTAAGATACGAGTCCCCATCAAGACACCAATGTAGTATACAATGATGTTATCTAGTGTTTTATGTAATCCTCATAGTAGCTTTTAAATAATACAGGTGAATTGCACATGTGGGTAATTTTATGTTGAATAACTAATAGTTTTCATTTCACAGAAGAATGGAACCTGGCATTTGCTCCCGTCTCTCGTGTTTCTAAGGTGTTTGTGTTACTGCTGATTTTACATTCTTTATAGGAGTTAGGACATTGACCGATGTTCGTTATCTTCAAATTTCCATGTACAGTAGGGGTCGTGTGTAGACCACGTTTCTTGTTATGTATTTATTTGAAATACTAGATGACGTATCGCGCAAGCTCGGGAATTCACAATTGAATAATATTGCATAGAAGAAGGACTTTAAATGCGTGTTTGAATTGTTGCGCACTTTAATTGAATGAGCGATATATTTACTCCAAATAAATTTAAGAAACAATTTTTGAATAATTGCGTACATTAGTTGTGTTATATTTATTGATATCATATCATAAATTATCATATACAGTAAATAAAAATTGATTATTAGGAAGTCACTTGGACCTTCAAATTAAATGTTCCTTATGTTGCAGAAGTAATTTCTTTCCGTATTGAAAATTAGATAATGATTTTACGAATGCATGTGATCCATCATGCCGATAGTTGACCAAAGACAAAATAAACGGTCGTTCATAATTTCAAAATTTAAGACTCAGCATTGCAAATGTGTTTATAGGGGTCCATGTTTGCCCAACTATCTATTTTGTATTGCTTATAGGAGTTATGAGATTGATCACTGTTCGTTATCTTCACCTTGTATAATGGTGGTAACTGTTTTTGTTCAGTGCGACCATTTAAGGGCAAACTTATGAATGCACGTCGTTTCTTCTCGTCAAACGCAATAATCAGAAACATAATGCACAATGTAAATGCAGGGGCGAATCCAGAGAGTTTTGAAAGACCAATTCCCTGCTTTGGTTTTTAAAAAGAGGGGGAGGGGGGCACCCTAAAATTCGAGTTTTACCCTTTTTGAGCAAAATTTTCTGACGAAAGGGGTGGGGTGTTTCTGCCTCGGAACACCCCTCTGGATCCGCTACTGGAATGACAAACAGAAAAAATTGCTATAATGTGAACAGCGGATTGCTTTCTTGGATATGGTCAGGTAGTGTGCAATCTATTGTCGGTAAACACTTCCCAGAACAGCCCAGGCTCACCCGTTCCCTGATATATTGGACATTGTTCGACTTATTTCTAACTTTCAATATCTGTGTCATCACAAAACGTGTATAACCGAAATAAACAACAGTTTTGCGTTTATTCATGTGTTAGAACATGTCAGTAACTGTTGATGAATTATTACCAAAAAGTAGTCGTAACAGTGACCTCTATAACCACGAAAAACATTAGGAACTTCGAAAATATCAAAAGAATATCATGTTTGAAAATTTCTTGAAGTTTCAGATCGTTGGTCTCGGGAGGGTGTGTGTCCTTTGTTTGAATGATATGTACATAAGTAATAAAATTAATAAGTTAATAAATCATAAACCTTCATAAAATGATAAATATGGGCCTAGTAAAAACTATTATAAGTGTAACTGACACTGAACACCTACACAATTTTATGTCGATCATGTTGTAAACCAATAGCAACTTCTAGGCTTGCCAGTAAGGGCCGAGAAAATGCAATTGGTTGTATGATGTTGCTTCGCGTCCTTCAGGAAATTTCTATAAGGCTGATTCAAGATTAAATCCCGTTTTGAAGAAACGAACAGGCATATTCTATTTTTCGAACAATTATCAAAATTTACTTCTTTTATGAGTTAGATCAAAATCAAACATCGATAAACAATGGATTAACTTCATAGAGATTGAACTCTATGATTATGGATGTTGCCTACCACAGGCTCTATAAACCATCACGGACCATGGATGATATTCCTTCCAAATCATGCCGCCAGTTCCTTTAGCTCAAATTTACAAACAAAGGAATAGATGCCGTCAACATCAACAACATTCTTCGTCATAAAAGGGTTCAGTCCTGTATTCCAACTTATTTCAAGTTCAAGTCTACACCCTGTATTTCTTACAGCTATACTTCTGCTATTCCATCCAAACTTTTTTAATTATAAACAAACTTTGCAGTGCCTTGATATAGACCATCTTATACGTAATCCACCAACATGTTCTTGTTCTTCATCTTCTTTCAACTATAGTCCAGCTGGACATGTCATTACTGGTGATGTTAATATAGTTGAAAATGAGGACCTCAAATCACTTATTCTAAAAGGTCCTAAATACAGAGAACCTCGGTATTTTAATTGGCGACAGAACTTCATCTCTATGATGAATTCTGTCGAAGATTATGCCAGACGATGGGCTAAATATGAAAAAACAAAACAAATTGATACATTATCAGAATGGGTTAAACGCATAAGAGGGATATTAAAATTCCGCATTAGACACATGAAAACAAAAGTACGTACCATCTATCCTTCTGTGTTTAGCAAACCAGAAGTGATAAAAGAATTAAATAGGTTACATGAGGAAGATGTTTTGGTTCCAGCTGACAAAGCCAGTAACAACATTGTCTTTGTTTGTAAGGCTCATTATTACAACTGTATTTTAAACGAACTTGGCATTACTCCCACTTTTGGTAATCATACTTATTTGCACTGCCCTTTCAAAAGATGAAATTCTTCAAAACCATGCTTCAGTTTTGGACACATTTAATACCCCAGTCAATGGGTAGAATGAATATGAGTTACCGTACCTATACTGGATTCCTAAACATAAAACCCTTACAAACAAAGATACACTGGTGGATCCAGTAAGTGCTCAACCAAGCCCCTATCTTTGTTCCTGACGAAAATATTAACAGCTGTGAAGGAGAAACTTCAAACTTACTCTGCAACTGCATATGCCAGAAGTGGTGTTAATCAAATGCGGATTTTAAAAATTCTAAACAACTTTTAGTAAACTTGAAATCGCAAAATTTTTCCCAAATCAATAACATTAAAACTAATGAATTTTCAACACTATACAAGACCACTCCTCATGATAAATTAAAGACTAGACTTGTTGACACCATAGACAGTTGCTTCTTCAACAAAAATGGAAAACGGAAATATTCATATCTAGTGATCATTCATTCGAAAACTTACTTTGTTAAACACCACTCTGATTCCGCGCACAAGTACTCTGAAGTTAAAATAAAAAATATGCTAGAGTTCCTCATTGACAATATCTTCGTTGTCTTTGGAGATCAGGTCTTCCAACAGTCTGTTGGAATTCCCATGGACACGAATTGTGCTCCTTTGTTAGCTGACCTGTTTCTATATTCATATGAAGCAGAATTTATTCAAAACCTTCTACGCAAGAAGAAAAAATCTCTCGCTGTGGCCTTCAATTCGACATTTAGATATATCGATGACGTTTTGTCTATAAACAATATTAGCTTTTATTCATATGCCGATTTGATGTATCCCTGTGAGCTCGAAATAAAGGACACCACAGAGTCGTCCACTTCTGCTTCATACTTAGATATTTTATTGAAAGTAGACATTGAGGTCAAACTGACAACTCAACTGTATGACAAGCAGGATGATTTCAACTTCTCCATCGCCAACTTCCCATATTTATGTAGCAATATTCCATTATCAACTGCATATGGTGTTTATATATCTCAACTGATTCGATATGCAGGAGCTTGTTCTGCGTATAGTCAGTTTCTAAATCGAGGTAAACTACTGACAAACAAGTTGATGATACAAGGGTTTGAACAGTCTCGATTGAAGTCAGCATTTCGCAAATTCTACGGTCGTTATAACGATCTAGTTCGTGAATACAACCTCGCATTGGGTCAAATCTGTCTGACGTCTTTCATGCCGATTGTTAAGGCGTTCTTGGCACACTGATTTTGACTGCGGATAACCCAGTTTGCCTGATCAAGATATAGGGCTCACGGCAGGTGTGACCGGTCAACAGAGGATGCTTACTCCTCCTAGGCACCTGATCTCACCTCTGGTGTGTCCAGGGGTCCGTGTTTACGCAACTATTTATTTTGTATTTCTTATAGGAGTTATGAGATTGATCATTGTTCGTTATCTTCACCTTCATAACATACTATCTCAAGTTGTCAATGAAAAGAGAAAGGAAACTGGCTTAGATCTGCCACTTTACCCTCATTTTTGCTATCGTAGTGTAGTTTATGGAAAAGGAAAGTAGGTTTTAAATAATTTAACGATATTTACTAATCAAGTAACATTCTATTATAACTTAAGGACTTCATTTAACATATGAAACCAATATCAATGATTATAGACAACTTTCATGTTGCATTCAAATCAATCAAAAGTTTTCCCTAATCATTGATGTAATCAGATATGAAAGGTGAATATAACGAACAGTGATCAATCTCATAACTCGTATAAGCAATACAAAATAGATAGTTGGGCAAACACGGACCCCTGGACACACCAGAGGTGGGATCAGGTGCCTAGGAGGAGTAAGCATCTCATGTCGACCGATCACAGCTGCCGTGAGCCATATATCTTGATAAGGTATGTTGAGTTATCCATAGTCAACATCAGTGTGATAAGAACGCCCTAACAATCAGTATGAAATACGTCTGAAGCATTTGATCCAATGATAGATTGTATTGATAAACTAGATTCTCATAACGGCCATGTGATTTGCAAA
Source organism: Ostrea edulis (assembly GCF_947568905.1). Classification (NCBI taxonomy): domain Eukaryota; kingdom Metazoa; phylum Mollusca; class Bivalvia; order Ostreida; family Ostreidae; genus Ostrea; species Ostrea edulis. Next base: position 75,161,819 of record NC_079166.1, on the reverse strand, counting down.
ATGCTGACTTTAAACGAGACTGTTGAAAACCTGCACCCCTGCACCTTCAACTTGTTTGTCAGTAGCCTGCCTCGACTTATAAAACTGACCATACGCAGAACAAGCTCTTGCGTATCGAATCAATTGAGATATATAAACACCGTATGTAGGTGATACTGGAATATTGCTACATAAATATGGGAGGTTGACGATGGAGAAGCTGAAATCATCCCGTTTGTCATAAAGCTGAGTTTTTACTTTGCCGTTACAGTCCCTGAAATGTTCTACTTTCCCACTTGAACGGTGAGCGAACGGTGAACGCACGGTGAGCGAACGGTGAATGTACAGAGAGCGAACGGTGAACGGACGCAGAGTGAACGGTGAACGCACTTTGGGGAACGGTGAGCGAACGCAGAGCGCAAAGTGAACGGTGAACGAACGCTGACCACACGCTGAACGCAAAATGATCTATTTACTCGGAATGTTTCGGATTTTTTCCTGGGATTTTACTTATTTCATAATCAAGTAATAAAATATATGTACATGTATATTTCATCAATTAATAAAAAATTAAATAAACCGGAATCGTGATGCAGCATATTTTACAGTTCTGGATAAACATGTATCCAATGTAATATATTTTTGTACAAGTACCGAGTATACATGTATATATTTCATGAAATTATCGCAAAGTGCACATTAATACACGCAATAGTCATACACAATCAAAAAAGCAAATTTCTTATGTACATTGTGTATACTATTACATGTACAGATACATTTAATGCATGGGTATAATATATATACAATGCGTGTGAAAAGGAAAACACTATAGTCTACATGTGTAGTGACACCCAGAATTTACAGGTGTTCATGTATGGCTTCAAACTTTACGAGCTCGATCGTTTGGGATACCTGTAGTTAACAAACACCCCGTGAAGGAGTCAAGATAGATGCAGTAAACAAACAATACGGACAGTATACCCTGTGTCAACACCTCAACACTCCTAACAGTATTAAATATTCCGAATTACATTTTGTGTCATTCAGTTGTCGCAGCTACATCGACCCGAGGAAATAATCCTAGAATTTATGCACATGCAAGTACAAAACTTACTATTTTTATTATTGTGACCATACATGTAGATTGCAGTTAGATCGAGCAATATTGTATAATGTCTAAAGGCTAATGCAGAAACGTACAAGATAAACAATTACATCTTTGCATTAAGGACAAATGTTACAAAAGTTTCAAATTTGGCAAGAGTAGTAAATATAAGTTTATTGACAATGTCTTTCATAAATATAGGCGTAAAATAGCTATATCAATTTTACATTTTGAAACGTACATACATGTACGGTACAATGTATATTATGTAGCATCGTTTGTTTTTATTTTTCAAAGTGGTGGGGGGGGGACTTGTTTGAAACTCGTGTCAAGCAATGCAAAATAATTATAATAATTTGTGCTTTTGCCCGAACTTGTAAATGCTAAATCATCAACACAGGGGGAGAGGTGTTCATTACCAGAAACTGCCTTATTTTTTGTACTTGGGTTTAATTCATAACGACAAACTCTTATATTCGTCTCTCATTTCTAATTTTTTTTAACAAAAGCTCAAATGAACCTTTCGGCATTCACAATGGATAATCCTGACATTTTGTATTTCAAAATTAAATTTCTGATATAGTAAGAAAGTCTCCTTCCACTCTTACGCACAAGTTCAATTTTCATTTTCGCCTTGCTATCAAGATTGGTCCTTTCACTCTGGTGTTCCGAATGGCAATGAAAAGACTGAACGATGAACGAACGGTGAGCGCACGCTGAACGCAAAACTGTGAACGGAGAGCGCACGCTGAACGCACGCTGAACGAACGGTGAACGCACGCTGAACGAACGGTGAACGCACGGTGAGTGAACGGTGAACGAATGGTGAGCGAACGGAAAAGTGATAAAGTAGAACGTTTCAGGGACTGTAATATGTACCTTCAATAAAATATCTAAAAATGCAGCAGAAGTGGAGGATTTTGCGTTGTCTTTTATTTCGAGTTCACTCGGATATATCAAATGATACAATTTGAGAAAGTCCTTAACTCTGAAGAAGAACAGTGATGATGACCGAAGCACTACTATACATGTAGGATCAACTTTATTAGGTATTTTTATAACCCTATTCTAATGTGATTTGGTTATGTCAATTCCAATTCAGAGAGGATCTATGGAGGTATATACTTCCTAGCATATTTCTATTTATATGCCATTCAATGGCTTCTCATATATTCGGACGCTTCAATCTTCCTGCCGATTTGTATTAGGAATGGATTTTTCAAATGCTACTTTGCTTCAGTTTTCCGGGATCCTGCTTTTCGTATCCAGACGGTGTCATTTTACCACAAAATACAAATAGCAGCGCTCACCCGTGATCAATGATTCACTGCGACATTAATTATAGGATATTATTGGTATTTGTGCATGAGACTCTCACTGATCACTTGACATATTTTGAATTGTATTTCCATTAATTGTCCATATCAGTGTTGTAGGTAATATCGTCAATGTATTCACAGTAACATCGATAGAATACCGATTTAGATATTGTTATTCGTATACCTAGCTCTGGAGTTTCATAATGATTGTTCTCTATGCACACATTTCCTATACAGATCAACATATTAGTAAATGTACCCAGTACCTTGATTAATTTGATGATATACCGGTAATAGTTCATTTTATCTTTCATCATATCTATACATGCACTGACGTGAAATCGTTCCAAATGATTAGCCTTAGTGTCATACATGTCAGTGTTAGCGTGGATAATCATCCGGATGACACTTGGCTTAGGTGACTTAAATCGGTACTAGATATGACTGCTTAGAAACTGAAACGGATAATTTAGTCATTAGAATCTAGCAAGGACAACTACTATCGCGACCATTATTTTAAGGGTGGGGAATCCAATGCAAGTCATCGCGTGATTTTCACCAGCTACCATGTCTAAACTGCCGACCAAGAGAGTGCGAGTTGTCATTTATTACATGTATTGTGATTGAATAAACATTGCAAAATCAAAGCACCTAGCGAATTATCTAACACAATTTTACAATACAATATCAATATCTAATAGTACAAGAGTATTTGTTTTTAACTTTATTGGTGTAAATTGAATTGTGTAATTCTGTTATATAATACAGAGACAGTGTTTATAATATGCTAATGTATACTTTTAATTAAACAACTGTGAACTACCCTTTTTGTGTATCAAAGTATTTTTATCACAAAACATATGAATGCAGCATTCTTCTTTATTACAAAGCCATCAATAATCCGTGTTTTGACGCTGTTCAATTACCTTCACCCACCGTAAGCCCTACATGTTGACCAGACGAGCGGAGTAATGCATTGTCAAAATCAGTGTGCGAAGAACGGCTTGAAAATTTGTATGAAACACCCAATGAGTCTTTATAAGCTGACATTAGATTAAACTCGACGCTTCTCGTCCATTTTGATCTGATGATCCGCAACTGTCAACTCGACGTGATCAAATTGTTCAGGTGCGGATCATCAGATCAAAATGGACGAGAAGCGTCGAGTTTTTTCCCCTCACAATATAAATCATCATAACTTTTCATACCAATGACAATAAGTGTGTATAATTACTAGAGTAAAAAGTTACTGAAGTAATTATATACACTTATTGTCATTGGTATGGAAAGTTATGATGCTTTATATTGTGAAAAAATAATGGCTATTTGAATATCTGGACTGTTCATTTATCCGGACGATTTGATAGGGAACTAAAGTGTCCGGATCGATGAGGCTTTACTTTATATCGAATTGCTTATTTTACCACTTCCATTTCATATAATGCCATGTCTATGATGGTACATCTTCAATTCTATGTCAATTTGTAATTTACGAGAGAAATTGTTGAGAGTAAAAGATAATTTAAATGTTGGAAGTGTCATGGATTTGATCGATATATTATTCCAAACAGTGCACCGATTCTGAAAAAAATGTCTACTTTAATTATATCTCAGCTGATGCTTTGCATAGGGTTTTGTGTTATAATTCGAGTAATCCTTAATTTCTAAATAAAGATCTGTACATATCTTTTTACCTATCTAAACTGCAAATATATCTCGAGTTATTTTCAATCTGAGTATGGAACATTTCAAAAATAAAAGTATACCACGAATATATGTATTAATAAGATGCGATGGATATTTTGATTACACCAATATACAAAATCAGGATCTACAAATAAATCGAAAGTTAACATTAACTCCTAAACTATCGAATTAAGACTATGAATCCTCGTTTTCTTGTTTTTAAAAAGTAGCCCTCAAATTCAAAAAAATTAAAATGTACATCAAACAAAATTAATATTCATATTAATATGAAATTGTGTAGCAAAATTCCATTATCACTTGTATACGCTGTGTAATGTCTAAAGCCTTTAAACTATTTCAATAATTGCAGACATTTCTTCTTCTTTATATTTTAGTCATACTCTCTGATTCCAGTGTATAATAGATATATAAATGAAATCAGTTATTTCTGCAGTTTTGGACAATTTACAATTATTTTTTCTAGTTCACTACCAAGTATTCGTCTCAAGTGATATTTGAAGCACGTGCTAAACAATTTTCTTAATATAAGAAATCATAGTCTGAATTATATTGTTTCATACCTGCACCAGTACATATTGGATGAAATATTTTTTGTCCAGCTTACAGGATAGATACTATCTTTTTAATTCACACGGTTGGGTATTTACTGTCAAACTTGTGTCATGTATTCATAAGCTTTAATTTATTCAGAATCTCTTTCATAACAATAATTATCATATCTAAATGCAATCAAGTCAAGGCGCATATGGAGAAGATGAATTCAAAAGAATGAATGGAAGGCTAACTTTTCCATGGAAACTGATATTTCGGATTTCAATAGATGTGGTAAAATTAATTCTGTCAAGGATGGACCACATTCCTTTAAGACATAAACGGGGGAATATTATCTTTTTAAAGGCAAACTATCAGATTTCAATTGAGGTCTTGAAAAAAAGTTCAGCCAAGGGAGTAGCGTAGTTTTGAAGCATATATTTGCAATCTTTAACAATTTTACTAATTTAGATTAATCACTGTTTGTTATTTGCCCTATGTTACTTAACGAAATACATTACCCAGGACTATATAAATATTGTATGAAAATTGCAAATAACGTCTAAAAATGTGTATGAAACACACCAGATAGCCTTCGACCTAACAACAGGTTGTATCTGTAAATCAGATCGTTATATAATGACTACAGAATATGCGAGAGGTATTTTGTCGTATTGAGGTTTACATTTTTATAACATTCCAGATGAAATGATTAAAATTGTGAACCAAACATTAATGTCCTATACAGCAAGAAATGTGCCCCTTCGGTCAACTGATTGTGAAAGTAATGTTAGGTATTTTAAAAATTCAGCTTTTAGGGGCCAAAGGATGATATGGATTTGCTCGAGGTCGAAGCATTGACTCACAGTGAGATTCAGAATTCCGGCAAAAAAGTTATCAATTTGAGGTCATCTTTTTGTCTACATGCACTCAAATATCTCCAAATCATTAAGTTGTTTAATTTCACTGACAGCGGGGTTATATTTTTCTAATTAGATTATATTTGGCAAATAATAGTTTTCTCATTTTTGTGCTTAATTTTGACAGTAAATTCCCTTCAAAGAGCATGATGACAGTTGTGCCCATGGACAAATGAAACATTTTCAGATTAATTGTGAATTACAGATTCATCATCAAAATAGAATTTTAATGGGCGCCATCGCCACGAGAGTGAAAATGTCGAAAAGGCCCCATCCAGAGTCCCCAAAAATGATTATTGCAACGTATTTCCCAAATTTAACATCGAAAGTATCGTGTCTCCCGTTGTGCAATAGGTAAAGTGGAAGTATTTTCACCGATGTAGGAACTTTGTGTGCAAGTTCGAGCCCCATCGACAGTGATGGTTTTTATGTATTTTTATATCATTATCATTATTCGTTTTATTAACAATAATTATTATGCTTAACGACGAATTCTCCATTATCAAATGAAATATTTGTACAAAAAGCTTAATCAATAAATGAAACGAGAAATTTAACAATAGATTCACTCAAAAGACATAGGGAACCAGTTTATTCATACTAAAATGTAGGTACGTATAAGGCCGACTGTACCTGTAGATGAGATACAGTTGGTGCCCGTCAGTATTTTCAAATAAGATCGAGAACCGCTCCTGAAGGGTCTTCAAAGGTGCGGCTCTGTAATGATACTGAAATGTCGGTGTGTTTGGTATCGTAATTCAACCTGATTCGTTAAACATTTTCTAAATCCGTAAACTAATTACAAATCATATTTTTGTAAAATTTTATCAAAGCTCGTCTGTAATTGGTGTTGGTTTTCTAATATAAACAGTGCATTTTTTTTGGATTAGACAATTTATGATACATGTAAATTACATCGATGACAACTAGGCCGACTGTCAAGGGTGCATTTAAAATAAATGAAATCAATAAAAACCCAATTTATAGTGGAAATCACAATACTTTATCCTAATACAGCAATTTTATGACTATTTTTGAATTATGATATGCAACCTAACATTGGGTCAAATGCTGTCTGACGTGTTTCATACCGATTGTTCTTGGCACACTGATTTTGACTACGGATAACTCCGTTTACCTGATCAAGGTATAGCGCTGACGGCGGGTGTGACCGGTCTACAGGGGACAGTTACCCCTCCTATGCACCTGATACCACCTGATATATCCAGGGTTCTGTGTTTGCCACACTCTCTATTTTGTATTGTATGTAGAAGTTATGAAATTGATGACTGTTTATTATCTTCACATTTCATCTGCACATCGTTAGGAAGTGAGAGTACGGCGCTATACTGTACTTGATGTTAAAAGTTCATTGAAAATAAAAATGAAGCATAATTTGATAATTCCATTCAAAGTTTGGAATCATAATGTTTTATTATTCATAATTGAAAGTTCAATATTGTTATCTTTAATTTTTATGGTAAATCTACCAGTTGATAGAAACTGGGAGCACGAGTTATATATTATTACAAGGTGAAGGTAAGCTAACCCGAGTGTGTATTGAATTTGAAGACCAGAAGCTACAGAACATAACATCAAGGTTTGTGTCGAGGAGAATGGCACGGGATCATGTTTCCCCAGTCTTAGCACAGCTGCATAAGCTTACAATGCAATATCGTCCTCAATACAAAATCTTAATGTTTACTTTCTGCGCTCTGGCGGAATGTGTTCCTGAATATTTACAAGAACTTATTGACGTGTATTTCCTATCCCAACAACTAAACATCGCTGATCCTCACTCTATAAAAATTCGTACAAAGTCTTTTGGAGAATGGACAATTAGTTGCACAGCATCCAGTTTGTGGAATGACTTTCCGAAATATAAAACTATAAGATGAAAAAGTGAACAATTCCCCTATCCAGAATACAAATGAAGAGGACAAACACGGACTCCTGGACACACCAAAAAGGGGGGGGGGGTGCTCAACTGCCTTGGGGGAGTAAGCATCCCCTGTCGAACGGTTACACCCACCGTAAGCCTTTTATCTTGATCAGGAAAGGTGAAGATAACGAACAGTGATCAATCTCGTAACTCCTATAAGCAATACAAAGTAGAAAGAATCAATACCCTTTCACAATTCCAGATGAAATTCAGTTTGCTTACATCAACATCAGTGACGAACATATTCAGGAGAATTACGTAAGATAACGCACACGTGACGATTTCCTAAACAACATATTCTATCTGTTTTGGAACATAAACTGTACGTCTTTTTGCATTCTGTTTTCATTTTGAATTTTAAAAAACTGTTTAACAACCAGTTTTTAAAACTTTATTTTACACATAGAATTCAATTTCGGGTTTATTTTTGCGATTTCTTGCCCTTTTAACGATTTTACTAATCGCTCACACAATCGTATATACATGTATATACGGAACAGCCTTCGACGGCACTTAGTTTAGCGCCATATTTTGGGGACTGATATACCAGGAGTGAATATGAGTAAATCGAGAAATTTCTTTCATATACAAAGTAAACTAAAGAAAACAAAACAAAAATGACGACAAATAAAGGGGGTGGGGGTAAAGGGAAGTACGAAAATCATACAAGAGTGTACCGATTCAACAGTTGTGTGACACATCACTAACAGCTGTCAACTGGTCAATAAGAAAATTCATGACCAGATGTAAAGCTAACAAATGCACAAATTTGAAAAGTAAAGATATCGGTTTGTATACCTAGTACATATCATGACACATACATTGTAGATGTGTTCAATGTATTTCTTCCAAAATTGAATTGAGTATAATAATAATTAGATACTGCATTCTAAATAAAATGTAATTGAACGGACACAACACGTTTTAAAATGTTCTTTAAGGCAAAATGAAGTATTTCATAATTAGGCATTGAATGTAAGGTCCCCAGTGTATCACATTATTATTCAAAGTTTGATTATCGAAGAAAAATCTCAGTCAAGGTGACTTTAAATAATCGACGTAAACGGATACTGGACATTGTAATCTGTAGAATTTAAAAAACATAATCTGGTAAATATATCTAAAAATAGTGATGCTTACTATATTACAGAAATCGGGATATACACACTATTCAACGTTAGGTATCTCCCTGAGTTAGGCATTTGTGTAACACTCAGGTTGGCACTGATTGACATAACTTTACATCTTAGATAATCGTTTAGTCACATGTAATTGCATTAGTAGAAACGACCTATGTTTCGAGGATTATTAAAGATTAGTCAAAACCACGATCGATCGATCGATCGATCGAGAGAGAAACAGAGAGAGAAAGAGAGAGAGAGAGAGAGAGAGAGAGAGAGAGAGAGAGAGAGAGAGAGAGAGTAAAAGAAAGAAACGTTACAAGATTGGATTTTAATACGAAGCATTCTGGTGTTTGTCCTGATTTTAGATTGATGTCTTGTTTGACGGTGGAAAAAACACAAAGTGTGATTGAACGGACACAACACATCAAATGTTCAATAAGGCAAACTACTTCTCACGGTGAAGGATTTGATAGTTAGGCATTTCATTTAAGAGTTTGTCTACGAGAAAACCATGCAAATATATAAAAATGAAGGAAATGGTGGTCATCAATATCATTTCTAATAATTTATATCATTGGAGTATATGGTTGGAATAATTATAATCTGGGGTAAATTTATTGATAGGTCGTTTCTATTTTAGTAACAGCGCATTCTGTATTTACACGTGGATTAGTCTTTGAACACTTAAATATCCTTAAATATTAGGGTTTTATATTTTCAAAAATGCAAATCAATTCTGAAGGCTTATGAAAAAAAATTGGATTTTTTGTGATATTTCCATGTAAACCACTTATAGAGAAATCATGTTTGACATCATAAGTGTCAATATAGAGATTACATGGAGCTTGTAATTTGGCATTGTGCCAAACTTTTTTCATTTTGTGCTATATGGTCAATTTTGAAATAGGTGTTGCTGCAAAAGCAATGCTTAAATTTCTTTAAAAGTGTATAATACTTTGATATCAAATCCTTGTCTGTAAAATATATAAAAAAAATTGTACTTTGGACTTTTGGCCGTTCATTTGCAATTAAAATTTAAAAACTGACAAAAATGAATATTTTCAAGCATTTAAAATTATCTTTTAAAAGATTAAAGATTTAAAATTTGTAATATTAGATGCATAAATTGTTTGGAAATTTAATTTTATTTATAGATTTATCATTTTCTAACACATAAATCCCAGTAATCTACTATTTTATATGAAAAAGGGGGTCTTTTAATGAAATAGACCTGTTGCTGGAATTACCTCCCCTTTGATGCACTCTTCATACGTAGAAGGTACAAAATGATAGCAATATTATGGAATGTTATGATTCCAACTTGAAATGGGATTTGAGAATTTGTACATCATGTTAATGTGATATCAGTGAAAGACATAACTTCTCTGAATGTAATCCAGAAATTTCTAAATATTAGGAGGGTTTAAAAAGTATCCGGTACTTCGTTCTGTTATACTGCAAACTAGTACCAGTGGTCAGGCATTTTGTCATTGAAGAATTGAAAGCATTCTTTCCTTGATAATTCATGCATTAACCGAGAATGCTTAGATGTTATATGGAGGAAATCAAAGAAATTATGCACCTATAGTCAGTCCAGATGGAGCATGTGAGGATCTAGTGCCCCCCTCCCCCCTCGAATTTGCAAAATGTATTTACCATAATGATTGATGACAAACATTTGTTATGAGTTTGCATATATGCACTAAGTAATGAGGACAGGACAAAATAAGAAAAGTGTGAAATAAAAATACATAAAGTGAACTCAAAGAATGTATAATGTAACAGTTTGCTCGGTATCTTTCTTCTTCAGTGTTCAATGTAACAATATGACATACTTGATGCTTAATCATAGGTTACGATTCAACATGCAAAAATTTACACCTTTCTCTATTTTACCAACAACAAATATATAGATATTGTAAACTGATGGTATTACGTACAGTGTATATGTATATGCTAATGTAGTTTCTTAAAGTCATTGATGTAGGTAGAGTTTGGATCGTCACTATACTTTGTTCATCATGAGGAATTGATCGGGAAAAAATTTGGAAAAATCATTTATCTGACAGGGAAACCGAAGATTATTTCGATCAGGTCTCTTTGGCTAAATCAGCCCCCCCTCTCTACTTTTTTATGCCAATCAATAAACAATTGAAATGGAAGCTTGAACTGATGAATTAAATTCTTGGAAACCCCCCACCGATTACTATCATTATCAAGGACTTTGAGCTTCGGGTTGTGTTAAAAGTAATTTTTAGGGATGTTGGAGGGTTCTATAAAAAATTGCCACCCGCCCACACCCTCCGCCCTGGTGATGAGTGCAAACTACGGGGCCTCTCCACCTACACTGTACGTGTTTAGACAGGACAGACTATACCCGCCGGGTCAGGTATAAACAATTCATTTCATTACAAATTATATTACAAGCGAACTTCTTTACTTTTGTGCGAATTCAGACATTATTATTATCTGACTTTCATTTTCGGTGCAATTTATGTGATTACTATCAGTTGGTATTTAAGCTATATTTCATTTGTACGTGTAATGGTGTTGGGAGTGGAGTGCGAATGCAAAGAATATTTTTGTATTTAGATATATTCAACATTATTGATTATTTTATGATTTTAACAAGATCATTCATTATCTAAGACGATTTTACCATTACCACCCCCTCCTCTCAATATAATGTTTATAATCATTAATTTCCGGTATTGAGTATGGCTGTTTCGAACCCTTTTGCATGGATTTAGAATGTAGAATAATACGCTACATGTAAGAATAAAAAACAAAAGAAAGACAAGAAAAGAACATGTACATTCTTTTTAGCTCACCTTGACGACTATCCGGAGAGCTGCATGTATTGTAATGACCCCAGTGTTGGCGTCGGCGCCACTTTAAGGAAACATTTTAACCTGGGTTATATCTTCTAAAGCAAGGGGATAGGGTTTTGATATATTCCTTATTGATTCCCCATGAAGATACCTTTGATGTGGTACCAAGACTTTCGACCTTGTGACCTTGACCTATTTTTTTTCTAAAACTTCAATCTGGGCTATGTCTTTTGAACCAATAGGGATAAGGCTTTGATATTTTACATATATAGATGTCTCATGAAGAGACCTTTGCTTTGGTTTGACCTTTGACGTACTGTTCCAAAAACTTTATCGTGGTTATATCTTTTGAACCAAGAGTGATAGATCTTTGATGTTTCAAACATAGATGCCATTTCTTTTGTTACCAGAACTGTCAACGTCGACCTTGGACTTTGACCTATTTTTCAAAAACTTTTAACCTTTTGAACAAACGGTTTGCTACAGTCATCTGACAACTCTTGTTTATATATACATATTAAGCATGTTATTTAATTGTTTAAAGACCCATCTCATGACCGTACGGTCAGTGAAAATGTAGGCGGAGCCTAATCTAAACAGATGTTATTTACCTGGAGTGGCCAGGGTCTACCAAGGTGTTAATTGCTATATCCCATGGCACTCAAAGAAATACACAGAGACAGAACATGGTAGAAATCTACCTGTCCATGCTTTTTTTAAAATATAGTTTTGATATACACAGGACCTGTCTCAGGGACCTCTGCAGAGTTTCTTTGGCCATAGTGTTTGAATAATGGTTGTATTAATCCTAAGGGTAGCTGACACACATTCTACACCCACCCTCTCTTTCTCTCTCTCTGTCATTGACTCAATGAATAATTCCTGTTATAATATAGAGGTATCATAAATTGATGACAAATTATTTCAATAGGTTACAAGTTTTAGAAATTATTGTGCAAATTATTGTTTGGTTTTTGATTGTGTAATTTATAATACATATACAGGTATTTAGAGGGGGGAAATTACAATTACATTGAAATTGCATTGTTCAGGGGCCTTTTTAAAAACAATTGAATTACAAGAAAATAGCAGATGTGGACAGGTCATTGCTATCAAAACTCAGGTATACTGGGCTTCCTCAAGATCTAAAGAATGCCTGTAGATACTGGCTGTTATTGTTATCAAAACACCTCTCTGGGGTAGCCCCAGACCACAGTGTCTGCAGATGTCACTCCACCTGAGATCTATTGTTAAATGTTTGATTGGCAGGCAGCTTACAATTTGGGGGTGTCAACTTAAAATTGGGTCTTTAAGGGTTGCTGCTCAATTTTTTTCTGGGTACTACATTTGTTAAAGTTTGATGACATCTAAAAATTCCTAACCACAAAGTACTTTTTATCTAATATATTGTACCTGACAACTTCATATGACCTGTTAACTGTCCCGAGGAAAAGATAAAGATTTGGGGTATTATACTGTGGATATTTATTAAGTTCTGTCTTCACACAAGTTTTACCTTTGAACTTAAAGCACGTCAGTCTTTAAATTGGTCTAAATGTTACTATGGCAACAATTTTATTTGTTTTAGAATATCAATATTGTGACTCTCATACAACTTTTGAAAAGTTACATTGCTGTCTGACTTAGTATTTGCGATTAAGTTTGATTATTTCAGAATGTTTTCAATAACCAATCAGATTTTAAAAAAAATTATCCTTATTCTATCCATGGGAAAAGCAAATCTATGAAGAAATATGATCCAATACTTATCATTTCCATTAGTGGAACTCTTCAAATTAAAGGCGCGTAAAGTCGTGCTACCGGGACAACATAATGTAAATACATTACTTAGGCATAGTAATATGAATTATGGTATTGAATACATGTTATAACCGACTGCAAACCACAACACTGATTAAAATTCTAAAGTCAAATTTAGGAATTGATTATTCTTACAAGAAAACAGACGAACTTATTAAACTATGTGAGAGAGATAAGCTACTAAATTTGCCAAATCTGGCCGTGCGATATAAAGCATCAATCTCAAGAAGAACTGTAAAGGGAAAAACCTATATGCACATCCAACACAAGAAATTTTCTTGTAATTAATGTGCTTAATGTTTTTAAAGTTATTCTGTCAGACTATGAAGATATTCTATTTTATCATACAATTAGGACAGGTTCATATGGCATGAACTTTGTAATCGGAACCCCCCCTGTCAATCTCCATATTTTAGAACAAGTTATATACATGCATATGCCAAACTGCATTTTTTAAAGATGTTTATAACACTAATTAACACACCTAATGCGTTTCCAAACTGCATCTAAGCTAATTTGAAAATTACAAAATATTGATGGACTTGGATGTCCAGAGAAGATCGTCGTTTGGAATTTTTAAAATAGGTGTGGTGGAGTTTAAAAAAAAACATGTAACATCTTTAATAAGATAGTGTTAGAATATTTGAAAAATGCAGTTTGATTAATGGTAATTTTATTTAAAAATACACCATGTATTTTAACTCTTAAAAAGGGGGGTGGGGTGGGGTGCTATGTACATTTCGTTCCGTTTATGTCCCAGTAATCTCGCACTTGCTCGCGAGATTTGTGCATTTTCTTACCAATGACGCACAAGAGTCATCAAAGCGCGATAACTCCAACGAGCTGGTAATGAGAAGTATTGCTTGTGGTATATTTAAGTCTCTGTAGGACCACAATGTAAACTAGTAATCTGTACTAATCGTGCTATCCTGTTTAAATAAAGAATTTATTAATTGTATATATCAAAATATAAATTGGCATGAAATTTGTTTTTAAAAATTGCATTTTAAGAGTACACAAATATCAAGTTCCTCATTGACAATATCTTCGTGTTCTTTGGTGATCAGGTCTTCCAACAGTTTGTTGGAATTCCCATGGGCACGAATTGTGCTCCTTTGTTAGCTGACCTGTTTTTATATTCATATGAAGCAGAATTTATTCAAAAACGTCTACGTGAGAAGAAAAAATCTCTCTCTGTGACCTTCAATTCGACTTTTAGATATATCGATGACGTTTTGTCTATTAACAATGATGGCTTTCATTCATATGTCGATTTGATATATCCTGTGAGCTCGAAATAAAGGACACCACAGAGTCGTCCACTTCTGCTTCATACTTAGGTATTTTATTGAAAGTAGACATTAACGGCAAACTGACAACTCAACTGTATGACAAACGGGATGATTTCAGCTTCTCCATTGTCAACTTCCCACATTTATGTAGCAATATTCCATTATCACCTGCATATGGTGTTTATATATCTCAACTAATTCGATATGCAAGAGCTTGTTCTGGGTATAGTCAGTTTTTAAATCGAGGTAAGCTACTGACAAACAAGTTGATGGTACAGGGATTTCAACAGTCTCGATTGAAGTCAGCATTTCGCAAATTCTATGGTCGTTATAACGATCTAGTTCGTCAATACGACCTCGCATTGGGTCAAATGCTGTCTGACATGTTTCATACCGATTGTTAAGCCGTTCTTGGCACACTGATTTTGACTGCGGATAACTCCGTTTACCTGATCAGGATATGGGGCTCACGGCAGATGTGACCGGTCAACAGGGGATGTTTACTCCTCCTAGGCACCTGATCCCACCTCTGGTGTGTCCAGGGGTCCGTGTTTGCCCAACTATCTATTTTGTATTGCTTGTAGGAATTATGAGATTGATCACTGTTCGTTATCTTCACCTTACATTCATACGATGCATATTATTTTTTTTAGAAACGTTATTTTTTCAAATTTTGTAATTTGTCACCATGGCAAACAGGACCCATAGCAACAAAAAATGATTGATACATACTTCTGGTCATCTGATGTGAAATCATAAAATTATATAAGACTTAATAAGATAACAAGGACCATGCATGGCTAACAGGTTTAGGTGGCTACCAGAATAAAAGCTCTACAAGCAGGAAAAAATGCCGAACTTGAAGTGTTAATATATTTACAATAATCGAGAGTCCAAAGACAGATTTTTGATGTATCGTAAATATACTTCTTCTCTATAAGATGAAGGTAATTTTAAATAAATCAAAGCGTTACTTTTTGACTACTAGTTGATTCAAAAGTTATCATTTTCTGCAATTTATCAAAATGTGGAATCGTGCCAAATTTGTGACCTTTGTGCACTTAAACGGAAGTGAAATTTTAGATTCCCACTAAACAATATGAATATGCATATCCAGTTGTTTGATAAACTGTGTCAATTTTTTAAAAATCCATTTTCAATAACCTGTTAGAATTTTTAAATAGAAACGGTAAAATATACATAATTTTACCCTTTTGTCAAAACAGAAGTGCTATTTTTACTAACATTGCTGCAAATCCCTCTCCAATGACTACACCCCCGAAAAAAATATGCCTAAGTATTTGATATTGATGTACTTTATTACACTCAAAATATGTTGTTGGTCCGACAACCTTGCTTCCATCACATTTTGCATGGTTTTCTCGTAGACAGGCTCTTAAGTCCCCCCGTGATAAAATTAAGTTATCGACGGGAAATGTAAATCAAGGTGAATTTAGATGCTCGACGTAAACGGATATTGGATGATGTAATCTGCAGAATTTGAAACACATAACCTGGTGAACATTTCCAAAAATAGTGATGCTTACTAAATTACATGAGTCGGGCTATGCACACCATTCAACGTTAGGCATGTCTCTGACTTAATTATAAAACTAAATGACAACCTCAGCGTCACATAAATTCCTACTCAGAAAGATGCCTAACTTTGAATGGTGTGTATATCCAGATTCATGTAAAATAGTGTTGTCGTGCTATACAGAAACAAAGATTGGTTAAAGCTACGGAATGAAGCACATTTGAGAGAGAACGAGAGAGAGCGAGAGAGAGCGAGAGCGAGACACACACACACACACACACACACAGAGAGAGAGAGAGAGAGAGAGAGAGAGAAGGCCAGTAAAACGTATAAAGTGAGGACAATTTTGAACCAATGGACAGAAGTTGTGAGGTCAGAATTTCACTATGAGGACAATAAATGTCATCACAATCCCGTCCTCATAAATTTGAACTACAGCATGTGAAAGATGTAGATAAAAAATATTAGCTTAGTGAAGGCAAGTGGTGTGAGATGTTCCTACTAACATTCTCTCTAAAAAACCTTTTTCTCTAATTCGAAGGAGAGTATTAGATGAATCTTATAGGTGTTCCTGTAGTTATACCTAACATAGTACGTTTTCCTTTTTTGCCTTCAGAATGATAAATCTGTGTATTCTCTTCTAAATATAGTGAGGACGTCCTCACTTAGTAGCTTTGGTTGACTACACACACACACACACACACACACACACACACACAGAGAGAGAGAGAGAGAGAGAGAGAGAGAGAGAGATGGGGGTACCAAGATTGGTTTTTAATATAAAGCATTCTAGTGTCTGTCCTGATTTTAGGATGAAGGGACAGGACATATCAAATGCTCAGTAAGGCAAACTACTTCTCAAGGTGAGCATTTCATAGTTAGGCATTTCATTTAAGCCCCCTCCCCCGTGTATTGCCTTAATGTTTAAAATTTGATTATCGACGGAAAATGTAAATCAAGGTGATTTCAAATAATCGACCTAAACATATTTGCTGCATCGCGTGTCAAAAATCTCGGTGTGTAAATCTATCCCTATCTCACTATTGAGAATCATGTGTCACATATTGTGAAGGCATGCTACCATCACATCAGCAATATCGGTGGAATTCGCCATTTCATAACTACAGAAGCGTGTAAGACTTTTGTCAATCCACTTGTTACATCAACAATTGATCATGCAAACTTTCTTCTATTTGGAATCAACAAGACCACCCTGGACCGCTTGCGGAAGCTACAGAACATAGCATCAAGGTTTGTGTCGAGGACAATGGCACGGGATCATATTTCCCCAGTCTTAGCACAGCTGCATAAGATTACAATGCAATATCGTCCTCAATACAAAATCTTAATGTTTACTTTCTGCGCTCTGGCGGAATGTGTTCCTGAATATCTACAAGAACTTATTGACGTGTATTTCCTATCCCAACAACTAATATCTGAAACATCGCTGATCCTCACTCTATAAATATTCGTAGAAAGTCTTTTGGAGAATGGACAATTATTTGCACTGCATCCAGTTTGTGCAATGACCTTCCGAAATATAAGACTATAAGATGAAAAAGTGAACAATTTCCCTATCCAGAATACAAATCAAGAGGACAAACACGGACTCCTGGACACACCAAAAGGGGGGGGGGTCAACTGCCTTGGGGGAGTAAGCATCCTCTGTCGAACGGTTACACCCAGCGTAAGCCTTTTATCTTGATCATGAAAGGTGAAGATAACGAACAGTGATCAATCTCGTAACTCCTATAAGCAATACAAAGTAGAAAGAATCAATACCTTTTCACAATTCCAGATGAAATTCAGTTTGCTTACATCAACATCAGTGATGAAAATATTCAGGAGAATTACGTAAGATAACGCACACGTGACGATTTCCTAAACAACATATTTTATCTGTTTTGGAACATAAACTGTACGTCTTTTTGCATTCTGTTTTCATTTTGAATTTTAAAAAACTGTGTTTAACAACCAGTTTTTAAAACTTTATTTTACACATGGAATTCAATTTCGGGTTTATTTTTGCGATTTCTTGCCCTTTTGACGATTTTACTAATCGCTCACGCTATCGTATATACATGTATATACTGAACAGCCTTTGACGGCACTTATTTTAGCGCCATATTTTGGGGACCGATATACCGGAAGTGAATTTGAGTAAATCGAGAAATTTCTTTCATATACAAATTAAACTAAAGAAAACAAAACAGAAATGACGACAAATAAAGGGGGTGGGGGTAAAGGGAAGTACGAAAATCATACAAGAGTGTAACGATTCAACAGCTGTGTGACACATCACTAACAGCTGTCAACTGGTCAATAAGAAAATTCATGACCAGATATAAAGCTAACAAATGCACAAATTTGAAAAGTAAAGATATCGGTTTGTATACCTAGTACATATCATGACACATACATTGTAGATATATTCAATGTATTTCTTCCAAAATTGAATTGAGTATAATAATAATTAGATACTGCATTCTAAGTAAAATGTTGTAAAAACACTAAGTATAATTGAACGGACACAACACATTTTAAAATGTTCTTTAAGGCAAAATGAAGTATTTCATAATTAGGCATTGAATGTAAGTTCCCCAGTGTATCACATTATTATTTAAAGTTTGATTATCGAAGAAAAATCTCAGTCAAGGTGACTTTAAATAATCGACGTAAACGGATACTGGACATTGTAATCTGTAGAATTAAAAAAAAAACATAATCTGGTAAACATATCTAAAAATAGTGATGCTTACTATATTACAGAAATCGGGATATACACACTATTCAACGTTAGGTATCTCCCTGAGTTAGGCATTTGTGTAACACTCAGGTTGGCACTGATTGACATAACTTTACATCGTAGATAACCTTTTCGTCACATGTAATTGTATTAGTAGAAACGACCTATGTATCGAGGATTATTTAAGATTAGTCAAAACCACGAGAGAGAGAGAGAGAGAGAGAGAGAGAGAGAGAGAGAGAGAGAGAGACGTTACAAGATTGGATTTTAATACGAAGCATTCTGGTGTTTGTCTTGATTTTAGGTTGATGTCTTGTTTGAAGTTGGAAAAACACAAGGTGTGATTGAACGGATCCAACACATCAAATGTTCAGTAAGACAAACTACTTCTCACGGTGAAGGATTTGATAGTTAGGCATTTCATTTAAGAAGTCCCCCCGTGTATTCCCTTAATGTTTAAAATTAATTTATCGACGGAAAATGTAAATCAAGGTGATTTTAGATACTCGACGTAAACGGATATGGGATGAACTAATCTGTAGAATTTGAAACACATAACCTGGTGAACATTTCCAAAAATAGTGATGCTTACTAAATTACATGAGTCGGGCTATGCACACCATTCAACGTTAGGCATCTCTCTGACTTAATTATAAAACTAAATGCCAACCTCAGCGTCACATAAATGCCTAACTCAGAAAGATGCCTAACTTTGAATGGTGTGTATATCCAGATTCATGTAAAATAGTGTTGTCGTGCTATACAGAAACAAAGATTGGTTAAAGCTACGGAATGAAGCACATTTGAGAGAGAACGAGAGAGAGCGAGAGAGCGAGCGAGAGCGAGTGACAGAGAGAGAGAGAGAGAGAGAGAGAGAGAGAGAGAGAGAGAGAGAGAGAGAGAGAGAAAAGGCCAGTAAAACGTGTAAAGTGGGGACAATTTTGAACCAATGGACAGAAGTTGTGAGGTCAGAATTTCACTATGAGGACAATAAATGTCATCACAATCCCGTCCTCATAAATTTGAACTACAGCATGTGAAAGATGTAGATAAAAAATATTAGCTTAGTGAGGGCAAGTGATGTGAGATGTTCCTACTAACATTCTCTCTAAAACACCTTTTTCTCTAATTCGAAAGAGAGTATTAGATGAATCTTATAGGTGTTCCTGTAGTTATACCTAACATAGTACTTTTTCCTTTTTTGCCTTCAGAATGATAAATCTGTGTATTCTCTTCTAAATATAGTGAGGACGTCCTCACTTAGTAGCTTTGGTTGACTACAGAGAGAGAGAGAGAGAGAGAGAGAGAGAGAGAGAGAGAGAGAGAGAGAGAGAGATGGGGGTACCAAGATTGGTTTTTAATATAAAGCATTCTAGTGTCTGTCCTGATTTTAGGATGAAGGGACAGGACATATCAAATGCTCAGTAAGGCAAACTACTTCTCAAGGTGAGCATTTCATAGTTAGGCATTTCATTTAAGCCCCCTCCCCCGTGTATTGCCTTAATGTTTAAAATTTGATTATCGACGGAAAATGTAAATTAAGGTGATTTCAAATAATCGACCTAAACGAATGATGTAATCTCCATAATTTGAAAGACAGAACCTGGTAAACATTTTCAAGAATTATGATGCTTACTTTATTACATGAATCAGGATATACACGCCATTAAAAGTTAGGCATCTCTCGGAGTTAGGCATTTATGTGACACCGAGGTTGGCATTTAGTTTCATAACTTTAAATTTCAAATAGGCTTTAGTCACATGTAATTGCATTAGTAGAAACGGCCTATGTTTCGTGGAAATCGATTTTGTTTTTATAATAATCACATTGGCGCTGAAAGTAGTATTTCAAAAACTACAAAGGTACCCCTGCACATGAGGTTATATCATCTTGGGTAAAGTTCATTAAAAGCAAGTTATGTCGGCGATACAGTAACAACGATTAGTAAAAACCACGGAGGAAAGCACATTTAAGAGAGAGAGAGAGAGAGAGAGAGAGAGAGAGAGAGAGAGAGAGAGAGGTTCCAAAGTTGGTTTTAATACAAAACCTTCTTGTGTTTGTCCTGATTTGAAGTAGATTTCTTGTTTGGCCAAGTTTTTGTTCGGCTAACAATCTTTTGATTTGCATATACATGTTGGAGTAAACTTATGCTATATATGTATCTCGAATCCAATGTAGAATGAAAGGAAATTCAGTTATCATATTTGTATGTTAATTCTGTAAAATAGTTTGTTGTTAGACATGGAGTGAATCTGGTCCCTTTAATTGCTTTCAATGCTACTTTATTTTCATGCCTTTTTCTCCGTTGTATTTACAGGTGCGGCGTCGATTAGATGGTTATAATTATAGCATATTTACCCTTATCTAAGTACCCCCCCTTCTGTTGTCTTATTCTAAGTTAATGAGCTATCAATTGAACAATTTGATTTGAATCGACACTTTGAGCTGATCCATCTGTCCGAGTTGCATAATTGTAGATGAAGAGGTCCAAAGCATTTCTTTTTTTAAAAAATCATGTCGCTTTCATTATTTACGAATTATCTCTTCAACGAAATGGACTTTTACCCCTACTTCCCATGTAGTAAACAATTATGTTGTTTAGCGTTCCATGTAATCCTCATAGTATATTTTGAATAATATAGGTGGATTGTATTTGTACTTTTATGTTGAAGAACTCTTATGTTTCATATCACAAAGGAAAGGAAACTAATATTGAAGGTTTTTTTTTAAACTACAATGCATATAGGTATTACCATGAAACATACTCCGTTTACCTGATCAAAATATAGGACCCACGGCGGGTGTGACCGGTCGACAGCGGATGGAAAGAGAGAGAAAGAGAGAGAGAAACGTACCAAGATTGGTTTTTAATACAAAGCAATTTAGTGTTTGTCCTGATTCTAGGTAGATTTCTTGTTTGACCGTTAAAAAAACACTAAGTGTGATTGAATGGGCACAGCACATCGAATGTTCAGTTAAGCAAACTATTTCTCACGGTGAAACATTTCATAGTTAGACATTTAATCTAAGCCCCCCCGCCCCCCCCCCCCCCCCCCCCCGTGCATTGCCTTAATGTTTAAAATTTGATTATGGACGGAAAAAATAAATTAAGGCGTTTTTATATAATCGACGTAACCGGATATTGGATAATGTAATCTGCAGAATTTGAAACACATAACCTGGTAAACATTTCCAAGAATTATGATGTTTAATATATTACATGAATAGGGTTAGACATTTATGAGTCACTTAGGTTGGCATTTAGTGACATAACTTTAAATTTTAAATAGTCTTTTATTCACATTTAATTGTATTTGTAGAAACAGCTTATGTTTCGAGTAAATCAGTGTTGTTTCTACATTCTTCAAGGTAGTGCTGAAAGTAGCATTTCATCAATTAGAAAGGTACCCCTGTACATGAGGTTATATCACCATGGAAAAAGTTTTTTAAAAGGAAGTCCTGTCGTGATATCAAGAAATCTACGTTCCTTTCTTTAACTCTACTGAGAGAGAGAGAGAGAGAGAAAGAGAAAGAGAGAGAGAGAGAAAAACGTTACAGGGTTGGTTTTTAATACGAAGCATTCTAGTGTTTGTCTTGATTTTAGGTAGATTTCCTGTTTGACCGTAGAAAAAGACACTAGGTGTGATTGAATGGACAGAACACATCAAATGTGCAGTTAGACAAACTACTTTTCCCGGTGAAGCATTTCATAGTGAGGCATTTAATTTTAGTCCCCCCCGTGTATACCCTTAATGTTTCAAACTAAATTATCGACGGAAAATGTAAATCAAGGTGATTTTGAATAATCGATGTACACGGGTATTGGATGGTGTAACCTGTATAATTTAAAAGACATAAGCTGGTAAACATATCCAAGAATAGTGATGCTTACCATATTACACGAATCGGGATATGCAGACTATTCAAAGTTAGGCATCTCTCTGAGTTAGGCATTTATGTGACAGTGAGGTTTGTATTTAGTTTCATAACTTTACACTTTAAATAGTATTTTAGTCACATGTAATTGCATTAGTAGAAACAACCTTTGTTTCGAAGAAATCGATGTTGTATTTATAATGCTAACACATGCTCATATGTGTAAGGATTATTCGTTGTGTATTCTATGGTTTTTCTTTTAATTATCAATTGTAAATTTTAGTCTGTTGTACAGCGCTTTAGAGTATTTTTAGATAAGGCGCTATATAAGTGTACTTTTATTTTTATTATTATTATCAAAATCATCAAGGTAGTGCTGAAAGTAGTTAGAAAGGTACCCTGCACATGAGGTTATACCATCATGGGTGACATTTGCTAAAACGAAGTTCTATCTTGCTATACAGTAACAAAGATTAGTCAAAACCAGTGAAGGGGATGTATTTGAGAGAGAGAGAGAGAGAGAGAGAGAGAGAGAGAGAGAGAGAGAGAGAGAGCATTCTAGTGAAGTTTGTCCTGGTTTTAAGTAGATTTCTTGTTTGACCAAGTTGTTGTTCGGCTAAAATACTGTTACTTTCCATATACATGTTTGAGTGGACTTATGTTATAGATGTATGTCATATCCAATGTAAAATAAAAGAAAATTCAGTGATCGTATTTGTACGTTAACCGTGTTACATTTTAAATAGATTATTATTAGATATGGAGCAGATCTGGTCCCTTTAATGGCTTTCAATGTTCCTTGATTTGCATTTTTCTCTCCACTGTATTTTCAGGTAGCCTGTAGAGTAGATCACTATATTGGATAAAAGTACCTTCCCTTTCCATTGTCTTATTCTAAGGTAATTATTCAACAATTGAATCCACACAATGTGTTTATTTGTCATGGATACCTTTCAAGAGTAGAGGCTTGTATAGCAGAGATTAGTTCATCCATGGCTACAAATTTGTTGAAGCTGAACCGGGACAAAACAGAACTGACCATTTTCTCTTCAAAACATGCTGCAGCGAAAATTCCATAACACCACCTTTAAGTTGGAGTAAACAACATATTTGCTGCATCGCGTGTCAAAACTCTCGGTGTGCAAATCTATCCCTATCTCACTATTGAGAAATCATGTGTCATATATTGTGAAGGCATGCTACCATCACATCAGCAATATCGGTGGAATTCGCCATTTCATAACTACAGAAACGTGTAAGACTTTTGTCAATCCACTTGTTACATCAACAATTGATCATGCAAACTTTCTTCTATTTGGAATCAACAAGACCACCCTGGACCGCTTGCGGAAGCTACAGAACATAGCATCAAGGCTTGTGTCGAGGACAATGGCACGGGATCATATTTCCCCAGTCTTAGCACAGCTGCATAAGCTTACAATGCAATATCGTCCTCAATACAAAATCTTGATGTTTACTTTCTGCGCTCTGGCAGAATGTGTTCCTGAACATCTACAAGAACTTATTGACGTGTATTTCCTATCCCAACAACTAATATCTGAAACATCGCTGATCCTCACTTTATAAATATTCGTACAAAGTCTTTTGGAGAATGGACAATTATTTGCGCTGCATCCAGTTTGTGGAATGACCTTCCGAAATATAAGACTATAAGATGAAAAAGTGAACAATTTCCCTATCCAGAATACAAATCAAGATGTCAAACACGGACTCCTGGACACACCAAAGGGGGGGGGGTCAACTGCCTTGGGGGAGTAAGCATCCCCTGTCGAACGGTTACACCCAGCGTAAGCCTTTTATCTTGATCATGAAAGGTGAAGATAACGAACAGTGATCAATCTCGTAACTCCTATAAGCAATACAAAGTAGAAAGAATCAATACCTTTTCACAATTCCAGATGAAATTCAGTTTGCTTACATCAACATCAGTGACGAAAATATTCAGGAGAATTACGTAAGATAACGCACACGTGACGATTTCCTAAACAACATATTCTATCTGTTTTGGAACATAAACTGTACGTCTTTTTGCATTCTGTTTTCATTTTGAATATTAAAAAACTGTGTTTAACAACCAGTTTTTAAAACTTTATTTTACAGATGGAATTCAATTTCGGGTTTATTTTTGCGATTTCTTGCCCTTGGAACGATTTTACTAATCGCTCACGCTATCGTATATACATGTATGTACTGAACAGCCTTTGTCGGCACTTACTTTAGCGCCATATTTTGGGGACCGATATACCAGAAGTGAATTTGAGTAAATCGAGAAATTTCTTTCATATATAAAGTAAACTAAAGAAAACAAAACAGAAATGACGACAAAAGAAGGGGTGGGGGTAAAGGGAAGTACAAAAATCATACAAGAGTGTACCGATTCAACAGCTGTGTGACACATCTCTAACAGCTGTCAACTGGTCAATAAGGAAATTCATGACCAGATGTAAAGCTAACGAATGCACAAATTTGAAAAGTAAAGATATCGGTTTGTATACCTAGTACATATCATGACACATACATTGTAGATATATTCAATGTATTTCTTCCAAAATTGAATTGAGTATAATAATAATTAGATACTGCATTCTAAGTAAAATGTTGTAAAAACACTAAGTGTAATTGAACGGACACAACACATTTTAAAATGTTCTTTAAGGCAAAATGAAGTATTTCATAATTAGGCATTGAATGTAAGTTCCCCAGTGTATCACATTATTATTTAAAGTTTGATTATCGAAGAAAAATCTCAGTCAAGGTGACTTTAAATAATCGACGTAAACAGATACTGGACATCGTAATCTGTAGAATTTAAAAAAACATAATCTGGTAAACATATCTAAAAATAGTGATGCTTACTATATTACAGAAATCGGGATATACACACTATTCAAAGTTAGGTATATCCATGTGTTAGGCATTTGTGTAACACTCAGGTTGACACTTATTGACATAACTTTACATCGTAGATAACCTTTTATTCACATGTAATTGCATTAGTAGAAACGACCTATGTTTCGAGGATTATTTAAGATTAGTCAAAACCATGAGAGAGAGAGAGAGAGAGAGAGAGAGAGAGAGAGAGAGAGAGAGAGAGACCAAGGTTGGTTTTTGATAAGAAGCATTCTAGTGTTTGTCCTGATTTTAGGATGTTGTCTTGATTATTATAATGATTGCATATTTACCCTTATGTAAGTACATCCCCTTCCATTGTCTTATTCTAAGCTAGTGAACCATCAATTGAACAATTGTATTTGAATCGACACTTTGTGTTGATCCATCTGCCTAAGTTGCATAATTGTAGATGTAGAGGTCCAAAGCATTTCTTTTTTAAAATTCATGTCGCTTTCATTATTTACTAATCATATCCTCAACGAAATGGACTTTTACCCCTTCTTCGGAGAAACGTAAAGGCCATTTATATGACTATAAGATTTTGGTAGGAATGATCTGATGTTTCAGGGGAAATATTTTACGGTACGAGTCCTATTCAAGACCCCAAGATGTTGTTTAGCGTTCCATGTAATCCTCATAGTACATTTTGAAAAATATAGGTGAATTGTATCTGTAATTTTATGTTGAACAACTAATATTTTTCATATTAGCAAAGAAATGAATTTAATATTGAAGATTTGTTTTCTTAAATGCAAAACTTTTACCATACCAATTTTGATGCACCAGATGCACATTTCGACAAATAACGTTTCTCCGATGATGCTCAACCGAAATGTTTGAAATCCGGAAAAAAAAACAATAAATTGTGAGAGATATTTAAGGAAAAACAGAGTGCCAAAAAAAAAAAACCCCAACAAAAAAAAAAAAAAAAAAAAAATCCAACAAAAAACAACAAACAACTGGAGTCAAATTCGTCTAAGGATAAGGGCTATGCATGAGGGAGATAATCCTTAATTTTGAAATGAATTTCTAAATTTTACCACAACAATTGAATATTCAACCTTATTTTCAAGCTAGTAAAGAATCTATATAGGTATTACCATCAGGCATACTGCATACATAAATTATACCTACAAGGAGCTAACACAAACGGGAAAGTAATCATTTGATACTCAATTAACTTTTGTTCCACTTACACGCACCACGGATTACTCGGTTTACCTGATTAGTAAGAGGGGTCGCAACGAATGTAACACTCGTAACATCTGAGCACGCCCATCGTGTTTCCAGGGTTCTTTGTTTGTCCTATTGTTAATTTTACATTTTATATAGGAGCTATGATATTAATCAATGTTCGTTATCTTCAATTTCTCATGTACAACAGGAATAGTGTGTAGACAACGTTTGTTGTTGTGTTTTATTTAGAACAGAACTTGCAGGTTGCATTCAAATAAAAAGAATTTTCTTAATCATTGAAGTAATCAGATATCAAATGATACAATTTGGAGAAGAACAGCGATGATGACCTCAGCAGTAGTATAGAACCAACTACATTACGTACTTACTTAAAACTATTCCATGGCGATTTCTTTATGTCAGTTCCAATTTAGAGAGAATCTGAAGAGAACTATATTTGATAGCAGATATTTATCAACAAATAGGCTCTACAGTAGACCACCACATAGCCTACGCTAAAGCTTCCAGACGATTTGTATTCGGAACAGTTTTTTAAGAATGTTATTTTGCCTTATTTTTCCGGCTCCTGCGTTCCGCACCCACATGGAATTTTTTTTTTTTACCACAAAATGCATTTTCCGATATATTTTGGATCATTTATCCGAACGGTAATATTTAATCCCTGTAAGTTAACAAAATCAAACAACGATCGCCCGTGATCATTGTTTCGCTGCGACGTTAATTATAGGGCATTATTGGTATTTGTGCACGAGACTCTCACTGTTCACTTGACATGTGATGAATTGTATTTCCGTTAATTGTTTATATCAGTACTGTAGGTAAAATCGGCAAAATATTAGGTATGGAACATTTCAAAGATATACCATGCATATATGTATTATCAATTGCGATGAATGAATAGCCTTTTGGATATTTTGATTATACCAATAACACAGAATAACTTTCTCCGAATGCAAATCGGTCGAATTAAGACTGAATAATAAACACTATTACTCCTTGTTTTCTTCTTTCTGACGAATAACCGTCAATGTATAAATTATAATGTACATCCAACAGAATTAATATTTATGTTATATTTGTGTAGGAAAATTCCATTATCACTTGCATGTGATGTTTATGTCTCTCAATTCATTCGATAGGTAAAGGCATGTTATGCGCACAATCGATTCCTAAATCGATATAGACAACTGAAAAATAAGTTGATGTTACAGATCTTTCAAAAGTCATATTTAAGTCAGCATCTGACAAATTTTCGGTCATTATAATGATCTAATGTGTAAATCCAAGCCATACATACTATTTCATACCAATTGTTGGGTCGTTCTTTAGTCTACACACTGATTTTCCTAGGGGTTACTCTTTACCTGATCAAAATATAGGGTTCATGGCAAGTATGTGACACAGGTCAACATAGAATGCTTAATTCCCTTGGCACCTGATTCAATCTCTGGAATGTTCATGGGTCTGTGTTTGCCCTTCTCTTAATTTTGTATTTTTTTTTTTTTACAGAAAATGAGAGGTTAGTCACTGTTCGTTATCTTCACATGTCCATTACTACAAAACTAACCTTACTTTTAACTGTTACAATAGTCTAGTAATTGGGGCGTCTGCTGCAAAAGGAACATAAGAGTTCGAATGGAAGAACAGCCACTGTCGATGGTAAACGTTTTGAGTTGGCCATGGTTTGGAGATCGAAATTCGTGACACAATTCAAACTTGTAATATAAGTTTGAATTGTGTCACGAATATTTTAAATATGACTTTAAAATGGAGAGCCCGTATCACGGAAAATGTTGATATGATGAAATCCTCACTTCTACGGATGTAAACGCAATACAGAAATCAAAAGTTGTGATACCTCACTTAAAACTGATGGCGTCCCTACATGATGGAAACATTCTCGTATTAACCAACTTGTAAAAGAACTCACAAAATTGTGCATCGATGTTAGCTATTTTTGCTATCTAAATGTTATACTATGTATATCACTACTTGAAGTTGCTTTGCATCATCACTAAAAATTAATTACTTGATAATCCTACCATTCAATAAAACATATCAATTTTCTATTACACATATTCATAAGTGGATGATTTCGCTTTTTTGTTTTTTAATTGCAATGAACATATACTACATACAATGTAGAATATGTAAATATTTATACACACTGCTTTATATATGTGTTGTTTGTTTTATTTTAAACTACCCCCGTAAAATGGCTGAAGGTTTGCCAATACGGTGTAAAACCGCAATCAATCAATCCATTATTCAATTCGTCATGTTATGAACCAGCACTAACTTTGATTGTCAGTTAACAGAGATAATATTATGTAAAAATCTAATTAACTTTCATACAACAGAGTGATGATAACGTATCACTCATTCTTTTATTTGATATATTTCATGCTTATACCATTTCAATAATTGCAGATTGTTTCTTCTTCATATTTTAAGCATGCTCTCTAAATTAGATTTACAATAAATAAATGAATTAAATCGTTTGTTTGTACAGTTTTTGGTTATTTATCACTTTCTACCTGCACCTGTACGTATTAGATGGGTTTATTTTTGTCCATTTTGCATGCTCATTGATGCAGACATATATCATATTTCTAATCTACGCAGTTGGGTAATTATTGTCAAACTTGTGTCATGTATTTATAAGCTTTAATTTATTCAGACTCTCTTTTATAACAACACTTATCATATCATCTTAACACCATCAAATTAAAGATGACGAATTCAACAAAAGGAATTGAAAGCCAATCTTTATACGAAAACCGACATTTCGGATTTCAATATATGTGGTAAAATTAATTCTGTCAAGGGTGGACCGAATTCTTTTAAGAAATAAAGGGGAAAATCAAGGTAACATTATCCCTTAAAAACAACAATATATCAAAAGAGCCGTTCCTTGCAGAAAGGGACCTTAAATATTTTAGTGTAAAGTGTGAACTATACAGAACAATCCCTCAAAATATTAGAGCGATATTGATTGTCGGTAAAATATTAATAGTATGGAGAAAATGCCGTCACCTTTTTCATTATGACGTTTTTTGAAAAATATTGTTGGATAATATAAGGTTCTTTTTTGCTAGGATTGGCCCAACAGTTAACTCGTGTCTTGAAAATAAATTCAGCCAAGGAAGTAACATAGTTTTGAAAGATTAATTCGACATTGAGATATATCGATGACGTATTATCCATTACCAATAACAATGTTATTCATATATCGATTCGATATATCCCAGTGAACTCGAAATAAAGGACACCACAGAGTCGTCCACTTCTGTTTTTACTTAAATATTCTTTTGAACGCTAAACTAACAACTCAACTTTATGACAAACTGGATGATTTCAGCTTCTCCATCGTCAACTTTCCATATTTATGTAGCAATATTCTATTATCAACTGCATATGGTGTTTACATATCTCAACTGATTCGATATACAAAAGTTTGTTCTGTTTACCGTCAGTTTTTGAATCGAAGCAGCATACTGACAAAGTTGATGGTGCAGGGGTTCCAAAATTCTCGTTTAGAATCAGCATTTCGCAAATTCTATGATCGTTATAACGATCTAGTTTGCCAATACAACCTATCAAGTGGTCAACTGCTGTCTGCCGTGTTTCATACTGATTGATAAGTCGTTCGTGGCACACTTATTTTGTTTACGGATAACTCCGTTTATCTGATCGAGAGATAGGGCTCACGGTGAATGTGACCGGTTGACAGGGGATGCTCAATCCTCCTAGGCACTTTATCCAACCTCTGGTATATCCAGGGATCCGTGCTTACCCAATTCTCCATTGTTTATTGCTTATAGGAGTTATGAGATTGATCACTTTTCATTATCTTCATCTTTCACTAGTACTCTGAAGTTGAAATAAAAATCATTCTGGAGTTCCTCATTGACAACATATTCGTGGTCTTTGGTGATCTGGTCTTCCAACAGTCTGGTGAAATTCCCATGGGCATGAATTAAGCTCCTTCGTTAGCTGACCTGTTTTTATATTCCCATGAAGCAGATTTTATTCAAAAACTTGTACTCGAGATGAACAAATCTCTTGATGTGGCCTTCAATGCGACATTAAGATATATCGACGACGTTTTGTCTATTAACAATGATAACTTTCATTCATATGTCAATTCGATATATCCCTGTGAGCTCGAAATAAAAGACATCACGGAGTCGTCCACTTCTGCTTCATACTTAGATATTTTATTGAAACTCGAACCCCTGGACACACCAGAGATGGGATCAAGTGCCTAGGAGGAATAAGCATCCCCTCTCGACATATCACACCCGCCGTGAGCCCTATATCCTGATCAGGTAAACGGAGTTATCCGCAGTTAAAATCAGTGTGCCAAGAACGGCTTAAGAATCGGTATGAAACATGTCAGACAGCATTTGACCAAATGATAGGTTGTATTGACGAACTAGATCGTTATAACGTCCATAGAATTTGCTTACCTCGATTTGAAAATTGACTATACGCAGAACAAGCTCTTGTATATCGTAGCTGTTGAGATATATAAACACCATATGCAGGTGATAATGGGATATTCCTATATAAATATGGGAAGTTTATATATTATAAAGGTATGCTGAAAGTAGCATTTCCCTAGTTATAATAGTAACCATGTATATTAGGTTAAAATGTACAGGGTATATTTCACTAAAATGACATTCTATCTTCATATACAGGAACAAAGATACTCAAAACCGCTAAAGGACACATTTGAAAGAGAGATGCTCCAAGATTGATGCCTAATATGAAGGTCGTCCTGATTTTAAGTAGATTTCTAGTTTGATTAAGTTTGTGTTCGACTAAAATACTTCTGTTTTTGCATTTAAACGTCTGAGTATATGTCAGCTACTCTCTCGTCTCGCATTTCATATGATTATAATTATGTTATTCTATTGGCGATGGTTTGTATGTTTCAGTAAGCTCATTTGGTGGATCATTCATTTAATGCATTATTTTCGACATTCGTAATGACTAAATCATTTAAACAAGTGTGATTTTTTTTAATATTTCTTAAGCATGCACACTGAATCCCATTTACAATAGCTGTATAGATAACCTTCGCTGTTTCGACAGTTTTGAACAATTTACATTTCTTTAACTTCTTCAGTACCATGAACATGTATATGTCTAAGAATTTGTTAATTCACGTTTCATCTCATTGTCACGAAGGCTTTCAATACATAAAATGATAGTTAGCACTTTATATATTTCTGTACCTGTACAATATTAGAATGAGTGATGGTTTGTTCCCAGTTTTTGTGATAATTGATACCAACTGGTATCATTTTAACCGAGACAGTAGGGTATTTACTGTCTGACTTGTTTTTTGTTATGTATTCATAAGCGTCTATAATTATCATACCATTTAACACGATGTAATTACAACTTATGTGAAGATAATGATTCAACAAAATCTTTCAAGACTCGAAAAAAAATAAAAGCCATGTTTTTTTTCCACGAAAACCGAATTTTCGGCTTTCATTGAATGAGGCAAAAATAAAACCTTTCAAGGATGGATCGCATTCTTTTCAAAAATAAATGAAATAAACAATCTAGTTTTTTAAATGGAGACTGAATACTGACAAATGTGCGATATATTTCACTTATACATGTATCCTACAGGGGTTTCAGCAGTTTCGCTTAAAGTCAGACTTTGGAATATTCTTTCATCTTTAAAACAATCTAAGTTATCTAAGTTACAAATTGAAACTGTCATCAGGTCGGATGCTGTCTGATGTATTTCATTTCAATCGTTAGGTTGTTATTTACATGTTAATTTTGACTACGGATTACTCTGTTTACTTGATCAAGATGATCCACTTTTGATTTCTCTTCTCGCAATTGTTTTGGCACAATACGTTTGAAGTTTCTCCTTCACAGTTGTCAATATTTTCATGAGGCTAAGCAGAACATTTACTGGATCTAGCAATGTATCTTTGTAAGGACTTGTGTGAAATTTTGGGATCCAGTGTAGGCATTGTGACTCATATTCCTAGACTCTGATATTAAATCTGCTTGAAAGAGAGTAGATTATAAAGAATTTCATCTCTTGAAAGGGAACTTTGAGTATAAGTAGAATTTCCAAATGAAGACTTAATGTTTACAATACAGTTGTATTAATGAGCTTTACAATCAAAGACAATGTTATTATAAGCATTGTAAACTAGAACCAAAACATATTTCTCATGTAACCTACCAGTATATAATTTTGTCTTCACTTCTGCTTTACTAAATACAGAAAGATAAATGGTACGTACTTTGGTTTTGATATGCCCAAGACGGTTTTTTTTTATTTTCTCATACTTTGTATCCATTCTGACAAGGTGTCAATTTCATCTCCATATATAACTCATCGTCTGACATAATCTTCGACAAACTACATAATTGAGATGGAGGTCTGTCGCCAATTGAAATACTGATGTTCTTTGAA
Organism: Ostrea edulis; assembly: GCF_947568905.1. Taxonomy (NCBI): domain Eukaryota; kingdom Metazoa; phylum Mollusca; class Bivalvia; order Ostreida; family Ostreidae; genus Ostrea; species Ostrea edulis. Next base: position 75,128,515 of record NC_079166.1, on the reverse strand, counting down.
TTAAGAACCTTTTAAGATAAATTATTATCAATAACCACATGTACTAATACCTTGCAGAATCTTCTTGATACGTTATTATTGCCCTGACATGGTGCATCAAAATTGGTACCGTATAAGTTTTACATTATGACCCCTGGGTCGAGGCCTCTGCTGGTGGACTGTTAGTCCCGAGAGTTGCTACAGCCCAGTAGCTAAGTACTTCGTTACTAGCTTCAAAATACGGATGTATATTTAATTGCTGTTATAAAATGTAGAAATTAATTTCAAAATTAAGGATTATCTCCCTCACGCATAGCTCTTATCCTTAGCCGAATTTGACTCCATTTTTTTGGCACACTGTTTTTCCCTATAATAGCTCTAAAACTTCATTGTTAATTCGGATTTGAAACATTTCGGTTGAGCATCACTGAAGAGACATTATTTATCGAAATGCGCATCTGGTGCATCAAAATTGGTACCGTATAAGTTTTACATACATGAAACTTCAGAGGCAAATACTTACAATGTTTCATTAAGATGAATTAAGTTTTTGCTGAAACTGTTGTTTCCATTGATATATTTTATATCTACATGCATTACCTCGCAGATTTGTGAAAGGGCACTTGGACATCATTCTTAATATAATCATTTATTATTTGTACAAGAAACTTATTAATGAAGATTTTATTAAGAAATCTACATTTCAAATGTACGTCACGATATTGACTCAATTTGTTTTGAATACATTAGCTGATTTCTGATAGTTTGTTTTTCATAGAAATATTACCTTCACTTTCCCATTTATTTCTGAAAACAATGCGATCCATCCTTGAAAGGTTTTATCTTTACCACATTCAATGAAATCCGAAAAATCGATTTTTGTGGAAAAAACATGGCTTTTATTTTCTTAAAGTCTTGAAATATTTTGTTGAATTCATTAACTTCACATAAGCTGTAATTTCATCGTTTTAAGATGTTATGATAATTATTATCGTGAAAAAGGACCCAAGTAAACTGACGCTTATGAATATTTGACAAAAACCAAGTCTGACAGTAAATACCCTACTGTCTCGGTTGAAACGATACCAGTCGTTATCAATTATCACAAAAACTGGATAAAAACCATCACTCTATCTAATATTGTCCAGGTACAGATATATGTAACGTGCTAGCTATCATTTTGTGTATTAAAATCCTTCGTGACAAAGAGATGAAACATGATTTAAAGAAATGTAAATTGCTCAAACGTGTCCAAACAGCCACGGTAATTTATACAGCTATTGTAACTAGTATTCAGTGTGCACGCTTAAGAAATATACAAAAAAATCACACTTGTTTAAATGATTTAGTCATTACGAATGTCAAAAATAATGCATTAAATGAATGATCCACCAAATGAGCTCAGTGAAACACACAAACATTTGCCCATATATTTACATGATTATATACCTATGCAATTCGAAATATACCTTACGTCTACTCCTACATGTATATGCAAAAACAGAAGTATGTTAGTCGAAAGCAAACTTCATCAAACTAGAAATCTACTTAAGATCAGGACGACCTTCATATTATGCATCAACCTTGGGACGTCTCTCTTTCAAATGTTTCCTTTAGCGGTTTTGAGTGTCTTTGTTCCTGTATACGAAGATAGAATGTCATTTTAGTGAAATATACCCTCTACATTTCAACCTAAGGTACATGATTACCATTATAAGTAGGGAAATGGTGCTTCCAGCACTACCTTTATAATTTATAAAAACAAGACCAATTTCATCGAAAGAAATGTCTTTTTACTAAGATTATTTTATGTAGCTAAAACAATGTCTACAAGGTAAAGTATAGAATGGTACGTTATATTAGTTATATGGATTCGCCGCAGGGTATATTGACTCATATTCCCTGTCACAGTTTATGTTCTCCAGAACCGTTAAGCGAGAGGTAATATATAATTTGACAAGGAATGTCAGACTATATACCCTACCAAGATTACATAAAACGAATATGTCCTAGTGAAGAACAAAGGAAATGGTTATTTTACGAAGCGGTTAAGTCTATCTTTGTATCCCATGAACGGTGAAGACAACGAACAGCGACCAATCTCATAACTGCCACAAGCAATACAAAATATTCTGGACTATCAGTATTTGGACCATACAGGTTGACTAAAGTAAATCTTACATTATTTGCAGTAATACTTACACTTACACTTTGAAACACAAATACAGATAATAATAATGAAATTTTAAGTTTTTAGGCATACATTGCCTTTAGCCAAATGTCACACTTGTCCATTACAAGACTCCTCCTGCTATGATCCTATATAAAGTGATCAGTGTTCATACTCTAAGTTTTCTGTCAATATCATCTAACACATCCATCTTGTGTCTTTTTCCGGTCTTATCTAACGCAAAGACATGACCGTTGAAAAACCACGCACTATCCGCCATGTGTTCTCTCTCTTCCGGTCTCAGCTTATGCAATAGCTTTCATGTTGGTAATGTGATTTACCATAATGAAATTGTCCTTTAACTTTCCTCTTTTCGTAATGACCGCTCTTCTCACATCACTTCTTACGAATTTCACAATTACTGGCCTTGGTTGGTTCTTGTTGTTTAAAGTTTAAAAACTTATCATAAGCAGAACAAGATCTTCCGTCTCAAATCCGTTCAGAGATATAAAAACCATATACAGGTGATAATGGAATATTGCTACATAGATATGGGAAGTTGACGATGGAATTTGTTTTACATCTCTTGACATTGTGTTTCTTCTTGATACATCGACAGCTGTTAGTGAGGTATCACATTGCGGCTGCATCTTACTCTATTGTATGCACTAAGTTTTCTGTGAACTTTTTTTGTTTTGTTCTATTTTATGTAAGTAACTTTCTCTATTTACTCAAATTATTTATCATAGGATTGTACTTTTTCTGATTTAAAAACTTTCACATTATAAATTATACTACATACATTGTAATTTTCCTAAATTCTTCTATGAAAGCTACGTTGCATATCAAATTAAAGACTTATATACGTTCAATCTTCTGTCTAATCACAATTTAAAAACCGCAAAATAAGGAGCTAGTTTCTATGACGAGATTTGATCAATTGAACACTCGAAATGAAATGATTATGAAAGGTGAAGATAACGAACACAATCAATCTTATAACTCCTATAAGCAATACAAAATAGAGAGTACCTAGGAGGAGTGAACATCCTTTGCCGACCGGTCACACTCGCCGTGAGCCCAATATCTTGATCAGGTAAACGGAGTTATCCGTAGTCAAAATCAGTGTGCCAGGAACGGCCCAACAATTGGTATGAAACACGTCAGACAGCATTTTATCTAATGAAAGGTTGCATTGGCTAACTAGATTGTTAGAACAACCATATAATTTGAGAAATGCTGATATTAAACGAGACTGTTGAAATCCCTGCAACATCAACTTGTTTGTCAGTGGCCTGTTCGGTTGAAAAACTGATGATACGCAGAACAAGCTCTTGCGTATCGAATCAGTTGAGATATATAAACACCATATGTAGTTGATAATGGAATATTTCTAGATAAAATGGGAAATTGACGATGGAGAAGCTGGAATCATTCAGTTTGACAAAACATTGAGTTGTTAGTTTGCCGTTAAAAATTTTTTTTTCACTAAAATATCTAAGTATGATGCAGAAGTGGACGACTTAGTGGTGTCTTTTATTTCTAGTTCACTGGGATGGATATGGGATTTTTTAATAAATTCTGCCTCATAGGAATATAAATACATGTCAACTAACAAAAGAGCACAATTCGTGCCCATGGGAATTCCAACACACTTTTGGAAGACCATATCACCGAAGACCACAAAGATTTTGTCAATGGGGAACTCCAGCATATTTTTATTTCAACTTCAGAGTATTAGTTAAAAGTGAAGATATTGAAAAGTGATGAATCTCTTAACTCCTATAAGCAATACAAAATGGAGAGTTGGGTAAACACGGATCCCTGCCTATACAAGTATACCAGAGGTAGGATCAGGTGCCTAGGAGGAGTAAACATCCTCTGTCGACCGGTCACACTCGCCATGGACCCTATATCTTGATCAGGTAAACGGAGTTATCCGTAGTCAAAATCAGTTTACGAAGATGCTCTAACAATTGGTATGAAACAAATCAGAGAGCATTTGACCCAATGATGGGATGTATTTGCAAACTAGATCGTTATAACGACCATATAATTTGAAAGATGATGACTTTAAACGAGACCTGCAACATCAACGTATTTGACAGTAACCTGCTTCGATTTAAAAACTGACCATAAGCAGAACAAGTTCTCGCGTATTGAATGTGCTGAGAGATATAAACACCATGTACAGGTGATAATGGAATGTTGCTACATAAATATCGGAAGTTGACGATTGAGAAGCTGAAATCATCCCATTTGTCATAAAGTTGAGTTTAGTTTGCCGTTATTAAATTTCCTATAAAACAATTTAATGTACCAATAAATACATATGTAATATTTTTCAACTGAAAATATTTGGAAGAAGGTTGTTAAACAAGCTGTCAATTGCAATTACAATACCACATCGAAAGATATCATCAACACTAGTTCCAATTTCTAATTTATTCAGTCTGCTGTACATTTAGCACCGCTTTGTATACATCCACTCTCATTTACCAAAAAAAAAGAAAGTAATAATTTACTAATTTTTGGACTGTTTTATGAAATCGTAATATCGATCTGTGCATTATTTGTTGCAAACTTTTGACAGTTAAATCTCGATTTATCGCCATTTTCGTTAAAACGTCCCATTTTTCTTAGAATGTTTCCTATTACTTGCCGAGTGGTTAGAGCATGGCGCTCGAAATCACACGGCATCTCACCTCTGGTCGGTGCGGGTTCGAATACCGTTCGCGCTGTTAAATGAGAAAGTTTCCCTGTTTACTTTCGGAAGGTCGCTGATCTCTTCCCAGGCACATTGAACATGGGTTCTCTCTTCCACCAACAAAAACTGGGCGCCAGCAGATAACTGAAAAATTGTTGAGTGTGGCGGAAAACATTAAAACAATCACTCAACTTAAAATTCTCGTTAAAATGCCAAATTCGCCATCGCCCTTTGTCACGGTATTTTTATTACAAAAGTCTATATAAAGTGTTAATTATCTCGAGAAACAACCATGGAAGCAAGTGATCAGTGATGCAGGAAATTGGTCATCAACGATCTCCGGCGTACACCTGGGCAGAAGGTACCCAGTATCAAATCAACAAGAGAACTACTTAGTATGTAGTCTTGTTTTTACTTCGTCTAAAAATATTTCAGTATAGCTATGGCTTCGCCACGATAGAGGTTTCTGTTGAATTTCTAAGAAAATAAGCAAATCATTACATATCAAGGAAACCATCCGAAATGTAAACTACGGGAAATCTCCAGTCATTGTACTGTTTTATGGGAAAAGTCCATAAAAAGGAGGACAATGGGTGACATTTTGGCTGCAGTGGGTGAAATACTAGATACATAGACAGCATGTTTCAAGTTATTTATAAACCATGCCCAGTGTATTTACCTCACTGCTAGGTGACCCGTCATTAACTGGACGAAGATGAACGAGTGTATGTGTATTGTTTGGAAGTGAAGACTTATTATTGATAGAGCTATTTTAATCATGCTAGAAAATTCGGAAATATAAATACGAGATATTTTTACATCAAGTTTGTACGTAAAGGAAAGATAATTCTTACACATTCAAGGTAAGTAACTCTTTCTCCCCAAGATGGAGGAAATTCAAGTTAGCGCTAAATTCGTTATAACGCCATAACTTCAAAGAACAAGTTGTGGTTTATCGGGAGTTCGAAAAATATTTTCAAACATGCCGTAGTGTCTTGTTTTGCTACTTCTAATGATATATATGTATTTGTATATGCTATTTAAGTTGAATATGAAAATGTTTATGTAGATTTTATCACATCTAACGAAAACAACTTCTGCACATGAAAGGTGAAGATAACAAACAATGATCAAGTGATCTGTGATGAAGGGTATGTATGACCTCGTGTTTAATCAAAGAGTTCATGTTTAAATATCATTCGTTTGTTACGTCCAACACAGCCAATATGGAACTTTCTGGATGTGTCAGAACGACCGATTATATTTGACGTTTACACACCATGGTCACGTAATAATAACCAATTATATGGCAAAGCTAACATGGATACAAATGGCGTTTCGCAAGCAGACGGTCCGTAAAGAGCTATGCTCAGTCCTACGATGACGATCCAAGTCACTGTTGGTTCTTAGTACCTGGCTTTAAATTAGATGGAAAGGAAAAGCCGCATTTAGACGCGTATCATTGGATGCAAAGCGTGAAGTTTTACCGATATCCTCACGAGATTCCCTAGATTTATTTTCCTCGCCAACTTACATAATTTAATCAAACGCATTTTCCTATAAAATGATTGTAGTGATTCTGTTTTTTTCTAAGATAGCATTTAAATGCAAGAATTTGATAACGATTGAAATATCCCATACCTGTTTACTTAGTTTAGAGACAAATAAGTTCAAAAAAGAAATATTCGATAATAAAGTAAATTGTGAAAAAGTTATTGCAATGGTATTACCTTAAAATAGATTAAAAATATGTTTTATGATGGATATATGTATGTCAGCTTTTCATTTATAACAATCATAATGTAACAAAATGAACTTGAGGTAAGAATCATTGGGTTTTTTTTGCCAAGAGATGTAGGGATTACACCCACACCTCTAGATTTACTATTGCTGTTCTTCATGAACTACATGCACTTATACCTAAATGTATCTTTATTCATTTTCAATACATACCGTATTTGTCTATATTTTTGTTTAATATTTAATTCTCTTAAATGAGTGTACATGAGATAGTTACTTAACACTTCTGTAATTTTGGAGATACAGAACTAAAATGTTCCCCTTTGATTTGTTAATGCAGTATAGCTTACATGCACATATCTTTAATTTTGTTCCCCAAAGAAAGTGTGGGAACATATTGTTTTTACTTTATTTCTTATCATTAACGGAAGAACTTTTTGTTATTCTTATGTTTCTTATCCTCTTTTATTATTATTAGGGCTTTCCACCTTTCTGTGGAAAGTCCTATTGTTATTAGGGCTTTCCACCTTTCTGTGGAAAGTCCTATTGATATTGTTCTGTTTATTATTATTATAATTATATTCGTCCATCTTTTCTTTCCGCCAAAAAATAATTAGATTTATATCGAAAATTTTATAACCCATAGTATTCAATATCTCAAAACATGATCACATGTGACCCTGCATAAATGACCTTTGATCTTTTACGGAGTTATTAGACTTTACGTAAAAATCCTTGTTATCGATGCTCTTCTTTAATAGTAAAAGATAGGAGTATCAAACTTTTGCTGAAACACAGAGAAGACTTAGTTGAATTCATATGGGCATTATTCAAAAAGGATTGTATGACCTTTCAGGAGAGTTATTGTCCCTTATGTTTTGCAATTTATTCGTAAATAATGTCCAACATGAGAACGGTTTGTCGTAGAGACACGGGACCAACTGGAATTGGATTGTTGACCTTTGGCCTAGAAAATTAGGTGAAGGTGAAAGGTTAAGGTCATCAGAAAAAAGAAAAGAATGGTACTTTTTATACTCTTTCATTCTTAAGATAACGTTGAAATATTATATGGGTAAGTATGGACTTCTTGATTGGTTCCGACAGTATGTAATATAACTTTGAACTTTGACCCGTCTGTGAATTTCGGAGACTCGCGTTGAAAACCTTGTTATCGCTACTCCTACTTAACAGAAAGTCATAGAGACACGAAACCTTTGCTAATGAATTCAGAGTAAAACCCTCTTGCACTGGGAAATTAATTGAAGGGATACAAACACCCTTAAGCATAGTTATTGACCCTGGAAGTCTCCAATATCATCATCTAAGCCTATAGCTTTTATATCAATATAGATGGAGACATGGGACCACTTGCATTTAGACCGATGATCTTTGACCTTCAAATTGAGGTCAAGGTCAAAGGTCAAAGTCATCATAATTTTTTTTTTCATTTTCAAGGTCTTTTATAGTATTTTTAGCATTGAGAAGCTAACCAAAGGAAACCGAAAACCACTAAGGATAGTTGTTGCCCCTGAACGTTTTGAATGTAAAACTTATACGGTACGAATTTTGATGCACCAGATGCACATTTCGACAAATAATGTCTCTTCAGTGATGCTCAACCGAAATGTTTGAAAGTTTTAGAGCTCAATATAGCCAAAAACAGCGTGCCAAAAAAGTGAAACCAAATTCGTCCAAGGATAAGAGCTATGCATGAGGGAGATAATCCTTAATTTTGAAATGAATTTCTAAAATTTATAACAGCAATTAAATATACATCCGTATTTTCAAGCTAGTAACGAAGTACTTAGCTACTGGGCTGTAGAGACCCTCTGGGACTAACAGTCCACCAGCAGAGGCCTCGACCTCTTCATTATTTAAGCTTAAGCTTATAGCTTTTACATTACTATAGAGAGAGACATAGGACCACTTGCATGAAGACCGATGACCTTTGACTCTCAAAATGAGGTCAAGGTCAAAGGTAAAGATCATCGTGAAAATTAATATTTTTTTTCATTTTCAAGGCCTTTTTTGAGTTTCTTACATCATCATGAATATCCTTAAAGCTTTTTTTTCAATCTTGGTAGGCGGAAAGCCCTCTCATTGTCCGCTAACAATTAGGATCACTAGTTGTTATTGTTCTGTTTAATATTTTCCTGCCGTACAAAAAAATTCGTCTTCAGACTTTTCGATAAACTTTAAAGTTCATGATATAGCACTTCTTGAGAAACGAATACATTTCACCCTACTTCATTGAACTCCTTATAGAGTTATTGAACCTTTTGCAGAAATCATTGCTATCGCTACAACTTTTTAACCGTAAATGATAGGAGGATGAAACCTTTGCTGGAGCATAGAGGTTAAATTAGTAGAATCCATAAACATTAAATGAAGGGATTCGCTGACATCTAAAAGGAGTTAATGCCGCCTTATGTTTTGTAATTTCTACATAAGAAATTGACGACTTCTAAAGTATTCGTCGTAGAGAGACGGAACCCACTGGAACGGGACCCTGACCTTGAAAATAGGTCAAGGTAATCCAGAATGACTAGAAAATGTCACTTTTTATACTCTCTTTCCTGTTTCAAATAGCATTAAAATATCACATGGGCTAGCATGGACTTCTGGATTGGTTTCCATATTATGAATTAGAACTCTGAACTTTGACCCTTTCAGCGAATGTCGGCGACTAACGTCAAAAACCCGGTTATCACTACTCCTACTAAACCGAAAGTCGTAGAGACGCAAGACCTTCGCCGACGAATTCACGATAAAACCCTCTTGCATCGAGAAGTTGACTGAAGGAAACCGAAAACTCTTAAGCACAGTTCTCGCCCCCTAAAGTCTCCGACATCGTCATTCGAGCCCATAACTTTTTCATGGATGTAGATAGAGACGGGGGACCACTTACACGAAGCCCCGTAACCTATTTGACCTCCAAAATGAGGTTAAGGTCAAAGGTCAAGTTCACACTTTCTCTCTCATAGGGTTTTTGAGGTTTGACCTTGAAAGTGGGTCAATGTCAAAGGTGAAGGTCACACCTCAAGGTGCGAGTCTCCACGAACAAGGCAATCCAACACGTCGCGCCTGTCGTCGTAAAGGAAGAAATTCCCCACCCTTCAAGTGATCTGTGTTATAAGCTGTTTACACCATTTCGACAGGTCTCATGCCCAACAACATGATTCTAGCTAATATGACCTACACATACGCATCTGACCTACACCAATTTTCTCCATTTCTTGACTGTCTTGTAAATCAAACATTAATTTCATAGGCATTCATGAAAAGACATATGCCATATTCCATTGTTTGTCTGCATCAACATAAAGACTAAGTTCAGTTGGTTTTTTTTTTCATGATCATAATGATGATGGAACTTTACTCAACAGTTGAACTCATTGACATTCCATCCAGACTTAAATTGTAAACAAATAAAGACTTACCTGCATAATCAGATGGTATGGAGTATTCCCATTATCCGTTCAGATCCTATATTCAAAATTTTTTTCTTTCATCGGCCGCCATTTTTTTCCCACTACCTAAATCCATATGCATGCCTCCTTGGGTGAAATGACTGAACTACATTGTCTCCGTGAATTATAACACATAGGATGAGCAATTACAAACTGTATACCAAATTCCACAATGCACAACACACACGGTAAAATCCAGTGCAAGTCCCACATACTCTCAACAGGCTCTGACAGCATCATGCATGAGCTGAGTGTCAGCACTACATGTACATGTGTTCTCTGAAAATGTCACTTCAGGTTTCTTTGCATCTCCAAATATCATATCTAACATGTCCAAAATCACCCCCAAACACCTGGACAGGTCCTATTACACTTTTACCCAATATATGCCGGCTATCTAACATCCACATACCTTCTTTTGTTAAATATTTGACCGGTACAATCGTGCGAAACCGAGGCCTCAATCTCCAACACTCCAACACTCAAGGCGGGAAATTTGAATTTCTTTTCTTTCTTTTTTGTTTTGTTTGCTTTTAGTGATTGAACTATTGAAAACTACTGAAAACCCAGTAAAAGGTGGGAAGCCCTCTAGTTGATCACAATTTATTATTGTTCTTTTTCTTCCCGATTTTGTGTAGGCGATTTCTCGGAACCGACTTGACAGATTTTCATCAAACTTTTACGAAAGATGCACCATAAAATGAACTATATTCCCTTTTTTATTTTTCCGATATTTACTTCCGCTCATGAATTACTTCCGATTTACCGTTTTTAAAATGATATTTTGTCTAGGCGTTTCTTCATAAACGGATTAAGATTGAGTCTTGAAACTTTCAGGGAAGTCCAGATGCGACATACGCAGATCATTTGTTCGGCCGTCATTTCCGGTCGTCACCGAAAGTGAACAAAGAAAACGTCAAATTTCAAAATTATGCATCTAAAACGAAACTTGCATGGTATAATTAGGTCTCTTTCATAGTTTCAAAAAAAGTGATACTTACCGGAAGTAAAAACAGTAACTTCCAGTTTATGAAGAAAAATGTTGAAAAATCGGTCTTTCTTTGTCCCTATATTTCTCGCTAATAAATCAAGTGTTTTATTTGATTTTCACATATATTATTGACATTATTTATTTCTAGAGTAATCTGAAATATTTTCTTTAAAATTGCTTCTGTTGGTAAGATATGTCCGATTTCCGTTTTTAAAAAGAGATTTTGTCCAGACGTTTTCTCATAAAAGGTCAAAGATTTCATTATGAAACTTTCAGAGATGACATATCACGACTTGTAGATATAACATACGCATGTCAATTTTTCGGCCGTCATTTTCGGTCGTCACCGGAAGTAAACAAAGAAAACGTCAAATTTCAAAATTATGCATCTAAAACGAAACTCGCATGGTATAATTAGGTCTCTTTCATAGTTTCAAAAAATGTGATACTTACCGGAAGTAAAAACAGTAACTTCCGGTTTATGAAGAAAGATGCAAAAAATTGGCCTTTCTTTGTCCCTATATTTCTCGCTAATATATCAAGTGTTTTATTTGATTTTCACATATATTATTGACATTATTTATTTCTAGAGTAACGTGAAATACTTTTTTTTTAAAAAGTTACTTCTGTTCGTGAGATATTAGGCTATGAGCCAAGGGGGTCCATCGGTACCACCTGAGCTAACTAGTTATGGTGCATATTTTTCAAAAGCTTCCTACTCCTAGATTGAAATTAAGTATGATAACACTTCAGGATACACAACTTTCTATGTTTTAGCACATTCCTTTTTAACGCGCAACGTTGGTCGTACAATTTGAGGAAAGTGCAGTTTGATCATCAATAGAAATGTGATGATGTTACCAAATTCACCCAAAACTTTGCTTAAAAATGCCAAAATACATGTATGTCTTTCTGTTAGAAATATCAAACACTAATGTGAAATAAGCTCCTTTCTGAATAAGATGAGATGACGAATATCTCACTTTTTACACCTGGACAATGTTCCATACAGCTTGAAGCAATGATCATGGAGTAGAATATTTCCATATTAAAATGTATTTGAATATTGATATCTGAATGTATATAAAATATACGACATATTGTGGGGAGACGCTTTCAGGCCTTGGTGATCTCTACATGAAATCAGGAATCCTGGCACAAGGGTCTGTGATTGGTGTAGATGAAGGCAGATCATACAAAAGAAATGTCAGGGTGCTCTGACGTGCCCTGGGAGCTTTGGCAGTGCTTCCTCCCGTGGGTAAATAAACAACTATCCTGAAATGTTGGAAGCTGTTAAAGAAATAGAAGACATTGTTGGGAGCTTCAATGATGATGTCGGACAAGCTGCGTTTGATTTACTGCTGGGATAGCCCGTGCTGACTAATGTCTTTCATTTATGGAATGATTTTCTGAGCTATTTGCGTCATGACAACGGAGAGCTCTCCGCCTTCTCGATGGCATGTGTTGACATCACCCAGGACATCTTGTTGGACCTGCTTTGAGCCTCTTGCGAGGGACATCTGCATCTTTAAGCCATCCGACTGATAATACCTTGGTGCTTTGCGTATGACAGACTGAATTGCGCAAGATTCTTCCCTGCATACTATGCTCGGATGACCAATCCTCTTGTCACTCATCCAGACATCTACGAGGCTTTCAAAGAAGGCAATTACTTTGACCTACATACTTGTTGACCAAACAACTGATGTAACCGTGAACAGGGAGATCCAGACAGTAAGTAATATCACCAGGTTCAGTCTGAAGCCTCGAGATGTCATCAGGTATGACCTCACAGCCGAAGAGGCAATCTCCTTAGTGGAAGTAACACTTTATAGTTGGATAAATTCCTTTGAGAGCAACCTTTACTTAGTGTTTCAACAGGAACTACTGCACCGAAGGAGGTGGTTGAGGATGAAAGGTGAAGATAACGAACAGTGATCAATCTCATAACTCCTAAAATCTCAAGAATGCACACACAAAAGGCTTACTACCTACACCACATACAGGGCAGGAGCACTGGAGACAGATTCACCAGTAAAGAAATGTCATGATCCTATGAAAAAGAGTTCTCTAAAGACGTTTGGATGAGTTACTAAAAGAGACAGACATAATTTGCTGGTGGCAAATCAGTCATTCTGAAAGGTGACAGGTGGATTTTTTGGAAGAATGATCCTGATTGGACAGAAAAGAGATCTCAACATAAAGGATATGCTGTGCTTTCCTCTGGTACCACTACCCTGGTCACTGGCTGCACCTGATGGAAGTCTTTATAAAACCAACAAAGCTGTTTTGGCCACAAGCATCAAGAAAAATGCGCCACTAGCTGACTCACTCCGTATTCAATCAGCAACGATAATCGATGGAATAGCCCTTGTCCAGTGAGCTAAGTCTGATGGCCACCATCCTACATTTGATAAAGTTACCGATCGTTTCTTATCGATGGACATCAGTGCGGCATCAATGAGCACCAGAATGGATATCGCCTTTGACACATACCAGTCTATCAGGTATAATGAAAGGGCCAACAGGGATGGGATTACAGGCCTACAGGAACAGAACATTGCACCTGGTCAGAGGATCAAGCTATGGCGTAGATTCCTAGCACAAGAGGGTGACAAGGTGAGCCTGATCAAGGTTTTGGTCCAGGAGTGGAGAAGCGAAAAGTATCTGATGAAGCTTGGTTGTCTTCGTAGAAGTCCTCTTTGTTCCCAGTGAAGAGAAATTCTACCGATTCTTAGCTGTCAGATGTCATGAAGTGCGTGAGCTGGAATGCGCCCAAGAGGAAGATGATGACCGTCTGCTTCATGTTGCTCATGCTGCTGAAGGTGGATATGAAGCTGTGACCTGATGACCAACTCAAATGTCACAGATGTGTTTGTATCGAACTTCGCATTTTGTAGTGCTATCAAAGCACCAATGTACCAGAAGAGTGGAGGAGGCATCCACACCAAGGGGATATACATTGGCAAAGTTGCATCCTCTCCGGGATCTTCTTTTTGTGCTGCTCGTCATCCATAGCGATACATCCATACACTGGGTATGATTCTGACAGTTCTTACCCGGGAAAGGGAAAAATTGCGCTACTGAATATGTTGAAGCCAAATGAAGAGGTGCAGAAGGCTTTCTATGACCTTGGCAAGGACTGGAAACTGTCCCATAAATTATTCAATAAATTAGAAAAGCTCACTTGTTAGCTGTACGCTCCAAAGCAGCGAACATCTGGAGCTCAGATACCAGTTGTTCTGTACGAAAAGCGGAGATATTGAATCTCACTAGCTGCCCCCTGCCAAGGACTTCTTGCAGAAACAAGCCCAGAAAGTCAACTGCCAAGCTGAATTATGACGACGCTGTCTTGCAAGTGATCCACAGTCTCCTGATCCAACCCGGAGTGGGTGGGAAATTGAAAATCAGGATGGTGAGGGTATTCTAGCGATAGACTATATGAGTGTCCAGCCAGCACCTGAAGCCATTCTAGAGTTGTTGGCGTGCATATAACCCAAAACTTGTGGGATCAAAAGTTGTGTCTGCCTCGAGAATGGGTTAAAAAGTATAGGTATGTTCAAAGTGAAAGACTGTGACAATCTGCCACCTAGTGATAACACTGCTCTGCCAAGTTTTCTCGATAGGGATGATAATGATGAAAATAAAGAAAAGGATTAAACTGTTTGTACTGGAAGTGCAGATGGAGTGAGAATTGGGGTGAGGCTTAAATGTTATTGATTATGTGCATTTGAACATGTAGCATTCAAACTGGAATAAGCAGCTGTGGCGTGTACAGAGGATGATAAGCTATGATAAACATTTTAATAATTGTGAATGCAGATCAGCGTGTTAATATAAGTAACGGTATTTGTTTTATCTATTTGCATCGCAATGATCGTTTAATGACTCACTTCTGGGTCAATGTTGATATGAGTTTATAAAAGAAGAAAAAAATCTTCTAAACAAGATATCTTTGTGAATACGGAGGGCAATACAGTAATCAGTATATTACTTGGTAATAAAGATCAAGTTGGACTTTTGAGGGTTTTTATCTGGAAGTATAATCCACTGATACAATATCTGAAAAGATTTCCATAGTCTGGATCAGTTATTTTATCACAAATGGCGGTCTATATTTTCTACGCTTGTATTCTAACGAAATACAAATTACATTAAATACCATGTGTTAACACAGCATAAGCTGTGTGTCACCAAATGTTATCATAGATTTTCCAAGTCTAGGGATATTGAAGCCATAAAAAATCCGTATTTGAATTAGTTAGCTCTACTGGTACCGATTACCCCCATTTGAGGATCTGAGCTCATGGACTATATGTCCGATTTCCGTTTTTAAAAAGAGATTTTGTCCAGACGTTTTCTCATAAAAGGTCAAAGATTTCATTATGAAACTTTCAGGGATGACAGATCACGACTTGTAGATGTGACATACGCATGTCATTTTTTCGTCCATCACTTTCCGTAGTCACCGAAAGCGAACAAAGAAAACGTCAAATTTCAAAATTATGCGCTTGAAACGAAATTGGCATGGTGAATTAAGGTTTCTTTTATAGTTTCAGAATATACGATACTTTCCGGAAGTTAAAACAGCAGCTTTAGGTTTATTGAGAAAAACTTCAAAAATTGTTCTTTCTTTGTCCTCATAAATCCCGCTTGTAAATCAAGAGGTTTATATGATTTTCACATACATTATTAAAATTATTGATCTTTAGACTACCGTCAAATTCTTTTTTTCAAAGTTTACTTCAGTTTGTGAAATATGTCTAATATCCGTTTATATTTTCTTCGAGTGTTTTCTCGTAAACGGTCAAAGATTGAGCCTTGAAACTTTCAGGGTTCTTTAATGGTGACTTGTAGATGTAACAAACTGTCTCACTTCCGTTGCCGCCACTTCCGTCGTCCACCGGAAGTAGCTTAAACTATGTAACTTTTCATTTTCATCATTTCTAATGTTCATACTATTTCAACCGGAAGTTGATAGCTAGAAACCGGAAGTTGTCCAACAAATCAGTATTTCTTATCGAAACGTTTAGTGGAGGTTCCTGCACGCTTAATGTGAACTTTTCAGTCGTTTTATGGACTTCCGAGATACCGGAAGTGAATAAAATAAAACCAGATGTTGTTTATAATTGACAAATTACATCTTTTATGTGTTTATCGCTTTATTCTTAAGAATGTAGATTTTTATTCCTTTCATTTAAAGTCATTTTTTACTAATTGAATTATTGTCAGTTATAGACCGAGAAAATAAGCACCGCTTTCAATTTTACCTGGTCTGTAAACCCCTGTCAATCAGGAGAAATTTAGCTTCAGATTGGATGCTAGAAATTGATGGACATTTTGTTACTAATCCGTGTGTATACATTGTCCACCTCGTCTCTCGATCGAGGCGTCCCTGACATCTTTTGATGTTTACCGCATAGTATGCCAGCTCGATAGAGAAAGTTTTGATAAGAAAATTATGGCTTTGTATTACATCTATAGTCACAAAATATAATGTATTGAGTAGAAAATCTTACATACAATTACATCAATTATAATAAATTATGATGGGTTGTGTTTAGGAAGAGGTGCGATAAATAATCATGGATGGTTAGAACATAATTTACATGGACATGGATTTTATGCTCAAGAGACTGTACCGACTCTCATTGGAAATGTCGTGTTTATATATTATTATCAAAATTTTAATTATGAGTAAATACGTCATTAAAATTCCGTTTATATTCAGTTGAAATTTTATCAGCTTAATTTTACGACGAAACATGGCAACAAAAGTAACCGAAACTCTATCAGAAGAGAAATTATCCGCTGTAAGGGCCCTTTTTGCATACAATGGTTGGGATTGGGATGCCGAGGAAGAAGAAGTTATATCTGAGGAAGTACCCTCTTCGCCTGGACCAGCTATTGAGGGAAATGCCGGAAGAACTGAATGTCCCGACTGTTGGTGTAGGCCGTTTGTTATGGATGAGTCGCACAGACAACTTTGGTGGCCAGAAAATCCCGGTGTGCCGTCCAGAAAAAATAAATCTAACAGAAAAAAACTGATATAAGAAATTCTGGACTATGTTGAGTCATCGTGGGGTGTGGGACAATGATCGTTATATCGCCAGAAAATCCGCAGCAGTACGAAGGGATTCTCGTAGGAATCTGTATGTTTGGCAGACGCACAGATAGAAGAGAGACATCATGCCTGACTGTGTTATTCGTAAAGTCCGAACATGGTATCCAAACCTTGAAAGACAGCCTTACGTGGGACATTTGTGGCAGTAAAGAACAGAGTAGCTGTAGATAGTTTACTTTATTTCATTAAAAAAATTAGAACATACAAAAACAACAACCCCCCCCCCCAAAAAAAACCCACAAAAAAGTGGCTCTACATAAGGGAGGCCTCCACGTGGCTAGAGCTGGATACATTGTCTTTTATATAACATTGACCAGCTATTATTCAAATGCTATATAAATGATAATGGCTAACGTCCCTACTCGAAAGTCTACTACTACTTATACCCTTTCAATATATACTATTTGCATAGGAAACAAATTAATATACTCTCGTACAGTGTATGTAAAAAAAACAACTTGCATACACATCTCTCTGTCTCTCTTTCTCTCCACAAACAATACAATTCAGTTTATTCAGTCAAAACAACTATATATTGCTACAGGAGATACGATTTATAAATTTGTAAAGTACCCATATAGAGTCTCACAAAGTGTTTCACATTGGACTTGCACGTACAGATACCCCCGACACCCATACACACACCCCTGCACTTGATTGTTATAAAAACAAGTGCACAATCGTAGATCCCAATTCTTGATTGCTATAAAAACAAGATACAAAACCCCAGTTTTGCCGTATACCTCTGCTGTATTAACCATTTGTTCTAAAGATTTCGTAGAAGAAAGGCGTTACATTTAGTATATTTTATAGAGAATTTTATTTCAATCATGGATTTATCATCTACTCCAAAGACACTGAGAACACCAGGGAGTGCCCATAAGCGAGCTAGTTCATTCAAACCGGAACTACCTGGTGATGATACAGTGAATACCAGCATCCATGAGAAGATCAAGATTGTGAAGGACATTTACAGAGAAAGAAAAGAACGCGTGAATAATTCGGATGTCATAAGCAGAGCTCTGGATGCGCTTATTCGTAGTGAAGGATGCGAGTCTACACGTGCGACATCAGCTCCTCATAGTTCCGATGACGACAACGATCCGAATTATTTCATAGCTACTGGAAGTTCCCTGGTAAAACTATTGGACTCTGTGTATCGGCATGGCGAACAGTGCAGAGAGAGACTAGCATGTCGCCATGATAGGGCTCTCATGGTTGGAACTGTGGCACTCTCTAGTTTACAGTGTGCATATGGACATAGTATTTCATGGACCAGTTCTCCATACTTACCTAATGGAACATTTCTCGTAAACGCACGCTGGATGCATACTACTATCAGCACCGGCACCCTGCCTAATCAGATCGAATGGCATGAAATTCTATCCACAGCAGCTGCAGGATGAGAGGAACCTGATTTCACAATATGCTGAATCTGTGGGCGCCGAAACAAATATTTCCTGTGACAACGCACTCCGAGAAGAGATAACAATGTCGGAAGAAGAAGATGGCGCCATTAGCATCCTTACCGACGCTAGGCATGGATGTCGCCGCAATGCCAAGGATACCAACGTGATGTGCATTGGGAGTTCCTCGCACAAAGTCATAAGAGAAGAGCATGTAACTAAGACAGATGACCTGTGCACCCAGAGACATGAACTTCTCGGAACAAAGCGTTTATATGAATACTTTGACAGTGGCATTCCTTCAATAGGCGGACCCGTCAGAGTGCACGTTCATGCACACGACAGGAATGTGTCTGTAAATAAATATATAAGGGGGAAAAGACCGGACACTCTGAATCAGAATGATACCTGGTATGCAGCAAAGTCTGTGGAAAGGGCCATCAATATTGTCGGAAAGGGATCAAAAAGGCAACACAGGCAGACGTGGCATGAGGAAATATCGGACAAGGTACATTCCATCCGTGTGCATGTACAGTACTCCATCAGAAATTGTCATAACGATCCTCGTATTCTTAGGGAGAAATTGGACAATGTAGTGGAACATTATAAAAACATACATGGGAATTGTTCCGATGAAAGCAGGTGTCGACAAGATCCCAATTATGAGCCCAGCAAGCTGTTGACCCGAGACCCAAGGGCTGAGGATCTTTTGAAGACGGCTATAAGGAAGACTGTGGTCTATAAGTCTCCCGAGGACTCTGTGTATACAATGGACACATTTTATGTTGAATCTTTCAACAATGTGCTCAACATTTTCTTGGACAAAAGGATTCATTTCGGTGACGAGTCCTACAAGATGCGGACATCACTGGCGATTTGTCACTGGAATGAAAATGTGGACCGACAAGCCACGTAAGTGTATCAGACCACTTCAGGACGAACAAAGAGAACCTTGGGTCCAAGGACATATGCTTACCGGGACAGGATCTGGAGAAGATTTATCCACGATCTTGTATAAATGTGTAAGCATGTTAAAAAGGCCCCCCCCCCCCAAATATGGCTCTACTTTGAGGAGGCCTCCCCGTGGCTGGAGCTGGAAATATTGAAAATTTAGGCGGTAAAATATATGATTATAATTAAGAATGTTCTGCCTAATTTTTCAATGGCTAACATCCTCAATTACAAAATAAATTGAAGGTGCTTTAACATGTTTGATTCATTAATTTTTTTTAACAAAATTTTGAATAACATGCACAAGAAAAATAATTGCACTTATGATTTATCTTACGAAAACGTACAGGTAACACAGGTAACATCCCGTGTATTCAGGAAGCTATACACAAGCTACCATTCGTCCCTCGGGGCTTAACACCTGCTTAAAATTGGCTCCACCCCAACTAAACTTACCTGAGGTAAACCGACCGGTCAAAAAACTCGGTCTTTAAGATCCTGTCTCGTCAGAAATTGGACGGAAGACCTACTCGTTGCTTGCAACAAGATCGTGTATAGTTATTCTTATTTTCTCTGGACTTTTTTGTCCGAGAGTGTTCTCAGAAAACTACTAAAGGGATGGATATGAAACTTTCTAGTATGATAGTATAGCGATTGTAGATGTGCAGAACAATAGTGATTTTGTTTTCACGTACATGCACGCGCACGCACGTGCACTGCAATTTTGGTACAAAAATGGAAAATCAGAATATACAAGAAATCGATATTTCACCTTATGAGGATGATAGTAAATCATTTGTATACATGAAAAATGATATTTATTCTGCCTGCACGCGCGTGTATGCGCATGCACGTGCATATCAAAATGTGTACACTAACTTTGCAAGCAGTCTAACTTTTTTGTTGTTGATTGAAATGGTTTGATATTCATATTATAGGTAGATATTGACACCCTTAACTGATTTGCATGCTCAAAATTACCAATTTGCACGCGCATGCACGTGCGCTTCATTTTGATTGGATAATACTAAAACGTCAGTAACTCTCTTATTTATGAAGCGAATGAGTTGATATTCACAGCATAGGTAGATAATATGGATATCGTTATATTGGTGTAACAAAATATGAAAACACATTCGCGTGGATCGCCTTTCAAAACTTAATTTTTTAAAATGGCGATAATGTTTTTGTTTTTTATCAACTTATTTTGATTTTGAGGTTATAGGTGTGTATTGGTACTCCTTACAAATTGCTTTGGTTAAAATTACTGCTCAGCACTTGTATGCTGAATTTTAATTGGACGATTTTAAAATCACTATAACTTCTTTATATTTGATAAAAACATTATGAATTTCATACTGTGGGTATATGATACAGGGCCTGTTGAATGATATCAATAAAAGTGTGGAATCATACTCGTGTGCGCGTGTATGCACGTGTATTACTTTCTTTCATTTCTTGGTACTGAAATGGCCATATCAATAACACTGCATGTATTTAAAGGCAAAAATAAATTGATTTTTTGCTATAGATTTACAATGACATCACTTTTTAATTGTGTGAGGTTTGGGGAACATATGTAACGGTCCCCGTTACAATTAGAACTAGTTACAAGATAATTTGTTCATTTCTTTTTTCGAAATTGATAGTTTGAATTAATTGCGTAGCTTAATTTAATTTTTGACTAATTGACAACACTTGTGTGTTTGTTGTCCTTCTTCAAAGTTGTATAGTGGTGTCTGCATAAAATGATAACCTTCAAACATATGGTATATATGGTAATATACTTGAATTGTTTACAAGTTATTTGAGTAATAGAGAAAAAATGGTGATGTATAGAAATCTTTTTTCTTCAACAAGAAGTATACATGCTGGTGTTTCCCAAGGTTCAGTCTTGGGACCTCTGCTTTTTTTGATTTATGTTAATGATGTTTCATACAGTAAGCTGTCAATGTGTAGATTATTTGCAGATGACAATTCTATTCAATGTTCGTCATATAATGTTGCTGTAATTGAACGACAGGTTAATCGTGAACTTAAAATCTTAGACAAGTGTTATAAAAAAAATGGCTTTCTTCAATTTAACCCTAACAAAACAAAAGCAATGTTTTTTACCATGAAAAAATCCGTAGACTCCCCGAAACTAGTGTTTCAACAATGTCAGCTTGAATATGTTACTGTTCACAAAAACCTTGATCTTACCTTTTCTAATGATTTAAGCTGGTCTGTATATATTGAAAACATTGTTAATAAAGCGTATAGAAAACTTGGTTTGATAAAAAAAGTTAAAATTTACTGTAGGAAGAAACACATTATCAACAATGTATACAACTTTTATTAGACCTGTATTAGAATATGCCTCTGTAGTCTGGGATGGATGTGCAGGTTTTGATTCTCACCAGTTAGAAAAGGTTCAGTTATTGGCTGCCAGGATAGTAACTGGTCTTCCAATTTTTGTCTCAATAGATTCACTTTATTTTGAAACTGGGTGGGAACCCCTGTACCAAGTCAACTTCTTTCTGTCTATAAACATGGTCCACATTGACATGGTGAAAAAACTTGAGAAGTTGACTTTCCACGATACTACTGCCAGGGTCGTCATACTTTGAGTTCCGTACTGGTGGAATCTGAAAAAAGTCTCCACTCAAAATTACCTGAAAGGAAAAAATCAAAATATAAATGATAATTTTCAAATAATAATACAAAACACTATAAAAAATGATATACTTACCAATACAAATTTGTGAATAATGATTGTAAAACAAAAAATCTGCTGGTGATGACTACATTGATGCTATCAACATCATTTTCTATAAGGATATCGTGAAAACGTAAACTGTTTACTAAATTTTTCTTTGTAATGGCTTTGTGACATCTTTCAAGTGCCGAAAGACATATTCCACCTGCTTAAACAGTCTTTCACTTAACATTGAAACTTCATCTAAAACAATAAAAAAAAAAATCATTATTGATCAATAGAAACATTGAACACAGGGGCTTCTAATCCATTTTGTTCTCAATGCATATATAAATATATATAGATTGAGAACAAAATGGATCAATGCCCTGTGTATTGAACATGTTTTACAGAATTGATTCATTGGGCCTACTATGTCTTGTTGGTTTATTTACCTATCACCAGGACATGACACCTAAGGATATTAATTTTGGATGTTTCAAAACTCTCAGAGGTTTGAAGCAAATCCAAAAGTTCTGCATTTCGTTAACGGCCGTCTTCCAATCCACAGAATTTATGTATCGTTGTCGAATATCTATTTGAAAACAAAAGTTTAATCAAAACAAAATATCCTCTACAAAATTTTAAAAACTGTTATTACCACTATATAGAAGTAGTTTCTAGGTTTTTCATTAATTTGTATCCCATTTTATACTCCTATAATTAACACGTTTCAATACATAAACTTTATGATAAAGCATCACTGACCCTGTTGATGTGTGATTGGCCTCTGAATCTGACCGCAGCAAAGATGCAGAAAGACCTGTAGTACTTGTTAATGTCACCCGTTTGGTCCTCAAAATGTTGTCGACAATAATACCGATTGTGTGACTCTTTCCAGTCCCAGGCAAGCCTGTTAGAAGTACATTGTGGCCCTCTTCTGCGAGCAGAACTGCATTTGCTTGTTTTTCCATTGCTTTGAAGTTTAGCGAGAATACTTTGCATTTATCGCTCAAGTGTACAACACTCCCGAGAGTTTCCGAAAGTCGGAAGTACGGTTTCATTGCGAGAGTTATCCTTTCCTGTACGCGATTGACGACAATGCAGACAGCTTGGATTATTTTCGTCTATAAAACTCATTAAATAAAATATGAAAGGGTTGGACTCCGTTGGACTTGTTTTAGGAGATGTTTAACGCCTTTTGGATAGGGGGATTCGATTGGTTTCTTGGAACTAAGGTGATTTTTAGCATTGTTTACAACCGGTGTCCTATTTTCGTGTCATCCCTTGTTAGATATTTATATATAGATTGAGAACATAATGGATAAGAAGCCCCTGTGCCAGAGGTTACCGAAGCAACCGCTGTGTGACACATCACTAACAGCTGTTAACTGGTCACTAAGAAATTCAATGACCAGGTGTGTATTAACCGCTAATGATACAATTGCGTTGAATGATACAAACACATTAAGGGGTAGAGGTGCAACGCTTAATGATATAAATTATCGTATTAACGGTCCGCTGAATAAACCGTTAATGATACTTCCCCCCATGAAACAATTGTATCATTACGCATTCCACTTGCAGTATTGTTGCTACGCTTACTGATAGAACCACAAATTTGCAAACCGCTAATGATCCAACATGTCGTTACAGCAAGTCGCAATAACAACGCTTAATAATACTTTGAATCAAGATATATGTCAAATCTAATTTTGATTTTCCATTATTCTGTTGACACCATCTTTTGAAATCTTTATAGTCTTGTTGACAGTTATTTTCCTTCTATACATGTACTTTTTCCAGTTGAAAGGAAAAAATGCTATTTTTTAATTATCAAGAAAAATAAAATAAATTGAAGTTAGGAGATATATATATATATATATATATATATATATATATATATATATATATATATATAAGCACTGAAAAGGCCACGACACTGTTGGTTATTTAAAACTCGAATTTTCGACGCAACCCGCGTCTTTATCAAAAGACACATATTCATAAACAAATACCACACAAAAACGACAACTATCGATAAACTACATTGATGACAAGAGTGATACACTGTTGTACTGAGTGATAAAAATGGTGGTGGTTTCGTTGTAAAGCGTGTTTACTGACTATGGTTTAGAGAGTTTGTACCATGGTCGGGTCGGGATGAGAATAGAATTATTCTTGAAAATTACAGAAATCAGATAAATTTAGAGGGAAAACTTACAAAACAATGTAATTATGGAGTAAAATGGTAGGAAGATAATGATATGGACTGATTAAGTTCAAAACAATATTAAGTAGGCCGTACCATTGATGATTCGGATATGGTGAACAGCGAAAAATAATGATTGCCAGAAGAACACGATCAAACAACAAACAAAGTCAATCAAAAGACACAGATCTAGCATTAAAATCAAAATCATCAATGAAATAGGTGAATGGGAGAGAAGTCTAAGGAAAAAGATACAGTATAATTTTTCAAGGTGATACACCTTTCAAGGTCAGACAAATTAAAGCCGCATTCTAGATACCCCGACATCGCAACACAAAGAATCATGTGAATCCGAACCTATGTGGATATAGAATAATGTTTTACCATAGTTTTGAGGTCTTAAGATAATATATTAATAAAATACTCGTCTTCAAGGTCAATTCATTTTTTCCTTTATTTTAAAAAGCCGCAATGTCGAGACTAGAATATGAAAGGGAGATAGAGAGAAAGAGCTATATAAATTCATGTTGTAATGATTTCTTATGATGTTCTAACATAATTGGGAAGTATTGAAGGTCAAACAATAATCGCAATTTTGGGAATCCTCGTTATGGCTACATAAAGGAACTCAAGGTCAGAGCCTTGAAACCGGGGAAACGAATTGTATTTATATTAATCAAACGAAATAAGATATCTTATCGGATGAATTTTGGCGAATAGGCTATTAAAACTGATTTTAACTAGGGATTTATCCTGGATTCATGCGCATGAAATCATTCAAATTATTCATTCCACCTGGACGGAATGATTTCAAACGGTGCATCCAGGATTTTTCTGTGCTCTTTCTTTCTGCATCGGTCCATATTGGGTTGTGATCAATAACAACCACTTGCATGTCTTGCCAAATGTGAGCTTCTTTGTTGAAATGTTTCCCTACGGGTTCGGTCATGCGTTTGGTTTTAATGGTTGATCGGTGGTTGTTGGTCCTAAGTCTGATGTTTGTAGTTTCCCCAACATATTGTTGTCCACATTGTTTACAATTGATGAGGTATATGCAGTTGTTGGTTTTACAGGAGGGTATATATATGTGTGTGTTTGTGTGTATGTGCGTGTATGTGTGTGTGTGTGTGTGTGTGTGTGTGTGTGTGTGTGTGTGTGTGTGCGTGTGTGTGTGTGTAATTATCAAGAATCAGAGACAAAAGAACACACGTACCGGTGTTATATAGCGATAGTTCCCCCATAGTGAGATATCACCTTAAAGACTGGCTATATAGAAGATTGGCTACATAGTGAGGCTTCCCACCTGAAGACTGGATATATAGCGAGACTCCTCCCTCCGGGAGACTGGTTTTATAGTGAGATCCACCGGAAAACTGGTTTTATAGTGAGATCCCCCGGAAATCTGGCTATATAGTGATTCCTCTCCCGGGGACGTCTCACTATATAGCCAGAATCCCGGGGGGGGGGGGAGGTGTGGTTCTCAATATGTAGTCGGTCTTCTCCGTTTATAGTCATGCTTCCAGTGAATATTTTCATATTTGAACTTGTCAGTGACTCGTTTGAAGGATAGCATCAATTTGTAGTGTCACAATATAACCACTAAGTATGCTCATAAGTGAATTAAAGGAATATTGTGTTCTAACATGGCGCGCAATCAGGTTCAGTATAAGAGGGGTGGGGAACGGAACTGGACGTGGACCAATTCTCCTAGGCAATTGGTCTAAAAAGTCCACCGTCATGCCTTCAGTAAAACCATGACTAAGCCCTGGTGGGGACATGGGATGGAGCCTTTTTATGTTATAGAGTAGAGAGACTCCCCTCTGGAAAATCTACTTGATGTCAGATACATAATAATATATTCCAAAGGGGTATTTGCGACCTATAATAATGATGAAAATTCACTATTTGATTAATCGTCTATGATTCGTGTAATGATTTTCTCCTCACCAGGAGGGGATCCAGGGTTTCAAGGGGAAGGGGACTGTAGGTCGTTGGGCGAACAAATTCCTAGTGGGGGTGAGGGGTAAAGTTCCCGAAAGTTTTTGGATTTTAATGATTTTGTAAGACAAAATTGAAGTCTTTTAAATAGACAACTTGACCATTTCTTTTAGGCATTCATGATTAATGATGAAAGTAATAACATTTATCTTAAATATGACATTTTAAAGGATCACACGCTAGGTGTGTTCTAACCATAACAAAGGCTCACTTCTCTCTATTTTTTTTGTAGATCCTGGCTGCACAAACAATGAAGTAAAACATGTACATGTATACGGATTTACAAATATAGAATTTATTCTGTTTCCAATTCCAGGTTGTTGTTTTCTTTTTGGGGGGGGGGGGGGGGTGGGGTAATTTTTAGAGATAATGATTAAGTTAATCATCGCTAATAAACTATAAGCTCCAATTTGAAAACTTTATTTAAGAATGGAGTCTTGTCAACTTCATTGTAACTAAAGAGTTTTCATTTTTTCACAGAATGTGCATTAAGATACACTTAATTCAAACAAGAGGCCCATGGGCCACATCGCTCACATGAGTCATCTTGGCCCATATCTGAAGACTTTTCATATATATTTGCATGTAAAACCTTAGTCCCTATTATGGCCCAAACTACCCTTTGCAAACTTGAATCTACACTATGTCAGAAAGCTTTCATGTAAATGTCAACTTCTTAGGCCCAATGGTTCTTGAGAAGATTTTAAAAGCTTTTTCCTATATTTGTATGTAAAACTTTGACCCCCCCCACTTGTGGCCCCATCCTACCCCCTGGAGGCCATGATTTGAACAAACTTGAATCTGCACTATGTCAGAAAGTTTTCTTGTAAATATCAGCTTTTCTGACTCAGTGGTTCTTGAGAAGAAGTTTTTCCCTATATATTTGTATGTAAAACTTTGATCCCCCCTTGGGGCTCCATCCTATCCCCGGGGGCCATGATTTGAACAAACTTGAATCTGCACTATGTCAGAAAGTTTTCATGTAAAAATCAGCTTTTCTGACTCAGTGGTTCTTGAGAAGATTTTTAAAGATTTTTCCTATATATTTGTATGTAAAACTTTGATCCCCTATTGTGGCCCCATCCAACCCCCGGGGCCATGATTTGAACAAACTTGAATCTGCATTATGTCAGGAAGCTTTCATGTAAATCGGCTTAATGGTTCTTGAGAAGAAGATTTTAAAAGTTTTTCCCTATATATTTGTGTGCAAAACTTTGATCCCCCTTGGGACCCCATCTTATCCCCAGGGGCCATAATTTGAACAAACTTGAATCTGCACTATGTCAGAAAGTTTTCATGTAAAAATCAGCTTTTTTGGCTCAGTGGTTCTTGAGAAGAAGATTTTTAAAGATTTTTCCTATATATTTGTATGTAAAACTTTGATCCCCTATTGTGGCCCCATCCAACCCCAGGGGCCCATGATTTGAAGAAACTTGAATCCGTATTATCTCAGGAAGCTTTCATGTAAATCTCAGCTTTTGTGTCTTAGTGGTTCTTGAGAAGAAGATTTTTAAAGAACTTGCCTATATATTTCAATATAAAACTTTGACCCCCTATTGTGGCCCCGCCCTTACCACGGGGATCATGATTTCAACAATTTAGAATCTACACTTCCTTAAGAAGCTTCCACATAAGTGTCAGCTCTTCTGGCCCGGTGGTTCTTGAGAAGATTTTTTAGTGACCCCACCCTAATTTTGCTTTTTCTTGATTATCTCCCCTTGGACGGGGGCCTGGTCCTTTATTTGAACAATTGAGAATCCCCTTTATCCAAGGATGTTTTGTGCCAAGTTTGGTTGAAATTGTCCCAGTGGTTGTTGAAAAGAAGTTGGAAATGTGAAAAGTTTACAGACGGACAGACGGACTGACGGACGGACGCCGGAATACGGGTGATCAGAAAAGCTCACTTGAGCTTTCAGCTCAGGTGAGCTAAAAACATGAAGAAACCATGGGGTCATCAGCCTTAATTTTTTTTTTCAAAGTGAGCGGAAGTTCACTTTCTAAAAATTGCATTTTTTCGGGATAAAATTGCAAAATTCAACCATACCTTACATAAGTGCTCATAGACAAAATACTTGACGTTGATTTTCAAATATTTCAGTATGAATATACAGTGTGATATGGTAATCGCATATTTTAGGGAAAAGGTACAATTTGTTCCTATTTTAAATTTTAAAAGTTGCTTTTTTGAGCCCAAAACAATCAAATTTCTCAAGAAAAATATACAACGACTATATAATTACAATTTTCAATAATTTTACCCACAAATAGGCAATTTCTTATAGTTTATTCTGCAAGAAAAAAAAATGTAGATCATCATCCATTTAAGAAAGCAATGTTACTTAAAATATATTAGTTTTTTCTGAATTTAAATTTTACATTCATCTAAAGCAACTGTATTACAATATCAAAATATATTAATGTTATAAGCAAATTATCAGTCATAATTTGCTATGATTTCCTGAAAAATATAAATTTCTTTTTAAGCAACAATCATATACTAGCTGCTTTCTTTGACTAGAGTTTTCAGGCATTCTAATCCGAATTTTCTTTATTTTTCATAAATGTAAAATACAGTTCTTTTTAAACTTAATTTGAATTTAGATTGATGCATTTTAATGAATAAAAACACATTGTGCTGAAAATCAGTCATTTTCATTTGAAGTAAAAATGGAAATTTAATAGACCAATTTCATTTGGTATCAAAATTCAAAAAACAATATCATAACCGCTGTGTACATCAATACTGATGTAGTTCGCACACATTTTTTTTTGCAATTTCTTTCCAATTCTTGCAAGATCTCTCTCTCTCTCTCTCTCTCTCTCTCTCTCTCTCTCTCTCTCTCTCCTCTCTCTCTCAATCTCAAGTACAGAACATGTTAAATTGAGTATAGCATATAATAAAATGCCATACTGTTGACATTCATACATTGCTTTGGGTGATGTTTAACTAAATATTTATGGCACAGTGGTTCTTGAGAAGATTTTTAAATGACCCCTTCACATTTTTGCATTTTTGTGATTTTCATTTGAACAGACTTGTATCGTAGTTATCCAATGATGACTTATGGGAAATTTTATTGAAATTTGTCGAATATTTATGTGGGAAAAGTCGAAAATAGTAAACGTTTACGGATGGACAGACTGACGACCAAAATGTTATTAGGAAAGCTCTGTAGAAACCGATAAATATACAATTACGTTTAATGGTACAAACTACATTAAGGGGTGCAGTTGCAACGCTTAGTGATACAAATTATCGCATTAACGGTCTACAGTATAAACCGTTAATGATACAATCCCCCTGATGATACTATTGTATCATTGAGCGTTCCACTTGCAGTGCTTTTGCAACGCTTAATGATACACCCACAAATGCAGTTCAAACCGTTAATGATACAACAACAAGTTGTATCATTAAACGTCGCTATTGCTACAAGCCTGCAGTGGTTTAAAAAAAACCCAACTTTTTTCATATCAAGTAACCCAATTTTATAAGGTGGTCAAACTGTTTTTGAGGTGCATAGCAGTAATAAAAATTGAAATTCATAAATCTTAGGGTGAATGGGGGTCGGGCCCCTTTAACCTCCTATCAACTCTCCCTTCCCCCGTTGGATCCGCTGCAGTATTTAATTATCAATCCAATACTCAAAGACGGAAACGGAGTCATGGACATCGTTCACATAAAAGACCAAGTATAAATGATGTCACGTTTGATTCACTTTTGCCTTACGTCAACAGATAATTATGTCAACATCATATTCGTACAAAACTTTACTCTGTTCCATTTAGAGTTTTACCTACGTTATTTCAAGAAGCTACAGCTAGTCTATACTTCGATTTTCAACATCTGAAATATAGACTGAACTCTATGATTATGGATGTTGCCTATCACCGGCTATTTAAACCAGCACGGGTCATGGACGATATTACTTCCAAATCATGCGGCCAGTTCCTTAAGCTCAAATTTACAAACAAAGGAATAAATGTCGTAAACATAAGCATCATTCTTCGTCATAAAAGTGTTCAGTCGTGTATTCCAACTTATTTCAAGTTCGAGTATGCACCCTGTATTTCCTACAGCTATATTTCTACTATTGCATCCAAACCTTTTAATTATAAGCAAACTTTGCAGTGCTTAGATATATACCATCTCATACGCAATCCACCAACGTGTTCTTGTTCTTCATCTTCTTTCAACTATAGTCCAGCTGGACATGTCATTACTGGTGATGTTCATATAGTTGAAAATGAGGACCTCAAATCACCTATTCTAAAAGGTCCTAAGTACAGAGAACCTCGGTCTTTTCATCTGCGACAAAACTTCATGTCTAATATGAATTCTGTCGAAGATTATGCCAGAGAATGGGCTAAATATGAAAAAGAACTTGACACATTGTCAGAATGGGTTAAAAGCATAAGATGAATATTAAAATCCCGCATTATACATATTAAAACGAAAGTACGTACCACCTATCCTTTTGTGTTTAGTAAACCAGAAGTGATAAAAGAATTACATCGGTTACATGAGGAATATGTTTTGGCTCCAGCTTACAAAGCTAGTAACAACATTGTCTTTGTTTGCAAGGCTCATTATTGCAACTGTGTTTTAAACGAACTTGGCATTAATTCCACCTTTGGTAATCGTACTTATACTCCAACTGCCCTTTCAATACAGAAAATTCTTCAAAATCATGCTTTAGTTTTAGACACATTTAATATTACAGTTAATGGGTCGAATGGATATGAGTTATGGTACCTATACTGGATTCCTAAACTACATAAAACCTTTACAAACAAAGATACATTGCTGGATCCAGTAAGTGCTCTACCAAGCTCCTATATTTGCTTTTCGCGAAAATATTAACAGCTGTGAAGGGGAAACTTCAAACTTACTGTGCGACTCTATATGCCAGAAGTGGTGTTAATCAAATGTAGATTCTAAACAACTTTTAGTAAACTTGAAAACGCAAAACTTTTTTCAAATCATTAACATCAAAACCTGTGACTTTTCAACACTATACACGACAATTCCTCACGATGAATTAATAACTAAACTTTTTGACATCATAGACAGTTGCTTCTTCAACAATGCTGGAAAAGGGAACTATTCATATCTAGTGATCAGTCATCCAAAAACTTACTTTGTTAAACGTCACTCTGATTCCACGCACAAGTACC
Organism: Ostrea edulis; assembly: GCF_947568905.1. Lineage (NCBI taxonomy): Eukaryota > Metazoa > Mollusca > Bivalvia > Ostreida > Ostreidae > Ostrea > Ostrea edulis. Next base: position 75,096,912 of record NC_079166.1, on the reverse strand, counting down.
CTGAAGTTGAAATAAAAAAATATGCTAGAGTTCCTCATTGACAATATCTTCGTGGTCTTTTGTGATCAGGTCTTCCAACAACCTGATGGCATTCTCGTGGACACGAATTGTGCTCCTTTGTTAGCTGACCTGTTTCTATATTCATATGAAGCAGAAATCATTCAATAACTTACACACGAGAAGAAGACATATCTTGCTGTGGCCTTGAATTCGACATTTAGATATATCGACGACGTTTTGTCTATTAACAATGATAACATTCATTCATATGTCGATTCGATTTATCCCTGTGAGCTCGAAATAAAAGACACCACAGAGTTGTCCACTTCTGCTTCATACTTAGATATTTTATTGAAAACTTACAATTCAACTGTATGATAAACGGGATGCTTTCAGCTTCTCCATCGTCAACTTCCCATATTATGTACATGTAGCAATATTCCATTAACACTTGCATATGGTGTTTATATCTCTCGACTGATTCGATATGTTGAGAGCTTGTTCTGCGTATAGTCAGTTTTCAAATCGAGGCAAGCTACTGACAAACAAGTTGATATTACAGGGGTTTCAACAGTCTCGATTGAAGTCAGAATTTCGCAAATTCAACCTATCATTGGGTCAGATGCTGTCTAACATGTTCCATACCGATTGTTAGGCCCTTCTTGGCACACTGATTTTGACTACGGATAACTCCGTATACCTGATCAGGATATAGAGCTCAAGCGGGTGTGACCGGTCGACAAGGGATGCCTACTCTTCCTAAGCACCCGATCACACCTCTGGGGTATCCAGGGGTCCGTGTTTGCCCAACTATCCATTTTGTATTGCTTATAGGAGTTATGAGATTCACCACTGTTCGTTATCTTCATCTTTCACAGATAAACTTTTAGCCATCGACTCAGGGGAGCTTTTCTGATCACATTTTGTTTGCAGGGCTCTCTGTTCGTCCTTAAACGTTTAATATTTTCGACTTTTCGCCAAAAAAAAGCTGGGCCAATTTTATTCAAATTTGCCATAAATCATCCTTGGGTAAAGGGAATTCAAGTTTGAAATGAAGGAACATGCCTTCTTGAAAGGGGAAAGAATCAAGAAATTTGCAAATTATATGGCCGTTATAAAGATCTAGTTTGCCAATACAACCTATCATTGGATCAAAAGCTGTCTGTTTGTTTCATATCGATTGTTGGACCGTTCTTGGCACAATGATTTTGACTGTGGATAACTCCGTTTAACTGATCAAGAAACGGGACTAAAAACGGGTGTTACCGGTCGAAGAGGATGCTTACTTCTCCTAGGCACCTTCTCGCACCTCTGACATACCCAGGGGTCCGTGTTTGTCCAACTATCTATTTTGTATTGCTGTTAGGAGTTAGGAGATTGATCACTGTTCGTTATTTTCACTTTCCTATCAGGATCACATTAAAGATAGTTAAGCAAACGCGGTCCCTGGATATACATGTACCAGAAGTGGAATCAGGTGCCTAGGTATCCTCAGTTGACAATTCACGCCTGCCATGAGTCCTATATCTTGATAAGGTAAACAAAGTAATTCGTAGTCAAAATCAGTGTGTAAAGAAACGCCTGTTAATTCGTATGAAACACGACAAACATCATTTGATCACAAAACAGTTTGTATTGGTAGATCAAATCGTTTTAATGACCATGGAATGTGCAACATGAATAAGGCTGTTGAAAGTCCTGAAACAGCAATTTATTTGTCAGTAGCATACCTTGATTTAAAACCTGCTCATACGCCAAAGATAATACGCAAAACGTGATATATATAGATATGTTAAACCGTTCTTGGCACACTGATTTTGACTGCGGATAACTCCGTTTACCTGATCAGGATATGGGGCTCACGGCGGGTGTGACCGGTCAACAGGGGATGCTTACTCCTCCTAGGCACCTGATCCCACCTTTGGTGTGTCCGGGGGTCCGTGTTTGCCCAACTATCTATTTTGTATTGCTTGTAGGAGTTGTGAGATTGATCACTGTTCGTTATCTTCACCTTGCATATATATATATATAGCATATGGTGGTCACGCTTAACTTTGTTAATTCAATTTCGAATATCGGTGTCTTTCGAGTGTGCTAAAATTAACGTTTTTCGACGTTAACATTAAAGTTTTCTGACCCGATGTTCATGTATTATTTTTGTGCATAATTACTTTAAAGCAGATTCAGTACTTTATAAAGTTATTAACATTCCCTTAATTACATGCTTGAAAACATCTGTATGTAAAAGAAAACAGTAGGAATATCATTTAGGAGGTAAATATAGTGTGGTACATATATAAATCATCCCATAAATTATACAGTGTTAGACGTCTATAAATAGACCCACGCGCGTCAGGGGATTTCCAACATGATGTATCAACTCATACACAACTGTTTAGTTTTAAGGCTGAAAGAGCGTAAACAACGAATTACCAAGATACATTTGATATTTTTATTTCTATTAAACTTATTGCACGGTACTGTTGTAACAAAATACACAGTTTTACACAGATAAGACCATCGATGATCTGAAAGTTGGAACTGGTCACGTGAAATGGCAGAATGACGTGGTTATTTGTAAACATCGATTTAAAATCAAATACCTTTCGTTAAAAGAGGTGAAATTGTGTATGACATGTCATACAGCCTCATAACTACACACGTGCGATGATTAAATAGCGTTTTTACGAGATGGAAAAAAAACTATTGTAATTCGGACCATGCAGCTTTAATGGATTATGAAAGGCTGTAGCGAATACATTTGTTAACAGTATTACAAAAAATTGTTCATTGTTATATTTCATTATTTTTTCATATATCAAATAATGCACAGTTTCTTTTTTCCATTAGTATATAATGTCAACCAATTAATGAAAAAATCGGCACAGCTGTCAGATAAGTTAAAAGAATACGATACAAAATGATCACATGATAATCAACGATCGGTTCCTTCTATTACGTTTCGCCTTACGGCTCTTCAGGCAGTTTGTCTTGAATGTTTCAGAAAACTGAAAGATTTAAGACAAACTGTCTGAAGAGCTAACAGGAACTTATCAAGTGATCATTTTGGATTTTATTCTTTTATAGATAGATAGATAAATAAATTGATTGGGTAAGGTACCTATAACATACACGAAACATATGTGGTGTATATATGTGTTGTATACATGTATGGTGAAGATAACGAGCAGTGATCAATCTCACAACTCCTACAAGCAATACAAAATAGATAGTTGGGCAAACACGGACCCCTGGACACACCAGAAGTGCTACACTTTCTTCGCTTTAATCACATCATAACAGATATTTTGTATTTTCAGTAAAGAAATATCAAGATTCATCTAAAATTCCTAAGAAGGAAACAAAACTTCCAAAGACCGTTCACAATCGAGGTATCAGTTTTCAAATAAAGGTTGTAAGTGTGATCATTTGCATCTTATGCTTAGCTTATGATTACGTTTCCGTAATTAATAGCTTACGAACTACACATTTAGAATATGAAAATTGGGAAATACGTGGGATATACGTGTACACATATTTTGTAGAATGGTACTATCTAGGCAAGAAAATGAAAAATTGTGTGTAATGTATATCCTTATTTCATGGATAGATGGAATACCTTCTACCTGTTAGATTCGATTGCTCTGTTATTGAATTGTGAAACTTATATAACAAGACAATGGCAAAATGTCCATACATGTAGTACAATATCCTTAATGATTTAAGACGTAGGTTCTGATGGAAATTGTGTCTTTAAAGATCTACATGAAAAAAATTAACTGTTCATTGAATTAACAATGTGACGAATTAACAAAAAATCAATTAGCGTTTTTTTTTAAAAAGACTCCTGTCTGGGATGTCTCCTATCAATGTCTAATTAAAAGTGCAATCTGAGATATAGTAAAGTTTCACATTAATTTCCTTAAGTAAAGCTAGAGCATTTATATGATTTATTCCAATTGATTTATGTATTGTGAAATGAAATTGATCTCAAACAATTATGCGGAAATCGAATACCGGGATATAATTCTTGTATAATTAATACTATATTTATTCTATATCAGATTCAATTTAGTATTTCAAAGTAAGTTGTAATACTTTATCCAGAAATGAATGTAGAGATATAATTGATAATACTGAAATAGGTCTAGAAAATAGCAATCATGACGTTTTTAAAATCAGACAAATTTTTAAGAAGGTCAACAGATGAAAACTGCAGATCATTCGTTCTCATTCAACGATATGGTGATACTTTGTAATCGTAAAGTTGCAGTATGCAAGACCATTTTGATGAATTTCAAGACAAGATATTCTGTTTCAAATGATCTTCAATGGGTGCCCAATGCCCAAGATGCCAGGAATGCCAAAAAACGTGTTTTGGTTTGTTTGAAAATTTCCCGTTTGGCAGATGACATAACAGATGCTATAAAAATGGTCGATCTTTCAGGTATGTCTTAAGCATGAAACGATTAGAGTTGTAGATATGTTGTAGATATGTTGACATTGGTTGCAAATGCAGTCAGAGTCGTTCGTTTCTACTAAAAATGTTTTCTTAAGAAATGTTTTTTATCTATTTGTTTTACATGTAACGATCGGATTTCACCGGGTTTGGTCCCCTTGGAACACATAATACAAGCGTATACTATATCTTTTAGCTTACAAATGAGTAATAATTTAGATATCTAGATACTACATCGTTCATCTATCAACTACCAACATTCACTCTTACAGCAGGGGAGATGCGAATATTTCATTACCATATATATCATGGAGTAACATCTCCTAAATGAGTTCGACAACTTTGTAAAATAAACGACAGATTGATGAAGTTGGAATTGTTTTGATAGGAAACATACATGTAATAAAACTGCAGGTACTGCAGCATGTAAATTATGAAAAATGTATTATAATGAATTGATATACATTTATGTATATTACACAAACAATAAAATTTCATAAACATGTATTTCTGCGTTACTGTAAATGTATGGTATTAATTGGTTTGTTTCAATAATTTCCGAAAGGAGGAGATAAATGAATGAATGCATACATTTTGAAAAAAAAGTACACGACGATCTTTTTGATTTAGTAAGCAAGCGAAGTCAAAGGTGGACTTACACCTTATACAAAAATCCTTAAATCTTTGTGTCGTTATATCATTTTACCCTCCTAAAAAATCACCCAAAAATATAAAAAAAAAGTTACTAGATAGGAGACATATCTTAAAATCTTTAAAATCCAAAACTTTCCAGGGGATGTACTCACTAGGGACCTTGATGCGGCCATCAGACCCCATGCCTCAATATGTTGTACACTCTAACTTCAATTCCGCCCTGCACGTACCCTGTACTTTGTAGGAACCTCCTAAAATGATGTCAAAAATGTCATCTCATTTCCTTTCTTAATAACTGTGTAAAAATGTAGGCATGCTCAATGTTCGTGTGTCCAAATGTTTTGTATGATTGTTATACCCTTGTAAAATTTACAGAGGAATAAATCAGTCTGCAAGATATTTATGTACTTAGCATATATAGTTGTTTTTATTAATCTAAATATTAAGGTGTAGTTCTACTCAAAACAATTTCACAACCATGTCTATTAACATTACCTTTTTATCTCCAGATATCAGAAAAAAATAATTCTGCACGAGATCGACCCCCAGATTAAACTAAAATATACCATTTTGAACGATTTTTATCATTTGAATTTGTTCTTTAACAATATGCATACGATCGCCTACTGTGCGACTGATTTAAGATTAGTTGGTATACCTTAATCAAAATGTCAGGTCCATTAAACTCTTTATAATAAGGGGATTTCGTGATACTGCACGATAATCTTTATACGAAATCCCAGAGTACTAAAACATCCCCATAACATCAGATGGAGGTCTTGTTTTGTCAATTTGGTTACCTAAATTCATAAACTTGTTTTATATCTGAGTGAACTGAAACACAGTGCGTTCAAGATAATATTTAAAAAATGAATTTGATTGTAAATTCCAAGATAAAGTATGGACGCTTTTTGATACCAACAGCATTGCCTTACTAATTCGTCTCACCTCCAAAACAGATATGTATACATGGTTAAGAGTATGAATTATTTTTAGGTCTTCTCACTACATTTCATTTCTGAGAATGATAGGTTGGTGTTAATATGGGTACTGACCAAATCACCACCTATCGATTTGAAAGGCTGGAGTTAAAGGTTGTTCATTCGACAAGTGTCCAAAGATTGCAGTGGGATGTATAAAACTATATGACGCGACTTTATAAACTGAGTTACTGGTCATGTGATTGGATGATTAAACGTACTAAGATGATAAACGTTAAATGCTTAGAATTACGTTACTAGAATCGTTCCTAGGGGTTTGGTGGATAATTGATTAAGTTGTTTTTATACCGTTATGCTACGCAATCATGCCATGTATACATTGGCTTGTACATATATGTATATACATACACTTTGTGAGTGAAAATCACCTTAAATCATAATCAAATATAGATTTGATACATTTTGAACACCCGTAAACTATTGCAGCATTCACAGACTCTGTTTATATGTATACTGTCTTGAACACCCATTGATCATTCCCGTGTTTTCCATAAGAGCTACTGCGCATGTTATTTGGAAGCAATGTCAGGCAGTTTGATATAATTCACAATGCTAATGCGATAAGGTTGGATCACAAATACCCCAGATACATTTTATCAAACATTTAAATGGCCAACGAGAATAATGAAGGTCAACCTCTTTGATGAAAACCGACATGTTGGAATTTGGCGAATATGGTAAAAATAAATTTAGTCAGGAATTGACTGCATTATTCGAATATTCAATGAGGGATGAAACGTCAATGCTTGGTCATGAAACAATATATCGCTCTTCAGCGAATGTCTTAGAAAGAAATTCAATGAAGTCGGAACATATTTTTGAACTGTTTAAATATTGCTTTCCAACAGTAAACGGTATATTGCATTAAATGTACTAGATATAATTAAGAATCTTTCAAGGGCTTTCAATGATAAAGAAAATAATTTATTCCAATGGGCATCAATATTTCCGAAAGTAAATTCAGTAGGGTTTTAAGAAACAAAGGGGGTATTACGGTCAACCTCCCTCATGAAACGCAATTTTTCGCGAATGTCTTTCATATACATTTAGTGAGGTATGTTTTAAACACATATTTTATAAGAAAACAACTGATTTGTGATGATGTGCACTAGGTATGATAATAATAATGATAATGATAAGAACTAAACACTATCTCTGCACACAAAGACAAGACCTTCCGTCAAATATGTCCGTTAGATTCCACTTTTTGTAATTAACCGTCATGTCGATGATATTAATAGTTGGAGAACGTCTAAACATCTTGATTTACGAATTCTTTATACATTTTGAAATTTATATATTTTCATAAAGTAATATTGATCAATCCTGTAACCTCATTCTAGCAGCTTACCCCTAAAACTTAATATTGTCAATTAGGTCCCTACACTACGTGTTCCCACAAGTTTTGCTTTATGACGATTAAGTCATTAAATTTATTATAGTTTCGAGATTATAGGATATATAATTTTAAGGAGTCACCCAGTAATTCATCGGAGGGGTTTGCAAGAATCATTTTGGAAATTGTATCACATATGTTAACGGCAAATAACAACTTTATAACAAACGGGTTGGTTTCAACTTCTCCATCGTCAAATTCCCACATTTATGCAATATTCTATTATCACCTAAAAGAGGTCATAAATAAACTGACGCTTATGAATGCATGACAAAAACAAGTCTGATAGTAAATACCTACCGTCTCAATTGAAATGATACCAGTCGGTATCAATTATCACAAAAAAACTGAACAAAAACCATCAGTATATCTAATATTGTCCAGGTTCAGATATATGTAAAGTGTTAGCTATCATTTTGTGTATTGAAATACTTCGTGATAATGAGATGAAACGTGAATTAACAAATTCTTGGACAGATACATGGTATTGAATAAGTTGAAGAAATGTAAATTGCTCAAAACTGTCAAAAGAGCCAATGTAATTTATACAGCTATTGTAAATAGGATTCAATGTGCACGCTTAAGAAATATACAAACATTCACATTTGTTTAAATGATGTAGTCATTACGAATGTCGAATTTAATGCATTCAATGAATGATCCACCAAATGAACTCAGTGAAACATACAAACCTTTGCCAATAGAATAACATAATTATAAACCTATATCATCCGAGATATAGCTCACGTCTCCTCAGACGTGTATATGCAAAAACAGAAGTATTTTAGTCGAAAACAAACTTTATCAAGCTAAAAATACACATATATGTACTTAAAATCAGGAACAACTTCATATTACGCATCACACCTCGAAACGTCTTACTTTCAAATGTTTCCTTTTGCGGTTTTGAGTATCTTTCTTCCTGTATACGAAGATAAAATGTCATTTTAGTGAAATATACCCTCTACATTCTAAACTAATGTACATGGTTACCATTATACCTAGGGAAATGCTGCTTCCAGCACTAGCTTTAAAATTTATAAAAACATGACAAATTTCATTGAAATAAATGTCCTATTTACTAAGACTATTTCATGTAGCTAAAACAATATCTACAAGGTAAAGTATAGAATACCACGTTATACTAGTTATATGGATTCGTCGCAGGGTATATTGACTCACATTCTCTGTCACAGTTTATGTTCTCCAGAACCGTTAGGCGTGGGGGAATATATACTTTGACAAGGAATTTGAGACCATATAGCCTGCGAAGATTGCAAAAAAAAAAAAAAAAAAAAAAACAACAAAAAAACACGAATGTGTTCTAGTGCAGAACAACGCGGTTAAGTATTTATCGATCTTTGTATCCTATCTATTCTTGGCAGGGTACCTGGCCTCCATTTTCCTGCTGGTCGTCCAATCAAATGCCTAATTTTTTCTCTGCAGTAGTACATAAACGTTTAACTCCGAGTGGTACTTAAATGACTAACTTTGAGTAGCATGTCTACCTCGATTTATGCTATATTGTAAGCATCAATAGTTTTGAAAATGATTACCAAGTTATTTTTATTCGAATTATAGAGATTGCATCATTTTATGTCAATTTACTTAGATTGTTTGAAATCCTATTGACTTTGAATTCCCTTAGATAATAGTTTTAACACCACCGGGGTGAACATAAATAAAATGACTAACTTTAAAATGCTCACCTGTGAGTAGCATTATGTCTGAGGAATTGATACGTTGCGTCTTTTCAACCACACTGTGTTTTTTCCCAACATTTTACTTGTAATAACTTATTATTCTTATACTCCGTTAAAATTTTAAAGAAATTACATTGTGAAAGATATTTTTGCATCAAAATACCAATAATATAATAAAAATACATAACTATATCCTTTGCCTTTCAAATTCTTATTTCACGATTAGAAACAGGGTGATGTGAAATAAAAATTATTTGACTGTGTATCATTAAATGTGAAGATAACGAAGAATGATCAATAGCGAACAGTGCTCAATCTCATAACTTCTCTAAGCAATACAAAATAAATAAAACAAAATAAAGAGTTGGACACACTATACCAGAAGTGAGATCAGGTGCCTAGGAGAAGTAAGCATTCCCTGTGGATCGGTCACACTCTCAGTGACCCATTCCGATCAGACAAACGAAATCCTTCGTAGTGAAAACCAATGTACCAAGAATGGTCTAACAATTGGTCTGAAACAAATCAGACAGCAGCTGGTCCATTTGTAGGTTGTGTTGGCAATCGAGAATGTTATAACGACCATACAATTTGCAAAATGCTGACTTTAAACGAGACTGTTGAAACCCCTGCACCATAAACTTGTTTGTCAGTAGCCTGTACCGATTTAAAAACTGACCATACGCAGAACAAGATCTTCCGTCTCGAATCCGTTGAGAAATATAAAAACCGCATCAGGTGATAATGGAATATTGCTACATAAATATGGGAAGTTGACGATGGATTTTTTATTTTACATCTCTGACATTGTGTTTCTTCTTGATACGTCGACAGCTGTTAATGAGGTGTCACATTGTGCCTGCATCGTTACTCTCTTGTATGCATTTTTAAGTTTTAATTGCCCCTTTTTTGTTGTGTTTTATTTTATGTAAGTAGCTTTCTCTATTTACTCAAACTTTTTATAATAGTATTGCATTTTTTTCTGATTTAAAAACTTCCACTTCATATATTTTACTACATACATCGTAATTTTTCCTACATTTTTATGTGAACGCTACGTTGCATTTCAAATCAAAGACTTGTATACGTTCAATCTTCTGTCTAATCACAATGATATACACAATATGATATTGTTTTGATTTTTAAAAACCGCAAAATAAGAAGCTAGTTTCCGTGATTTAATAAAATTATCATAAATAAAAGTATCTGAACAAAACCTTAAACTTAAAGAAATTGAACATGAAAGAAAATTCGCTGGATAAAAAACTTAAAAGACACACTGAAACTAAAAAGTGTGGCCTGAAATTAATTTGGTTGTTTCCATGACGAGATGTGTTGAATTAAACACCCAAACTGAAAGGATTATGAAAGTTGAGGTTAACGAACAAAAATCAATCTCATAACTCCTATAATCAATACAAAATAGAGAGTGCCTATGAGGAGTGAACATCCCCTGTCGACCCGTCACACCCGCCGCGAGCCCTATATCTTGATCAGGTAAACGGAGGTATCCTTAGTCAAAATCAGTGTGCCAGGAACGGCTCAATAATCGATATGAAACACGTCAGACAGTATTTTATCTAGCGAAAGGTTGCATTCGCAATCTAGATCGTTATAACAACCATAGAATTTGAGAAATGCTGATTTAAACGAGACTGTTGAAATTCCAGCAACATCAACTTGTTTGTCAGTAGCCTGCTTCGATTTAAAAACTGATGATAAGCTGAACAAGCTCTTGCGTATGGAATCAGTTGAGAGATATAAACACCACATGTAGTTAATAATGGGATATTTCTACATAAATATGGGAAGTTGACAATGGAGAAGCTGAAGTAATTCCGTTTGACATAAAGTTGAGTTCTTAGTTTGCCGTTAGAATCAACTTTCACTAAAAGATCTAGGTTTGAAGCCGGAGTGCACGACTCCGTGGTGTCTTTTATTTCGAGTTCACTGGGATAGGTGGACTCGATATCAGAAGAAAAATTATTATTGTTAATAGACAAAACGCCGTCGAAAAAAATAGTACATTATGTTGTTGATTTAGAAAACAAGCGAAGTCAAAGGACGACTTACATCTTATTCCAAAAATCCTTCTATCTTTTTGTCATTTTATCATTTTCGCCTCGTTAAAAATCACCAAAATATTTTTAAAAATACTACATAGAAAACATATTTTAAGTCCCATAAAATGTTTAAAATCGAAACACTTCCGCCCCTGCTCGTACCCTGTACCTTGTAGGGTCCTCTTGAAATGAAGTAAAAAATCTGATCTCATTTCCTTTCTTAATAACTGTGTAAGAATGTAGGCATGCTCAATGTTCGTATGTCGAAGTTTATTGTATGATTCTTATACCCCTGTAAAATCTGCAGAGGAATAAATCAGTCTGCAAGATATTTATGTACTTGTCACCAAAACATATATACTTGTTTTTGTTAATCTAAATATTAAGGTGTAGTTCTACTAAAAAGAATTCCATGACCATGTCTATTCACATGGCCTTTTTCACCTCCAGATATGGACACTATTCAATAGAAAAAAAATAATTCTGCACGAGAGCGATCTCCAGATTAATCTAAAATATACCATTTTGAAAGATTTTATCATTTGTTTTAATTTTCTGGAATTTGTTCTTTAAGAATATGCATACGATCGCCTACTGTGCGACTGATTAAAGATTAGTTGGTATACCGTAATCAAAATGTCAGGTCCATTAAACTCTTTATAATAAGGGGATTTCATGATACTGCACGATAATCTTTATACGAAATCCCAGAGTACTAAAACATCCCCATAACATCAGATGGAGGTCTTGTTTTGTCAATTTGTGTACCCAAATTCATAAACTTGTTTTATATCTGAGTGAACTAAAACACAGTGCGTTCAAAATAAAGTAATGACGCTTTTTGATACCAACGGCATCATCTTACTAATTCGTCTCATCTCCAAAACAGATATGCATGCATGGTTAAGAGTACGAATTATTTCCAAGTCTTCTCACTACATTTCATTTCTGAGAATGATAGACTGGGGCTAATACGGGTTCTGACCAAATCGCCACCTATCGATTTGAAAGGCTGACATTAAAGGTTGTTCATTCACCTAGTGTCCAAAGATTGCAGTGGGATGTAAAAAACTATCTGACGCGACTTTATAAACCGAGTTACTGGTCATGTGAAAGGATGATTAAACGTACTAAAATGATAACCGTTAAGTGCTTAGAATTACGATGCTAGAATCGTTCCTAGGGGCATGGCTGATAATTGATTCAGTTATTCTATACCGTTATGCTACGCAAACATGTTTTGTCTACATTGATGGCGTTTATGTATAGCTAGGAGTGAGTGAGTGAAAGCCGCCTTGAATTATAATTAAATATATTTTTGAGACATTTAGAACACCTGTAAAGTTTATAGCATGCACAGATTCTGTCTGTCTGTATATAGTCTTTTACATCTACTGATCAATCCCGTGTTTTCCAAAAGATTGTCTACGCATGTTAGGCGAAATCAATTCTAGGTGGTTTAGTATTATCTTGTAAATGCACCAATGTGCTAATGAGATAAAGTTGGACCATAAATACCCCCCCCCCCGATACAGTTATCGATCCTTTTAAGTACTGACGAGAATAACGAACGTCAACTATTACGATGAAAACCGATATTTTTGATTTCGGCGAATAATGTAAAATAAATTTAGTCAGGAGTTGACTGAATTATTCGAAGATTTAAAGGGGGCTGCCAATACTTTGTTATGAAACAATATTAGGCAATGCGGCCAATATCTTTGAAAGAAATTCGGTGAAGGTCGGAACGTATATTTGAATTGTTTTAAAATAGCATTACAAGCGCCCACGGTACCTTCCTTTTAAATGTGCTAGATATAATACAAAATCATTCAAAGGCTTAAAATGACAAAGAAAATGAACATCAATATTTTGGAATATGAAAACAATACATTCATTGTAGTTTTAAGACATACAGGAGGGTATGACAATGATCCTTTCTCATTAAAAGCAATCTTTCGCGAATATCTTTCAAATGATTTAGTCAACTATCGTTTAAAGGCAGTTTTCTAAAATTAAAAAAAAAAACCGCTGCAAAAAACTTGCATTACATATGATGATGATGAAAATGGTATTGATAATGATTCTAATAACTAGACACGATACATTTGTGCGTAACAAGTAGGTCTTCCGTCAAATGTGCCTTTCAGATCCCTTTTTTCCTCACCTGAGCAGTAAGCTCAAGTGAGTTTTTCTGATCGACTGTTTTCCGTCGTCCGTCCGTCCGTCTGTCTGTCCGTCTGTCCGTCTGTAAACCTTTTACATTTTCGACTTCTCCAGAACCACTGCGCCAATTTCAACCAAACTTGACAAAAATCATCCTTAGGTGAAGGGCTTTCAAGTTTGATCACATGAAGGGCCATGTCGTTTTCAAAGGGGAGATAATCACAAAAATGCAAAACTAGGGTTGGGTTATTTAAAAATCTTCTCAAGAATCGCTGGGCCAGAAGAGCTGAAATTTACATGAACGCTTACCGACATAGTGCAGATTCAGGTTTATGAAAATCATGACCCCGGAGGCTTGGATGGGGCCACAACAGGATATCAACAGGATACAAATACATAGGAAGTTTTAAAAAAAATCTTCTTCTCAAGAACCACTGAGTCAGAAAAGCTGAGATTTACATGAAAGCTTCCTGATATAGTGCCGATTCAAGTTTGTTCAAATAATTACCCCCAGAGTTTGGGTGGGACCACAATAGGGGATCAAAGTTTTACATACAAATATATAATGGTAATCTTTTAAAATCGTCCTTTTAAGAACCACTGAACCAGAAAAGATGAGATTTACATGAAAGCTTCCTGACATAATGCAGATTCAAGTATGTTAAAATCATGGCCCCTGGGGGTAGGATGGGGCCACAATGGGGTCAAACTTTTGCAAACAAATATTTAGGAAAAATCTTTAAAAATCTTCTCCTCAAGAACCACTGAGCTAGAAGTGCTGTTTTCATATTCATATGAAGCAGAATTTATTCAAAAACTCCTACGTGAGAAGAAAAAATCTCTCACTGTTACCTTCAATTCGACTTTTAGATATATCGATGACGTTTTGTCTATTAACAATGATAGCTTTCATTCATATGTCGATTTGATATATCCCTGTGAGCTGGAAATAAAGGACACCACAGAGTCGTTCACTTCTGCTTCATACTTAGCTATTTTATTGAAAGTAAACATTAACGGCAAACTAACAACTCAACTGTATGACAAACGGGATGATTTCAGCTTCTCCATCGTCAACTTCCCACATTTATGTAGCAATATTCCATTATCACCTGCATATGGTGTTTATATATCTCAACTGATTCGATATGCAAGAGCTTGTTCTGGGTATAGTCAGTTTTTAAATCGAGGTAAGCTACTGACAAACAAGTTGATGGTACAGGGATTTCAACAGTCTCGATTGAAGTCAGCATTTCGCAAATTCTATGGTCGTTATAACGATCTAGTTCGTCAATACAACCTCGCATTGGGTCAAATGCTGTCTGACCTGTTTCATACCGATTGTTAAGCCGTTCTTGGCACACTGATTTTGACTGCGGATAACTCCGTTTACCTGATCAGGATATGGGGCTCATGGCGGGTGTGACCGGTCAACAGGGGATGCCTACTCCTAGGCAACTGCTCCCACCTCTGGTGTGTCCAGGGGTCCGTGTTTGCCCAACTATCTATTTTGTATTGCTTGTAGGAGTTATGAGATTGATCACTGTTCGTTATCTTCACCTTGCATTTAATGTGTTTGGAAGGAATATTTTCAAGCAGTACACATTATAGACGTTTATCACAAACTAACAACTCAACTTTATTACAGACGGGATGTCTTCAACTCCAATGCTCAATCTCACAACTCTTATCAAAAATACAAAATTAAGGGTAGTGCAAACACGGACTCCTGGATATACCAGAGGTGGAATCAGGTGTCTAGGAGGAGTAAGCATCCTCTGTTAACCGGTCACATCCGCCGTGAGCCCTAAATCTTGATCACGTGACAGAGTAATCCTTAGTCAAAATCATTGTGCAAAGAACCGCCTCAATTGGTAGAGAAATACACCAGACAGGATTTCGTCCATTGACAAGTTATATTGGCAAACTAGAACGTTATAGCGACCATAGAATGTGCTAAATGCTCACTTTATACGAGACTGTTAACACACTTGTAACATGTACTAATTTCTCAGTAACCGGCGTTGTTTTAAACTGATCACACGTAAAAGAAGATCATGCGTATTGAATAAATTGACAGGCATAAACACCATCTGCGGATATTAATAGAATATTGCTACATAAAATATGGGAAGTTCACGATGGAAAAACTGAAGTCATAAAATTGAGTCGCCAGTTTGTCGTTAGCATATATGTTTAATACAATATTTAAGTTTGAAGAAGACGTAAAAGACTCTATGGTGTTTTTCCTTGGAGTTCGCTGGGATATATCGAATGGAAACATGAATGCCAATAATGATTGCTAATAGATAAAACGTCGTCCATATTTCTAAATGTCGAGTTTAAGGCCACAGCAAGATATTTTTAAGTAGAAATTTTTGAATAAATTATGCCTCGTAAGAATATTAATACAGGTCAGCTAATAAAGGACCACGATATGTACCCATGAACTTTCCAACAAAGACCTTATCATCAAAGATTATGAAGATATTGTCAATGGAGAACTCCAGCATCGTTTTCATATCAACTTAGCGTACCTGTACGTAGAATCAAAGTGGTGTTTAACAAAGTAACCTTTTAAATTACTAATCACTAGATATGAATATTTCTTTTTTAAATTTTTGTTGAAGAAACAACTGGTTATTATGTCAAAAGGTCTAGATTTTAATTTATTGTAAGGAATGTATATGGTCGTTTAAAGTTTTCAAGTCATACGTTTTGATGTTGCTGATTTGAGAAAAGCTTTGTAATTTCAAATTTACTTCAAGTTCTTTAGATGTTTTTTTTTTTTAGAATTTACATTTGATTTACACTACTTCTGGCATATGTTGTGGCTCAATATGTTTGAAGTTTCTCCTTTACAGCTCTTCATATTGTTGTGAGGAACAAAGATAGGGGTTTGGTAGAACATTTACTGGATGCAGCAATACATCTACATTTGTAAGGGATTTTGTAAAGTTTATGAATCCAGTAAATGTACGGTAACTTATGTTCATCCGTCCCATTGGCTGGGATATTAAATGTATCTGAAAGTGAAGCATGATTTTAAAGAATTTCATCTTCTGAGAGGGCAATTGGATTATAAGTAGGGTTAGCAAATGTGCAATTAATGTCAAATACGCTTAAAATGCAGTTGTAATAATGAACTTCACAAACAAAGAGAATCTTTTTTTCCGCTCTGACAAGGTAGCAAGTTTTTCGTTTTCATATTTAGCTCATCGTCTGACATAATCTTTGACATAAGTGAAACTAAAGATGAAGTTTTGTCGCCAATTGAAAGATCGGGGTCCTCTGGGTTTAGGACCTTTTGAAATAAGTGACTTCAGGAGCTTTTTTAGAACTATACCAACATCACCAGTAATGTTATGTGCAGCTGGAGTATAGCTGAAAGAAGACGAATAAGAACATGTAATTGGATAATGTATAAGATGGCATATAGCTAGGCTCTGTAAAGTTTGTTTGAGATTAAAAGGTCTGGATGCAATAGTAGAAGTATATTTGTAGGAAATACATTACGAAATAAACGTATGTTTTAAATCATAAACATGGGGCATAATGTTCGCCGTTATCACTGTTCCGTTTAGATTACATAAGTACGTTTGTTCCTAAGACGGAGTTTGCAGCGAGAGGTGCATATAACAAATGAACCAATACAGTTTTTCAAAGACGTCTCGATATTTGTGTATCACGGAGTTATTTTTCTCAAATGCACATAAAGTTTTGTAAGAAAATATATTAAGGCACCGGAAGATTTCCTAATGTACGAGGTTCGCATTTTTTGAGGCACGTATACATTCAAACTGAAGACAGTGTTGATGTCACTATGAATGTTTTAAGTTGAATTAATTACATGTATAGTATAACTGGCTCACATGCGTAGTGATTGATAAGATTATGGTGAGTGTTTGCTCTATCCCCGATGTTTTATTTCATAATGCATTTATGAGAGTAATCAACATTCCTTATCATTACGTTTCTTTTTAAGATAACAGCGAAGTTTGCCAGAAACGTCGAAACAATCTTTGAATCGAAGCAATTTTACTTCATTCAGTTTCAAATTTCCAAAGTATTCAAGTATTGTTCCAAATTGCTTGTATCGCATGTGTAGTTTTCAACATCTCACTAGTGTGACTTCACCTTTATGTCATCCAAATTGATATCTGGTGTACTTTTTATTCTTATCATTCAAAATTCGAAATAAAGATATGTATCTAATTTGTAAACGTGCAAACTCAGAAAGTTTGTTGTATATATTAACAGTTATACATTGTATTATACCAACTACAACGGATAACCTGTGGATAAACAAATAGGAACCTAAATCGAGTGTACTTTTTGAACAGATATATCAAAATAATTATGGTATAGTTTAAACTTGATATGGGTATTTTTCTTTCCCATTGTCTTTCTCAACTACATATTAGCTATACCCATTTACGCGGAAGATGAATCTGCTAATTTCAGCAATTCTAAACAAATAAAAAAACGAACAAATACCAATATTATATGTCAGCAACTAAATGCTTAGATCATGTACCATATATCAGTTTTATTGACTAAAATGAAAATCGACGGTTCAACTGATAAAGGAATATCATGTGGAGCATATCTCACCTTTCATATAACGTTAACTGAAACTGAGACGGTTTCATGATTTTAGTATTTAAAGTCAAAGAGATTTTGGCATACATGTATCAGCTTAAAAAGTCTCCAAGCTCTATTTCAAGAAAATACTGATTTCATCATCTTTACAAGATCACAATTACAGTACGTGTGTAATGAACCAATTCTATCAAATGATAATAATGACAGTCACCATTTCACACCAAAAAAAAAAATTCGAAATTCAGCGCTTGTGGTAGAAATAAATACAGGCATGGATGGAGTGCTTCTTTTAAAAGAACCAAACATGGACGTAAATGCATCCTTTGTCACGAAAAACAAGTTCGCAGAAATCTATAAACCCAAGGCCGGAGCGTATTTGAAACGAAATTTGAATTGACATAAACACATTTCAACTGGAGAGAGTTAAATAAAAAATGTGTATATTATTCGGGACGATGCATTGAATATTGAACCTGTGTTTAGAGAGTTAGATCCTCATACGCTGTCGTACTTAAAACTGAGGTGTAAACTTCTTTATTAAAATGTAAAATTCAGTTTCAAGCACGGTGTGTTTAAGTAATATTGAAGTTTAATTAACAATAGAAGTCAAAATATTTTAATCAAACATATAATGTTTATATTCTATCATGAAAATGCAAGATGACGAATCGGTGATTATTCTCATAAATCCCCTAAAGAATACAAAATTAAAAGTAGGGCAAATTCGGACCCCTGGACATACCAGAGGAGTCGGGATCAGGTGCCTATTTAAGTTGATACCTAATGGTATTACAAAGAAAGAATGTGCTAAAGTAACATTCCTGCACTTTCATTTAATACCATAGTTTGTTATGTCTTCTAAGAGGCATGCATGCATATATTGTTTGTGTTCGGATATGATGTCATTCTTGTCTTATTTGATGTCGATTTAATTTCTTCTGACAGAGTCTCTGAACCTCCATAGTGTCTCTAAAGAAACTTTCAACAATATTTGAAGCCATATTCTCGATCTACCGAATAAAAAAAAAATTAAACACAGATCCAAAGATTTCTCCAAAATATGTGATTTCCCCGCTGATCACCTTCACAAGTCGTTCTAGATGGGCAAGTTCTACTTTCTATTGAGAGGACTACTTTTACAAAAATGCTCAAAGACTCGCAACAGAACGATGTAAACAGGCAGGGGATTACCCGGTTGGAGACCAATTCACAGGGTAGAAACGTTACCGAAGTATTTTCGATGAACGATTCGTCAAGCTACTAGTTCGACTTGTGTATTTAATCTAAATTTTATTCGACATATATTGGCTTTTATTTTGTCGGACGAGACGATTTTCATCTATTGACAACCGTAAAGTAGGTCATGGCATCACATTTTGTGTAACACTAACGCATACACGCACGCACGAAGGCATGAACGCACGTATGCACGAAGTCAATACTATGTCTGGCTTACCTATGTCTGAGTGCGTGTGTTTCAAAAGTTGCCATCTTTAAATCTTACAATAATTTAATACTGGCTGTTTATTTAGTCAATCATATGAAATGTATTTTCTTTTTAGAATTTCATCCATGATAAAATTAATGTACATAAATATGTACAATACCCAAACTCTAAATTCGGCTTGAAGTGGTCAGATGTTGCAATCGACTAATATTTTTTTTCTTTTAATTTTTTTTATTTAAGAAATGTTCACACATATATGACTGTTGCATGCTGATGAGAAATATGTCACAGAGGTATTTTCATACATCATATTCATTTTAAAATACGAACTCTATAACATCAGGTATACTGTCTGCATTTGATGTTGATCCTATTTATGTAAGTTTAGGTATGATGTAAAACAAATCAGAGAGAGAGAGAGAGAGAGAGAGAGAGAGAGAGAGAGAGAGAGAGAGAAGATAGTGGTATATAAGTATTATTGTCTTGGTGACAGATTTTGATAACTACAATAGATCTAGATATAATATATCTATTAATTAAACCCAAAACAGAAAAGAAAACAACAACCACAAAAACAAATGATAAAAAGAAACCTACTTAATGAAAAAGTACATATAGACCTAAATGTATATAATATAAAAATCATTAATTTTCACATATTCAGTGCCAATGAGTTTCATATTCATTATATCTACAGTTTGGTAGAATATTTTGTGGAAACATTTGATATTTACAAGAAAAATAAAAAATATTTTGACTGAAAGCAAAATCAATTATCTAAATTTATACATATGTCTATTGTAGTATTTACCAAATGACACAATGAGCTTGTCAAAATTTCAGGGATATGAAACTGGTTCAAAATCCACTCTTCAATATCACACCATAGTTCCATCATTTGTATACAATCAAACTATATATTTCGTACTGTTTTTATAGAAGAAACAGCATGATAGACTTTGGGAGGATTGATCCTATTGATTTCCCCCAAAAGTTATTAGAAAGCTCAGATAATATCCCCTTTTAAAGCCCAGCATATTCTATAAAGTTAGTTTTTATGTTTAAGTTAAACGTGTCTTGTAGTCTGAAGAAATTCCCATCACTATCAAGATCTCTGATGAAAATAAATACTGCATTGTAATAATGTTTCAAGAAGACGGGTGCATTATCTATCTTTACTTTTGGATTAAACCATATGTGTTCATTTAGAATATAAGAGTCAAATCTGACAAATCAACTAATATTTTAAAGATAAGTGATCAAGTCATACCAAACACTTTGATATAATAACGATAAATCACTTAGACCAGATGAGATTGCTCCGGTATCTGGTAAAATACACTAAAACGAATTAACCAATGCAAGCAAAGTATGTTTGTCACGTGGAGCACAGATATACACATATATATGCTCCCCTAGTCAACGATACGATCATATCAGACGTTCGTTTACCAGGTAGGTACATGTGGAATATTTTATAAGTATGTATATATATTTGCAATTCTTTTAAAAGTAAGGTATGTTAGAATATTTTGCATGTATCTTTAACAAATATAGTTGTGATTTCTTTTATGACTAAGTCTGTTGACACATTGGTCAAGTCGGCACGATATCTTGACACTGCTTTATGTTTTCTTTTTATCTTGTATCTCAGAATTCTGAAGTTATTCGCGATTGTTTATTATGTTCCTTGATCATGTGCTTAAAATTTATGTAGTAAACACATTGTAATGCATAGAATAACTTAATAAATTCAAGGAAGCGGCTGTCCTAATATAGTTAATTTCTTTAGGCATTATATAGTGTTTCCGTTATGAATCTTTTAAAAATGGCGATTATTTGTTATTTGTTAAACGCACTGTCTTGTATCTGTGTGAATATTTTTATGTATGTGTGTAGAGTGTGTTTTGGCATGTTGCAAATAGTATCAAAATAAAATTTTGAATGTACTGTAAAACAATTCAGAAAATTTATCTACTTTGTAGTACATGAAGTCGGTGTAACGTGTATTCCCTCAATTCATATCATTTCATTGTGGTATAGTTCTTTTCCAGACAACTGTAAGCATTGCGTTTTAAAGCTCTAACATGGCTACAATCTCAAGTGAGTATCACTGTACATGTTCTCAAGGTTTAACATCTTAATTAAAATGAAACCTGTAGATAAAGGTGAATTCGTTTTTACTCCATACATGAAATCATGTTCTATACAAGTTTACATAATAATATGTCTTTCATGTTGGATTACGTAGCATCGAAGGAACCAGAATGTTTCACTGTTTTATCAAATGAGGTTAATATTCAAATATGTATACATATGTTTCTTAAGACAGATGACAGCCATGGATAAAAAGATTTTATTTTATCACGTATATGTCAATGGATATAGATTTATTTTAACCTGCGATTGAAATATCGTGTAAGAAAATTGCGAAAAATTTTATATCGATTACGATACCAAAAGTCGAATCCCACTTTATGATGACAACAAATGAGTTACATACGAATTATTGTTGGTTGGTTGTTTGATTGTTTTACCTTACATCGATAATATTTCACTCATATTCAGACGTTATCAGTTGTAGGTGAAGTACTACATATGTAGACCTATGCTTACGATCGTAGCAGTGAGTGTTATGAAAGGCAAACAGCGATCAATCTCATAACTCCTATAAGCAATACAAAATAGATAGTTAGGCAAATTCGGACCCCTGGACACACTAGAGGTGGGGTCAGGTGCATAAGAGGGGTAAGCATCCCCTGTCGACCGGTCACACCCGTCGTGAGCGCTATATCTTGATCAGGTAAACAGATCTCCGAGTTATCCGTAGTCAAAATCATTGTGCTACGAAATGCCTAGCAATACGTATGAAACACGCCAGACAGCATTTGATTCAATGATAGATTGTAATGGCAAAATAGATTGTTATAACGAACATAGAATTTGCGAAATGCTGACTTTAAACTAAACTGTTGAAACCCCGGCACCATGAACTTGTTTGTCAATAGTCTACCTAAATTTAAAAAAAAATGATCATGCACTGAACAAGTTCTTGCATATCGAGTCAGTTTAGAGATAGAACACCATATATAGATGACAATGGAATATTGCTACATAAATATGGGAATTTGAAGATGGAGAAGCTGAAATCATCCCGTTGAACATAAAGTTGAGTTTTTAGTTTGTCATTAATATATATTTTCCAAAATGTATTGTATGCGGTTCAAATGACTCGGGCGTGGCAGGAGTGGAGCTCCAACCCACAACCAATAACGAAGCGAAACGCTCTACCACCGAGCCACCGCGACCTGTTAGAAATCATTGCCCTAAATACACTTACTTTTAAATAAAAAATAAGAAAAGGCTGTTCATTTTGATGGGCTAATTTAGTTATTCTCCCATTTTATTGAGTATGTGTGTATACATTTTCTTGCAGAATGAATTCGAGTATCTTTTCAAAAGTATTTGCCAGTTAATATATCACGGTATTGTATAGGTCAAAGACTTTACCACTCTTTGGCACACTACTTGCTGCTGATGAAGTCTCTATACATAGGAAGAGTTATCCAATGAAACAGAAAACAACAAGCAAAGACATTGATATTGTGGTTTGCTGGTTGTATATTGTTTAATGTCCTAATCGATATTTTTTTTCATTCATATGGAGACATCAGCAATGCCGGTGAAGGACTGTAAACTTTAAGCCTATGCTCGGCACGTATGTTCTTTGAGCATGAAGGGATCTTTATTGTATCATACCAGCTGCGACACGGGATTTCGGTTTCAGCGTTCTTATCCAAAGGACCACCCCATTTAGTCACCTCTTACAAGCAAAGGGAAGCGAGGACCTTTTCTAACCAGGCTTCCTACGGATATTTATATATATTAGTTCATAAAATAATGAAAATAACGAAAGGTGATTTATAGAAATACAAAACCGACAACAGTGCAAATTAGGAACTAGTTATAGAAATTGATCATATATATTAGGACTGGGACGATTCAGGGTTAGCTCGATTCGGTTCGGTTTCGATTCAGAACAGCACGGTTCGGTTATTTTCGATTCGGTTCATGTTAGGTCCAATGTATCTACTGACAGCACAAAAATTAACAATTTTAATGAGTAGCATATTTTATTTTATTTTATTCAAGTTATATAACTTTATGTCGTCATTTGTAAACATCATATCTATTTATAATGACATTTTATAACTTTGATAGAAAAAAGAAAACTTTGACAGCTCGACAGTCTATTAAAATTTGTTACATTAATGTGCTGCATAAGTTTTGGATTATTGAACAAATCTATAATGAATCTAAAATGTATATGATATTGTTTTCATTGATATGTAAAAATTCAACAATTCTTTCAATTGAGAGTCTTTTAAAATCTTTCCTTTATTGATTTACTTCTCTCATATTAAGTGTCAAATCTGTGTCATTATCTACGGTGTTGATTTCACTCCACCACTGACAGAAATGCTAAATGACATGTAAAGATAAACTGCAATGATCTTACTGACCATATTCTGTTGGTATCTGAGTGATGAAAATGCTAACTTTCAACACAGTAATGATTTAATCTCTGTTGCATAAAAAACCCACATGTTCTGCACATCACTTGGACGCCATATTTGTTGTTTTGGTGTATGTAAAATCTAAACCGAACCGAACCGAAATCCGGAATTTGTAATCGGTGCATCGAATCGAATGGTATGAATCGCGGTGCACCGAAATTTTCGGTGCACCGCACAGCCCTAATATATATTCATCTTTCATACATTGTTATTGTTTTCTATACAAGTTGATGTAGAGAAAATGGTGAATCATGACAAAAAGGATTTTGAAAGAACACCAGCATACAGTGGGATTGACAAGGTTAGGAAAAGATCCAACCCATGCGGATATCCAAAAGGCATTAGAGGCGCTCCTGGGGTCCGATGAAATTCACAACATTTTGGTCGGCTTTAAAATGGAAACTTTGACAATGGAGGTCCAAACATCTCATGTCAAAATCCTGCGCAACAGCGGTGCATTTATGGAAGCAATGCAGCTGGACTCCTCTAAGGCGATTTTGTCTGCAAAATGGATCCAAATTGCCAGTTTTGTCGTAGAAATGGTACTTTTCATACTGAGTGTTATCGGCATCAGAGTTGATATCTGCAAAGTCCAGATGCAACGTATCATAAAAGGCGTAGTGCCACTTGTTCAATCTAGAGCCTATCAACGAATCATTGCCACCTTTTTGACGAGTTGGAGAGACGGGAGTACCTGGCACAAAGCCACAGCAATATTCATATTTCTGAAAGACACCTATTCTTTCGGAATACTGTGGAATATAATCAAAATGGTCATTGCAAATATGTCAATCTTTGACAAAATAAAAGCAATTGCAGAAGTTATTGCAATGCTCATTGCTGCATTTGCAACTGATGGTTTGGCTTTAATTGCTAAAATTGCTCTTGCACTTAACGATGCTGTAAACATAGTTGAAAAAATCAAAAATTTGAAAAGACTTGAAGAGCTGCTTGCAGAATTCAAGGGCTAGAGGTGTATCGCACATTTCGTCAATGACAAAAAAACAAAACAAAACTAAATCTGTGGAGAGATGCTGAACTATATACACTGTACAGTCAATTAGAAATAGAAATAAAACATAGTTGAAATATTGAAAGATCTAATGATGAACACACGGCACAATGTATCTGATATATTCGCTATCATTATATGTAACCTGTTCTAGATTTAAACACATTATCACTTGTATATCATTTTATTCCTATACTTATTTTGTATTTCAATATATTATTTGTTCAATGAAGTACTAATCCATTCTATAATGATCTTGATTATATTTATTGAATGGAAATTATACGCAATTGAATTTGAGGAAAACCTACAATAGAAAATGTCAATGTACTTGTACAAGTCTGTTTTAATTAGCTTTTTCGTCTCAATTTCTATTTTATTTTTATATTCATTTTACGATCCCATCAAATGATGTAATACTAGATGGAAGGTGACGATAACGAACAGCGATCAATCTCATAACTCATATAAGCAATACAAAATAGAGCGTTGGAGAAATAGTGATTCACGGATATATCGGAGGTAGAATCAGTTGCCTAGGAGGAGTAAGGATCCCCTGTCGACCGGTCACACCCATTGTGAGCCCTATATCTTGATCAGGTAAACGGAGTTATCTGTAGTCAAAATCAGGGTGCCAAGAACGGTCTAACAATCGGCATGAAACACGTCAGACAACATTTGACCCAATAATAGGTTGTATTGGCAAACTAAATCGTTATAGCGACCATAGAATTTGCGAAATGATGTCTTTAAACGAGACTGTTGAAACCCCTGCACCAATAACTCGTTTGTCAGATATGGTTTTAATATATGATTAGGGTTACCAGAGGAAAGATCAAGATATCCAACATGATCAATTTCATATTTTTTTTATAAAGAAAACAAAATTAAAAGTAGGGTAAACAAGGATCCCAGAATTCACCAGAGGTGTGATCAGGTGACTAGAAGGAGGAAACATCCCCTATGAACCGGTCACATCCGCCGTGAGCCCTATATCTTGATCATGTAAATGGAGTGCCGTAATCCGTACGTAATGAATAGCCTATTGATAGGTTTGAAACCCGTGAAATAGCATTTGATCTAATGCTCGGTTATATTTGTAAATTCGATTGTAATAACAACCACAACATTTGCAAAATGCAAACTTTAAACGGTACTGTTGATATATGGATACGTACACAAACTTTAATACATGATTATGTTTATGTAATAAAAGAGTGAAGATGACGAACAGCGAACGATATCATAATACGAAATCAAAACCCATCAGCGGTTGGATCAGGTTCTAAGAAGGCATATGATTTTCCATGTTGACCAGTTACATACGTCGTGAGCCCTTTGCATTGATAATCTACTCAAAAAGTTATCAATCAAAATCAATATCAAAGATCGATCTAGCATTATTTAAAGCAAAACAGGCAGTAGTAGGCTGAATGACACGCTGTATTTGCAAACAGGAAGAGTTTAACGACCACACAAAATGGAAAATGCTGGCCATAAACAAGACTGACAGAACGTCAGTAGCATCATATTCTTGTTATTATTGAACTTTCGCTTTTTATTGGGGAACGAATGCTGAACGGTTTGAACTGAACAGTTCTCGGCGAAAAAGGAATGGTTCTTAACGGGAACGATAATTTATAAGATGGAAAACAAACAGTTTAGGTTGGGAAGGGAACGCTTTGGGACAATATGGGAACGAATGGTTTGGCCTCGATTTGAAACTCGGGCTCCATCGGCACTGATATTGGGATACATACAGAAAAAGAGAGATAGGGGGTAATTTATTTGGAACTTTTAACATTCTAAAGTGGAGAAAATGGTGGGTGAAAATCAATAGAAGTACAGGTAAACTTCGATATATCGAACGTGTTAGGATTGAAAAAAAGAACCTTCGAGATATTCGAGGGTTCCAGAAATCGAAGTTAATGAAATTGAAACTAATAGTGTGTAATGTTTTATGTCGTTCTATTTGCCAGGTAAATGAACACACTTTAAGCGGTAAACGTTTTAGTTTTGTAAATAGGGATATTTAAAATTATGCTTACTTGCATTTGCATGTATGTTGAGTATCAGTCACTATATTTGATACTACAAAGCTTACATTTTAAGAATTCAGTCGTTTTTTATAGCGATAATCACCGTTATCACGTTCAGTTCAGTATTTCTGATACCCGGATTTGTGTTACACTTTGTAAATGATAAACCGATCACTGTAATAATTATTAAGATGGAGATGGGTCGTATCGTTCTATAATAATCAATTGAAATTGTTAATAAATGTAAACAAAAGCACTACAGTTATAATGATGAATTTGTTTCAATTGTATGAACTTTAAGTTTTCCTTTCTACATCACTGCTAGAAAATCCAACTATCATCCGGTTCGAATACCGAATCCTTCGTTGGATTATTTATCAGACATGATGTGTTCTAAAGATTTAAAATTTTGGAGATGATGTTCATAATAAAAAGGTCTTTAATTGTTTAATTTTTTGATGGCCATATCACTTTGATCTGTTCAGTGTTAACTTTGATGTGTAATAGCAAGTGTAAGCGTATATTACGAAAAAAATTCAGTAATGGTTTCCAAGCTGCTTGTTTAATTACCGTGTTATCTTACGTATAAGCAGACAATTGATTATCACCTCCAAATGCCCAGTCTGCATAATTAAAGAAATTTATTAAATCCACAGCTTTAGGCTAATAAAACGTCCCATGAAGCACGTGCTAGATCTAATGAAAACGTCCAACAGATTGTACAATTAGCATAACGGGATGGTTGTGTACTTTAACTGTGAATTCAATGGAGCAAGAAACTTCTTGGACTTCACGATAACGATTGATTTTTAGCACTTAGGACCGTAAAGAGCTAGGTACGTTTGTTATCATAACTAGGCCCTGTAAAATATACTACTCAAAATTTGATAAGGATCACTAGGTTATATGTGTGTAATTTACCACCAACATAACAAAAGACATAAATTTGACTCAGAAACATGTTTACTCAGGTTATGAATGAATATTCATGAACGGCATGCACTTTTATCAATACGGAATGCTTGAAATCTGATAACAACACCAAAAGGCATTTCATTACAAAAAGTTAACACCAAACCAGAGAAAGAAATACACAGTTTTGGGGGATAGTCCATCATTACACTTGGTCGATGAAGTGTCAATACCGGGTATGGCCTCCCCTTGCATCAATGACGCCTTGACAACGTCGAACCATGCTGTCAATAAGCACCCGAATGTTTCCAATGGGAAGGTTGTTCCACTCTTCCACGAGAGCGTTTCCGAGCTCTGCCAAAGTCGTGGTTGTGCTCTACGGCGTGAAAGGGCAACCTGCAGCATGTTCCATACATGCTCAATCGGGTTCAAGTCCGGCGAGCGAGCTGGCCAGTCCAAACGGACAATTGTCTCCTGCTGAAGGTATTGCTCCATCACCCTGGCGCGATGAGGACGGGCGTTATACTCCATCAGGATGAACTCAGGGCCAACATCACCAGCGTAGGGTCTGACGTAAACATCGAGGATCTCATCCCGGTACCGCACCTCCGTCATTGTTCCTTTCTCCAGGACATGAATATATGTTCTTCCATTCCTGCTGATTCCACCCCAGACCCTCATGGAACCACCACCATAATGGTCATGTTCACTGATGTTGGCATCATGGAAACGTTCACGTTGTCGTCCCCACACTCGGTGCCTCCTGTCTGTAAAGTCCAAACAATACCTGGACTCATCGGTGAACAAAACTTGAACCCAATCGTTCTGTGTCCAAGTGACATGATCTTCAGCCCAGTTTAATCGCTCCCGCCGGTGTTGAACAGTCAGAGGGACTCCAACACATGTCCTTCTCGAGTTGAGACCTGCATTGTGAAGGCGATTCCGTATCGTGTGAGTGGACACATTCACCCCCGAGGCGTTCAGGAGGTCGTTGCGTAGGCTGGTTGCTGTCCAGAAGGGATGGCGTCGTGCCTGAAGAGCCACAAAATGGTCTTAGCGTTGGGTTGTCGACCTCTGACGACCACCCCCATGTCGGTGTGCTGTTGTACCAAAAGTTTGTCGTCGGTTCCAGGCCCTGTTTACAACGCTCTGGCTGACGTTTAGTGCATTTGCAACGTCACGTTGTGAATAGCCAGCGTCAAGCATTCCAATACATCTGCCCAGTTGTTCTGTCGTCAGGCGACGCCTTGCACGTTGGGGGGGGGGGGGGGGGGGGGCATTGTGTTGATAAACGTAGTGTAAACACTCAAATGAGTTTGAAATTTTAGAAAGAATCAGACACCGATACCTGAGTGAAAATCGTGCAATGGTAGCAAAAGCATAAACTGTGGTGAGAAATGCATTTACCATGCCATGAAATGCACGTGCAAGTTTGTTGAAGACGTTTTTGATTTCACTTGGACACAATATTGCTAGTTATGCAGTTATTGATTTTTTAAACAGAAAAATATCTATGATCCTTATCAAATTTTGAGTAGTATATACTTAAAAAATGAAGAACAATTATCAATACAAATTATTGATATATATGAAGTTGATGATCCCTAATATTTATATATGCAAACATATCGGCGGATCTAGGTCTCTTATAATGTTGAGTACTATTCAAACCTATCCGGAATCCGGAATATGAACGATTTTCTTCACTTTTTCTACTTTTTCTACCTTTTAGGAGAAGATTCCATGTGGCCACATGCATCGACCACAAAAAACAGTAAACTAGAGATAGATTATCTTCAAAAGAAGTGATTGTGCATGTTTCGTTCTGGCTGTGGTCAATTTCTTTTTATTTTTTATTTTGATATCTAATCAAGCATCTGATTTTGACGTTTGTGCACAGGTGGATCGCCGTGTAGCGCATAGCAACGAATTGTACACACAGTGATATAAGAAAATTAATCACAACTTAATGTACTTGTTATTGTTTTAGCGACCACAATGCTATAATGTATTAATAATTACAATCTAAAAAATATCAGTTTATGAACAAATCCAGTTCGGGTCATTGAAATACAAACAGCAACTGGACCGAATAAAATGCAGTACTAGGGCGGCTATGATGCACAGTTGTACACCAAATCTTGTCTTAATTTCTATAAATGTGAACAAATGAAATGTTCTTGTCGTTAAAAAAATCATAACTATGCAATAATAATGCCAATATAAAAGTAAATTGATTAATCCAACAGTTTAATACACATCATCTAAAAATGGTATTGAACCTTGTTTACATTGACAACGTACAGTACGGACCAAGAAAGCTGTTCCAAGCAAAACAGTTTTAAAACGTCAAAGTGAAAAATGTAACGTCTTTTTTGTATACTTTTAAAGAAAGACGTCATGATTACAAATCACAAGTACAAGTACCTGTCATATTTGATAAAATGTTCAAGTCTTCTCTTGGGTTCATGAATTACTTTTTTAGCAACGTTTACGCCTTACAACTATATATAAAAAAATAATAATAACATCTGTATAATTATGCATGATTACTGGAAATTATTGTCACAAACAAGAGTTATAAATCTAGACCTATTTGAAATATTATAAATATATAATTGAAGAGAACATAGATTTATACAGGCACGTAACATCGTAATTTCTTTTTTTAACTAAAAAGGGGGGGGGGTAAAATATATTATTTTAAATTCATTGATCATACTGCCATTCGCCGATATGATTGGTAAAATGTGCTAATATCATAAATAATCGGTGAGCTCAGAATCAATAATCCAAGTATTTCATTTTCAAAATATCAAATATGACAGAGAGAAAGATTTTCAAGTATCCATCATGAGGATGGGAAAGAAAGACAGACAGATTCAGAGACACATAAACAAAGAGAAACTTTATCGAAATTAAAAGTGATAATTTCATTTTAGGATCCTAGGTTAGATATTTGGGACAAGATAAAAAAAAAACCTCAATGTTTGATAAAAATCTTAATTCAAATATTTTGGGGGAATGAGGTGTTGGTTAAAAAACTCCCGCAAGTTTCAGTCATCGAACATCAATGTTATTATATTGCATGAATAATATTGCAGCACAGCGAACAAGGCTAAAGTGACCCATATGTTTAGAAATAACATTTATTACATTTTAATGAACATTTAAAGTGACATTTAAAAGCTACATTTGTTAATAAACATTAGAAAATGTATATATTGTTATTCAGCTCTATTGTTTTATTGCATGATAATCGATTTGGGTGAACATTCATCATATTAAGTTTTAAGGGGGAGGGGGTCTTGATGAAAATTATGTGAATTAAATGTTGTAGTTTTTTTATCAAACATTAAAAGTTTGATCTTGCCCTTATAATGTTTTTTTCTTCAATTGTTGATGTGCCGATACCCATTATTGTTGAGTACCCAAATTTTTCATTATTACCGATATTTATAAAACGTCCAACATTTCCTAAATAGTGTGCGATTTTTTTCCTAATCGAAATTATTGTCGTAATGCTAGTGAATTATCCATGATATTTACTAAGTAATATGGAAATATGACTACCATAAATCATAGAAGTAGGTCTATAGGAAGGGTAGGTCTGCACAAATGCTTTCATTATAATCAAAGAAAAATTTGAGTATATTTCTATCATCGTAAAATGAAGTTATATGAATGAACAGTTTACTTCAAAGCTATGGAATGAAAAACTTTAAATAGCTTGCTTTGTGATTTGATGATTATCTTCAGTGAAACAATATCATTTTCATATTCTTATTCATTCATCCAATTCTGGGTCTTGTCATGCATAGTAAGCTAAAGAAATAGACAAATCTAAAGAGAAAAAGAAAAACGAGAGCGGTAGAGGAAGAAAAAGAAAAGAACATCCTGAGTTAAATACGTTATACATATTATAATTACACTGTTTATCATTTCATATTTTAAAAAATGAGCCCTAATGTTGATTAAAAAATTGACCCGTTGTTGGTAAATAAAAAAAAAATCAAGAAAAAATCACGGTATATTAAATTGGCCTCCTATATAGGAAAAAAATCATCAAAATCAGTTTGCTAAATTGATGCCAAATACGGCAGTCAGAAATGTTCTATGCTACCTGTCCCAACACCCTGCACAAATTTTCTAATTTTTTTTTCTACCGCAAAACTTAACCAAATCCGCGTGTTTTTCACATGTGTGTAAACAGCCTGCGTGCACCCCAAGAAGTAGCATCAGTTACCAACATCAAATAGTTCCTTAGTAAATTACAATTACCCAGAATTTCCTAATCGGGATGAAACAATTTATAGAAAAGAATAAAAGGAAATCAATCTAATTAAAATTAAATCTTCCATCCGCTCCCCGGTTTTCGATACGCGACGTCTATTGAAAACCGGAAAGTAGATGGAAGATCTAATTCTAATTAGATTGAAAAGCAAATGAAAAAAATCGCGCATGTAAGAAAAATTCTTTTAGATATGTGAAACTAAATTACACTAAGTTCATTCTGATTTTGATTGGACAACTACATGTACCAGTGTGATTCCTTGATATCCGCGGTATGACAAAGGGGAATTACACATGCTTTCAGTTTTCTATTAAAAGAATTCAACTTGTTAAATATACAAACGACATTTAAGGGGAGCAGACATTATTTTAATTCCAGTCACTTTCCTTGTAATGTACTTTTCACATGGGTAAAAGGGTATGACAAAATTTGTAAATATTGATCAAATATGGAAGACCCGTACAACGCGGTACGTACACCAAGCGCAAAATATATTATAAAAAGAACTCATGAAAAATTAAAAAAAAACAACAACTGTTGACTATATGCATAAGTACAGCTGCAATAGCTCACTTTGATTCTCTTTGTGCCAAAATTCGCACATTTTCGGCAATAATTGGTAATGATAGGTTACAAAAACATGGTCTAGCCTAGTTCTTAATTCCACGGTTAAAACTAAACACATCTTTTATTTTGTAGATTTCTTTCTATTCCGTTTAGGTTTGGATAATTCGAAGTAGTTCTTTTTTGCCTTCCAAAACATTGTTTATAAACGTCGACATAATGACGTTATGTGCGTTTTTTTTGTTAGAAACAACGCTATATTTAACTAACGCTTACCAAAAAAAAAAAAAAAAAAAACGACAAGAGACATAGGGGAAAATTAATGCGTTCTGACAATGGCATATTGTGGACATCTTATGTATTTATTTTGATCAAATTTGTAGACAGGACCGATTTTACTTCCTAACATACCTAGCTCTTTCCTTCGAGATACGCCAGGTATTCGAGATTTCTGTGTTCGAGGTACCATTTTTTTAAAATCATGAATATAGTAAAAACCGACCGGGGTCGTTAATTCACTTAAAGATATCCATGGTAATCGACATACACTCTATCGGTCGTCGAAATACCGAAGTTTACCTGTTTGCAAGTTGAAGATAACGAACAGTGATCAATCTCACAACTCCTATAAGTAATACAAAATAGATAGTTGGGCAAACACGTACCCCTGCATACACCAGAGTTGGGATCAGGTACCTAGGAGGAGTAAGCATCCCCTGTTGACCGGTCACACCCGCCGTGAGACCTATATCCTGATCAGGTAAACGGAGTTATCCACAGTCAAAATCAGTGTTCAAAGAACGGCTTAACAATCGGTATGAAACAGGTCAGACAGCATTTGACCCAATGGTAGGTTGTATTGACGAACTAGATCGTTTTAACGACCATAGAATTTGCGAAATGCTGATTTCAATCAAGACTATTGAAACCCCTCTAATATCAATTTTTGTGTCAGTAGCTTACCTCGATTTAAAAACTGACTATACGCAAAACAAGCTCTTGCATATCAAATCAGTTGAGATATATAAACACCATATACAGGTGATAATGGAATATTGCTACATAAATATGGGAAGTTGACGATGGAGAAGCTGAAATCATCCCGTTTGTCATACAGTTGAGTTGTCAGTTCGCCGTTAATGTCTACTTTCCATAAAATATCTAAGTATGAAGCAGAAGTGGACGACTCTGTGGTGTCCTTTATTTTGAGCTCACAGGGATATATCAAATCGATATATGAATGAAATTTATTATTGTTAATAGACAAAACGTCATCGATATATCGAAATGTCGAATTGAAGGCCACAGCGAGATATTTTTTTCTTCTCACGTAGATTTTTTCTTAATAAATTCTGCTTCATATGAATATAGAAACAGGTCAGCAAACAAAGGAACACAATTCGTGCCCATGTGAATTCCAACAGACTGTTGGAAGACCTGATCATCAAAGACCACAAAGGTTTTGGCAATGAGGAACTCTAGCATATTTTTTAATTCAACTTCAGAGTACTTGAGTAGTTTTTGAATCACTGAGCACTAGATAAGAATATTTCCGTTTTCCATTTTTGTTGAAGAAGCAACTGTCTATGATATCAAAAAGCCTAGTCTTTAATTCATCGTGAGGAATGGTCATGTATAGTGTTGAAAAGTCATA
Organism: Ostrea edulis; assembly: GCF_947568905.1. Lineage (NCBI taxonomy): Eukaryota > Metazoa > Mollusca > Bivalvia > Ostreida > Ostreidae > Ostrea > Ostrea edulis. The sequence continues at coordinate 75,062,366 of NC_079166.1, read as the reverse complement.
AGTTTTAATATTATTGATTTGAGAATATAGTATTGTATTGTATATGATGTATATAAAAGACCAGGTATAAATGATGTCACGTTTGATTCACTTTTACCTTACAATATGTATGTCAACAGACAATTATGTCCACATCATATTCGAACAAAACGTTACTATGTTCCTTTGAAAGTTTTACATACGTTATTTGAAGAAGCCACAGCTAGTCTATACTTATATTTTTCAACATCGTTAGACCGTTCATGGTACACTGATTTAGACTACGGATACATTGCGTAATACTAAATAAGAATAGTAATTGTTTTATTTGTTCTTAAAGAGGTTCGCACCTGACATTTGGAGTAATGTCAATTTTTTGGGAATTGTATTTTTGATTTCTACATTGAAGGAGAATTAGGAAATTAGAAAGAAAAAATGGGGTGGAAATGCTTGTTTTTGAGCTTTAGTGTTCTAAACACGACCTTTTGCACTTACAATTTATTCAATTAAACTTGATTTTTCTGTTAGTGTCAACACAAGATAAGCAACACAAATCAATCATTACATAAACTAGATGCATAACCATGTCCTCTTACACTGCAGATGAAAAAAGAAATTAATACTAGTAAAGGAAATAAATAATGATTTTTTTGCACTTGCTATACGAAAAAGTTATTGATATAAAAATTGAGAGTTTAAAAGGAAATATTAGGAGTAATGTTAATTTCTAAAATTTTACATAATTTTCAAGGTCTGAAAATGCAACTAAAAAAAATGGGGGGGGGGGGATCAAATGTTTGAATTCTTGGCGAAAATACTGAATTTTTATACAAAATTTCAAATAAATTAATTAAAACCTTTTTAAGAATCGGTGTGCTGTTTGGAAAATTATATCAACCAAGTTAATGAGTTATAACATTTGAACTCATTCAAAGTCTTAACTACCTGTATCATATATTATAAAACTGAAATACACATATAGGGGTATAAAAATAGACGATACATTGGATAAAACAGAAACTGTAATATCATGCAGAATTAGGACTTTTTGATTAGTGAATCCTTCCGCTCCAAAATATAATCCCTGTCAAACCCTTTCAAAATTTGAATTAACACAAAATGTTTCAACTGGATAGGGTTCAGCAATAGATGTGTAATATATTTGCACCAATAGGATCAGTTTTCAACCAGTGAATGCTTAGTTGAAGCATCCTGCGCAGTTGTACTCAAAAGCTAAGGAGCTATCTCCCTTAAATCAGGTACAGATATAAATATCACTGTATGGAAGGTAAAGCTAACCAACAGTGATCAATCTCATAAATCGATGAGCTACGCAAAATAGATAGTTGGCAAACACGGATCCCTAGGCAGCGCAGAGGTGGGATCAGGTGCCTAGAAGGAGTTAAGTATTCCCTGTCGATTAGTCACACCCACCATCAGCCCTATATCTAAGGTAAACGGAATTACCCGTAGTTAAAATCAGTGTGCCAAGAACGGTCTAACAATTAGTATGAAACACGTCAGACTACATTTGACCCAATGATAGGTCGTTATAACGACCATATAATCTGCGAAATGATGACTTTAATCGAGACTGTTGAAAACCCTGCACCATCAACTTGTTTGTTAGTAGCTTGCCTCATACTAAAGACTGACTATACGCAGAACAAGCTCTTTCGTATTGAATTAGTTGAGAGATATAAACACCATATGCAGGTGATAATGGAGTATTCCTACATCAATATGGGGAGTTGACGATGGAGAAGCTGAAATCATCCCGTATGGCATACAGTTGAGCTATCAGTTTGCCGTTAATGTCTACTTTCAATAAAATATCTAACTATGAACCAGAAGTGGACGACTCTGTGGTGTCTTTTATTTTGAGCTCACGAGGATATATTGAATCGACATATGAATGAAAGTATTATTGTTAATAGACAAAAGATCGTCGATATATCTAAATGTCGAGTTGAAGGCCACAGAAAGAGATTGTTTCTTCCCACGTAAAAGTTTTGAATAAATTCTGCTTCATATGAATATAGAAATAGGTTAGCTATCAAATGAGCACAATACGTGTCCATGGGAATTCCAATAGACTGTTGGAAGATCAGGCCCCTCTGTAATAAAACATACTTAAGTCTGCGAATATCCTCAGCTCCCCCATTCTCAGACTCAGCGGCCATCATAAAAAAGTTAAGCACTAAAAATTCCCAAAGTCAGTTTTATTCTCAAACATTTGAGTTTACAAAAAAGTAGACTTAAGAATATTCTCAAGGATTCTAAATGGCTGCCATGGTAAGGCGTCGACGTCATCGTAGGCATAATCTTCCGGTTTAAGACGCCTCCGTGTATTTCGGGACCTCAGTAATCCCTTAGAAAGTTTAGAAGAGGAAGAAATCTTCCAGAGATACTGTTGCACGCCAGCAAATGCAATGTGAAGATAACGAACGGTGATCAATCTCATAACTCTTATATGTAATACAAAATAGATAGTGTGGCAAACACGGACCCCGCGGGTACGTTAAGGCAGGTTATGAAAAATTTTACTGGGATAAAATCCGCGAAACAATGTGACGTCATAATTGAAATAAGTATATCACTAAGTATATATTAAATTCCGATTTCATTTTTTATTTAAGTTTTATTTATGCATAAAATAAACCCTGCAGCTACTAAGATCCAACGAAATTCGAAATGCTATACTGCTGTTGTGTAATTTCTGTCTGATCGATATGAAAGTAAACTGATGACGCCATGACTATACATCGAGTGACATTGACACATGCAAGGAATTTGTTTATGTGTGCCATGCAAATATCGACAAAATGTGGAGTATTTGAAATATATGACATGGGATATATGGAATATATATGTGAAACGCTGAGAATGTATTGATATCATTCATTGACAATTTTATTTAACGGAGAAAACATTCCATTTAGCATGTCGATCTGATTTTCCTCTGTCACACACTGAAATAAAACTGCAAAAGTAGCACATTAGGCCGCACACTTTTAGGGACTTTTTATACATGCACCGTTTGAAAGGTCATAAACTAATGTACACGGCAATTACTGATATAAACGTCTGTTCAGAAAACTTTTAAAGAAAACTGCACAGCATCAGTGCAAATTGTAAAACATGGGTTAGATGGTTTCGTGTTTAAATGTTCAATAATTATTTCTTATTGAAAGTGGTAGGATTCCATCAGTAATTCTGATATACTATGGGCATTTTATCGCCAGTTTTGAAAGCATTTAAATATTTAAATCTTGGGATAATGTGCTACTTTTACTTTTTCTATTAAGGTACCTCCATGATCTATCTATAACAGTCATGCAATGACGTCATACGGAAGCGCATGTTTGTCATGTTGATATGATATAAAATGTTCTCATGTAAACAACCAAAATAGTTTTCAAGAGTTAGTAGTTCCCTCTCTCTGTGTAAGACAGATATTAAAAATTATGCAGTTTACGTGCATACATGAAGCATGACCTGCCTTGAAATACCCGCGCCCTGGATACACCAGAGGTGGGATCAGGTGCCTAGGAGGAGTAAGCATCCCCTATTGACCGGTAACACCCGTTGTGAGCTCTATCTTCTTATATATATATATATATATATATATATATATATATATATATATATATGTCATTATTGATGGAATCGGTGAGAGACTTCAATCAGACTCTGCCAGCAATAGGGTCATCCCCCCACTTATCAACGTCTTGTTCTTTTTACGTTTCATGGCTACAGGAGCACACGTGTGTCTTATGGGAGACAGTTTAAATGTGTCTGAGTGCAGCGCTGGAAGGGCAGTTAAATTTGTTGCCAAGGCCATCATGGATGTTTTTATCAATTTCATAAGATTCCCCATTGGTGAAATGGCTACTAAACTTAAGGATGGTTTCGGGAGAATTGCAGGTAAATCGCCTAGAAATTTGAAAATGAAAATGAAACTATGCATACAGATCGTTTCAAATGTGTATGGTATATTGACCAATACATACGAAATATTCCTGAGTTAAATGCATACTATACGCCTTATTAAACCCACACGGTCCATAAAGTAATAGTAATTGACGCTAAATACGCACGTGATATGTTTTGCTTCTGTCTTCACTGTTCACAAGTCAAAAACAGATATGAAGAGTTCCGCTAAGGGTCACAACTGCACACTGTCATTGCAAAAGTGGATTCAAAATAATGTAGTGTTATGATTTATATGTGGGATTAGTATGAACAAAACAGTCATCTCAGGAGACGAAAAATGGGACGAGCAAGGAGTCAAACAGAGTGTCCGAACTGGAGGAAGTTCTTTCGTAAGTGGTGGAAAAGATGCTGCCAGATATCAACAAAAGGATAGAGACGATTATTTCTCAACGCATTGACACATCACCGTCTGATGGTAGCAAAGTTTTATATTGTAAACCTTATACGGTACCAATTTTGATACACCAGATTCGCATTTCGACAAATAATGTCTCTTCAGTGATGTTCAAGGCGAAATTTTGGAAATTCGAAATGACAACAAACTTGTTACAGCTAAAAGGAAAACTAGAATGCCAAAAAATCTGGAGCCAAATTCGTCCAAAGATCAGAGCTATGCATGAGGGGGATATCACCCTCAATTTTGAAATCAATTTTTAAATTTTATCCCAGCAATTACATATACATCCGTATTTTCAAGCTAGTAACGAAGTACTTAGCTACTGGTCTGCAGAGACCATTGGGGACTAACAGTCCATAGTTCAGAAAATATGCATGCATCACATTTATCTGATTCATATCAAATCGGTTGTTTAGACACAATGTTTCCTTCATATCCATCATATCAGAGCATAGCTAGCGTGCATGATGATCTATGTTTGCACGTTACCCAATCAGTTAAACAAAAATAATGAACGAGGAGTTTGTGGAACTATATACACTTTTAAATAAGCAAACATATATTGAAACGCAGGAAAATAGAATTTTATTCATGAATGGTCAGCTTACATTAAAACCTGCAATATGGTCAAAATGACAACAATTGATACTTAGCTAGATGCATTTTTTTTTATCTATATGAGTATATATGTGTCAGCACATATTGAACAAATCACAGCCTTATTAAGTGCATGGCAAATGTCAAACTCAGTGCCATCGGTTAGAGAGAATATGACCATCAATTTTTACTAAAAAGAGCCAAAGACACCATACTTCATGGGACAAAATTGACCCAGAGTTTTGGCTTCTTTTTATAAACCCTAATACTTAGTCAGTATATAAGAAATCTCAGGACAGCTCAAAATGTTGTTGTGAGTACAACAACAAAGGTTCTTGCCGGCTACAAAATTGTCAAAATCAATACCAATGTTTAAAGTGTCGAAACAAACATCCTGCCATTCATTGTCCTGATAAACAAGCTATACAGATGTCCTCAACATCAAATAATTTTCAAGGTCCCTCATCAGGTTTTCGTCAATCAGACAGCAAATATCCAGCAGGTTGCTTTGATATCAATAGGTTTAACTCCCCTTAACTTGAACAGCATGTGTCCTTACCTTTTTTCCTAACCACAATATAGCTAGTGAATGACAGAACGGTTTTACATTAAGTTTTTATCTACATTATGGTGGTCCAAGAGTTTCAACAACCTGTAATAATTTAGTCTCTGTGAACGATCACCCTAAAGAGGTAAGAGAAGAGATTGACAAGAAGATTTGTTTGGGTCGCATAGCAGGACCTTTTGAGCATAAGCCTCTATCTAATTTAAGGTTATCCCCTAATGGGGTTGTAACAAAAAAGGATAGGGGTTGGTGTATCATCCACCACCTTTCATATTCATCAAATTTTAGTGTAAATGACTTCAGAGATCCTGAGGCATGTTCTGTTCATTACACTTCTTTTAGGCATGGTAGGGACACTGGGAAGAGGGACTTATCTTGGGAAAATGGATGTAGAATCAGCATTTAAATTACTTCCGGTTCACCCTTCTGACCATCAATTACTTGGTTTCAAATATGATAATCAATATTATTATGATATGTCGGTTGTTCAATCAGTTGTGCGTTGTGGGAAAAGTTTGCACATTTTGTTCAGTGGGTAATAGAAGTAAAAATTGGAGTTCATACATTGAACCATTACTTAGACGATTTCATATTAACTGGCGACACATTAGAAATATGTTGATGTCTTCATTCAAAAGTACCTGCTCTGATTTTGGCATCCCTCTAGCAGAGGAGAAAACATTCTTGGCCATAGTTATTGATACAGATAAGATGGTTATTAGAATTCCGAAAGAAACAAATGTCGGTCTGGAGAAATCACGGCTAGATATGTTACAAAAAAACCCAAAAGTTACGCTGAGTGATTTACAATTGTTAGTAGTTCTTTAGATTTTTGTGCAAAAGCTATTCCATCTGCTAGGACCTTCAAGGGAAGATTTTGTGACGCTGTGTGTGAAATAAAGCATTCCAGTCATTTCATTAGAGTAGCAATGGGAATGAAATCCGACTTTCTTGTGTGGTAAGATTTTATCCACAAATTTAATGGTAGTTACAATTTCATGGATGTTAATTGGTTGTCTAATGACCAACTTCATCTCTACATTGATAATGCAGGCAATCAACAATTAGGATGCGGCGTCTACTTGCATGGTCAGTGGCATATTTTGGTTGTCCGGAAAGCTGGAAGATCCCGGACATAATGTCAGATATAACGTTTGCAGAGTTAGTGCCAATTGTCCTTGCAATTTTCTTATTTAAGACTCAAATTCTCGACAAGAAGATATTATTACACACTGACAATAAACCTTTCGTTTCCATTTTAAACAAACAAAAAAATCATCAAGATCACCTCGGGTTATGGAATTGGTTAGGGCATTGGTGTTACATTCCATGGTTAAACAATATTTACTTAAAAGCTTGTCATATAGCTAAAGCTTCGTTGTTATTTCGGATTTCAAACATTTCGGTTGAGCATCAGTGAAGAGACATTATTTGTCGAAATGAACATCTGGTTCATCAAAATTGGTACCGTGTAAGTTTTACATTATGACCCCTGGGTCGAGGCCTCTGCTGGTGGCTTATTAGTCCCCGAGGGTCTCTGCAGCCCAGTAGCTAAGTACTTCGTTACTAGCTTGAAAATACGGATGTATATTTAATTACAGTTATAAAATTTATAAATTCATTTCAAAATTAAGGATTATCTCCCTCACACATAGCTCTTATCGTTAGACGAATTTGACTCCACTTTCTTGGCACTCTGTTTTTCCCTATAATAGCTCTAAAATTTCGTTGTTATTTCGGATTTCAAACATTTCCGTTGAGCATCAGTGAAGAGACATTATTTGTCGAAATGCGCATCTGGTGCATCAAAATTGGTACCGTGTAAGTTTTACATAGTTATAACAATGCTATAGCTGATTCTATTTATCGCAAATAGTGGACCAGGTTTCGTGTTCTCGCCCCCAATTCCGATCAACACCCGGCAGATATTCCAGAAGATTTTTTAAAAACCATCTTCGAGCTGAAATTAAACGCCTGACACTCAATTCGGTATCATTAGATACAAAGCAAACATACTTAACTAGTCTAAAAGGTTTTGAGGAATTCAGAATTTGATATCAACTGTGTTTAATTTGGCCTCCATCTGTTTCATTCATGTGTATGTTTATCGCTCATTTATCACTTCAAGGTTTGGCTCATGCTACGATAGCATCATATATATCAGTAATCAGTTTCAAATGGAAAATATTGGAATTCTGTGACAACACAAAAACATTTAATAAGGAAATTATTAGAAGTAATCAAACGGTCAAACCAATCATAAGATTGTAGACTTCCTATCACAAAACACATTCTTGAGAAGCTTATAAAAACAAATCTTTAGTATGTTCGTCAAACTTCGCGTCCATTATTTTTTCAATGGCATTTTCAGTAGCTTATCATGTTTTCCTTAGAGCTGGTGAATTTACACTAAGTAATTTAAAGCAAACAAATCAAATTATTTTTTTCAAACACATAAAAATAGGAAAAACGAAAATTCTTGGGAACATTTTATAGAGTTTAGAGTTCCTTTCTCAAAAACCGACCAACTTGGTAAAGGGGCATCCATATTGTTGCAACAAACACGAAATTCTATCTGTCCAGTTGTGTGGTTGGAAGGATACATCGCAATGAGGCCAACATTTGATGGTCAGTTATTTATACATTTGGATGGTAGTCCTTTCACAAGGTTTCAGTTCTGTTCAGTTTTAAATAAGTCGCCTGAACTCGCCGGCTTTCCAAAATCACGATACAAATCTCACTTTTTCCGTATCGCTTGAGATAGTTTTTCTTATGGTCATTCAGAAACAGAAAGAAAAAAGCAAGGCAGCTGGATTAAGTGATGCCGTCCATTATTTCTCATTTTCTATATAGGAAGTGAAAAAGTTATTTATTTGGATTGTTGGTTCTTCAATTGTAAAATGGACGTTTTACTATGCAAGAAAATCCATAGATGGTGTCGATTTAGGTTTAAGACGACAAAATTATAGAATGTTTTGGCAAGGAAATGGAAATATGAAATGATTTGACCTTATTCCAAAATTTTGGCTTTTGTTGAAATATGAATCCTCTCCCACAATTTTAAGAGGAAATCTATGTAATGACCAAAAGGGGTCAGAAATGGTATATCATGGATTCTAAAAGTTGTTATACACAATGATAGCTATTCCCTAGAGTAATAAAATTTTGTAAAAAAAAATTGTTGAAACACTGGAGTTACCATAGCAACGAGTGGTTTTCTATATATGGAACATGATGTCCTTGATGTATTGCCTATTATTGCTTATGGTTAGTAAATAAATTATTCTCTTGAATTTCACCGGATTTATTGTATGTTTTTGTGATCTAGATATATTCTTTAGGTTATATAGAAAATATTAGCGTTTCTAATGAACCTATATTTTCATAAATCGTCCGTTGAAGCATACTTTTTAAAGTGAAAATGTGAAAATTACAGAAAATTTAAACCAGTCTCAAATGAAAATGCACCACAGGAATTTTCCCAAACTTTGCTATTAGTTTTATAGCATATGTTCTAACTAACAACAAAATATCTCAATGGGTATTTTTATCACTTAATAGTTATTCCATGTATAAAATCTATATATTTTGCTCTGGGTCTCAAAAACATTTTTTTTTATAAACTACTCATCCAACAACCCATGTGTACCTAAATCTTCATCTGAATACAAGAAATTGTATTTAAAATAAATAGTGCATGCTATTTAACAGGTATGAGACCTAGAGTAAGTTAAAAACATATAATGTATTTCATTTAGTTTTGTTTTTTAACAAGAGTTATCGTTCTTTGTCTATAAGGGAACTCTCCTATTTAGGAGGTAATTTAGTCCACGAATGTTATGTTTACTAGTTTGGCAGACGGCGATATGAATTGAATTTAAGTGGAATACAGGTGTTATATGAGATTTAAGAACTGAAAATGTAAAAGAAACATGGCTTGCTATTTCAATTACTTTGTTGACTCTATAGAATGTTCGAACGATGAAGTTATTTTGAAAAAGACGTACAAATTGTTCTAACAGAATGTTGTGTATTACCGGACACTATCAGTGAATGTTCATTTAATATTTGTTCGTCACATTTCTCCCATATTCTAGAGAGAAATCTCAAAAGCAGAAGAATTTGTTGTGAAGTTCCACCATGCATCAATACACACCCAGAATCAAACTCAAGAAGAAGAAAAGACAGACTGCTAACTTTTTCAAATGTCGTCTCAATCAGAGAAAATGTTGGTGTCATTATACCTGTTGAAACTCGTAAGTATATGATAACATATATTAAACTATTCTTAATCAGTCATATTTCAACACAAGCAAATCAACCTTTTTGATAATTTGACCAATCAACTTCCACATACATGTCCATTTTTACATGCACTGTAGAGTGCTTCAAGCAATGAATAATGATAGCTGGTCTGGAGGTTGTAAAACATTTTGAGCATGTTTTCATACTCAAACTCAAACACCGTGCTGTAAATCATACTCATGCTCAAAGTGAATGTTATAAAACATTTATAAAATTATTCTCATACTCAAATGGAGTTCATGCTTAAGATTTTTTGAGGATGCTTGGAGTTTGCACAGAGTTGTACTCTAAACAAACATTGCTGAGTTTGAGTATGACTACGGTAAAAGTTTTATAACCTCCTTGCCAGGTGTCTTTTGTCTTGTCCCCTCAAACGTCTACAAACAGAATCACTGTACATAGTTGAAATATTAAATTTGATGGTACTTGCAATTGGAAAATTCTCCCAAAACTCATTTGGGCCTGTGGATCGAAATGTTTACTGTCAAGACAGGTACGTATCATGAATTCTCTTACTTTTCATGTAATGTGTGCACTTACATGTAATTGTTGATATTTTTCAGCTGTTTGTGCCAATTGCAGAACAAATATGTGTACTAATCGACCAAAAGAATCCATTGAAGTAGTTACATAATTTGATACTTGTTTGTCAAAGGTTCATCATTACATAAGTATTCATATTCATACCAATGTAAAGACTAAACTTTTTGTTTGTTTAAAGCAGGTGTTCAGTTTAAATAGGTTTATAACATTGAAACGCATAGCCAATTTGTGGATTACTATTTTACGTGTTTCTACATGTATATATGTACAAATAGTAAACATAAAGGGATTTTAAAAACAAAAGAAAAATGTCTAAATATACATGTATGCAATATTCTTTTTGACAGAGCAATGACGAACATATATTAGGAAGGGGAATGAGGAAGCATTCCAAAGATGTAGAGATGCAGGTATAATGAATTCAGTGATCTTTACATTAAATGAAAGTTCTTAGCTTGGAAGCCATCATATTGTCTAATTGGTAGATGGCATTGTACATGTTGTATAATAATATATGATATCCCTGAAATACATGGCCGATAACCAAAATACAGCACAAAAACAATACTCATGAGTAACATTATTAGTTTATCTGATGTATTTTTAAATATCAAGTCTAGTTTGAAAGAAAAATTGTAATATATATGTCAAATAAAGTAATCATTATTATGATCATTATTATTCCTTGGGAAGAATGGTACTAAGTCTCTATATTTTAGGTTGCTGTTTAGTGTACTCCACCTTAGTAAATACATGTGCATCTGGAAGCAGTGATTGGAAAACAATGTACATATCAATGATACTTTTTTCTCAGTTTCAGACTTAAACATTATTCTCTTTTACAAAAAATTACCATTTGGACACCAAACTCCAACTGTCATCCACTTCAAACACAAAACAATATGAAAATTTTGTTCGAATTTGTTAGAAATATATGCAACTCAATAATTGTGTGTTTAAAGCTGTATTATTGTTCAAAAGGGGTAAAAAGTTTTAATTTTATCGCATATGGGACAAAGTGGTATTGGTCTGCCTACACGTAATATGATTCAACAGAGCATTATTACATCAAATTTGTATGATGAATGGTTGCTGATAATATTTATGCTTCTTAATAATAATACTGTAATAAGGATGACATAGGGATAATAGTAAGATTGTTTCTAAATTTGAACTAGTTTCTTCTCTTATGCAGGTACACGTAATTGATAGAATAGATGACCCTTGTGTTTCCAGTGAAGACTTTGAACCATCACAGAATAGTTTATCACAGGTTAGTACACATATTTTCATATAACTACTGGTATTGATATCAGATTTAATGATTGAACCAGTGAGCAATTATTTGCAGATTGATACAGTGAAGAAACAGGGCATTTAAGAAGATGTTATTTTTTTAAAACTTTGATGTCCTGCATACATGTATATATTATTCATTTAAAAGTTTTGTTACACCCGTTTCTTTGAAGTACAACAAATAATTATATCATAACACATAACTATCCAATGAATTACTTTTTTTTTTTTTAGCTCACTTGAGCTGAAAGCTCAAGTGAGCTGTTCTGATTACTTGTTGATTTTTGTGTGTTCGTCTGTCTGTAAACTTTTCACATTTTCATTTTCCTCTCCAGAACCATTGGATCAATTTTAATCAAACTTCATATGCATCATAGGTTAAGGGGATTCATCTTTGTTCAGATAAAGAGTCATATTCCCTTCAAAAGGGAGATAATCATGAAAATGCAAAAATAAGGTGGGTTCATCTAAAAATCTTCTAAAAAACCACTGGACCAAATAAGTTCAAATTTACATGAAAGCCTCCTGACATGGACTAAATATAAGTATGGAATTCATGGTCCTCGGGGATGGGGGGGGGGGGGGTCACATTGGGGAATGCGAGTCTTATATGGTGATATATAGGAAAATGTTGAATTATTTAAGCTAGAGCTTTCATATTTTGTTCATACACTATTTACGAAAAGACCTTTCATGTGATGCAATGGTGTTGATCTTGTGAGCTTGACCTTAAAGTTTGACCTACTTTTAAAAAAGCTTACCTACACAATATGTCTTGAACTATTTAAGATAAATTTTTCATATCTTGTATCCATATTTCTTATTGCAATACCTTTCATTTCATATTTTGATCTAGTGACCTTGAACTCGGAGTTTTTAAGAAATCCTTGACCTATTCATTATCTTTTAAACTGTTGAAGGTAGGGCTTTCATACTTTGTATATATAATCTTTATGGTAGACCGTATTATTTTGTGAAGCTTGACCTTGTCACCTTGACTTGGTAGTTTGACCCACTTTCAATAAAAACCTAACCTATGCAATGTCTCCTGAATTATTTAAGATAGAATAGCCATATATGTATCTTAAGACAAGGTCTCTCTCACACATTTCTATGTTAAGTTAATTCATTTTTAGCTCACCTCAGCTGAAAGCTCAAGTGAGCTTTTATGATCGTCTGTTCTTCTCCAGAACCACTGGACCAATTTCAACCAAACTTGGCCAAAAGCATCCTTGAGTGATGTTTGTTCAAATGAAGGGCCGTGTCCCTTTCAACGGTGAGATAATCACAAAAATGCAAATATAGGGTGGGGTCATTTAAACATCTTCTCAAGAACCACTGTGCCAGAAAAGCTGAAATTTACATGAAAGCTTCCTGACAGTGCAGATTAAAGTTTGTTAAAATCGTGTTCCTGGGGGTTGGATGGGACCACAATATGGAATCAAAGTTTTGCATACAAATATATAGGGAAAATCTATAAAAATCTTCTCAAGAACCACTGAGCCAGAAAAGCTGATATTTACATGAAAGTTTCCTAACATAGTGCAGATTTAAGTTTGCCAGATTTGTTCATGTGAATAAGGATTGAACAATGGCAGGGCCAAGGTGGTTCAGGTGAGCGATGTACCCCTTAGGCCTCTTGTTTGACATGATCGATCTTATCTAATGTAAATGTACTTTTATTTCATTCAGCAATCCAGCAAGAGCCTAAATATATGTGAGTTCTTTGGTCGTTTGGAGTGCTTGCACAGCTTCCTTTCAAAATGTGGTATTGACTCCATCCATATGCCAATTTCAACATGGAATTCATATTCGAAAAAGACAAAAGATAGCTATGTGGCATTTGTAAAAGAAGTAGTATATGCAGTAATAAGCACTATTCTCCCTGATGAAATCCAGTGTGTCCTTGAAGACTTTTATAACTTGCCAACCAACACCACAGGGAAACAGACAAATGAGGCAGACAGTACTCTTCAAGATGCATTGATTGAATCTTACAAAAAGGCAGATACATGGCAGCTGAAAAGAAAGATTGTATCTAGCTTTAAGAGAAAAGACCATTTCTAACCTTGCGAATACTTTACTCAGTTAGCCTGTACATCATTTTTAACTCACCTGAGCTGAAAGCTCAAGTGAGCTTTTCTGATCACCCGTATTCCGACGTCCGTCCGTTCGTCCGTCTGTCCGTCTGTCCGTCTGTAAACTTTTCACATTTTTACTTCTTCTCAACAACCACTGGGCCAATTTCAACCAAAGTTGGCACAAAACATCCTTAGGTAAAGGGAATTCTAAATTGTTAAAATAAAGGGCCAAGCCTCCTTCCAAGGGGAGATAATCAAGAAAAGGTAAAAATAGGGTAGGGTCATTAAAAAATCTTCTCAAGAACAACTGGGCCAGAAAAGCTGAAATTTATATGAAAGCTTCCTTATATAATGCAGATTCTAAATTGTTAAAATCATGGCCTCCGGGGGTCGGATGGGGCCACAATAGGGGATCAAAGTTTTACATACAAATATATAGGGAAAATCTTTAAAAATCTTCTTCTCAAGAACCACTGAGCCAGAAAAGCTGAGATTTATATGAAAGCTTCCTGATATAATGCAGATTCTAAATTGTTAAAATCATGGCCCCCCGGGGGTCGGATGGGGCCACAATAAGGGGTCAAAGTTTTACATAAAAATATATAGGAAAAATCTTTAAAAATCTTCTTCTTAAGAACCACTGAGCCACAAAAGCTGAGGTTTATATGAAAGCTTCCTGATATAGTACAGATTCTAAATTGTTAAAATCATGGCCCCCGAGGGGCAGATGGGGCCACAATAGGGGATCAAAGTTTTACATACAAATATATAGGGACAATCTTTAAAAATATTCTTCTCAAGAACCACTGAGCCAGAAAAGCTGAGATTTACAGGAAAGCTTCCTTATATAATGCAGATTCTAAATTGTTAAAATCATGGCCTCCGGGGGTCGGATGGGGCCACAATAGGGGATCAAAGTTTTATATACAAATATATAGGAAAAATCTTCAAAAGTCTTCTTCTCAAGAACGACTGAGCCAGAAAAGCTGAGATTTATATGAAAGCTTCCTGATATAATGCAGATTCTAAACTGTTAAAATCACGGCCCCCCGTGGGTCGGATGGGGCCACAATAGGGGATCAAAGTTTTACATACAAATATATAGGAAAAATCTTTAAAAATCTTCTTCCCAAGAACCACTGAGCCAGAAACGCTGAGATTTATATGAAAGCTTCCTGATATAATGCAGATTATAAATTGTTAAGATCATGGCCCCCGGGGGTCGGATGGGGCCACAATAGGGGGTCAAAGTTTTACATACAAATATATAGGAAAAATCTTTAAAAATCTTCTTCCCAAAACCACTAAGCCAAAAAAGCTGAGATTTATATGAAAGCTTTCTGATATAGAGCAGATTCAGGTTTGTTAAAATCATGCCCCCCCCCCCCGGGGTAGGATGGGGCCACAATAGGGGATCAAAGTTTTACATACAAATATATAGGGGAAATCTTTAAAAATCTTCTTCTCAAGAACCATTGGGCCAAAGAAGTTCACATTTACATGAAAGCTTTCTGACGTAGTGTAGATTCAAGTTTGCAAAAACCATGGCCTCCAAGGGAAGGTTTGGGCCATAATAGGGACTACGGTTTTACATGCAAATAGATAACAGGCTGTCCAGCGGCCCTAAAATTCCTAATTTTTTTCAGTTTTGCTAAAATTCCTAAAAAAATGTAAAATTCAAGGGGAAATCCTAAAAAAGCCCTTATTTTTCATGTCAATTCCTACTTTTTTATCAGTCTTGAAAAATCAAAATGCATTCATACAAAATGTGTGTTATTAACGTAGATTGCAGTTATTCAGATAATGCTGATGTAGTGAAAGGCAGTTGACCTGTGGATCCATGTGTCAAGCTTGTTTATTGGTTGTGACTTTGTGATAAAGAGTTGAGATTTTAGGTTATAGCCAATAATAGCTGAGACCATGGAACACTGGAATACGCCTTCCTGTACTTACATCTTATTTGTGTGTCATGTGAGTTTCTTTATTGTCAAATTTGAAAAGGTAAGTCCTTTTAAATAATTAAAACTTCCGCAATTTGGTTAAAAATTCCTAATTTTAGCCCTAATTTTTAAAAATTTTACCCCTAAAATTTGCCCTTATTTTTTGTCCAAGGGTGCTGGACAGCCTGAGATATGGAAAATCCTCTGATATGGACCAAGGTGACTCAGGTGAGCGATGTGGCCCATGGGCCTCTTGTTCATTTTAGGGTCAACTTAATCAGTATCCATACCCCCTCCCCCTCCCACAACTGCAAAGTTGGGAAGTGCATATATCAATTTTTGTCTTACTGCCTGTCCTATATAATTCTGTATGAATGTATCAGCAAGTTATTTATTATATATAACTTTTGTGTTATTGAAAATGTATTTTTATGAACTTGTATTGTTGCTTTGAGCATCAACCAAATAATGGAAATTTGAACCTTGTACATGCAGGCTTGACTTAAGGAGGAATACTACACAAGGAAAATTTGATATGGATGAAAAGTGGAGGATAGATACAATGAGAACGTTCAAATTTAGTTGTTTTAGTAAAAAAAAATGTAGATTCAATAGAAAGCAATTTGAACAAAATTTAAAACCCCTGCTGGACTTTAACCCGTGATCTACAGTTCTGCAGTCTACGTGCCAACCTACCTATCTACTCAGCTAGGCAATAACTTTTGAAATGATTAGACAAATATTGCTGATATTTATATTTTCATCCATGTTTTAAAAGTAAGTCAATCATGATGAGTACCTCCTTAAAGCATAGTGGAAGGAAGTTACTCAAATTCAAGCTTTTGTACTTTGTAGAATAATACATTTACTTATACTTATCTAAAAATGTCAAGGTATGGAGGATTGAGTAAAAAGAGATTAACCCACTGTCTAAAAAGTGTTGGGAAAGCTGATTTTTTATTTTTAGAAAAGTATGCTCATTTTCCTAGTTAATATTAAAATCGATGATAGATTGTGTTTCTAATTGGTGAAAATATACCTTCTAATATGTCTTGGAATTGCACAGGTAATTAAGTTGATTTGCCAGGCTTTAAAACACCTCCTGTCAAATTTATAACCTTTTACAGCGCATTATACGACAATTATCTCCCTTTGAAAAAATCTTTATTGTGATATTTTTGACAATTTTTTAAGTAATATTTCATAAAATATTAGTGTTTGATTTACAAGAATGACAAGCCTCATGATGCTGAATAGTTAAAATATTTATTTCAGATTTAAAATTCTTTCATTGATGGAATATAGTTGTATTGTATTTTGGGTTAATTCTAAAAATAGCCTAACTTTGAGAAATCGTTACTTTGTATCGAAAAAAATCCCCGCTTTGAATTTTTTTTTATATGTTGTGCTGTAAAACCTATTCAAACTTTTGGTAATAGTATTTCAAATTTCCTGTGCTGCATTTTTTAGGAAGTAAGACCTGAAAAATAAAAAATCGCAAAAAATTTCAAATTTGAAAATTGAAGAAACCACCTATCTTAGATTGCTTGACAAAATACTTTCTATACTGACTATCAATCTGGTTTTTATTTTTATTTAATGTAGAAACAAATATGATTCAATTAAATAAGTTACTTTAATGATATATTCCATATGTTAAATGTAATAAAATGTTGAAATTTCACCCCAAAAAATGGTTTTTTGATGCTATCGAATGAACAAATATGGTGCGAAATGACATTCTGTTGCCATGGCAACAGGGTTAATTTTTTTTAATTTTGATATATATGTTTCAGTAAAGTATTTAATAAGAAACATTTAAAGTACGTGTGATCATATTCTGTGACAACCCATTTCTCAGTAACTTAGTAATTCTTTGATCATTACATATAATTGCTCTTAATTATTCATTGTGGAGGGAGCGATATAGGAAAAATTCCATTATTGCAACTACGGTCCATTGTGTGATCAATACTCGATACACTTAAGGAACAACTTCCGGAAACAACAATCGGGTGGTCAAATATGTTGCCAAGAATTTCTTGGCGTTTTAGTTCAAACTCAAAGTCTCAAAATCTTGCTGAGGTAAGACTCAATAATTTTATAATCATCTAGTCACGGTCAATGGTGGGTTCTTTATCAAATACCAATAGATTACTTGGGATTCAAAAGAAATGTTTAGTAGTGACGGTGTTCATTTGTCATACTTCGGTAATTGTTTTTGCTATTCAACTTACATAGGACATTACAAGGAATATGTTCTTGTTAAAAAAAACAACAACAAAAGATAGATATTTAAATTGAACTTCATGATGTGGCCACACCTACACATATTTTGCATCTCTCATTCCATCTAACGGACAACCATTTGGTGTCATTCGAGACGCTCCCTGTGATACACGCGCTTTTTACAACTTCGGCTGAGTATCTGCTCAGCTAGTACCAATATGAATGTTGTCACTATTAGCAGCGGTCGAAATTTACCTTTTCTACGACAGGCTAAAATAAAAACCTACAAGCTAAAATAAAGATGAAGAAGCATTGCTCTTTTTTCGTTTTTTTTAAATCAATGATTTTCCTCATCATTACTGAGCCTAGTGGGTCAACAGGCATCGTTCGGACAAGACACTGAATTACGTAGGTAATATGGTGCAATGTTTAGTTCTCTTGATTATCGCACCTCTAATCCACAACCTGTTTACCGCAGGTCTAGATCCAGTCTTCCAATTTCATGCCACATCAAGATTGTCATTAGTGATTTTTCAAAGCGAATCCCAGACTCATGGTTTTACAAGCAGCACGATCATGAACTTTTTTGATAATCGTTTACGCGGTGAGCAGTGCACTCGTTTCATCATTACAACCCGACCTCAATATGATAATAAATTAATTAAGATAGGAATTCTCATGATTCTAATAACAATGACTACCGGAAGACTTGGTAAAACATAGACTCCGATTTTTTTGAATAAATGATTAACAAAAACCTCATACTTCGAATCCAATTTAATCACCCCTATAGGTGAACAGGATCGTGGCACATGTCTATATTTTTCATCATATGCGATGTGCGACCTCTAAAGCATTTGTTTGAATCCGAGTTTCTTAAAATAAATCATAAACGAAAAATCCGGATAGAAACGGTTGTTGGAATCGGTCGTTCATGTAAGCGTTTGTATGATTCAGAGTTCAAGTTTAAGAACAGCGAATAGCGCATCACCGTATAAAATGTATACGATACGATCATAGTTTGTAAATCACCACTCGTTAAGAGTGTCCACTATTTTTACTCGATATTTTTCAAATGTACTCGCATTTTGCGAGTATTTCTCGCTAATTTCGAGCCCTGGTCACTATTAAAGTTTTTTTTAAAAAGAAATTCATAAGGATAAGGACTATAAGGTTTATAAGGATAAGGTTTTATAAGGATAGGGGCTATATGGTTTATAAGGATAAGGATTACAAGGATAAGGTTTACAAGGATACGGATTATAAGGATAAGGTTTATAAGGATTAATGTTATAACAATTAATTTACAATTAAGTATATTGTTTGTATTATGTAGGTCGTGGCTACAATCGCCAACTCAAAAATAAACTATTATGATAATTTACACTTGTCTTCATTGCCTTTCCCTTTAAGTCATTTATAGTCAAAATCAATGTACCACGGACGGTCTAACAATTAGTCTGAAACACATCAGACAGTAGTTGGTCGATTTATAGGTTGTGTAGGCAAACGATATTGCAATAACAAGTAGCCTGTATCGATTTAAATATGGATCATACGCAGAACAAAATCTTCCGTCTCGAATCCGTTGAGAGATATAAAAATCATATACAGGTGATGCTAGAATAGTGTTGCATAGATATGGGAAGTTGGCGATGAATATTTTTTTTTTTTTTTTTTTTTTTTTTTTACATCTCTTGACATTGTGTTTCTTCTTGATACATTCCGGATGCATCGTTACTCTCTTGTATGTATTTCAAAGTTTCCTGTGCCCCTTTTCTGTTTTGTGCTATTTTATTTAGGTAACGTTCTCTATCCACTCAAATTCTTTATAATAATATTCCATTTTTCTGATTTAAAAACTTTCACTTCATATATTTCATTACTTACATCGTATTTTTTTCTATATTCGTATGTGAACGTTAGGTTGCACCTGAAATTAAAGAATTCTATAGGTTCAATCTTCTCTCTAATCACAATGATATTCACAATATGATATTGTTTCGATTTTAAAAAACGCAAAATAAGGATATAGTTTCCGTATTTTGATAAAATTATCATAAATTAAAATATTTGAACAAAACATTTAACTTAAAGTAATTCCACCCACCTGTGATGTCATCAGATTTTGCAAAATCAATTATTTATTTAGATTTATGCATGATAGGAACATAAATTTTGTTGTTGTATTTTCCGATACTTATTGTAAAAAATCTTGTTAGAAATAAACTATTTCAAAAGTCTAAGTTATAGAGGAATAATCAATGACACATGTCAAAATATTGAATCCAAGGGCAATAACTCTGTTTCTATTGATTTCTTTATCAAGTTTATTATGTGATAGATTTCCTTTATTTTTTACAGACATTTTGTATATTTTTGTGAAGATATAGTTTCATGAAATTGTTATGAATGTTACTCTATCGTCATAACCAGTTTTTTTAATGAAAATTTGATAACGTTGTTTAAGGAAAACAGCAAGTTTCTGACAGTGATATATGATTCTGTTTATGTATGTCTCTCATCTTAAAAAGTGTGATGACCTATGTATTTTATTTGATAATTTGTTAGTTTTAACTCTAATGAATGGAAATAAATACACTTTTCAAACTTGTATCACATAAAACTGCGAGCATGGAGTCACCTTAAAGAAAGTGAACATGAAAAAATATTCGCTAGGTAAAAAACTTAAAAGACCCCCCCCTGAAACTAAAGGATGTGGCCTGAAATTAATTTGCTTCTTTCTATGACGAGATTTGATCAATTGAACACTCGAAATGAAACGATTATGAATGGTGAATATAACGGGGAAAAATCAATCTCATAACTCCTATAAACAATACAAAATAGAGAGTGCCTAGGGGGAGCGATCGTCCCCTGTCGACCGGTCACACCC